>NC_140593.1:1164642317-1166055873 GCF_964204655.1 Triturus cristatus
TACAGGTGCAGCCTGATAACATCACAACCAGGAAGTGGGAGTGATTTGCTGCACCTGCTCACCTGAGCCACACTCAGAGGCTGTTTGGAGAGTGTGAGGAGTCAGCCCAGGAGAGAACAAACCCCAATGGAGTCCCAGAAGCAACATGAGGGCAAGGAGGGTGAGAAGAGGAAGAGAAAACACAAATTCTCTGACAAGGAGCAGGAGGTCCTCATAGAGGAGATGGTTTGCAGCCATGAGCTCCTCTTTGGCAAAAAGGCACTGAGAGTCCCAGAATCAAGAAAAAGAAAGATCTGGCCGGACATACAAGTTAATGCTGTGGGTGTTACTCATCGCACTGTCGAAGAATTGTGCAGGCGATGGTACGACATGCGGCAAAGGTCTAAGGAGAAGGTGGCAGCCAGACTCAAGGAGGCAAACAAGACTGGGGGAGGACCATCCACATCAGCAGAGCCAACACCCCACGAGGAGCTTGTGGAGTTCACCCTCCTGCCTGAGAGCGTCGGTGGTGTGGCTGACATTGACAGCTCCGACCCTGCATCCAGCAGCCAAGGTAAGATGCATGCAAAATATATCTGCCCTGATCCCCATCCCATGCACACTTCCCCAAATCTGCAAAATACATGTGAGTCCAGTCCAATTCTTACAGCACACCCAGCAATGCATCCTGGAAGTTGTAGTAAGATGTATGACAGTGTGTCCATGACACATAGGAAATCAAATGCAACATGTGGTTCGGTGATAAGGGAATAACACAGTGTCAGAAGTTAGGGAAGACAAACTGTAGAAACTTTATTGAGTGCAAAATGCAGACAATGACACAAACTCATGTATTCCCCTTTACATCAACAACAGTACAAAACCTTGAGGTCTAACAATGTAGTAAAAGGTATAGAAGGTGAAACACAAACAGTGTCTAAGCCCAATAGATCTATCTAAGGGCATATCCCTATGTAGGACGTAATCCCTCACTCACCAAAGGTGACATGCTTCATCATTTGGGATTCTCCTCCCAGAGGAAAGAACCTAGTTCCTATGGGGGCTGCAACCCCTTCTCTGAGAGGGAGAAGCTCAGGAATGTTTTGAAATATAGTAATGGATATGTGGAATCCACAAATGTAAAGCTACTAGTGTGAGTTAGGGGTGCAGTGCTTAAAAGAAAAAAGTTTTTGTGAAAACTGTGAAGTTAAAACTAGTTCAAGAACGTCAAGAGACTTTATTGTCAACAGTTCTCGACCAGGATTAAAATAGTGTCCACCAACAGTCAGAAATCATGAACCGTGGTGATAGAATAACACTTATTGGTCAACATGTTTCAGCCATATAGCCTATTCGGAGGCTAGGCTTTCATCAGGACCGATAATGCTACTGCAGAAATACAACTGTTTGAAAACACACAAAAAAGGATACAACGACACACAAAACTCGGCTTCAGGCTCATTACCACGCTGATGCACCGACGGATAGAGCGGTGCTCCTTTCCTGAGCGGTTGCCAGGTAGAGGTTGGTGACTCACCCAGTCTTTATGGGTGAAGGTGAAACACACCGTCAATGGACACAACAAGAGTTTTGTGTGTCGTTGTATCCTTTTTTGTGTGTTTTCACACAGTTGTGAAAGCCCTGTGAAGTGTAAATAGGGCTGAGTAAAGCTCCTCCACAGTCATATGTCAGGATGGCCCATCCTGTCCATCCTTAAGCCCCTTTTGGGCTACTGTCTCGAATCAAAGCAAAACCCCCCGCTGCATAGCCATCCACTGACATTTGACCCCGTACAAGGACTACAGGCACAAGTGGATGGGACAAGATAATGCCAACATTCAAAAAGCTTTTTCTAAATTTGGGCAGCCAAATCTACCCTTGTGGGCTTGGGTAACAAAGGTTATCAGGTCAAGGTTCCAACAAGGGTTTTATTTAATATTTAACTGGCAATTTCAAATCTGTACATACTTTGGATGTTTTACTGTAGCATTATAAGTGAATTATCATGAACATGTATTATATCTAATCTGAAAAAAATGAATAAATCTCAACAAAGCTGGGTGTATTGCTTATTTTTGTGTTCATAACCAATCACGTGATTTCAGGGTACAGACATTTCTTAAAATATATTAGTGACAGGTGTCCAACAATTATATATAACATTTCATGGTAGTCAGCAATGTATAAAACCCATTTTATCAACATAGTAAAAACTGGCCTATACATGGGGTCTACATTTTAAACAATAGCTAGACAGAAAATGGGAAAATGCATCGACATGTTGGACTTTCTTGAAGTGAATCTATAAGACAATCCTCAGGGCATGAGAATCAAATGAAGATAAATGACCCTTTAATACTCATTGATCTTGCTGCAGATGGATAAATGAAGACCCCAAAGGTCTTCACCACTGGTGGAGACGCCATGGAAGATTGCAGATAGTTACGGCAGTGGACAAGTTTAGAAATAGATGTGATACTTTGTTTCGACAGGTATTTATAGATTTGTTCATCCACTGCGGCAAGATCAGTTTTTGCTATCGTTATTTTTTTTTTTTTTCTTTTTTTTTTTTATTGTAAGAGTTTTATTGCACTTTGTTAACACACATCCAACATGTCGAGAATCGTTTATACTGCACTTGCCTACATCCACCTCGGGCCGGCTACATGCAATTACAGTTTTGCGCTACAATGCTAGTTGTACACAGCCCATCAGCCGACATCCAGCGGACCGGCGGCGTGGTAACCTACATCATGCAGGTGTGTGTCAGTGCTCCGCTCGCTGTCTGGTACATCTGTAATCTTACATTTTAACAGTTTTTGGTGTATTGTACGCGCATTTTCGTTTTTAACTGAAACTTATCTTAACATTACCTTCCCCAACTTATAGGTCTCCCCCTGCAACCTCCCCTCTGCGTCACGGCATCCTCCCTCCCAAGCGTCGGCACTGCATAACTGAGCACCCTGCATTGACATTTGTAGTTTTTCAGCTCACACAATTTCCGTGTCTGTGTCTGACTTGTCATGTTCAAGCAAATAGGCTCGCAAGTACCCCCAATAGTCTTTGGGCTTAGAGCCGCCCGGCAACTCCTCTTCATATGTGACTAGCGTATCTCGACAGTACACCATGTCTTCAAGCCAGCGTTTTACTTCTGGCGCTCTTTTACTCTGCCAGTGAAGCGACACCCTTCTTTTAGCCAGCAGCAGCGCCACAGCACAGAATCTACGCCTCAAAGCTTTCAGATGTGGAGTAATACCCAGCAGACAGACCTTCGCCTCGCACTTCACTGCAACCCCCAACATCTCACTCAAAGCCTCCACGACCCGTTCCCAATATCCCGCCACTCTACGACAGTGCCATGCTAGATGCATGAAATCTGCATCCTCCTGACCGCACCTACAACATTTTGAATCATCTCGTAAGCCATGTTTGTAAAGCCTCTGAGGTGTGTGGTACACTTGATGCAAATACTTGTAATGTATAATTTTCAGGTTCCCGTTGGGAGTTAGCATTCCCGTGAGCATGCAAGCGGAATCCCACTCCACATCCGTCAGGGGTTCTGTTAGTCCCGCGCTCCATCTGTCCTTGGCCTTGTGTGTGTTGGTCCCTACCGCCCCTTGTATTCTCGCATATAGTTTGGAGACCAGGTGAGATGCCCTTGGTGTAGTCAGGAGTAGTTGTAGAGGTTCCAGGGTAGGTGGTTCCACCAGATGTGACGGGTAGTGTTCCCGTAGTGCCCTCTGCAGTCTATAGAAGTTAAAACTGAACAGTGGGGTTGGATTGCTGATGTATCGCAGCTTATCAAGTGTCTGGAATTCGCCATTTGTGTACAGGTCCCCCAACGTGTCTATTCCGGCCCGCCGGAACAAATCCATGCCAACCTTTTCTTGTGTTACCGAGAGGGCTGGGTGATGCGCTAGCAGGAGCGTGGGTGCATATAGCGGTAAGCAGCCTGCTTCCCTGCCCAGGAGTCTCCATGCTTCTGCGGTCGTGTTAACTGGGTTAATATCGCGATCGTGTAGCCTGGTGCGCTTATGCGTGAGCATACTGGGTAAAGGGACCGGATCGGCGTCCCCTGCCTCCACGGCCACGTGTGTCAGGAAGGGCACTTCGTGGTACCAGAAGTGCGCGTACTGCGCCTGAGCGCATAGGTAGTATAGGTAGAAGTCTGGGACCTTGAAACCCCCCCTCGCGTATGGCAGTGTCATTGTGCGTAATTCCATCCTCGCCTGTTTGCCTGCCCATAGCAAACTAAGGACTAGCGCCTTGATGTTGCGGAAGACAGCAGCTGGAGGTTTTATAGGGATATTGTTAAACAAATAGAGGAATTTCGGCAGCAGTACCATTTTCACAATCGCTGCCCTGTCCGCCAAGGACAGCGGAAGCCTGTTCCATTTTTTAATTTTGTCTTCCAGTGTTGCAATCGCCCGCCCGTAGTTCGTCCTGATTACCAATTCGGGGTCTCTATGGAACCATATGCCCAGATATTTGGTGGGTTCCTCATGCCACTCTAGGGGATAATCTAATGTGGTCGGTTTTGTGCTGTCTGTTAGCGCCAATACAAGGGACTTAGCCCAGTTTATCTGTAAACCTGCCTGGTGACCAAACTTTATATATTCTCTCAGAAGCGGATTCAGGTGCTGATCAGGGTGTTTAACATATAACACCATGTCATCCGCGTAGAGTGAGATGTGGATGGGTCGAGAGGGCATTTGAATCGCCGAGTGATGATAATGCTGCCGGATTTTGCAGGCTAGGGGCTCCAGCACTAAGGCGAAAAGCATCGGCGAGAGCGGGCACCCCTGCCGAGTGCCTCTGCAAATTTGTATGGGGTCCGAAATGTATCTGTTTACTCTGATGCGTGCTGTCAAGTTTGTGTACAGCATAGCTATCCATCTTCGAAAGATCCACGGGAAGCCCATACGGACCAGCACTGCGTGGATAAAGGGCCAACCAATCGTGTCGAACGCTTTAGCGGCGTCAAGGAGCACCGCCACAGCCTTCGTCTCCGGATCCAAATAGTGTGCTAATGCGAACAGCGTGCGCGTGTTATGTGTGGTGGCCCTGTCCGGGATAAAACCCGACTGGTCAGGTCTGATTAATAGCGGCATAAGTGGTTTAAGCCTGTCTGCCAGTAGACTAGCTATGATTTTCGTGTCTACATTTAACAATGACAGAGGACGGTATGAGTCGCATTTATCTATTTCTTTGCCCGGTTTCAGTAATGCAATGAGCAAGGCTTCCCTCATTGATGCCGGTAGTGTTTGGGCTTCATGTGCCGCCCCGTACAGGTTCACCAAATGCGGGGCAAGTAGGTCAGCGTATGCCTTATAGAATTCTGCTACAAAGCCATCCGGCCCTGGTGCTTTATTGTTAGGTAGGCGCCTAATGGTGTCTGTGACTTCTTCTACAGTAACCGGGCGTTCCAAGTACTTCCTATGTCCGTCAGCCAGCCATGCCAGCTCTATGTCTTCCATGTATTTCAGTAACTCAGCTTGTGACGGTGAGGGGTGCGCCTTGTATAGTGTGCCATATGCGTTCATGAATTCCTGCAGTATACCCTTGGTGTCTGAGATCACCTCCCCGGTGTCAGTGGTTATGGACGTGATATTTTGTGGTGTTTTGCCTGCGCATATCTTTGAGGCTAGTTCCCTGCCAGGCCTACCTCCTTCCCCATATCTTCTCGCTGTAGCTCGCTTGGACACGTATTGCAGCTCTTCAGTAGCAAGTTTAGCATGTTCTGTCAGTAGTACCTGGATTTCCCCCAAGATTTTGGTGTCTCCTGTCTGGGTATATGACTGTTCCAGTGTGCGAATGGCCTGTTCGCGTGTGTGCAGTTGTCGTCGCAGCACTCTGAGGATGCCCGAGGTTGTACTGAGGCAGACTCCTCTGATTGTAGCCTTAAAGGCCTCCCATAACAAACCCGGGTCTCCCGTTGTTGGGCCGTTAAGGTCAAAGTAGTCTCCTATCGCCTCCTGTATGGTATGAACGTAGACAGGGTCACTTAGCGCCGCTGCGTTAAAACGCCAGGCGAAAGGCGGTGGGTCATAGTGCGGGACCTCAACCTCCAAAAGCACCGGGTTGTGGTCCGATAGTGTTCGGGGTAAGTGAACAACGTCGAGCACCCATGTGAGTACATTCTGCGTGCCCAGCCAGTAGTCTATCCTGGACCAACTGTTATTAGCCGCGTTTACGTGTGTCGCTGTCGTTACTCCTGAGTTACGCGCCCTCCACAGATCTACCATGTTTAGGTCTTCCATTGCATCCCGTAGCATTGTTCTGGCGTTCCCATGCTGTTCCGCAGTGTGTGCCGCTCTATCTAGCGCATCCTGTAACGTGACATTGAAATCCCCTCCCCAAATAACATGAGGCGCCTGCATGTTCGCGATGGTTCCCCATACCTTTCTAAAAAACCCCGGATCATCCACATTGGGGCCATATGTGTTTACTAATAGAATCTGTTGCCTTCGAATCTTGCCAGCTATCGCCACGCACCTCCCCGCCGTGTCCCTATGAATGTCGGTAATGTCAAAGCCCGTACCTTTCTTAATCAATATGCTCACTCCCCTGGAGTAAGAGGAGTAGTTAGAGTGAGTGACCGATTCAGCCCACTTAACCCCCATTGTGGAAGCACCGTTTTGACCCAAATGAGTCTCCTGCAAGAAAACAATGTTAATTCGCAGCCTGTCAAAGTAAGCAAACAGTTGCCTAATTTTCTTAGGGTTGCCCAGCCCTCTTACGTTCCAAGTGATTAATTTCAGCGAGTCCCTACGTGACATGCGTTTGTATAGGGTGATGAATGATCAACGCTAGCTGTTCAGTCAGGGTTCCAGAATGTGAGTGCACTGGTGTATACCCCATGGTAGGTGAATGTGACAGCGGCATACATTGAGTGCAATCATTATACATGTGATAGTACCTTGCCAAGGAGTTCGCCATGCCTCTCAGACACAGAGGTTGTAGTCGGTTGGAGTCCAAATCCCCCCCCTCCCCCCACCCACTTTAGCCCCCGAACTTTGCCAAAGCCATCCCAAAAATAACTGTAACTTGAACTGTAGTGTAATTAACTTCGAAATGGGGCGCACCCTCCGGGGGGTGTCGCCAGGTTCACACATCGCCATCCACTTAGTGGATGTGGGCAGAAGTTTGAGGCATGAGTATTGATTCACTTACATGTAACCTTCTACCCCCTCCCCCACCCCATATACTTTCGCAATCATGACCTCCGGCCCGGCCGTCTATGCATAAGTACGCCATATCTTAATTGTCCAACATCCCGGTGCACCCCTGCAAGTTCGCTTTACCTCCGGGTTGTGTCTTCTTGTTATCGGTGGGTCGCCACTTCCCAAGAGACTAGCGCCACCAGTGTCTCGCGCCATTGCGCCAGCAATCCACTTGTGCGTGTGCGTCGTGGTCCCCATCTTACCCGTAAGTCTATGACCACCACTCTCCACATTCCCAATGCGCTTACTGTACTCACTGTGATAGGGAACTCCTCCGGCCCAACCGATCAACTGTTCCAGGCAGGGAGTATGTCATCAGTTCTTACTCCCACACTCAGTGGGAGAGCCGGGTCTCCCGACTTTGCACTGGACCTCCAGCGCCATATCAATCGCAGCCTGCCCTGTGGAGCTCGACAGTCAGAGTACACCTAGATCCGGGTGTAGAGTAGATCTTACATTCGTCATCGCACGTGGTCCAGCGTGTCCAGTAGTCATTCAACGTCGCTGGTTCGATCGGCCCTTCCCTGCGATTCCATCCTTTTTCCCAGCTTCTTGATATATTCCTGCGCCGCCTGCACTGTTGGGAGTATTATCGGCTTACCCGCTGACATGATCTTCAGTTTTGCTGGGTACAGCATCGCATATTCTAGTCCCAAGTCTCGTAATTTTTTCTTCACGGGGGTAAATTCTTTGCGGGCCATCTGTACCGCCACAGTGTGGTCTGGGTAAAATTCCAGGTTATTTCCTTGATGCGTGATTTCGCCCATTTCCCTGGCCATCCTGAGTGCTGTGTCCCTATCCCTGTAATTCAGCATCCTCGCTATTATCATGCGCGGGGGAGCGCCCGGTTTAGGCGTCGGTGCCAGTGACCTATGGGCCCGCTCAACAAGGAAGACAGGCGAGAATTTATCGGCCCCGAAGAGTTCTTTTAGTAATGTCTCCACATAGGTCTCCATCTTCCCAGTGTTTGTGGACTCTGGGAGGCCAGAAATGCGTATGTTGTTCCTCCTGGATCTAGCTTCCTGGTCCTCCACCTTCGCTCGTAGGGTCTCAAGCGCCTTGTCGTGACCACTGCACATTTTCAACATAGCCATGGAGTCGTCTTCTGCTTTGGAGATCCTGTGCTCCGCCTCCGTCAGCCGCCCATCATGCTTCTCCAGCTTCGCCGCCATGGTGTCGACCCTCAGCATCACGTTGTCCAGTTTGTTGTTCATTTCTTGTAGGCTCTGCTGGATCGCCTTTAGTACAGCCTCCATTCCCGAGCCTTCAGACGTGTCACGATCTCCCTCAGTTTCTTGGGTGGTCGCGCTGTTTTTGCCTTGTTTGCGGGTCTCGAACTGCAGCTTGGATTGGTGCTTATCCGTTTTACCCATGGTAGTCTCCAGTGTCCTGGTGTTGCGGGTCTGTGGGTCAGCGTGGTACTTGGCTATCTTCACGATTGGGGCACGGCAGGTAGGCGGACGGGGCAGCCAGACCACCCAATATCTATCTCGCGGCTGTCTATAGGTGCGTCACCTCTTCCAACCTCGCTAACTTCGGCCACCGCCGCCAATGTGTCTCGATTACTGCGACAAACGGAGGTGCATTGACCAGCGGTGGAACACCCCAGTCCGAGGTCGGCGTGGCAATAACCAGCTTTGCGGCGCTATGGGGTATCGCTCCAGGGGGGTCAGGCCGCACACCCCTCACCAGCCAGCATCTGCCCTCCAGCCTCGTCGTTGTTGCTGCTGTCCCTCCCCCGCCGCTGAATCCGCCGCGTAACCGCGCTGGTGTGCGCGTTCCCGGGTATTGTCCGTGTCATACCCCGCCATTGGCCATCCGTCGTGCGTCTGTTGGGCCCGATAGAGCGATGGTCATGCGGCTCCCGTCCTTACTCTGTCTCGGGCCCGCAAGTAAGCTCCGCCGCCATTTTGTGGTCGCCAGCTCACACGCTATGTGTCCGTACTTTTATGCGCTTCAGGGCTCACCTTCAATTCTCACCAGCGCTTCGTTGGCGGCGGTCCGCTGTGTACACCATGTCGGATCCAGGCAGCCGCGGGCCGGGCGTCAGTCTTTCAGAGGCGGCGGCAGAGGCGGCAGCAGTCCCCGGCTTCGGGCGCGGCCATCTTGTATCGGCTCATCGGTTCCTTCCACTTTTTCGCTGGAAATACCTTGCTTCGTCGCCGGGGCAGCCCCGCAATCTTATTTCCTTAGGCACCGAGGCTTCCCACATCCATATCTGCCATTTTCGTTATCATAGGGGTGGTTTGTGGGGGCGAAAGTCCGCGAATTGTCTTCCGCCCGGCGGAGCTGCCTTTCTCAGCCAGCCATACCGCAGTGCGCCCTCTAGCGCCCCCTGCTATCGTTATTAAATGGGGTTGGTACATTGCCAACTAGGATGAAGTGTTGTGTGCAATTGTTGGAAAGGGGAGGAGAGTGCCATGTTCAAGTAAATTTGGTGTTCTCCTGGTCTCTACTTCTCACGCGGTGCAGCATAGCATTTCTGGCTGCTGCACTGTGCTGCCTGAGAAACGAGTACATCTGGCCCTCAGTCCTGAAGTGAGGGAACAAATAGATCAAAAGCTTTGCTTTCTTTGTGTTGCCATTGAGCCTTCAAAAGAGGTAAATGTTTCAAATGTTCTCATGTAAAGTCAATATTTCATTGGTAGGTCATTAAACTATTTTGTAGAAATTGCAGCAAACTCCTTTTATTGTGAGTCATAAACTAGTGAACTAAGAGAAATGCCCTTTGCTCTGGAGGAGTCAGTTTTAAGTATGCTAGCTTGAAGTAATGTAATAATCAATCAATCAATCAATCATAGGCATTTGTATAGCGCACTGCTCACCCGGAGGGTCTCAAGGCGCTGGGGGGGGGGAACGCAACTGCTCGAACAGCCAGGTCTTGAGTTGCTTCCTGAAGGCGAGATGGTCTTGCGTTGTCCGGAGGTGGATGGGGAGGGAGTTCCATGTCTTGGCTACCAGGTAGGAGAAGGATCTTCCTCCGGCGGTGGCTCTGCGGATGCGGGGGATGTTGGCGAGAGCGAGGCTGGCGGAGCGGAGCTGGCGGGTGGGCTTGTGGAAGGTCAGGCGGCTGTTGAGGAACTTGGGGCCCAGGTCGTGGAGGGCCTTGTGTGCGTGGGTGAGGAGTCGGAACATGATTCTTTTGTTGACGGGGAGCCAGTGCAGGTTTCTCAGGTGTCCGGAGATGTGGATGTGTCGGGGGATGTCCAGGATGAGTCGTGCTGTGGCGTTCTGGATCCGTTGGAGTTTCTTCTGGAGTTTGGCGGCGGTGCCGGCGTAGAGGGCGTTCCCGTAGTCCAGCCGACTGGTGACGAGGGCCTGGGTGACCGTCTTCCTGGTCTTGGTGGGGATCCACCGGAAGATCTTTTGAAGCATGCGCAGGGTGTTGAAGCATGAAGACGAGACGGCGTTGACTTGTCTGGTCATCGAGAGGGAGGAGTCCAGGATGAAGCCTAGGTTGCGTGCGTGGTCCGTTGGCTTGGGGGTGGCTCCCAGGGCGGGGGGCCACCAGGAGTCGTCCCAGGCGGAGGGTGATGATCCCAGGATGAGGACCTCCGTCTTGTCTGAGTTCAGTTTCAGGCGGCTGTTCTTCATCCATTCGGCGACGTCTTTCATCCCTTCGTGTAGGCTGGCTCTGGCGGCGTCCGGGTCGCTGGTGAGGGAGCGGATCGGCTGGGTGTCGTCGGCGTAGGTGATGATCTTGAGGTTGTGTTGACGTGCGATGGTTGCGAGGGGGCTCATGTAGACGTTGAAGAGGGTGGGGCTGAGCGATGACCCTTGTGGAACGCCGCAGATGACTTCGGTGGCCGCTGACCGGAACGGGGGGAGGCGGACTCTCTGGGTTCTTCCGGCGAGGAATGAGGTGATCCACTCCAGGGCCTTCTCCTGGATGCCGGTGTTGTTCACATCTACACAAAGTCTCTGGGGCCGATTCACAGAACTAACTTAAGACAAAATACTAAACTTACTACAATTTTCGTATTCACAGAAGGCACTTACTCATTTTGGTATTCACAGAGGACACTTACTCACTTCGGTATTCACAGAAGTTAGGAGTCCTAATTTTAGGACTCCTAAATGCCTTCTGTGAACACCGAAAGTCTTAAAATTAGGATTTTTCTCAGTTTAGGAGTCCTAAAGTTAGGACTCCTAACTTTACTACTACTAAACTGAGAAAAATCCTAATTTTAAGGCTTTCAGTATTCACAGAAGGCATTTAGGAGTCCTAAAGTTAGGAGTCCTAACTTTACTACTACTAAATTGAGAAAAATCCTAATTTTAAGACTTTTGGTATTCACAGAAGGCATTTAGGAGTCCTAAAGTTAGGAGTCCTAACTATACTACTACTAAACTGAGAAAAATCCTAATTTTAAGACTTTCGGTATTCACAGAAGGCATTTAGAAGTCCTAAAGTTAGGACTCCTCACTTCTGTGAATACCGAAATGAGTAAGTGCCTTCTGTGAATACCAAAATGAGTAAGTGCCTTCTCTGAATACCAAAATGGTAGTAAGTTTAGGATTTTGCCTTAAGTTAGTTCTGTGAATCGGGCCCTTGGAGTTACATTTTGCAAAACCTAAAGTTGAGCCAAAAACAAATTAAGACGCTCAAATTAAGAGCTTATTTACTTTTAGCTTAAGATGCAAGAGCAGTCAATGCAGTCCTCAAGGCCCAGCTTTCCTTATACAAATAATTGCTGTGGGCCTCAGCAGCATATTGCTTAGGTTTTTTTTGTATTGACGTTTCTCTCTCTTTAAGGGATGGGAATCACACTAATAGCACCAGTGAATGCCTCTTATCCCTCTATATTTCCACAGGCATTTACAAGGACTGTCAGGGGAACTCCCGCATCATAAATATTAATGAAACGATTGCTGAAGTTCTTTGCCAAATGGGTTCTTTGCAGATTGCCAAATTGTGCATCGAACACAATGCATAGAATTCACAAAGTTGCATTGCAGGTGCTGTATGCACAGAATGATATACCGCAACCAGGCCATTCATACATCTTTCCAAGTTCCAGAAGAGTGATTGTTTTTAAAGGGATACCAGAAAAGTGACAAAACTGCCACCATTCAGAGATTAGACAAAATGGATACAAGCACAGGTTCAGTTTCAGTAATCCAACAAAGCGGAATGCATACATGAGGACTATCCAAAAAGTCAGTGTTCTCAAGGTCTGTGTACATAAAAGTCTCAAAAACTCCCATGAGCACAGCGGCTACAGGAAAAGGTAAGGGCAGTCAAATGTGCAGTTAGCTGCAAGTTTAAAGCATGGACATCTATTCGGAAGAAATAACCTTTGAAAGTAATGGACATGCACCCTGCCCAAATATAATGATGTCTGGATTCCTAATGCAGATCTGTGTTGTTATAGGCAAACACTGATCATGCGTGTGTACCATGACACAGGCCTGTGTCATGGATTTCAGTTTTTTGGGAATGGGAGGGACGCCCAAAGTGCTTCCTCATAGTAGTAGAAGGCTACCACCTTCACCAGGAGTTAATTGGTACAAGCATAGTGGTGGGAGCATATTGTGTAGTGATCAGTAGGAGTTAACCTGCGTAACTAGAGTGAGGCCTACAGGCTCACTAACCTATATAGATTTCTGCTGCTGAGTGCTTAACTTAACCTGTGCCTACATCAGTTAGGCCCAGGGTATACTCATATACAATCGTATACAATACTCAGCAGTGCACGCAGAGTGAATGTATATGCTGAATGTTTGTGTCCCTGGGGTGGCACATTACATGAATAAAAAAGTACTTGATAGTGTGTGCACTGTGCATACACTGAGTGTTCTTGCTAGAATCCCTCAAACTCAACTGTTAGAGTTAATCTTAGGGTGGTCTTGCTCTAAAGCTTTTGCATACTCCTCTATTTTTGCTGATCTTGTTTTTGTTGCCCTTAGGACTCTGAGCTCTTTACCATTGCTACCTAGTGCTTTAGGTGCATGTGCTCTCTCCTGTAAACATCGTAACAATCACTTTCACCCATTTGGCATATCTGTTATAGTTTTATGTCCTTGGTAAAGTGGTGCTACCTGTACCCAGGACCTGTAAATGAAAGGCTACTAGTGGGCTTGCAGCACCTCTTGTGCCACCCAGCTAAGTAGCCCTTTAAACATACCTCAGACCTGCCATTTCAGTATGTGTGTGCAGTCTTAAACTGCCATTTTGACCTAGCAAAGTAGCCTTTTGCCAGGTCTGTGCCTTGCTTTTTAAAACATTAAAGTCACCCATGGGTAGGCCTTAAATACAGTATAGGACAGGGTGAAATGTATTTAAAAAGTTGGACATTGACTTGTATACGTCCTGGTAGTTAAAAGCTCAAATTTGTTTATCACAACTGCAAGGTCTACCTTTTATTTATGATACCATTGGGTACTTTATTACATTTAATAAGTGAAAACTCTCAGAGCAGATAGGAATGCAGAGTATGGAGTCCATGAACCTGAAATTGAAATCCCTCTTTAATGGTGAATTCAGATTTTAAGTCACAATTCTGAAAATTACACTTTTAGAAAGTTGCCATTCTCTTGTCCTAACCATTTGGTGCTTGCAGCTTGTATACTGGGTCACATGACTAGGTGTAGCTGACAGTTATTCTTTGTGTATTGCTCCCAGGTAGTGAGGCAAAGGAGAATAGTAGGTGTTGGCAGGATGGGACATCTGTGATGATGAGGGGAAGGATTTGTCTCCTTCCAGACTTGCAAATCACACAGGCTCTGCCTGAGCACTCTCACAAAGGGTTTTACACTGGTCTTTTTTGACACCAGCCAAGATGGGGCTAGGGCTGGGAAGCATGACATTCCAGTCACTTCTGGGGGGTGGTAGTTTCTCCAGAAGCTTCCCCTACTTTAAAGCTGGCACCAGGTATAAATCTTGGGTCCTTAGACCCAAGACTTCAGTACCCTTCTGGACCTGTGGAAAACTCAAAAGGACTGATGTGCTTCTATGAAATATGGACTGTTACTCTGCTGCCCTGCTACCTGAGTGAGAATGACTGGATTTGCATTTTGATCCCAGGATCCCAAGCACCATTTGGCTGGCCTCCCGATTAGAACCCTAGGATCAGAAAAGGCTCCAATCACCTTGAACCCTGCACCTGGACTTTGCCAGCTGTGAGTCTGCCCCCCTCAAGTGGTGCCACACCAGTTCTAGGTCCTGGGAAGTGGGCCTAAAGGTGCTCTGCCAACCCACCTGTGGTCCTACAGATGCATCGGAATCACCACAACGTGAGGCATCTCTACTGCCAGACCTCGCATCGTAGCCCAAAATGTCCCTAGAACCCGGCACTACCCGACGGATCCTCGATGCAGGATTTCACATCATGAACCCCTTGTCGATGGCGCCCTCGACGATGACACAGGACTTCACATCACAGCCCCGCAGTTTGTTTGGAACTGCTGATGCATGACGCAACCTTGATGCAGGACTTTGCATCGCAATTCCATTATCAACAGCATCCTCAATGACTGTGCAGGACTCTGCTTTTCAGCCCTGCAGCTCCTCAGAACTGCAGCTGCTCAATGCACCCTCAATGAGGGATCTCACAACACTCTGCAAACCCAGATTTAAGGTTCTTCCTTCAGCAGTCCTAATGTGGTCCATGTAGCCGGCCTGCAATCCATCAAGCTTGGCCTGAACTTGTGACTTTGTCCCAGTCCAGCGTGACCAGCTAACTACAGTTGGTGCTTTGTGCTTGTAGGCACTGCATAATTTGGTTCTACAGATGAGATGTTTGTTGTTTTGATCTCAAATAATTGATATCACTTTATTCTTCTAAAGTGGTGTAGGATCTTTCTTTGGAGGTATTTTCACTTTTTACTGTTTGAAGTGCTGCATAAAACCTTCACACATTCCCTCTAAGTTAAGCCTGACTGCTTTTGCCCCAGGTTATCAGAGAGGTAAGCACAGGTTATTTTAGGGTTTGATTTTGTTTCATTCTGACAGAAATTGCGGTTGCTGCTTGAGTAAGGTTTCACCCCCCTCAGCCAGTTACCCAATTTCCTTCAGGTACAATATTTGGAGGCCCATGGAAGCCCGGGCCTGCTGGTGAAGACATGAGGAGGTAGAGGAAACACCCTCACAGATGTGTGCATTGCTGCATTCCTGTGAGCAGTGTTGGACAAACTGGAGAACGGGGAGAGAGAGAGACTCCCTTCTCTTGTGTGCTCTTTGATTCAGTGAAAGATCAAATAGAAGAGGTCTGGACACATCTCAGGCAGGAGATGGGACTGACAAGGAAATTATAAAGAGTAGGGCTGGTAGCCTGGGATTAAGCTTTTGTTGTATTTATCTCTGTGGCTTACAGCCTGATGTAAAGTCTTGTCCCTCCCATAGCATGTGTTATGTGACTCTCAGCTTCAGAGTCTCTCATGCTGTGACAGATAGACTTTGAAGAGGAAGAGGAGAAGTATATACTTAAACAGAAGTTGTTGGAAAGTGGATTATTAGTAGTGATAAGTAGTGGCTTACCACTAGCAATAATACCACAAATAGAATAAATGGGTCAGTCAAGGATTCAATAAATTATTCCCTTGCTCAACCTTTAGGGAGAGGTTCGGCACAGCAGCCAAATCAGCTGACTCCAGAGCTCATGGTTCGATCACCAGCAGCAGCTCAGCTCAGCATCATGTGACTCTGGGTAATAGCTCACTTGATCTCCCTGACAGCCCCCAGTGCCTGGATACCCTTAGAGGTGATATGTTTGCGCTTTACAAATCTGGAAATCTGGAACCCTTGGTAGCTGGCAACGAGGCGACAGGTGTGCAAAGAATTTAAAAACACCAATACATTAAATAAGTAAAACACAACACACAATAAAAATCTAACTCCAATTTATATATAGAGAGTATATTTGTATGAACAAATGGACACCAAAATTATAATAATCTAATGTAGGGAACCGGAGATATGAATTTAGAAAAAAGAAGAAAACTTTCTAGTGCTTAATAGCATATAGAGCCACTTTGGGACATCTGGTCGCGCTTGACCGGGACAAAGTCAAAGTTTGAGGCCAACGGCAATGGAGCCCTTGTTGAATACACTAAATGGGAGGCCTGTGTCAAAATGTTGCCTTCACACTTAGGTTCCGATTACAGCCGCATCATAATGGGCCGCTCAGTTTCTTTTCCGACTGCCTCATTATGATAGAGGCGGTCGGAAAGGAAACTGACCGGTCATTCTGGCTGGCCTCCGATTGACTCAGGGAACCTGCTCGCCAGTCGGAAACTGAGTAATATTCTCAAGGGTGGGGCTTTCCGCCATTGAGATTATCATGACGGTTTCCAACATAGTTTCCATGATTGTCTGTCCGACATGGAAACTATGTTGTCTGTCCAACATGGAAACCATGTTGGAAAGAGTTTTGGGGGCTCCCAGCAGGGCCCCCTTGGGTGCACGGCCTCTGGTTGGAGGCCAAGGGGGCACCAATGGTACCTACTTGTTTTTCCCTGCACCTTGTGGCAGACACCTTGAGGTGCCTGCCACAGGTTGCAGAGATGAACCGCACCACCCATTTCACTATCGGAGCATGCATTACGGCTGGTTTACGGCCGTAATGCATGCTCCCATAGTGAAATATAGGAATGCGACTGAACAGTGTTCGGTTGCATCCTAATGGGGCAGTCAGGACTGCCAACCAGGTGTCAGTTGGTCTCATGTTGGCCAGAATCACTTCCGCCCGACATCGTAATGACCCCCTAAGTCAGTTTTCTCGAGCTTTTCCCCTCGACGTTTAGCAAGGCATTTGGTCAGGCCGAATTTGGGTGGGTTCACCAGCTTGACTTTTTGTGGGGCACCAGTCAAATCCTGGAAGTCTGGAGCTTTCAGTGGGATGTACCTCAAATCCAGGTCAGGTAGAGATTAAAGATAGCCAGCTTGAGTCTCGACATTGAGACGGTTCGCTTATAGAGTTTTTTCCAAAAGTTGCTCTTAAGTTCCCCTTGAGGGTTCAATGTGTCCAAAACACAAATATAAGGGTCTGATATCTCCTAGGTGGTCCTTGTAATGTCGGGACTACAGTTCCCTTAATGCACCTGGCCAAATTCTGAAAGGTCCACTAAATGCACTCCAGGATGGGAACTCTTGGTGGAAATTATGCAGGTGGGCTCTGTCAACATGTAGCTTGCAGGGTGTCCTTAGGGCTGCAGTACAAGATTGTGCAGCTGGTGCAGTATCTCAAGGTGCAGGCCTTTGGGTGCAGATCTAGATAGCAGCAGGGCAGACTTTGTTCTCCTTATAGTTTCAGGCCGCAGGTCTGAGGAGCTATGCAGCTCTCCCATATTTATTCACAGTTTCTGGACATCAAGCAGGGGGGCACTGCTGACCAATGGGATGCAGGGTGCCACCCAGGTGTATGACCACTTCCTCAAATCTGTGGCATATTCTTTTCTCACAAAGCAGTATTCCCTCAAAATCCAACATGGAGAATTTCTCTCCAGAAGAGTTAGATGAGGCTAAGCCAACCCACTGGAATGGCTATGTTTTAATAACACTCCCCTTCCACCCCTCTGCCTAATCTAATTACTGAGGCTCCTGTGTGGCTTGGGGTTACAGGGTGTGGGGGTCAGCCTGTGCTGTCTTAAAATGTCATACTCCCTTGGAGGACAAGTTTTGCTTCTCCACCCACTTCCTGTTTTTTGGCTTCTACAGTCAAAGTTCTTCATCCACAGAAAATACATTGTCTACTCTGAAAGGACACTTCCCACCTCTTCAAGCAGCTCTTGCTCAGCCTGGGAAAAGGCTAGCTCATAAAGAGAGGGCACTGGAAAGCTGGATTTTGGTTCATAGAAAAGAAGGTTTAATAACTTATTTTCTGTAATAGTTATTATAAATCTAGCAGTGGAAAATTGGATTTATCACAGCTATTAATTTGATACCTTGAAGTATATGTTTAGACAGCTCAAATCAATATTTATATTTAAATAAAATATTACAATGTTGCCATTCACTATAATGGGAAAAAACAGAAATGGTGTTTTTTCCCTCATCAGGGTTTATAAAACATATTTTATAATGTCCCTGCTTGTAGTTACAATGCATCTAATCCCTGGGGCACCTAGAGGAGACCTTAGATGTGACTTATATGTAAAAAAAAGTTAGTTCAACACTTTGGAAGTACCTTTAAATTCAAAGTCAAATTTGCATGTAATTTAAATGTAAACGCAGCATTAAAGGCAGGGCTGGGTTTTAAAATGACAGCAGGCACCACAGTAGTGCACATTCCATTGCAGGAAATCTACTGTGCCTCTAAACCCCCTCTATTATATACTAGGGAGGTATACATAGTTTGAATCCCTCTTGCCTTATTATATACTAGGGAAATACAGCAGTCTGTCCTTGTCAATTGTAATTACACCAAATTACCATGTACTTTTTACACAGAGCACATTTCCTGGGTCTGGTTGGTAGAGCCCAGGTCGCAATCAGAGTCAGAAAACCAGCCTCCAGTGCTCAAAATGGGGGCAAAAAGTGGGGAGCATACTGCAAACAGGTCCTGATTTCTCACCGAAGCAGATCCACACATAAAACTTCAAAGACCCAAACTCTAGATCACATTTGGTGTCTGGGAAATTGACTATAAGAGAGGAAGTTTGAGACCCTAAAAATTGTCATCTACTTAGCAGCCAGACAAGCTGTGTGAGGAGGGGAAGCTCTACAAGAATTTTGACTGTGACCAGGACTGGGGGCCAAGGTCCGCCAGTCTCCCTGCTGGGTAAGGGGACATCATTCAAGGAAACCAAACCCACCTGCGATGGAGCCTGGAGCACCAGGGCCTGAGTGCTTACCCAGACGAATGTGCCCTGTGCAGAAGAGGAGAAAGTTGGAGGAAGTGAGATCTTGTGGGGAGCACTGTGGCCTCCTCCTACAGAGTTTAGAATCTTGTGGAATCAGGGGTATGGCTTTGAGCTGGATGAAATCCTTCCTGGAGGAAAGGGGTTTCTAGGTTACACAAGACACATTCACTTCCAAGAGATCTCCCCTATTACAAGGAGTTCCCCCCGTGTCAATACTGAGCCCCACTTTGGTCAATCTATATATGGGACCCCTTGCTAATATAGTGGAAGGCCACAAAGTGTCCATTCTATCACACGCTGATGATACTCAGCTTATCGTCACACTATCGCAAAACACAGAACATAATGCACATCAATTTTCCCAATGTATTGAGGAAGTAACAGCATGGATGGCAGACCACTGCTTAAAACTTAATGGTAGTAATACAGAAGTGATGGTAACAGGAAGAGCGCCTTCTATCTGGACATCAGCTTGGTGGCCGGAAGCACTTGGCCAGCTCCCAACCCCTAAAACCGAAGTCAAGAACCTTGGAGTATGGCTTGACCCCAACTTGACATATGAAAATCAAATCCGAAAAATAACAGGCAAATGTTTTGGAACGCTGAAAACCCTACGGAAAGTCATTGACCTACTACCGGTTCAAGCCAGAAAAACTATAATACATGCAGTGGTCACCTCTCAGATTGACTACGGCAATGTTCTATATCTAGGTGTAGCTAAATAAATGCTGATGAAGCTGCAATCAGTCCAAAATGCTGCTGCCCGGCTAGTGCTGAATCTTCCTAGAAGACCGTCCAACACAAAGGCCCTGGCCAAATTGCATTGGTTGCCTGTGGGCAAGAGGATCCTGTTCAAGGCAATGTGCTTCTGCCATCGTATCCTAGCAAATAAAGGCCCACGTTATCTACAAGACATGATTACACCTTACACCCCCAATAGAAGCCTAAGATCTGAAGGAAAATCATTGGTAATAGTACCCAGATTTAGGAAGGCCAGGCTAGGAGGCTGCTCTTTCAAATACCTGGCAGCAAAACATTGGAATTCACTACCAATGGTTTTGAGGAAAGAGCCATGTGAAGCTGCCTTTAGGAAAAGGTAGAAAACTTGGCTTTTTCCCACCTATACACCAGAATAGACCTTGAAACATGACAGCTAGGGCTCACCTACCTATCTCGTGTCATTTCTGAGATTCTGATCAGCACGGGGACACACCGTCGGTGTAACCGGGTGCTCTACAAATGCTGCTGATGATGATGACTCCCAACCTCGAGCCTGAGATCTGATTGGCTGCCAACAGTTCCAACCAGGAAGTGTTGGCAGTCATCTTGTGACTCCAGCAGGAGGCGGGGAGCTGGCAGGGACCGTGTGGGCCTTGGGGCTCCCCCACAGTAACCAATGATGTAGGTATGTCCCGGGGGATGGGTTGCCCGGGCTGAAAGTGGCCCGGGAGGGGGGCCATTCTACCCTGTCCCTTTAAAAAAAAAATATGGCTGGACCCCGGGGCTGAAATCGGCTGCGTGGCCCCCTTCTTTACAAAAAAAATAAAAAAATGTGTAAGCCCCGGGTGATGGGGTCCCCAGGGATGAAAATGCCTCCCCTTAAAAAAACTGTAAATGAAAATGGCCAGACCTAGGGGGATGGGGTCCTCTGGGGCCGAAATCAGCCCGGGTAGGGGGCCTCATGGCCACCCTCCCCTTTAAAAGAAAAAAAGAAAAAACAAAGGCCCAACCCCTGGGGATGGGGTTCCCTAGGCATATATCGGCCTTGGGAGGGGGGCAACATGGCCCCCTCCCTTGTATTTAATTACAAATAAAAAAATACGAGCCACACAGCAGAATTGTTGAGTTCTGATAGCAGGCATGACCCTTTTCTCTTCCACTCTGCAAATGCGCCTCCTGGCACGCTCTTGGTTGGGGGATAAAGTTTCCTTGGCTCCATAGGGACTGTGAGGGCCAAGAAGCCCTCCCGGTAAGTCCTACACAGTGAAATTCCTGAAAGCTGGTCAGAGGCCCAGCCCCCTTTCTCCATCACTCTGCAAACATGATTGCTAGTTAAAAAAACCTTGGAAATTCACTGGAAAAAAACACAGGTTTCAGGGACATTATAGTTAGGAATTAGCATTTTGAAAACCTTAGAAATTCCCTGAAAGGACCAAAGGTTTCAGGGACATTATAGTTAGGAATTAGCATTTTAAAAACCTTAGAAATTCACAGAAAAAATGAAAGGTTAGAAGGACGTTATAGTTAGTCTGACATTTACTAGTACAAACCAGAGCAATTCAGCTGTTATAGTTACCTTAGCTAACTATAACCCATGCCCCCGTAATGCACTGCTTAAGACCTCACATATTACATCACTCATGACATGGTCAGTGACATCACTCATGACATCACAAATGACATCACTGATGATATCAGTGATGACATCATCTTGTTACTGTGTGTATTTTTTAAAAGTTTATGAGTGTTAAATATATATACCAAGGTGTATTGGTGAATCAGTGGGTTTATGAGTGACTATATGGATGACTCAGTGGGTGCGTGACTGACTGTATAAGTGAGTGATTAGGTGTCTCAGTGAATGTATGGGTGAGTGACTAGTTGTATGAATGTGTGTATCTGACTGTTAGTTAATATCTAAGTGGGTGTGTGAGTGTTTTAGTTGGTGCGTCAATGGCTATATGGGTGATTGATTGGTTGTCTGACTACGTCAATGGTAGGTGAGTCAGTGGCTGAATGGGGTACTGTTGCGTGTGTGAAAAGTTGTGAGTGAGTGGGTTTCTTTATGACTGCATTGGTGATTGAATGCATGTGTCAGTATTGATGGGTAATTGAGTATGTGAAAGGCAGTACACATGAGTGACGGGGTATGAGAGTGACTGTATGCATGAATGAGTGAATGTGTCAGTGGCTATATAGATGAGTGCATGCTTCTGTCAGTGACTGTATGGGAAACAACCTTTACAACTCAATCATTACATCGCACTACCTTTACATAGCAGTCATTGCATTGCAACATCCTTTACATCACATGTCATTACAACGCAGCCATTACATCACATGTCACTACAACGCATGTCATTACAATGCATGCCACTACAACTCAGGCATTACATTGCAAGTCATTACAATGCATACCATTACAACGCATAGTACCCTTACACTATCCAACACTTACCCAACTGTTGTACTCACTGGAGTTAGAATTGTAATTTTTACCCCTACAGTACCTCAACTTACTCTACTGTTGCACTCACTGGAGTTAGAATAGTAATTTTTACCCCTACACTATCCAACACTTACCTTAAATGCGATGTAATTGTATGCATTGTAAGGGTATGCGTTGTAAAGTTATAATGCGATGTAATGGAATGCGTTGTAAAGGTAGTTTCTGAAAATACGATATAATGGCATGCGATGTAAAAGAATGCGTTGTAAAGGATGTTGTGATGTAAAAACTGCATTGTAAAGGCATGCGTTGTAAATGTATGTGTTGTAACGTCATACATTGAACTGTATAGCAGAATGAGTATGTGTTCCTATTTGTATGAGTAAGAAAGTGGGTGGGTGTGTAACTGTTTGGGTGAGCAAGCGGTTGTATGATTGACTGTAAGGGTGAGTCCCTATGTATGTGAGTAATTTTATGGGTGACTCACTCCTTGTGTCAGCCCCTGTATGCCTGTATGACTTGATATGTCAATGGCTGTCTTAGTGAGTGAGTGAGTGGGTTTACGAGTGAGTGGATGTGTGAATAGATGAATAAATCAGTGAGTGGGTGTATAAGTAGTGGTATGGCTCTTTGAATGGGTTTGTGAATGGTTGTGTGAGAGCAGCAGTGGGTGTATAAAAGATTGTACAGTGGTGCGAGTGGCTGCGTCAGAGATGCTGTGGTGTTGCAGGGATTCTGCACATACATAGAACTATGCGCAGTAAACCAAGACCTCAGTGTGTATTGGTGTACCAAAATGCCCTCCTCGGTACCCAGAACCCCAATCCGACTAGCTATAGTGTCTCATTCATTCTCCGTGCTAAAGCGAAGCTACCAATGATTAGACATCCTAGTTCATGCTACTCCGTACCTCTCAGAATACGTGGGAACAAGAACACTCTTTCATTCAAACCCTGGTACTTGTCCACAACATGAGTAAATAGAGTCAAGGAATAGTTTAAAATGTTTATTTTAACGAATTTTAACTAATGTGCTCTATAATGCAGTAAACGAGCAATATGCATAAGATCAGCATTGCTACAATTCCATATAGAACAAAAGGGGAAATCATATTATAATGGTGGTGGAAACAGGACTATAGCACCTTGCCACCCTCCCCGTGCAAGAAGCTAGTTTATTATAATTATAGAAGACCTCCAGGCTTTGTCAGGGGGACCCCATACCTCCGGGTTCAGATGCAGGAATTTACATCACCGGACGAACACAGCTCTTCTATCCTGGAAAGCGTTTCTCCAAGTGAGTTAACATGCATGCAAGGCAATTTTAAAAGCACCAGATTTCCAGGTTTGCAACTGTGTTCTATGTTATAGCTAAGGACGTGAGACTGACCAAAGCAAATCAACAGAGCTCATTGTTTTTTTACCTTGAACACACTATACAGACGAGGAGCAAAGTGTTCAACTAAATATGTGAAATGCAGACAGTTCTCACGTGAACGTGAGCAAGCAAAGTGTTTACGAGAAATGTGGCATGTAGTAACGTGAGCAAAGGTGGCAAAATGGCGGCCAAGCATATACTAACTTATGCTAACTTAGCAATGTCCGCAGGTGTGTCCATATCCTCACTACACCCTCCCCTTGGTCAGTCCATTGGACAATTGTATTAAGGAGAACACAGGTTTCAAAGAAGTCTGAGCAAGAATCAAGAGCATTTGTGTCAATGATACCTCTGATTTGCGGGTAATGTTAGAAGAGAAAAAGTAAAAAAATATTTAGTGTCCAAAAAGGCACACAAAGATAAAAAATAAATCCAGGAAGGATAAGGCGGCTGAGTCAATCCATCAAGGTGTACGAACAGTAGGTTGCGATAGCCTCCAAGAGGAAGTCATTGTTATCATAAAAAAAAGTGAGGCCACCCAATCAAGCAGAGTGAATGAATATATATGTTCCTCAACAATGGGAACTTCTAGCACCATCAAAGGACAACTTGCGTGATACTCGATATAACTCCGTTGTAGGAAATCCTGTGCCACTGTACAGATATCCCATTCAGCCAGAACTCCCAGCGCATCTGCACAGGCCATAATTCCAACACTGGGACATTCTTGCTCATGGGCCACTAAGGGACTCTTTAGCAGTTCAAAATCAGGTGGAGGAAATGTCGTATTGGAGAGGCAAAGATCCAATACCCATTGAAAGGAACAATCTAAGCAGTTGAAGACAGCTTGCACGCAAGTGTAATAGGCAAAGCGAAAAGATAATCCATAAGCCGCTCTGAGTGTGGCCAGGGGCAGAGTACCGTAGCATTCAAGCATACGGCTAAGGAGCATCTACAGCAGTCTTGGTTGTGCAGGGCCACAGGAACAGCATCTATTTCGTAGCATGCAAATTAACAGCAAAATCCCAGCGGCTAAGGCAAGTAATAGTGGCAAGTCATTGAAGACGCTGGAAAAAATTGAATAGATAAATGCTGGTATCACATCAAATATAGTTTGGAAAGAGGTCAAAAGGCCAGAGCCCACAGCTTTAAAGAAAATGGGCAATGCCTGTAGTGTTAAAAGCATTGAAGATAGTGTGAATCAATGCACCAAAATATAGTGGGAGGTCAGTATTAAGAAGCGCTTGTACTTCTGTACGGGTCTTAGCCACGTGAAGAACGAATGTTTCACGGGCAGTGAAACTTCTTTTTGGGATATTAATGCTCTTTTTCTGCTCAGCTTGTTGAAGTCTGCCTTCAAGGTCAGAATGGAAGGCCAAATTGAGTTATCGAGCCTCCCGTGTGGGGGTGGGAAAAACATATTTTTACAGCAAACCACACGCTGTGAAACCGTTACAATGTAAGGGATGCCAGCCAGCATGCCGCAGCATTCTTCATTGTTTAAAAGCAAATAACTACCGTTTGCAAGAAGAGTGAAAGTGAGTGTAATAGCTGGCATGGGTATACCTTCTAAAACACATGCAAGATTCAGGGCCGTAAGGTTACAGGCACCATGCAACTGGATGTCCTTACAAACAAGAGAATTACCTATCGTGGTATCACATGATTTCCCAGTTAGGTATACTTCTCTGTCATCCTGTAAGCATCAGTATGTGAAAGGTAATGACCAAACTTAGTGTAGAAATGCACTGCCTAAGGGCTCGAAGCGGCCTAGTGGATAGTGTTTCATGCATGAGGTAAATTTAAACAAGTAAAATGGGAGAGTTATCACCCCATGGATGAGCCAGACAGCTGAGTCTGTTTCTGCCACAGAGAATGGTAACAAATTTAACTTTTCAATATGCAAAAGAGAATACATAGCATCTTTCATGGACATAAACTGCTGTTTTGTTGTCAAGTTAAAGGGCAAAAATAACGATGAGGCGTTCAAGTAATCTCATGGAACTTTCCCCATCTTTACAGTCTGTAGAGTCCACGCAAATTGCATAACTGAATGCAATTGATTTTGACCATGATACAAAACAGAAACATCCTCATGCACAATGTCAACAACAGATGAAACAATATTGTCCAATGTGTAAATGCGGGAAGAAAGTGTGGTAATACTATTATCAACAACAGAAAGCACTTTTTCAAGAATAGCCTAATCAATTGCCCTTAAACGTGAAGCTGCTTCAATCTGGGATAGCTTCCAGATTTCATTGTAAGCTGCATAAAGAAACCTTTTTGATCTTGGACCAGCAGGTCCTTTTACAAAATCTGTCAAATCAATGTCACCTGATAATAGCGACAAATGTTGCTTCACTGAAGTTAGAGTCGAGTGTTGCAACCAATTTTGACATAACCTTCCAACGGAATATGTAGTAACTGAATGGGAGTCAGCAAAACGAGGATCAGGCCTATCCTGTGTGTAACCAGGAGCCTTGTCATGGAAACGAAGTTGGCAAGCATCCGAACTAGTTTGCCAAACTAACCAACCTAGGTGGTCCAAACAGGAAAAATTAAAGGTGTCATTGTTAAAAAGTGATTGTAATTCAGCCATGGAGTATGATTGCTCCAGTTCTGATATGCAGCTAGAGCAGGAATAGCAGGGGCATTCATTTGCTTAGAAGTTGCCAATCCAAAACAAGTAGTTTGATAAATAGATTCATTTAAAAATAGAATCTGCATTGGGATAAGGCACACGCGGTGTAACACATCTGTGCCTTGCACTTGCCATGATTTTGAACCCCAAACTGATTTAAGATCAATTGTGGATTTCCACAGATCATAGCCACCCACTGACAATTTATCAATAAAGGATTTAGAATATAATAATTTAATGTGGGTGAGCATTACTTTAGAATTAGATGAAGCATTCAATTTAAAATAGAATGACCCAGGGTTTGATTTATCAAAATCAGTAAAATATGTGAATTTTTTCAAAAACGTTTCAGAGCTTCCTTCCAAAGGAGCCGGGCAATGTTCCCATTTTGCATAATTAAAAGCATTTCTAAATGTGTTAGCCTTATGCAGATAATGATGACCATAGTGCTGATAGTAAAACAAATCTGCATAATTTGCAGTATTCAAATACAAATCTTCAGCATCAAAAACAGCAGAGTATTTTAAATCTAAAAACAAGTATTGTACGCCGTGTACGTCCCAATCATCAGACCGTATGGTATGTTTCACTACATCACCCATTGAAACACGAAGCACATTTGGCACATTAATTATCTCTGTAGGGCCCTGGATTTGAAAATCTACAGCATCCCAAACGTTGCCGTCTATAACTGGCCAGGCAGTGATGTTGACAAAAGTCTGGTCTCTATTCATTCTGTGAGAAGAAGAGTGCTGAGCCATAGTTCCATCTACCACTTTAACAGCAAAGCGTTCAGGAAGGTAGTGACCATTGATTAGAAGGAAAAAAAATATCACAAAGCCAATGGACATGAACTAGAAAATTGCGATGAGCACCAACCAGAAGTATGTCCAAGGTTTAAACCAGGCGACACAAATAGAAAATTTGGAAGGGGCCTTTGATGATGTGGAATGTGAGTCAAAGGAAAAACGTGATTCATCAACGGCCTCAGGTCGCAAACCAGGTAATGATACGGTAGTGGGATAAGCACATTCAGTTTCTTCATTATGAGTGGAAGCAGGCGGGAGCAGCCAAGGATTGTTAACAGAGTCCAGCTCAATGGCAGTGTCATCCTGCATGTAGCGGGTTAGCCTGGATCTCTTGATACAGTTGTTGTAGAGACCGCTGGCATGATGCTATTCAGGATCGGCCAGATGTTATAGCTTGACATTGTCCTCATGTGAACGCGAGCAAGCAAAGTGTTTACGATAAATGTGGCATGGAGTAACGTGAGCAAAGGCGGCAAAATGGCGGCCAAGCATATACTAACTTATGATATCTTAGCAATGTCCGCAGGTGTGTCCATATCCTCACTACAGTGGATGGTGTCATCACTGATGTCATGAGTGATATCATTTGGGATGTCATCAGGGATGGCACTGACCATGTCATGAGGGATGTAATATTTGAGGTCATTAGCAGTGCAATGCAGGGGCGCGAGTTATAACTGCTGAATTTCTCTGGTTTTGTACGAGTGAAATGTCAAACTAACTATAAAATCCCTCTAACCTTTTTTTGTGTGAATATATATATATATTTATAAAGGAAGCGGGAGTGGTGTTTATGTTTGGCGGAGGTTGGCTCTGCATTTCCTGGCACGCCTTTCGTTCTGGAGCTCCGTGGCAGCCGACAGCTATTGGTGGAATGCAGGGATGCATATACGAGGCACTCCCCGACCTGAATCCTGTTTAGGTATCGGGGAGAGAGCAGTGGATTTACCACTGAGAGGGTCGGTGAGCAACAGGGCAGACCGCTTGCATTCCTGCCTCAGAGAGGAACAAAACCTTCCACGTACTATGGAGTCGTAGCGCTATTAGATGCTGGGGCAGTGTACTTACCTTAGCCTACAAATGTGGACTGCATGGGATTCTCTACAGGCAAGATGGACACAATGGGGCATTACGGAGGAGAGATAGAGGGAAAGTATTTACTTTGGGAACTATCCACGCCCTCTTTCTGTGACGTCAGCGCTGCTCCAATGAGAAGCCTCCGTGATCAACAAAAAACCCCGCAAAATTTTAAACATCTTACAGTCAAGCACAGCGCTGGCAAGAAGAAGGCAGTTGCCAAAATGCATCCCAGGTGCAAGACTTATTTAAGATACGCTTATTTATTGTGTTTTATGGCGGAATTAAAGCCCTGGTTAATCACGATCCCAGCTGTGTCAGGCCTGTTTCTTGGAAAGGAAGCGGGAGTGGTGTGTATATCCTTGGAAAGGATTTGGTGAGAATTATTTTCTGTACCAATCGTTCCGGAGAAAAAACATTTATCAAAGGAACCGAAATTATTACGCATTATGCTGAAAGCAAGAACTTTCATGACTGTGTTCCATTGGGATTTTATTCATATGAATGCATCTTAAAGTGAAAGAAAGTATAACATGATTTACGCTAACAAATTGAGAACTTTCATAATACCTGCATCTATTTGAACTTTAAGACGCATTGTGGGAGATGTATTTCACACAGGTCATGTGACCCAGGACTATTAAATGCATGCACGTATGCACTTGGCCAACTGTTTTCTTCCGTGACCAAGGCAGAACGCCGAAACGCGTAGGGTGAAAGGAAGCATGTGGTGCTGCTTAAACCTCTGATTAAAATGTGCTGACTCCGGAAATGGGCCTCTGTGTTTTTTGTCACAGCAAGTGAATTGATGGGCTTCTTCGTGCCCGTTGTTGAAAGAGGCCGCCTTGAAGGGTTGGGGGCTCCGATGCTCGAAGGATGTCTGTTGGATTAAATACAGCAGCATGACCCACTCGCTGCTGACTTGCCTACAAGGAGATGCTAATATAGCGAAAATAGCAGCAGCTTGGAAAGGATTTGGTGAGAATGATTTTCTGTACCAATCGTTCCGGAGAAAAAACATTTATCAAAGGAACCGGAATTATCACGCATTATGCTGAAAGCAAGAACTTTCATGACTGTGTTCCATTGGGATTTTATTCATATGAATGCATCTTAAAGTGAAAGAAAGTATAACATGATTTACGCTAACATATTGAGAACTTTCATAATACCTGCATCTATTTGAACTTTAAGACGCATTTTGGGAGATGTATTTCACACAGGTCATGTGACCCAGGACTATTAAATGCATGCACGTATGCAGTTGGCCAACTGTTTCCTCCAGTGACCAAGGCAGAACGCCGAAACGCGTAGGGTGAAAGGAAGCATGTGGTGCTGCTTAAACCTCTGATTAAAATGTGCTGACTCCGGAAATGGGCCTCTGTGTTTTGTGTCACAGCAAGTGAATTGATGGGCTTCTTCGTGCCCGTTGTTGAAAGAGGCTGCCTTGAAGGGTTGGGGGCTCCGATGCTCGGAGGATGTCTGTTGGATTAAATACAGGAGCATGACCCACTCGCTGCTGACTTGCCTACAAGGAGATGCTAATATAGCGAAAATAGCAGCAGCTTGGAAAGGATTTGGTGAGAATGATTTTCTGTACCAATCGTTCCGGAGAAAAAACATTTATCAAAGGAACCGGAATTATTACGCATTATGCTGAAAGCAAGAACTTTCATGACTAAGTTCCATTGGGATTTTATTCATATGAATGCATCTTAAAGTGAAAGAAAGTATAACATGATTTACGCTAACAAATTGAGAACTTTCATAATACCTGCATCTATTTGAACTTTAAGACGCATTGTGGGAGATGTATTTCACACAGGTCATGTGACCCAGGACTATTAAATGCATGCACGTATTCACTTGGCCAACTGTTTCCTCCCGTGACCAAGGCAGAACGCCGAAACGCGTAGGGTGAAAGGAAGCATGTGGTGCTGCTTAAACCTCTGATTAAAATGTGCTGACTCCGGAAATGGGCCTCTGTGTTTTGTGTCACAGCAAGTGAATTGATGGGCTTCTTCGTGCCCGTTGTTGAAAGAGGCCGCCTTGAAGGGTTGGGGGCTCCGATGCTCGAAGGATGTCTGTTGGATTAAATACAGCAGCATGACCCACTCGCTGCTGACTTGCCTACAAGGAGATGCTAATATAGCGAAAATAGCAGCAGCTTGGAAAGGATTTGGTGAGAATGATTTTCTGTACCAATCGTTCCGGAGAAAAAACATTTATCAAAGGAACCGGAATTATTACGCATTATGCTGAAAGCAAGAACTTTCATGACTGTGTTCCATTGGGATTTTATTCATATGAATGCAACTTAAAGTGAAAGAAAGTATAACATGATTTACGCTAACAAATTGAGAACTTTCATAATACCTGCATCTATTTGAACTTTAAGACGCATTTTGGGAGATGTATTTCACACAGGTCATGTGACCCAGGACTATTAAATGCATGCACGTATGCAGTTGGCCAACTGTTTCCTCCAGTGACCAAGGCAGAACGCCGAAACGCGTAGGGTGAAAGGAAGCATGTGGTGCTGCTTAAACCTCTGATTAAAATGTGCTGACTCCGGAAATGGGCCTCTGTGTTTTGTGTCACAGCAAGTGAATTGATGGGCTTCTTCGTGCCCGTTGTTGAAAGAGGCCGCCTTGAAGGGTTGGGGGCTCCGATGCTCGAAGGATGTCTGTTGGATTAAATACAGGAGCATGACCCACTCGCTGCTGACTTGCCTACAAGGAGATGCTAATATAGCGAAAATAGCAGCAGCTTGGAAAGGATTTGGTGAGAATGATTTTCTGTACCAATCGTTCCGGAGAAAAAACATTTATCAAAGGAACCGGAATTATTACGCATTATGCTGAAAGCAAGAACTTTCATGACTGTGTTCCATTGGGATTTTATTCATATGAATGCATCTTAAAGTGAAAGAAAGTATAACATGATTTACGCTAACAAATTGAGAACTTTCATTATACCTGCATCTATTTGAACTTTAAGACGCATTGTGGGAGATGTATTTCACACAGGTCATGTGACCCAGGACTATTAAATGCATGCACGTATGCACTTGGCCAACTGTTTCCTCCCGTGACCAAGGCAGAACGCCGAAACGCGTAGGGTGAAAGGAAGCATGTGGTGCTGCTTAAACCTCTGATTAAAATGTGCTGACTCCGGAAATGGGCCTCTGTGTTTTGTGTCACAGCAAGTGAATTGATGGGCTTCTTCGTGCCCGTTGTTGAAAGAGGCCGCCTTGAAGGGTTGGGGGCTCCGATGCTCGAAGGATGTCTGTTGGATTAAATACAGCAGCATGACCCACTCGCTGCTGACTTGCCTACAAGGAGATGCTAATATAGCGAAAATAGCAGCAGCTTGGAAAGGATTTGGTGAGAATCATTTTCTGTAGCAATCGTTCCGGAGAAAAAACATTTATCAAAGGAACCGGAATTATTACGCATTATGCTGAAAGCAAGAACTTTCATGACTGTGTTCCATTGGGATTTTATTCATATGAATGCATCTTAAAGTGAAAGAAAGTATAACATGATTTACGCTAACAAATTGAGAACTTTCATAATACCTGCATCTATTTGAACTTTAAGATGCATTTTGGGAGATGTATTTCACACAGGTCATGTGACCCAGGACTATTAAATAAATGCACGTATGCAGTTGGCCAACTGTTTCCTCCAGTGACCAAGGCAGAACGCCGAAACGCGTAGGGTGAAAGGAAGCATGTGGTGCTGCTTAAACCTCTGATTAAAATGTGCTGACTCCGGAAATGGGCCTCTGTGTTTTGTGTCACAGCAAGTGAATTGATGGGCTTCTTCGTGCCCGTTGTTGAAAGAGGCCGCCTTGAAGGGTTGGGGGCTCGATGCTCGAAGGATGTCTGTTGGATTAAATACAGGAGCATGACCCACTCGCTGCTGACTTGCCTACAAGGAGATGCTAATATAGCGAAAATAGCAGCAGCTTGGAAAGGATTTGGTGAGAATGATTTTCTGTACCAATCGTTCCGGAGAAAAAACATTTATCAAAGGAACCGGAATTATTACGCATTATGCTGAAAGCAAGAACTTTCATGACTGTGTTCCGTTGGGATTTTATTCATATGAATGCATCTTAAAGTGAAAGAAAGTATAACATGATTTACGCTAACAAATTGAGAACTTTCATAATACCTGCATCTATTTGAACTTTAAGACGCATTGTGGGAGATGTATTTCACACAGGTCATGTGACCCAGGACTATTAAATGCATGCACGTATGCACTTGGCCAACTGTTTCCTCCCGTGACCAAGGCAGAACGCCGAAACGCGTAGGGTGAAAGGAAGCATGTGGTGCTGCTTAAACCTCTGATTAAAATGTGCTGACTCCGGAAATGGGCCTCTGTGTTTTGTGTCACAGCAAGTGAATTGATGGGCTTCTTCGTGCCCGTTGTTGAAAGAGGCCGCCTTGAAGGGTTGGGGGCTCCGATGCTCGAAGGATGTCTGTTGGATATATATATATATATATATATATATATATATATATATATATATATATATATATATATATATATATATCTCGCTCGGCTCCTTTTCTTTTGTCAAAAGGAATGTCGCACTCGCGGGGCATTTTGAACACAATTTATTGAAATAGCCAAATGACCAGCAACAGACGCGTTAAGGCGGTATGCCTTTCTCGATGTCACCAGCACATCGGAAACGCCATGTTTTTCAACATAACCCTTATCAACAATATAAAGAAAGGACTCATATGGTCGCTCTAACATCAGCGCCATTTTGTAATGGGTGAACATACATATGTTATTGCACCTTAACAGTGTTCAAAAGATGTAAGTTTATATAAGCCCATCTACACATGTCAACTGTTTATGTCAATTTTCGAACATGGTACAAAATTTATATCACGCCGTGGATCAGCCCATGTCCTTTTTACATATCCGTTTCACAAGAGTTATTTCCTTTCACATTAGCATTTCAACATTACAAACTTACTCTTACTCTTTTCACTCTCATTATTAGACTTATTTCATTATTACAATTCAACATCGCAAGGCAGCTTTAGATATCATCTAATCCAAATCACTTATTTACATTTAATCTTTGCTGAGACACAACAGTTTCCACAACCGTAGAGACTGTTTCAGGTGAGCTTCAATATGAATATCAGTTAGGTAAACTTACAAATGATCTCAATTATGTACCTATATGTACTGACAATTCCTCATCACTATTTAACCCACGGGGAGACTTTGTAAGTAAATCTATAATAAAGCGTGACTCAAGTTTTCGCAGCTTCTTTACTCTGTCACCCCCACGGACACTTTGAGGGACATAGTCCTGACCAAAGAATTGTAGCAAACCACGATTGCTTTGATGTTTTTCGGCAAAGTGGCGTGCTACAGGATACATCTGGTCGTTTTTATCAATGGCCCTTTGGTGTTCTAAGATTCTAACCTTTAGCTGATGAATGGTGCTACCTATGTAACGTAGCCCACACGGGCATACCAGACAATAAACAACATAAGAGTGCTGCATGTTATAAATTTGGTAATTTGCTGTGTCTTTTCAAGGTCGGGAATAGTGTATGTTAAAACCCTTTTGCTGTTAGCACAGGCTTTACACCTATTGCAAGGATAAAAGCCCCTCATTTCTCTCAGAGTGCCCCCTTTCTGTGGTCCTTTTTCTAAAAGGCTTTTCACCAACATATCACAAAGTGACCTCGCTTTCCTAAAAGTTACTAGTGGAAGAGGAGGAATGTCATCACATATGGTGCTGTCAGTTTTTAGAATATGCCAATTCTTTTTGAGCATGTTTTTTAAATGATTGGCTTCTGTAGAGTAAGGGGTGATCATTCGAAATTTACCCTTATCTTCCAAAGGTTTATCTTTGTTTTTTAACAAATTCTCCCTTGGAATACCTCTCACCCTGTGTAGCGTGGTATTCAATGCCGTGGGATTATATCCTCTTTTGATGAATCTGGCTATACTTTCTGAGGCTGCTGTTTCAAAATCTGTTGCCTTGGTACTATTCCTTTTTAGCCTTAATAGCTCCCCATATGGTATGCTATTTACAAGTTTGGGGGGATGGCTGCTAGTGGCAAATAATATTGAGTTTCCAGCAGTAGATTTTTGGTAGAGAGCTGTCTGGATGTTACCTTCTTCCACAAACACCCTCAGGTCCAGGTAGTCCACTGCCACTGGGCTCACTGTTCCTGTAAAGTGTAAATTTATCTTATTTTCATTGAGAAGATCTATGTACCCTCGAGCCGACTCTGCTGTACCCTGCCACACGATAATAAGGTCGTCAATATATCGGTACCACTCAATTACTTTGCCCGTCACATTATCATTTTGGTAGGTTCTGGGCACCTGCTCCTCCCACCAGCCAACGAACAAATTCGCATAGCTGGGGGCAAAGCAGGTGCCCATCGCCGTACCTGACAGCTGTCTGTAATGTTGTTCTTCAAATAGAAAAATGTTGTTCCTCAAACAGAACTCTACACATTCTACTAGCATCTGATTGTGTTCAGAGTACCGTAATTGGCATTTTTCCAAGTAAAATCTGGTAGCTTTTACCCCGTCCTCATGATCTATACAGGTATATAGGCTGGTTATGTCCAATACCATTAGTTGATATGTGGAATCCCACTTGACATGCATGATCTTATTCAAAAGGTCTTTTGTATCCTTTATGTAAGAATCTAGCTGAGAAACAAAAGGAAATAGAAAATGATCAATAAAAGTTGATAAATGTTCAGTCAGACCTTTAAGGGATGACACAAGTGGCCTACCAGGCGGATGCTCGCTGTTCTTGTGTAATTTTGGATTGTGGTAAAAGGTAGGAATCACAGGGTTAGAGCTTCGTAGGAACAAATGTTCTTCCGGTCCCAACATCAGTCTCTTATACCAGTTGTTTTTTGGTAGCATATCAAATTTGGAATGCTACCAAAAAACAACTGGTGAACTATATCAAAATAGCATCAAGAAATATGATGAATTGATTAGTAAGTGGTATAAGAGACTGATGTTGGGACCGGAAGAACATTTGTTCCTATGAAGCTCTAGCCCTGTGATTCCTACCTTTTACCACAATCCAAAATTACACAAGAACAGCGAGCATCCGCCTGGTAGGCCAATTGTGTCATCCCTTAAAGGTCTGACTGAACATTTATCAACTTTTATTGATCATTTTTTATTTTATTTTGTTTCTCAGCTAGATTCTTACATAAAGGATACAAAAGACCTTTTGAATAACATCATGCATGTCAAGTGGGATTCCACATATCAACTAATGGTATTGGACATAACCAGCCTATATACCTGTATAGATCATGAGGACGGGGTAAAAGCTACCAGATTTTACTTGGAAAAATGCCAATTACGGTACTCTGAACACAATCAGATGCTAGTAGAATGTGTAGAGTTCTGTTTGAGGAACAACATTTTTCTATTTGAAGAACAACATTACGGACAGCTGTCAGGTACGGCGATGGGCACCTGCTTTGCCCCCAGCTATGCGAATTTGTTCGTTGGCTGGTGGGAGGAGCAGGTGCCCAGAACCTACCAAAATGATAATGTGACGGGCAAAGTAATTGAGTGGTACCGATATATTGACGACCTTATTATCGTGTGGCAGGGTACAGCAGAGTCGGCTCGAGGGTACATAGATCTTCTCAATGAAAATGAGATAAATTTACACTTTACAGGAACAGTGAGCCCAGTGGCAGTGGACTACCTGGACCTGAGGGTGTTTGTGGAAGAAGGTAACATCCAGACAGCTCTCTACCAAAAATCTACTGCTGGAAACTCAATATTATTTGCCACTAGCAGCCATCCCCCCAAACTTGTAAATAGCATACCATATGGGGAGCTATTAAGGCTAAAAAGGAATAGTACCAAGGCAACAGATTTTGAAACAGCAGCCATAGAAAGTATAGCCAGATTCATCAAAAGAGGATATAATCCCACGGCATTGAATACCACGCTACACAGGGTGAGAGGTATTCCAAGGGAGAATTTGTTAAAAAACAAAGATAAACCTTTGGAAGATAAGGGTAAATTTCGAATGATCACCCCTTACTCTACAGAAGCCAATCATTTAAAAAACATGATCAAAAAGAATTGGCATATTCTAAAAACTGACAGCACCATATGTGATGACATTCCTCCTCTTCCACTAGTAACTTTTAGGAAAGCGAGGTCACTTCGTGATATGTTGGTGAAAAGCCTTTTAGAAAAAGGACCACAGAAAGGGGGCACTCTGAGAGAAATGAGGGGCTTTTATCCTTGCAATAGGTGTAAAGCCTGTGCTAACAGCAAAAGGGTTTTAACATACACTATTCCCGACCTTGAAAAGACACAGCAAATTACCAAATTTATAACATGCAGCACTCTTATGTTGTTTATTGTCTGGTATGCCCGTGTGGGCTACGTTACATAGGTAGCACCATTCATCAGCTAAAGGTTAGAATCTTAGAACACCAAAGGGCCATTGATAAAAACGACCAGATGTATCCTGTAGCACGCCACTTTGCCGAAAAACATCAAAGCAATCGTGGTTTGCTACAATTCTTTGGTCTGGACTATGTCCCTCAAAGTGTCCGTGGGGTTGACAGAGTAAAGAAGCTGCGAAGACTTGAGTCACGCTTTATTATAGATTTACTTACAAAGTCTCCCCGTGGGTTAAATAGTGGTGAGGAATTGTCAGTACATATAGGTACATAATTGAGATCATTTGTAAGTTTACCTAACTGGTATTCATAATGAAGCCCACCTGAAACAGTCTCCACGGTTGTGGAAACTGTCGTGTCTCAGCAAAGATTAAATGTAAATAGGTGATTTGGATTAGATGATATCTAAAGCTGCCTTGCGATGTTGAATTGTAATAATGAAATAAGTCTAATAATGAGAGTGAAAAGAGTAAGAGTAAGTTTGTAATGTTGAAATGCTAATGTGAAAGGAAATAACTCTTGTGAAACGGATATGTAAAAAGGACATTGGCCGATCCACGGCGTGATATAAATTTTGCACCATGTTCGAAAATTGACATAAACAGTTGATATGTGTAGATGGGTTTATATAAACTTACATCTTTTGAACACTGTTAAGGTGAAATAACATATGTATGTTCACCCATTACGAAATGGCGCTGATGTTAGGGCGACCATATGAGTCCTTTCTTTATTTTGTTGATAAGGGTTATGTTGAAAAACATGGCGTTTCCGATGTGCTGGAAACATCGAGAAAGGCATACCGCCGAAACCCGTCTGTTGCTGGTCATTTGGCTATTTCAATAAATTGTGTTCAAAACGCCCCGCGAGTGCGACATTCCTTTTGACAAAAGAAAAGGAGCCGAGCGAGATATTGTTGCGGAGTCCACACCCGCAAAGTCTGCACCTGCCTGCGAGTGCTCCGCCTTTTGGTGTGGAACAACGAGCGGATATATATATATATATATATATATACATATATATATATATATATTTTTTTTTTAAAATAAACAAACTTAAAAGGGCTCTAAGGCAAAATCCCATTAATACAGTACAAAATTCCCTCACCTGCCAAGGTTGAAGGTTTTGAAGATCTGCACACGAACTGTTGGCAAAGGGACCCTCCAGAGGTTTGCATGAAATCAGATCATTCAGGGCATGTGCCAAGGCATAGATGGCGTTGTATGCATTATAAGTAAATCTAACATCATAAACTGATGCATCAAGACTTTGCAGGCTTTCTGTTCCTGAGCAGAATTTCTTTCCATTTGATGCATTTTCTGGATCTGTTCTGTTCAACTCTCCAGCCCAGGTGCAGTTGAAGATCTGCTCCCAAAACCTTGTTAGAAATATATCTCCAGAAGTCTTAGATGGATGAATTCCATATATGAATTCTTTAAACCCAGGGATTTCCTGGTTGGAAGCTGCAATTCCTAATGTGCCATTCAATATTTCCCATAATTCCCTTGTTGTAAACATTGAGGAAGGTGTCAAGCTTGTAATGCTAATCCACATTTTGCCCCCATAGCCCAGCATTGATATTTCTTTCAGTACCGGGATGATGTGGACTTCAAAGGCATAGCAGATGACCACAACAGCCGTGGATCGATGCAGTATCCCTATTACACGGTCCAAGGATGCACGGCTGGAATCTGTTGGCAGGGTCTCAAAAAACTCAACACAGATCTGCCTTTTCTCTGCCTCTTGCTTCAGCATTTGACTGCCTTGGAGACAAAAATCATTGTTGGAGATCAAAATCCCTATCCATGTCCATCGAAATAGAATCAGAAGCTGAACTAGCGCTAGAGGCTGAATGTCAACGCTAGTCACAGTCCGGAGGAAAGAGGGAAATTGAGTTTTGTCACTCAAAGCAGGAAGTGCTGCTCCATGGCTGATCTGTTTAAGAAGGACACAGTGAAATAATGATTTTAAACTGTTCAAGGTGAATAGTCTGGTAATATGTTTTAGTCATTATGTAAATTTACTTTAAAATAAATCTAAGATTAAGGTTGGCAGCAAATTCTTTAGTTAATGTTGTTTATCTTATGTTCGAAGCACCATTAAAACAATTTTTAGGTTTGTTTGTGAGCACTTACAAACCAAAATCTAGTAAGTTAATGTGGTTTGTGGCACATCAAGTACAATTGCTTGCCTCTAGATTGTTTGAGCAAGAGAGGCTATGGTTCAGGAATGAAGATTATTTTCTAAAACACATTTTTCACATGGCATCTGCTTTTTTCTTAGATGTGCCTCTACTAGAAATCAAGTACTGCCTTAGCAACACAGACAGAATATCACTACACTATTAAATGTCTCAACATTACAATGATTTGGTATGCTTGTAATTCAAACAGCCATGTGGTAAACTATGGCTCCTAACAATAAAAATATTTTTATAATTAATTTCTATAAATGCATAAAGAAACATATGTGAGAAGCAAAAGTAGAACAAATAAATACAAATATTTAATTTCTGGTCTCTCCATGTGTGCCTGCTTGGGTGCTGTGTAAAATATGCGTATGTTGTGTTGAACTATATGTGTGTAGTGTGAGCCTCAATATGTAGTTGGGCGTGGCTTTCGTGTTATAAAGGGGGAATGGGAGACAGACAGATAGAGAAACATACTGGATGTGATAGGCTTGCATGGGTAACTATGTGTCTGTTAGTCTGAGTGCATGGAAACCTGTGTATCCTCTGTGATGATGGGTTGTCTTGTAGGGCCCAGTAAGGAGTTGCATGGTAATGGCAGGGTGCACAAGCTCACAACCCATGAACACAGGTACCATAAGGTCACAAATCAACACTACTATTTAATTAAAAGGTAACCACCACTGAATTGCGATTTACCATGAGCACATAGTGGCCAATTAAGATGTCGGTGGGACCAACATCGACGTGCCGTCGGTCCCACCAACATCTGTAACCGCGGTCAGAACACCGCATTACAAAGCGGTTGGTCAGACCGCATTGCCCGAGAGACTGACGAGAGCTTCCAACAGGCACAAGGAGCCCGTCGGACGGAATGCATTCCCCACAATAGGGGTGGTGCTTTCTCAGACACCACCATGGGGATTACGATCCACCTTTCCGCCATCCATTTCACGTCTGTTTTACTGCCTTGAAAATGCTGGCAGAAAAGGTTTTTTGGGGCCCCTAGCGGGTTCTCTCTCCCCCGTGGCCCTCTACTATTGCCCTGAGCCACACCTGTGGTTCCCCCTACACATCCCTGCATCATGTAGCAGGCACCACACGGTGGAGGGATGTTTCAAGGCATGCCTTTTTGCATTAGGGCTTGTGCTGCCCCCTTTTACAGGCTGCAGCACAATCCTCAATACAAAGAGGCATGTTTCCAACTGCCTCCACAGCAGTCAGATTGTAATTTGGTGGGTGGGACAACCGGCTACCTGTCGGTTGTTCCTGTTCCTGCAACGATGGTGGTTAGTCGCTTGTCTGACCGCCATTGCAATTGGCCCCCTAGTTTTTCCAGGTCACATTTTGCATAAAATTCTCTATTTTCTGCGGATTATTGCTCGTATTTATTGCCTGTTCTTAGCGTGTGACAGTGTGAGAGGTCAGCTGGTGAGGGGGAAGTGAGCAGTTGGGGTAGGGTGATGAGGAATGTCATAGTTCACATGAGTATGGACCTCAACAACATGCAGGCCCTTTGATTTAAACGGTTCACTGACAACATTTGGAGGTAAAAAATATCGACCTACAAAATTATCGAGACATAAATCTCAACTTCAAAAATATTGACAACCTATACTTAAAAAGGTAAGTAGAAAACTATATAATTAATACAATGTTAAGTGTTCATCCAAATCACCTAACAAAATTTCTAGAGTTGGGTACTAGACCCAAAATATTACTCAGAAAAAATTGGGTGGACAAAAAAGCTGGTATCACGACATCATGGGTACTATTCCAAAACTAATCAGATAAATGCAATGATTTTAGTAAAAATCGAAGTACAACGATTTTTTGCAAAATGCAAATGTAAAAATGTACAGGTCTGACTAAAAACGCGCATTTTTTCTTGTATAAATGTAAATAAATTTGTGAAACAATTGTCACACACTACATCTCCCATAATGCTGCATTAGGGCAAATGTGGGTATAAAGGGTGTAATAGAAGAAGGACTCACTAACCGTGAGCAAACCCGTGAGAGGGCTGAAACGTGTTGGTTTGAGTGTCAACTGAAGGTTAAATCAGCATAAATCCAAGCTGTGAGTGCCGCGTCATTTGTTGCACAAAAAAAAAAGATATATATATATATATTATTTTAAATAAACCAAAACATGATAATATAAATTAAAACTGAATAAAATATATCATTAAATATTAAAATTAACACATACAAAATAGATACATTATTATACAAATAATATATATAATTTACTTCTCCCACCTCACATAACTCAACAGTAAATATGTGTTACATCACACAAAGGTAAAATGTTCTACTCTCACTATAATAAATGCTAAATTAAATAACGTATTGTATTACGAAGTACTAAAATTTACTATTCCCACTACAATTAATACAACACTAGGAAAAAGTTTAGATTACAGATAAAATTTACTATTTAAACTCCAATAGGTGCAACAGTAGGGAACGTATTGGTTTGCGGAACGATAACATTTACCATTTCCACTCCAATTAATGCAAAAATATGGAATGTGTTGTACTGCAGAGGGCTAAAATGTACTATTCACACTCTAATGAATGCAACCGTAGGGAAAGTGTTAGATTGCAGAGGAATACAATTTACTATTCCCACTCCAATAACTGCAGAAGTAGGGAAAGTGTTGGATTGCGAAGTGGAAGAATTTACTATTCCTACTCCACTGAGTATAACAAAAGGAAAAGTGTTGGATTGCAAAGAGTCAGAATTTACTATTCCCACTCCAGTAAGTGCAACAGTAGGGAAAGTGTTGGATTGCAGAAGGAAAAAAATGTATATTTCCACTGCAATCAGTACTACATTAGAAACAAACACATTCTCTGCAAAATAATATATATTTTTTTTAACTAAATCAAAAAATCTAAATCTAAATATAAAAAACACACTTATATTTCCTATCAAAAGTATTTAAAATAAATGCATATTATAATGTTAAATACACATAATAAGTAACCGGTCCTAGGATGCTTGTTTCCAGTCCAGGGAGGAGCTGGCCTGGCAGTTCGGGCTGGACTGTTTCCATTGAGCACAGGGTCAAGACTGATTTGCATTTGGCTGGCCTCAAACTGGAATGGCATGGGTAGCAAAAAACAATCGATTTAGGCCCAGATCTCTGTACTGGGGTGAATGTAAGACATTGTTCAGCATTCTGTCCATCAATTGTTCTTTTTGCATTTGCCCCCCTGAGTGGGACGGGTATGCCCAGATGTGGGTTCCTTGCTCTCCATGCCACTGGAGTCAAGCTATCATGGCTGATGAGGGTGGAAACCCCGAAACCGGGCATAGGATGCTTGTTTCCAGTCCAGGGAGGACCTGGCCCGGCAGTTCGGGCTGAACTGTTCCCATTGGGCATAGGGTCAAGACTGATTTGCATATAGCTCGGTTCAAACTGGAATGGCATGGGGAGCAAAATAACGATGGATTTAGGCCCAGATCTCTGTACTGAAGTGAATGTAAGACATTGTTCTGTATTCTGTCCATCAATTGTTCTTTTTGCACTTTTCGAAAGTAGGCATTTTCTGGGCTAGCCATATTGTGTGCCTCTGCCTACTTGTGGATTGACCGGCTTTGGAGTGACAGGGAGTGGGAATGTGCATTCATTGTAGACAGCCACTGGGGGGGTTGAAGTGTGCCTTGCCCTTCCTGGATGACTCAGAGCTGAGCTGAATAGACCTTGGCTGCATTTAGAGTAGTGGGAGGAGTGTTCCTTGCACCTAAATAGGGCCTGTCACCCTTCACAATGTTGTCTCCACTCCCTGTGGTCATACTGCACCGGTGCGGACAGAACTGGTTTGGACTGGTCTCAGAGACCCTTGCACAAAAAAGAATAAAGACAAAATGGACCTAAGAAGTGGACCTTAAAACCCAGAACTTTAGATCACTTCTGGACCCAAAGGAACCTTTGCCAAGGCGAAAAGCAGGAGAGCTGTGAGGAGGAGTGCTTCCCTTTTTCTGTGTGCTACGTGGGGTTGGCCTGCGGATGCTGCTTCTGCCAATGAAAGGACAAAGACTGGAACTTTACTGACTGCTTGAAGAAGAATTTCCAAGGGCTTGTGTATGCTTGCCTCCTGTTCTGAAGTCTCAGAGACACAAATACTTAACCTCCAGCTCCCCTGAACACTACTGCTGAGAGTTCGGACCTGCCAGGAGGTGCCTGCTCCAGTTTTGGGCCTCTTGAGTTTGCTACTGCTGTTGGGATATAGAAGAAACTAAGGAAATCGACACATCACCCTTCTTGCAGCTGTTTTTCTGACTCAGAACTGCAGTGCGGAAAGAATCTCCATGCACTGCTGCCATACCACTGCAGAGACACCGTAACGCCTTCCCACAACTGCAAGATTCAATGCCTTGTAGGATGGCGGAGGAAGAAACCAACGAAGTGCCACTTGCCACCGCTGCATCGATCACCAACACCTCCCGATTTCCAGGCATCGCATCTGTGCAGCAAATTTTTCCCGACGCATCACCCGCAAACCAGATCCACCTTGGAATCGACACAGCACTTTACCCTACAGTCCGGATTCAACACATCACTTCTCCTGCGTGCAGTAGACCTGTTGCATAGCCTCCACAAGGACTCAGGAATTAACGCTTCCATTTGTTTCTTATTGCTTCCCTCTCTCCGGCTGTTTGGCCTTCTGAAGTTTTACAACAAACAAATGATGGACGGAATGCTGACAATGCAGGCATTCTCCCCCAGTCAAGAGATCTGGGTTAAATCCATCGTTCTTTTGCCCACTACGCCACCCCAGTTTAGACATGGCCATATGCAAATCAGTCTTGACCCTGTGCCTCATGGGAACAGTCCAGCCCGAACTGCCAAGCCATGTCTTCCCTGGACCGGAATCAAGCATCCTAGGACCGCTTTCTGGCTATCAGCCGTCATCAGCCAGGATAGCTTGACTCCAGTGGCGCAGTGAGCACGGGTCCCACGTCTGGGAATACCCATCCCACTTAGGGCGAAAAGCGTTACAACAAACAAATGATGGACGGAATGCTGACAATGCAGGCATTCTCCCCCAGTCAAGAGATCTGGGTTAAATCCATCGTTCTTTTGCCCACTACGCCACCCCAGTTTAGACATGGCCATATGCAAATCAGTCTTGACCCTGTGCCTCATGGGAACAGTCCAGCCCGAACTGCCAAGCCATGTCTTCCCTGGACCGGAATCAAGCATCCTAGGACCGGTTTCTGTCTATCAGCCGTCATCAGCCAGGATAGCTTGACTCCAGTGGCGCAGTGAGCACGGGTCCCACGTCTGGGAATACCCATCCCACTTAGGGCGAAAAGCGTTACAACAAACAAATGATGGACGGAATGCTGACAATGCAGGCATTCTCCCCCAGTCAAGAGATCTGGGTTAAATCCATCGTTCTTTTGCCCACTACGCCACCCCAGTTTAGACATGGCCATATGCAAATCAGTCTTGACCCTGTGCCTCATGGGAACAGTCCAGCCCGAACTGCCAAGCCATGTCTTCCCTGGACCGGAATCAAGCATCCTAGGACCGGTTTCTGTCTATCAGCCGTCATCAGCCAGGATAGCTTGACTCCAGTGGCGCAGTGAGCACGGGTCCCACGTCTGGGAATACCCATCCCACTTAGGGCGAAAAGCGTTACAACAAACAAATGACGGACGGAATGCTGAAGTTTGGCACATCTACCAGTACTTTGTGTAAAATCACACATACATAGTTTTCTATGGACCAAGTAGCTTGAAACCTTTTAAAAGTCATATTATTATTACATGTATGAAGTATTTTTGTTGTTTTGGCCTTGTGGAGTTTAGATAAAGATACTTTAATTTGCTAAACTGGTATGGTGTCCATTTGTGGTGTTATGACTGTATTACTGTGCGTTATAAGTACAAATACTTTACATATTACCTTTGGTATAAGTCTGTCTACTTGTGCCAAGGTACCAAGGGGGTGAGCAGGGGTTATCTAAAGTGTGTATCCCCTTTACCCTAACTAGAAGCAAGGGTCCCTACTTGGACAAAGGTACCTACCTCTGCCAACTAGAGACCCCCATGACTAACACTCATCTAACTAACTTTCCCACTTGTACTCCTGCTAAATGTGGAGCAGGACCGGGGGGTTGACCTCTCCCTCTATCTGGGGAAGACTGGGCTGAACTTCAAAGGTGGCAACACCTTTGCAGCTACCCACTTTGGAAGTCCATTCCAGCCTGGAGGAGGTATGAAGTACCTATGCCCAGTGCAGGCTTCGCTTCTGGCCTCTGAGACTGCAGGATCTCACCCCATGAGGTCAGAAACATATCTGGTGGTGGCAGACTGGCTATGACTAGTCAGAATCCACACCAGTGTTTGGCAGGTTTTCAGGGGACCCTCCAAAGGGTCTCCTGTTTGTATTTATTAATAAATCCCACTCTGGCATCAGTGAGAATTTATTAAGACAAGATGTTTGATATCAAGCAGCTTAGGGTACAGGGAAGCCATCATGGAGCTAGGAAAGTCGTAATGAAAAGTATCCAGGCCATGCACTCTTCATGGCTTCCCTGTGCACTTACAATATCCAAGGACAGCTCAGAGATTGTAGGGTCATATCAGCTCAGGCATATAGGACCATACATGGGATTTTATCGGGGATCCTGAGAGTGGATCGCCCGATAAAAAACGGAGGGGGCATAGCAATGATACATAAATTATCTACAGACTGCTCGATGCAAGAGGCAGAGATTGGTTACTGCGAAGCTGCCTCCTTCACAATAAAGGCTAAAGCCAAGCAGACGATAAATGGTTTCCTGATTTATAGAACTCCGGGGCCAGCATCAGGTTTCAGGGAAAGCCTTATGGACTGCCTAATCCAACTAGCACTACACTATAGTAACCTGTTACTTCTGGGGGACCTAAATTTACATTTTGATAGCAATTTGTGCGGGGAAGCACAAGCCTTATGCCAGAAGATGGCAGGTTTCCAATTAGAACTCAAATCTACACAGATAACACATCAGTTAGGGCATTTATTAGCCCCATTGTTTCAAACTGCCAGGGACTGACAGTTGATTGCCCAACAGGGTCCCATGGTCGGACCACTACTTAGTGGCCTTTGTAATCCCTTTAACAAAACCATCTTCAAAAAGGGCCTCATTATATAACAGCAGGCATAGGTAATGGAGAAATTTCAAGGAAAGCAGCTTTACACAGACTCTGCTATCAAACCCCCCCTCCCTAAACACAGACATTAACGAGGCAAATCAGGAAGTAAATAATTGGATGGAAGGTGCGCTGGATGTGGTGGCTCCATGGTCAACTAGCACCCCGCGCAGACGCACGAAGAGTGCACCATGGTTTAACCAGGATTTAAGGATGGCAAGAAAGGCGTGTAAAAGGCTAGAACATAAATGGAGGGAGGGCTTCTTAGACTCAGATAAGGCGGTATATAAACTGAAGCTGAGACAGTATCATGCACTTATAAAGAAAACACGGGCTGCTTACTACACGGGGAGAACTGAAACAGCAGACAACTCATCTAGGGAATTATTCAGCATCTTTACAGAACTAACCTCACTGGAAAGAACAGTAGCACCAGCCCCTTGTTCAGAAGAATTATGCAATAAAATCGCAGATTTCTTTGCTGAAAAGGTATCCAAGATTTATGACACTTTCCCAGACAATGCTCGAAATGGACACTTAAGCCACAAGGAACAAATGAAGGAGTGGGGGGAAAAAGCTATAGAAGAGCTGGGAAAGATAGCACTGAGTGTAAAATCGGGCTCGCCAAAAGACCCATCTACACCTAAGGTCATCTGTGCAGGATTAGGGACAATACTACCCTACATCCAGCAGCTGTTAGAGACCTCCTTCAGAGAGGGGAAGGTACCTGATATGTGGAAGTGATCTATTGTCCGCCCACTGAAAAAAAAGCCGACAGCTGACGGGAACGTAATGGAAAATCTACAACCGGTCTCACTGCTCCCTTATTTTTCAAAAATAGCTGAAAAAGTGGTCAATATACAGCTAGGGGCACACATTAAGAAACATGCCCTACTGCACCCCACACAATCAGGCTTTAGATCAACCTACTCAACTGAGATAGCACTCCTTTATGCTACAGAGTCAGTACGAAAGAGAGTGGAAGAAGGCCTGATGACTGCGCTGGATCTCCTAGACCTCAGCGCAGCATTTTACACGGTGTCACATGAGCTGTTAGTACACCGACTCAGAAGGGGGCGTGTAGACGGGGTTGCCCTAAACTGGTTGGTCTCTTATCTGCACGGACACAGCTTTCAGGTGTCACAATCTATGTACACCTCCAAACACATCAAGTTAACACAGGGGGTGCCACAGGGTTCAATCTTGAGCCCGACGTTGTTTAATCTATACGTCACCCCCTTGGCAGAAATTGTGGAGAAACACGGTGCCACGATAGTGTCATACACAGATGACACACAGCTTGTGATCACCTTAGCTCTGAATTCAGCACTAGCTGCCAATAGCTTTGCAGAATGCCTGAAAGAGTTAGCCGGGTGGATGGCAGATAACTGCCTGAGACTAAATGGCAGTAAGACAGAAATATTGATAGTCTGGAACACTCTATCCATCTGATCATCGACATGGTGGCCAGCAAGATTAAGACAGGTCTCCACCCCGAAGACGGAGGTGAAGAACTTGGGGGTATGGATGGACTATAGACTATCCTTTGAGACCCAGATCAAGAGAGTTGCAGGCAGGTGTTTCGGAATCCTCAGAGTATTAAGGAAACCCTAGATATTTTACCTCTGGCGGTAAGAAAAACCCTGCCCCATGCGCTTGTTACATCTAGATTAGATTATGGAAATCTAATGTATCTGGGTGCCAACAAAAAAGGACTCCAGAAGCTACAATCTGTTCAGAACGCAGCTACCCGCCTGGTTCTGAATCTGCCAAGAAAAGCACTTGCAGGGCAGATGTCCATTGTACCTCAGCGATCTTATGACTCCATACAAAACAGGAAGGCAACTGAGATCCACCGGGACCCATTTGGTGAAAGTCCCAAGGATTAGGAAGGCACGAATGGGTGAACGCTCTTTTGGCTAAATGGCAGCAAAAAGCTTGAACTCCCTACCTTTGTCCCTCCGGGAAGAACCATCAGAGAAACTCTTCTGAAAAAAATAAAAAACGTGACTTTTCACCCAATAAGTATGAATTGATACATGAATCTGTGAGACACTATTTCCTGAAGTTCGCAGTAATTTTTAAATAGCGCGGGGATACACCAGTGGGTGTAACCAGGCGCTCTACAAATGCAGAAATATCAAATATCAAATAGCGCACCCTGCCTTAGGGCTTTAGGGCATGCAGTAGGGGTGACTTGACACACATGCACCTAAGCAGCAATTTGTCAGAACTTATATGCACATCCACATTAGTCTTTTTTCCAGTTTTAGTTTCACGGTAATTATCAATATGTTTTTTTTTAAATTTCCTTCCTATTCAGCCTATAGTGCTCTCAAATCTAACCTCCTCCTCTGCTCGTAGAAGGAAAAATAGACCCGTAGAGAAGTCCAAAGGCTATTCCACTAAGGTCACACACTAATTGCACATCAGTTGAGGCACATTATAGGTATTAGTCCTATAAGAATTTCATATAGCAATAAAGTCAAAGAGAGTTTTGAAGTCCACAAACAATTCAGAGAATTTCGTTAGTTATCATTTGTTTATTATTCTTTTCTTGGATTGTCCAAATTTCATTATAACACATAACAGCCGACACGTGTTTCGTCCATCCGGACTTTTTCAAGGCTCATTGGAAAGTAAAGTCTCTCTCCATAGACATGTAATCAGAAATAGATGACCACTTCTTGTTTGCATTCGTCAGCCCTGGCATTAAACGGTCAGTGTTCCATGTGATAATTTTCTAATGCCTCGAACACTCCCCACGCTAGTGATCAAATTGTCACGGCCAGGGAGACATCATAACGCTAAGGTACCGATATATCAGAACGTCTGTGTTCCTTTCCAATGTCTTCTGAAGGACCCCTGTCACCATCAGTGATGTTGGACCCCACTTGTACTCTTATAATTATCCCATCATAGTCCTTGTCGAAAGTATCCCCCAATAAGGGTTGCCTTACAAGCAAAAGGTTTACCGAACAAGTCGTGATAAACCTGTCGACGGCACCCGTAACCTCGTCTTCTCTTCCGTAGGAGAATCGGCCAATGAGACATTGGCCGATTCTCCTACGTGACAATTTGATCACTAGCGTGGGGAGTGTTGCTATATGATGTGCAATTAGTAGGGGTGACTTACCTATATCTCATTCAGTGTGCTAGGGCATGGAACAGAGGGCTGTGTGCCATGTTGACTCTTCAGATTTCTCTGTACCAAGACACCAAGCCTGCAGTGGCAATTTGCATAGTCTTGGTGAGGGGTCCCAAGGGTGGCACAATTAGTGCTACAGCCCCAGTGGAGCCTCGTCAGTACCAATGCCCTAGGTACCAGGGGTACCATTTACTATGGACTTTAGGGGTAGCTGAAGTGGTGCCAATTGTGGTACAATTTTACTGGAAAGAACACTGGTACTGGGAGCCTGGTTGGCAGGGACCTAGTACACCTCAGTCAAAGTTGCATCAAAAACTAGGAAAAATGTGGGTGTGTTACTGCAACAGACACCCAGTTTCTCACAGATTTCACTTATACAAAACCATTGAAATTCAGCAGTTATAGTTACCTGAGGTAGCTATAACCAATGCACTGCTTAGGACCTCACATTTTACATCACTCATGACATACTCAGTGACATCACTTATGACATCACTTATGGCATCATTCATGAATCACAAATTACATCACTGATGACCTCATCCACAGAACCACTCACACACCCACTCACATCCCCATACAACCTCTCGGAATACACCCACTCATACACCCACACAGCCACTGACTCACATACCCCTTCACAGACTCATACAACCACTGACACACACACTTACTCACACATACAACCACTTGCACAACTACTCGCTCACCCATACAGCCACTCACAGACCCACAGAGCTACTCACACACCCACAAAACCACTCACACACTGACTTACCAACTCATACAGCCATTCACACACTCCCTCAGATACAAAATCAACCACTCACATACCCATTTACACCCCCACACAGCCACTCAAATACCAACTCACTCACCATGCAGCCAGTCACAAAGCCACTCGCCCATAAAGCTACTAACAGGGCTACTCATTTACCCATACAGTCACTCACACTTCTATTCACTCGACCGTAAAACCACTTACATACCCATTCACACATCAATACAATCACTCATGCAACCTCTCACTCATCTATACGGCCACTTACACAAATACTTACTATGAAAAATAGTCCCTCAGACACCGACTCACTTACCCATACATCCACTTACAAATACAGTCACTCACCCATAGATCCATACACACACCCACTCAGTCACCCAAACAGCCACTTGCACACATACCCATCCACCCATTGAGTCATTCACACACCCACCACAGTCACCGATACAGCCACTTACACACACCCTCACCCACCCATACAGCAGTCACTCACACAGTCACTCACTCACTCACCCATACCAATACTCTATACACCTACTTATACACCCAACCAATACACCCACTCCCACACTGATACAAACAGTCACAGTATCACTCAGATGACATGTATTAGAAACAGTATCACTCAGTAGTACAAAAAGAATAGTAATTTAACTTATGCAGTAACTCAGTTTATATCTTAAACTGCCAGAAACTTGTATGAAACACTTCAACTCACTGGATGATGTCATCAGTGATGTCATCAATTATGCCATTTGAGATGTCATCAATGATGTCATCAGTGATGTCACTGACCATGTCATCAGTGATGTGATATGTGAGGTCATAAGCAGTGCTTTGCAGGGGCGTGAGTTATAGTTAGCTCAGGTAACTATAACTGGTGAAATTATATAGTTTGTTTGAGTGAAACCTGACCCTAACTATATCCTGCCTGTAACCTTTGGCTTTGCCAGTGAATTTCTATGTTTAAAAAATCTATTTCCTAACTCTAACGTCCCTGTAACCTATGTTTTTTTAAGTGAATTGCTAGGGTTTTAAACTAGTAGGCGCATTTGCAGAGTGGATGAGAAAGGGGATGGAGCCTCCAACCGGCTCTCAGTAATCCTGCTGTGTGGAACTTACTGCTGGTAACAGAAGGGCTTCTTGGCCCCCATGGACCCTCAGCATCCAAAAGGACTTTATTCCTCAACAGGTAGTTTGCCAGGAGAGTGGTGGCAGGGACTGATATGATCTCTCAACAATCCTGCAGTATTGGGCTTACTGGAGGTAACAGGAGGGGATGTGGGCCCCCAAGGACCCTCAACAGCCAAGGGCACTTCATTCCCCAACCAGTAGTGAGTCAGGAGGCATGTTTTCAGAGTGGTGGAGAAAGTGGGCGGGGTCTCCCACAAGCTCTTAGCAAATTCACTGAGTGGGACTTATTAGAGGAAACAGGAGGGGTTGTTGGCCTGCAACGACCCTCAGCATCTCAGGGGACTTCATCCCCCAACCAGTAGTGTGCCTGGAGGTGTGTTTGCAGAGTGGTGGAGAAAGGGGGCGGGCATGAAATGACGTCTCAGCAATCCTGCTTTGTGGGACTTACTGGAGGTAACCGGAGGGGTTTTGCCTCCCAAGGACACTCAGGAGCCAAGGGTGCTTCATCCCCCAACAAGTTGTTCCCAAGGAGGCCCCTTTACAGAGTAGTTGAGAAAGGGGGACGGGCTTCCAGCAACTTGCCCTGGGGCTGGCCTTTTTATTTTTTTAAGTTTATTGGGAAAGGGTGGCACGTGGCCCCCCTCCCTGGCCGATTTCTGCCCCGTGGACACCATCCTCCAGGCTTTTCTAAATTATATTTGTAGTACAGCCAATTACAGCCCCCGGGGACCCCATCCCCAAGTGCCTCACCATTAGTCCTGGGTGCATTAGGACCAGAAGGGGATCCTTAAGGCCCCTCTGGTCCCTGCCAGCTCCCTGCCTCCTGTGGGAGCGGGTATTGCTTTCAGACACAGTGAGCTGCTGAACATACAGCTCCCTGTGTCTTAAAGAAATTTGCTTGTTTCCCTGCTAGCTTGAGAGTGGGCAGGCACACAAATGAATGCTCCTCTTCCAGCAAGCAAGAGCATTTCTCAGCTCTCGCTTATGGAAGCAGAATGTTTGCTGTTGCTTGGTGGGTGCAGTTAAAGCTCCCACCAAGCCACAGCAAACAGCTATGTCACAGGGTGACAGGGAGAAGTGTGGCTCAATGGTTAGAGCGGCAGACCCTGATGCAGAGGTCTGGCCCGGGACCAGGGTTCAATTACCCGCCTCGGCGGGTCTTGGGCTCAAAAATTCCACGGACCTGACAATTCTCGCCTCGGTGCCTATTCCAATCATGGAGTCCCACTCTGCAACTCTGGGCAATAGCTTGCTTAATCTCCACAACGGCCCCACAACGCTAAGGATGCCTGGCCTCCACCTTGGGGGTGCCCAGGAGTGGACACCTCACAGGGAAAGCCAGGATGGGTTCCACAGCGGTATTCGTACAAGCGCCTTGAGACCCTTGCGGGTGAGTAGTGCGCTATACAAGTATCAATTTACAATTTTTACAGGGTTGGGCACCTCAGGACATACCAGGATCCAGCCTGGGGGAGGTGGTGGTCCCCAGGGCCATCTATGTCTCATGAGAAAGGCGCTTCGGCCCCCGTCCATTGTTAAACTTTAACCCTGGGCGGTAGTGGTCCCTGGGAGCCCGCAACAGGCCACTCACATTTATTTATTTCAGCCCTGGGGAAGTGGTGGTCCCCAGAAGGATGTATGATGTTACAACGCATGCTTTTACAACGCATGCTGTTACAACGAAATTTTTACAACGCAAATGCAGTGACAACGCAAGTCTTTACAACGCAAGTCTTTACATCGACTTGCACTAGATGGCGTGCTAACATTAAAAAAATGTAATTTACTATTCTAACTCCAGTCCACGTAACAGTAGGGAAGGTGTTTGGATAGTAAACTACACTATTTTTAATGTTAGCACGCCATCTAGTGCAAGTCGATGTAAAGACTTGCGTTGTAATGGCATGCGTTGTCAATGCATTTGCGTTGTAACAGTTTCGTTGTAATGGTAGTGCGTTGTAAAAGTTGCGTTGTAAAGGTTGTTCCCCTCCCCAGAACAGTGGTGGGATGCCTGGACGCCCTGCGCTAATGTTATGTTTAGCCCCAGATAGGTGGTGGTCCCCAGGGTGTGGGCGGCCCCAGCGGATCCACTGCATGCATATTTTTAATGTGGTGGAGAGGTGGCAGTACCCTGGTCTTCGGGGGTCTATATTTAGACTTGAAGTCTAACTTTAGACCTGAAGTCTAAAATTAAACTTCAGGTATAAAGTTAGACTTCAGATCTAAAGTTAAACTTTAGGTCTAATGTTAGACTTTAGGTCTAAACTTTCACTTTAGGTCTAAAGTTAAACTTCAGGTTTAAAATTAGACTTCAGTTCTAAAGTTAGACTTTAGGTCTAAAGTTAGACTTCAGGTCTAAAGTTAGACTATTGGTCTAAGTTTATCTGTATTATTCTGGCCTTTGGTGTCTGGATCCTGAAATTTCAACCGTTATTTCTGGGATGAGGTAACTTATAAGTAACAGATACATGCTGGCTGGGTTTTGCTTCCTGACATATATATCCTTTGACCTATGGGTATAGTCAACCTCTCATCCGAGAATGCAGCATATCCAGGAATCTGTCATGATACTTCTGGTGAATGTAGTTGCATGTGTTTTTATAGAGTGTTCAGACATGTGATCATGGTATCTGCATCAGTGCTGTGTGTCTTGAGGCGTGTTTGTGTATTGATGTGTCTCTGGTAGGTACATGGAATAGTGTCCTTGGTGTTTGTTTGTTTGTGTTTGTGTATTGAGGTGCAGCTACATTGCTTCCTGCTTTATCTTAGCTTCCACAAAGGTTATATTATTCAAAAGGTTGCACAGAGCTCTCAATGCTTGTTTCTGTGTTGTGCCTTCATGGATGAACTGGAAGCTAAGATATTTAGGAAACAAGCAGATTTTGGTTGTAGTATAAATCACCAATGAGCACAACAAAAGTGCAAAAACAATAACAGGCAAATAGAATGCAAATGCATTAAAAACAGGGTGTACATTTTACCAAGAGGTGAGGCTTCTTTTTCCTGCAAACATCTTTAAAATAAATTAGTATGATAACTGTTCCAAATCTGAGTTAAAGCCCTTCTTCTGCTTTCATTCTTGAGCTGTGTGTGCATATAGTTCTATAAGTTTTGAAAAATCCCTCCATATTAAAAACTTGCTTTTTATGCAGTGCTCTAATACCTTATTCCTGCCATTTCTAAGCATTTCAATAGCCCCTGTTACTAGTACACAATATAATGGTACTCAGATTACAAAGAAGTAAATTAATCAGTCTCTTCCAGTGTGGACTTGGTCTGCATGTGCTCCTATGTCTGCCAAAGCACAGGTTCAATTTGCCTGACAATTTATTTCCCTGAAGCTGCTTGCCTGCTTCCTGCCAGTTAAGTAGGCTTTCTGCCTTGCACAAATGCAATGGCAACTAGGTTTCTGATTTATTTTATAGACTTCATCCTTCCTTCCAATAAACAGATTAGCAGGGTTTTATGCTGGTTCACATATTAGACACCCAATTCTTTGATGAATATTCTGTTATTAACAACAGCAGTGTACATGAAGATGTCAGGGAGAGGGCAGGTCAGTGACTTTTGGAATACAGTTTATAAACCTTTCTAAGAAATTGAGAACCACAATCCTAGTCTGGGTATGTCACATACACCACAAATTAAACTATGCTCACCTTCTGGTAGCTTGGCACAGAGCAGTCAGGCATAACTTAAGAACCAACGTCTAAAGTATATGTGCATCACTTCAAGCTGTAACACAGTGAAAACACCGTAAAAAGTATTCTTTAAAAAGGTATGAATTTTTAAAGAATAAATGTGAATATAGTGCCTTGGGGCGTTAGCTGGTTACGCTGGACTGGGTCAAAGTCAAGACTTCAGGCTAACCCTGATGGAGTGCAGGCCAGATACAAGAGCTCTGCAAGGCTCCCTGAACAAAATTACCTTGATCCTGGTCGCAACAGCGAGATGTGGGGTGCAGCCAAGCAATGTGTTGGTGTTGATACCGAAGACGTGGTGATGCATTGAGTTTCTCTATCCAACGATGGTGATGCATCGGTTACGGAGATGACACGCCAGTTCAAAGGTGTATTGGTTCAGTAGCCGATGCACCAGTTTTCTCCACGCAGTTGCAGGGATGTGTCGGTCACCTGTCACTGCAGTTGTGGTGATGCATTGGTCCTCATGAGTCAGTTCCAATGGCGATGTGCTGTTTAACCCCGGGTGCAGTGGGCGTAGTGGGCGTAGCGGGGCTATGCAGAGGGCTACGGAGTTGAGACCAAACTCCCTGGAGCTCTGCTACGCCACCCGCCTCTCACCACCCATTAACAATTGCTTAAAACTGAAATAAAACTACTTTTGAAGTAAATAAAAAACACTTACCTTGGCTGCGGCGTCCCCGGGCTGCTCTCCTCCTCTTCATCGCCATCTCTGGGGAAACTGCACATGTGCGGACGCGGGCGTATGCACTTTAAAAGTAGCTTTGTTTCAGTTTTAAGCAATTGTTAATAGGGGGGGTGGAAGACGGGGGTTGCCAACTCTACTCCGCCACAGAGTAGGCAAATATCGGCACACTCCGCAGGTGGAGCAGAAGTCCCTGCCCGGGGTTAGTGCTGTTTCTGTTCTCATCTGATATGTGGAAGCGAGCTATTGTCCGCCCACTGAAAAAAAAGCCGACAGCTGACGGGAACGTAATGGAAAATCTACAACCGGTCTCACTGCACCCTTATTTTTCAAAAATAGCTGAAAAAGTGGTCAATATACAGCTAGGGGCACACATTAAGAAACATGACCTACTGCACCCCACACAATCAGGCTTTAGATCAACCTACTCAACTGAGACAGCACTGCTTTATGCTACAGAGTCAGTACGAAAGAGAGTGGACGAAGGCCTGATGACTGCGCTGGATCTCCTAGACCTCAGTGCAGCATTTTACACGGTGTCACATGAGCTGTTAGTGCACCGACTCAGAAGGGGGGGTGTAGACGGGGTTGCCCTAAACTGGTTGGTCTCTTATCTGCACGGTCGCAGCTTTCAGGTGTCGCAATCTATGTACACCTCCAAACACATCAAGTTAACACAGGGGGTGCCACAGGGTTCAATCTTGAGCCCGACGTTGTTTAATCTATACGTCACCCCCTTGGCAGAAATTGTGGAGAAACACGGTGCCACGATAGTGTCATACACAGATGACACACAGCTTGTGATCACCTTAGCTCCAAATTCAGCACTAGCTGCCAATAGCTTTGCAGAATGCCTGAAAGAGTTAGCCGGGTGGATGACAGATAACTGCCTGAGAGTAAATGGCAGTAAGACAGAAATATTGATAGTCTGGAACACTCCATCCATCTGATAATCGGCATGGTGGCCACCAAGATTAGGACAGGTCTCCACCCCGAAGACGGAGGTGAAGAACTTGGGGGTATGGATAGAATATAGACTATCCTTTGAGACCCAGATCTAGAGAGTTGCAGGCAGGTGTTTCGGAATCCTCAGAGTATTAAGGAAAACCCTAGATATTTTACCTCTGGCGGCAAGAAAAACCCTGCCCCATGCGCTCGTTACATCTAGATTAGATTATGGAAATCTAATGTATCTGGGTGCCAACAAAAAAGGACTCCAGAAGCTACAATCTGTTCAGAACGCAGCTACCCGCCTGGTTCTGAATCTGCCAAGAAAAGCACTTGCAGGGCAGATGTCCATTGTACCTCAGCGATCTTATGACTCCATACAAAACAGGAAGGCAACTGAGATCCACCGGGACCCATTTGGTGAAAGTCCCAAGGATTAGGAAGGCACAAATGGGTGAACGCTCTTTTGGCTAAATGGCAGCAAAAAGCTTGAACTCCCTACCTTTGTCCCTCCGGGAAGAACCATCAGAGAAACTCTTCTGAAAAAAATAAAAAACGTGACTTTTCACCCAATAAGTATGAATTGGTACATGAATCTGTGAGGCACCATTTCCTGAAGTTCGCAGTAATTTTTAAATAGCGCGGGGATACACCAGTGGGTGTAACCAGGAGCTCTACAAATGCAGAAATATCAAATATCAAATAGCGCACCCTGCCTTAGGGCTTTAGGGCATGTAGTAGGGGTGACTTACCTATATCTCATTCAGTGTGCTAGGGCATGGAACAGAGGGCTGTGTGCCATGTTGACTCTTCAGATTTCTCTGTACCAAGACACCAAGCCTGCAGTGGCAGTTTGCATAGTCTTGGTGAGGGGTCCCAAGGGTGGCACAATTTGTGCTGCAGCCCCAGTGGAGCCTCGTCAGTACCAATGCCCTAGGTACCAGGGGTACCATTTACTATGGACTTTAGGGGTAGCTGAAGTGGTGCCAATTGTGGTACAATTTTACTGGAAAGAACACTGGTGCTGGGAGCCTGGTTGGCAGGGACCTAGTACACCTCAGTCAAAGTTGCATCAAAAACTAGGAAAAATGTGGGTGTGTTACTGCAACAGACACCCAGTTTCTCACAGATTTCACTCATACAAAACCATTGAAATTCAGCAGTTATAGTTACCTGAGGTAGCTATAACCAATGCACTGCTTAAGACCTCACATATTACATCACTCATGACATACTCAGTGACATCACTTATGACATCACTTATGGCATCATTCATGAATCACAAATTACATCACTGATGACATCATCCACAGAACCACTCACACACCCACTCACATCCCCATACAACCTCTCGGAATACACCCACTCATACACCCACACAGCCACTGACTCACATACCCCTTCACAGACTCATACAACCACTGACACACACATTTACTCACACATACAACCACTTGCACAACTACTCGCTCACCCATACAGCCACTCACAGACCCACAGAGCTACTCACACACCCACAAAACCACTCACACACTGACTTACCAACTCATACAGCCATTCACACACTCCCTCAAATACAAAATCAACCACTCACATACCCATTTACACCCCCACACAGCCACTCAAATACCAACTCACTCACCATGCAGCCTGTCACATAGCCACTCACCCATAAAGCTACTAACAGGGCTACTCATTTACCCATACAGTCACTCACACTTCTATTCACTCGACCGTAAAACCACTTACATACCCATTCACACATCAATACAATCACTCATGCAACCTCTCACTCATCTATACGGCCACTTACACAAATACTTACTATGAAAAATAGTCCCTCAGACACCGACTCACTTACCCATACATCCACTTACAAATACAGTCACTCACCCATAGATCCATACACACACCCACTCAGTCACCCAAACAGCCACTTGCACACATACCCATCCACCCATTGAGTCATTCACACACCCACCACAGTCACCGATACAGCCACTTACACACACCCTCACCCACCCATACAGCAGTCACTCACACAGTCACTCACTCACTCACCCATACCAATACTCTATACACCTACTTATACACCCAACCAATACACCCACTCCCACACTGATACAAACAGTCACAGTATCACTCAGATGACATGTATTAGAAACAGAATCACTCAGTAGTACAAAAAGAATAGTAATTTAACTTATGCAGTAACTCAGTTTATATCTTAAACTGCCAGAAACTTGTATGAAACACTTCAACTCACTGGATGATGTCATCAGCGATGTCATCAATTATGCCATTTGAGATGTCATCAATGATGTCATCAGTGATGTCACTGACCATGTCATCAGTGATGTGATATGTGAGGTCATAAGCAGTGCTTTGCAGGGGCGTGAGTTATAGTTAGCTCAGGTAACTATAACTGGTGAATTTATATAGTTTGTATGAGTGAAACCTGACCCTAACTATATCCTGCCTGTAACCTTTGGCTTTGCCAGTGAATTTCTACGTTTAAAAAATCTATTTCCTAGCTATAACGTCCCTCTAACCTTTGTTTTTTTAAGTGAATTGCTAGGGTTTTAAACTAGTAGGCGCATTTGCAGAGTGGATCAGAAAGGGGATGGAGCCTCCGACCGGCTCTCAGTAATCCTGCTGTGTGGAACTTACTGCTGGTAACAGAAGGGCTTCTTGGCCCCCATGGACCCTCAGCATCCAAAAGGACTTTATTCCTCAACAGGTAGTTTGCCAGGAGAGTGGTGGCAGGGACTGATATGATCTCTCAACAATCCTGCAGTATTGGACTTACTGGAGGTAACAGGAGGGGATGTGGGCCCCCAAGGACCCTCAACAGCCAAGGGCACTTCATTCCCCAACCAGTAGTGAGTCAGGAGGCATGTTTGCAGAGTGGTGGAGAAAGTGGACGGGGTCTCCCACAAGCTCTTAGCAAATTCACTGAGTGGAACTTATTAGAGGAAACAGGAGGGGTTGTTGGCCTGCAACAACCCTCAGCATCTCAGGGGACTTCATCTCCCAACCAGTAGTGTGCCTGGAGGTGTGTTTGCAGAGTGGTGGAGAAAGGGGGCGGGCATGAAATGACGTCTCAGCAATCCTGCTTTGTGGGACTTACTGGAGGTAACCGGAGGGGTTTTGCCTCCCAAGGACACTCAGGAGCCAAGGGTGCTTCATCCCCCAACAAGTTGTTCCCAAGGAGGCCCCTTTGCAGAGTAGTTGAGAAAGGGGGACGGGCTTCCAGCAACTTGCCCTGGGGCTGGCCTTTTTATTTTTTTAAGTTTATTAGGAAAGGGTGGCACGTGACCCCCCTCAATGGCCGATTTCTGCCCCGTGGACCCCATCCTCCAGGCTTTTCTAAATTATATTTGTAGTACAGCCAATTACAGCCCCCGGGGACCCCATCCCCAAGTGCCTCACCATTCGTCCTGGGTATATTAGGACCAGAAGGGGATCCTTAAGGCCCCTCTGGTCCCTGCCAGCTCCCTGCCTTCTGTGGGAGCGGGTATTGCTTTCAGACACAGTGAGCTGCTGAACATACAGCTCCCTGTGTCTTAAAAGAAATTTGCTTGTTTCCCTGGTAGCTTGAGAGTGGGCAGGCACACAAATGAATGCTCCGCTTCCAGCAAGCAAGAGGATTTCACCGCTCTCGCTTATGGAAGCAGAATGTTTGCTGTTGCTTGGTGGGTGCAGTTAAAGCTCCCACCAAGCCACAGCAAACAGCTATGTCACAGGGTTGGGCACCTCAGGACATACCAGGATCCGGCCTGGGGGAGGTGGTGGTCCCCAGGGCCATCTATGTCTCATGAGAAAGGCGCTTCGGCCCCCATCCGTTGTTAAACTTTAACCCTGGGCGGTAGTGGTCCCTGGGAGGCCGCAACAGGCCACTCACATTTATTTATTTCAGCCCTGGGGATGTGGTGGTCCCCAGAACAGTGGTGGGGTGCCTGGACGCCCTGCGCTAATGTTATGTTAAGCCCCAGATAGGTGGTGGTCCCCAGGGTGTGGGCGGCCCCAGTGGATCCACTGCATGCATATTTTTAATGTGGTGGAGAGGTGGTAGTACCCTGGTCTTCGGGGGTCTATGTTTAGACTTGAAGTCTAACTTTAGACCTGAAGTCTAAAATTAAACTTCAGGTCTAAAGTTAGACTTCAGATTTAAAGTTATACTTTAGGTCTAATGTTAGACTTTAGGTCTAAACTTTCACTTTAGGTCTAAAGTTAAACTTCAGGTTTAAAATTAGACTTCAGTTCTAAAGTTAGACTTTAGGTCTAAACTTAGACTTCAGGTCTAAAGTTAGACTGTTGGTCTAAGTTTATCTGTGTTATTCTGGCCTTTGTTGTCTGGATCCTGAAATTTCAACCGTTATTTCTGGGATGAGGTAACTTATAAGTAACAGATACATGCTGGCTGGGTTTTGCTTCCTGACATATATATCCTTTGACCTATGGGTATAGTCAACCTCTCATCCGAGAATGCAGCATATCCAGGAATCTGTCATGATATTTCTGGTGAATGTAGTTGCATGTGTTTTTATAGAGTGTTCAGACATGTGATCATGGTATCTGCATCAGTGCTGTGTGTCTTGAGGCGTGTTTGTGTATTGATGTGTCTCTGGTAGGTACATGGAATAGTGTCCTTGGTGTTTGTTTGTTTGTGTTTGTGTATTGAGGTGCAGCTACATTGCTTCCTGCTTTATCTTAGCTTCCACAAAGGTTATATTATTCAAAAGGTTGCACAGAGCTCTCAATGCTTGTTTCTGTGTTGTGCCTTCATGGATGAACTGGAAGCTAAGATATTTAGGAAACAAGCAGATTTTGGTTGTAGTATAAATCACCAATGAGCACAACAAAAGTGCAAAAACAATAACAGGCAAATAGAATGCAAATGCATTAAAAACAGGGTGTACATTTTACCAAGAGGTGAGGCTTCTTTTTCCTGCAAACATCTTTAAAATAAATTAGTATGATAACTGTTCCAACTCTGAGTTAAAGCCCTTCTTCTGCTTTCATTCTTGAGCTGTGTGTGCATATAGTTCTATAAGTTTTGAAAAATCCCTCCATAATAAAAACTTGCTTTTTATGCAGTGCTCTAATACCTTATTCCTGCCATTTCTAAGCATTTCAATAGCCCCTGTTACTAGTACACAATATAATGGTACTCAGATTACAAAGAAGTAAATTAATCAGTCTCTTCCAGTGTGGCCTTGGTCTGCATGTACTCCTATGTCTGCCAAAGCACAGGTTCAATTTGCCTGACAATTTATTTCCCTGAGCTGCTTGCCTGCTTCCTGCCAGTTAAGTAGGCTTTCTGCCTTGCACAAATGCAATTGCAACTAAGTTTCTGATTTATTTTATAGACCTCATCCTTCCTTCCAATAAACAGATTAGAAGGGTTTTATGCTGGTTCACATATTAGACACCCAATTCTTTTATGAATATTCTGTTATTAACAACAGCAGTGTGCATGAAGATGTCAGGGAGAGGGCAGGTCAGTGACTTTTGGAATACAGTTTATAAACCTTTCTAAGAAATTGAGAACCACAATCCTAGTCAGGGTAAGTCACATACACCACAAATTAAACTATGCTCACCTTCTGGTAGCTTGGCACAGAGCAGTCAGGCATAACTTAAGAACCAACGTCTAAAGTATTTGTGCAACACTTCAAGCTGTAACACAGTGAAAACACCGTAAAAAGTATTCTTTAAAAAGGTATGAATTTTTAAAGAATAAATGTGAAAATAGTGCCTTGGGGCGTTAGCTGGTTACGCTGGACTGGGTCAAAGTCAAGACTTCAGGTCAACCCTGATGGAGTGCAGGCCAGATACAAGAGCAATGCAAGGCTCCCTGAACAAAATTACCTTGATCCTGGTCGCAACAGCGAGATGTGGTGTGCAGCCAAGCAATGCGTTGGTGTTGATACCGAAGACGTGGTGATGCATTGAGTTTCTCTATCCAACGATGGTGATACATCGGTTACGGAGATGACACGCCAGTTCAAAGATGCATTGGTTCAGTAGCCGATGCACCAGTTTTCTCCACGCAGTTGCAGGGATGTGTTGATCAGCTGTCACTGCAGTTGTGGTGATGCATTGGTCCTCATGTGTCAGTTCCAATGGCGATGGGCTGTTTAACCCCGGGTGCAGTGGGAGTATTGGGCGTAGCGGGGCTATGCAGAGGGCCACGGAGTTGAGACCAAACTCCCTGGAGCTCTGCTACGCCACCCGCCTCTCACCACCCATTAACAATTGCTTAAAACTGAAATAAAACTACTTTTGAAGTAAATAAAAAACACTTACCTTGGCTGCGGCGTCCCCGGGCTGCTCTCCTCCTCTTCATCGACATCTCTGGGGAAACTGCACATGTGCGGACGCGGGCGTATGCACTTTAAAAGTAGCTTTGTTTCAGTTTTAAGCAATTGTTAACAGGGGGGGTGGAAGACGGGGATTGCTAACTCTACTCCGCCACAGAGTAGGCAAATATCGGCACACTCCGCAGGTGGAGCAGAGGTCCCTGCCTGGGGTTAGTGCTGTTTCTGTTCTCACAAAAGCAATGATGTTTTCCACCGCAGCAAGCAACCAGAGAAACTTCCAATGGACCAGGCACAGGAGCAGCAGGTAAGACTTTGATATCCCTGAGTCTTAGAACAGGAGGCAAGCCAGCATGCCATTGGAGATCATTCTGGGTTCAAGTCAAAGATTCTGGGTCTTCCTCAGCAGGGCAGAGGATAGCAGGCAGCAGGGCAGCAGAGCAGAAAAACAGTTCTTCCAGATAGGCAGCTCAGCAGAGTGGCAGTCCTTGTAGCACCAGCTCAGTTCTTTCTCCTGACAGATTTTCTTCACTGGTCCAGTAGTGTCTGATTTGATGGGGTCAGAGAACCAGTACTTATACTCAGTTGTGCCGTTGATGTGGAGGTGACTTCAAAGAGGGGCTTTGAAGTGCACAGAGGTCCTCCCTCCTAGCTCCAGCTCTAGACTCACCAGAGGGGGAGATGCAGCCTTTTGTGTGGGGAAAGGACAATGCCTATTTAGGAGAAATCGCCTTCCTCCCATCCTGCGCAGGATGACCCATCAGGATGTGGATGGCTACTCATCACATCTAACCTTCTCTTGTGTGAGGCTATCTACAAGGAATGCACAAAGTCTAGGTGTCACCCACCCCACACTTGTATTGGAGACAGGCTGCAGGCACACAGAGCTAACAGCAGAGAAAGGCCATCTTTCCAAAAGTTAAATTTCTAAAATAGTGATCATACATTCAACATTGCCAGCAATGAAGATTTATCCTTACCATTCCAATGAAATGAAACCGGACAGAGCTACTCCTTCTCAATCAGAAATTACAGTTTATAACTGTGATAAGGAATTCCCAATGTTAATCTATGGGAGGGGTAGGCTTTAGTGAAAAACAAATATGGGTGTTTTTTACTACCAAGACATAAAAAGCCTGAAAGTAAATGTTTTACCTTTCAGTTACACAGCGCCCTGCCCTATGGGCTACCTAGGGCCTACCTTAGGGGGTAGATACATGTAATAAAAGGGGAGTTTAAGGCTCGGCAATGGGTTTTAAAAAACAGGTCGACATACCAGTGGACAATGCACACACAGGCTCTGCAGTGACAAGCCTGCGGCATTTTAAAGTGCTACTTCTGCATGTGACCCAATCAGTGCTGCAGGCCCACTAGTAGCATTTAATTTACAAGCCCTGGGCACATGTAGTGCACTCTAATAGGGACGTATAGATGAATTAACCATGCAATTGTGGATAAGTAAATCAAACCATGTTTAGGGGAGTAGCACATGCACGTTAGCACTGGTTGGCAAAGGTAAAGTACTCAGAATCCTAAGGCCAACAATGAAAATACAGCAACATTGGAGTCAAGCGGGCAAAAAGTATGGAGGAAGACCACTCTAAGGCTGTCATTTCTAACAACCTTTAATAGCATCTTTTTCATAGTCAACACTAACAACAAAAATCTACTTAACAGAAGATATGAGATCTGAGCACTCCTTGATCTGTGGTCATTTAAAACAATAGCCAAGCATTTTCGGCTACGATGACCCGCCTTTATAAACGTTTGTGGATTTCCAAAGTTTGTTATCTGCTTAGTAAAACAAGCTCCAGAAGAGAGAATTGGTTGTGAGGTTCAAAGTTGCTAATTGCAGATGCATCAGTTTAAAAAAATATCTACTAATGTACGAAGTCTGCCACTTGTTTTGATATTTTAAGTCTTAAATGGCAGCAGCTATCTCGACTAAGACCCACTCTATTTATCACAATTGGGTAAAATTGAAACAGTAACTGTGGCAAGTAGGGTGAACGCATTTTTCACTATATCTTATGCCTAGTGCATGCCATTTTACAGTATCCTCCTAGAGGTCAAACAGGGCTGAGTAGAAATTGACAGTAGCATAGCATTTAGGCTCATATACATAAGCCTATGGCAGTACCAAGATCATTAAAAACATCCTCTGTTGACCCATTACATGCTCCAATTATTTCCCTCAAAACTTGCTGTGGAAGTGAGAGCAGCATCAGTACTTCATTGGGGAAAAGAGGGCTCCAGTGATAGGCTGTATCAGGGAACAAAGGGCGCAGGCGACCATGAACTCCCAAGACCTAACGGATATTGAGGGAATTGGTGGGTGGATAAGGAGGGGGAAGAGCAATATATAGAGCACAGGGGGCAGTGATGTAAGGTGGCATCAGTGCACGGTAGAGAGAGTGAGAAAACACATACACTTCCAGTGAGTACTGGAAGAAAAAGAAAGAAAAATATAGTTCCCTGTTGTTCGCCATGGAAACATACATGTCTTGCAATCAAAAGGATGGTAAAGGAGCAATACTCAGGGCAGCAATAAACAAAAAAAGAGATGGAAAAAAGCGATTGAAAAAAGAAATGCAAATAAGAAGGACAAGAAAAACAACTAATCATGATCAATGAGTGCCCCGAACAGCTACACCAAGTATTGGTATTGTACACAATAGTTCTTTCGAATGCAGTGAGCTAAAACTGTCTCTAAACTAGACCTAAAAATTGCCCCTTAGGATAGATGGACACAATTCAAAAATATCTGGCTCCGGGTTGCATGTTACCGCATACGCTCTAAAACCAGGCTCATCTGAGGACTATTCCCAAACTAATGCTTCACATGCTGTTGTGGTGAATGTATTAGCAAATCAGAGATTTCCCTCATACCTGAGGAATCCTGTTGACCCCAAGGACTCTGGCCATAGACACAACTCCTGATGAAGGACTATCTCCGATGAAGGCAGCAAGCTTGGGTGACGAGCTACAGCTGTAGTTTGGGGTACTCTTGTTCCTGCCTGACAGCAGCCACTGCGCCACTTCGATGGTCTCAGCCTCTGAATGACAAGAGTCGAAGATCTGAAACCCCAGCGTTGTTTTGGGTAAAAGCTTTTTATTTTCATTGACTTCATCAGTGGCAAAGACCATGGCCAGGATGGTTTGGTAGACCTCAATAGAAATTCTAAACATATAAAAGATAAGTAAATAAAAATGTAGTGAGACTGCAGCTAGAAACTGCCTGCTAAAAATGAAAAGAGATTTAACTTTAATTTAACAGGAAGAATTATGTCTTGGAATGGAATAGAATTATAGGCAGTTTTCAAAGAAATTGAAAGTTTGAATTTTTATTCAGCTAAACGTTCTGTAAATCATTTGAAAGGCAACAAACATAAAACACTGAGGTCTATCTATAAATAAAAAAAAAAAACTGCCTTCATGTAGACTGGACTATAGCACAAGCATTATTTTGTCCAGTGTGGACCAAGACAATTGTATACCACATGCTTCAGGGGCTGCATAAACATGAAGTTGAGCTTTTCCAAGAGGCACTATATAAGATTTTGAGATTACCTTCAGATAGAGATAGTATTGTCTGTAGAATGTTGTTTCTAAGCCAGAGCCTGATGGGATTTGTACCCAGGATGCTTTTGATTGTAATCTTAGAAATCTGAAGTTTAAGTTTAAATCATTTACTGGCTGTCAATTACCGAGGTTTCAATATGAGGATTTTCCCAGGAACTCTCTAATTGTGCATAGATTATGAGGTAAATTTACAGCAGCCAGGAGAGGTCTCTTCATTGCATGCTTTTATAGAGGGCCTGGCATTTCTTCTCTTCTAATTAAGGAGGTCACATGTCAGATCTTTGTCTATTTCTGAACAGTCAACCAACAAGATCTTGTTTGGTGTGGGAGCTAAATTACAATCTTGCAAACATGCAAAGTTTTATTTTTAAATTGCAGAAAAATTAATGAGCTGAGAATTTGATGTTTATTAAATACCTATGGAGTAATGCAGGGGGATAAAAGGGGAGCTTTCTGTGTACCTGGGTTGCTCCTCCCCCATTGATGCCTGGAAGTGTCAGCTCTGGAGGTGGTAACCTTTGTTTCTGGTGCCCTGTGGTTTTTTCCTTTTGCACTGCTGGAAATGTCACTGAGGGACTTCTAGCTGCAGGGAAATGAGATGCATTCGCCAAACGGTGGCCCTGGAGCTTTTCTGCCACTCACTCAACACCGAGAAACACACTTAACAGAGACATTCATCTACAGAGAATGTCGGGTGGGAAAGTGAATGTTTTCTGGCCTCAGGCCAATTAGGAGCACGTTCTCCCTAATACAGGGGTGTACTTAAAATATCGACCATCTCATGTCTACTGTTTAACAACAAAAATTAGATCAACTTGAGTCACAGCTAACAATGGGGCATATTATCAAGACAGGCGATACAATTATCGCCGTTTCTGCCAAAACGGCGATAATGGGCTTGATAATATGCTCTATGGAATTCTAATTGAAGCTCAGGTTAGATGTCCTTCCCATCTAACATGGGCTTCAATTGGAATTCCATAGAGCATATTATCAAGCCCATTATCGCCGTTTTAGCAGCAGTTTTCTAATAATAGTAGCAGTTTTCTAATAATAATTTTATCGCCTGTATTGATAATATGCCCCAATGATTTTAAAATGTTGTACAAGCGTTATATCTGAATTATTAGTTCTAATTAAGCAAATTAGAAATGGCAGTGTTCAGTTTTCAGGAAGGGAACATCAAACGGAAATATTCAAATAATGAGGGTCATCACTTTTGGCAGCGTCTTCGAGCTGGAGGGTCCTTGAAATGCAAGTTGGAAGCCGGGAAAAAGCTCTCCAGATGAAAGGGAACAACACCCCCAAATATGACATCCCCCTCCATTGAGTATGCCTCCATGTTAGTGCTGGCGAGCACGCAGTGCGGCGTGGCGGTGGCCATTGTAGAGAATTCCTCTGCACAGAAGAGAAGTAGAAGAAGACTTCAAATGCCGCCATCACAGGCTTTTCTTTTAAGTCGTCGGTAACTCTGGATCTAGGAATGCAAAAACAAAAGTCATCTTATGATTTACACATTCAACAGAGGGCAGAATGCACAACTCTGCATAGTGAAGCCAGTACTCACAAACTGTGGGAGCGGGTAAAGTTGGATAATGCTGAACTCGTCCTGATGTAATTTTCTGACACGGGACACTTTCAGCATCGCCCTCAAGTTGTCAGCTATTGTTCCGAGTAGCAACATGCAGGCGGGAAGGGGTTTATAAGATTCTAGCTTCACACATACCAAAAGCTGGAGTTAAATAAAGGACCATTAGACCTCTTTTGGTTGGAGCATCCTGGCTAGGAGCTATCGGGAGACTCACACCTAGATGCAATTGAGGGGAAACACAGGCTCATAGCTCATCACTGCACAGGTACTTAAGTGAGAAATGCTTTTGACTTTGTTCAGTCCCTGTATATAAGAGCTATGCATGCATTGTAAGAATGTCAGATATGTTGGTTGCCTCAGTATTTACACAAATAACAATTTAAAAAGAACTATTTTTCTTTCTTTTATAGCACTTTAGCACTACATTAGTGATAAAGCGCTATAAAAGCAATAAAATAAATTAGTGTCTTTTAAATTGTTATCGGTGTATGTGTAATGTAAAGCACACTGGTATCATGTTTTGGGACGAGCAGTGTTACTACTCATTCCAATACAGCGTGGCAGAGCACTTTACATCACATGTACAGATTATACATTGACAATAAACATATGTGTGCACATCAATATAAAGGATGTGTTACATAAGAAAGTGATGGTTACAAGGTGTAGGAGTTCATGCCTCATTGTGCTATATTAGAAGGTTCACAATTTATGAACTGCAAGCAACAAAAGGTTCTCTGCCTTAAAAGCAGTAATCCATTTACATAAAAAAATCTGTCATCTGCGTGTTAAATAATGTGCTTTGCAGCAGACATGTTAACCTTCTATGCTACTTTTATTCAAATCTAGGACTAGGCAAAACACAGGTCTCTCCAGCTAATACGTTATCCTCCAGAGTTATCTTAAGTTATTATTATTCCCTGAGATTTAGCCGACACACAAAGATCTCTGCAGCACGTGCCTTAACCCCATAAGATATTTTAAAATGCAGTCATTGCAACCAATGAAGTAGAACAGATTTACGGCCATGTTTCTCCTTGCTGCCGATTTCTTTGTGGCAGGGTTTTAAAAAAGAAGTGTATAATCTGAGACACAAATTTTGTGTCGTGGTTGTGTCAATATTGTGGCATAACCCCAATGCAAAATCTAATTCATTAAATGATGTAATGCTCTCAAATGTACTCATGATAGATGTGCTAAACATATGTGACGTCTTAAGACCTGATGTCTCTTCCTGTGAGGTCATGGGTTGTGATGCGCCTTCCTGTGATGCCACATGTGATGTCATGTGCCGTGATGTCACTTCCTGTGATACCACATGCGGTGATGTCACTTCCTGTGATGTCACACATGATAATGTCACACATGATGATGTCACACCAATTTTGCCTAGCTTGGTGAGTCCCCTCACTTCATTTTTTAGGTCTCGCCTACGCAGCACGCATGTGCTGCATAGGAAAAAGACCTTTAGCAATCGCTTCGGTTTTTATCCTAAAAACATGCACGCGTTGCATTGCCTTCAATGGCAACGTGTGCATGTTTGGCGTTTTCCTTGGGGGAGCGAGCTTGACACCATATGTTTGTAATTAACTTGCAAACACATGGTGCCTGTGGCTCGCTCCCGCAAGGGAAAGGCTTTGTGTGGTCAAGAGAAGCAGGCGCCCGCCCCCTCCTCTCTCCCCTCCCCCTGCTGCCAGCGCGAGGCACGCACGAGCTGTCACTGCTTAATCTGGTATCAATGCAGCTAGGGGTGTCCCTCTAGTGCCTCTCCCTTCCCCTCTTACAATTCTGCATGTTTCTCTCTCGCGCAGTTTCTTTTTCATCTCTGCATTGCTCATTTGTCACGGACTTTCTTTACTCTATCATCCTCCTTTTCTTACTTTCTCTCTTTCTCGCCTGCATTGGGTCAAACTCTGATGGTGAGAAACACCTGCGCAAAAGAACTTGCTCCGTTACGGCTGAAACGTGCCCCTTTCCCTGTGTCTGGTTTCTCGGCAGTGCCACGACGTGGAAACTACGGCGCTTTTCTCCAAGGAAGAAAATTAACTGTGGCAGTGCTGTGGTTTTGGATATGATATGATGCCCTGGCCTCAGTGGTGCTGGAGCACTTCTGAGAGTGGGTGGTGCTGACCACTGGTAACAGCTCAGTAAAAACAGAGGTTTCAGAAATGTCTACTCTTTAGCGAGTGAGTAGGCAGAGGAGCCACACTATTCCCCTGTTGTAGACTGTTTCCAAAAGATAGATTGATGAAAACATTGTCGCCCGTGATGCATTTTGAAGCATATTATCCTAAAGATATTGGTAAAACTGCACGTGGGTATGTCGTACAGTTGTGCCTGGTCATTTGTGCAAATCACACTTTCTAAGTACAGCAGCTCATGTCTGAGAGGCCCTTGCTGCAATAAGTGTTCACCGTAAAGCACACTGCTTCTCATTCGAATTAGGCGTGTGCAGTGTCAAACGCCTGAAATGAATAAAGCAGAACAGGATACGCACTGTGAAAGAATGTGGTCATTTCCGGATAAGATGGAAGCATACATCTGGCATAGGACTCAACAGTGGTATGTTGCAAACCGTTCCAACCTCTGACTGCCTTTAAAAGTTTGTCACTTGCTGCAAAAAAATGAAAAACACAAAAGATACTTGTTTATTGCTCATTCTCCTGCTAAACTCTACGAATTAATTGAGGGTGCTGTTGCACCTTCCACACTCCTACTTTCAGCACCAGTGTCTGGCTTGCGAGAATTCAGGATTCACCCTGCCAGGTTCTGGGCACTCTAGGGTGGGTGACGGGCAGAGGCAGTTAGTACCGCGAGGGTTCCCGATGTGTAATCTTCATGACCCTTGTTCACCTTCTTCTGCCGAGAGCGTGCATCCCTCCTTACATGCCGAGAGCGTGCATCCCTCCTTACATGCCGAGAGCACTCATCCCTCCTTACATGCCGAGAGTGCGCATCCCTCCTTACATGCCGAGAGCGCTCATCGCTCCTTACATGCCGAGAGCGTGCATCCCTCCTTACACGCTGAGAGCGTGCATCCCACCTTACACGCCGAGAGCGTGCATCCCTCCTTACACGCCGAGAGCGTGCATCCCTCCTTACACGCCGAGAGCATGCATCCCTCCTTACACGCCGAGAGCGTGCATCCCTCCTTACACGCCGAGAGCGTGCATCCCTCCTTACATGCCGAGAGCGCGCATCCCTCCTTACATGCCGAGAGTGTGCATCCCTCCTTACATGCCGAGAGCGTTCATCCCTCCTTACATGCCGAGAGCCTGCATCCCTCCTTACATGCCGAGAGCGTGCATCCCTCCTTACACGCCGAGAGCGTGCATCCCTCCTTACATGCCGAGAGCGTGCATCCCTCCTTACACGCCGAGAGCGTGCATCCCTCCTTACACGCCGAGAGCGCGCATCCCTCCTTACATGCAGAGAGCGCACATCCCTCCTTACACGCCGAGAGCCTGCATCCAGAGACATTTTAATGCATGGGCAAAGTGAGCTCTGGCCCAGGGCCCTAGCCTTTCAGGGGGCCACTGATAGAGCCAGCCCTGTTCTGCAGAGAGTCTTACCCTGGTGACCTTGACTAATTTTTATACATATTGTTGTAAACAGCGTGTTTCTATTATTTATTTTTAAGGTGCAAGAGTCTATTACAGATATTTTTCAGACAGAATGTGTTTATGAGTCATGCAACATCCATATAAAAAGTTTCTTTTATATTTATACAAAACCTATCGTATGATAAATGGGAGGGTGCTACAAAAATTATTTGCAATAATACTGTGAACTGCTGATGTTACCATATTGAAAACACACATCACTATCTCTGAATATTAGATGCAAGCACACTTAGAATATGACCAAAGAAGGCATGAACGAGCTGAAACTGGGTCATAAAATCAAAGCTGTTCCGAACAGGGGCCCCCAAAATACATCTGGCCCAGGGCCCCCAAAATCCTTAAAACATCTCTGCGTGCATTTCTCCTTACACGCCGAGAGCGTGCATCCCTCCTTACACGCCGAGAGCGCACACGCCGAGAGCATGCATCCCTCCTTACACGCCGAGAGCATGCATCCCTCCTTACACGCATCGCTAATCTACTCACATTTCGTAAACGTTTAGAAACATGGCTGTTTTCTTCCATCTAATTCGGATCCCACTTTTCTCTTCTCCCTGTATCTTTCTCCATTGGGGTAGCTATGCCTTTTTTCTAGCACCAAGATTGAAGATCCCTTGTGTGGTTGAAAGCCTGCCCTCAATAAATAAATACATAAATAAATAGAAAATCTGCCTTAAGAAGTCAGACTGGAGCCTAAAACAAAATAGTCCCTGGAAAAAAGTACTTAAACCAGTCCACTACTGCTGGAAGCAGTGACTAGAATGGGAAAAGCAATGCACTGTTTTGGAAAAATAGTCTGGCTCTGTATGGCTGTCACACCCATATAACTGGAGAGAACTGGAGGCAACTGGTGACCTGGGTCCTGCTGCAGAAAACTGGTTCTACCATATTGCCAATATCGGCAACTGTTGTCACATAACACACAAGTGCATAAATAAACCACATGACACTTTTTGTAAGTGGAGAAATATTGCTGCAGGTTTATTAGCATAACCAATATGCAAACATGGTGGGTTATCTTACGGGCGATCCCAGGGCAGGCCAACTCCTATGCCGTCTGATAAGCCTAAAGTACACAGTGGCAGTCGCCAATCGGTGTATAACAAATATTGGGAGGGGACAGCCCTCCCATCCGTGAACCACCAGTCCACTTGCTTACTCACGCCCCCCCCGTGAGAAGTGGGCGGAGCGTTCATGGCAGCCCCCGGTTGCTCAGACCCACAACCGCCCGTAGGACTAACGGGGCGCCGTAGTTCTTCCAGGGGACAACGCTAAGACATCCCTGGGTATCCTGGCTTAGCACCACGCTGTGCTGCTGCATGAAGTACCCCTTGGTATCTGCAGACTCTGGATCGCCCTGTAACTCCTCCTGCAACACAAAGTAACATGTTAGAAAGCCTCCCCCCCCCTTGTACCTCCGGCTGCTGGGTAAGCGGAGGGGCGGGCAAGGCGAGACGAGAGGGACAAGAGGGCGAGGAAGGGGCGGGGACAGCCTAAATACCCCTGCCCCCTCCCCCCTCCGCCGGAAGTAGCCTTTTGCTGGACGTCTTCACTGGCCGTGACCCAGGGACTAGACCGGCTACCCCCAGTGCCTTCCTGTGGCACTAAGGCAGCCGCCCTTTAAGGGGGGCTGCTGCGCAACCCCCCCAGGCAGCCTTGCATAGTGCCAATATCGGCAACTGTTGTCACATAACACACAAGTACATAATTAAACCACATGACACTTTTTGTAAGTGGAGAAATATTGCTGCAGGTTTATTAGCATAACCAATATGCAAACATGGTGGGTTATCTTACGGGCGATCCCAGGGCAGGCCAACCCCTATGCCACCTGCCCGTCTGATGAGCCTAAAGTACACCGTGGCAGTCGCCAATTGGTGTATACCAAATATTGGGAGGGGCCACCCCTCCCATCCGTGAACCACCAGTCCACTTGCTTACTCACGCCCCCCCTGCGAGAGGTGGGCGGAGCGTTCATGGCAGCCCCCGGTTGCTCAGACCCACAACCGCCCGTAGGACTAACGGGGCACCGTAGTTCTTCCAGGGGACAATGCTAAGACATCCCTGGGTATCCTGGCTTAGCACCACGCTGCGCTGCTGCATGAAGTACCCCTTGGCATCTGCAGACTCTTGATCGCCCTGTAACTCCTCCCCAGCCTTGGGAGTGGCCACCGTCACTACCAGGGCCCCCCACCAAGGTAGGCCTTTTTACCTAAAACATGCTGATTACCGGACTTCTCCCAGGTCCAGCCAAAACAAGTCTTAGTCCATACAGGAGCGAAGGCCAGCATGCCCCTTCAGGACAAGTGCCCCCATCCTTTCTAAACTCCCCGTGGATTTATGACTGATCTGACCTGAAACCTCTAAATAGGCGTTGGTCCAAGGATACCTTTGCATGGCTGAAGAACAATACCTTTGACAAGCGATTCCTGCCAGGAGTTGCCAATGCGGGAGGAGGTAAGAGTTGACAAGCCCGCCTTACTTCCTCTTTCACTCAGTTGTCTGAGTCTAGCACTAGTCGGAGTATGTCCATCGCATTCCGTCAGTCACCACCCAATGTGAAGCCTTGCCCACCCAAACTTTTGCTAGTATACCAGGGAGCAGACAGGACCGGGTGACCCAGAAGGGAACCAACGTATAAATTACCTCTATATTTTGAATACTGGGAATGGCAATTGTTCTCCTGATATTTGTTGCCCAAATGTGTTTCCCAGGGGTTCCCCCAATCATATGGACCAAATCGCCCCCGTTGGAAGGCCACTTCCACAACCTGCATAGCTGCCAGCCAGTGCTGGAGGGCGGGAGAAGTAATCCCGTTACCGTTACTGAAATCAATGGTCCTGTTTCATCAAACTCAAGGACAGGATACCAGGTAAACCTACCAGGATCTGCATCTTGTGTTTCCCCCCAAACGTATGTACCATGTCGCCCTGGTTGGAAGGCAACTTCCACAACCTGCCAGCACACAATATCGTCACTCAAATCAAGGAGCCTGTTTCAACGAACTCGAGGACAGGGTACTAAGTGGACCTACCAGGATCTGCACCTGAACCAGAGGTCGGACCCAGGCCCCTCTATGTTCTGCCGCTCCACCTGCCTGTGAACATGTATCCCGGGGCAGACCTCAGGAATCTACCCCATGCCTGAGCTAAAACACATCTGAAAGGCATGACAACAGGCTAAACACCAACATTGCATTCTGAATGTTCGCTGACAATTGCCAAGGAAAATGCCCATAACTGAAGCAACTGGTCTATGCCATCAGGTTATTGATTTAACCTTCTATGACTGCAAAATGTGCTCTTGTGGTTGTCCGTATTAGTGCTCCCTCCCACCATGTCAGCCCTAACCAGGCAACCCACACCCTCTTGGCACTGGCACACTCCCGCCCCAGCAGACAGCAAGTGTCTGTTCGAGTGTAGCCCCTAACCTTACGATTGTCACTGACGGTATACCAGGGTAAGATGACACTCAGCTAACTCTACTGCTGAGTGCACGTTGCACCATCACAGGTATGCCTTTGCCTATTCCGTGTCTGGCTGCAAAGTTAGATGACATTGCCAGCCCCACTCCTTGGCAAAAGTGCGGGGTTGGTAAAGTACTTTAAGGCTGTGCCCCCTAGGATTATGAGATAGATTCGTGTCACAGGGATCCAGTATAGGATTCCGCTTAGCATTCAAAGTTATAAAGTGTGCCGAGCCTCGGCTGATCTGCTAAATGACAGCTCAGAAGTGGAAATGTGGGCCCCCCGGTGGCAGTCAGTCCTTTAGAACCCCTGGCCCCTCCCACTCAAAGCATTGCAGCAATAGATCTGAGTGATGTGTTTTCGGCGTCTTCTGCACTCTCGTCAGAAGTCCGTCACTTGCCAGACAGAACTGGCACTTGTGCGTGCAAGGGAAGACACTCTTTAGTGCTACATTCACACTTTCACTAAACAGTGGATGCAGCCAGAGGGCGGGAAAGAAGCCATGCCCTTCCAAACTGCATCCGGGTGTGCACCCAAACGTGCACACATTGAAACCCTACTTGACTTGTGATAGTTTAAGCTGCTTCTCATACTTGCCAACGATAGCAATCCAGGAAGCAGGCTGCAGCTCTTTTCAGCAATATTACAACCTCCGGGTGTCTCCGTCATCCCCCTGCCTTACGGAAGCTGTATATTGAACTCATTGAGAGGTCAAAGCCAGCTCCCTGAACAACAAGCATTGGCATAGCCAATAGGTCTCGCCTTTGGGACCTTATTGGTGTTTGGTTATCCAGCACAATACCCTTGGTGCAACAACATCAACTGTTGCATGGCTAAACACTTATAAGGGCCCAAAGGCGAGACCTATTGGCTATGCCAATGCTTGTTAGGACTTGAGCCCTGCTGGGCGTGATGTCAGTGGTGTAACATTAGTCCCCGCTGCCCCTCAAAATCCAGGGGGGTCCCTCACGGCACTGTAGAAGGGCCTGGGAGCTCCTGACTAAGTCCCCAGCATGGGGGCCCCCTCCATGTACTTTGCACGGGGGGCTCACGTTTTGTAACGCTACTAAGTAATGTGCAGTGTGGTAGAGAAGAAAAGAAGTGCAGCAAACACCACTTACACACAACAAACACCATTACTACATTGAGCTTTTGCATCAAAACTCCCATTACTGTTCTGGCTTACTAGACTGATGCAGCGAGTCTTCAAATCGGTGCAGTGGGAAGGCAATGAGTGCAGTGAAGAGTGAAAGGATCCAGTGAACACGTGACTGCACTGGGTAACCCAGCGAATCAAAGCCGAGACTCTGAATTGAGCAACAAAGGGATATCTTGTGCATTGATTGACTAAACGAGAGCGGTAAATGGATGCAACCAGAAGAAGGGATGCAGTGAACCAGGTAGAAATAAAGTGTACTTGATTGGGTTCAGTGAACGAATGAATGGACACAAAGCAGATCGAGTGAACAAATAAGTATATGCAACGAGCCACTGAAAAGTAGCCATAGATCTGGGTCTGACCCCCTTAGAACTGATTTAACAGTGTAAAAACATGCCATAAGTCAACAAACATGTTTCACTTCCTATATTACATTTTCTTTTGTCTAAAGCAGCGTTGGCTCACACTTAGAATGCTAAAATACTTGTAAACTAAATACACGAATACACTATTCCAGGTTTTATAGCAATCTGATGCTCCATCCGGGCACAGATTACAGTAGTGATAAAACGCAAACACGAAAGTGATACAATTTCAAATTTTGAATGAGAACGATTTTAAAGACATTTGTTAAAGACAATTTATACACTGTGGGCCAGATTCACACAAATAACTCACACTTGAAATGTGAGTTTACTATATTTTTTGGGTATTGACAAACTACGCATTTAATTTTACTAATAGTAATTTTACAACGTCAGAGACTTCCACATAATAAAGATAGGCTTTTCCCAGTTTTTTATGTGGAAAGTCTCCGCATTGCAAAAGTTACTATGAACACAATTTAACTTGTACTTTGTGAATACCTCAGAACTATTATACTTACACAAAAGTGTAACCTCACCTTTGTGAATCCGGCCCAGAGTTTGCTATCCGGGAGTGTCAGACACCTCCTTGGACAGGGTTTTTAAACAATGCTTAAGTTTCAGCATATGTGCTGCATGGCCTGCTTCAGGACTCGCAATGAGCCTCAGTGCTTCGATAGCTTGCACCTTGGGCCAATATTTGTTGCTCTCAAGTAGCTGATCCAACAAATATTCAGCCAATGCCTTACTCGTTGACAATAATTGAAACAGTGGCTTAACAAAGGCTCCAGTGGCACCTGCAGTGAGGCGGGGGTGAGCACCAGGGGGCCCCCTCAGCACAGTACCCTGGCCTGAGAGCTCCTGAGTGAGTCCGGAGGGGGGGTCCCCCTATGTTCTTTGTAGGGGTGCCACCTCAAGGTGCGTTACGTCACTGTATAGAAGTTACTGTGAAGCAAGTCCAACCATATTTTAAGGATTGTTAAAAATACAAGTAAGTAAATCTATGTGAATAATTACCTGAGAAGCCCCGAAGCAAGTGGGTCATTGACAAGGAACACAAAGATCGAAATTCTGATGGGCTACTAACAGGCCGACACATCCAGGTGCTACACAAACCACTCTCGGTACAAATCAGTATGGTACATCTTGTTAGTCATTCAGAAAGGCAGTACGTCCTCTCTCTCTTCACATGTCTCATATGATGTTGGCAGTGATCTTATATGAGACATGTAAGAATGGAACACATTTGAATGAATGGCACTGGAGAAATGTAAAGGTACACATGTCATCCTTCATATTATATATTACCAAATAACTTTATCAATTATTGAGAATCTGCAATGGGCAAAGTGAGGTCAATGTCAGGATCCAGATCTTACTAAAATGTCTTCTCAAAGGGTGGAGAAATCATGGAATCCACTCTGGAATCTGTCATGGAAGTACTTTGGAGCCCTTACCGCTTGCAACAAGTCAATCCTAGTGCTTAGAATACTTGGTTGGTGGTCGTTCAGAACAGGACTCAGTGCTTCATTAAAAGGTGTGGATCTTCAGCAGAGACAGATTGTGTCAATAATTGAGGAAGAATCGTAGCTCCACTCTGAAGACAGCTTTTATGCTAAGTTCCTCACCTCCCCAATCAGCTCACAGGCACATGATTAGAGTGGTGTCTTGTCATGTTCCGTAGACAGCTCCTCCCCCTTACAGGCCCTAAAGAATCGTTCTCTCCTTATAATTGTCAGTTACCATGAACAACAATTTGACAATTCCCAGATTAGTAATTATAATTCAATAGCTGTTTATGAAGATATGATCTGCAGATGGCAGGTGTGTAGTGATTTGTGAAAAACAGCACTTACTTTCCTTGGACCTCATGTTCCAAAGTCCAGTCTAACTGTTGCTGTATTATTTTCCTTGCAGGTTGTATTTCTATACCATGTTAGTTGGCTGGCAATATTCAGTGATCACAAGAGAGATGCTTGTCAATCTTTCTCTAGAAAGATCAACGATCTTCCTGATGCCCTCCTCTTAGAAATATGTCAATACTTGTTGGAAAGTAGTTTATTAGTAGTGATCCATAAGGACCTACCACTAGTAACAAGACCACAAATACAACAAAAGGTTCAGTCAAGGTCTCAATAAATTATTCCCTTGCTCAACCCTTGGTAGCTGGCTACAAGCAAGCAGGCTTAACCTAGGAGACAGGTGTGTAAAGCATTTTAAAAAACACCAATACACTACAAAATAAAAATCCAGCACCAATATCTAAAAATAGGTTGTGTTCTATGAACACATAGATACCAAAATGACAAAGATCCAATGTTGGGAACCAGAGATATGAATTGTTAAAGAATGAACACTTTATAGTCCCTAAAAGCAAAAAGCACCACTTTGGGACATCTAGTCGCACTTGACTGGGACAAAGTCAAAGTTTGATGACACCGTGATGGAGCCCTGGTCAGATACACCAAGCAAGAGGCCTCGGTCAATTTATTATCTTCTCAGGCATTTTTCTGCAGCTTTTTCCTCAACGTCGAACGAGGCTCCTTATCAACCTGGGCTTCATGTGAAGACGGAGGCTTGGTTCTATGCGAGGCCTCGGTGAAATCCTGGAAGACTTGAGCTCTGGAGCTTTTAGTAGGGCGAGCCTGATGTTATGTATCCCAGTTAGGCGCAGAGGGAAACACTGTCATTCTACATGTACACAGGGTTTCCTAAAGTTGCCTTCACTCTTACACTCCAGCTTGCATCACCCATTGCCTCTGGTAGCGCTGTCAATTGAATTACCATCACCACTACTCACTGTCACACTGCTAGAAGTGTGACAATTCAGACTGTTCGAGCCCCCCATAGCTCTAATAATGGTCTGGGAGCCAGTAATAGTTGTTTTTAATGTCATTGAATGAATGAACAACTGTTGTTCTGTTTATCTTTAAGTATACAAACAGCGCCACCATGTGACAGCTGTCATAAGTGCTGGTGTTAGTAATTAAGTGAAGGTGCTGAGCTCCGGAAACCACCGGCTCAAATTCATCACTGGGTACTGAGAGGGTAACGTGGGATAATGCTTGACGTGAATAGCGAGTACAGCGTTCATTTTCATTTTTAAGCTCTGGGAGTGATGTGCAGTGTGGGAGAGAACAAAAAAGGTGCAGGAAATGACACATTTACTACACATAGGTTTCACATCCAAACTCACATTGCTGGGCTGACTTAAAATTAACCCTGGGCGAGACACTACGCTTCGCCCACGTAGTGTACGTAGCGCTGCCTGCTTCGCAGTTTTCGAAGTAGGCGAAGCAGGCTAGCGCTACGCACACCCAGGGCGAAGCGTAGCTGCCTGCCGCTGCTACCCGCCTCCCGCCCGCCCTCCTTTTAAATCAAACCCCCGGATTTACAATAAATACTAAATTAAAGAAACTTACCTGAAACGCGGTGTCTCCGGGGCTCCCTCTTCCATTTCAAACTTCTTCTGACTAATGCGCATGCGCGGACGCCCGCGCATGCGCATTTCTCGCAAGAAATGCACATGCGCGGGCTTCCACGCATGCACATTTGTCAGAAGAAGTTTGAAATGGAAGAGGGAGCCCCGGAGATGCCGCGTTTCAGGTAAGTTTCTTTAATTTAGTATTTATTGTAAATCCAGGGGTTTGATTTAAAAGGAGGGCGGGCGGGAGGCGGGTGGCCCGTAGTGGGGCTACGCGAAGCACGTAGTGTGCGTAGATTTGGGCACACTACGTGCTGCTTCACGTAGCCCCACTACGCCCACTACGCCCACCCTTACTTAAAATATGGATGAAGCAAGTCTTCAAATAGGTGCAGCGGTAAGGGAATGAAAGCAGTGAATGGTGAAAGGATCCAGTGAACACGTGAATGCTCTGGGTAAACTAGCAAATTGAAGCAGTGAATCTCTGGATTGAGCAACAAATGGATATCTTGTGCATTGAGTGACTAAAATCAAGCAGTAAATGGATGCAGTGGACCACTTTATGTACATTTTAAAGGCGCTTGTTAAAGATAATTTGTACACTGTGGGGCTGGTTCCGAAAAATAAACATACACTTTTATGTAAGTTTACTATTTTTTTAGATATTAACAAACTACAAGTTCAATTATGATCTTTGGGAATATGGTAAATTTGGAGGACGGGAAAAACTTTACTTAAACGCCTCTGTTGCGGGGATTCTGCTCATGCACAGAACTATGCTCAGGAAAACAGGACCTCAGTGAATTGTGGTGTACCAAAAAACTCACCTCAGTACCCGGAACCCCTATCCGACTAGCATCAGTGTCTCATTCGTTCTCCGTATCATTTCAAAGCTACCAATGATTAGACAACCCAGAACAAGCGACTTAGAATACTCTCAGGAATGGTGGGAACAAGAACACCTTTTCGTTGTTATTCTCATATCAGTCCACAACATGAGTAATCAGAGATACGGAAAAGTTTAAAATATTTATTTTTAACTACGTGCTCTAAGATGCAGTATTTTGGCTAACATCAGCAAACAAATGGTCAGAAATAAAACCATCAGCATTGTTATAATTCCATAGAAAATGAAGGGAGAAATCATATTATAATGATAGTGGAAACAGGTCCTATACTACCTTGTGTACCACCCTCCCATGGCTAATAAGCTAGTTTTATATAATAATAGAAGGTCTCTAGGTTTGAATGGGGAACCCCATACCTCAAAGATCAGCTTAGGTGAATCACATCACAGGATCAGCAGTGCTCTCTGTGTCTGGAAAGGTTTTCTTCAAGAGTGTCAGCATCATGCATGCAATGCAATATTAAAGGTACCCAAGTTTCAGATATTTGCAGCGGTGTGCTTGTTGTGTCTAGAGCGTGGGCCGATCAACCTGAATTCAACAGCATACATTGTTATTTGACCTTGACGGCTAATGCACACAGTGTTCAGACTAAGGTCGCGGTGCACGTCTACGGATGTGAAAAACAGACCGTTCTCATGTGAAGAAAAAGCAAGCAAGCAGTTTTACTTATAATAACAGCTATCTGTAGTGTCGTGTGCAAAAGCAGCAAAGTGGCAAGATGGCGTTAACATCTAAAACGCTTATGCTAACATAGCAATGTTTGCAGGCAAAACCCTGTCTACACTACACCTCATTGTACAAAATGCTGCCACATAGCTTCTGCTCCACCTTCCTAAATTGACTTCTATAGCCACCTTGCTTCTGACACTTCATTGGCTACCCATTGAGCGCTGGGTGTATTTCAAGGGCCTGTTCTACATGCACAAATGTCTTGCCAACTCATGACCTTCATATCTTAGAGCATTGGAGTCTCCATGCATCCCTACTCTCTCACTGCTCAAGTGATTCTAAGTTAGCAGTAATTCCTAGAATCAGGAAATTGCTCCATGTAGGTCGTGCCTTCTTTTTCCTTGGCAAGAGACAGAGGAATTATCTTCCTCCAAGATAGAGTGCCAATCACTCTCTGTGTTTCGTAAAGCCTTAAAAACGTGGCTGTTTCAATGCTCGGAATTCCAATGAGATGGGTACCCTTTAATGGATTTGCAGGTCCTAATCGGTTCTGTAGATGAGCCTAGCACTAGGAAACCTTACTTAGGTAGCCACATGCTTTATAAGTTACGTATAATAATGATAATAATCATAATAATAATAATAATAATAATAATAATAATAATTTTCCTACTAGTAAATTTACAACTACAGAGACTCCGCCCATAAAAAGATAGGCCTGACCCATTTTTAAACTGCAGATTCTCCACAGTAGTAAAGTTAAAATCTTAGTTTCTGAATACCAAAACAATAATATACTTACACAAAAGTATAAGTTTACCTTTGTACGGGCATTGACCGATTCTCTCTGCGGCACTCTTATCGAATCTTCTGATTGGTTACGGTGCTGATGCCAATGCCGTATGTTGTTGAATGCCAAAAACGCTGAGGCAGAGGGGAGCACGTTCTTCCATCCCCTGCTCCCCGAGCTTCCCAAGCTGACCTCAGAGACCGAGATCTCCGCAACCGAGCCCAAGTCTGGTCTCCCTCTTGGTGAAATCGCCCAGAGGAGGGCGGCCCCACTCACCCCAGAGCACCCCGGTCCCTGGTGGAAGGGGGAAAGAATGAGCTCCAGGGCAAGTTCAGCCCCCCCTTCGATCGCCTCACCAACTGCCTCTTTTGATTGATTGATCTATAGCTCGTTGGCATCTAGTATCGGAAAATATACATCGACCCCCAGTACAGATGAGAGGTTGACATCAAACATATCCACAGAGGTGTCATTGATCACCGGTCGGCTGCCTAGTCTCCATCACCCCCAGCAGTGGGACAGCAGGGAGAGCCAAGACCGGGGGTAAGTGAAGTTGCAAAAAAGGCACATTCTGGCTGCAGCAGCAGTCTGAGTGCGGTCCTGGTGCAACCCAGTGGCCAGACGTGATTGACCAGGGTTGATGGCCTGGAAGTGAAGGCACAGACTTGTTTTGGGCTGTCCTTCTCGTGGTCTCTGCTCAGCTCCAGCCCAAAATCCAACCAGCGCCAAATCAGACCACCTCTAAATTTTGGCCCTCAAGTAGCACGCTAAATGGAATACAGTTTTGTATTACTGCTTCACTAAACCCGCTGTCTAACTGAGGGGGTCAAGATTCAAAATTTCTCCCTGCACTATCCGGCTACCAGACGGCTCCTAACCAAGGATCTGTCCACTGAAATTTGGAACCCTTACAGTTCACGTCAAAAATTAAAAGCTACAAGCCGACTGACCCTTAGGGCGGAAGGAAGAAGTGAAGTGAAACCCCATTAACAGCTCAATTGGCAGTTAGAGAAAATACCGTTAAGGTCCTTTAAAAGACGTCTAAGGTCTCATAAACTCCAAAACCAAAAAGAGTGCAGAAAACAATGCAGACAAGAAACTACGTGCAGGCACAGTATCAAGTACATTACCGCCCACACAAAACAGCATAGAGACAAAAATCAAAAATAGTATACCCACAAGGGGGAGGCCGTTGAAAACAAAGGTCAGCCTTCACGGAGGGACAACAAGAAGAACCATCGCCTGTAGCGATTATGTCGCCTGTAGCAACCAGGAATTTAAGTGAAAATAACAAAAATAGGAAAATTACCAACGGTAGCGGAGCCATAAGAGCCTAACTCTGACCAACAACCTGGAAAGGATAAAAGTCAAATGAACCTCGTGGGGACAGAGTTGACATCAATCCTAAAAAAGTATGATAACGCCCAAGAAAGAGTACTTCCAAAAATTCCACTGTCTCCAGAAATTATTATCATAGAGAAAGGAGTGAAAGCATCAATGGTTGACCAAAGCTCTACAGAGATTAAAAGTCCAGAAAACTGACCTGCCGAACTCCACATAGGCAGCACAACTTAAAGAGGGAAATAGTTCCTTAAACAAGGAGGAAAAGGAGGGAAAACTGATCAGATGTGGTCTCACTTGGACTCTCCGGCAGGCCCAGAACGGTGGCACCATCAACTACACCAGCAGGAAACCCAATCAACACCCATCCTTAAAATCATGTCATGTCCAAAGAGAAGACATAAAGCAGTACTCAGTGTCAGTGGGCACTCAATGGTGATGTCACTAATACCAAGAATGCTGGGAGTTATAGTTCCAAAAAGGTTTCTCCACATGGGAGTGTGTGGGAAGAGCTTTGTTGCAATGCATGAACGCACGGACATTGTGGCACGACAGGACGTGCATAGTCTATTGACTGATCTAGAGCCCGCCATGATAAGAATTATAAAGCCCTCTCAATCTGCAAGACAAATGTGGCCTACTCTTGGACACTAGAGTAGTGCTGCGCCACCTGTGGGAAGAAGTTTATGCCTGAACCACAGCACTGGGACACTGAGAAGTTGTGCACCTATTTGAGGGTGCAGGGCTTTCAGGATTTCGAGGAGCTGTTCTGAGGTGAGCAGATTGAGGGCTCATATGTCATATCTGTTTTGTTATTTGGGATGGAACTTTAGTTGTCACACTCAGTCGTTCACACATCTGGAAGTAAAATTTGAACGAGGCTCAGACAGTCTTGTTGTGACCATGCACGATTGTAAACAGGGGAGATGAGAGATCACAATGACTTTGCACTCTAGAATTAAGGTGCCACTCACTTGAATGGAATACTGCAATACTCCGCATGCTCACGAAGCTCTGGGGAATTTGGTGGCGTACTTCAGCAACTCCACAGCATTCCTGAGCTCTGCCCAGGCCTAATCTTATGCCCTAAATCACATTCTCAAGACAGTGAATTTGCAAAAGGAAAAGATGAACATCTAGAATACAATTTGATTAATTTAATGGCATGTCAATGTGGTACCAATGAATATTGGTATTGTCATTGTGGTGAGGTGAAATGCACATTGAGAAACCTAGGGGCACCTACTTTGTTCCTATAAATCAGTTGTGCTGAGCATGCATGGGATTACCTGCTTGAATTTCTGCAGGAAGCAAATTCAAACATAAAAGACATCAACCTGAAGATACTTTGAGAACTTTGTTGCTTGATCCTATAAATGTATGCAGCTATTCTGACCACAGGTTTCAAGCAATGATGTTCATTTGCCTTTTGTCCTTTCCAGGTTGTTGGGTAGAGTTAGGCTCTTATGTCTCCGCTACCGTATAGTATTTTAGATTTTTGTCTCTGCTGTTTTGTGTGGGCGGTAATGTACTTGATACTGTGCCTGGGGGTAGTTTCTTGTCTGCATTGTTTTCTGCACTCTTTTTTGTTTTGGAGTTTATGAGACCCTAGACGTCTTTTAAAGGCCCTCAAAGGTATTTTCTCTAACTGCCAATTGAGCTGTTAATGGGGTTTCACTTCACTTCTTCCTTCTGCCCTAAGGGTCAGTCTGCTTGTAGCTTCTAATTTTTGACGTGAACTGTAAGGGTTCCTAATTTCAGTGGACAGATCCTTGGTTAGGAGCCTTCTGGTAGCCGGATAGTGCAGGGAAAATTTTTGAATCTTGACCCTCTCAGTTAGCGGGTTTAGTGAAGCAGTAATACAAAACGGTATTCCATTTAGCTTGCTACTTGAGGGCCACATTTTAGAGGAGGTCTGAATTGGTGCTGGTTGGCTTTTGGGTTGGAGCTGAGCAGAGACCGCGCGGAGGACAGCCCAAAACAAGTCTGTGCCTTCACTTCCCGGCCACCAACCCTGGTCAATCACCTCTGGCCACTGGGTAGCACCAGGACCAGACTCAGACAGCTGCTGCAGCCGGAATGTGCCTTTTTCGCAACTGCACTTACCCCCGGTCTTGACTCTCCCTGCTGTCTCCCTGCTGGGGGTGATGAAGACTAGGCTGTCAACCGGCGATCAATGGCACCTCTGTGGATTTGTTTGTTGTCAACCTCTCATCTGTACTGGGGCTCGATGTATATTTTCGATACTAGATGCCAGCGAGCTATAGATCAATCAATCAAGAGAGGCAGTTGGTGAGACGATCGAAGGAGGGGCTGAACTTGCCCTGAAGCTCCCTCTTTCCCCCTTTCACCAGGGACCGGGGTGCTCTGGGGTCAGTGGGGCTGCACTCGTCTGGGTGATTTCACCAAGAGAGAGACCAGACTTGGGCTTGGTTGCCGGTTTCTCAGTCTCTGAGGTCAGCTTGTGGAGGTCGGGGAGCAGGGGATGGAAGACCGAGCTCCCCTCTGCCTCAGCGTTTTTGGCATTCAACAACATACGGCATTGGCATCATCACTGTAACCAATCAGAAGATTCAATAAGAGTGCCGCAAAGAGAATCGGTCAATGCCTGTACAAAGGTAAACTTATACTTTTGTGTAAGTATAATATTTTTTGGGTATTCACAAACTAAGAGTTTAACTTTACTACTGTGGAGAATCTGCACTTTATAAATGGGACAGGCCTATCTTTTTATGTGTATGGGGTGTGTTTGCACCCTTGTCACATCAGGCCCCGCCCCCTGCCTTCACCACTATGCAAACGCACCCAGTGGCGCTTTTTAAGGTGGGGGATTAAGTCCCCTTGAATCCTGAGGGTCTCTGGGGGCCAACTATCCCACCAGGTACCTCCAGTAAGTGCCACAGGGCTGCGTTGCAGAGAGGTGGTCCGAGGCCACGCCCCTTTTTACATCTCTCTGCAACGCAGCTCTGTGGCGTTTACTGGAGGTACCTGGTGGGCTAGTTGGCCCCCAGGGACATTCAGTATTCAAAGGGACTTAATCCCCCAACTTAAAACGTGCCACGGGGCACGTTTGCACAGTGGGGCAGGGCCTGATGTTACAAGTGTGCAAACTCATCCTGTGGAGCATTTTTTAAGTAGGGGGATTAAGTCCCAGGACCCCATCCCCCAGGGCCCGACCCCTATACATTTTTTTTTTTTTTTTAATGGAAGGGTGCCGCGTGGCCCCCCTCTTGAGGCCATTTTCGGCCCCGGGGACCCAATCCTCCGGGGCATGGCCTACATTCTTATTTTTTTATATTTCGAGGGGGGCTCCGTGGCCCCCCTCAGGCCAATTTTGGCCCCGGGGACCCCATCCCCCAGGGCCGACCTTCTCCTTTTCTTTTTTTTTTTATTATGGGGAAGAGGGGGCCGCACGGCCCCCTTCCCTGGGCCTCAATTGGCCCCAGGTACCCCATCCCTGGGGCTTGGCAATTCTTTTTTGGGGGGGGGCACATGCCCCCCCATCAGGCCAACTATTGCCCCGGAGACCCTATCACCAGCCTGCCTTTTATTTATTTATTTTTGTTTTTTTAAAGGGGAGGGGGGCCGTGTGGCCCCTCTCCAGGGCCACTTCTAGCCCCCGGGTACCACATCCCCTGGGGCCTAACCACTTCGGTTGGGACCGTGGGGGGAGCCCCAATTCCCCCACGGTCCCGCCGGCTCCCCGACTCCTGCGGGAGCCGGCATTGCTTTTCCACACGGGGAGCTGCTGACATGCAGCTCTCCATGTGGAAAAGCAATCTGGTTTGGATTTTGAAAGCGAGAGCAAGAAACCTGCTCTCGCTTCCAAAATCCAAACCAGTGTTTGCTACCCGCCCTGTCATAGCAAACAGCAGTGTCCCGGGGGTGGGCACCCCGGCAAACTGCAGGAGCCGGCCTTGGGGGTGGCGGTCCCCAGGGCCATGGAGGGCTCCTGGAGGGGGGCCGCACGGCCCCACTCCATTTATATACATAGCCCCGGGGAGGTATTGGTCCCCGGCGGCTCGGGGTTCCGTAACAGACCCCCTAATTTCCGTTATTAGTGCCACGGGGAGGTGGTGGTTCCTGGGGCGTGTGGGGGGAGTCGAGCCCCCCCCCCCCCCACAGAGGTTTAATTTTTTTTTTTAAAAGCCTCGGGCTGGAGGTCCCCGGGGCAGCAGGTGTCAGGCATGGTGGGCATCGGCGCCTGCCACGTTCAGAGCAAGAATCGCTACCAGGTACTACATATGCCATGAGTCCGTCGGTCGAGGTTCATGGGCATTTATGGACATCACGCACGTTGGCTGGCATGCGTAACTCTCGTTTCCTGGTGTTCGTGTTTGGAGTGTTTCGAGGAGGAGGCTCAGCACATCGGAGTTTGGATTGTTTGGAGTGTACAGGGATCTGCAATCACCCACGCTGGGACAGGAGTCCAAACTGTTCCTAATCCTGTTTATCCATCGTTCAGGGGATAGAGACCTCAGGTACTCTAGTTCTGTGTTTGGCACGGGGGTTCACAGGATTGCATCCCGTCTACAGAAGCGAAGCGCTGCTTCTCAGTAACAGTACTTTGTTCATTCTGTTGTTTGTTATCGTAGGGCAAGAAGTATTGTCTTATGTTATAAAACCGGGACTTGGTTTAAGGGTTCTCAGTTGCTAATTGCTTTCCAGATGGATTGGCGTTCATTGTGAACGTGAAGACGTGCAAGGAGCACAAACTTAACATTTCAGGGGATATTGCTTCATGGTGTTTGGAATATACTGCTGAGAGCAATTCCTTTAGGATCACCGTTTCATATAATTCCTTTGACATTCATTGTTTTTTTCTTTACATCTTCGTGGGGTATGTATGAGTGATGTTATGGTGATATGACTGCTCAGGTTGGCAGGTGTGTCATACATAAGAAGGCTGATAATCCTTTTACCTTCGTCTTGTTAGGTATGTGCTGGGAAATCGTACACTGATGGATTAACTCAGCGTTTCACTGATACGGAGAATACTTGCTATATATTCCAGGTATATGTTTTGTACCCTTAGTTAGACATTTAATGAGAGTAGAATTGTAGGGTGTCTGTTCTCATATTGTGTCTTTCTGTCTTCACAGGTTCTAGTCCCTTCTGTTCCCTTCCTATCCCTTATCCCTCGCTTGATCACTTCACTATTCCGTATATGATGACCAGCGAACGGCTCAGAAACGCGTCAGGCGAAGAACGACTGACAAGCTGACACTGGTATGCTGATGTGTCTTCTACCCGCTGGATTGCGGTGCTGCTCGTGTGCTGCCTTGCCTGAGGGCATGGTGTTTTGGAATTGATACGCGGCGGCCCTGCCGTGGAGGCATGCACCACCCCGATTTTTTGGGGGTCACGGACTTGAAATCATGAAAGTCTGAGGTGAAGCAGCATCAAGGGATTAATGGACACACAGTATTCTGGGGCCCATTCGGGGATTTTCATTTTTCAGCTGGCGCTCTCATTCAGGGAATTAACACTTACTATGTATCCCACAATGCAGCGTTTCAAACTCAATTGAGTTTTAATTGAATAAATAGTGGGAGTGTTAAGCGCCAAGAACAGTCGAGCCTCTGATGACGAGCGAACGGCTCAGAAACGCGTCAGGCGAAGAACGACTGACAAGCTGACACTGGTATGCTGATGTGTCTTCTACCCGCTGGATTGCGGTGCTGCTCGTGTGATGCCTTGCCTGAGGGCATGGTGTTTTGGAATTGATATGCGGCGGCCCTGCCGTGGAGGCATGCACCACTCTGATTTTTTGGGGGTCACGGACTTGAAATCATGAAAGTCTGAGGTGAAGAAGCATCAAGGGATTAATGGACACACAGTATTCTGGGGCCCATTCGGGGCTTTTCATTTTTCAGCTGGCGCTCCCATTCAGGGAATTAACACTTACTATGTATCCCACAATGCAGCGTTTCAAACTCAATTGAGTTTTAATTGAATAAATAGTGGGAGTGTTAAGCGCCAAGAACAGTCGAGCCTCTGATGACGAGCGAACGGCTCAGAAACGCGTCAGGCGAAGAACGACTGACAAGCTGACACTGGTATGCTGATGTGTCTTCTACCCGCTGGATTGCGGTGCTGCTCGTGTGCTGCCTTGCCTGAGGGCATGGTGTTTTGGAATTGATACGCGGCGGCCCTGCTGTGGAGGCATGCACCACCCCGATTTTTTGGGGGTCACGGACTTGAAATCATGAAAGTCTGAGGTGAGGCAGCATCAAGGGATTAATGGACACACAGTATTCTGGGGCCCATTCGGGGCTTTTCATTTTTCAGCTGGCGCTCCCATTCAGGGAATTAACACTTACTATGTATCCCACAATGCAGCTTTTCAAACTCAATTGAGTTTTAATTGAATAAATGGTGGGAGTGTTAAGCGCCAAGAACAGTCGAGCCTCTGATGACGAGCGAACGGCTCAGAAACGCGTCAGGCGAAGAACGACTGACAAGCTGACACTGGTATGCTGATGTGTCTTCTACCCGCTGGATTGCGGTGCTGCTCGTGAGCTGCCTTGCCTGAGGGCATGGTGTTTTGTAATATATATATATATATATATATATATATATATATATATATATATATATATATATATATATATAAATATAGATACCCACGGAGTTGGGGAGGTCAGGAGGTGGAATCTTTGCACATCGTTCCAGTCCTGAGGAGCTGTTGAAATACAGGTCGTTACAGAATTACACACCCACGAAAATTAGCTACTCCCGGCTGGAGCGTAGTGTTAAGGATGGCCGCATTAGAGGATGTTTTGCAAGATTTGGTATTAGTTCAGCAGGAGCTAGCAACATCTAAGGCGGAAACTACCGCTCTTAGAGACAGACTAGATAGACAGACACGCAATCCTTTTGACATAACCCTTTCCCTGTCACACATACAGGTACATGTTCCACCAGCCAGTCCCTTAGCTACTCCAGACAGTTTTTTAGGTGATCCTCACAAGATTCAGACATTTTTGACGCAGGTGATGCTGTATTTGTCTCGTAAACCCTCCTTGTTCCCTAATAACCATTCAAGAGTGATATATATTTTATAGGGGATGCAGCAAACTGGGCAGTGCCCCTAGTTAAACACGATGACCCTATCCTGTCAGATTGGGAGGTTTTTCGTAAAGAGTTAGAAAGGGTATTCGACAGAAGAGCTACTACCTTCAGTGCGGGCAAGGAACTATTGGTATTAAGACAGAGAAAGAAGGAGTTGGTAACTTACCTAACTGCTTTCAATCGTTTAGTGGGGGAGACAGCATGGCCTGACGAAAAAAGAATGTCATTGTATAATCAGCGGTTGCGAGATGAGATGAAAGATGTGCTCGCACAAAGAGATCCACAGCCCACCAACTGCACTGATTTGATGAATCTCACCCTTCTGTCAGATCATCGAGTATCAGAAAGAAACAGAGAGAGAGTTACTACCAGATATGATCGGGGGTTTAGAAAACCGGTGGAAGATCAGGAGTCCGCTGTTGAGCCGATGGAAGTGGGGGCATTATATCCCCTCTTTCTAAAGAAGAAAGAGATGCTCGTAGGGTTAATGGGCAATGTATGTACTGTGGCAAGAAAGGGTACTTCGTACGTGAATGTCCTACAAATCCCAAAACCTCTAAAACCTTTTTCGCTGGTAAAAAGGTTGCGATCACAGTACTCCAAGAGGATCAGAAGGCAACAGAGCATTTGCCTATAGCTTTGGAGGTGACAGACAAAGATTGGAAAGTACCTTCTCTATTCGTATCTGAAGTTAGAGACACTGAGTCCCATATAGTGCTTCCGATAGAGTTAAAGGTTCTAGGCTCCTCTCATTCAGTGATGGTGATAATTGATTTCGGGGCCACAGGTAATTTTATATACGACGAATTAGTGCAGAAACTATCACTGACTCGTGTTCCCAGAGGAATTCCGGAGAGGGTATTGGCTGTTGACGGAAACCCCTTGAAATCTGGGCCAGTGACAGAACAGGCAGAAGTGTTGGAACTGTAGGTACCGGATGGTACACATCTTCATGGTGAGTCCCTCTCATTAAACATCATAGTAGCTCCGCAATATGAGATCATTATGGGTATGCCATGGCATCACAACCCCACCATAGATTGGAAGACTAAATTGGTGCAATTTCTATCTGATGAGTGCCGTACATGTTGCTTCCTAAATTAACCATCACAGGCAGCTGCCTTGGCCCATTCGTTCTGTATAGCCACTGCAGCAGAAAAAGAGGTGGTGTTACCATCCATGTATCAGCACTATCAAAATGTGTTCAGTGAGTCACAAGCTGAAGAGCTTCCACCTCATAGAATATATTAATGTCAGGTTGACCTTATTGCAGGGCCCAGAATACCCTCTTGTAGGGTGCATGCAATGTCAGTAACAGAAACCAAGCACCTTCAGGAATACTTAGATCACTACCTGGATATTGGGTTTATACGTCCATCACGTTCTCCTGAGGCCTCTCCACTTTTTTATCTCCAAAGCTAATGGAGATCAGAGAACGTGTATAGCTTACCGCATGTTGAATAAAAACACAGTTCGAAACAGGTATCCTCTCCCCCTAGTGTCAGTACTATTGGATCAAGTAAAGGACGCCACAGTGTATACCAAACTGGACTTAAGAAGTGCTTATCACTTGGTTAGGATATGAGAGGGGGATGAATGGAAAACTGCATTTAAAACCCATTATGGCCTGTATGAATGTATTCTTATGCCATTCAGGTTATGCAATACCCCGGCGGCATTCCAGTACATTCTGAACGACGTGTTGAAAGAATATGTGGATTCTTTTGTGGTGGTCTATATAGACAACATTTTGGTCTATTCCAAGAACAAAAAGGTTCATGAGCACCATGGGGCATATTATCAAGGGCCGGAGATAAATATCTCAAAGCCCGCTTAGCGCTTGCATATTTATCGCCGGCTATCTCTCGAATTTATTGCCCGGTTAGCGTGTTATCAACAACACGCATTGCCGAGGCGATAAAAATTCCAGAGATAGTTGGGATATTGCCGTTTTCCATGGTGGAAAACGGCGATATCCTTGATGATAGGGCCTGTGGTCTTAGCCACACAATCCACCCCCCATGTTAGGTTTGCCTTAGTCAGGAATTTAGCAGACGTTAAACTCCTGCGTTAAGGCATACTTAACCCAATTTTATATATCGCTAACCCTCCTTGATAATATCGCAAAGCTGCCTTCGCGATATTATCCCATGTTGCTTTCACAGCCACGCCTCTTTTGCATCTCATTATCGATGCGAGGCGTGTGAAAAAGGGGCGATACGTCAAGGAATCATGTGCTAGCGTGCCCTTGATGATAATGCGATAATATTATCACCGCTTTTCGCCCGAAAACGGGCTCTGAAGCAGCGATAATATTATCGTCGCCCCTTGGTGATATGCCCCCATGGTCTGTTGGTGCTACAGAAGTTCAGAGAACACCACCTATTTTGTAAACTAAGTAAGTGTGACTTCCACGTGAGCAAGGTAGAATTTTTGGGAGTAATGTTATGCCCAGTTGGGCTCAGCATGACTGAGAGGAAGGTGAAAGCGGTTTTGGAATGGCCGGTCCCACAAAACGTGCATGATGTACAAATTTGTTTGGGCTTCGCTAACTACTGCCGTAGATTTATTCTACACTTTTCACATTTAGTAGCCCCGATCACAAGACTCCTGAGAAAAAGGGAGCCGTTTGTATGGACTAACGATGCTCCGAACAAATTTGTTCGATTAAAAAAGGCCTTCACTTCCGCCACTGTTTTGAGGCATCCTCAACGTGAAAACCCCTTTATAGTGGAAGCAGATGCTTCAGATGTCACTGTGGGGGCTGTCCTTTCACAGAGAGATAAGCAAATGGAACAGTTACATCCAGTGGCCTGTATGTCCAAAAAACTGAATGCTGCAGAACTAAATAACACTTTTGCGGATAAAGAGTTGCTTGTGATAAAACAGGCTTTCTCGGAATGGAGGCACTACTTATGGGGGGCCAAAGTTGCCAAAGGAAGGTGCTCAGCGATGCTATCATTCCTTCAACTAAGGTTATCACCTTAGTTGAAGGAATGGTAGCATCGCTGAGCACCTTCCTGTGCAGTAACTGTTGACAACTTCTTGGAGGAAGTAAAAAAAAGCAAACATTGGAAGAGTGGGTAGGAACACATGACTGCAGAAGTCTCAAACAAGGATTGCCCTTTCATATTCACAAACTGTATCTCCCTTCAGTTGCAATCCAACGCAAATCTTTCGACTGATGTCACAGTTCTATTCTGACCGGTCATCAGGGAGTAACAAAGACCAAACAATTGATACAAAGATCATTTTGGTGGAATACATTATCCAAAGATATTGGGACCTGGGTATCTGAATGTGAAGTTTGTGACAGATCCAAAGGAATGTTAGTGCTTATGCCAACACCCAAGCAACCATGGCAAAACTTAAGTCTGCATTTTGTCACAGGACTGCCAAACAACCACTGCAACACATCCATATTAGTTGTAGTGGATAGCCTTACCTATATGGGACATTTCATTTCTTGTTCCAACCTCCCCACAGCAGGCCAGACGGCACAGTTGTTGCTTGAAAATGTGGTGCGTCTCCATGGACTACCGGAAGTCATTGTTTCAGACCGTGAACCCCAGTTTATCCTTCATTTTTGCAGAATGTGGTGCAAGGCCTTACAGGTTACGCCGGCTCTGTCCCCTAGTTTTCATCCCCAAACTTACGGACAGACAGAGAGACTAAACCAGACGCTGAAAAAATATTTACGCTGTTATTCATTCCTAGGAAGCAGAGGGATCTTGGGTCTCAATGTTGTGGTTGGCCGAAGTGGCCTATAATAACGCATGGCATTCATCCATCGGGGTTTCCCCATTCTACGCTAATCATCGGTAAAATGCTCAAATCCTTCCCATAGCCTTGCCTCGAGACCTTGATGAACAACGGACTGTGAAAAGGCGTATTCAGGAGATACACCGCATTCATATGCACGTCCAGGTGCACTTGAAGAAAGCCAAATTACAGTACAAGAAATGGGCTTTGTGCTCTGGACTCATTGTTCATACAGTCTTTTTTTGATTTATTACAGTACCCCTGAGGAAGAACTCATGAGAGTTCTAAATGCATTGGATTTTTACTGTGCTGGCTTGAAGGAATGTTAAAGCACGTATCTATGTTTAAGCTTATTTGGCGACATATGATATTTGAAAATGCGCAATAAACATTCTAGCACCATCAGGCTGTCTCTAGAGTGATTCAATAAGTTGGGAGTACATGGATTACTTTATTGGATTACTATGGAGTACTATGGATCACTGAGAGGAATACGGTTCACTTCAGAGGAAAGTCTCCTCATTTCAGCAGTGCAGCAGCAGGGGACAAAACCTAGTGTTTCCCTCTTGGAAGTATCTATAATAACGCATGGCATTCATCCATCGGGGTTTCCCCATTCTACGCTAATCATGTGTACAATGCTCAAATCCTTCCCATAGCCTTGCCTCGAGACCTTGATGAACAACGGACTGTGAAAAGGCGTATTCAGGAGATACACCGCATTCATACGCACGTCCAGGTGCACTTGAAGAAAGCCAAATTACAGTACAAGAAATGGGCTGATCACAATAGACGAGATGGACCCTGTTACCAACCGGGTGATAAAGTATGGCTGTCCTCTAAAAAAATATGATTCATCCCAGGTTTATAGGCCCGTATGCTGTAATCAAGCAAGTCAATCCTGTGGCTTACAAATTGCGTTTACCTGCTCAACTTCGTATACATCCATTTTTCACTGCAGTTTATTGAAGCCAGCGAAGGGGGTGCGGAGGAGAGCAGCTCCACCTGTACTACTTGATGGGCAGTTGGAGTATGAGGTGAAGCGTATTTTGGATTCTAAATTCAGAGGTGGCAAGTTGTGGTATCTGATCTCTTGGAAGGGGTATACGGCTGAGGACGATTTCTGGGAGCCTGTGTGTAACATTCATGCCCCAAGGGCGATCCGAGCCTTTCATGCTTCTCATCATGCCAAGCCTGGTGCTAAGAAGGCGCTTGAGAGGGGGACATAATGTCAGGCATGGTTGGCATCGGCGCCTGCCACGTTCAGAGCAAGAATCTCTAGCAGGTATTACACATCCCATGAGGCCGTAGGTCGAGGCTCATGGGTATTTAAGGACGTCGTGCACGTCGGCTGGCGTGTGTAATTCTCATTTCCTGGTGTTCGTGTTCGGAGGAGGAGGTTCAGCACATCGGAGTTTGGATTGTTTGGATGGAACAGGGATCTGTAATCATTCACGCTGGGACAGGAGTCTAAGCTGTTCCTAACCCTGTTGATCCATGTTTCAGGGAATAAAGACCTCAGGTACTCTCGTTCTGTGTTTGGCACCGGAGTTCACAGGATTGCATCCCGTATACAGAAGAGAAGCGCTGCTTCTCAGTAACAGTACTTTGTTCATTCCGTTGTTTGTTATCGCAGGGCAAGAAGTATTGTCTTATGTTATATAACCGAGACTTGGTTTAAGGGTTCTCAGTTGCTAATTGCTTTCCGGATCGATTGGCGTTCATTGTGAACGTGAAGACGTGCAAGGAGCATGAACTTAACATTTCAGAGAATATTGCTACACGGTGTTTGGAATATACTGCTGAAAGCAATTCCTTTAGGATCACCGTTTCATGTAATTCCTTTGACATTCTTTGTTTTTTTTCTGTACATCTCCGTGGGGTATGTATGAGCGATTTTATGGTGATATGACTGCTTAGTTTGGCATGTGTGTCATACTTAAGAAGGCTGATAATCCTTTTACCTTTGTCTTGATAGGTATGTTCTGGGAAATCATACACTGATGGTTTAACTCAGGGCTTCACCTATACGGAGAATACTTGCTATATATTCCAGGTATATGTTTTGTACCCTTAGTGAGACATTTAATGAGAGTAGAATTGTAGGGTGTCTGTTCTCATATCGGGTCTTTCTGTCTTCACAGGTTCTTTTCCCTGCTGTACCCTTCCTATCTCTTATCCCTCGCTTGATCCCTTCACTATTTTGTGTATACATATATACCCACGGAGTTGTTGAGATCAGGAGGTGAAATCTTTGTATGTCGTTCCAGTCCTGAGGAGTTGTTGAAATACGGGTCGTTACAGAAGGGGTCCGTGTACCTGGTCCTAGGATGCTTGTTTCCAGTCCAGGGAAGACCTGGCCTGGCAATTGGGCTGGACTGTTCCTGTTGGGCGCAAGGTCAACACCGATTTGCATATGGCTGGGTCTAAACTGGAATGGCATGGAGAGAAAAAAAACGATGGATTTAGACCCAGATCTCAGGACTGGGGTTAATGTATGATATTGTTCTGCATACTGTCCATCTATTGTTCTTTTTGCATTTGTCACCCTGAGTGGGAGGGGTAAGACCCGATGTGGGTCCTGTGCTCTCCATGCCACTGGAGTCAAGCTTTCCTGGCTGATGAGGGCTGAAAGCCCGAAACCGGTCCTAGGATGCTTGTTTCCAGTCCAGGGAGGACCTGGCCTGGCAGTTCCCGCTGGGCAATTCCTTTTGGGCGCAGGGTCAAGACTGATTTGCATATGGCTGGGTCCAAAATGGAATGGCATGGTGAGCAAAAAAAAGATGTATTTAGGCCCAGATCTCAGGACTGGGGTTAATGTATGTGTGGTAAATATTTTAATTACCTGTACTATTTTTTATGCGGTAAAGTCTAGTAAGAATAACTCAGTCAAAATAAGAGGCAGAATCCGTGGTATTAGAGGTTCTGAAAAGGGCTTTATTCCTTACAAAGGAATCATAGTTCGAACTAGGCAATCTTATTCCATCACCACGAAGGTTCAGGAAGGGATAGGCAATACATTATTGACAAGTAATACTATATATATGAAAAGCATTGCATTAAGACAGATGCAGGAGGCGTAACAGCTGATAATACAGATAAGAATACACATACGTAATGAAAAGTAGGCGTAAATACAGGCGTATACTAGAAACGTCATTTAAAATGATGTCACAAGTGGGTGGATCCATAAGAGAATCCTGTAGTGTCAGCAGAAATATTTGGCAGAGATGCGCGAGCAGCCGCATGACGTGTGATTGACGTGCAACTAGAGGGTGAAGGGGAATTGACATTTAGCTCTACATGTGGAGACAAAAGTCTGGGGGGTCAGGTCAACCTAATCCCAAATCGTATCTAATATCTTTGTTTAAGGAACTGTGTTATCCAAAAGGAAAGGTTTCTCGGACGGAATCTATTCTATACTGACTGTTAGTGCATGTACAAGCGTCTATGTGTCTACATGAGATGTGAGGGGGCAGGAATCTTCCATGGTAACAGGGGCTATGAATTACTTGCAAAAAGACAGCGAGGCCAAGCTCTTTGCTCGGTAGCTGGAAGGATGTTTACCTAAACTACTAGACAGGAATGCATTGGATGAGGAGCGGAGCAGATAACTTGAAGGCTGAATACAGTTTTTGGCAGGCAACAGGCCGCGTCAGGCACCGTTAGCCGCGCAGGGAGTAGGACAAAGTTCATGGATACGGATGCAGGTCCAGGCTGGAGCATTTCAGAGGCAGAAGCATGAAATGGCTTGATGACAGAATTCAGGGCCTACTCGCCTGAACTGGAAAACTAGAGAAGTGAACCATATAAAGTCGGTGGCCAATCATACTTAGGAATGAAATATTTGACCCATTCATGGCGGATCTGAAAGAGGACATGTTGACGTTGGACGCACATGTATTTGCGTCTTCATAGCTGGAACTGGAGGGAACATACATGTACTTGTAGCATGTACATGGAGCCGTTGGGGTCTAAGATAGGGGACACAATTGACCATAAAAATTCATATTTCCTCATTCCCTCCTTGTCCCCTACGGACCCTTATGAAATATCCATCTTCATCAATCCATCAATCTGTTCATATAGCATCATTTGTTCTTCTTTCTTCTTCCGGGATCTTGAGTGAAAATTCGAAGGCGGGATACACGATGTGGCACACAGACCACAAATCGCTGGCCCACATTGTAGACACAAGCAGCAACTGAATAGAATGAGAAAGCCAATACCTAGGAAGGATAGGATCCTCCATCCCCAGGCTGACAACACGCTCCAGAACCAACCGGACCAAGTCCAGGTGCCTGGATTCTGGTGTATCTGGCTTACGATCTTATGAAGTCGAGTTATGGCTTTATATACTGATGGCGCGTTTTCTGGTATGAAAACACAGCAACTTGATCCGATGACCCTACAAGCTCCACCCCTATCGGCCAGGATGACGTCAAGGACAAGACGATTTTGAAGAACAACAATCCGCATCGCAGACTGCTCCTCTGTTAAGTTGCCTAAGGCGGAAGTAGTTTCATTCACTACTGCTTCAAGGGTTCTAGTTAATCTACGTATCAACTTACTATTAGTGACTTTACCTATGTAGGGAAAGAAACCTTTATTGAAATCTGTGTATTGCTCCCATGCTGTTTCGGTGTAGTCGACGATCGGGAAATCTCTCTGCTGTCTATTGTGTACTAAATGGGTATTCCTATGGTAATCAGGCGGGGCTAGGAAAACAGGTGGCAGAAGGAATGCAATGTAACAGGTACCATCCCAATCTAGGGGTAGGCATATGTATGCGGTGTGACCACAGATGAAGTAGGAATGACGAGAAGCTCTAAACGTAGATTTGCCTTTATCACTGAATTCTATTACAGTGGTACATTTACTATGGCCCATGTGAATTGAACCATTCTTTCTTACACATAATTCGCCTCTAACTGGAAATACTGACATAGCGGGCAAGATTGGTGTAGCTTCGGATTCAACATTCAGGATCATGAGATTAAGTGTAAAGTTACCTAATCCATATACTTCATTTTCTAGATCAGTTCCTGTTCTTTTGGGAAGTCCCTCCTTGTTAGGGTAGCAGACTTTAAGTAAAACTAGGTTCAGGTTTCCCCAAACCCAGTTGTCTTGATAAACTACTGAATTTGAATCTAGGGAATTAATCAAACTAAACCATGCTCCACAGGAGCCATTGTGGGTGAATGGATACGGAAAGAGAGGCAGAACTCCCTTGTATTTCTGATAGGGAGGGAGTCGGCCACATATCCAACAATTTGTAGCATTGCTGGTCTGATGGGAATGATGTAACATACTAATGAATGTGTTGTTGCGCAGCGCAAATCTATAGGACAACTCATGCGGGGGTAGTTCGCTAAAAGAATGTTCGGCAGTAACATTGAAAGCACGCTTGGAAATAGGGTAATACATGTGTAATAACATACTGGTGATGATAATCAAAAGACTTAGAAAAAACATAATTAACAATGTCACTATGCAATGACTACGAAGTGATTTACAGTACGCATATTTTTTTAGCTGTTTCTGTCTATTTCTCTCTCTATTTCGGTCTAGAGGATACATGTCAGAGACAAATTCAACCGATTCACCTTGAAGAGGACTTAAACAATCAAATTGTCTGACTTGCTAGACCTTAGTTTCAGTTTATAGTTTTCTTTTTCAGTTTGTTCAACCAGGGGGAGTTTCGAGTCAGTCTGTGAGGGAATGCAGGGCGGATAATTCAAGTCGGATGATAGTCCATGAAATTTTTTGATATGGCTCGAGTGCAACCACCCTTTACGTCCCTCAATCTTCACAGCTGTCCTTGTGGTCAATAAGACGAGTTTAGGCGACTGCCAGCGAGGCTCCAGCGGGTTCCTTCTGTCGAAGTTCCTTATCAGTACCCGATCTCCCGGAACCACGTCATGGGGCTTCACCTCAGTGTTATCGGGAAAAGCTGCAGCTACCTGTGAACGACAAGATTGTAGTGCAGACATCAAGGAAGCCAGGTAATCTGTCAGCATATTACAATCAACATCAGTTATTTTACGGGGTATAGGCGTCCCCCACATATTTGGTGGTCTACCGAAGATCACCTCATACGGGGATAGCCCTGTTCGAGAGTGTGCTACCATTCTCATGTAAAAGAGCGCAACTGGTAAGGCTACTATCCAGTCGACACCTTTTTCTCTACATACGTTGGACAGTCTAATTTTCAAAGTTTGATTATGCCGCTCCACGAGACCTGCTGCCTCGGGATGTCGGACACAGTGGAATTTCCATTGATAGCCTAACAAAAGTGAAACATGTTTCATTAGCTCGGATGAGAACGGTCGGCCATTATCTGAGTACACGACACGGGGCAAACCATACCGTGGGAAGAATTCTCGAACTAACTGTTTGGCAGTAGTCGGGGCAGTGTAATCTGAGACGGGATACGCCTCTGTCCATCGGGAAAGAGCACATACAACTACGAGGACATATTTGAATCCTCGACATCGTTCCATCTGGATATAATCCATCTGGAGGACTTCAAAAGGGTGATCGGGGGTTTGAAATCCACCCTGTTCTACAGGTACGCCTTTTCCTGGATTGAACTGACAGCAAATCATACAGGTACGTACTTTCTGTTTAGCTGCTGCTCGCAAGTGTTTATTGAACCAAATGTGTTGAATACTGTCTAGCATAGCTTTCTCTCCTAGGTGCGCTGGACTATGTATTGTGTTAATGATGACTTGAACCATTGAGTCGGGGAGAAACCATATAGATTTTCCCTTTGTCATCCATCCTTGATCCGTTTGGATCCCTCCTAATTCAGTCCATTTCTTTATTTCTTCTGGTGTAGCATGTGTCTGTATGTCAATTACATCAAGGGCAGGATCCTTAACTGTCATGCAGCGTGTTGTTGTCGGAACTATTGTCTTTGTCGTGTCAGTTGTATGAGTCTGATTCTGAGCAGTCTGTTTAGCTGTTCTGTCAGCTAGGTCGTTACCCTGAGAAATAATGTCAGTCACTTTTGTATGGGCTTTACACTTCATAATCGATATTGCAGTCGGCAGATGTATTGCATCTAACAGAGCTTGAATAAGGGGACCGTGCTGGATGTGGGCACCGTGAGAAGTTAAATAACCTCTCTCTTGCCAAAGTACGCCGAAGTCATGGACGACTCCGAATGCATAACGTGAATCTGTGTATATATTGACTTTCTTATTTTTGGCTTGAATACAGGCTTGTGTCAGAGCGATGAGCTCTGCTGCTTGAGCTGACAGGGTGTCTATACAATTTGTTTCAATAACTTCAGTGTCTGTTGTGACTGCATAAGCGGCCACTAACTCTCCTGTACTTGTTCTCATGCATGAACCATCTACATACAATGTCAGGTCTGGATCTGATAATGGAATATCGGTCAAGTCTTGTCTGGGTTTCGTCGTAATAGTAATGACTTCAATACAATCATGTGCCAATGGGTCTGTTCCACTTACTGGCAAAAGTGTGGCAGGATTTAATGTACTACAACGTCTGATTTCTATGTGTGGCTGGAACAATGTTAATTCATAACCCGTCAGTCTTGCTATGGTCAAGTGTTGTGTTTGGGTCCGGTTCAAGAGAACCTCTACTGCATGTGGTACTTGTACTGTCAATTGATGTCCTAACACTATGGCATCGCTTTGTCTGATTGCTAAAGCTGTTGCTGCAACTGATTTCAGGCACGCAGGAAGAGCCTGAGCTACGGGATCTAATGTACTGGAAAAATAAGCACATGGCTTATGTGATCCTGCTTGTTCCTGCGTGAGTACTGACAAAGCAGTACCTTCTCGTTCTGTTACAAAAAGTGTAAAACGTTTGCTGTAACATGGTGTTGCTAAAACAGGTGCTTGACATAAAGCTTTCTTTAAGCTTTCAAAGGCTTGCGTATGTTCCTGAGTCCAAGGGAGGACAGTTGATGTCGCTGCCTCCTGTGTTGTCAACTGAATGAGTGGTTTTGCTAGAAATGCATATTGAGGGATCCACTGCCTACAGTACGAAGTGAGGCCTATGAATGCCCGTACCTCCTTTTGTGTCTTGGGTATCGGCATGTTAACAATTAACTGGATACGGTCGGGTGTAAGCTGTCTTCCCCCCTTGGACAGCAAGTGCCCAAGGTACACAACTTGCTGGACACAGAATTGCAGCTTTGAAGGGGACACCTTGTGCCCCTTGTCGGCTAGGAAATGTAAAACCGTCAGTGATGCTTTTTCACATTCAGGTTCGCTTCGGGCGGTGATCAGCAGATCATCGACGTATTGAAGCAAGGCAGTGTTAGCTGGCATGTGGATACTGTCGAGTTCTCTTTTCAGTGCTTGGCTATAGATGCTGGGGCTTTCTGTGAATCCTTGAGGTGCGCGTGTGAATTTAAAACTTCGTCCATTTAAACTGAATCCGAACAAATATTGGCTTTCCGGATCAATTGGGACGCTAAAGAAAGCGTTCTTGAGATCAATTACAGTAAAGAACGTTGCTTCTGAATCTATGGCTGTTAGCAATGAAGAGATATCTGGGACCACAGGGTATTGTGGTACAATGCATTTATTTAATTCTCGCAGATCAATAACCAATCGATATACTGGTGGTGCTTTTGGATCAGTTCATTTAAGAATCGGAATTATCGGAGAATTACATAAATTGGAGTCCGTTTCTACAACCACTCCTTGTGCAATGAGCTCGTCAATGATTTGCAGTAAAGCCACAACAGCATCTGGCGGTAACTTGTATTGTCGTATTCGTGGTAATACTATTCCTGTTTTGAGTGTAACTCGATATGGTGTAATGTGCATACAACCTACATCAGTGGGGCCTTGTGCCCATAAATGTGCAGGTAGATTCTGTAACCGATGATCCATGTCTCTAGACACATAGTGACCTTTAAAGTCACGCAAAAATAGTCGTACTCCTTCCGGAGAACAACATATTACAGCTCCTAGAGCTTTCAATGTTTTTATACCTAACAAGTTTTCTGGGCATGATTTTGTGAGCAATAGATCTGTAGTCCGTGTTAATGGACCGACCGATAAAGCAAGCGGTTGCGATACTTCATTAATAGTGGGCTTTCCTGAAAAACCAAGGGAAATATTTTGTGAGCCTGAGAGGGGTACCCCTGGGACTTCGCTGTGACGGATAGTGGTTCTGCTTGCCATTGTATCGAGTAGAAACTTTCTGTCTTTCCCTAATACCTGACTCTGTACGTAAGGACCTTCTTGATCTACGGGAACCTCAATAAGGGGTGGGCCAACTTCCCTCTCTAGGCTATTTCATGTGTAGCGCTGATACTCTGGATAGTCATTTTGTGCATACTGGTACATCTGTTGTGTCGTGTTTTGTGTTGCAGCAATAGGCTGTGGCTGTTGTTGTGGTTGTTGTTGTTGTTGTGGTGCGGTCTGTTGTGGAACTGGCATAGGCTGTGTATTCTGAGGTACTTGTTGTTGGATCTGATCCTGTCTAGGCGGACGTGGTCTCTCTTTCGTTATACCCGTAGAGATATTATGTTTCAGAACTGCGCAATCGTGTATATAATGACCTGGCTGTTTACAGTAGTTGCATGTCCCTCTAACAGGACCTACTGAATCATTGGACTGTGTTGTACCCTTTTTATGACCATCAGCTGGAACTGACTGTGCAACAAGCATTTTCATTTTCGTGTCTTTCATACGTCTTTGTTTATTTTCTTGTTCTTCTCTAATTCTATTGTGATGATATTGTAACATTTGTAACATCTGTGACGGTGTGTTACCTTGCCAGGTACTCTCGAATTTTAATACTCTACCTTTAACTTGCGGCAGGGAATTCTCAACTAATTTTGTCACAAACAGATGTGGATACGACTCACTACTTGCTTTTATGCCACTATTAATACCAAAACATTTTTCAAATCGGGAATAGAAATCACTAGTGTCTTCATCTTGTTTTTGTTTACAGGCTGAAATTGCACCCCAGTCTTCCTTTTTCGTAGTCAATAGACGTGGTAGTACCTGCACTAATAATCCTGGTAATGCTGTGGTCTTTTCCCCAAGCCCTGAACCTGCAGCTCGGGCTTTTTCTTCGTTTTCTAATGCTGTCCACTCTATCTTTTGGTCTCCCACCTCCCATTCCTTTTCTTTGAGTTTCTCATAAATACCGGCGGGCAATAAAACTTTTAATATTTTCATAATGTCCGGATAAGTATACTCTCCCATGAGTAACATGTCTTTTATCTCACGGTGGAAACCTGCTGGGTCTTTGTCATGGCTAGGTACTACTTTCTTCATTTCTAATAATTCAATTTTAGTTATGGGCGTGTGCACAAACACGCGTTTAAAAGTATTGTCTTCGCCTCTGATTGGGTGCACTTCGCGTAAGGGATTCTGTCTGTCTATGTGATACGTTTTTCTTTCCAACTTGGGAGGAACTGAAACATGTTCTGGGCATACGAAGACAATGTACTGGTGTCGATATTCTAGAATTTCTTTAATTAAATCAGTACCCGAACCTCTCCATTTATTCGTGAGTAATTCTATCAATATATCAGGTAGGGGACCAGGATCGGAACGTTGGCTTCTATACAATATAACGAGGTGCTGTATCATGTATATACCAGCTAAACGCTGTTCGTCTGGAGTAAGATTCAAAAACGTGTGTGCTAAAGCATCATCACTGTATTTTTCAGAACTGTCAGCCCATTGTACTGCTGACCTGGCTAATTCTTGTTCATCCATAGAGTCGAGCATATGATACCCCCTTCGGTCTCGGAGTAATTTATCAGCAGCCTGGAATAAGTGTTCAGGGGACTTCGTATTTAACATAGGGGCTTGAAAATGTCTGTTACATTCTGGACGTATCGGACGTATCGGGTCATTAAAGTATCTGGTATTGTTACATGGTCTTCCCCTACCTACATAAGCAATCGTTTCTAATTGTCCTGTGGGCATTTCTGATTCTTCCTCCTCCTCTCCCTCTGATTCAGTTTTATCTGCTTCCGATCTGGCTTTATGTGTTCGTTCTACTTCCTTGCGGATCTTTCGGCACATAGCTACTATACATGTCTGTTTATCGTGCTTTCCCTCTGATATATTCTGACCCCATCTGGTAAGGACTTGCATTTCATCCTGATCTACCTCGGACCTATCTCTGTCTCTGATCAAGCAGTTTATGAAGAAACGTAACAGTAGTCTCTGTACATCCACTTTCTGGTATTCCATGGCTTCGTCAATACTTTCAGGGCCTTGCCCTGTTTGGACAAAGCGATATATATTGTCTAAATGTTTAATCGTTCCTGGTAATGTCGTTAAATACGTTGAAGCTCGTCCTATACGTAGTGATGATAGCAGCATTCTGTCATTTTTACCGGGCACTGGGTCATATCTACAATCTATAAGATGTTCCTTAAACATGTCGGACGTTGCTATTTGTGGTGTACGTTGGTTTGCTAAATCTCTAAGAGACGATTTGCTTCGTAATGGTGGCGTGGCGAAAATTACTGCCGCACCTCCTGTCGCACCTTCTGAGGTGCTAGGCATAAAAGGGTTTGTGGGATGTAATGTAGAAACTGTGGATGCAGGAAAAGTTGGATTGTGCGGAGGAGTTTGTGGTTGCGGAGTTGGGGGCGGATGATCTCGGCATTGAGCACCCTCGACAGGTGGTGTGTGTGGCGGAACATTAACATATTCGGGAGCTACATCGTCTAAATAGGAGGAAAGGAAAATATCTTTTGCGGTCTTGGGATGTGCGTTAATCGGGAGTAAAGGGGGTGGCAAATCTTTCGGTATTTCCGGGGTGGCCTTAGGTAAACCTTCGGCCAAGAGAGGATACATACCATTCATAAGAGTGTTTCGTTGTCTGTCTACTTGTTCTGTTTTTACTCGGGTACCTTCCTCAATTAACATATTTTCTCGGGCTCTATTTAAGTTCTCCCTACTTTTCTCCTCCAGTCTGACCGCTTTCTCTGTGCGCCGATGTGATTCTTTACGCCATAGTTCAATGGCATCTTTCTGCGATTGTCTGGCTTTCTTTTTCCATAATTCTTCTTCTACTCTCATGATGCAATCTGCATCCCATGTCCCAGCTGCGGGCCATCTCTGACTCTCTGCTAAATCCTTGGTGTAGTCCACCCATAAATCAAGATATAATACGGCATCTAGGCCATGCTTATGGTACATAAAATACCCTGGAGTATCCCTAGGTGGAATGGGAACAGCTTCTTCGAGTACTCCTTTTCTAGTTTTGATCTGTCTTAATTTTGAAAAGAACGGCATTTTTAAACCTTGCTACTTTATTCTTACTTGAACTGAACTTGAACACAATTAATACGAAAAACACAATAATGAACATTCATTCATACCACAATTTTTGAACACAGTAAAACATTTAACATTTAACATTTAACGAACAATGATAATTAAGAGAAAACTAACTACCGACATAATACTAATACTAGATAATACTGGATTATATATACATGAACATACTGGATATACTGCTAAACAGTACAGATACACTGCTAAAACAGTGCAGACCGGATTTGTGTACCCAAACCCGTCAGGACCGGCACAAACCAATGTGCACGTCTAACTGCCTCCCCAGCAATGGTACTCACCGGGTAGCACGGAACGGAAGGCCTCGGAACTGAACTGAACTGGACCGGACTGGACTCGACTCGACTCGGAAACTTCGGAACCTGGTGGGTCTCTGTATACCTCGGATCGTGCTCTCTCAGCTAGGCTCTGGTCGGGATACTTCGCACGTCTCACCGCCTCGTCTGGGTGTTGATCGCAGCCTCAGTCACCCCCGCTTGGCCGGAGGGAGATACAGGAAATCCTGCGGGTACGCGTTTTTGTCCGTCCAGCTATGGCAGAGGACCGGGCCTGCAACGCACCTCCGGCGCGTGAGATGAGAAAGTGTCCCTATTCGGGCGCCAATTTATGTGGTAAATATTTTAATTACCTGTACTATTTTTTATGCGGTAAAGTCTAGTAAGAATAACTCAATCAAAATAAGAGGCAGAATCCGTGGTATTAGAGGTTCTGAAAAGGACTTTATTCCTTACAAAGGAATCATAGTTCGAACTAGGCAATCTTATTCCATCACCACGAAGGTTCAGGAAGGGATAGGCAATACATTATTGACAAGTAATACTATATATATGAAAAGCATTGCATTAAGACAGATGCAGGAGGCGTAACAGCTGATAATACAGATAAGAATACACATACGTAATGAAAAGTAGGCGTAAATACAGGCGTATACTAGAAACGTCATTTAAAATGATGTCACAAGTGGGTGGATCCATAAGAGAATCCTGTAGTGTCAGCAGAAATATTTGGCAGAGATGCGCGAGCAGCCGCATGACGTGTGATTGACGTGCAACTAGAGGGTGAAGGGGAATTTTCATTTAGCTCTACATGTGGAGACAAAAGTCTGGGGGGTCAGGTCAACCTAATCCCAAATCGTATCTAATATCTTTGTTTAAGGAACTGTGTTATCCAAAAGGAAAGGTTTCTCGGACGGAATCTATTCTATACTGACTGTTAGTGCATGTACAAGCGTCTATGTGTCTACATGAGATGCGAGGGGGCAGGAATCTTCCATGGTAACAGGGGCTATGAATTACTTGCAAAAAGACAGCGAGGCCAAGCTCTTTGCTCGGTAGCTGGAAGGATGTTTACCTAAACTACTAGACAGGAATGCATTGGATGAGGAGCGGAGCAGATAACTTGAAGGCTGAATACAGTTTTTGGCAGGCAACAGGCCGCGTCAGGCACCGTTAGCCGCGCAGGGAGTAGGACAAAGTTCATGGATACGGATGCAGGTCCAGGCTGGAGCATTTCAGAGGCAGAAGCATGAAATGGCTTGATGACAGAATTCAGGGCCTACTCGCCTGAACTGGAAAACTAGAGAAGTGAACCATATAAAGTCGGTGGCCAATCATACTTAGGAATGAAATATTTGACCCATTCATGGCGGATCTGAAAGAGGACATGTTGACGTTGGACGCACATGTATTTGCGTCTTCATAGCTGGAACTGGAGGGAACATACATGTACTTGTAGCATGTACATGGAGCCGTTGGGGTCTAAGATAGGGGACACAATTGACCATAAAAATTCATATTTCCTCATTCCCTCCTTGTCCCCTACGGACCCTTATGAAATATCCATCTTCATCAATCCATCAATCTGTTCATATAGCATCATTTGTTCTTCTTTCTTCTTCCGGGATCTTGAGTGAAAATTCGAAGGCGGGATACACGATGTGGCACACAGACCACAAATCGCTGGCCCACATTGTAGACACAAGCAGCAACTGAATAGAATGAGAAAGCCAATACCTAGGAAGGATAGGATCCTCCATCCCCAGGCTGACAACACGCTCCAGAACCAACCGGACCAAGTCCAGGTGCCTGGATTCTGGTGTATCTGGCTTACGATCTTATGAAGTCGAGTTATGGCTTTATATACTGATGGCGCGTTTTCTGGTATGAAAACACAGCAACTTGATCCGATGACCCTACAAGCTCCACCCCTATCGGCCAGGATGACGTCAAGGACAAGACGATTTTGAAGAACAACAATCCGCATCGCAGACTGCTCCTCTGTTAAGTTGCCTAAGGCGGAAGTAGTTTCATTCACTACTGCTTCAAGGGTTCTAGTTAATCTACGTATCAACTTACTATTAGTGACTGTACCTATGTAGGGAAAGAAACCTTTATTGAAATCTGTGTATTGCTCCCATGCTGTTTCGGTGTAGTCGACGATCGGGAGATCTCTCTGCTGTCTATTGTGTACTAAATGGGTATTCCTATGGTAATCAGGCGGGGCTAGGAAAACAGGTGGCAGAAGGAATGCAATGTAACAGGTACCATCCCAATCTAGGGGTAGGCATATGTATGCGGTGTGACCACAGATGAAGTAGGAATGACGAGAAGCTCTAAACGTAGATTTTCCTTTATCACTGAATTCTATTACAGTGGTACATTTACTATGGCCCATGTGAATTGAACCATTCTTTCTTACACATAATTCGCCTCTAACTGGAAATACTGACATAGCGGGCAAGATTGGTGTAGCTTCGGATTCAACATTCAGGATCATGAGATTAAGTGTAAAGTTACCTAATCCATATACTTCATTTTCTAGATCAGTTCCTGTTCTTTTGGGAAGTCCCTCCTTGTTAGGGTAGCAGACTTTAAGTAAAACTAGGTTCAGGTTTCCCCAAACCCAGTTGTCTTGATAAACTACTGAATTTGAATCTAGGGAATTAATCAAACTAAACCATGCTCCACAGGAGCCATTGTGGGTGAATGGATACGGAAAGAGAGGCAGAACTCCCTTGTATTTCTGATAGGGAGGGAGTCGGCCACATATCCAACAATTTGTAGCATTGCTGGTCTGATGGGAATGATGTAACATACTAATGAATGTGTTGTTGCGCTGCGCACATCTATAGGACAACTCATGCGGGGGTAGTTCGCTAAAAGAATGTTCGGCAGTAACATTGAAAGCACGCTTGGAAATAGGGTAATACATGTGTAATAACATACTGGTGATGATAATCAAAAGACTTAGAAAAAACATAATTAACAATGTCACTATGCAATGACTACGAAGTGATTTACAGTACGCATATTTTTTTAGCTGTTTCTGTCTATTTCTCTCTCTATTTCGGTCTAGAGGATACATGTCAGAGACAAATTCAACCGATTCACCTTGAAGAGGACTTAAACAATCAAATTGTCTGACTTGCTAGACCTTAGTTTCAGTTTATAGTTTTCTTTTTCAGTTTGTTCAACCAGGGGGAGTTTCGAGTCAGTCTGTGAGGGAATGCAGGGCGGATAATTCAAGTCGGATGATAGTCCATGAAATTTTTTGATATGGCTCGAGTGCAACCACCCTTTACGTCCCTCAATCTTCACAGCTGTCCTTGTGGTCAATAAGACGAGTTTAGGCGACTGCCAGCGCGGCTCCAGCGGGTTCCTTCTGTCGAAGTTCCTTATCAGTACCCGATCTCCCGGAACCACGTCATGGGGCTTCACCTCAGTGTTATCGGGAAAAGCTGCAGCTACCTGTGAACGACAAGATTGTAGTGCAGACATCAAGGAAGCCAGGTAATCTGTCAGCATATTACAATCAACATCAGTTATTTTACGGGGTATAGGCGTCCCCCACATATTTGGTGGTCTACCGAAGATCACCTCATACGGGGATAGCCCTGTTCGAGAGTGTGCTACCATTCTCATGTAAAAGAGCGCAACTGGTAAGGCTACTATCCAGTCGACACCTTTTTCTCTACATACTTTGGACAGTCTAATTTTCAAAGTTTGATTATGCCGCTCCACGAGACCTGCTGCCTCGGGATGTCGGACACAGTGGAATTTCCATTGATAGCCTAACAAAAGTGAAACATGTTTCATTAGCTCGTATGAGAACGGTTGGCCATTATCTGAGTACACGACACGGGGCAAACCATACCGTGGGAAGAATTCTCGAACTAACTGTTTGGCAGTAGTCGGGGCAGTGTAATCTGAGACGGGATACGCCTCTGTCCATCGGGAAAGAGCACATACAACTACGAGGACATATTTGAATCCTCGACATCGTTCCATCTGGATATAATCCATCTGGAGGACTTCAAAAGGGTGATCGGGGGTTTGAAATCCACCCTGTTCTACAGGTACGCCTTTTCCTGGATTGAACTGACAGCAAATCATACAGGTACGTACTTTCTGTTTAGCTGCTGCTCGCAAGTGTTTATTGAACCAAATGTGTTGAATACTGTCTAGCATAGCTTTCTCTCCTAGGTGCGCTGGACTATGTATTGTGTTAATGATGACTTGAACCATTGAGTCGGGGAGAAACCATATAGATTTTCCCTTTGTCATCCATCCTTGATCCGTTTGGATCCCTCCTAATTCAGTCCATTTCTTTATTTCTTCTGGTGTAGCATGTGTCTGTATGTCAATTACATCAAGGGCAGGATCCTTAACTGTCATGCAGCGTGTTGTTGTCGGAACTATTGTCTTTGTCGTGTCAGTTGTATGAGTCTGATTCTGAGCAGTCTGTTTAGCTGTTCTGTCAGCTAGGTCGTTACCCTGAGAAATAATGTCAGTCACTTTTGTATGGGCTTTACACTTCATAATCGATATTGCAGTCGGCAGATGTATTGCATCTAACAGAGCTTGAATAAGGGGACCGTGCTGGATGTGGGCACCGTGAGAAGTTAAATAACCTCTCTCTTGCCAAAGTACGCCGAAGTCATGGACGACTCCGAATGCATAACGTGAATCTGTGTATATATTGACTTTCTTATTTTTGGCTTGAATACAGGCTTGTGTCAGAGCGATGAGCTCTGCTGCTTGAGCTGACAGGGTGTCTATACAATTTGTTTCAATAACTTCAGTGTCTGTTGTGACTGCATAAGCGGCCACTAACTCTCCTGTACTTGTTCTCATGCATGAACCATCTACATACAATGTCAGGTCTGGATCTGATAATGGAATATCGGTCAAGTCTTGTCTGGGTTTCGTCGTAATAGTAATGACTTCAATACAATCATGTGCCAATGGGTCTGTTCCACTTACTGGCAAAAGTGTGGCAGGATTTAATGTACTACAACGTCTGATTTCTATGTGTGGCTGGAACAATGTTAATTCATAACCCGTCAGTCTTGCTATGGTCAAGTGTTGTGTTTGGGTCCGGTTCAAGAGAACCTCTACTGCATGTGGTACTTGTACTGTCAATTGATGTCCTAACACTATGGCATCGCTTTGTCTGATTGCTAAAGCTGTTGCTGCAACTGATCTCAGGCACGCAGGAAGAGCCTGAGCTACGGGATCTAATGTACTGGAAAAATAAGCACATGGCTTATGTGATCCTGCTTGTTCCTGCGTGAGTACTGACAAAGCAGTACCTTCTCGTTCTGTAACAAAAAGTGTAAAACGTTTGCTGTAACATGGTGTTGCTAAAACAGGTGCTTGACATAAAGCTTTCTTTAAGCTTTCAAAGGCTTGCGTATGTTCCTGAGTCCAAGGGAGGACAGTTGATGTCGCTGCCTCCTGTGTTGTCAACTGAATGAGTGGTTTTGCTAGAAATGCATATTGAGGGATCCACTGCCTACAGTACGAAGTGAGGCCTATGAATGCCCGTACCTCCTTTTGTGTCTTGGGTATCGGCATGTTAACAATTAACTGGATACGGTCGGGTGTAAGCTGTCTTCCCCCCTTGGACAGCAAGTGCCCAAGGTACACAACTTGCTGGACACAGAATTGCAGCTTTGAAGGGGACACCTTGTGCCCCTTGTCGGCTAGGAAATGTAAAACCGTCAGTGATGCTTTTTCACATTCAGGTTCGCTTCGGGCGGTGATCAGCAGATCATCGACGTATTGAAGCAAGGCAGTGTTAGCTGGCATGTGGATACTGTCGAGTTCTCTTTTCAGTGCTTGGCTATAGATGCTGGGGCTTTCTGTGAATCCTTGAGGTGCGCGTGTGAATTTAAAACTTCGTCCATTTAAACTGAATCCGAACAAATATTGGCTTTCCGGATCAATTGGGACGCTAAAGAAAGCGTTCTTGAGATCAATTACAGTAAAGAACGTTGCTTCTGAATCTATGGCTGTTAGCAATGAAGAGATATCTGGGACCACAGGGTATTGTGGTACAATGCATTTATTTAATTCTCGCAGATCAATAACCAATCGATATACTGGTGGTGCTTTTGGATCAGTTCGTTTAAGAATCGGAATTATCGGAGAATTACATATATTGGAGTCCGTTTCTACAACCACTCCTTGTGCAATGAGCTCGTCAATGATTTGCAGTAAAGCCACAACAGCATCTGGCGGTAACTTGTATTGTCGTATTCGTGGTAATACTATTCCTGTTTTGAGTGTAACTCGATATGGTGTAATGTGCATACAACCTACATCAGTGGGGCCTTGTGCCCATAAATGTGCAGGTAGATTCTGTAACCGATGATCCATGTCTCTAGACACATAGTGACCTTTAAAGTCACGCAAAAATAGTCGTACTCCTTCCGGAGAACAACATATTACAGCTCCTAGAGCTTTCAATGTTTTTATACCTAACAAGTTTTCTGGGCATGATTTTGTGAGCAATAGATCTGTAGTCCGTGTTAATGGACCGACCGATAAAGCAAGCGGTTGCGATACTTCATTAATAGTGGGCTTTCCTGAAAAACCAAGGGAAATATTTTGTGAGCCTGAGAGGGGTACCCCTGGGACTTCGCTGTGACGGATAGTGGTTCTGCTTGCCCCTGTATCGAGTAGAAACTTTCTGTCTTTCCCTAATACTTGACTCTGTACGTAAGGACCTTCTTGATCTACGGGAACCTCAATAAGGGGTGGGCCAACTTCCCTCTCTAGGCTATTTCATGTGTAGCGCTGATACTCTGGATAGTCATTTTGTGCATACTGGTACATCTGTTGTGTCGTGTTTTGTGTTGCAGCAATAGGCTGTGGCTGTTGTTGTGGTTGTTGTTGTTGTTGTGGTGCGGTCTGTTGTGGAACTGGCATAGGCTGTGTATTCTGAGGTACTTGTTGTTGGATCTGATCCTGTCTAGGCGGACGTGGTCTCTCTTTCGTTATACCCGTAGAGATATTATGTTTCAGAACTGCGCAATCGTGTATATAATGACCTGGCTGTTTACAGTAGTTGCATGTCCCTCTAACAGGACCTACTGAATCATTGGACTGTGTTGTACCCTTTTTATGACCATCAGCTGGAACTGACTGTGCAACAAGCATTTTCATTTTCGTGTCTTTCATACGTCTTTGTTCATTTTCTTGTTCTTCTCTAATTCTATTGTGATGATATTGTAACATTTGTAACATCTGTGACGGTGTGTTACCTTGCCAGGTACTCTCGAATTTTAATACTCTACCTTTAACTTGCGGCAGGGAATTCTCAACTAATTTTGTCACAAACAGATGTGGATACGACTCACTACTTGCTTTTATGCCACTATTAATACCAAAACATTTTTCAAATCGGGAATAGAAATCACTAGTGTCTTCATCTTGTTTTTGTTTACAGGCTGAAATTGCACCCCAGTCTTCCTTTTTCGTAGTCAATAGACGTGGTAGTACCTGCACTAATAATCCTGGTAATGCTGTGGTCTTTTCCCCAAGCCCTGAACCTGCAGCTCGGGCTTTTACTTCGTTTTCTAATGCTGTCCACTCTATCTTTTGGTCTCCCACCTCCCATTCCTTTTCTTTGAGTTTCTCATAAATACCGGCGGGCAATAAAACTTTTAATATTTTCATAATGTCCGGATAAGTATACTCTCCCATGAGTAACATGTCTTTTATCTCACGGTGGAAACCTGCTGGGTCTTTGTCATGGCTAGGTACTACTTTCTTCATTTCTAATAATTCAATTTTAGTTATGGGCGTGTACACAAACACGCGTTTAAAAGTATTGTCTTCGCCTCTGATTGGGTGCACTTCGCGTAAGGGATTCTGTCTGTCTATGTGATACGTTTTTCTTTCCAACTTGGGAGGAACTGAAACATGTTCTGGGCATACGAAGACAATGTACTGGTGTCAATATTCTAGAATTTCTTTAATTAAATCAGTACCCGAACCTCTCCATTTATTCGTGAGTAATTCTATCAATATATCAGTTAGGGGACCAGGATCGGAACGTTGGCTTCTATACAATATAACGAGGTGCTGTATCATGTATATACCAGCTAAACGCTGTTCGTCTGGAGTAAGATTCAAAAACGTGTGTGCTAAAGCATCATCACTGTATTTTTCAGAACTGTCAGCCCATTGTACTGCTGACCTGGCTAATTCTTGTTCATCCATAGAGTCGAGCATATGATACCCCCTTCGGTCTCGGAGTAATTTATCAGCAGCCTGGAATAAGTGTTCAGGGGACTTCGTATTTAACATAGGGGCTTGAAAATGTCTGTTACATTCTGGACGTATCGGACGTATCGGGTCATTAAAGTATCTGGTATTGTTACATGGTCTTCCCCTACCTACATAAGCAATCGTTTCTAATTGTCCTGTGGGCATTTCTGATTCTTCCTCCTCCTCTCCCTCTGATTCAGTTTTATCTGCTTCCGATCTGGCTTTATGTGTTCGTTCTACTTCCTTGCGGATCTTTCGGCACATAGCTACTATACATGTCTGTTTATCGTGCTTTCCCTCTGATATATTCTGACCCCATCTGGTAAGGACTTGCATTTCATCCTGATCTACCTCGGACCTATCTCTGTCTCTGATCAAGCAGTTTATGAAGAAACGTAACAGTAGTCTCTGTACATCCACTTTCTGGTATTCCATGGCTTCGTCAATACTTTCAGGGCCTTGCCCTGTTTGGACAAAGCGATATATATTGTCTAAATGTTTAATCATTCCTGGTAATGTCGTTAAATACGTTGAAGCTCGTCCTATACGTAGTGATGATAGCAGCATTCTGTCATTTTTACCGGGCACTGGGTCATATCTACAATCTATAAGATGTTCCTTAAACATGTCGGACGTTGCTATTTGTGGTGTACGTTGGTTTGCTAAATCTCTAAGAGACGATTTGCTTCGTAATGGTGGCGTGGCGAAAATTACTGCCGCACCTCCTGTCGCACCTTCTGAGGTGCTAGGCATAAAAGGGTTTGTGGGATGTAATGTAGAAACTGTGGATGCAGGAAAAGTTGGATTGTGCGGAGGAGTTTGTGGTTGCGGAGTTGGGGGCGGATGATCTCGGCGTTGAGCACCCTCGACAGGTGGTGTGTGGCGGAACATTAACATATTCGGGAGCTACATCGTCTAAATAGGAGGAAAGGAAAATATCTTTTGCGGTCTTGGGATGTGCGTTAATCGGTAGTAAAGGGGGTGGCAAATCTTTCGGTATTTCCGGGGTGGCCTTAGGTAAACCTTCGGCCAAGAGAGGATACATACCAGTCATAAGAGTGTTTCGTTGTCTGTCTACTTGTTCTGTTTTTACTCGGGTACCTTCCTCAATTAACATATTTTCTCGGGCTCTATTTAAGTTCTCCCTACTTTTCTCCTCCAGTCTGACCGCTTTCTCTGTGCGCCGATGTGATTCTTTACGCCATAGTTCAATGGCATCTTTCTGCGATTGTCTGGCTTTCTTTTTCCATAATTCTTCTTCTACTCTCATGATGCAATCTGCATCCCATGTCCCAGCTGCAGGCCATCTCTGACTCTCTGCTAAATCCTTGGTGTAGTCCACCCATAAATCAAGATATAATACGGCATCTAGGCCATGCTTATGGTACATAAAATACCCTGGAGTATCCCTAGGTGGAATGGGAACAGCTTCTTCGAGTACTCCTTTTCTAGTTTTGATCTGTCTTAATTTTGAAAAGAACGGCATTTTTAAACCTTGCTACTTTATTCTTACTTGAACTGAACTTGAACACAATTAATACGAAAAACACAATAATGAACATTCATTCATACCACAATTTTTGAACACAGTAAAACATTTAACATTTAACATTTAACGAACAATGATAATTAAGAGAAAACTAACTACCGACATAATACTAATACTAGATAATACTAGATTATATATACATGAACATACTGGATATACTGCTAAACAGTACAGATACACTGCTAAAACAGTGCAGACCGGATTTGTGTACCCAAACCCGTCAGGACCGGCACAAACCAATGTGCACGTCTAACTGCCTCCCCAGCAATGGTACTCACCGGGTAGCACGGAACGGAAGGCCTCGGAACTGAACTGAACTGGACCGGACTGGACTCGACTCGACTCGGAAACTTCGGAACCTGGTGGGTCTCTGTATACCTCGGATCGTGCTCTCTCAGCTAGGCTCTGGTCGGGATACTTCGCACGTCTCACCGCCTCGTCTGGGTGTTGATCGCAGCCTCAGTCACCCCCGCTTGGCCGGAGGGAGATACAGGAAATCCTGCGGGTACGCGTTTTTGTCCGTCCAGCTATGGCAGAGGACCGGGCCTGCAACGCACCTCCGGCGCGTGAGATGAGAAAGTGTCCCTATTCGGGCGCCAATTTATGTGGTAAATATTTTAATTACCTGTACTATTTTTTATGTGGTAAAGTCTAGTAAGAATAACTCAGTCAAAATAAGAGGCAGAATCCGTGGTATTAGAGGTTCTGAAAAGGGCTTTATTCCTTACAAAGGAATCATAGTTCGAACTAGGCAATCTTATTCCATCACCACGAAGGTTCAGGAAGGGATAGGCAATACATTATTGACAAGTAATACTATATATATGAAAAGCATTGCATTAAGACAGATGCAGGAGGCGTAACAGCTGATAATACAGATAAGAATACACATACGTAATGAAAAGTAGGCGTAAATACAGGCGTATACTAGAAACGTCATTTAAAATGATGTCACAAGTGGGTGGATCCATAAGAGAATCCTGTAGTGTCAGCAGAAATATTTGGCAGAGATGCGCGAGCAGCCGCATGACGTGTGATTGACGTGCAACTAGAGGGTGAAGGGGAATTGACATTTAGCTCTACATGTGGAGACAAAAGTCTGGGGGGTCAGGTCAACCTAATCCCAAATCGTATCTAATATCTTTGTTTAAGGAACTGTGTTATCCAAAAGGAAAGGTTTCTCGGACGGAATCTATTCTATACTGACTGTTAGTGCATGTACAAGCGTCTATGTGTCTACATGAGATGCGAGGGGGCAGGAATCTTCCATGGTAACAGGGGCTATGAATTACTTGCAAAAAGACAGCGAGGCCAAGCTCTTTGCTCGGTAGCTGGAAGGATGTTTACCTAAACTACTAGACAGGAATGCATTGGATGAGGAGCGGAGCAGATAAATAGAAGGCTGAATACAGTTTTTGGCAGGCAACAGGCCGCGTCAGGCACCGTTAGCCGCGCAGGGAGTAGGACAAAGTTCATGGATACGGATGCAGGTCCAGGCTGGAGCATTTCAGAGGCAGAAGCATGAAATGGCTTGATGACAGAATTCAGGGCCTACTCGCCTGAACTGGAAAACTAGAGAAGTGAACCATATAAAGTCGGTGGCCAATCATACTTAGGAATGAAATATTTGACCCATTCATGGCGGATCTGAAAGAGGACATGTTGACGTTGGACGCACATGTATTTGCGTCTTCATAGCTGGAACTGAAGGGAACATACATGTACTTGTAGCATGTACATGGAGCCGTTGGGGTCTAAGATAGGGGACACAATTGACCATAAAAATTCATATTTCCTCATTCCCTCCTTGTCCCCTACGGACCCTTATGAAATATCCATCTTCATCAATCTGTTCATATAGCATCATTTGTTCTTCTTTCTTCTTCCGGGATCTTGAGTGAAAATTCGAAGGCGGGATACACGATGTGGCACACAGACCACAAATCGCTGGCCCACATTGTAGACACAAGCAGCAACTGAATAGAATGAGAAAGCCAATACCTAGGAAGGATAGGATCCTCCATCCCCAGGCTGACAACACGCTCCAGAACCAACCGGACCAAGTCCAGGTGCCTGGATTCTGGTGTATCTGGCTTACGATCTTATGAAGTCGAGTTATGGCTTTATATACTGATGGCGCGTTTTCTGGTATGAAAACACAGCAACTTGATCCGATGACCCTACAAGCTCCACCCCTATCGGCCAGGATGACGTCAAGGACAAGACGATTTTGAAGAACAACAATCCGCATCGCAGACTGCTCCTCTGTTAAGTTGCCTAAGGCGGAAGTAGTTTCATTCACTACTGCTTCAAGGGTTCTAGTTAATCTACGTATCAACTTACTATTAGTGACTGTACCTATGTAGGGAAAGAAACCTTTATTGAAATCTGTGTATTGCTCCCATGCTGTTTCGGTGTAGTCGACGATCGGGAGATCTCTCTGCTGTCTATTGTGTACTAAATGGGTATTCCTATGGTAATCAGGCGGGGCTAGGAAAACAGGTGGCAGAAGGAATGCAATGTAACAGGTACCATCCCAATCTAGGGGTAGGCATATGTATGCGGTGTGACCACAGATGAAGTAGGAATGACGAGAAGCTCTAAACGTAGATTTGCCTTTATCACTGAATTCTATTACAGTGGTACATTTACTATGGCCCATGTGAATTGAACCATTCTTTCTTACACATAATTCGCCTCTAACTGGAAATACTGACAAAGCGGGCAAGATTGGTGTAGCTTCGGATTCAACATTCAGGATCATGAGATTAAGTGTAAAGTTACCTAATCCATATACTTCATTTTCTAGATCAGTTCCTGTTCTTTTGGGAAGTCCCTCCTTGTTAGGGTAGCAGACTTTAAGTAAAACTAGGTTCAGGTTTCCCCAAACCCAGTTGTCTTGATAAACTACTGAATTTGAATCTAGGGAATTAATCAAACTAAACCATGCTCCACAGGAGCCATTGTGGGTGAATGGATACGGAAAGAGAGGCAGAACTCCCTTGTATTTCTGATAGGGAGGGAGTCGGCCACATACCCAACAATTTGTAGCATTGCTGGTCTGATGGGAATGATGTAACATACTAATGAATGTGTTGTTGCGCTGCGCACATCTATAGGACAACTCATGCGGGGGTAGTTCGCTAAAAGAATGTTCGGCAGTAACATTGAAAGCACGCTTGGAAATAGGGTAATACATGTGTAATAACATACTGGTGATGATAATCAAAAGACTTAGAAAAAACATAATTAACAATGTCACTATGCAATGACTACGAAGTGATTTACAGTACGCATATTCTTTTAGCTGTTTCTGTCTATTTCTCTCTCTATTTCGGTCTAGAGGATACATGTCAGAGACAAATCCAACCGATTCACCTTGAAGAGGACTTAAACAATCAAATTGTCTGACTTGCTAGACCTTAGTTTCAGTTTATAGTTTTCTTTTTCAGTTTGTTCAACCAGGGGGAGTTTCGAGTCAGTCTGTGAGGGAATGCAGGGCGGATAATTCAAGTCGGATGATAGTCCATGAAATTTTTTGATATGGCTCGAGTGCAACCACCCTTTACGTCCCTCAATCTTCACAGCTGTCCTTGTGGTCAATAAGACGAGTTTAGGCGACTGCCAGCGCGGCTCCAGCGGGTTCCTTCTGTCGAAGTTCCTTATCAGTACCCGATCTCCCGGAACCACGTCATGGGGCTTCACCTCAGTGTTATCGGGAAAAGCTGCAGCTACCTGTGAACGACAAGATTGTAGTGCAGACATCAAGGAAGCCAGGTAATCTGTCAGCATATTACAATCAACATCAGTTATTTTACGGGGTATAGGCGTCCCCCACATATTTGGTGGTCTACCGAAGATCACCTCATACGGGGATAGCCCTGTTCGAGAGTGTGCTACCATTCTCATGTAAAAGAGCGCAACTGGTAAGGCTACTATCCAGTCGACACCTTTTTCTCTACATACTTTGGACAGTCTAATTTTCAAAGTTTGATTATGCCGCTCCACGAGACCTGCTGCCTCGGGATGTCGGACACAGTGGAATTTCCATTGATAGCCTAACAAAAGTGAAACATGTTTCATTAGCTCGTATGAGAACGGTTGGCCATTATCTGAGTACACGACACGGGGCAAACCATACCGTGGGAAGAATTCTCGAACTAACTGTTTGGCAGTAGTCGGGGCAGTGTAATCTGAGACGGGATACGCCTCTGTCCATCGGGAAAGAGCACATACAACTACGAGGACATATTTGAATCCTCGACATCGTTCCATCTGGATATAATCCATCTGGAGGACTTCAAAAGGGTGATCGGGGGTTTGAAATCCACCCTGTTCTACAGGTACGCCTTTTCCTGGATTGAACTGACAGCAAATCATACAGGTACGTACTTTCTGTTTAGCTGCTGCTCGCAAGTGTTTATTGAACCAAATGTGTTGAATACTGTCTAGCATAGCTTTCTCTCCTAGGTGCGCTGGACTATGTATTGTGTTAATGATGACTTGAACCATTGAGTCGGGGAGAAACCATATAGATTTTCCCTTTGTCATCCATCCTTGATCCGTTTGGATCCCTCCTAATTCAGTCCATTTCTTTATTTCTTCTGGTGTAGCATGTGTCTGTATGTCAATTACATCAAGGGCAGGATCCTTAACTGTCATGCAGCGTGTTGTTGTCGGAACTATTGTCTTTGTCGTGTCAGTTGTATGAGTCTGATTCTGAGCAGTCTGTTTAGCTGTTCTGTCAGCTAGGTCGTTACCCTGAGAAATAATGTCAGTCACTTTTGTATGGGCTTTACACTTCATAATCGATATTGCAGTCGGCAGATGTATTGCATCTAACAGAGCTTGAATAAGGGGACCGTGCTGGATGTGGGCACCGTGAGAAGTTAAATAACCTCTCTCTTGCCAAAGTACGCCGAAGTCATGGACGACTCCGAATGCATAACGTGAATCTGTGTATATATTGACTTTCTTATTTTTGGCTTGAATACAGGCTTGTGTCAGAGCGATGAGCTCTGCTGCTTGAGCTGACAGGGTGTCTATACAATTTGTTTCAATAACTTCAGTGTCTGTTGTGACTGCATAAGCGGCCACTAACTCTCCTGTACTTGTTCTCATGCATGAACCATCTACATACAATGTCAGGTCTGGATCTGATAATGGAATATCGGTCAAGTCTTGTCTGGGTTTCGTCGTAATAGTAATGACTTCAATACAATCATGTGCCAATGGGTCTGTTCCACTTACTGGCAAAAGTGTGGCAGGATTTAATGTACTACAACGTCTGATTTCTATGTGTGGCTGGAACAATGTTAATTCATAACCCGTCAGTCTTGCTATGGTCAAGTGTTGTGTTTGGGTCCGGTTCAAGAGAACCTCTACTGCATGTGGTACTTGTACTGTCAATTGATGTCCTAACACTATGGCATCGCTTTGTCTGATTGCTAAAGCTGTTGCTGCAACTGATCTCAGGCACGCAGGAAGAGCCTGAGCTACGGGATCTAATGTACTGGAAAAATAAGCACATGGCTTATGTGATCCTGCTTGTTCCTGCGTGAGTACTGACAAAGCAGTACCTTCTCGTTCTGTAACAAAAAGTGTAAAACGTTTGCTGTAACATGGTGTTGCTAAAACAGGTGCTTGACATAAAGCTTTCTTTAAGCTTTCAAAGGCTTGCGTATGTTCCTGAGTCCAAGGGAGGACAGTTGATGTCGCTGCCTCCTGTGTTGTCAACTGAATGAGTGGTTTTGCTAGAAATGCATATTGAGGGATCCACTGCCTACAGTACGAAGTGAGGCCTATGAATGCCCGTACCTCCTTTTGTGTCTTGGGTATCGGCATGTTAACAATTAACTGGATACGGTCGGGTGTAAGCTGTCTTCCCCCCTTGGACAGCAAGTGCCCAAGGTACACAACTTGCTGGACACAGAATTGCAGCTTTGAAGGGGACACCTTGTGCCCCTTGTCGGCTAGGAAATGTAAAACCGTCAGTGATGCTTTTTCACATTCAGGTTCGCTTCGGGCGGTGATCAGCAGATCATCGACGTATTGAAGCAAGGCAGTGTTAGCTGGCATGTGGATACTGTCGAGTTCTCTTTTCAGTGCTTGGCTATAGATGCTGGGGCTTTCTGTGAATCCTTGAGGTGCGCGTGTGAATTTAAAACTTCGTCCATTTAAACTGAATCCGAACAAATATTGGCTTTCCGGATCAATTGGGACGCTAAAGAAAGCGTTCTTGAGATCAATTACAGTAAAGAACGTTGCTTCTGAATCTATGGCTGTTAGCAATGAAGAGATATCTGGGACCACAGGGTATTGTGGTACAATGCATTTATTTAATTCTCGCAGATCAATAACCAATCGATATACTGGTGGTGCTTTTGGATCAGTTCGTTTAAGAATCGGAATTATCGGAGAATTACATATATTGGAGTCCGTTTCTACAACCACTCCTTGTGCAATGAGCTCGTCAATGATTTGCAGTAAAGCCACAACAGCATCTGGCGGTAACTTGTATTGTCGTATTCGTGGTAATACTATTCCTGTTTTGAGTGTAACTCGATATGGTGTAATGTGCATACAACCTACATCAGTGGGGCCTTGTGCCCATAAATGTGCAGGTAGATTCTGTAACCGATGATCCATGTCTCTAGACACATAGTGACCTTTAAAGTCACGCAAAAATAGTCGTACTCCTTCCGGAGAACAACATATTACAGCTCCTAGAGCTTTCAATGTTTTTATACCTAACAAGTTTTCTGGGCATGATTTTGTGAGCAATAGATCTGTAGTCCGTGTTAATGGACCGACCGATAAAGCAAGCGGTTGCGATACTTCATTAATAGTGGGCTTTCCTGAAAAACCAAGGGAAATATTTTGTGAGCCTGAGAGGGGTACCCCTGGGACTTCGCTGTGACGGATAGTGGTTCTGCTTGCCCCTGTATCAAGTAGAAACTTTCTGTCTTTCCCTAATACTTGACTCTGTACGTAAGGACCTTCTTGATCTACGGGAACCTCAATAAGGGGTGGGCCAACTTCCCTCTCTAGGCTATTTCATGTGTAGCGCTGATACTCTGGATAGTCATTTTGTGCATACTGGTACATCTGTTGTGTCGTGTTTTGTGTTGCAGCAATAGGCTGTGGCTGTTGTTGTGGTTGTTGTTGTTGTTGTGGTGCGGTCTGTTGTGGAACTGGCATAGGCTGTGTATTCTGAGGTACTTGTTGTTGGATCTGATCCTGTCTAGGCGGACGTGGTCTCTCTTTCGTTATACCCGTAGAGATATTATGTTTCAGAACTGCGCAATCGTGTATATAATGACCTGGCTGTTTACAGTAGTTGCATGTCCCTCTAACAGGACCTACTGAATCATTGGACTGTGTTGTACCCTTTTTATGACCATCAGCTGGAACTGACTGTGCAACAAGCATTTTCATTTTCGTGTCTTTCATACGTCTTTGTTCATTTTCTTGTTCTTCTCTAATTCTATTGTGATGATATTGTAACATTTGTAACATCTGTGACGGTGTGTTACCTTGCCAGGTACTCTCGAATTTTAATACTCTACCTTTAACTTGCGGCAGGGAATTCTCAACTAATTTTGTCACAAACAGATGTGGATACGACTCACTACTTGCTTTTATGCCACTATTAATACCAAAACATTTTTCAAATCGGGAATATAAATCACTAGTGTCTTCATCTTGTTTTTGTTTACAGGCTGAAATTGCACCCCAGTCTTCCTTTTTCGTAGTCAATAGACGTGGTAGTACCTGCACTAATAATCCTGGTAATGCTGTGGTCTTTTCCCCAAGCCCTGAACCTGCAGCTCGGGCTTTTTCTTCGTTTTCTAATGCTGTCCACTCTATCTTTTGGTCTCCCACCTCCCATTCCTTTTCTTTGAGTTTCTCATAAATACCGGCGGGCAATAAAACTTTTAATATTTTCATAATGTCCGGATAAGTATACTCTCCCATGAGTAACATGTCTTTTATCTCACGGTGGAAACCTGCTGGGTCTTTGTCATGGCTAGGTACTACTTTCTTCATTTCTAATAATTCAATTTTAGTTATGGGCGTGTACACAAACACGCGTTTAAAAGTATTGTCTTCGCCTATGATTGGGTGCACTTCGCGTAAGGGATTCTGTCTGTCTATGTGATACGTTTTTCTTTCCAACTTGGGAGGAACTGAAACATGTTCTGGGCATACGAAGACAATGTACTGGTGTCGATATTCTAGAATTTCTTTAATTAAATCAGTACCCGAACCTCTCCATTTATTCGTGAGTAATTCTATCAATATATCAGGTAGGGGACCAGGATCGGAACGTTGGCTTCTATACAATATAACGAGGTGCTGTATCATGTATATACCAGCTAAACGCTGTTCGTCTGGAGTAAGATTCAAAAACGTGTGTGCTAAAGCATCATCACTGTATTTTTCAGAACTGTCAGCCCATTGTACTGCTGACCTGGCTAATTCTTGTTCATCCATAGAGTCGAGCATATGATACCCCCTTCGGTCTCGGAGTAATTTATCAGCAGCCTGGAATAAGTGTTCAGGGGACTTCGTATTTAACATAGGGGCTTGAAAATGTCTGTTACATTCTGGACGTATCGGACGTATCGGGTCATTAAAGTATCTGGTATTGTTACATGGTCTTCCCCTACCTACATAAGCAATCGTTTCTAATTGTCCTGTGGGCATTTCTGATTCTTCCTCCTCCTCTCCCTCTGATTCAGTTTTATCTGCTTCCGATCTGGCTTTATGTGTTCGTTCTACTTCCTTGCGGATCTTTCGGCACATAGCTACTATACATGTCTGTTTATCGTGCTTTCCCTCTGATATACTCTGACCCCATCTGGTAAGGACTTGCATTTCATCCTGATCTACCTCGGACCTATCTCTGTCTCTGATCAAGCAGTTTATGAAGAAACGTAACAGTAGTCTCTGTACATCCACTTTCTGGTATTCCATGGCTTCGTCAATACTTTCAGGGCCTTGCCCTGTTTGGACAAAGCGATATATATTGTCTAAATGTTTAATCATTCCTGGTAATGTCGTTAAATACGTTGAAGCTCGTCGTATACGTAGTGATGATAGCAGCATTCTGTCATTTTTACCGGGCACTGGGTCATATCTACAATCTATAAGATGTTCCTTAAACATGTCGGACGTTGCTATTTGTTGTGTACGTTGGTTTGCTAAATCTCTAAGAGACGATTTGCTTCGTAATGGTGGCGTGGCGAAAATTACTGCCGCACCTCCTGTCGCACCTTCTGAGGTGCTAGGCATAAAAGGGTTTGTGGGATGTAATGTAGAAACTGTGGATGCAGGAAAAGTTGGATTGTGCGGAGGAGTTTGTGGTTGCGGAGTTGGGGGCGGATGATCTCGGCGTTGAGCACCCTCGACAGGTGGTGTGTGTGGCGGAACATTAACATATTCGGGAGCTACATCGTCTAAATAGGAGGAAAGGAAAATATCTTTTGCGGTCTTGGGATGTGCGTTAATCGGGAGTAAAGGGGGTGGCAAATCTTTCGGTATTTCCGGGGTGGCCTTAGGTAAACCTTCGGCCAAGAGAGGATACATACCATTCATAAGAGTGTTTCGTTGTCTGTCTACTTGTTCTGTTTTTACTCGGGTACCTTCCTCAATTAACATATTTTCTCGGGCTCTATTTAAGTTCTCCCTACTTTTCTCCTCCAGTCTGAGCGCTTTCTCTGTGCGCCGATGTGATTCTTTACGCCATAGTTCAATGGCATCTTTCTGCGATTGTCTGGCTTTCTTTTTCCATAATTCTTCTTCTACTCTCATGATGCAATCTGCATCCCATGTCCCAGCTGCGGGCCATCTCTGACTCTCTGCTAAATCCTTGGTGTAGTCCACCCATAAATGAATGAATGAAAAAGATATTTGATAAAGCGCACTGTGGCCACGCGGCTTCCTGGCGCTGAGGGCTCCGACCAGCAATCACAGAAATAAACCAGAGAGATTAAGAGGAATACGCCTGAGAAAACAAGAAAGTTTTCAGGGCTTTGCGAAAATGTGAATAGATGGGGATAGCACGTAAAGACATAGGAAGACTGTTCCAGAAACGAGGGGCCAGAACAGAAAAACGAGTGCCTCCTGTTCTGGATTTGCGGAAGCGGGGGACATTGAGAAGGGCCAAGGAAGAAGAACGAAGAGGACGGACAGGACTGTAAGAAGAAATGAGAGAGCAGATGAAGGCCGGAGCAGACCGAGCCAGGGCCAGGAAAACCAAGCAACCCAACTTGAAGAGGGAACGCTGATGAACGGGGAGCCAGTGGAGAGACTTAAGTGCAGGGGAAATGTGATGAGTGCGAGGAAAATGAAGAATAAGGCGAGCAGCCTGGTTCTGAATTGCTTGTAAACGGCGAGTTTCAAAGGCTGGTATACCCACATACAGGCTGTTGCCGTAATCAAGACGGGAAGTAATCAGAGCCGAGATAATAGTTTTAAGAGCTTCAAAAGAAAAAAAACGAGAAATTTTCCGGATAAGCCGAAGAGAAAGAAAGCAGGAGGAGACAACAGAACTAACTTGAGCGTGCATTGAAAGATCCTGACTAACCTTGATGCCTAAGGTCCTAACAGAAAGAACTGGTGTAGGAGAGGGACCTAAGGCAGGGGACCAAAAGGCAGAGGACCAAGGACTGGATGAGCCACCCGTCAAGACCAACTCGGTCTTGTCCGGGTTTAACTTAAGATGATTTGTGCTCATCCATTCATAAATGAAAACCATGGTAGAGCGGAACTTAGAAAGAGACATAGAAGAAGAGGAAAGATCAAAGACAAGCTGGAGGTCATCTGCATAGTTATACACTGAGACCCCCAGATCAAGAAGAGAAGTGATGAGGGGGTAGATGTAGAGATTAAAGAGAAGAGGAGAAAGAGAGGAGCCCTGGGGAACTCCACAGGAAACTAAGCGAGCCGGAGTAGAGAAACCGGAGAGATGAACCGCTTGAGAGCGATCCGAAAGAAAGGATGCAAGCCAGGAAAATGCGGAGCCCCGAATGCCCGCTGCGCTGACACGGTCGAGAAGAATGGAATGGTCAACCGTGTCAAACGCAGCGGACAAATCGAGAAGAACCAAGGCTTGAGGAAGGGAGGAGTCGGCTTTCGATTTCAACTCGTCGAGGACTGCAAGGACCACCGACTCCGTGGAGTGGCCCGAGCGGAAGCCTGCTTGATGGGAAGCCAGGAGATGGTTCTCCTCGATGTAGGAGGAGAGGCAAGAGGTGACGTAGCTTTCCAGAATCTTGGCCAGATAGGGAAGAAGTGAAATAGGCCTAAAGTTGGAGGAAAGAGAAGGATCTAAGCCAGATTTTTTAAGGATAGGCAGCACGATGGCAGATTTGAAAGAAGATGGGACTAAGCCCTGGGAAAGAGAGGCATTAAGAAAGGAAAGGAGGAGGACAGAAAAGTTAGAAAAAAGAGTTCTCAGGATACGTGCCGGGGCACAGTCAGCCGGAGAACCAGACTTGACTTTTATAAGTAAAGAGAGAAAAGAGTCGAGGGGAATAGAGGGAAAAGAATCAAGAACAGAGCAGGGAGCAGAGGGAGGAGAATAAGAAAAAGAAGAAGAGACAGGAGGGATGTTGGATTTAATCTTAACGATCTTCTCAATGAAAAAATCGTTGAGTGAGGAACAAAGAGCCTGGGAAGGGATGAGATTGAGATTGGCGCGATCAGAGAGCGCCAAGTTGTTAACCAGAGAGAAAATCTCTTTGGATTTGTTGGCGGAAAGGGCAACAAGCTCAGAAAAATACTTTGTTTTGGCCGCAAGAACAGCTCTCTTATAATCATTGAGGAGAAGTTTGTATTTAGCCCGGAGAGCTGGGCAGTAATTACGTCTCCAATGACGCTCAGAGCGTCTAAGGTCCAATTTAAGGGCTTTAAGCTCATAATTGAACCATTTGTGGGCGTCATGAGGGCGAACGGCCCTGATTTTCCTGAGCGGGGCAACCTGATCGCAGGATGAAAATAGCCAAGAGTTAATTGCTTCGGCTTGAGAGTCAAGAGAAAGTTCAGAAAGAGCAGGAGTAGAAGAGGCAAGAGAAAGAGAGAGAGAATTGAGATCAACCCGGTTCCAGCTGCGTGCGACCATGTTCTTAAGTGCAAAGGATTTGTGAGAGACACCAAGGTTTACAGAAAAGGATATAAGGGAGTGATCAGACCAGACACAGGGAAGAATACTAGGAGAAAGTACCGTGCAGCAAGATGACCAAATTTGGTCTAGTGTATGACCCAGGATGTGGGTAGGGGCAGTGACATGGGACAAAAAATTGAGACACTGAAGAGTGGCCGAAAAATCTTTGGAGGACGAATCCTCCTTAGGATCGCCCGGCCAGAAATTAAAATCTCCCAAAAGGAGAACAGAGGAATTGTTGACCACGAGAGTGGCAAGGAATTCCTGCAGGGTAGCTACAAACGAGGGCATATTCTGGGGAGGACGGTACAAAAGGACAATTGTAAGGGGAGCCGACAGATTGAGAGAGCGGGCCACCAAAAAGTCCACGCTAGGTATAGGGGGGTGGGGGAGAAGCTGGAACTGCAAGTTAGAACGGACAATCATGGCCACCCCCCCGCCTGCTTTGCCGTTTGGGCGATCCGCCCGGAGTGCGTAGTAGGAGTCGGGGAGAATGGCCAGGACATCTGGAAGAGAGTCAGAGGAAAACCAAGTTTCAGTAAGAAACAGGAAATCAGGAGACTCGGTGTTCAGAAAAGTATGCAGTTCCAGTTGGTGCTTGCCAGCCGAACGAGTATTGAGAAGATAAGCAGAAGCGAGATAGGAACTGGAGGGTGTGTGAGCAACAGTAGGGGGGTTTGCACTACAGGAAGGAGAATGCAATAGAGCGGAGGGCAGGGGAGTGTGACCAGATGAAAGGATGCCCAAAGAATCAAGGCGCTGCAGCAGTAAAGGAGGGAGGGGTGCTGTAACAGAATAAGACAACAATTGGGCAACAGAATATACCACTAAAGGAACAAGGGCAGAGGCCCCTGGTCCCGGCCTGTCGCGGACTGGCGCAGACGGGCTTAACTTAGGCACAACTTCGGCGCGCCTCCGTCGCGCCCGCTGCGCTCGTCCGCTGCGCTGCCGATGTTGAAACGTCATAAGTAGGCTGTGCAAAGGTACAATGTGGGCGTGGCGGGGGGGAGGGTCCAAAAGGCTGCACCACCAACCAGAGACCAGCCCAAGATGGCGAGCTCGCCCGTCCCCGCTCCAGCAGCCAGAGAGGCGGGGGGGAGGAGCGGCCGGCAAGGGGCGTCCAGGGCCAAGTGCAGACAAGGTGAGGAAAGTTAAAATACGGGGAGTGCGCAAATCCAGAGCGCAATCACACCGGAGACAGTAAAAAGCAGCAGCCAGGCAGGTAGCGGTGCTCCCTCTGTGAGATCCTCGGGAGAACTGCAGAGCCGATCAGAGCGGAGCACAGACGCTGTCCGACCCAGGATATGCTTGCCAGGGGGGGAGGGTCCAAAAGGCTGCACCACCAACCAGAGACCAGCCCAAGATGGCGAGCTCGCCCGTCCCCGCTCCAGCAGCCAGAGAGGCGGGGGGGAGGAGCGGCCGGCAAGGGGCGTCCAGGGCCAAGTGCAGACAAGGTGAGGAAAGTTAAAATACGGGGAGTGCGCAAATCCAGAGCGCAATCACACCGGAGACAGTAAAAAGCAGCAGCCAGGCAGGTAGCGGTGCTCCCTCTGTGAGATCCTCGGGAGAACTGCAGAGCCGATCAGAGCGGAGCACAGACGCTGTCCGACCCAGGATATGCTTGCCAGGGGGGGAGGGTCCAAAAGGCTGCACCACCAACCAGAGACCAGCCCAAGATGGCGAGCTCGCCCGTCCCCGCTCCAGCAGCCAGAGAGGCGGGGGGGAGGAGCGGCCGGCAAGGGGCGTCCAGGGCCAAGTGCAGACAAGGTGAGGAAAGTTAAAATACGGGGAGTGCGCAAATCCAGAGCGCAATCACACCGGAGACAGTAAAAAGCAGCAGCCAGGCAGGTAGCGGTGCTCCCTCTGTGAGATCCTCGGGAGAACTGCAGAGCCGATCAGAGCGGAGCACAGACGCTGTCCGACCCAGGATATGCTTGCCAGGGGGGGGAGGGTCCAAAAGGCTGCACCACCAACCAGAGACCAGCCCAAGATGGCGAGCTCGCCCGTCCCCGCTCCAGCAGCCAGAGAGGCGGGGGGGAGGAGCGGCCGGCAAGGGGCGTCCAGGGCCAAGTGCAGACAAGGTGAGGAAAGTTAAAATACGGGGAGTGCGCAAATCCAGAGCGCAATCACACCGGAGACAGTAAAAAGCAGCAGCCAGGCAGGTAGCGGTGCTCCCTCTCTGAGATCCTCGGGAGAACTGCAGAGCCGATCAGAGCGGAGCACAGACGCTGTCCGACCCAGGATATGCTTGCCAGGGGGGGAGGGTCCAAAAGGCTGCACCACCAACCAGAGACCAGCCCAAGATGGCGAGCTCGCCCGTCCCCGCTCCAGCAGCCAGAGAGGCGGGGGGGAGGAGCGGCCGGCAAGGGGCGTCCAGGGCCAAGTGCAGACAAGGTGAGGAAAGTTAAAATACGGGGAGTGCGCAAATCCAGAGCGCAATCACACCGGAGACAGTAAAAAGCAGCAGCCAGGCAGGTAGCGGTGCTCCCTCTGTGAGATCCTCGGGAGAACTGCAGAGCCGATCAGAGCGGAGCACAGACGCTGTCCGACCCAGGATATGCTTGCCAGGGGGGGGAGGGTCCAAAAGGCTGCACCACCAACCAGAGACCAGCCCAAGATGGCGAGCTCGCCCGTCCCCGCTCCAGCAGCCAGAGAGGCGGGGGGGAGGAGCGGCCGGCAAGGGGCGTCCAGGGCCAAGTGCAGACAAGGTGAGGAAAGTTAAAATACGGGGAGTGCGCAAATCCAGAGCGCAATCACACCGGAGACAGTAAAAAGCAGCAGCCAGGCAGGTAGCGGTGCTCCCTCTGTGAGATCCTCGGGAGAACTGCAGAGCCGATCAGAGCGGAGCACAGACGCTGTCCGACCCAGGATATGCTTGCCAGGGGGGGAGGGTCCAAAAGGCTGCACCACCAACCAGAGACCAGCCCAAGATGGCGAGCTCGCCCGTCCCCGCTCCAGCAGCCAGAGAGGCGGGGGGGAGGAGCGGCCGGCAAGGGGCATCCAGGGCCAAGTGCAGACAAGGTGAGGAAAGTTAAAATACGGGGAGTGCGCAAATCCAGAGCGCAATCACACCGGAGACAGTAAAAAGCAGCAGCCAGGCAGGTAGCGGTGCTCCCTCTGTGAGATCCTCGGGAGAACTGCAGATCCGATCAGATATAATACGGCATCTAGGCCATGCTTATGGTACATAAAATACCCTGGAGTATCCCTAGGTGGAATGGGAACAGCTTCTTCGAGTACTCCTTTTCTAGTTTTGATCTGTCTTAATTTTGAAAAGAACGGCATTTTTAAACCTTGCTACTTTATTCTTACTTGAACTGAACTTGAACACAATTAATACGAAAAACACAATAATGAACATTCATTCATACCACAATTTTTGAACACAGTAAAACATTTAACATTTAACGAACAATGATAATTAAGAGAAAACTAACTACCGACATAATACTAATACTAGATAATACTAGATTATATATACATGAACATACTGGATATACTGCTAAACAGTACAGATACACTGCTAAAACAGTGCAGACCGGATTTGTGTACCCAAACCCGTCAGGACCGGCACAAACCAATGTGCACGTCTAACTGCCTCCCCAGCAATGGTACTCACCGGGTAGCACGGAACGGAAGGCCTCGGAACTAAACTGAACTGAACTGGACCGGACTGGACTCGACTCGACTCGGAAACTTTGGAACCTGGTGGGTCTCTGTATACCTCGGATCGTGCTCTCTCAGCTAGGCTCTGGTCGGGATACTTCGCACGTCTCACCGCCTCGTCTGGGTGTTGATCGCAGCCTCAGTCACCCCCGCTTGGCCGGAGGGAGATACAGGAAATCCTGCGGGTACGCGTTTTTGTCCGTCCAGCTATGGCAGAGGACCGGGCCTGCAACGCACCTCCGGCGCGTGAGATGAGAAAGTGTCCCTATTCGGGCGCCAATTTATGTGGTAAATATTTTAATTACCTGTACTATTTTTTATGCGGTAAAGTCTAGTAAGAATAACTCAGTCAAAATAAGAGGCAGAATCCGTGGTATTAGAGGTTCTGAAAAGGGCTTTATTCCTTACAAAGGAATCATAGTTCGAACTAGACAATCTTATTCCATCACCACGAAGGTTCAGGAAGGGATAGGCAATACATTATTGACAAGTAATACTATATATATGAAAAGCATTGCATTAAGACAGATGCAGGAGGCGTAACAGCTGATAATACAGATAAGAATACACATACGTAATGAAAAGTAGGCGTAAATACAGGCGTATACTAGAAACGTCATTTAAAATGATGTCACAAGTGGGTGGATCCATAAGAGAATCCTGTAGTGTCAGCAGAAATATTTGGCAGAGATGCGCGAGCAGCCGCATGACGTGTGATTGACGTGCAACTAGAGGGTGAAGGGGAATTGACATTTAGCTCTACATGTGGAGACAAAAGTCTGGGGGGTCAGGTCAACCTAATCCCAAATCGTATCTAATATCTTTGTTTAAGGAACTGTGTTATCCAAAAGGAATTACCTGGTACTAGGATGCTTGTTTCCAGTCCAGGGAAGACCTGGCCTGGCAATTGGGCTGGACTGTTCCTGTTGGGCGCAAGGTCAACTCCGATTTGCATATGGCTGGGTCTAAACTGGAATGGCATGGAGAGAAAAAAAACGATGGATTTAGACCCAGATCTCAGGACTGGGGTTAATGTATGACATTGTTCTGCATACTGTCCATCTATTGTTCTTTTTGCATTTGTCACCCGGAGTGGGAGGGGTAAGACCCGATGTGGGTCCTGTGCTCTCCATGCCACTGGAGTCAAGCTTTCCTGGCCGATGAGGGCTGAAAGCCCGAAACCGGTCCTAGGATGCTTGTTTCCAGTCCAGGGAGGACCTGGCCTGGCAGTTCCCGCTGGGCAATTCCTTTTGGGCGCAGGGTCAAGACTGATTTGCATATGGCTGGGTCCAAAATGGAATGGCATGGTGAGCAAAAAAAAGATGTATTTAGGCCCAGATCTCAGGACTGGGGTTAATGTATGACATGGTACTGCATTCTCTACATCTTTTGTTCTTTTTGCATTTGTCACCCCAAGTAGGACGGGGATGCCCAGACATGGGTCCCGTGCTCTCCATGCCACTGGAGTCAAGCTATCCTGGGTAATGAGGGCTGAAAGCCCGAAACCGGTCTTAGGATTCTTGTTTCCAGTCCAGGGAGGACCTGGCCTGAAGTTCGGGTTGGAGTGTTCCCATTAGCCACAGGCTCAAGACTGATTTTCATATGGCTGGGTCCAAACTGGAATGGCATGGTGAGCAAAAAAACAATGGATTTAGACCCAGATCTCTGTACTGGGGTAAATGTATGACATTGGTCTGCATTCTGTCCATCTATTGTTCTTTTTACATTTGTCACCCCGAGTCGGACGGGTATTCCCAGACATGGGTCCCGTGCTCTCCATGCCACTGGAGTCAAGCTATCCTGGCTGATGAGGGCTGAAAGCCTGAAACAGGTCCTAGGATGCTTGTTTCCAGTCCAAGGAGTACCTGGCCTGGGAGTTCAGGCTGGACTGTTCCCATTGGTCACAGGGTCAAGACTGATTTGCATCTGGCCGGGTCCAAACTGGAATGGCATGGTGAGCAAAAAAACGATGGATTTATGCCCAGATCTCTGTACTGGGATGAATGTATAACATTGTTCTGCATTCTGACCATCTATTGTTCTTTTTGCATTTGTCACCCTGAGTGGGATGGGTATGACCAGACGTGGCTCCCATGCTCTCCATGCCACTGGAGTCAAGCTTTCCTGGCTGATAAGGGCTGAAAGCCCGAAACCGATCATAGGATGCTTGTTTCCAGTCCAGGGAGGACCTGGCCTGGCAGTTCAGACTGGAGTGTTCTTATTGGGCGCAGGGTCAAGACTGATTTGCATATGGCTGTGTCCAAACTGGAATGGCATGGTGAGCAAAACGATGGATTTAGGCCCAGATCTCTGTACTGGGGAGATTGTATGACATTGTTCTGCATTCTGTCCATCTATGGTTCTTTTTGCATTTGTCACCCCGAGTGGGACGGGTATGGCCAGACGTGGGTCCCATGCTCTCCATGCCACTGGAATCAAGCTATCCTGGATGATGAGGGCTGAAAGCCCAAATCCGGAGCTAGGATGCTTGTTTCCAGTCCAGGGAGGGTCTGGTCTGGCAGTTTGTATTGGACTGTTCCTATTGGGCGCAGTGTCAAGACTGATTTGCATATGGCTGAGTCCAAACTGGAATGGCATGGTGAGCAAAAAATGATGGATTTATGCCCAGATCTTTGTGCTGGGGTGAATGTATAACATTTTTCTGCATTCTGTCCATCTATTGTTCTTTTTTCATTTGTCATCCCAAGTGGGACGGGTATGCCCAGACGTTGATCCAGTGCTCCCCATGCCACTGGAGTCAAGCAATTCTGGCTGTTGAGGGCTGAAAGCCCGAAACTGGTCCTAGGATGCTTGCTTCCAGTCCAAGGAGGACCTGGCCTGGCAGTTCGGGCTGGACTGTTCCCAATGGGCGCAGAGTCAAGACTGATTTGCATATGGCTGGGTCCAAACTGGAATGGCATGGTGAGCAAAAAAATGATGGATTTAGGCCCAGATCTCTGTACTGGGTTGAATGTATGACATTGTTCGGCCTTCTGTCCACCGAATGTTCTTTTTGCAGTCGATATTTTTGTGTCATGATATTTACATCTCAATATTTGTGTAGGCTTGATATTTTGTATAAATATCCCTCAAAGTTTTGAAATATTAGATTGAACAACCAGAAACCATTGTTGCTGAGATAGCCAAGGATAGTTCACAAAGCAGCCAAAGTTCTGCCTCAGCGAGCCACGATCCTTTTAGAGAACCAATTGTTTAAAATGAAGCAGCTATAGTTACGAATGAGGTGGAGACTGCAATGCAGCAAGCAAGAGATAAATCTGTGGATTTTGAACACTTAATAGAACAACTGAACAATAAGCAAATAGAAATGTACAGCAAAGTTAAAGTAAAAATAGGGCATGGTTCTCTCTATGACAAGAAATAATGTGAATGTTCCTTGTTTTCAATTAATCAATCAGGGGTTTGTAGAGAGCAGATACTCACCCAAAGAGGGTCTCAATGTACTGAGGGTGGCAAGGGGGGGCCAACAACTCCTGATTATCATGGAGCTCCATCGAAGATCCAGGTCTTGAGGTCCTTCAAGAACTTGGGGAGTGATGGCGTCTTTTGGAGGTGGAGAGGGAGGGATTTCCATGCTTTGTTAGTGAGGAGGGAAAAAGAGCGTCCTCCTGCTCTGGTCTTCTTTATGTGAGGTACCGTCATGAGGGACAGTTGGGCCGAGAGGAGGGAATGGTGGGGTGCGTGTAAGGTGAGGCAGTGGTTCATGTAGGCAGGTCCGGTATTGTGAAGGGTCTTGTGGGTGTGGGTGAGAAGCTTGTAGGTGATTCTCTAGGTTTAGGTTTAGGTTTAGGACTAGCCTGGTGGTGGGTGAGGTTCCTGTTGATCCTGGCGTAGAGTGTGTTGCCGTAATCCAACCTGCTGCTGATGAGGGAGTGAGTGACTGTTTTCCTGTGTTCTCGGGGGAATTCAGTTGAAGATCTTTCGGAGCAGGCGGAGGGTGTGGTAGCAGGTGATGGCGTTTATCTATCGTTCCATTTTGAGTTTGAAGTCCAGGGTGATTCAGAGGGGGTGTGTGTGGTCCATTGGGGAGGGAGGGTTTCCGAGGGCAGGGGCCACCAGGTGTCAATACAGGCGTTGGGTTTGTGGGCCCATGATGAGTACCTCGGATTTGACTATGGTGAGTTGTAGGCTGTTCTTCATCCACCTGGTGACTGCTTCCATACTGTCTTGAAAGTTGTGTTTGGTGATGTTGGATTCATTTAATAGGGAGAGGATAAGTTGGGTGGCATTTGCTTATTATGCGATGTTGAGTCCGTGTGATCTGACAATGGATGCGAGCGGGCCATGTAGACGTTGAACAGGGTCGGGTTGATGGAGGATCCTTGTGGGACTCCACAGGTAGTCGGTGTGGGTTCAGGAAGGAAAGAAGGGAGTATGACCCGTTGCACTCTGGCGGAGAGAAAAGAGCGGATCCAGACAAGGGCCTTGTTCCAGATTCCCGCGTTGTGGAGTCTGCGGGCTAGCGTGCAATGAGAGACTGTGTCGAAGGCTGCAGAGAGGTCCAGGAGGATGAGGGTAACAGTCTCTCCTCTGCCAAGGAGGGAGCAGATGTTTTCTGTCACCGCGAGGAGTGCGGTTTTGGTGCTGTGGCTCTTCCTGAAGCCTGGCTGGGAGGAGTCGAGGATGTTGTTTTCTTCTATGAAGGCGGCAAGTTGACTGTTGACTGCTTATTCCATGACTTTGGCCGGATATGGAAGTAAGGAGATTGGTCTGAAATTCTTGAGGTCGGTTGGGTCCACCGAGGGTTATTTCATGAGAGGGTTGATCTCAGCGTGTTACCAGTCATGGGGGAAGGATGCGGTCTTGACAGAACGGTCGATAATTTGTTGAAGCTCGGGGGTGATGATGTTTGAGGCTCTGTGGTAGATGTGGTGGGGGCAGTAGTTTGAGAGGGCCCTGAGTGGGTGGTGTTCATAGTCTCGAGGGTGTCTTCAATGCTGAGGGCTGTCCAGCTGTCTAGTGTCAGCTGCGTGATGCTGGGAGGGGTGGGAGGGGGTTCCTTGTGGAGGTTGTTGTTGTTGAATTTGACATAGATGGTCTTGATTTTGTGGTGGAAGAAGGCGCTGAGTCTGTCGCAGAGGTCCTATGAGGAGGGGATGTCTGTAGTCTCGCTGTTCGGTTGGGCACACTCTTTGATGAGGCTGAAGAGTTCCTTGCTATTGTGTGGGTGGGTGGAGATTCTGTCCTGGAGTGCTTTCTTCCTTGAGTATCTAATGAGTTTTGGTGGGTGGAGGTGGCTGTTTTGAAGTTGCTGAGGTCTGCTTGGGTTTTGGAGTTCCCCCATAGCTCTTCGAGGTGCCTGCAGGTGTGTCTGGATTCACGGAGTTTGGTGGAGAACCAGCTTGCTTTCTTTACATGAGGGTTGTAGGCTTTCTTGAGGGGGTGATGGTGCTGGCGCAGTTGATGATCCATTTGTGTAGAGTGTGGGCGGTGGTGGTAGTGTCGTAGTCTGTGGGGATGGGAGCAGAGCTGTTGAGGGTGGCGGCAAGCTGGTCGTCGGAGATCTGGTTTCAATACCTGCACTGGAGCTGGTGTGTATGTCTGCGTGAGATGGTAGCTTTGAAGGTGATTGAACGCTGCAATGGTCGGTCCGAGGGAGTTCGGAGTTGTGGCTAAAGGTGATTGAGTTCACTGCTGTGAAGATGCGATCGAGGGTTTCCTGCTGAGTGCGTTCATTCTGGTACAATCAGTTTGAGTCCGATGACATGGAGGTTGTCCAGGTGAGAGGTGGAGTTGGGGTCTTGGTGGTTGTCAAGGTAGAACTTGAGGTCTCCAAGCAAGGAGTAGTCGGTGGAAGTGATGGCATGCGGTGTGATGATGTTGGTGATGGATTCGCAGAAATGTATGTGGGGTCCAGGCGGTCTGTAGATGAGGGTGCCTCAGAGAGTGGTGGACGGGTTGGTCTGTATCTAGAAGTGTAGGTGTCCAGCAGGTCTGTGGGCCTATCAGTGTAGGTGCTCAGATGAAGGTTGGCCTTGTGGGTAATGGCAATACCGCCCTTGGGGCGGTTGGGGCGTTCCTCCCAGGTGATTTTGTATGCTTTGGGGATGGCGATCGCGATGTCTGGTCCAGAGGTGGCATTTGCCCAGGTTTCGATGAGGAAGGCAACATCCAGGGCGGTGCTGTTGACGAGGTTCCAGATTTTTGTGGGGTGTCTGTGAAGGGAGCGGACATTGAGGAGGATACATCGCAGGGTCTGGGTATGATGGAGTTGTTGCTGGAGGGTGGGGGAGGGTCCTGGGTCTCGGTGAGGGTGAAGGAGTGGCGGCAGTGACAGTGGTGAAGAGTCCATGAGTGTCACAAGGTGAGGAGAGTTTACAGTTGTTGTTGTTGCTGGTGTAAAGTGTGCAGAGAGCCGAGGAGCTGTAGCGCTGGTGGGTTGGGGTACCAGGGTTCCTGGTGCTGGTCACGGTCTGGTCACGGATGGGCGCAGACGGGCTTGCCTTTGGTGAGGCGTCGCAGCGTCCGCCTTTAAGTAGGGGTCGGCGAAGGGTGGAACAGCTGGCAGGCGGGTGTGGGAGGGGCCACGGGGCAGCAGCAGCAGGGTCAGAAACAGCACAGGAAAAAGGGCAAAAAGTGGAAAACCGAAATAAAGGCAAACAGAAATAAAGTAGAACTAGAGGAAACAGAAACAGAAATAAGGAGAAATAAGGAGCAAGGAGTGGGGAAAGGAAGATTCTCAAACAAAAGCAGGTATAAAAAAGGCAAAATAGGAAAACAAGAGTGTAGAAGAGAGAAAAAAGCAGAGAGAAAGAAAACACAGAAGCACAGGAACTCGAACCGGGGTCTGCGGCGGTGCTGAGCGGGGCACCTGCGGTGGAGCTGTCCATCAAGAGAGCAGAGTCCTGCCCAGAAAGTCAGGGGTCTTGCTCAATCTGGCGAGCAGTGTCTGCCATTAAGTAGGGGTCGGGAGGACGGCAAGACAGCTGGGAGGTGGGTGCGGGGAGCAGGAACACTTGGGAGTGGAAGAGGTCACGGGGCAGCAGCAGCAGGGAACGGCACGGGAAAAAGGGCAAAAAGTGGAAAACCAAAATAAAGGCGGCATGCTGAGCGGGGCACTTGCGGTGGAGCTGTGCGCCGAGAGAGCAGAGTTCTGACCAGAAGGTCAGGGGTCTTGGTTGTTTTAACCAATACCACTTTACATCTGTGGTCAAGCTGGCACTGAATAAAGCTTTGTATTTAAAGTTCTAACTGCTTATCTAAAGGAGACTTCAGAATCAAACTTGTCATGTGTAGCAACAGCACCAACAGGATTAGCTGCACATACCATTAAAGGAATTATTTTACATCTACTGCTAATACTACCTGTTGACAACAAACTGGAATACCAGAACCTGGTGAAGCTTGCCATGAGGTATGAAGAGTATTGAAGAAACTGCAGCTTTTAATCATTGATGATGTCATCATGGTATCCAACTTAATGCTTTCTTTCATACACTAAAGAAACCAGCAAATGTTGAGAACAAAATGTGATCTTTGGAGGAAATCATTTAATTGTATCTGTTGCCCTACTTCAACTCACCCCCATAAAAGGACAACCTGTTTAAAAAACACTTGTGCATAATGAAACAAGAAATTCTCTTGACAGTATTGGCAATGTAAATATTTAGTTACACTTTGAATACAAGGAACTAGTCAAAGGTATGCATCAAGCTTCTGATGTGGATTATGCAGATATACCATAGGACATTAGAACAGGAGTTCAAAGAAAACAGTGGAAACGTGTTATGAATAAACCATTTCCATCTAGTATTTCAGTAGCTGAACTAATGCAAAATTTCTTGGAAGAACAGAAGTCTATAGTTTGTTTCATGTCAACACTTGAAGTGTGCTCCAAGTTCAATAAGCAATTACTACAACTGGAGAAAGAAGACATTTTGGAAATTACAGGCATTGATAAAATGGAACATCAAGGAGTCACAATACTACTCACAGATAAATTGTTTCCAAAACCGCAGGATTAGAAAAGATTTCACTCCTTTCAAGAGCAAGTACATTGAAAACAATTGTCATTTTTTTTCTGTCTTGGAAGAAGGTATTTCACTTCAGCATAGGAAAACAGCCATTCAAGAGTGTGTAACCTACGAACTAGACCAGTACAATGAATTCTACTAAGGACTCCCAAAGAAACAAACCAGACATTTTAAGCTAATCCCGAATGTCCTTCTCACCTACTTCTGGGTCTAGACACACATTGTAATATCTCAAAACACTGGCTTGAAATTGAAAAGAGATGTCTCTCTTCAAGGCACTGAATGTTTTAAAGGCATTTTGTTTCTACCATAGGGCAGTGAATCTCCCTGGCACGGGTTATATTTAAAGACGATCTTTACACTTACTGCTCTCTCTTAACAATCTAGCAACTCTTATTTTGTTTGCTTCCTACACCTGATTGCTGAGGCTATGTGTCCACTCTTTAGCAATCCCACATCTGAAGCATGAAACTAATTGGTAGTTCTTATTCACCAAGTTACCTAACATCGGGAATATAGAAAACATTTGAAGAATTTTCTCTTCACCCAGTAATAATCTGGACCTCTGCCCCTCTGTATTGTTTTTGTCCTTCTAGCAGTCTATTGGCAGGACACCCAATTGTGGGTATTTTCTGCACTGTATTTCCTATTCATTCATTCATTCATTCATGTGTACAATAAATAAAAATACAGTTAGGAGGGTAAGAAAGTAGAATGGGTGAAAATGACTCACCAAACTTGGGGATCACTGTAGTGCCTGTGAGTTAGCAGTGGGGGTGACATTATATAAAATGTCACTTTTTACATTTGCAAACACAAGGAGATGATGGACGGAGCAGTGAAACTTTTCAGACACTCACAGATCTGGGTTGAATCCATCATCGTTCTTTAGCTCACTTCGCCACCCCAGTTCAGACCCAGCCGTATGCAAATCAGTCTTGACCCTGCTCTTCATGGGAAAAGTCCAGCCTGAACTGCAAGCCAGGTCTTGCCTGGACCGGAAACAAGCACACCGGGACTGCTTTGGGGTAACACCCCTCATCAGCCAGGCTAGCTTGAATCCAGTGGCAAAGTGAGCAAGGGACCCACGCCTGGGCATAACCTGCCAACTTAGGGTGAACCCAGCAAACACAAGGAGATGATGGACAGAACGCTGAAACTTTTCAGACACTCACCCCCAGTCACAGATCTGGGTTGAATTCATCAATGTTCTTTAGCTCACTTCACCACTCCAGTTCAAACCCAGCCATATGCAAATCAATCTTCTCTTGACCCTGTTCCTCATGGGAACAATCCTGCCCGAACTGCCAAGCCAGGTATTCTCTGGACTGGAAACAAGCATCCTGGGACCAGTTTCAGGTTAACACCCCTCATCAGCCAGGCTAGCTTGAATCCAGTGGTTAAGTGAGCCAGGGACCCACGTATGGGCATACCCTGCCAACTTAGGGCGAACACAGAAAACACAAGGAGATGATGGACGGAGCGCTGAAACTTTTCAGATACTCACCCAAAGTCACAGATCTAAGATGAAACCATCGCAGGTGTGAATAGCAGAATCCTATACAAAAATAGCACAATATACCGGCAGGAGACTTGGTTTAGGCAGAATATATCTCCCAATACAGATATTTTCTCATCAGAACAGTGTCTGCAAGTAACAACTGTTGCAAAGCAACACAGTGCAAAATCTTATGAAGTTTACAAATTCCTAATATTGTAAAATTTTAAAATTTTGCAAATGTCATTAAGATTTGTATGGGCATATGCTACAGGCATCATCAGCCTCAAAATCACTATCCATATGCTGGTTTAAAGATTTTGTATTTTGTATTTTGGGTTTAAGGTCAGGATCAGTTAGCCTCATGCATTGCCACAACGTTTGCCATTTAAGAAGCCTCCTCTTTTTGCTTTAATGTGTTCATCATTTATGTAAGAAATTGGCTTTAGTTGTGAGGGATGTGAGTTCTTCACAGGTAATATGTCTATAACGTTCCCCTCACTAGGAATAAAGAACCCCATTGCAAGACTTGACTGTCGCAGGGTAGCAAAGCAGTGCGTTCAAAGGCCTACTCGGTGGAGGTTGTGTCGGCTAGTACACCAGCTCACTGGTACACAACAATACTCAACAAATCATTGTCCAGTCAGTGGCGTTATTCTAAAAACAAAGGGGCATATTAACAAAGGCTTTATCTCTTATATCTATATCTATCTATATCTAAAAGCCAAAGAAGCGGAGCTAAAAATATCACCCTATCAACAACAGGGTGCTAACATGCAAAATCGCATGTTAGCACCCTTTTTCACTACGCTTCCCTTTGCATCTCTAATGAGATGCAAAGTGGGCGTTCCAGAGCAAAATAATAGGAGAAATGTCGCTAAGTGACATTTCTCCTATTATCAAGCTTCACGCTAACCCTGTTAGAGACAAAAAAAGCAGCGCTAACCACGGTTAACGCTGCTTTTTTACGTCTGCTAATTTCCAGACTTAGCCATGTAATCCAATGGGAGGTGGATTACATGGCTAAATCCACCATGGGCTATCAACAAGGATATCCCTATTATTGTAGTTTTATCGCTGCATTACCAGAGATAACCTCCCAAAATGCCGCTATCGCTGGATTTTTTATCGCCTAGGCGGTTAGCGTTGTTAATAACGTGATAACCAGGCGATATTATCCAGCGATAGCGGGCGTTAAAAAAATTTACGCTAAGTGCCATTAGCGTTAATTTTCCCTGTTCCTTGTTAATATGCCCCAAAGTGCTTTATTACACTCACACAACTAAATCCTTTGCATAAATGTACAAATATGTACCCATCAGATAGATGGAAAAACATTTTGTGACACTCTCAGAATAGTTAACTCCCCGAGCAAGCCCTCAGAGCTGAAAGCAAAGGACCGCTCAAATACAAAACACATAATAGGGGATGTCATCAAAAAAGCATTTTTACTACTTTGTCCAGGTGTCACCACATTATTAAAAAGTACCAACATTCAATAGCATTCAATAATACATATAACCTTTCATTGTCAATTAAGAATTAAAGCTTTATTAACATATGCATAACAGTTCTATTTCTACTTTTAAAAATGCTGCTGTGGCAGCCATAGAACAAAGAAGCGCGAGCCCTGGCATTCCAGAGCCTGTGTGCAAAACCACCAACTTCAGAGTTACTTTAAAACATTGAAAATATATCCCAGGGGCATTAATATTACCCCCATGGAAGACTCAGGGGACAGTTTTTAAATTAATTCCTGGGGAATTATGCAAGGTTTGTTGCAGAGCCCAAATGTTCTGACAGCCAACACAATGCATATTCAATCATAGGTTGCACTTCTGCCCTTCTCTGGGGCACCACAAAGGGCAAGATATGCAAGTTTGAAAGTCCTCACAGAGGCTTCTAGGGCACTTTCCTGGCCTAGGAAATTAATATTTAATAAACGGCATTGCTGCTACTCGAAATGCTTTTTTTGTTTTATGTGAAGCCTTACACTGTTAACTTTACTTTTATTTGAGGCTTGACGGTCCTACCTTTTAATGAAGCACCCGGCATGCATCCATTGCTGGGGCTGTGCAGGGAGCATCACTGCTGGCTCTTGCTGGCCTGACATCCTCCTTCTCACTCCCATCCAGGCCTAAGTGGGCGGGGGAATGCCGGCAGTGGGCTTTGAGCTTCGCCAGACAAAGGCACGAGGAGCAAGGGCAACACACCACCAAAGAATGGAGCCTGCCGCTTGGAGATGGGTTCTCAAGGGTCATAGATTTTCTAGGGAAAGGGGCCTAAGAATGCACATTCCCCATTGAATAAAAACAGGAGGATACACGTAGCTCTGGGGGATGTTCCCTTCCGTGGGGAAATATTAGGATTTCGTGGCACATTGCTACACACTGTGTTTCATGCCTGATCTCCCGGGGGACAAGGTTCCAGCTGCCATTTTCTCTGGCCCAGTAGGGACAATTTTTTAAAGAAAGAAAAAGGTTTCATTGGCGCTCTTGGCCCTTAAACTTAAAATTGGTTTCTGGGGCTTAATTTCATGCCCCTGCTGCAGGACCTGTTGTCTGTGTCATCTTCTGGCACCTGCTTACACCCAGGGGCTTCCACAGCAGCGCGTCCACAGCGTGCCAGAGGAATACCTTCCCAGCTGCAGTCTTCTGGCCCCATGGCTGTGACTTCTCAAAGGAAAGGGCACCTAGATTTCATTGGTAGATTTAGTGGCCATCCTTCTGTGGCGTTTATCTAGCTGCAAAGCCAGTCCACAGAAGATCCAGGGAAACACTCCAGGGTCCCTCAAGCAGGTCCATCATTTTAATGTCCCTCAGATGGTAAAAGGGGCCAGCACCACTGGCTCTGCTGAAGCACTCTCTATCCCTGGGTGCCAGCTGTAGTCAAGTCCTTCAGTCAATTCTTGCAGTGGCACCAGGTGTCTTCTCCTTCTAGCTGGGCATTCGTTCACCATTGTCGCTCTCAGGGCCAGTAAAGTCCCCACTTTTTCTCCCATATGTAGGGTTTTTTACGTGGGGGTGCGGAGTTCTGAAATGTAGGCACCTCTGCCAAATCTTAGGGTGTCACATCATCACTCTATACCTGCACAAACCGTCCTGCAAATCACTGTGGGATTACACATCGTAACTTGAATTAATCCATGGAAAGAACTTCCTGAGAGCTTTAGCCTCCCCCCAACTGACCCAGCTGCCGGATCGCTTCTCCCGAAAATTTCAAATGAGAGCCCCAGGTATGTTTGGGTCCAGAGTAATGGCCGTTGTTTCTGGGGCCTTGGACGTTCCTAGTCCAGGTGCCATGTGAAGAGTTCCTTAACATATGTACATTTCCTTCCCACCTCCTCCTTTCCCAGAAATGGACCAAGCACTGGCAATTGGCTCTGTTGTGTGGGGAGCCCTTTGAAACTTCTGCAGGCCAGAAGAGTAATTAATTGGGCCAAGTCGGGGTTGTGGGGGGCAAAAGCCTGGAATCTGATTATGAACTGAGGCCTAGAAATATGACAGTTTTGCAAGTGCCATAAGGAGAACAGATACCATACCAAGTGACTTTGGATCTGCTCCTGGGGTACATTTGTATCCATGGATTGATATCTGGCTGGTAGCTCTATTGCTGCATAGTGCAAAACTGTACTTTGGTGCATATTTCACCCATAATGTGTAAATCAGTAAAGCACACAGACCTTTCAGTAATTATTACAGATTTATACTTTGAAAGCCCACTCACATTACAAACCGAGTCTACATCAATGCCTAAAGCCATGTTGCAGAGAGTATTTTATTTCAGATAATATATGTTCACATCTGTAAGAGAGATGAATCTTCAATTTCATTGAGTTTTTATTGAAGGTACATGCGGCAAATGCCTTATCCCACTTCCAGCTCTAGCTAATGGTCTCAGTTGTCCGTCTCAGTACCCAGAAAGCCATCACCCTTCTCAGCTCAACATTCGAATTCTATGTCAGGACCGGAGGCGAGGATTATGCTTATATCTCTCTTCGCTTTATTATTACAAAACTCACAGCAGCCAGAGAGATCTCAGAGAAATCAATAAACAATGCAAAAACTACAACTCCCTACAACCAGGGAGGAATCCAAGTACGTAGTCCATCAACTATTTCCATTGCCACCAATATATAGTCCCATGTCTGTCTCCTCCTTTCCTCTTTCTTTGCTGCTTCGCAGCCAGTTAAGTGATTTTCCCTACTTGCTTGTGTTGTATGGTCGTACATAGCTATTTGGATACAGGCGCTTCTTTGACCATTGTATTATTGCAGCGCTGTGTGTTTGTTTAGTGTGGGCAACATTATTGCCTTCGCGAGCGCTGTCGGCGTTTTCTTTTAGATCCCCAAGCCAGCCGCGGGAATGTTCTTCGCTCTTTACGCGGCCGGCCCCCCTGCTTTCGCGCCGCGGTCCCTCAGATGAGGAGCCAAGCCGCGAGAGAAAGGAACAACGAGCCTTGTCCCCGTCTGCCTCACCTGATTGTCCGTTAAAAATGGATTGTATTCCCGCATTGTTAATTTTGAACGCCCCGCAGGGGGTGTGTATTGCGGGTTTTACCCGAGGAGAATGCGCTTAGTAGCGCTGTACATTGCACCTTCAATACCCAGGTATTTTTCCTCGCGGTGAGCGCGAGCACACGCATTTGTGGGCAATTATATAGTGTTTTTCTACGCGCTGGGAGGCAGTAACCCGGGCAGGTTTTTTCCTGAGAGTTTTGCGCGTTGCTGGTTTGGTCTGTGGTCGTTTGGGCTACCCCAAAATTTGTGCAGCCTTCGGCCTGCCCCTAATTACCTTCGTGGTTTTCCTGTGCACTGCACGCTTTACAAGCTCAATAAAGGTGGAATTTTTACTTGCCTTTATATAATTACCTACCTTAGCGGTATGAATGACCAGACAGAGTACTATGAAGAGGAAGTCCAGGAGTACCTACCTTACGATGATGATTTCTTGGATGCAGTGGATTCCTCCATTTACCGGGTGGTTAACGAGGTAGTTGGCCCTATGGAGAATGCCTCTCTGACAGAATAGTGCAGGAGTGCAATAGGGTGACCGCAGTGCACGCAGGTATCGCGGCGTCCCCTGGCGCCATCTCTTTATGACACTTGGCCAGACTGGTGGGTCTTCTGTCGTCCTTGATCCAAGCAATCTTTCCAGGGCCCTTACATTACCGGGCCCTCCAGCGTCTCAAGGCGTATCATCTCTGGAGAGGTCGATCGTTCGATCATGTGGTTCCTCTCTTGGCGTAGGCCAGGGACGAGATTGCATGGAGGTTGTCCCATATGGAGGCGTGGAACGGACGCGCGATATTCGGCTCAGTTCCGGATTTGGTCATCTAATCCGACGCCAGCAGGTCAGGCTGGGGCGCTCGGTGTGGAGATTTTTCCACTGGAGGGGTTTGGTCTCTGGACAAACCGGACCTTCATATCAGTTGCTTGGAACTTCTAGCGGGTTCCTTCGTGGTGCGATGTTGGACCAAGGACAGAGTGCAATCATGCGTCCTATTAAAAATGGACAACATCTCCGCGGTTCGGTATGTCAATCGGTTGGGAGGTCCCCGTCCCTGGGCGTTGGCAAATCTAGCAAAAGACTTTTGGGGTTTCTGTCTGGAACACCATATCTCGGTGACGGCGGAGTATCTTCCGGGCCAGTCGCGGACTGGCACTCGAGACATCTCCACGACTCCAGTCTTTGGAAGCTGGACCCTGCGATCTTCCAGTGGTTGAACAGTATTTGGGGACCTTGTTCGGCGGATCTCTTTGCCTCTCACCTGGACCAAAAGGTCCTGAGGTTCTTCAGTTGGAGGCCGGATCCGATGGCTCTTGCCACGGATACCTTCCTTCAGGATTGGAGCGCAGAACGGGGCTATGCGTTTCCACCCTTTTCAATGATGACGAGGACGGTGGCTCAGATCCGCCGGCAGGGCGCGGAAGTAATCCTGGTAACGCCCTTTTGGAGGTCTCAAGTTTGGTTTCCAGTTCTTCTGGAACTTTCCTGGGATTTTCCAGTCCTACTCCCTCTGTATCCTCACCTTCTTCTGAACCCGGACGGAGATCCTCACCATCTAGTAATGCAGGGGATGCTCCGTCTCATGGTGTGGCGGCTTTCAGGCAACGGGGGATGTTGCCGGGCCTTTCGGGACAGGCTGAGGCCCTCTTGTCAAAAGCTTGGGCAGATAGCACCACGAAGCGTTACCGGTCCGCTTGGATGAGATGGGTTCGTTGGTGTCTTCGAGGAAACCCGGATCCCGTGGTCGCAGTTGTTCCCATCCTGAATTTCTTAGCTAGATTAGCGTCGGAAGGTTTGGCGTATCGCACCATTAACGTGATCAGATCCGCAATTTCAGCCGGTCACGTTCTGCTGGATGGCTCTCCGATTGGAGAACATACATTGGTTTACAGACTTCTGCGGGGTATAAGATTGTTGTTGCCTCCGGAACCTCGCTATTCCATTCTGTGGGACGTCAATCTTGTCTTGAATATGTTTCTTTCTTGGCAACCCAATAAATATCTTTCTTTGAAGGAATTATCCTCCAAGCTCGCCATGCTCCTGTGCTTGGTCTCCTGCAGGAGAGTTTCAGACGTTCGCGCTCTGGAAATCTCAGCACGGACCTTTTCCCCGGAAGGGGTAGTTTTTACGGTAGGTCGAAGTACTAAATCTCATACCAGATCGGTTTCGTACCCGGCTTTTCAGGACACTCCAAAATTATGTGTGGTGGATTGTCTGAAGGCGTACGAAGACTTAACGCAGGAACTCCGCCCTCCAGGTGAGCAGCAACTCTTGATAGCTCTCAAGAAGCCACACAAAGCTGTCTCTTCTCCCACCATAGCTAGGTGGGTGCGCTGGGTCATGCAGGAGGCTGGTATTGACACTAAACAGTTTGGTGCCCACTCAGCAAGAGGTGCTATGGCCTCAAAAGCTTTTGCGCTGGGTGCGCGTCTGGAGGATTTAATGCATGCAGCTGACTGGTCTTGGGACTCTACTTTCAAAAGGTTTTATTTTAAACCGGTACTGAATGTGGCGCAGTTAGTGGTAAGTAAGCTTTGAACTAGCATAATCCGAAGCCTCCGGGCCTGACAAAGAATCGGAATTTGCCAAGCATCGTGATGGCAAGTTCCAATTCTATTAAGGACACGGAGGCAAGGATTATCCCTCCCAGGGCACAATGGTGCAAACCCACCCGTATGGCAGTAAGTAATCAGTCTATTGTTCCCTTGTGGTGATGCTAAGTCTTTAATCTACTTATAACATAGTTCTTGTATAATGTCCCGCATTGTGTATCACATGTAGTCTTGCGGTTTTGTCACAAGAACTTACATTGTTTTGTTGTTTTCAGGAAATAATGGGTCTAAACAAGATCAATGATGGAGTGGCGTGACTTGCGCGAAGAAAGAGGAAGGGAAGAGACAGATATGGGACTATGTATTGGTGGCAATGGAAATAGTTGATGGACTACGTACTTGGATTCCTCCCTGGTTGTAGGGAGTTGTAGTTTTTGCATTGTTTATTGATTTCTCTGAGATCTCACTGGCTGCTGTGAGTTTTGTAATAATAAAGCAAAGAGAGATATAAGCATAATCCTCGCCTCCGTGTCCTTAATAGAAATGGAACTTACCGTCACGATGCTAGGCAAATTCCGATTCTGTCCCTCTAGCTGCATGCAGATACTACACAACCTTTATCCTTCACCTTAAAAAAAGAAAAACATCATTGGTCTTTTCCTCATTCATATAAATATGAATGGTTTACATTTTGTAGAAATGCATGCACTCTAAATTAAAACACACCAATATGCAGCTAGTAATTTATTCATGGTACAAATTATATGTAGTTGTCTTATAAGTCCCTTTTAAAAAAAGTTATTCTTCAGAATGTGAGGTACAATACAGAGGCATTCTGCTTTTGTGTAAAAAACTACGGAAAAAAATGAACATGCTGCATAAATAATTCCTATATTCTAATGCCTGCTCATTTAAATAAATTTGCTGGCATTCGGGCTTTCATTTTCATTGTTTAACAGTTTTTTTCAACCCTGCTCCAACAAATTCATTTTACACTGTCTGCTCCCTTCAGCAGCAGTCATTGTGGCTATACAGCTCTGTCATAATAACACAATACAGCAGAGCGGCTATGTCATTTTCGTATTACAGATTAGTTTAGTAAGAAATGTAGAGACATAGTTTTATACAGAGATTTATACATGCATGTGGTATTGTATAATATGTTATGTTATAGTATGGTAATTTCGCATTAGCATTTAAGATTTTACATGGACATATACATCATGAGCCTCAACATCATTTTTCTAGATTACTCAATGTGACTGGCCAGAGTTTTAACCAATCAAGAAGCTTATTTAAAGATTTTCCAACTACTATTGTCAACTAGGTTGAGCACCAGGATGAACTTGCCCTTTTAAATGCCACTGTTTTTGAGGTAAAACAAGCCTCCTCTCTTTGCCTCATTTTGAAAATCATTTATGTACAAAATTGGGCTCTTAGTTGTGAAGGGTGAGAGTCCTTGACAAGTAATAAATATGTAACGTTCCATTTACTGGGAACCAAGTACGCGGAACCCAAGTAATAATGTTTCCCACTACCTTTTCCCCTATAGTCCCACTTCTATCTCAGTCCTTCTGTTTAATTTGAACAAAATGTCCCTCTGATCACATCTGGTTCGTCTTCTCATTGGTAAAGTGTTCTTTTTTGTCTGAGCCTGTAGCACTATTGGAAGGAAACACATATTATTTCGGAAATGAGAAAAAATGAAGTACAGATGCGGGTCCAAGGGTGTGTTCTTTGTTCAAGTGGTAGGTTTTCTGAAAAAGGTAAATACGCTTTCCCATGATTTCTTTTGAATTTTCATCAGAGTGCGTTTTCTTTCATCTTTATTTGTAATTAATCTGTCTAACGCGGCAGTTATACAATGCATCAACATAATTATTAGTCAACATATTTTCTTTATAAAATTGAGGCTATGAAAGAAAATCTCACTCTAGATTTACACAAGGCAAAATAACTTGCAATAGGGCAAGAAGCCAAGGCTACATAACTTCCACATAGCTGACTATTTTTTGTTATTGGAAATTGCTGATTTGTTCATTAAATATTCTCTTGTGTTCTTATCTGGTCTCAGGAAGATGATGTACATTTTAGGGACAAAGATGCAATAGAGAAGGCCAGCAGCAGAGGATAAAATTGCAAAAATTTCAACAGCCACCAGGTATTTTCCTTTTGTGCTGAGATAGGCTGGTATAAAAGAGAGCCAGACGCTGACAAACACCAGCATGCTGAAGGTGATGAACTTAGCCTCATTGAAGCTGTCAGGCAAATTCCGGGATAAAAATGCAATCCCAAAACTCACACAAGCCAATAGACCCAAGAAGGCCAACATAGAGTAGAACATCAGAATGGACCCTTCTTTGCATTCTGCTATCATCTTTCCATTCATTGTGGTTGTGTTAAGGTCAGGATAAGAGGGTGCTGTGCAAAGCCAGATGGCTCCAATGACAGACTGCACAAAGGAAGGGACCAAGATAATGGAGTTTGAAGTCCTGGTGCCAATCCACCTCCTTAGGTTGCTATTGGGTTTTGTGGCCCTGAAAGCAATGATCACAGTGGCTGTTTTAGCTAATACACAGGAAACAGAGAGGGAGAACAAAATGGCAAAAATAATCTGTCGGAACATGCAGGTCACCTTCCCAGGCTGTCCCATGAAAACCAAGGCACAAAGGAAGCACAGCATTAGAGCAACAAGGAGAATGTAGCTAAGCTGGAGGTTGTTGGCTCTCACCACAGGGGTGTGCCGATACCGTATAAAAATCCAGAGGAACGAGGCATTTTTGAGGAAGAAGAAGACAGAGATTAAAACTAAGGTGAATCCGAGTGGTTCAGTGAAGGAAAGGAACTCCATTACCCTTGGGATGCAGTGATCTCTTTTGCTGCTTGACCAATGGTCAGCTGGGCACTTCATGCGGTCAAACAAATCTAAAGGAAGGTAAATGATATGTTGAGTGTTTCTGCGAGTTTGATGGCAATTACAACAAAAAAGTCAAAATCAAGAAATGTAAATTTCACTAGCAATAAAATACATTTTCAGTCAAAAGACATTATATAATATTGGTCTGTGGAATTGTAGCTGCATATAAGCCTGTGTCATTACATTTCTGGAGTTTCTTACAGGCTGGTCACTCAATTGCCTTTCGAATATGAGAGAAATGGGAAATTTGTGAGTATTCCCAAAAACTTAGCATGGTCCATTTACACTCTGGGACATTGCTAAATCTACTGTTAAAAATTTTGAGCAAATGTGTTCTAAGCCGGAAATAGAATCGGGAGGGAAGTTTCTCCACCTGGGTCCCTATCATACACTGTGCCCCGAGGGCACAACAGGCTTGTGCAACCGCGTTAAGTGCCCCTGGGGCACAATGATATTGTGCGTCCCCATCTGTAATAAAAATTAGCGCTGGCACATGTGGCAAGAACGCTATCATGAGAGGGCATTCCCACATGTGCATAGGGACATGGTCCCATGCAAATGAGGGAATCACTTTGCCTCTGTGACTGCACCACATTTACCAACGTGGGGGGCAGGGGCAAACATGCCTTTAAGAGGCATACTGAAAGTTTGCCACAAAGAGGTGGCACACTTTAAGTGTGCCTCCTAAAGGCAGCCCATGGGGGTAAAGGGAGTCACATGGATCCTTCAGGCATGCCCCTGCAGACGGGCGCAGTCAGTCACTAATTATTGGTCCACAGCACCTTGTTGACATTCCGGGTCTGGATAAATGTATCAGCGTCTACTGAGACAGCCTACAATTGAGTACCATCAACTTCTTGTGCATCCCAAGAAAGACTTCAGCCTCCAACTAAAGTCATGGACGAAAGCTGCTCCTATGACCTTGTCAGCCGAGAGCCACCATCCTCACTGACAAAGAAGGGTAAGTGAATCTACTCACCCTAACCACTGCGTGGGATGTTCTGAATTAAGACCACTCACTCACACTACGGTCCTGATGAAGGCTAGCTGACTCTTATGCGCAATTCTTTGGCTGAAATATATCAACCTTCCACGAGGTGCTGTGGACCAGTAATTAATCCACTCAAGCACCACTATTTAAAAATGAGATATGTTTAATCACTAGTCACTTTTTCATGACTGCGACCACCCAGACAGTCTCCCTCCTGGTGGAGGTTGGTTAATCACTTAAAGAAGCGAACCCTCAAGAGCTTACGACCTGATGAGGACACTACCAAATGAGTGGAGAAAAAACATATTCTGCACACTTTGAAAGAGAAGTTGAGGGTCTCTGATGCAATATCCTTGAGACTTTGGATTGTTGACACAAGTGGATCATTCTTCAATAATTACAAGACTAAAATTCAAGCATACAGGGGAAAATCAGGTGTTTGCGAAATCGTAGTCATTTTATTTCGCATAATAATGTGAAAATGCAGAAAAATATAAACAACATTTTTTCATAATGACTTGGAATGCAAATACATAATTTTGCACTATATTTTAGATAGAAATGTATCCTTGCATCAATGTTTGTTGCAAGGATGTATTTAAACATGCATGTTGTGAATACCAGCAGCTTGCATTCCGTTGATCCTGTGCACTGCAAATTTGTACTGTGAACAATGCATAATTATGTGAAGTGGTGTAATGGATTAATTTCAGGAATATTCCTCACGAATTAATACATGTCAAATGATCACTTTCCATTTGGAAGAACATCACAAAATATAAAATGGGGACAGGAATAGTCCAGAAAAGGTGGAACTGACAAGTGCTCTGGGTCAAGAGCCAATGTCTGTATATGCTGACCCGGAAATTAACTGTACTTGATAGACTGTTTAAGGTCACTAAGATCGGCTGTTGCAAGTATGTGCAATAAAAGGGTAGGCCACATTCATATACCAACTGTTGCTTTGGTTGTTGCTGGAGCTCAAGAAAGTGGCAGTCACGTATGAAAGGAGAACATTGTCTGAGGTGGGAGTGATCAGCCTTGGAAATCTGTATGAACAGGGTAAACTTAATAACTTTCAAGGAATGGTAGAGAAATACAGGGCAGACAAAGTCAATTCTTGGAGTGTAATCATATTGCGTGAATACCAGCGTCTATGTGCAGTACAAGTGGACTAATAGAATGAACCTAGGTTTGTCTGAAAACCAGTGGAGAACATTTAAGGGATTATATAAGAAACGTGTCTCAGAACTCAAGTCTGAAATCTAGACAGTTTAATGCCTGTCATCAGGCTTACCTTACTCCGAAGTGTACTAGGTATATGTTTGTGGTTGCCTCTTCCCAGTGTCCCAGATGCAGTACACAGGAGGGCATTATTATCACATGGTGTGGTGGTCTCTTGGATTGTGAAGGCATGGGGAGAGGTCTTGATTGAGGTAGCCAAATTATTGAGGCTGGTTTATTAATGTACCCCTACTATGGACCCAGTGCCGATACTCGGTCGGAGCCATCCTAACCAAATTGGACTTACCCGTTCAGATTCCTTTCCGATGGGCTTGGTCGGAAAGGAATCTGACTCAGTTTTCTAGATGGCCCATCAGAACCTTTCAGTACTCCCCCAGCCGCTCTTTTCGGCCGAGGAAGTACGATAGCAGTTTTCCCACTGCCGGCCTTTCCAACACAGAAAGGCATTAGGAAACTGTCTTTAAGGGCCCCCAGCTGGGCCCCCATGAGTGCGAGGCCACCGAATGTTGATCCCTGCACCCGGTGGCAGGCACTTTTGGGTGCCTCCCACTGGACCCGGTGGCAGGCACCTTTTGATGCCTGCTATGGGGTGCAGGGATGAACTGCACCTCTGCACTTAACGATGCAAGCATGCATTCTGTTTGAAATGCATGGTCCAATTGTTAAGTATAGGATTGCGGCTGATCCTACTTGCAGGCCTGGAACTGACAACAAGAGGTTGTTCGGTTCCCATTCCTCACCAATGTTGGACGGACTCCGGTCCGTCCGACATCGGAATCGGCCCCAATGCTTGTTGGGCTTGATGTTCAGGTCAAAAAAAGCAAACCGGAGTGCAGATTTATAGATCTACCTCTTTTACTATAACAATTGTGCATAGCCATGACTTGGAAATCACAGATGGCCACTCTGGTGGGTACTTGGATTCAGGATCTAAAAATGTGGGCTGAGGCAGAATTAGCTATCATGAATGCAATAATCAGGCAGTTTGGAGAGATGCCAGGTGTACCGGTCTGGGACACCTACATTGCACAACTGGTGGCACAGTCGGTAAAGTATGAGAGTATGACAATAGGCATGTGAGTGTGTGCCCTACTCTTGATAGTATGTGCCACATTTGAAGATGTAACAAATTCATTGGCATACATGGTTACAGCGTATGATTGTAAAGTGTGTAGTAGTGGGTAAGTGGGATCAAGGGTAGGTTCGGAAAAGTTGTCAAAAAACAGCTTAATTATACCATATAAGTATAATGTTGGTCCGGCCTCGTAGAGTTTGTTTGCGTGGCACTTTTCACCCTAAGTGGGATGGGTATGCCCAGAAGTGGGTCCCTTGCTCTCCATGCCACTGGAATCAAGCTATCCTGGCTGACGAGGGCTGAAAGCCCGAAACCGGTCCTAGGATGCTTGTTTCCAGTCCAGGGAGGACCTGGCTTGGCAATTCGGGCTGGACTGTTCCCATGGGGCACAGGGTCAAGACTGATTTGCATATGGCTGGGTTCAAACTGGAATGGCATGGTGAGCAACAAAACGATGGATTTAGGCCCATATCTCTGTACTGGGGTGAATGTATGACATTGTTCTGCATTCTGTCCATCATTTGTTGTTTTTCCCTTGCTCACTGTGCCATTGGTTTCAAGCTAGCCTGGCTGATAAAGGGTAATACCCAGAAACCAGTCCCAGGATTCTTGTTTCCTTTCCAGGGAGGACCTGGTTTGGCAGTTCGGTCTGGACTGTTCCCATGAGGCACAGGGTCAAGACTGATTTGCATATGGCTGGGTCTAAACTGGGGTGGCATGGTAAGCAAAAGGACAATGGATTTAACCCAGATCTCTTGCCTGGGGGTGAATGTATGATTTATTCAGCATTCCGTCCATCATTTATTTGCGTAGCACTTTTCACCCTAAGTGGGATGGGTATGCCTAGACGTGGGTCCCTTGCTCACTGTGCCACTGGTTTCAAGCTAGCCTGGCTGATGAGGGGTAATACCCAGAAACCGGTCCCAGGATGCTTGTCTCTAGACCAGGGAGGACCTGGCTTGGCAGTTCAGTCTGGACTGTTCCCATGAGGCACAGGGTCAAGATTGATTTGCATATGGCTGGATCTAAACTGGGGTGGCATGGTGAGCAAAAGAACGATGGATTTAACCCAGATCTCTTGACTGGGGGTGAATGTATGATTTATTCAGCATTCCGTCCATCATTTGTTAGCGTAGCACTTTTCATAGCATAGCATGGAGAGTTATCAGCAAATGTGCATTCACTGACTAACTTGAAATGTGTGGGTTAGCAAAATTGTAGTAGGTGAGTATTTGATATTTGTAGTTTGAGGCTTGTGGCCAGACAGGCAGAGAGACTAGGTAAATTGTTGTTCGATATTGTTGGTGTGCAGTAACTTTATATCAGTACACTTGTAGTTAACATAGTGTATTTAAAATAGTTTTAAAAAGTGGACTGACGGGTGTAGCTTACGCACTGACCGCTAAGGTCCGTTTCCTCCTGGAGATTTCATTTCTTTTTTCGGCCATCTAGAGACCATCCTCAGCACTACCTAAGCTGGTCTCTTGATGTCTAAGGGCACTGCGTTCCTGCGGCCCGATGGAAACCTCTTTGTCCCATTTCTACACTGCTGCAGCCGCAAGTAAGTTTTTCCTCACAAAACGAGCAGTCGCCATTTTGTCAGCATGATGCTCATATCAACTTTATGAGCTCCTGAACTATTATCTTCGCATATGTGAGCCTTGCATCTACTTTCCTCACCACTTTTGTTCTTACATCTTTGGCCACAGATGCCCTGATACTGGAAGCCCTGAACCAATACTGTCTCTGCTGGCTGTACGATATTTCATTTCTCCTTGAAGACTCTCACAATATGGTGCTTCAACTTTATCCTGCTCTGAGCCTAATGCTCCTAGCTCATATATTCTAAAGACATTGTAGCACTAGGTTTTCGGCACACGCCACCTTATACGTGATTGAACTTGAAAGGATGTGGATGTGATTATATATAGTTGTTGGACGTTCCCTCAGAAGGTTTTCTGCTCCCTGTTTCCTTGCATACTTGCAAGCCAGTGGGAACTACTGTAAGCTCTCTACTCCACATCCTGCTTTGTAGATGTGTCCCTGCCACATAAACTAGTCATTTTCCTCTGCCACGCAGAGTGCGAACTCCTGTGCAACTATATTAACTATATTCAACCTCCTTTCACCAATCATCTAATATATGGGCAGACACTCTAATTCTAATAGTTAACACAACAATCCATGCGCATCATTAGGATGGCCAGTGACCCTCTTAATCTTGCTAAAGCATCTTCCTCTGGTACCAAACCCAAAAGAGTCAAAGATGATCCTCCATTTCCGATCCAGTCATCTCCTAATACGGTCTTGGACACAGTTCTAGATCAAATTTGTGATTTCAATCCATTCATGAAGGCTATTAATGATAAATTGCAACAAATTGAGGACCGCTGGATCACTGTGGAAAGCAAAATGCTTTATATGGAGCAGTGCGTGGGCCACCTCAGGACATGGCTACAAAAATACCCATGCTAGAACCAGAAAATCAAAATCCTAAGCTTCACACTGAAGACCTTGAAAATCGCAATAGAAGGAATAGTTTACACCTTTATGGTCTACCAGGGAATGTTGTATGCCCTGATCGTCTTTCCTGTTTGAAGACATTTTTATCTGATCTTCTCAGCCTACAATTCTCTGCACCTCTTAATATTCAGTGAGCACATCGCCTGGGCCGTCCTCAACCTCAATCTACCAAACCTCGGGGTAATATAATGCTCTTCTTTTAATTCACCGATCTCATGCATATTTTAAAAGCTGCCAGAGAAAAATGCCGCCTTATTTGGTCTGGTCATAACATCTACATCTCTCAGGATATCTCCAATGCAACCAATACTAGATGTATAGTGTTCTTAGCTCTTCACCCACAATTGAGAACTCTGAACATCCGTTATGGCATTCTTCATCCCTGTCTCTGCAAAATTTCTTACGAAGATGTTTCTTGTTCTTTTGAAGATCCAACTAAAATAAAATTGTTTCTGCATTCCATCACAAAGCTACCTATGGATACAAATGCGCAAACTTAAATTGTTAAATTGGTACTATTTTATGACTTCTCGTTTCTTGCTGTACTCTTAATTTCTATTCCTAAAATGGTTTATATGCCCTGAATTTTTCTACTCTATTTCCAGTTTTTTTTCCTCTGTTGTTTATCTTGAAGATTTCAGGTGCTGACATGCCTGGTTCTTATTTCTGTTTCTCTTTACTTCAGATCTGGATTTTTGTCCTTGATCTGCCTTTTGTTTCTTTATTTTCTTTACTCTTCTCCTAATCCCTATTTATTTCTATTCTCCTTCTCTTTCTTTTCTCTCTTTTTTGTCCATTTTTTCCTTCCTCTATAATTGTAGGAATATGGATTTGTTTTTCTTATTACATTTTCTGACAGCACTTTCATGCTATTCAAATGTTGACAAATGGCGTTTATTTGTTTCAATTGCTGTCTTTACAGTTCGTTTTCATTGTTCTTGTACCCCTGCCTGTGTTCCTCATCATGTTTAATGTTGTCTCATGGAACTTTCGTGGTCTGGGTCATTCTGTTAAACGTCAAACGGTTCTTTCACATTTAGCAAAACTTAATTGTCAAATTGTTTTTTTACAGGAAACTCATTGTAATGATGTTGAATCACTTAAACTTAAGTGTCAATGGGTGGGTTAGGTTGTTTTTTCTCCTGCTGTTAACTGTAAGGGTGGGGATTCTATTTTATGTCACAAATCTTTAAATATTCAAATTCTATCAGCTGAATGTGATGCAAGTGGATGATGGGTATAACTTAACGCCAATTTTCATAACAAGCAGATCACTTTTTCAATATTTATGGACTGGTTAAGTCTAATCCGGACTTTTTGCATGATATTAATCTCATATTGTCCTCCATTACCAACTCTGATATTATTGTTGCTGCTGATTTCAATGATTGGATAGACCCTTTTTCTGACAGGAAATCCAACTGTAAATTCAAACCAGATAAATTGCATAAAGCATTTCAATCCGCTATTACCTCTCATCCACTCTTTGATATATGGGGAACTAGTAATCTTGACCCATATGAATATACATTTTATTCTAATGTTCATCACACTATGTCTTGAATTGATTATATTTTGATCTCAAAATCTTTACTACCTTCCATCCAATCCTCTGAGATTGGCTCCATTTTTATTTCTGATCATGCTCCTGTCTTGTCCTTGTTTGATTTATCTCTTGCTACTTACAAGCATGCCCGATGGAGATTTAACAACTCTTTACTATCTGATCAAAATTTTATTCTAGAAGCTACCTCCTTTATAAAAATATTTTTTCCAGTTTAACAAAGCTAGTGATACTTCCATACACAACAACTGGGATGCTTTTAAAGCCTCCTTCAGAGCCTTTGCTATTGCTTACACTGCTAGAGAGAAAAAGTTGTTGAGCTCTCAATATCTTTCCACTCTTTCCACTCTCAAATATATTAAGACTCTGCAACACACTTGTTTCACTTCAAATCTTCTTCTCATCTTCATTACCTTATTAAAGCTAAATCCACTTTGAACAAACTGGCTACCATTGATGCTTGCAACATATTTCTTAAGATAAAATCCAAGTACCATGGGGGTCAGAAAAAAGCTGGTAAAATGGTGGCTAAGTATTTAAGTCAAATTGGAAAAGAAAACTATTTGGCCTTTTCGTAATGACCTTACTAATAAGTTATTCAATTCCGATTCAGATATTGTTTTTTTTAATAATTATTTTTTATTGATGACAGGTTCCACACTTTACAATAACACTACATATATGAGAATGATGGAGTACATCTACATTGGAATATGTGTCAATAAAGCCAGAACTTCTGCAATGTATCTATTGATGTCATGGCTGAACAGTATTGCTCACTATGTGGCATGTCTTGATGCTGCTTCACACGTGGAGACTCGCAAATACCTCCCCCTATATTCTTTCCATTTTCCCCATATTTGCGACAATTTTCTGTGACTCCCTCTTGATTCGTATATTGTCTTTTCCATCAAAATGCACCAGTCCATGTCCCTCTTCTATGCAGCAATTGCCGGTTTTTCCTGAGAACCCCACAATCTGGCAATGTTCCGCTTAGCGATTATTATTCCCAGCGTCATCCATGTTCTTTCTTTACTATTTAGGTCTTTAGGCCCCCAGATATTAAATAGGCATAGCCCTATCTTGGGTTCTATGTTAATCCCCATCACTTCCACTATATACTGGATCAGTGCGGACCAATATTTTTTTAATGTGTGTAAACTCCCAGACAACATGGGTGAAATGAGATAGTAATTTCCCTGGGGGAGGCCAAGGCCTCCAGCCATTCCTTGTCCTCCATATCTACAACATCTTGTTTCCAGCATGTGTGGAGCTGGATGAGTGGGTTAGGCATGTTATTGATTACCTTCTTGTATGTCTTAGAAATTGACTTATTCGGCATGTATTCATCCACGATTCTGTCTTCAAGTGATTTGCCCCAGCTGACCTGCCGGTACTATGATATAGTCAGTTCTTGAGAGGCTATGATGGGCTCTGGAGTAGAATGTAAACTGCGCCTACACGGGATGGAGCGAATACCCTACATCAACCCATCCCATAGCTCCCATAAAGGTGTGCATCTGTGTTCGTGAGGGCAGCATCTCCCTCGGGGCCCACCGGTCCAGGCGTCCCGACACGATCAAATTGAAATCCCCTCCCATGAGTAGCCATCCCTCGGGGAGGGCAAGTAAAAGCTCTCCCAGGTCTTTAAAGGCTAATGCGTGGAGACCCGGTGGTACGTGCACATACACTAGCTTTTACCCCTCTTAAGCTTGTCACCCAGACCTTTAACGTTCCAGGACAACAGCCTAATTCCCTGTTTTGCAGCTGGCCCCATGCCTGTTGTAGTTAGTTCCGATTCAGATATTGTCAATGCTTTTCAATCTTATTATAGCTCACTATACACGGAAGATACTCATTCCTCTGTACATCACACTCAATCATTGCATAATGATCTTCCTTCTCCTCCCTCCTTGACAGATGCTATGGCTCTCCTTGTAAAATATATAACTCTTCTGGAAATTTTGGGTGCTATCAAATCCCTGGAGAGGGCTAAGGCCCCTGCACCCGATGGTTTCACCTCCTTCCTATTGCAATCTAAACCTGAAGGCTCTTTTTTAGATGCACTTATTGTAATCACACTTTGTGTCAAAATAACCATCCTATCTCATTAATTAACAACGATTGTAAAATTTGTGCAAACGTTCTTGACTCTAGACAATGTAATACCCCTTCTTATTAAACCTGACCAATCAGGTTTCATTAAAGGGAGGCTCACCTCAGTAATGCGAGGAAGTTCTCCAATATTCTTATGTCAGGGAGAGGATATCCCGTTCCTCTGGCTGCACTATCTCTCGATGTTGAAAAAACATTTGACTGTAAAAATTGGCAATTTATGTTCAAAACACTTAATTGGTTTAGTTTTGGCCCCAAATTCATTTAGTTTATTAAGCTATTGCATTCTGAACCTTGTGCTTGTGTTTCGGTTAATGGGTTTCTATCCCCTTATTATAATTTACATAGAGGTACTAGACAAGGTTGCCCTCCTCTTTTATTTCTTCTTTGTGTCGAACAGTTTCTTGAACGCATTCGCTGTAACCCTTTGATTACAGGTTTCCAACATAATTCCTATGAAACCAAATGATCTGCTTATGCAGACAATACTCTAGTATTGAATCCTTTAACCTCCCTACCACCCTTTTTAAAGGAGATTCTCCCTCTGTTATCAATTCATGTTCTCTGACACTACATTTATGTGGTGTCTATCTAAGACTAAATACCTAGGTGACCGGTTTTCACCTACCATTCCTCAAACTCTTACCTATAATTTTAGTGCACTAAAACTTCAGATTCAAAATTTGCTCTCCTCTTGGTTTCCTCTCCATTTATCCTGGTAGGCAGATTGGATACTACAAAAATGATGTACCTCTTATTCTTTTTTTTGCTTTCTATATTACCTTTTAAAATCCCTAACTACTATTTTTACCAAATTAACTCTCTCTGTACCAAATTTCTCTGGAACAATATACCCGCCCATATTGCCCTAGCCAAATAAATTAAACCCAAAAACAAAGAGGGCGTACGCTTTCCTGTTTCTAAGCTCTATCATACTGCATTTTTAATCAGACAAACGTTTGCTCTAGATAAACAATATCAAGACTCTCCCATACCCAGCTAGATTACTTTTGAAAGCACTCTATTAAATACATTTTCTTTTTATGATATTAGCTTTTTGTCCAACTGTACTTTTATATCCATACACCCTATCTTAAAATATTCCCAACATCTATTGCACGCGTTGTTCACTTTTGGCTCTAACTTCTATCAAGCTTTTCTTGCTTCCCCTAGCTGGTACAATAAATTCATTAAGCTTTGTCATACATTATTCTACTTCAAGCATTGGAAGAAAAAGGATATTCTATATATTCATCAACTAGTGTCTCAAAATTGTCTTATACCCTTCACTACATTACAAGACCGCTATCCTCTACCTTCTTCTTTCTTAACCCAATACTCCCAATTCTCAAAATCGTTTTCATTTGCTAGAAACTTTCCTGCTGATTCTACTTCATTTTCTCCCTGACTCCCCCATATTATATCTCTTCTGGTTTTAACCCTAAAGCCTCTCTCATATATAAACTTGTATCCACTCCTATTTCTAACAGATTACAATCCTAAATTGAATCAGCATGGAAGCAAGACCTCTGGATGACCTTCTCGACTCAGCAATGGGACAAATATAGTATAACATTTTTACTACTTCCAAAGCAAGCCAATATTAATCAATCCCTATTTTTCTTTTACAACACAGTGGTTTGTACACCCATTTGTACCCATAAAATCAACCTTCCACCTCACCTCCCTGCTGGTCATGTCTTTTCGCTAATGGCACTCTACTTCATTTAATATATAATTGCCCTATGTTCTTAACATTTGGAAATCTGTCTGGTCTAAATGTTCAAAATATTTCAATGTTGTATTCCATTATCAATTCAGAATGTGTTTCTTGGATCCATGTCTGTAGATTTCCATAATACTTCCTCCAAGTCAAGGTTATTTGATCTTTTAATTGCTCTTGCTTTTAAGGTTATTCTTACGTGTTGGAAAGATACTTCTAAAATATGTACATTAACATGGTGGAACTTTATTTGTGATGAGCATGGAATTTCTACTGCTTCATCTTCAGTGTTATCTCAGAAAATGAAATCTGAATTATTCGGGTTACCCTTTACTACCTTTTTATCTTCATACTCACCCCCACTGTAATTTCTATTCACCTCCCCTTTCCCTCTCTTCTTTTACCCCTTTCCTTTTTCTTTTCCCCTCTTTCTCTCCTTTCTCTCTGTCTTAAAAAATATAAAAATGGCTAATGTTAAATAGATAATCTATTCTCTTTTCTTTACTTACCTTATAGCATAAGATTATATTTTCAGCTTTTTAATGTGACATCATCATATTTAGTATTGTATTAATCTTAAATTAGTGATTTTACTATGTTACTTTCCTTCCTTATGCTGCTTGTAACTTTAATACTTTTTATTCCTAATAAAAATTATTTGACAACAAAAAAAAAGTGGACTGACCTTGCACATTGTTGTGCATTGTGTTGTTAATCATCCACCACTGCGAGAAAGTTTCCCATGTCTTGAAGTAGCACAGAAACTTTGATAGAATAGGCTTGGTAGTTGTTTTGGGCAGGTTTTGGCTTTCATACTCTTTACTCCCCCAACAGAATAGTGGAGGATGAACCACCCTCTTTCTGTGACAGAAATTATATGCTGGATACTGTGGATGGATTAGTGATTCTCTGTTGGTCCCTATGTCATGTTTAGGGCATAACACAAATAAGGAAAATGCCATGGAGGTGGCAGACAGTTGATGGACTTTTGTCAATACTCTATATATGATAGGTGAACCTGTGGCAGCAGACTGACAAATAGATGGTTTTTGACTACCTGTCTGCACCCTCATCTAAATCAAGCCCATAGTTCTCCTGGTTGAGCCCTGCAACATCACCCTACTCTAAGTTATACATGGAGTTTCATCTCAGTGGATTTAATGGTTGAGTTGCCTCCACCAAAAGGATGTACAACAGTTTTAGTGGTCATTTTAGTGGTCATTACCTACTTCACTAGAATAGGTAATTTTATCTCTTTGAGGAACCTGCCCAGTGCTTAAAAATCACTCAACCTGTTTGGGAGGCTGAAGGAGAGGGAAGATGGGTCAGAAGAAAATTAGACCATTCAGAACACTAGACCACAAACCGTACTACTCACTTCCACAGTCCGAGGTCTGTTCTGGAACATAAGTGGCAGATGTCTGCACTCATTGAAAGGAAAAGGGCAGGAATGCACTCAATTTGACGTCCTTTCCTTTCCTCACGCTGGCTCTCATTTGGCTGCCTGCATTGTAAGCAGGATTGTTTTGTGAAAAACAATCCTGAGAGGCATTTACCTCTTTCTAAGTGTGCTGCACAATGCATCACACATACGAAGAGTAAAAAACAAGGAGAATAAAGATATTTCTCCTTGTTACATCTCCCCTGGGGAGGCATATAATTTTTATGCAATTCCAGGTGTACCACTAATGGTAAATATGGACATGCGCAAAAATCCATGGGTGGACCATGGAACACCTCCCTACTTGGGGCAGAATAACACAAGACTGCAATGTGCGCTGCCGTGCTTTACTCCAGATTTATCATGTCATGCAGGGCCATGCAAGTTGACCTTGAGTGGTTTGATGAACCTGACTTTAAAGTTGCGTCACCCTTGTGCCTCCTTGCATGGCGCAATGGTACAAGCATGACACAACACTAAAAAAGCCATAAGTTATTCCCCCCCTGTATCTAGAAGATGCCAAGACATTCCAATCTCAGAACACCTAACTATTGTACATAAAGAAGAACCATTCCTTCTACATGCCTACCACAATAATAACAGTAGAATAATCATATTTGCAACTGAAATTACTATTCTAAGGCTAAGATAATGTGAAACAGGCTTGATGTATGGAACTTTCAAAATGTGCTCTCCACCATTCACACAGAGATTTCACCATACGCTACAATATCCCTCATTTATGCACTGACGCCTTATAAACAAAATGCAACTTTGCCTGAACCATTCTAGAGGATTTAACATTGTGGGTAATACTAACCACATCATTTAATCAAACCAAACAAGCTTCTTCAAACATAGATGGATCCAACTATGCAAGACTCTCAGAGTACCTCTGCTTCATAGACTTCTGTGCCACTTTTGATTATATTGATCATGGAAAATTAAAGGGCGAAATTAGCTCATCTGCATGCCCCATCGGCCCTCTTGAAATTACTAATTTGATTACACACAGGTATGAGGGTGCAAGTCAAACTAGGGTCAGGGTCACATCTCTCCAGGCGCTTCTCACCACCAAGGGAACGAAGCAGGGCTGCGTCCTTGCCCCACCCTGTTCAATCTCATTTTAGCTGACCTAGTGACAAAACTGGACTGCTGCAATTCTCAGGCTCCGAAGCTGGGTGGGCTAACCCTTGCCAATCTCCTTTACGCAGATGACCTGGGGCTAAAAAGCCATACCCCGATAGGTTTGCAACACCTTCTTGATTCCATAAAAGCATATCCTGTAGAAAATGGCCTAAGAGTCCACTTAAAAAAACTTAAAAACAATGGCATTGCACAGCACGAAAAGAAAACCATTAAGCTGGCCAATCGCCTGCCAGCACCTGGAGACAGTGTCTAAATACAATTACTTAGGAATCATCAAAATCATTATTGATAAAAGGGGTCTTTCAAACCACAGAAAGAGGCCTTGAAATGAAAGGGAAATGTCCTAGCACTGACCCTAAGAAATTTGAAGAAGAAAGTGTTAGGACCGACTCTAACACCACTGCTCAGGGTAATACCGGCAAAACTGACCCTGACAATAACCTATGGGAGTGAGCCATTATGGGGAAGGGATGCATCAACGTTTGATAGGATCATGGTGGGATTCTATGGAGTGATCTTTGGTATCCCCAAAACCCCTCTACTGCACAGATGCAATTGGAGTGCAGACTTCAGAAACAATCCCTTGCCAGGGAAGACACATTCATCAAGTACTGGCATAGATTCAAGAACCTAGATACAAACAGACAGAACGCTCATGTATGGCTCGAACTATCTACCAGGATCCACTCTCCAACCATGGCCCATCTTAATGAATCAGTCACTGCACTTGGCCTCCAGGACGCTTGGGAAACATCAACACCTCACACCAGCTTCAAAAAGCTAGTAAATAAAACCATCAAATTGGTCTAGTCAATTGAGGACAAATCAGCAGTGGTGGGTAGAGCTACAGCAAAGTAACAACTCAGCCCTACTTTCATATGGGATACACAAACCCAATAAAAGAAACATTTCTGAGTTACCGACAGGGCTTATTACTATCACTTCTACACCATCCACCCTGGAAACGTACCACCATTATGACTGATTGCTGGTTGTGCCGTAAAGGGAAAGAAGACATGGTGCGCTTGGTGTGTATCTGCAAGGAGCTAAAGGCTGAGCGAGGAGCCATGTTACACCCACTTTTTACCCAAAGAAGCATTTTATCATTCAGACAAGTGGTCTTGGCCTTTCTTGGCCATGGCGCCTACTTAAACTGCCGTTTCATGAAATCTCCTGTACTGTCTGCCTGCACCTAGCTCGAAAGACCCCCTTATTTTTAAAACAAGGATGTACAAACACTACTGCAACCCCTGTTTTTTGTTCCTCTTCCTTTTAGAAAGTTATAGAAACACTGACTAATAAGTATATAGGTCACCTCAAGGTTAGGGGGCAAAGTTACTGTGGCCTGAACTTGCTATTTTGCACATAGACAATCTTAAAATTCTCTGTACTCACTTAAAAGCACTGATGATTGCTTAAATGTACCATAAGCCTTTATGTCCGTCATGACCAGCATGGCTCTTTGGTTAGATTAGAACAATTTGCTAATCTCACATACTGATAGACTAAATGGCCATGCCCCTGATTATCTCACTGTGCTTTAGTTTTAAGTTTGAAACAACAAAAACTTTCCCTTGCTGCTGCAAGCCCTATCTCTAATGGTCAGCCCTCCTGCACTATAGAATTAAAGACAATTTATAGATAGCTCAAGTCATCATGTTTTTTTAAATTACACTGGAAACCTCTTGACTTTGCACATTGTTGATTAATGTTTATGCATCCTTCTAGATATTTTAGATATACATTCAATATTTTAGATCGCCGAGAATGCACAAACAGATTCTATACTACTTGGAGTGTGTGCTGAGTGCTGATGTTGGAGTCCAGAAAGAGAGAATTACAATAGTCCAATCTGGACATAACCAGAGCTATTGCAACCTGCTTTCGTGCTGACTGAGGGATAAGAGGAAAGGTTTTCCTAAGCATGCTTATGAGCCAGAAACAGGTTGCTACAGTGTGATTGCCCTAGGCATTGAGTGTAAATTCAGTATATAGAAAAATTCCAATTTGTTTGTCTTTCCCCACTGGGATGGGACATATGCCTAAGGTGTCTGGCCACCAATTACTATTCCAGCTCAATGAGCATGGGCCAAAGAGCTAACCCTTAGTTTTGTCACCATTTAATTTCGGAGAATTCCATCCCATCCAGTCTGCCACTGCTGACGTGCATTGAGAGAAGTTTTCTGCCGTTGTGGTTAAGTTCTTGGGAACTGACAGAATAATCTGTGTATCATCAGCATATAATTGCACCTGCATCCCTAATCCTGCCTTATATCCGCAAGTGTTGACACATAGAGGTTAAAGAGCATGGGGCTTAATGATGAGCGCTGCAGCACTCCACATGGCAGGGGAAAAAAACTCTGAGTCGAACTGCTGTAACATCACCCTCTGCGAATGATCCCTAGGGATAGAAGACAGAAGGGCAAAAACTTGATGTGTGAAACCCATATCTTGTAGGCGCTCAATCAGCAGCAAGGGCGAGATGGTAACAAATGCTGTACATAGATAAAGGAGTATACAATCCGCGGCTGAGTTCAGGGAAGTTCCAGGTCCATGATACTTCCTGAAACCGAACTGAGAATTGTTCAGCCATCCCTGCTGTTCTACAAATTCCATCGGGGGATATTTAGATGTTTCTCTAGAATTTTAGCAGGACACACAAGCAGAGAATTAGGGCAATAGTTTTACAGTCCTTACTATATTGAGATAATTTTTTGTTTAGAAGGGGCAAGATGACTGCCTCCTTCCATCTCCGGGGTTAAGACCTGGAAAGAATAGCTGTGTTCATCAAAATAGAAGGTGGTTGAGACACAATGCTGGATACCACGTGTAGGATTGCTGGTGGATAGAATTCCAGAGTTGACCCAGATTTAGTATTAAGGATGTATTGCTTGGCCCCCTTAGGGGTAAGGGAGGGGAAGGGTGAGACTAATTTAGGCTCTTGGTCCTGATGCTCAGACGTCTTGGAGGGTACTGGTTGAGGCTCTCTAACTGGGGCTTACTGTGCATGCAGATTTGAGGGTTTAAGCACTTCAAAACCATCAGAGATGTCAACAATTTTAGATTGAAAGAAATAAGCTAGCTGGTTGCAGAATTTTTTTGAATCTTCGTGCTCTGCTCTCCAGCAGCCGGAGGGGTTGATCTGTTGGATCACCCTTCTTTGGCAGAAGTAGCATTTTCAATTTTCTGAGTGCAATATTTAGATTTCTCTTCAGTCAGAGCTAAATTTTATTCCCTAATTTGATTCCTATAGATGACTTTTTCTTGCTCTTCCTGGTTGTTCCTCCAGATTCGCTCTTTTCGGAGACACACCTGCTTGAGCAGTCTACGATTATGCCAAAGGGCTGATGGAGAAAGCCTTTTTTTCATGACTTCGCTAAGAGGGCTAGCCTGTTGGTTGCGATCTCCAGTCACTTAGCAAAAGCATCAGAACCTTTGTCTACATCTTCCGAAATCTCAACGGGTATGCCATCCAGAGTGTTGGACAAGGCTTCAACCAAAACCACTTTCCAATTTCTTACCCAGGATTTACTCTTAGGGGGCTGGCAACTTCTAAATGTGGAGGAAGACATAAAAGAAAAAGTGACTGCTCCATGGTTAACCAGCTTAGGGGAATGACTGATTGATAGGACACCCTAGAAAATATACCATCTAGGTTGTGACCTGCCTCTAGTGTGGGGGCTTTCACCAGTTTAGTCGTTCCCAAGCTGGACAAGGTTTTGATAAGTGCTAGAGAGTCTTGGTTGTTGTTCTCTTCAAGATGAAAATTAAAATCGCCCAGGATGGTCAAGCACCTATTAATCATAAAAAGTTATATGAGGTATCTTAGCTCATTTAAAAAAGGGAGTCTGGGTCCTGGAGGTCTATATACTAGCGAACCTCCAAGGGAACAGGTAGCTGATAGTATAAGCTTAAAATGCAGTGCTTGACAAGTCTTTAAATACTCGAAGAGACATTTATACTGAGTTTTAAACACAAGAGCCAATCCCCCGCCAGGACTAATCACCCTGTCCACTCTTAGGATTGAGTAATTTGTCGGAATGGCATCGACTGAGTCTGGACCAGGGGTTTCATTGGCCCACGCTTCAGTTATAATAACCCAGTCAACTAGAATATAAACCCCACATAATGCTTCTAAATACATTATTAAGCATGTATTTTAATCTAACAATTTGTCAATTAATACAACAAAAACTGAAAATAACATTGTAAAATTTATATACATAACATCATATGATTTTAACATTCAATACCTGAAATAATTATCAGAACTACCACAACTATTTAATAAGAATATTGCTAAAAATAACATTTTATACAATAATAGTTTATTAAGCAATATATTTCACAACAATATTATAAAAGCACTAAAATCAATATGGTTACCTTTGAAATATCTGTCCACAATATTTTTTATATCGCAAAATTCCTGCCACAATATTTCTGTATCACAAAATATGTTTTTCAGTATTCTGTCAAAATGCTCACCCAGCCTGATTTGAACAAAACACATGCTTGAAAATGAAGCCAGTGGAGCTGTTATCGGTTGGGGATCATGTCATTGAATTTCACCCTACTGTTAATCAACAGGTCCAATTTGCACCCCTGTTTTCAAGGATTCCGGAGCAGAGCTTTATAGGTCAGTCAGCAATGCACTATGAGCAGCTATCACCTCTAACTTGCTTTTAATTGTTGCACTTACTTTACTTCAGCCTAGTGGCATACACTATCACACTTCAGTCCATAAACTTTTGTATTCATATCTTAAAGTATTGTTGTGAGTTTGTGAATGAATTCACCTGAGTCATTGGTGATGCTTCCATCGGGGCAAGGCACACAGTTGAAACAGCAGATAGGACGCCCTGCTATAGCTGAAATCCTGTATCCGGCTGGACAGCTTTCACTGCAGACAGACCTCGGCACCTGTGAGAGAGTGGGTGTGTGGGGTTTGTGAGAGTGTATGAGGCAAACAATGAGAAAGAAAGATCATAAAGAGACACTTCTGCATTATATTAGTGGTCAGGCCATAACTAGTGAGCACACTATCACACTTCTTTATACTTCTTTATCTCATGCACCATAACAGTATACAAAATACACGTTTCCCCTTTCAATTCCTCACAGGTTATTTTAAATGTGGTTTTAGATACTAGCATGAATAACATTGGCAACTGTGTGCCCTGTGGGCCTGATGACATCTTTGTCGCTCTGCAGTGAGCCGCTATGCATTCCGCCCTTCTCCAGCACTGCCAAACCCGCCCGCGCTTTGCCCACCGGATTTAAGTCCGGCGGGCGGCCCTGTAGCGGCTAGCCTATAGCGATGCTTTTGAAAGCCTCATAGGAGTGTCTAAGGAAGGCAGCGCTGCGGGCCAGCTAAAGTGCGTTCCAGTATGGTATGGACCATAAACTCCATGCTGTCCTGGAACTGGAGGTGCATACAAACAGGGGGCACACTATGTGCCCCTGCATGCACCCCCATGCACAGGGGCAAAAGGGGGCCCTGTAGAGCCCTCTTTCTTACCTCACTGCCTCCAGTAACATGAAGGAAGAACCTCCATGACACCAGCGGCAGTAAGGAAATTCGTAATATGGCATATTGCAGCCTTCAGACTGCTGCTTGAACCCCAGGGAATGAGCTTCCTTGGCGGTTGATGTGGTCTAATAGCGGTTTAACCATCTCAGTTGTAATACAGCGGGTGGTCCTGCAGTCCCGCGGTTGTCAGACCACCATCCCGACTAAGGCGGTCTGTTGGACCGTTGTAGTCGTAATTCGGCCCAAGTGTTTATGTGCCTTTTAACATATTCAACTGTTTATTACAAGTATTTTGCTTTCATTATTCACCCTTTTCATATTTGGCTGCTCCAGCGAGCAAAGATTACAAAAAAGAGTCATTTGTGTTTAGAGAGGATCAGGTAGGGGTTTAGGAAGAGGCATGACCCACCCACACAAGAGTAAGCTGACTGGACTACGGGAACGCCCTCTACGCTGGGACCACGGCCAAACTACAGAAAAGACTCCAGCGCATTCAGAATGCATCAGCACGACTCATCCTGGACATTCCCCGACACAGCCACATCTCTGCACACCTGAGAAACCTGCACTGGCTCCCCGTCAACAAAAGAATCACGTTCCGACTCCTCACCCACGCACACAAAGCTCTCCACAACCAAGGACCAAGATACCTCAACGACCGCCTCAACTTCTACACTCCCACCCGCCAGCTTCGATCGACCAGCCACGCCCTCGCCACCGTCCCCCGCATCCGAAGAGCCACAACGGGAGGAAGATCCTTCTCCTACCTGGCCGCCAAGACGTGGAACTCCCTCCCCACCCACCTCCGCCTGACCCAAGACCACCTCGCCTTCAGGAAGCAACTCAAGACCTGGCTGTTCGAGCAGTAGCAAGTCCCCCTCCACAAGCGCCTTGAGACCCTCCGGGTGAGTAGGGCGCTATACAAATGCTTGATTGATTGATGGTACACAGAGTGATTCAAACTTAGATTTACCAAACCATGCAAGGCCACCGTGCATAACTCTAAGGCAGTGCAAGTCGACGCCATGTGTTACACTGTATGGTAGGGCTTTATGTGGGGGAACGTGGGTGTTCCCATGCATAAACCAATGCATTTTGATGCATTCCCAGATTTACTAACACTAGTAGACCTTGGAAAGCATCAGAATTGTAGGCTTTCCCAACTGAGGCACATTGAGGAGAAATATCTTTATGTCTCCTCATTGTTTCCTATTTCTAAGTGTGCTGCATTCTGCAGCACACTTAGAAGGAGGAAACTGTCTCTAAGGATTGTTTTTGTACGGTAAGGTGCCTGTTCCTGCACAAAACAATCCTGCCTAAAACATAGGTACCCTTGCACAATGATGTAAGGGTGCCTGGGTTGGCACACAGCATCAGATTAGGAGCTAGTGCAGTCAGAGAGCAAGAATGCACCATATATAGGGGGGAGTGGCCAGCCGGCAACTAAGATGGCTGCACCGGAGTAGAGCTCCAAGAAATTAACCCTAAAATCTGCTACAATTATCCAAATACAGCCCTTGATAACTACCTCCCTTGTCGTCCGGAGGGTGCTGGGATGACTTAGACCGAAGATCGTGATCTTCTGACTTGTCTGAGCTTAGGTACGGGGGAGCGGCCGTGGACCGGGGGAATCGACGGGTGGAGCCCCTGAACCACAGATGCCCAAGGAGGCGTTGGCCTGCATGGTGCGTGCCACAGGGGGTAGGCTTGCTGGTTCCTAGCTCTTCCCCCCCGGTTCTGGTTGCTGACAAGCAGGCGATTGGCGGGGGCACGAAAAATCGCAGAGCGGGGGCTGGCTGCGATCTCGACAGACGGGTCCAACAAAAGAAAAGCAGCCGCAGCAATCAAGGCCCATCTGGGCTGAGGTAAGCAGGAGTGGCCGTGGACCAGGAAGGTCGACGGGCGGAGCCCCTGAACCACCGATGCCCTGGAAGGCATCTGCCTGCGTTGTGCGCTCCGCTGGGGCTAGACTTGCTGGTTCCCAACCTCTTCCCACCAGTTTTGGTCGCTGAAGAACAGGTGATCAGGGGGCATGAAAAACTGCTGAGCATAGGCCACCCACGATCTTGAGGGACAAGCCAAACCAAAGAAAAGCAGCCTAAGCAGTCGGGGCCCATTGGCACGCAGTTCACGACTCACCCAGGACAAAAAAGATGAATATAGACATGGTGGGGAGGCAACAAGGGACATGCTGTGACGGGCCCCCCGGACTGTGCAGCGGAAATGACCCCTGGCTCAGGAAAGCCCAACATTGAGGTGAGGAGCATAAACTAAGGGTGGACCCACTTGGAGATCATAAACAATATTAATAGGGGACAGCAAGATACACATGGCCAGTACTTAGGTGGGTGGCGGCAGTCTGAAGTGGTCGTGAGAGATAGAAAGTGGACCCCATAAGAAGTGACACATTACAATATATCACAGGATTGGAGTCCCCCGTGAGGTGCCGTCATATTGGGTGATATACAGGAGGCGCCTGGTGACCATCCAAAGCGAACTCACAAGCCATATACAATAATACTCACCTTCACGTTGCAGTAATAATATAGACGAGCGAGGCAAAAGGGCCACACTGAACCTTTGACTATCATACACAGAGACAATGTTTAAGTGTGACCCTACGTCATAACTTCAAGGCCGAATCTGGGGAGGACAAAAATGAAACAGAGAGCACAAAGCAACAGTCAGAGGAGGTTGCCCTGACCTTGCAGGACACAAGGGGTACGCTCCACGCTCAAACATAAAATTGCCTCATTCACAACTGAGATGACGCTAATACATGCTGACCTGTGCAATTTGGGAGAAAGAGTGAAAACAACGGAAGTCTCTGTTATCTCACTCCAGTCTTCCACAAAAACACAGGAAGGAACAGTGGAGAAACTCAAGGCCATGACAGCGGACCTGGAAGCAAAACTCGAAGATTACAAAGGGCGAGCTCGAAGCAATAACGTATCCTGGGAGTACCAGAGAGGACTGAAGGACCGACCACGGACTTGTTTGTAGAAGACTTGATACAGAATCACTTACAGCCCCGCGCTCTCTCCCAATACTTCTCGGTGGAGCATGCCAACAGGGTGTCCGGAGGACCTCCTAAACCAGGTGCGCCCCCACGCCCCATTCTCGCCAGAATATTCAACTATATGGACAGGGACCTAATACTACAAACTGCGCGTACTGTCCCTCCACTGAAAGTAGAAAATTCTGCTATCCCTTTCTTTCCTGACTTCACAGGGAAGGTCCAGAAGATGCGACGATCCATCCTGGAGTTGAAACGTATCCTTCGAGAAAAGAACCTAAAATACGCTATGCTCTTCCCGGCAAAATTACGGGTGTTTGCGGAAGGGGGATCAGATTCTTTCTGGTCCATGAGGAGACCTGAGACTGGCTTGAGGGGTCAAAAACCCCAGGATCCCAAAGACCCAACTCACGAAGACATATGCAGGGGCAAGAAGGTCAACACAATACCCGAGAACTCAAGGACGGCCCTCGAAAGGAACTGGGTCAAAATGGCACAAATAAATAGAGAAGTGGTCTGCCGGATAATTATTGAATTGTGAGTGGGCCATAGAGACGTCAAGGAAAACTGTTTGTTTGGCAATAAAGAAACCAAAGTCAGTTAAGTAAACTGAATATGGGGAAGGGAGTCATATATTAGAATTTGGGACCACTCGGCTCCTCACCTACAATACAGAGCTGGGAGTGCAGTAATGTTAAACATAGTGCACTTGGCACATATTGCTTTGTTTTAAAAAAATGTAAGATAAGGGCTTAAAAGGAAGTGAATTTAGGGATGAATGACTCTTTGTAAGGTTTCGACTTGGACACGTTCCTCTACGCAAGGTTCAAAGGGAAGGGATAAACAGGCACTCTGCATAGTTGGAGGTGGGCGGTTTTAAGTCCACGTTGCAGTGAGGTGCGATGGGATGGGAAAGGTATTTGCGGGACTGTTACTGAAATGTTTAACGTTTACTATGTTATATGGTGGAGTGTGTCACAGTGCATGGTGCATTTGCAAATTGGTGGGTAGACGACCACGTTTGTGACTTTCAACAAAATGGAATGCAGAGCGGCTTGCATTCCGCAGAGGAGGAAGATTTAGATTAGTGCAACCACTTTCTCCGGCCCCCTGAGGCATAATCCAAAGCAACTGAATGAACAACGACCTTAATATGGCTTCACAGGTGGTTTGAATAAAGATACTTTCATGGAACGTCAACGTGTTGGGGGATAGAATAAAACGGGTAATAGTATTGCAATATTTGAAAAGACAGGCCCCTGACGTTGTTTTATTGCAGGAAACCCATAATCAAGGAACCTCAACCAATGCGGCTACAAATTGGTTGCTCAAGCTGGTTACACCAGGGGGTCACGGGGTTGGGCATTCTCATCCATAATTCATCCCCCTTACAGATCTAAACTGTGTCACATGACGCACTTGGTAGGTTTGTGACTCTGTCGGGAAACTGGGAGGGAAGGTTACTTACCATAATGTCCCTCCATGTACCACCTAGACTGCACCCCTCGACCTTGGCCGACTTGGAAACACACATACTTAATTTGCCCGAGGGTGATTTGTTGATAGGGGGACTAAAAGGATAGCCCCTACACCAGAAAGGTAAGTGAAATTCAATAGTAAGAATTAAAAAAGGAAAAAATGAAAAAGGTTTATAAACAACAAAGTACCTTGATAACTAGATGACTCTTACTATTGAATTTCACTTACCTTTCTGGTGTAGGGGCTATCCTTTTAGTCACTCTAAAGATGTAAGCTATATACATACAGAATTAAATCATGCTGGTTCTTTGTAAAATATCTGAGTGATCCCAGATTCACAATTACAGTATGAAGTCTATAAATTTTGTTAAAATACACTACCTGCCTTATTTATAATTATTATAATTAACCCTTTACAGATTCCTTCACATCATTTATGGCTTGTTGCCCCTCCTGTTGGTGGCCCTGAAGAAGGTGTTTTGTCACCGAAACGCGCGTAGGCCCCTTTCCATCCAGAGGAGAGGTCCCCAGAGACTCAATACTATCTGAAACAACTGTATTTGCTGTTACTTCTTTGTCCTGGAGACTATGCCAAACAACCAAATGTTTAATGCTATATTTTAATATGAGTATGACTGATGTATGTGTGAGAGTATGAATTGTTTTTTTTATATGATTAGCTACGGGATCATGTGTTAGGGTTTTGGATACTATCAATTGAACATATATGTGATAAGTTAAGAAAATAATGGAGAAAATTTCTCAATGAGTGTTTATAAAATTTAAAAAAACATAAATAAAAATTGTTAATAAATATATGGATTTCTTTGTTTAAATTTTTCTGTTGTTGGCAGGTGAGAACTCTTTGTAGTCTCAAATAAAATAACATAGGTCCTGAAAGAGCCTTTCTTTAATATTTTTAGTTTTTTCCCCCTTTCTCTTGGACCTCAAATTACTTTTAAGGGGGGCCTTTCGCTTAGATTTATTGCACAATCAGACTATTCAGATGTGTTGGGGGGTGGGGAGGGTGGTCCTGCTCCAGGAAGAAAGAGGTCCAAACATTAAAAAGCGTGTGTGTATGTGGGGGTGGTGGGATTGTTTCGAATAGGCAGATGCACAGTGCACGAACAGAAGGAGAGAATGAAGCTAGACAGATCTAGGACAAAAAACAATGTAAGGTTTTGATATAGCAGTGATGGAGCTCCACACCAGACAACATGTGTGATGTGTCTTTTGTACCAGTTACATCTTCAGCATGAGCTGCTGGGCATAGAGTAGAGGTGGAGACCCCCTCCCACATCGCCCAATCCTGTGTGCAGCCTAAAGGCTGCAGGGTGTTTTGAGTGAGAGGAGGGTGAGGGACTTGTCTGTCCCCACCTCTAATGGTCAATAATTAAATATAGGGGAGGGCAGAGCAGAACTCCACAGAATTCCATGGAGTTTTTATGCAGCTCTGCTGAATTTCGCGTAGTGCAACTCTGCGAGCTCCACCTACCCTTAGTCATTTTGGGCGTCTGGATTCTTGGAGTACAGGGGTGAACCAGCTCACTTTCTTCATATGTCTTCTGGTGGCTTTCTTGAAGGGGTGAAGGTGTCTGTGCAGTTGATGATCCAGCGGTAGAGGTTACGTGTGGCGGTGTTTGTGTCTACTATAGTCGGTGGTGGGGTGTTGACGAGGGCAGAGGTGAGCTAGTCTTCGGTGACCTTGTTCTAGCTTCTGTGGGGAGGTGCGGGGAGGTGGTAGGCATGCTTGTGTATGGTGTTTTTTTTTTGAAGAAGTGGATGCAGTGGTCATCTGTCCAGAGGGGTTCCATGGTGTGGCTGTAGGAGACGCTGTTTCCTTTGGTGAAGAAGGGTCGAGTGTGTGTCCCGCAGTGTGCATGGGGGTGGTGACTAGTTGCTGCTCCTCTGTTGGTGAGGTTCTCTAGGAGGGAGGCGGTGTTTTACTTGTCGTAGTTGTCCAGGTGGAAATTTAGGTCTCCGAGGAGGATGTTGTCTGTGGAGGTGAGGGAGTGGAGTGTGATGAGGTCAGTGATGGTATCAGTGAAGGGAGTGTGGGGGCTGGGTGACCTGTAGATGAGGAATCCATGGAGGGTTAGTCTAGATCTGGAAGTGGAAGTGGAGGCACTCCGTGAGGGACATTGTGTCGTCTAGGATGGTGGTCATTTTGTGGGTGTTTTTGTAGATGATGGCGATGCCTCCTCCTGGATGGATGGGGCAGTCCTTGCATAGGGTTTTGCATTCAGCTGGAATGGTGATAGGAAAGTCAGGTGCAGAGTTGGCATTGGTCCAGGTCTCTAAGGGGAAGGCAATATCAGGCGAGTAGGAGTTGAGGAGGTCCCAGATTTCAATGGCATGCTTTTGTAGGGAGAGTACTTTGAGGAGGATGCAGTTGAGTGGTTTGTGAGTGGTGAAGTCTGGTAGGCTGGGAGATGCTGCTAGGGTACGGAGGTGGGTGACGGTGCAGGGACAGCAAAGACAGGATAGAGGGTGTTGTTCGCCGTCAAGCGCAGGCAGTTGGCATTGGGTCCAGGGTTGAGATCTGGGAGGGTGCTGGAGTTGTAGCAGAGGCGAGTCGGAGAACCAGGGTCCCAGGCGCAGGTCGCAATTGAGCCTAGTTGGGCTTGCCTGTGGCATGCCAGCAGCAAGGCTGCTGCTTGGCTGCACAGCGGCCACCATTAAGTAGGGATTGGGGGGAAGGTGGGTCAGCAGGGAGGTGGGAAGGTCACACTGGAGGGGGAGGGGCAGCTGGGGCGGCAGCGGCAGGGAGAAAACATGGGAGAATGATGTAAAGGGAAGAGAGAGAGCAGAAGAGGGCACAGTGAAAAAGGCAATAGAGGCCTAACAGCGGAGTACTCTCACACTGGACCACAAGGAATGAGGCACAAGCAGGAGCCTGCAGGTGGAAGAGGGCCTCAAACACTCAACAGTAGAGTGTTCAGGGCTTGGGGGCAGCACTCAGTGGCAGAGCTGTGCATGGGGAGAGCGTTACACTGATTAGGTCAGGTGGTGCAAGACACCACCCAAGTTCAGTGCACCCAACAGCAGCTGATGCACCACTGGGCCAATATCATTGACTACGAGCAGGACCTGCTTGACTTGCTTGGTGTAGAGATTACGGGGCTCGGTGAGTAATTATTTTTTGTGTTTATGCTCTACAATGCTAACTTTTTTTTATGAATAGCATGCTGATCACACTCAAAAGTAAGTTAAGTTTAAGTTATTATCAAGTGATCCTGTTTGGGCTAGTCAGGTGTTTGGCGCTACCTGATCATACTCATCTGTGTTTGCTCTGGCAGATTATTTAAGAAGCCATTGCTGACTCCACTGTCCTCCTACGATCAAGATAGTGAATTAGTGATAGTGAGTTAGCTTTCTCTGTGACTTTCTTTATTTAGCTTGTACAGTCCCAAGCAAGCTCTCATTGATGTGCATTATGCATATATGCATTGCAAAAAAGGGAGACCGAGTTATCCCATCTATAGGGTTGAGAAATGAGAAAAGAATCAAAGATCATTCATTCAAATGGATTAGTTCCAAATGTAGTTTTTGTTAAGGAAATTTTGAATAGGGATTTTAGAATTAGTATGGCCAATTCATTAGTCAAGACTAGTACTATAGGGGATCTGATTTAGAAAAGTCAAATGCTACTGTGTTTGCCTGTCAAAATATTGTTGGTGAGATTAACTACTGTACCACTAAGTAATCTATTGTTTTTAATTTTCTTTATTTCTTATTCATTCTGTACCCTAGGGCAAGAAGAGGAACAGCTCAGAGGCCGGTCCGCGAGCCAGCGAGGAGGTGACCAGTAGTGCAGCTGCCAAAGTTTCTGCTCATCCCAGAAAGTCTTATTATTTATAATTTCCTTAACGTTTACCTCTTCCCACTATTATACTACTTTTAATTTTGCCTTGTTTATATTTTTTTATATTGTCTCCTTTTTTCCAACTCACCTATCCAGTTTTTGTTTGATGCTTGTTTTCCGTTCATTATCTTTTTATCCATATTTCATGTTTTTGTGACTTTCTCCTCTCTGCACTAGACTCTAGTTTTCTTCTGCTCTGTTAGTAAGCTTCCCCTCTGCCCTACATATCTTGTGGTAATGTCAGACTAAGAACATATTTTTGGTACTCTACTGTCTACTGTGAAGATTGCAGGCTCAAGGAAGCTAGTATTTTTCACCGCGCATGATTGTTGAGAAGGCTTTATTTTTCTAGCTCATGCTCTAACAGTTAACAAGAGAGTTGCCATAGTCATGGACCCCCACCCAATGTTGTGCTGTAATTCATTTATACAGTATACCAGCAGTTTCCATGACAGTGCAGCATGGCTGGAAAGTATGAGGACACATTGCATTTGCCAACCAACACCAGATGTTCTGCATTGACCATTATTCCACCCTTTCAATGTGTTTCAGTGACTTATTGTCAGAATCGTAGGCTATATCTCTGCCCCTCCATTATGAAACATTTGTGGTTGGCTTGACTACCTGAATTTTCTAACCTTGTCAACCAACAAAATTGCACAAAGTGATATTTTTGATACTGCTAACCGAACTTTAGTGATGTATTGCAGTTGTATTCTTTTGATCAAAAACAACAATATTGGCATCAAAAAAATGAGTCATTTGTTTTTCTACCCGCACAAACCACCAGTGCTTGGCCAAGTTCTGCTGTGGAGGAAGTTGGAGGGGGAGACACAGTGGTAGCAGTGATGTGAGACTCATGAACGCCTGCTTTAGCAGCTACAGTGTTGGTTCGGTTCTTATGGCCTCTTCTTTCTACAACTCAGCAAAAGCTCACATGATGAATGCTACAAATGATGGCTGGATGGAAAGAGGAAAGAATGGAAGGTTAAAAGAAAGGATGGGCGAAATAGTGAAAGGATGCATGGATGCTTGAAAGGATGCGCGGGTGGTTAAATGGATGGATGGACAAAAGGTTGGTTGAAAGTGTGGATACTGAATGGATCGATATATGAATAGATATATGGATTGGAAATTTGGGTGAAAGATGGATGAAAAAAGTAAAGCTTAAATCATGGTGACTATAGAAGAATGAAAAATGCAGCAAAGTACCTAATGTGCTGGCTAGCATGCCTCCATTAATTTAGCAAAACAACTTGTACTCCATGGTGCATAATGCCTTACTCATGAATGAGAGGTCATTTATGGTTATTTTTCCACACAAATTTCAGTTTTTTTCCTACGAAAGACTTTCATAGAAAAAAAACAAAATCACTCTTTTTTAATCTGGTAATTTTCTGCCTTAAATCTTTTCAGCCAGGCAGTCAGTGAGACATCTGGTTAAAAAATGGCCCAGTGACTCTACTAATTACATCAAATTCCAATGGTCCTAGGTGGCCAGCAATGTACTGCAATTGTGCCTCTATTTTATTTTGAACAAGTGTTTGCACATCATTGTTTACAATGTGTCTTTTTTATTTATTTGATTTTTTACTACTCCTGTTGGTCCACCACCACTAACGAAACTGCAGGAGATAGTGGCCTAGCTGTCCAGACTATCCAGAAAGAATACAGCCTCCTTGTGGCTCTGGAAGAAGAGAAGGTGGAAGCTTCTGCCTCTCACCCAAGTGCCACTTTCTCCAGCTTCCAGACCAACACATCAGTGTCAGCAGCGCCGCCAGCGTCAGGGGCCCTAATCCCCCCTTTCACTCAGACCGCCACTTGCTTGTCGCTTTCATTCAGCGTATAGACGAATTAGAGAGCAGGATGGCCCAGCTGGAGCAAAGCCTGTATTTCTTCCCTGCGTAGAGGATGCCCTCTTCTAGACCTTTTACATTTTTTTGATTTTGTGGGAGGGACATTTGTTGTGGTTGGGGACGGTGGGAATTGGTGAGGGCAGTTGTGACAATTTTACACTTTGTTTTGGACTAATTGTTGGAAGTTTACTTTGACCATTAGTTGGAGAGACTTTATATATTTGTTTGGGGAGAGGGGTGGGCCTTCTGTGGGTGGAGAAGGTGGGTTATGCTTTTGTTGTACAATAAAGAGGAAAATTATTTTATCATACTTTATGCCTGATGCAGTTTTTTGTGTTTCACTCTAACTTTGCGCTGCTGCCTTTTGGGGCAGCATGTTTTATTTTAATCTGCTTATCAAAGTGTATACTGTTTAGTTAAAGTTAGTTATATACTCCTGTCTTACTACCCTCTGAAACTATTATCGACCATATTGTCATGACCTATATTGCCTACAATAATGAAGATAAACAATTACTTATCTGAAGTAGAAGTTAGTTACTTAGTTAGTTACTTACTAACTAAACTTATTTATTTAACTCCATAGTTCTCTTACCTCAGTAGATGACGTGATGACTGCTACTTCTCTCAATCTTTTAAAACCTTAGTTCCTGCAGAGTTCCCCAAGGTGCCATACTTAATGGTGACGGAAGTAGTACGAGGCTAGTGAGCTATCAGAGAAGGCATCACAAGCGAGGTCCCACTCCCAACTAGGTGAACTGTAGGATTAATCAAAAAGATTATTAATCACAGGCAACTAAATTGTAAGAAAAACACAGAGTTAGTGGGTTATATATCTATATCATAGCTTTACAAAAATTGAGACCAGATTACCATCACCATGACACATCAACAAATCCTTGATAATATAACAAAAACTAGCAATTTTAACCTTATTCTGAGCTATGCAGAGTTGGCAATTAATTAAAACTAAAGTTATAAAATCCTTGAGTCAGAAAAAGTGGAAAGTCTGGAGTGGACAAGGTTATGCATTTATGCAACACAAGGCCTGAATGATGATGCTGCCGACTGATGTTCTTCTATATCAAAAATATGGATACATTTTATGTGTGGGTGGGTAAATGGGGCCTGGATGTGGGATATTGCTTAGACAATGGAAGATCCTGCAGTGAGCTGGTGTCTCTTTCACCACGTCCTCTCCTCTAAGTGTATGATCTGTTTATGGTGTAAATAAAGTCACACCTCAATAAATCACACAGCCCAGGAGAGGAGGGTTAGGGTTTGATGAATGGATGGGATAGGGTGGGAAAGGGTATCTGGGGAAAGGTGTGGCAAACACAAACAATGCACAAACACAGCAACAATATTCATCTGGGCGTTGAGCAGCACATCATCATCTGTCTGTTGTGAGATCTAGGAAAAAGTGGAATAATCCTTAAAAAATTAATGCTGTTATGTAGTGGGCACCTAATGCAGGCAGGGGGACGAGGGGAAAATGGAATAATAGTTAATGAAAGAATGCAATTTTGCAGCTGTGCTTCTATGGCGAGCAGGTGGTCGATGGCTGGTGGGAAGATGTAAAAAAAGAAATATAGATTTTTTTTAACAATCAATAAAATAAAATGAAAAAATCAAATAAAAGAAAAATAAGAACAATAACTAATTGCTGGTAATCCCAGGGAATACTATGGGACAAGTATCCTCTAGTAATGCATCCCTGTTGGGAGGCAAGAGCGTGCCGGTGAAAAATGCAAAAAGCATATATCAAACTGTTAATACACAAATGCCAAAATGATCCTCAAGCATAATATGACAGTGATATCAGGGAAAAGTAAAATACAAAAAGGCATAGCCCTCTCCTATCAATATCCCTTTGAAAACTGGAAAAAGGGTGACTTTACAAAATGGCCACCGGCCACGTATTCAATCAACAACAGCAAGCAAGGAGGCATGGCCACAACACATGCAGGCCTACGGCAAAAGCACACTGACTGGCTACACACAATGGCCGCTGGCCACATGGTCAAGCAGCAAACAAGGAGGTATGGTCACAACAAACAACACATGCAGGCCTATGGCAAAAGCACACTGGCTGGCTACACAACATGTTCAACAACCACTTGGTCAAGGAGCAAGCAAGGACAAATGGTGGCCTATGGAAAACACACACACTTGTTGAATACAGAAAATAGCCATCGACTCCATGACCGTTCAGCAAGCAAGGAGGCATGACCTCACCAGAGAACACATGCAGGACTATGGCAAAAGTGCACTGGCTGGCTATAGAAAATGGCCATTGACCACATTGCCAAGCAGCAAGCAAGGAGGCTTGGCCCCAAACAAAGAACACATGCAGGCCAACTTTGGAGAACAAAGATAAATTATGGTCTATGGGAAACATACATACACACATATGCACACACACATATACACATAAACACACACACTGGCCAGGCAAAGGAGGCATTGGTAACACTGAAGAGAACACTACCATTAATTCAGAAATCCCAAAAACATAAAATATCTTAGCTATAAAAATATACATGTCACTGCACATCCTCCCAAGACATCAAATAATACCCCACATATAAACTTATTGTACACACAAAAACCATGAAATACAAACAAATCCCACATTTGTAAATTAATCCAATGCCATCCCATCCCTAAATGATGTTTTGAAACTACATATAAAACAGAAACAGTTGTTTCATGCACCCATCACTAGTACTGGAATGGGCCTACTGACTGGATGACCCTTTGGCAGACTAGGCCACATAGTATAAAAAAAGAAATAGCAAATTTACAAACATAGAAAAAATGTACTGAACTGTGCAACATTGCTTCTTTACAAAAGAGAACAATTAAACCCCAAAATATAACTAGGCCCCTATTGAAACTGAAGGCCACCCACCACAATAATTTTTCAAAATCAAAAAAAGAAGAAATAAACACTGGTGAATGCCCTCTGTCAAATAAACAACACCCTTATACAAGAGTATTTAAACGTACTTATGAAATTTCAAAAACAATTTTCTTAAATCCAATTGTGTATATATGCATAGACAAAGAGAGTGATCCTTCCTGCTCCGAATGAACAATGAAAAGGAGATGGACAAAGCACTGGGAGGAGACCACTGGACAGGACAGGAAGTTGACGTCTCTGGGCCCCTTCATTTTTGTTGGGAAAAAAGTAAAATAAAAAAAGAGTTTTTTGCACTAAAAACCACCTTAATGGTCCGTTGGAGAATAGTAACTCGAAAATGCATTTTTTAGTAGATTTCTCTGCTTCCCGAGTAGAGAAGCTGCTCTAGGTGCAGCCACTGTCGCTTGTGCTTGCCAGTGTCATGACAAAGCGCCAGAAGCTGCGCTAGAGGCTGGTAATTCTCACACGCACTCGCTAGCGGCTGGCAAGTCTTGTCACGCTTGCACCAAAACAAGTCATGCGCGTGCCAATAGAAATAAAACTCTGCTATGCAGCAGAAGGCGCAATTTATTGGGAGCTCCACATTCCAAGTGGAATGCAGAGTTCCTGCATTCAAACTCCATGAGCAGCGTGAATTGCTCAAACCAACCCTACTTAGGGGGGAGAACTACTTTTCTTATTAAGCTCTGCTTCATGTGAGGATATGATTCCCCTTCTCCCCCTCTAAGATTAAGAGCCTATCTCACCCAGATACTGGAATCAGTTTCCATGAAAGTAAACCCCAATACTCAGAGCTCACTCTTCTCATCTTAAGGGCCCTCTCAAAAGCTGTCAGTCATTTGTGTATGATATCACCCTCATGGTACTTAGGGACAATCCCATTGGGTAGTCTTGGGTCAAACCCACCACTCTGGGACACTTCTGTCTCCTGTTTGCTTCCACCTTTTTTTTCTCTACCCGCCCTAGTGGTTCTCTTCTCCTCACATGCCCACTTCTTCTTGGCCAGGGCCAATGTCTCTGCTTCTAGCAATATGTAAGCCGGCTGTGCCTCAAGCTCTCTTTCCCTAAATTACAGATCTGGCTTACCTCTGATGGATCTTCTTCCTCCACTAGCTCTAGACAACGTCCTGGTCACTGTGTTTGCGGAGAGGTGTTCAATGTCCTCATCACTGATGTTTAGGGTCTTCCTCCCCCATACTTCTACCTATGGGGACTCATCTGTGTTAGAGTGTTGATCATCTAGCTGGGCTTCTGCCAGGCCATAACGGTCTTTATCAGCAATTTAGAAAAAACAATGGTTAATCAATTAATAGTATTCTGCATTGAAAAGTACAAACAATGTTTGCACTAGGTCAATTGTAGTTGTCCAACTAAAATACAGAGTTGGTGTTACTTAACACAAGATGTGAATCCCACCACTGTGCACCAAATGTAGGAAGGTGGGGGTATTCACCTTCAGTTAGTCATAATACCATGATCACTAATAGGTCCAGTCAAGTCTCAATTAATGAATCCTTTCTCAACCGCTGGTACCTTAGCAAACAAGCAGTCCGGCTTGGATTAAGTTAGGAGACAGGTATGTGTAAATAATTTAATATCACCAAAACAGAAAATACTTAAAAGACACATCAAATAACAATGCAACAACAATTCATACAAATAGAGAATATGTTTATCTTCAAAACACCAAGCAATAAAAATCCAATGTAGGGAACCGGAGATATGAATTTTTAAAGATTAAATCACAAATCATGCATTTGAAATCAAAAGCTTAAAGATCCACTCACGGCTATCTAGTCACACTGGACCAGGACAAAGTTAAAGTTTTATGTCGGCTGCGATGAAACACAGACATGATAAGCAGAGGGCTAGATCGCAGTCAAAAGTTTTCCTTCGGATTTAGATCTCAGCAGACGGGTTACTCAGTCAAAATGGTGACCGATATCCCATCCGCTGAAATTTAAATCGCATAGGATATAATGGGTTTTATATTTCGATGGAGTGGTTATCTGTGACAGAGTAATCCGTCCACCGAGATCGACATTTGGGGTGGGCAGAGCTTGTGGAGTTAAACCATGTGGAATTCCATGCATAAAAATTCCATGAAATTCGGCAAGCCAGCAGAGTAGCCCGACTCCCCAATGCTTTCACATGCTACATGGCCACACCTAACCCTATGAGGAAAGACCCCAAGCCTTTTCCAAAGCATTACAGGGCAGAGCACTGCTTTCAATTATCCTCAATGCAGCATCCGTTCCCTTGACTTTTCGCATGAAAAATGTTTACTTTGAAAACGTCACATGATGGCCTGTAGCACAACATCGGTGCAAGCCATTTAGAACGACAGAGGCAAACGGTAAAAATTTGCCTGTATTTTTTATTTTATGTTATTTTTTACTGGGTAGTTTGAGTAAGGAAGGTCGCGGTCTGCAGGAACAGCATGCCCAGGTGCTGACCATCTAGCCAGCTTTAATTTCAGCACTTGAGAGAGGCCGCATGTGGAGGTCAAGTCAGTGGTTCCTCTGAAAGCTGTATGATTTCCAGGATAAGTAGCATGCACACTGCACAGTGTGGGTTTTAAACTGCTGGAGGCCATTCATCCAGACATTAGTCCTGAGAAATTGCCTTTTTATAAATATCACAGGAATGTTGTCAATGTTTGGAGACATTTTTTCAAACAAAGGTTTCTTTGTATGGATTTGGATTTTAAAATGGCAAGTTATTCTCTCTCTATTTCCCCTCCTTTCTCTCTGTCGTGTCCACTCCAAGAGAATGAAAAAATTTTTTTTTGAGACCTGAAATGTCAGCCTACCCTCGTAGACGCAGCACTGGCATACACATTTTCCATTCCCAGACCCTGTACTGCATGAATTTTATGACAACATGTTCTTATTCCCATTTCTGTCCTGCCACATCGGTATTACTTTGTGAAGCTCTCACTTTAATAAAATCCTTTCAAAATGTGTAAAATGTCTAGAACCTAAGTCACAAAAAACAGATCCCGAATCATAAACATATGCCTCTGTGCCACTTCCTGACACAACCTCCTGTATACCATCACCAGTGTCAACTTCCTCTCATACCACACAGCACGGTATCATCCTAGTCCAACACTTGACTGCAACTCTCCCTTCACCCACTACAACACTGTCGTCTACACTGGGCCCCAGATCACCCCTTATGCCTTCCATCCATCTAACTCACCTCACCTCTCAAAGAGTAGCCTAACAACGAAGAACCGAGTGCCAGAGGAAGCACGGACACGGTGTGCCCTGCCCGTGGGTACTGCAGCGCACCTTCCACACAGCCAGACCACCCAGGTTACATTCTAACGAAGTCAGAAGCACTCATTACAAAACAAGGTCAACAACATCGCCATGTTCCGTCAAAAGACAGAGGAAGTGATGCACACACTGGGGGGATGGGGCAGTGCGAGGCCATGCGCACAGAAAGGGGCGAGCAGCACGAGTTGGGTTGAACGGTGGGGGCAGCTCTAGTTGAACCAGTGGATCGAGAGGCGGGGCATGCTAGAAAGGGCAGAGAGACAAGGAACTGCCCAGGGCTAAGAGACAAGTAGGAGACAAGAAACACTCACAAAAGCAAGAGAGGTACTATCAGAGAACATTGACAAGTTGATAAACTAAACCTCCATAGGAAATCATCAAGATAGTAGTCATGATCAACAAATGACAAACAGTCAGAGGAGAGATCATGAGACAAAGGTGTGGTCTAAGGCAAAAATGTAATCATCAGAAGAGATTTCACTTCCCTTTTGAAGGTGGTGGTAGACCGGATAGGATATTTTTTTGTGGAATATCTGTGGTTTCAGCAGCAGGGGGCGGTAAACAACGTTTACCACGAAACTTTTTCCCTGCAGGTAATTATAACGCGGTCGTAACAACGACTGCGTTGTAATTCCGCATACCATTACTCTGCAAGTTGGAACAACGACTTGCGGAGGGGGGGAGACGGTGTTGGATTTAAAATCCAACACCTTCCCTACTGTCCGCACAGACTGGAGTTGGAATAGTAAATTATACTATTCCAACATCCAGCGCCCCCCCTCCGCAAGCTGGACAGTGTAATGACTCGTGAGGTTACTTTCTAGTGCAAGGTCAGGCAGGTCTACTCATTTCACAGGTACCACATAGCAGGTTCGGCCGTCTTCTGATTTAACCCTGGTCCATCTATATGAATCATTATGTGTATACAGATGACACATTTAAAATGCCTCAAAGGTTTTTATAGAAAGGTAAATGTACATGTGTTATATATGTATTATTTTATATTTTTGTAATTTCAGTCTATTCTAGCACTGGCATGTTGTAATGCTAGGGGGGAAGAAAAATCCAAATAATTGTAGCTCACACTCTCTATTTCACCTTCCATTTCTGTCACCTCTTTCTCAAATCCTAGGTTCTCCTCTACCTGGCATTGTGACCAGAAAAAAAATATTAAACACTAGCTTCAAGTAAATAAAAAGCTTCTTGTTGACCCTAACCTGTTATGTGAGTGTAAAAGAAAGGATACTCTAGTTCAAAGGTTTCCTTTTATATTGTTTTTTTTAGTTGATTTAACACAGATATGAATGTTTTATTACATGGGGGTATGTCATATTGATGTTCGCATAGTAAAGTGTGATGGACATGTCTGCCATTTTGATGGAAGAATATACTACATACACACTCTTCATACCTAAACCTCCTCCATCATGCAGGTCCAACTAACTGTCAGCCCTGATGTGATGGCTTACACATCTAAATATGGCCCTACCAGTACCAACAAAGTAATAACCAAGGATGGTGATTCACTTTACAGAGAAAACTGATGGAGATGATTATTAAACTCTAGATATGGCAAATGGTATACTGTCTGCATGGCGGGTGGATGCATTACCCTGAGATGAATGATTAGCAGCCAGTACACCAAACTCAAGAACAGTCCCTTAATTTTACCTAGACATCATTTAGACTGCAAGCTTTTTCTGGAGGCTTGTTCGAAAGACCTTAAGCCAATTTCTTACCTGAGTGAATTTTCCTCCCCAGTAGATCATGCTTTGGTTGATGATAAGTTGATGGCTTTGTTGCGCTTTAGCATCGTAAGTGCCCACTCTCTCCAAGCTGCTGGTGTTACTGGATGTCATGTGCCAATATAACAAGTCAAAGAAAGCTGGAGAGTTTCCATTTGCATCAAAGTATAGGTCTTTTCTAGCAATATTCCTTCTCCGGACAGACTTCACATAGTGCAGCATCTGCAGACATAATTCATTTATGAACAGAATACCCCAATAGTAGAAAGGAACCCCAATAATAGCAGGTAACCAAAACTCATTGTGGCCAAGGAATATGGATCAATATGTAGCAGCCACCTGAATAAGTTCATGGACTCCCTGTGTTAATTATAACTACAGTTATTCAGCCATATTGCATGTGGCTTCCATAATTTGACGCAATTAATTATGTGGATCCTAGTTTAGATTGTTATAGGGAGGGGACATTGGTACTTTATAGGAAAACCTTCACACACAGCAAAGAACATAAATAGAATGTGCCAGAGACGTTCTGTAAACGGGTGACATGGTGAGTTCATTACCTTTGAACCTTAGAGGACCAGGTAGGTCGGATTGATCGAACTACAAAGGACATGCTCTATGTGTCTAATAATGGAGGGAGGAGGTGCATTTTCTGTAATTTCTGAAGACAGTGATGTGGTAATTTGGTAACTGGTCAGCTATATATGATTTATGGAAAGGTCTTTAATGACTATGCGTGTTTTCATTGTGATTAGGTGTTACCAATTCCATCAAGTGTAAGATCCCTTGAACTACTGAAGGGTTTGGCATAATTAAATCTGATATTATTGGTCCTTTTATGAGGGTGTGTGAAGTGGACTACCACACCAATGTATGGTGATGCTGAAAGAGAGAAAATGCTGCAGACAGAAGAAATAGGTTAAAGAGAGCACAATTGATGTGTTTTCAGTTTGTTTTCAATTTCTTCCTAAAGGTACAATGATGGAGTGGAAGGTGAGTGTCCAGGGGCAGAGCTTTCCACAGCCAAGGAGCAAGTGCCGAATACAAGCATCCTCCCTGGTTAGAGCAATGAAACAGAGCTTTTGATTGGAACATCAAGAAGTATAATATGGGGAATAGATTTTCAGACTGGGTGTAAAATCATGGATTGATTTACGAATGATTATTGCCATATTTTATGAATGGAGTAAAGGAGAATTTGCTAAATATGCAATAGTGCTAGGCATCAAGGAGAAACTCCCACTGAATGAGGTAACTTAAATGTTTCCTGTCTGCAGTGTTCTGTGAAACATCCTACCCATTATCCTGATGTTTCCATGGCAAAGGATTTGTTGGCAGGTGGTGTTACTAATGCATGTAGAGTGAGATCTAATAACACACAGAGATATACATGAAATATGGTCCATCTTTGACCAAGCAAGGAATCTCACTGTAAGCTATGAGCTTCTGCGGGAAAAACGTTTGGAATCTGTGGGGACCCAACGTTTCCTACCACCTAGTATTCTCCCAAGTGTTCCTATAAAAATGGTGCCTCTCTTGTGTGGGTTAAGGCTATTGCCCACAACAATAAAAGGCCTCAAAACACAACATGGACACATTACATTTTTCAACAGAAAACAAAAACAATTTTTGCAAAGCATCTAGCTATAGATTATGATCCTTAGTTCAGCTGTCACTCAAGGAAACATAGCAAATGCGTACATTTTTTAAAACTAGACAACCGTGGAAATACAGGGTGACCTTGTTTGACTCTTAAAAGGTTTTCTTACCATGAAACCCTTGCAAACGTCAAATTTCACCTGAAATACACATATCTTCCTCACATTTCTGTGATGGAAAGTTCTGGAATCTGTGGGAGCCTCCAATTTCCTATCATTTCCCCAAATGTCACTTATGTGAGTAGGCCTAGTACCTGCAATAGGAAAATCTCCAAAACACAATGAAGAGAAATCAACATTTCCTGTCACAAAAAATTATCTGATTTGACAATGAGGGAGCAGTTTTGTTTTGTCCAGGCATCGATGACCATCCAGTAAAACCTATCAAACACAGACATTTCTGAACACTAAACACCCAGGGGAGTCCTAGGGTGGTATGCCTCACGGGGATCCCACAAGGTTTTCTTACCCACAGTACCCTGCAAACCTGAAGCTTTACCTAAATTTGCATATTTACCTTGCATTTCTGTGATGTTAACTTCCGAAATCAGCAGAAATCCACAAGATTATTACCACTCAGCATCCTCCCACTTGTCTCGATGAAAATGCTACCTCACTTGAGTGGTTGGGCTTGGAGAAGTGCACACGGCAGGCACAAATTGGCAGGGCAGAAACGTTGCTGGGGGTTACATGGGTGGGTCATGCTTGAGAGGACCCTCCCAACACATTTGCCTTTAAAAATAATCCCTGGTGTCTAGTGGGCCAGATGAGTGCTAGTCCATTAAAAGGGGGTGTTTTCCAGCTAAAAATTCCCTCCCTATTGGTCTAATGGGTATTCTGCTCACCTTCAGGGGCAGATTGGAGGAAAACATCCTTCCATCTGCCCCTGACGAGGTGCAGAAAGACAGCAGGTTTTTTGGGGGTAGGGGTGGGCTAGGCTTGATGTCTGGGTGGCCCGCCACACCCATTTATTCCCCTAAAAACTTCCCTGATGTCTAGTGGGCTTTCTGCCCCCAGATGGCAGATTGGAGGTAGCTACCTCCAATCTCCCCCATGGGAGGCAGTAGACTTTTGAGCCGGAAGAGGAGGCATAAGGTCATTGTAAGGGAGACACCCCCCCTCAAAAAATTGGCCCTGGGATCTAGTAGGTGGATCCCTGCTTGGTGATCACCCTCCTGTGGCAATTTCCAAAGAGAGATCCACTATGGAGTAGTACCATGGAAAAGGGAGAGTTCCCATTTTCCAATGACAACTCCCCTTCCAGATCAGTGCCGCTTGCAATTGCGCTCAGAGATCTTAGACTCTATTTCTACCTAAAAATCTAAACAATCATATATCTGGTTTCCCTTATAATATTTTTATTGTGTTGATGTCATTTTGTTGATTGAATTTTAATCTATTTTCCAAATACAATTTGGGATTTATATTTTTGGGTATTTTGACTTTTTGGTGCTGCATGAATACTTTACACTTTGCTCTAATGTAAGCTTTTCTGCTCAGTGCCATAGATACCGTGGGGTTGTGTTCAAGTTATTTATTTATTTAATTTGAATATTTTGTTTTAAATGGTACAAAAAAGGATTGTCATTTTTTGGATATATAATATATAGAAAATGGTATCTAACCAAAACATGCAAACCGTTATTCATGTAATGATACAGTTTGCTTGAGGTAAACACTGAACCCCCAAAGTCCGTATTTGATCTGTGCTTAGCAGAACTGCTGAATAAAGCATGTAGTTGATGAGTCAAATAGTGAACCCCAGGCTCTCAGACATTTGTGAGTGGAGTCAGCTCAATTTGCATAAAGTTCTTCTCTCTGTGGTGCCTTGACCCTTTTATCAACCCTATCTGAAAAAGTGGGGATCCCTTTGGTTTTCCAGGGTTGCAATATTATATATGTGCAACTACCACTGCAATATATTTGAGTTTTTGGAACTTATGGGCTGGTCCTTATAAGAGAGAATAACAGAATAAGTGAATACATAGATTGCATGAAATTTGTGTAGGAAACGTTTTTTCAAACAATCACAAATCAAGTTTCAAAAAATGATATAATCTATCACGCACCCAGATGATTTGGGACCAGTTAGCTTTGCTCAAACTGCTACGTCTGCAGCAGGAATCTGAGTTGCTTGGAAATATCTTATGCACCCGGGTGGAGGAATAGTAAATGAACCATTTCCTGAAAAATTGCATTTTATGATAGTTAACACTACTTGGTGCTGAAAAATGAGCTCATCAGCTTTTCTACAGATGGTTTCTCTAATATTTCTATCTTCTTCTTTTAGCCATCTATTGGAAATTTTACCAAAAATGTTAGACGTTTTGGCACCCACCAGTGTGTGCCTCCAGCCCGCTTCTTTAACATAAGTAGGATTTTCAAAATAATTCTGCACTAATTTCTCCTGTTCATATGTCGATGACGGTGATATATTTTTAAGAAACCATTGCAACAATTTTTAAGCAGATAGTGTTAATGTGGCTATCTCATCCCATGTTTCCTACATACAGATCTGATACCTTATGATACCCATTCATTTTCCACCTGGCAACTAAAGCCTGATCTAGATGTAAAAAAAAATGTGAAATTCTCTCCATTTAGCTATCCCAACCCTAATCTTTGTGAACAATGGTTTGTAGTTCAATCCATAGAAATATTCAATACTATTTGTGAGTCTAATACTCAGGTATCTTTTCGGTTCTCATTTAAACAACATTGAAGGTTCTGTAATAAACCATCTGGGATTCTGCTTCTGCACTGAAGTATCTTGGTTTTCAACTTAATCATTTTATATCTCCCTAAAACTTGAAATAACGGAAATTTTCCAAAAACCGTAGTTTGGCAGTCTTTGTATTATTCATAGTGTTTTTTTTTGCATGCCTGTTAAGTCATAAACAGCCCTGAGTAATTGATGTCTTCATAAACTTTCTGCTGAAATGCTGATTTGCTCGAGATGTACCTAAAATAATAATTTTTTTAAAAAATCCCTGGAGCGCTTTTTCAGCATTCTCAAAACACTCTCTGTTCTTATTGCGGGTATGTTGGATCAAAGAGTCATATGTAGTTCTGTCTGATTTTCCAAACTGAGCCTTTCTGTCCTATAGCCTTTTTTCATAAACGTTTCCATTAAAATAAAAATGTGTGATCTTAAAAGCTGTCCAGATCACATTAAACAAGGAAGAATTCAGATGTATTTAAAAAAAGAGCTTTGAAATATGTTTTTATTAAAAAACCCTGTTTTTAGTATAAAAGTCCTATGAAAACAATGTGCTGAGCGTATGGAAACCACATAATCGAAATACCATTAGGTAAAAATAACATGGAATAAATTTTACTGGATTTAGTAGTCAAGAAGAAATCTATGCGAATCACTGAAACATATATATTCTCTTCTTCAGGGAAATTGCGCTCTCCTGGAATCAATAGCCATATAAGCTTGCTTGTTTTGTGCTAAGATTGTTAAACTCTGAAGGTTAACTTGTTTCTTTTGTGGAGTAGTAATATCTATCAATCAATCCTAGGAGATTGAAAAAGACAAGATAACGGCTTGGGGTTATCTTCTTTTTGGAGCATAATAACTGACCAATGTAGTTCGTACGACGGCAATTGTACAGTTAACCCAGCACCATTGCCCCCCTTTATCGCTTTTCTATCTGTAATCTGAGGTGATAAATGGTGAGCGATAAAAATAGCAATTCCTTATGTGCTGCTTCTAAGGATGAGAAACACTTGAAACCTGCCCAGGCCTTAAATATCTGCAAATTGCTTACCTTAGTGGATGAGACATGGGTCTCTTCAAAAAGGATTATATAGGGATAACATATCATAACCCAATCATCAATGACCTTGGCATTTTGCCTAATATTTAACATATTGGCATTGAATGATAAAATATACAATATTCTAATATTAGAGTCCAAATATAGCATCATCGTAAACTTATATTTCTGTTTCCAGACCCCTACCCTCTTTTTAACAATTCTAAAAACCTTTCAATGGAAAATCTTGATTTCTAATCTCTTAAAGTGCATTGAGAAATGTAAAGAGGAAGTTCATAACAGTGCTTGCTAATAAAGTGCTGAGTAGAGATATACCAAGTCTAAATACCCCTAAGAACAGAGAATGCAGCATAGATGACAGCTTCATTTTGCATTTGTACCTTTTTTCCCTAATGTGAACTCCCTGTACCCCTCCATTACCCCAAGCTATGGACAGGGATCTGCCTTAGCACCCAACGGGCCCCATCTCTAAGCCAAAGGGATTCTGGCATCATGACAAGGACCTGGTTTTGCAGCCCCTGTGAATGATTTACCTCCAACACTCCCAGTGGAATTTCTTCTTCTCTCTCTCTTTAGCAACTATCAGCTATCTCATGATTATGTAACCTCGTTGAGCAATTACTAGAGCAGTTACTAATACTCACATCAACCCCCCATGTCTTTCAAATACAACTAACCAATTATAGCAATTGTGAGACCCCAGAAAGAGGAAGCATGCTGTTTATAACTATCAAACAATCAGGGATTCTTTTAAGCTCGCTACTGAGACACTGGGGGTGGGAGCAGCTCTGGTCAGTTGAAGAGCCAGTTCTTGAGGGACTTTCTGAAGATGTGCAGGGTGGGGGCACGTCTGATGGCGATCGAGGGCTCATTCCAAGTCTTGGCTGCGATGTAGGAGAAAGTTCTGCCACCCGTTCTTGCTCTACGGATATTCCTAAACTACCTATGCCTGCACACACTTTCAGGTGCTCTTGACCCTTTGTTGTATGGCTTTAGCAAAAACCAATTCCTTAATTCTTTCATTTTCAAAGTGAAATAATATTGTGCAAGGATATTGATCAGATGCTCGAAGGTGCACTAGAATTCAATGTGCCTGCACGATAGTCAAGTCATGGGAGGTATTTTGACAAAACTTTGAGTAAAAACTATCACGTTACAAAAATAACAAGTTTTTAATATTGTGATACACAAATATCGTGATGCAGAATTTTTGTTTACAAAAACAGATTTTTTTTAAGGTATATAATATTGTTGTAAAAAATATCGGTGTTGCTAATATTGTTTATTGTTTAAAAATATAGTTGCATATTTATGTATTTTAGTGTATACTTTAATTGTATGTGTTATAAATTATTTGTATAATTGTTGGTAATGTTTTTAAATATAGCTTTTTAGTTATTTTATATTTAATTCATGGTTAATTGTAATTTATAGTGTTGTAGCTGGTTGTGAGATTTCTAGGGATAATATGTGGGAAGTTCATTAATTACAATTAATTAAAATTATTTTTTTAATTAAAATTACATATTTATTTGATCATTAATAATGTAAATTGTTTAATTCATATATTTTGAAAGTTATGTTTTAGGTGTGGGTTGTTGGGGCTGTAGATGTAAAGGGTGGAAATTTAAGACAACTAAACAATTAGGTGCCGATTCCGATCCGTTAAAAAAATTTACCGTCCGACTCATATCCGTATTTTTTTACGTACGAATCGTACAACTACCGTACAAACTGCGAAGTACGATTCGTACGTGAAAAATACATACGAATTGCGTCGGGAAAATGGTCCGAGAGGGAGCCGTAAATTTTTACGTCCGAATAGCGTCGGGAAAAGTGTCCGATAGGGAGCCGGACATTTTTACGTGCAAATCGTAAAACAGAAGTCCGAGCGCGCAAGTACGATCCGTACCGCCCGTCCGAATACACAACCGCATGTAAAAGGCCCCGTACGGAGCAAACGCTGTAGCACACATGTACACGGGTAAACTTGTGTGAGTCGTACAGCCCCCCCTCACCCCGCACATGTCAGCACCGTACCCCCTTATGTCAGCACCGTACCCCCCTCCGCACCGTACCCCGACACCGTAGCACAGCCCCGCACCTGTACGCCCCGTACCCCAGGACCGTACCCCAGCCCGCCACCTGTACGCGCCGCACCCCAGGCCCGTCTTCCAGCCCCGTACCTGTACGTGCCGTCCCCCCACCCCGTAGGTACGCACCGTCCCCCCACCCCACCCCGTGTAGGTACGCTGGGGGTACGGCGCGTACCTACGGGGGTGGGGGGACGGCACGTACCTACAGGGGTGGGGGGACGGCGCGTACCTACGGGGGTGGGGTGGGGGGATGGTGCGTACCTATGGGGGTGGGGTGGGGGTATGGCGCGTACCTACACGGGTGGGTTGGGGGTACAGCGCGTACCTACGGGGGTGGGGTGGGGGTAAGGCGCATACCTACAGGGGTGGGGTGGGGGTACGGCGTCTACCTACAGAGGTGGTGCATACCTACGGGGGTGGGGGTACGGCGCGTACCTACGGGGGTGGGGGTACGGCACATACCTACAGGGGAGGGGGGACGGCGCGTACCTATGGGGGTGGGGTGGGGGTACGGCGCGTACCTACGGGGGTGGGTGGACGGCACCTACCTACGGGGGTGGGGGGATGGTGCGTACCTACGGGGGTGGGGGGATGGCGCGTACCTACAGGGGTGGGGTGGGGGTACGGCACGTACCTACGGGGGTGGGGGGACGGCGCGTACCTACGGGGATCGGGTGGGGGTACGGCGCATACCTACATGGGGTGGGGGGACGGCGCGTACCTACGGGGGTGGGGTGGGGGTACGGCACGTACCTATGGGGGTGGGGTGGGGGTACGGCACGTACCTATGGGGGTGGGGGGACATCGCATACCTACGGGGGTGGGGTGGGGGTATGGCGCATACCTACAGGGGTGGGGGTAGGGCGCGTACCTACACGGGGTGGGGGGACGGCGCGTACCTACGGGGGGGTGGGGGTACGGTGCGTACCTACAGGGGGGTGGGGGTACAGCACGTACCGGGCCCCCTTTTCCTCGTGCATCGCGGCGTACTTAGCTTTTCCGGCACTTTTTGGCTCCCGTAAAAATTTAGCCGTGCGGAGTTCTGTGGGTACAAATCGTACTTGCTGGGCCGTAAAACGCTGCCTGACTCTGTGCGGACGTCGCATACGCGCTGTCCAGGATCGGAATTGTATGTATTTTTTAGCCGCACGGTGTTTTTTACGATTCGTACGGAAATGATATTTCTGTACGAATCATACTTCCTGGTTTGTACGGTGGATTTCCCGGGTAAAGAGTCGTACGGAGAAAACGCTCCATACGACCATTTGTACCAGGTTTTACAGGAGCGGAATCGGCACCTTAATGATAAATTCTTAAATAATTAATAGTTGATGATTACATTATTATTAATTGTTTAATTGCTCATTGCCTGAATTTTGTAATTATATTTTTCAAGCTATATTTTAGGAGAGTTGTTAATGGGTTTGTAGGGGTAAAGAGTGGGAAGTTAATTAAAGAATAATTTATTCACAATAATTACTAATTTATGATTAATTATTTTTTTGATAATTAATCATGCAAAATGTGTAATGATCCTTTTTTTAAAGTTACATTTTAGGTGTGGTTTATTTAATTTATAGATGAATGGGGTGGGAAGTTAATTAATTAGTAATTAGTTACAAATTAATTATCAAATATTTTTTAAATATTTAATTTATTGATAATTGTGGAAATTCTTTAATAATATAATTGTTAATGTTATACATTGGCTGTGTTTTGCTGTCTTTATAGGAGAATAGGCTGTGAAGTTATTGAAGTAATAAGAAATAAAAAAATATGTATTCATTCATCATTTTTTAAAATGTATTACTTGATATGAAATTGTTATACTTTTTTATTTCAATTGCATTTTATGTGTCAGCTCTTATGTTTGTGAGGATATAGTGTGGTATTTTAATAAAATTAATAATATTAGCTTTAATTGCTAATAGTTTTTTAATGTAATAACTATGTAATTTTTGTATTAAGAATATTACATTATTTATTAATTATTAGAGTTGTTAAAATATGTTATTTGTTTGAAGTGCACTACTCTCTCTCTACTGCTGGACAGAGTGGAGTGGGAGCAGTACATTTTACCCCTCTGATGTCCAATGCTTTCCCTACTGTTGCATAAACTTTAGTGGGAATAATAAGTTTTACTCCTCCAGTGTCCAACTCCTGTTTTTCTGTTGCAGAGACTGGAGTGGGAATAGTACGTTACCCCTCCATTGTCCATCACTTTCCCTACTGTTGCACATACTGGAGTGGTAATAGTATATTTTATCCCTCTGTTGTCTAACCCTTTGTCTACTGTTACACAGACTGGAGTGGGAATAGTAAATGTGACCCCTTCGGTGGTCAACGCTTTCCCTATTGCATAGATTGGAGTGGGACAGCAAATGTTATCAGTTTTGAGTCCAACACTTTCCCTATTGCTGCACAGACTGGAATGGGAATTGAAAATGGTATCCCTCCTTTGCCCACCCCTTTTCATCTGTTGCACAGACTGGAGTAGGAATAGTAAATTGTATTCCTTCAAAGTCCAATGCTTTCCCTACTGTTGGAAATATTGAAGTGTGAATAGTAAATTTGACCTCTCAGTGTTCAATGCTTTCTCTACTGTTACATAGATCTGCCTTGGGAATAGTACACTTTCCCTCTTTGGTGTCCAATGCTTTCCGTACTGTTGCACAGACTGGAATGGATATAGTCAACTTTACCCCTCCGGAGGACAGCACTTTCGAACTGTTGTATACAATTCAGTAGAAAAAGTATATGTATTTTTCACAGATATTACTACTTTTTAACAGTGTTAAAATATATGTAATATTGTTTGTTAATTTATTTAAATTTCTAGTATTTTGTCTATGTACATATAATGAACTTTTATATATTGTTTAATTATTTTTGATAAATGTATTTTTTTCTTTTAATTTGCTATGTATTTTATATATATATACATGGTCTCAGTGTATACCTCCATTGTACATAAAGAGGGTCTAAGAGCCAGTGAATTTTTTCTAAGAACACATTCCTTGAGTCTTCTGAATCATACACAAATGCTTCTTTCTGTGATGTCATTTTGTTTAAACAACAAGGTTTTCATTTTTGATGGGCCATTTTACAGGCAGATCAGAGGTAGGGCCATAGGCACCTCATTCACACCAACATACTTGAATCTGACAATGAGATACTGGGAGGCAGAGTGTATATGGTTAGATGAGCTTGGAGAAGGTTGTCCTCTGGGTACGTTATATTGACAACCTGTTTTTGATAAGGGAGGAGAGTTTGAGGAATTGGAGTGTTTTCTAAAATCTTTGAACCACAACGCTCTTAAACTAAAATTCACACAGACCATCAGTGAGCAGGAAATTGAATATTTGGACACACAAATCTACATTGAGGATGGGAAGTTCTGAACGACCCTGTATAGTAAACCGACTGCCTATAACAGTATTTAGGCTGCTAACAGTGCACATCGCAAGGCTCTGAAATGGAGCGTGCCACATGGATAGTTTATAAGGACATGGAGTAACTGCTCGGAAGATGATGTATTTGAGGCACAGATCAACGAAATTTACAAGAGATTTTAAAGACAGGGTTATCCAGTGGCAGTAATGAATGATGCTAAAGTCAGAGTAAAGAAGCTAAAAAGAGAAAACCTACTGGTTCCAAAAATGTCAAAAAGAGTAGCTATTGAGCCAACAGTGTGAGATGGTGAGCTTTGTGACTGACTTCGATATATCAACTCGAGGTATTGAGGAGGCTCTGGCAAATAATTGGAAAATGATCAGAAATGATGAAGATCTTAGAACTCAGACCTCAGAATACATAAACATCACATACAGAAAAGCACCTTTACTTGGTAACCGTTTAACTCAGAGTTACTTCTGTGGATCGGAAAAAGGAGTGAATCTAAGGAATTGGCCTGGTACACCTGGCTTTATGAAATGTCATAAATGCAAGGCATGTAGATATGGTAAAAACCAGGTTGGATATTGAAACTTACACTGGCCAGAAGAAGAGAAGCAAGGAATGAATACTCTGTGAGACAACACATGTGGTGTACATTTTGAAATGCAGATGTGGAAAACAATATATTGACAGCACAGTAAACAATTTAAAATTGCAAATTTTACAACATATAAGAGCAGTAATTAATTGAAATGTTAAGTAAGTACTGTCAAAACACATCTGGAATTAACATGGTGGTAATCTAAACAACTTGACATTCTCTGACATTGAACACATTCCGTTGAGGATTAGAAGAGGAGAACGATAATTGATTCTGAGAAAGGCAGAGTCTAAATGGATTATATTAGTTGGAACAGAGATTCTGTGGGGCCTGAACAGTGATGCAGAACTATACACATTTTTGTAAAAGCTTCTTAAAAAGTAACTAAGGGTGCAATTATCAGAAAGACCTCAAAGTTAATTATCGATTTGAGAAAAAAACATATGTTAAATTGATTGAGATATTTATTGTAGGAGAGTAGGATCTGCTTCACATTGGTACCCCCACTTTTTGCTGGTGTTTCACTGTTTTTCGACTTTAGTCTGGCTAGGACCCTGCTATTCAGGGCCCCAGCCTAGCTGCTTCCTCTCTAAAATGGTTTCCATGTACATTAGGTACATTACTAATTGCATTCTGGAGTTCCTTATAAGCCCCTAGTATATGGTATACTATGTACCTAGGGCATAGGTACCTCAGAGGCCTACCAGGGGCTGAAGCATGTATTATGCCACCACTGGGAAGCACTCCAAAATGACACCACAGGTCTGCTACTGCAGCCTGGATAAGGTGGTACAAGCACCCCTTACTGAGATATAGGTTCACTATATCTCACCATATACTGCACATACAAATCTATCAGTCACCCCTATGCCAGGCCTTATCAATCCTGGAGGCAGGGTGCTTGGTTATATGTGAGGGGGTGCCAAGGCATGAGCTGAGCCCCTCTGCAGCCTTCCGAATCTCTTCTCCGGGGTTGTCAGTAGTGCAGCCTGACCATATACTCTTAAGTGCATTATATCTTAAACGGTTAATGCTAACTTTGGACTGGCTGCACGGAAACATGTTGTGTTTGGTGTCAAACACCTTGGAATCATACCCTACACCAGTAACTGGTGTGGGAGTTTGATCCCTTCCTTCTAGAGGGAGAGACATGACAGCAATGGTACACCAGGTAGAAACTTAACAGAGCCCTGGCATCACAAAATGGATGCCACAGCCACAGACACAAGTCTGACCTCCTACTGCTGACCGAAACTCCGGCAGGGGAGGCCTGGACAATAGGTTTCCTGTCACAGGGAGGTGTAACCACCTCCCAGACAGGATTGTGTGTATTGGGGCTGGGTGGGAGCACTCTCTGAGTGCTTTGAAGTCTTGCACTCGGGGCACACTTTGTGTCCCTGTGCATAGTCCAGCTCAAACCAGTTCAGCGGCTTCCAGCCCCTGCTCTGGCGTGAACCTGGACAATGGAAATGGGTATAGCCACCTCTCTTTCCAAACCCTCCCATAGGTGGGTCCCCAGAGTATGTCCAACCCCCTACCTTAGTATAAGTATGGGACCCCTGTCCTTAGGTCTTTAGATTACCCTGGATGAAACTCTGCAACATATATCCTGGACCTTCGACTTCCTGTTTTGACTAGAAGATGGAAGAAATCTCCCTTGGGGTCAAGGAGTGACTCCCCTGCTTGGCAGGCACCAACAAAGCATTTTGCCAGTCTGTATCCTCGGAGCTCCCGCAAGACTCCGAAGTAATTGCAGCCCAGGAAGAGGATTTCCAGACATCTCAGAGGCCGACCTGAGTCCCCAGCAAAGCTGAGACCCGCAGCCCTCGTGAGTAGCGTGGAAACGGGACTCCTGGTCACCGTGCATTTCTGCAAGTGCATTGACTTCTCATCGTCTCTTGAAGTCGTGCTTGGGCTAACTTGAATCCACCGAAGATTGTCGTTCTGGTCATTCCGAGTGACCCATGGGCTGCCATTTTGTGTTTCTCCTCGAGGTCCCTTCCCGATCTCTGGTCCGTTGACTGGCGGGTCCCTGAGGGGGTAACTTTGTATTTCCTTGGGCTTCCCTGGTTGCTCCAGACGTGCCCTGACTCCCAACTAAGTGGTGAGTCTTCCAAACACTGCAGCACTCGACATCCTTCGTGGGACAGCTCGAATCGAGCTCCTGGTCATCCTCGACGCCTCCTGGTCCTCGTGGCTGAAAAGTCAAGCATCACCTGAAATCACCCGACATCGGTGGGCATCTAGTGACCCAGACTGTTTCCCCTCTGCTTTCAGGTTCTTCTCATCTTCGATCCATGCTTGGATCTCTTCGGACACTTCGCATCTTCATGGCAGCAGCACTTCTTCGCCAGCTCCCATTGAAATCGACGACACGACTCGACACCAAAAGACACCTATGCACCCGGCTTCCCTGTGTGCGGTAACATGAATACTCCGGTGCTCCCGTGGGTTCTAGCCCTAGAACTTCCTAATGCCAAAAGGGTTTGGTCCTGACTCATTTCTAAGTGTCCCTAATCTTTAAAAATCTAACCACGACTTTCCCCATAGAAGCTAACGGGAGGTCACGGCTGTGTTCTCACACTGCACACGGCCCCTGTGTCACTACTTTGGGTGGTTCCTTGGGGTCCCAGCGATTCTACAGGCTCTAGGCCTTGTGTCTAGTTAAGTTGTGGTTCTTATACCACTATTTTAGTATATGGTTTGGCTCGCCCCTAGGGCCTGACGTGTATTTGTGCTATTTTACTGTGATTATTGAAGTGTAACTTATGTGTTTTGACCTCTAGCCTCATAAAGAGACTAGGAGGGTGTGTTTAGTAATAAATGCATATATTTTATATATATACCTGGTGTGGATATCTTTCATTTAGTGCCTCAAGAGATTATAGACTGGTAAAACAAGCAGCTTTACATTCCTTCAAGACTTAGCCTGAAGGCTGCTCTCCATAGCTACCACTAGGATAGCTTTCAATAAAGGTTGTCTTTACCCTCTAACCGATAAGGGTTTGTTTGGACTGATACAAGGTGCCCACTAGAACTAGTGGACAGCATATATCAGGCCAACTTCTCACAGCATTGTTTTATTTTTTTGGTTATATTCCAAGCTTAGCCGTTAAGTCTTGCTTCATTCTTGGTTCCAAACACCAACACACCATATACTTGGGCGCAGCCCTTCGCCCCATGTGGCACACCACCTTGATTCACGGGGTATAGGTTTTTCATCATCCCTGTTACCCCCCGGCCTCTTTCTCGTCACAATACACGTTTGTTCATCAAGCTTGTAGTATTGATGTTCACACATGCCTACACACTAGTGGTGCAGGATTTGCATTTCCCTTTTTTTTGTGTGGCGCATGGTCTTTTCTTTTCCCTTTTTCAGTAACATCCTGTGAATACTTATGTTTGTATTTCACTAATATGTTGTTGTTATGGCGCTTTGTAAGTGGTGCATCACCCTCTGTTTTTAGGCAGCTATCTCTGTTAGGTCACTCAAAGGTCGCGCATTATTTTATCTAATAGGCTTACAGTGTTGACTGCCATCTCGTGCCATCAATTTGTTTATAGTGGAGCAGGCTTTGCAATTTCTACTTTCGCGGCATATTATATTATTTTATTTTATCTTTCTTTGCATTTTTGATTTATTATCCTGTGAGTGGTGATGGATTTATTTCACCCGTTTATTGTCTCTATGGGCGCTTTCATGATGGGGCCGCATCAGCTGTTACACACGCGTTTAAGCAGTCTTTTTGAGTTACGTCATTCCAGGGCCACGCCAACCAGGGGCCTGCCTAAGTACAAAGACAGGCTCGGACAGGGCCGCAGGGAGAAGCGCAGGTCATGCTGTGGAATGCGGATATCGCACGCACTCCACCAGCTTCCCTGTGCTGCAAGCCGTCTTTCCTGCTGTTGCCTCGCCCATTATTTTAACAAGCATTTACAATGCAATAGATCTCGCATTTATTGGAGTTGGAGCTATTGACATTGTAAATGGCAATGTTTTTAGGTATGTTTTTTATGTGGAGTGATAATTTAAAGAAAAAAGTGCATACTGTACCATACTATAAGCTTCCATAGCAACTGCACAGAAAAGCTAAGGCTATGTTAACGTAAAGGGGTGTAAATGGATGAATACAAATATGAAAAAAGAATCTTAAAATGCAAGATGGAATGTATAGATGGTGTGCATGCAGCACCCCCACCTCCAGCGCCTTCGGGGCCAGGGTAGGTGCAGCACCACCACCTCCAGCATCTTGGGGGCCAGGGTAGGTGCAGCACCCCCACCCCCAGTGCCTTGGGGGCCAGTGTAGGTGCAGCACTCCACCCCCACTGCCTTGAGGCCAGGGTAGGCGCAGCACCCCCACCTCCAGCGCCTTGTGGGCCACGGTAGGTGCAGCACCCCCACTTCCAGTGCCTTGGGTGCCAGGGTAGGTGCAGCACCCCTGCCTGCAGCACCTTGGGGGACAGGGTAGGTGCAGCACCCCCACTTGCAGCACCTTGGCTGCCAGGGTAGGTGCAGCACCCCCGCCTCCTGCGCCTTGGGTGCTAGGGTAGGCGCTGCAGAGCAGTGATGGATGGATTGGGGCGTGCTGTATTGTCCCTGGGCATACCGAGGCTGGGGTGGGGAGCAGTGACGGGGAGGGAAAGGGGAGGGCCGCTGTCCCTGGGGAGGGAGAGGCTGTGGTGGGGAGCAGTGACAGGGAGGCTGGTTGAGGTAGTGGGGTGACCGGAGATGGACTAGGGGACGGTCGCTGTCCCTGGGGAGGAAGAGGCGGCAGGAGGAGTGAGTGGGAGGGAGTGACTGAGGAGGCTAGCTGAGGATGTGGGAGGAAAGCGCATTCCTTGCCTGGACCAGGGAAGAGCCGGGGTCCTGCCGAAGCCAACAGGCACACAATGCAGCTGGCTGGCACACACACACCATACCTTGCACACACGCTGACTCATGCTTACATACACTCTGACACTCACACACAACTTGTACACACGCTGACACTCTCCCACACACAACATGCTGACACATGCACACCATAACTTGCGCACACATTGGCACACTCATGCACACACTCATACTTCCACACACACACAACTTGCACACTTGCACACACACACACCATAACTTGTGCACACACTGACTCGTGCTTATATGCATGCTGACACACACAACTTACAGACACACACACAACTTGCACACAGGCGACACTCACACCCACCACTTAATCACATGCTGATACACTCATGCACACACCCATACTTGCACACAAGCTAACTTATGCTCACAAATACACACACACCGACACGCTCATGCATGCACCCACAACTTCACACACACTGACTCATGCTTACACATACGCTGACAAACCAACATTTTGCACACACACGGACTCATGGAGGGCACACGAACTACTTACTGCTTTACGTGCTAACACTTTGAAGTAATGAAAGCAGCGATCAATAAAACAGCAGCACTGTCCATAGGTGGAAGCACAAGGAGAGCTCGATAGCCAATGATAAATCAGCGCCAGGATTGCTGAACAATTAAACATGAAATAAAATACAATTGTATGTGTTAAGTAAGAGAAGCAGCCATGACGAGTTTGTGTTCTGCTCACAAGAGGCGCCTGGTTCTCTGTGAAGGCAGCAAGTGTTTTAATAAGTACACATGGTAAAATAAATAAGTTAGCACAGGCGGGCTTGCAAAGGGAAGCTCTTGTACACCCATGCATTATTGATAGATTCCGTCTCCAGGATCTTGCACTGGGGATAGTGGGTGTGAGATGAGGCCGAGATGCGGAGCCTAGCCGGATAAGCCGCTGCTTGGAACGGACACCGAGCATAAATAAACACAGGCAAAGCAGCCAGCTAGCGCCATAACTGAGCGATTACACCTCAGGATGCGACCTTCCAAAGGAGGCGCATTTACATAAACGCGACTCATTACACTCAAGGTACCGCCTCGGCTGCTTTTTCACACTTATTCCACATAAAGAGCTTGTATTCTGGCTGCGCTTCAGCGCGGACCACGGAAAAACACAGTGTGTCTGCTGAAATCCGCCGTCGGCAGAAGTGGCAAAGACTTGTTTTAGCAAACCAGTTTTCATGGCCCGGTTCACGTACCAAAAAGAGGCGACCAGTCCGCGGGCCTAATGGGTGGAGCACAGATCAGTAGTTTGCCAAATGTGTTGCATTGTTGAGCGTACTAAAAAAGAACAAGCTGTCGCCGTTACGCACTCAGCAGTGTGTTTATTTTCGCATCGCGCTTTCACTGTAAGTGAAAGTGAAAGCGCAATGTTAAAACAAGCATCGATCTCTTGTCTTTATGGGGCCATGTGTTTCTAATTAGAAACACATGGCCCCATAAAGATAAGAAAGTGCTTTGCGACAGCAGCAAAGCAGGCCACCGAGTCCGGATCGAAAAAGGGCATGAACCCAAAACCCTCATTTCCAATGGCAGGCCACCGTTTAGCATAAACGGTGATGCCAGCCAATGGAAATGAGGGGCAGGGCTTCAAACCCTCTTCTGAAAGTCCTCCTTAACAATAAATCTTGCCGAGCGAGCAGCGCATGCGCTGCCACTCTAGGCAAGACCTAAAAAGGATGCTTTCGGGCCGGTCATTTGATTCTGAAACCGGGTCGAAGAGAGGACTACTTACGCAAACATCACAGGTATCTGACACTGCCCTGTCGGTTGCTTTGTTTGTAGCTTGCACTTGCGAATCACTTAGGGCCTTTATTTTATTATATTTTATCCCAGCAGTGGAGGTATATTTTGAAACTTACTTCGGCTTAGAGTGCCGTATTTATTCTTACATGGGTTTGTGTCCCCCACGCTTGCACTTTTCCTAGCAGCCTGAAGGTGCGACACACTTTGTTTTTAAAGCTTGTGGGCATGGATACATATGGTTTTGCATCAGCATTCCACATCCCTCATCATACGCTTACCAAGGCTGCTTCATACATACTGTCATGTCACAGGACACTATGATTTACTCTGACCATCGCGGAGCCTTTCTGTGCTCGCAATTACATGGTCAGAGAGATTAGGAGGACGGGCTGGTAGGCGTACGGCTTCCCCCCACCCAGCCGCACCAATGTGTGCAACTTATATGAAATAACTGACCCTGCATTGGCAACATTTATAGATTGATGCAGTGTCGGCCGGGGAACGGTGAGGATTGCTGGAGCCACTCGGAGCCTGGGAGAGCGGCTCTGACGTGGGAGAGAGATGCGGAGAAGCTACAACGCTCATGGGAGTCGCAAGTCATTTCCCATTGGGGCAGAGGCGGCACAAGCTGTTTGGATGATGGAAAGGGTGAAGACGCTCGAAAGGGCAGTGTAAAGACAGCGCTGGATGTAAGCTGCACTGTAGCTTCCCAGTATATAAATAAAGGTCAGTGGAGCTGCATAAGAGGAAAAGGAGGTTTGCAAATTCAGCAGAGTGCTTCTATGGAGAAGAGTATATCGTCGCTGGCAAAATCAGGCATCCTCCCAGATAAGATTTCCAGGTATACCCTGCGTACCCGTGCTGTCGGGAAATTGGTTGGGGTAAGTTCTGATTTACAATTACAATCAGTCTCAGAGGTCCAAGGTAAGACAGCCTAGCCCCAACATAACTGGTAAGATGAGGGAAGTCAGTAATGCAATTGGGAAAGAGCCCTCGTGGGAGGAGACAAAAATCTCCCCCCCAGGTCAGGGTCACTCCCTCCCTCAAAATATTTTATAAATTCTTGACCCATACAACAACAATAGGGGTATCCAGTGGAAATTCAGCGACTATGTCTCAAAGGGAGACTGAGATTGGAAAGGTCCATTATGTTCCAGCAGAGGTCAATATTGCCTAGGTGGCCACGGGTGGTGCAGAGGTGACTGGTGGATGTGCAGTAACAGCTAGGGGGCATTCCAGATATCAACACAGAATAGGTTCAGCGCTCTGGAAGTAAGAGATGAGGTTGATGGTGAAGAAGGACCAAGACAGGAAGAACATCTTGTTGTAAAGACAGAGGGACTGAATCTACAATCCAACACCCTGCTGGCCTCTATCCTCTTGGGCTTAAAAGAGGAGATCAGAAGTAGATTTATAACATCAGAAGTCAATCAAGCAGATATACAAGCCTCCTGTCTGGCTTTGGCACAGAAACTAGATGATGTTGCGGCACGGATGAGTGCATTGGAGGAATATGTAGGGCTGGTAAGAAAGGACATCACAAGGAATACTGATGGGCTGGGGCCACTAGTCAAGGAAATTTAGGACTCAGGGAAGATCTGGAAAGAGTCAAGAACCATTCACGGAGAAATATTCTGAGCGTCTTGAATATTCCGGAAGCTGAAGAAGGGACCAACATTAAGGCCTTTATAATTAAATTGTTAAAGGAGACCATCTTCAAAGATAGGCCAGATATCAACTTGGATAGTGAGATGCAACTAGCCCTTTGGGACCCCTTCAAACAAAATACGCAGATACAGAAGCAGAGGAGAATTCTTGTAAATTTTCTCTCATATACGGTTAAAGAAACAATTTTGACTGCTGCCTTGAGGAATGGACCATAAACAGCCCAACATTTTACAGGCCAGATGTATGTCGATCTACAGATCAGAAACAATGGGAGCTAGGTAAAAGGATGGATGAGTTAAATAAACTTGGAGCTAATGTGGGACAATCAGATGCGTAATTTCCGGACAGTGGAAGAAGCAGACAGCCTAATCGACACTATAAAGAAGAAGGGTGTATCCTGAAGGGTATTTTCGCCTAATTAAAAAATGCTATGGGTTAAGGAATTATAGAAACACAGGGATGTTGGATGAGTGGTGGGTGTGAAGTGGGGTGCTGGAGCGGGTAATGATACCCACCCCACTTTGCATGTTTACTAATTAGATTAATTAATTAATCGTAATCAAATTAATGGATTGAAGTGGAATTAACTAATCAACCTTATTAATGACTGAAATACATGTGTGATTGCTTTGCATGACTTTATTAATTTGTAAACTAAAATATGTACGCATACTAATGATAGATAATTAGAATATTGCATGATATATGTCGCTTCTGTGATGTATTTGTGATTTGTGCTTTACTTTGTAAGTATAAACCCGCTTAAGTGCTGCTTATTGCTAGATAAATACACACACATATGGGTATTAGTGAGGGAATAACATTTATTTAGTCATTTCTATGTATTAATTACGTTTTGTGTTTCTTTTGCTTAAGTTAACCATTTGGGCCTATCGAAAGATGGTTGCCTTTGGTGCCTAACCCAACTGCCAACGCTGAACAAGGCTTGTGTGAAGTGCGCCTGCGCTGACGCCAGCTACAGTGGCCTCATCATGACCCTAACCAGACTGTACCCTTCAAGGTTGCCCTGGGACACAAGCCAGCTTTTCTGAAAGAACAATAATGTGCTACTAAAAACCGGAACAATCATGTATAATGACCTCAGAGACTTTATTTTGGTGGGAATCCTGTCAGACGATTTCAATTGACCAATCAGAACATTTGAAGACCCGTTTTCAATACAAATTGTCAATGATTTTTACTATAAATTATGGTAGAATAGAGAGGTTGGTGCGGGTTCGTTTCTGGCCTTTCTCGATTTCCTGACGTTATGCTGACGGAGAGGATGGTGACACTGCAGGTCAGCTGTTTGCCTGAATCTTTGATGGACTGAATTAATGCCCAAACTCCTGATGAACTGAACTTACTAAATCTTGATGGGCATAGATTTGCGAGACTGTCAGATTGACATAGAGGACGTCAATTAGCCAGAAAAGGTAAATATGAATGGCAACTTGATCAAATGAACGATTTAATTTGCAATATTAATATAAAGATTGAAATTGAATATCGACAGAAATGAGTTGGGTTGTTTATTCATTGGAAATTTGTTAATGAAAAGGTTAGAGAATTAGAGCTAAATCAGCAACTAACTGATCCATCCCAATTTATGAGAGGAATACTAAAGGTGAAGTTCAGGGCCTAATGAGTATCAGAAGGTTGCATAGATTTGTCACTCCTTAGGGTAAAGTGGTATTTCCTTCTCATGCCAGCGTTTGGAAGATAATCGCCTCCCACACGGATTAATGGTGAGTGAATGTTGGTGTTATGGGCCCCACCAGCGAATGTATGGATAATGTGTGTATGTGAGATCTTTGGTCTGTGACGGAGGGAGGGATTTTGTAATCCACGCTGGAGCAGTTTTTCTGGTAGCAGGATGATGGTTGTTATTGTTTTGGTTTGGTGATTATTGCTTGTACAGTGCTTATTGATTTTTGGTTATTGATTGGTATTGATTTATGTACTAACACTCCATGATGAGTTACGTTGAGTTATTTGGTATTTGCACGGCTTCTGGGATGTAGGAAGTCGGACGTTTGTAACGGTTCCGTAGTAGAGCAGAGGTAAGCGCTGCTCTCGGGAAAGACAGAATTGTTGTTACCCTGTAGGTACACAGGGGAAACGTGTGACAATTGAAGTTGCACAACGCATTGTCTGGGTTCGATTCGGTAGCATCGTCGTGTGTTGCCATTAGAGACATTTTCTGTGTGAGAGAAGAGTGTATGATAGTGAAGGTTACCTGTGAAGTTTTGGTCTTAGGTACCAGGGATCCAATTGGCATTCCGATAATGCTTATCACTGGAAAGGTGATAGGTACTCTCTGAGCTTGTTAGAAGGACAGAGGAGAGGTAAGCGCTGCTTTGTTAACGTATGTCATAATTCTGTAGTAGAACAGACTGTTTGCTGTTCTCGGGAAAGACAGGATTCTGTGTGAATGTACTACATTTTCTTGTGTGAACGAGCGTGAATGTAAAGGCATTCGGGTTAATTGCGAAACTCTGGGTTTATTTCTCAGGAGCATTGGGTCTCCAACTTAGGTGCCGATTCCGATCCGTTAAAAATATTCCCCGTACGAATCGTATCCGGATTTTTTAACGTACGAATCATACAAGTCCCGTACAAACTGGCAAGTACGATCCGTATGTTAAAAAATCAATACGAATCGCATTGGGAAAATTCCCCGACATGAGCTCGGGTCGGAAAAAGTGTCCGACACGTCCCCGGACAGTTTTACGTGCGAATCGGGAAACTGAAGTCCGAGCGCGCAAGTACGATCCGTCCCGTCCGTCCGAATGCACAACCGTATGGAAAAAACACCGTACGGAGTGAACTCCCATGGCAAGCATGGAGACGTCCAAACATGTGCCCGCATACGTGCCGAACACCCCCCCAGCCCACCCCCCAAGTACGCGCCATACCCCCAGCCCCCCCATGTATGCACCATACCCCCAACCCCACTGTACGCGCCGTATCCCCACCCCACCCCCGTATGTACGGTGCATACCACCACTCCCCCGTATGTACGGTGCATACCACCCCCCCGTATGTACGGTGCGTACCCCTCGCATGTACAGTGCATACCACCACCCCCCCTATTTACGGTGCGTACCACCACCCCCCCATGTACGGGGCGCACCACCACCCCCGAATGTACGGAGCGTACCACCACCCCCCGTATGCACGGTGCGTACCACCACCCCCCTGTATGTACGGTGCGTACCACCACCCCCCCATATGTACGATGCGTACCACCACCACCCCCCGTATGTATGGTGCGTACCCCCCGTATGTACACGCAGTAGCCCCAGCCCCCGTATGTGTGCGCCGTACCCCCACCACACCCCTGTAGGCACGGAGCGTATCCCCACCCCATAGGTACGGAGCGTACCCCCACCCCGTGTAGGTACGGAGCGTACCCCCACCCCGTGTAGATACGGAGCGTACCCCCACCCCACGCCGTAGGTACGGAGCGTACCCCCACCCCCGTATGTATGGTGCGGACCCCCAGCGCGTAGCGCTGGGGGTCCACAGCGTACCTACGGGGTGGGGGTACGCTCCATACCTACGGGGTGGGGGTACGCACCGTCCATAGGGGGGGTGGGGGTATGCACTGTCCATAGGGGGGTTGGGGGTACGCACCGTCCATAGGGGGGGTGGGGGTACGCACCGACCGTATGGGCGTGGGGGTACATACCGTACCCCCAGCACCCCGTATGTACGCGCCGTACCCCCAGCCCCCCCCGTATGTACGCGCCGTACCCTCGGTTCACGTATGAACGGCATGTACCCCCAGGCCCCTACACCCTGCCCGTGCCTGTATGCACCCTACCCCAGGCCCCTACACCAGCACCCTCACCCAGCCTTGCGCATGTACGAGTCGTACCAAGCCATAGCAAATGTGAGCACTGTACAACAACATGGCCGATGTACGCACCTCACAGACGCGAAAAACACACGTACTGAACCAGGACACTGCAAAACACCACAAGGAGAGTCAATTCGAATCGCACAACACCACAAAACACGTCCAACAAGCCCAAATACATCCAATACACTGACCTGCAACAGCCAAACAGGTAAACAGAGGCCCAAAACACAACCACTCCTTATAACACACCCACCCAAAGTTCAAACACAGCCACACCCACAAATGGACCAATAAAAAGGGCCCACACACACAAACCATGAGCCTTTGCAACAGACCCACTGCTGCCAGACCCCACAGACAACGCACAGCACCATACTTGAACCTTGACTACACCTTACACTTGCACACCTTCACACAACCACCTTCACAAACACCCCCTCATCACAATCACACACACACCTTCACAACCACACACACACACCCACAACCATCCACACCCACACCCCACACCATGCCCACAGACAGGAATCCAAAGTTCACAACAGCGGAGCTGGAGATCCTTGTCAACGAAATCATCAGAGTCGAGCCACAGCTCTTTGGAACATTGGTCAGACAGACCAGCGTAGCAGCAAAATCAGCCATGTGGCAGAGGATCGTCGAGAGGGTGAATGCTGTTGCGCCCATCAGAAGGACCAGGCATGAATGCCAAGCCAGGTGGTACGATCTGCGGAGGACGGTCCGTCGCAAAATGACTGACGAATATAACCAGGGGAACATCACTGGAGGTGGCCCACCCCGCAGACTGGTACACTACCATCCCTGGGAGGAGAAGGTGATGCGCACGCTGCCGCCGGTGGGAGTACACGGAGTAGAAGGAGTCGCCGAGCCTGGTGAGTACACAAACAACTCACCTCACATGGGGGGAACCGCATCAACAACCCAACTCACAATAATGCACGCAACTACCCCAAAGCCATCACCGGACACAACCACACTCCAAAAACACGCACATGCCACTAGCGGCTCCATGCCCCATGCACCAAGCAAGGCCATGCCAAGTCACAGGCCACACAAAACACCAACACAAGACAGGATGTCCGTGATGCCGGGAGGGTGGGCCTCCAAAAAAACATTGTGCAACTCAGAAGCAGACACCAATGCCCTCAGCCCATATGGCCTAGGGCAGAGCTATACAAACAGTGTGTCCCAACACTGTACTGTGTCGCCTGCAAATGGTGGCCGCGTCGCAGGATGACATGGGTATGAAGGCCCAATTTGCACATAACAGCAGCTAATGAAGAGGCATCACTGTGAAAGAGTGTCAGCACACACCACCGCAGCAGCGCAGACTCCGAGACACTCTGCCCAATGGGGGCCAGGAGATTCTAAACAAAGCCACATGAACAAGCCAATGGCCTTTGAAAGACCTGCAAAGTGTGTGTGCCCAGGAAGCTGGGCTGAGGTGACAGAGGGTGACAGACAGACGGAGGGAGAGGGAGGGAGAGGGAGAGAGAGGGAGAGCGACAGAGGGTGACAGAGGGAGACAGACAGAGGGAGGGAGAGGGAGAGAGAGGGAGGGAGACAGAGGGCGACAGAGGGAGACAGACAGAGGGAGGAGGGTGACAGAGGGAGGGAGAGAGGGAGACAGAGGGAGACAAAATCACCCTTGGGTGGTGTGGGCATGTCCGCTCGTCAGCAGGTGGACTGTGTGCATGTTGACAAGGTCTGGCAGTGTGTGAAACACCCCTTTTTCATTTGGAAATCACTGGGCCATGTGTCAAACTGTGCATGAGTAGATCCTTGCTGCAGGCACAAACCTAACCTTACACCCAGTATACCCACTCACTGTGTTTGTTAGAACCCAGTCACAAATGCATAAGTTACCTACCTGCATTCTCCATTAGATATGAAAAAGCACCATTTGCCCACATACAGTGCAACACGTAAGCCGGTTCTGGATCGCTCGCTACGCACGCTCGCTACACTGCTCACTGCGTTAAAAAATTATGCAACAACAAAGAGTGTGTCACACATAGGAAAAGTGTTGAAAGCTGTAGCCAAGGGACATACCCATGCACCATGCACAATGCACAGGGACTTGCCAAGTACAGACAAGGTAGATGACACTTGGCCCTGCTGTAGGCAGCACAAGGCAATCCTGTGACCACTGTACACTCAAACACCAACTCCACATGCCACCTACCTACCAAAGGAACTCACATTCACTGTCATGCCAGCATGCACCATGAGGGTTAGACACATCACCTGGTAGACCCAATGACAAATCATACCACACCCAACAGCATGCCTGGTCACACCCCCCCCCTTACACAAGCACACACCCCCGGGGCAGCCAACGCAAATTGGCACTCCCACAATGGATATGTGACACAACAAGACCAATCCATAGCCAAATAAGCATCCCAACACTCATTAGACCAGGAGTACATATCAATCTGTCCCCCGCAACATACCCATCCACAAGTGCACTGTGAGAGGAATGCTAGACATATCCAACTACCCAGAGGAACTGTGCCAACTTGAATATGTATGAAACATGGATGACGCATGAAACACCATTAACATTGTCTCTCTCTCACACACAGGGCAATGTCGTCGATCTCCCCCCAACACTGGGGAGGAAGAATCACAGGACCAGGCTAGGCGTGACGATGATCCCACTGGCAGCGACGACTCTCACCACACCGTGGATGACCCCGACCAACCTGGCCCCTCTGGTGCCCAAGCACCTGCAGCACCTGCGTCAGGTACAACTGTGCCAACCACCACCCCCATTCCTGCCACATCCCAGGATACACACAGGAGCCCTGCTCGCACACAACAACGCAGCCAGTCTGACCAGGAGGGACAAGGTACTCCGGGCACCCAGGAGGAGGCAGGCGATCCCGCAAATGCCATCCCTCAGGGGTCCCGGAGACCCGATGTGCCCACAACGGCACGCCAGGCTCAAGTGGGCAGGGGTGGTGGGAGTGGAGGACGGCGGAGGCGCGAACCTGACCAGACAGCTGAGGAACCCGTTATGTCACACGTCCGCAACATCCTGGACACATACCGGCGTGACACCAGGGGCATCAGCCAGGTAGTGGAGACCCTCAATGAGATTAAGAACCTGCAGGCCAAGCAATATGCCAGTCAACAGCAACACCAAGGACGGATGGAGGCAAGACAGTCTGAGCTCGTGGCGGTGCTAACGGACATGAGCCGTTCACTCCGTCGGATTGGTGAAAACATGGGCAACCCTCCCTGTGCCACCAGGCGAAGATCACCACCAGCCACAGGGAGGGATCAGGAGGAGGAGGATTCGTCCAACGGAGCATCACAGACATCGTTACGGCCTGCTTCTGAGGGTCCCCGGAGGAAGGTGGGTCGTCCATGCAAAAGACCGTGAGAGTCAGCGGAGCATTACCATCTCCCAGGTCACCTGGCCTGGGACCTGGCCCTCTGGCGCAACAGCAGCACCTCATCCAATGACATTCTCTGCCACATGGACTTGCTGGTCACTGTCTGACCAATGTTGACAAAGACTGTGGCATGGACTCTGATGACTTCCAATGGCAAGGATCCCAACTCCCCCTGTGAACTTTGGATCACAGACACCCGGCGAGCACCTCTTTACATCCTCCCAAACACGTACCCCACCACCGATAAAAATCATAAAAATCACGAGATGATGCCGTCATTTTGCTTTATTCCATAACATGTGTGTGTTGGAAAGTCAAACCATGCCTGAGTTTTGAAGTAACTCCAACCATGCATAACCTGGGTCTGAGTCTGGCACAGGACACACATGGGTCACAATGTATCATCCAATACAGACATGGAGCACCATACTCACCCGTGATGTGCCCAACCAGCTGAGGGGGTGCCTGCACAACTGTGTGGACAGACCTATTTCGGAGAGCAACAGTCATGCGCAGAGGTCAGGGATCATCTGGAGTGTCCTGGGGTGGGAGTCCCAGGTATGTGTAGCCAGGTGGGAGAACTATGTCCTGCATGCTGGAGTCAGGTGAATGTGGAGAATGGTGGCCAGGCCAAGGTTGGATGCATGGAGATGGCACAATGGGGTCTTGGATGACAGTTCCACAAGGTTGTGTTGGGGTCGTGGTCGTGGGCTGCATCCTGAGTGTGGGCGTGGATTGTGAAGGTCATCCTGCAGCTGACAGTGATCCATTGCAGCTATCTCTGTTGGATGGTGATGTGGCTGGGTTGCCGGATGTTGAAGCAGAGCTGTGCAGATGCACCCTGGATGTGGACAAGTATCATGGGAGTTGTAACATACTTCTCCGTAGAGTGCAGGGTAGGATTAGACACGGATGTTGTAGTTGACCTGGGGGATGGTCTGTCTTGCCTTGAGGTGGATCGAACTGTGGATCTTGTGCATAATGCAGAGTGTGCTGAAGCCTGAGGTACAGATGCTGGTGATCAGCATAGCACATGTGAGCAAGCAATCCATGATGCACACCAGCTTGTGTGCGTGGATACTGTGTGCCTGTGCAGGGCCCTTGCGGGTGGGACACAAGCAGTTGACCCAGCTGTAAGGGGACAATCCGCAGATGAACACCTCAGTCGTGTACAAGTTCAGCATCAGGTGGCCGATGTTCAGCCATCTGCCAATGGATACCATGCATTATTCAATATGAGACTGGCAATGACTGCGTCTTTGGGGAGGGTGAGGAGCACCTGGCTGGCAATGGGACACCAGATGATGATGAGAAGCAGTGCGCATGTCATGGTGTAGAGGGGGATCCTGGACACTGTTATACTCCATACTTGCATATATTACATTATTACTGTGCTTGTTATTATGTGCTGTGGAATGTTATGTTGCCTAGCTACCAAGGTTAGAATTGTGGTGGGGAGTTGAGCGAGGAGAGCGGTTGGTGTGGGAGGTGGCTGATCCTGGCTCTCGTCTGCTGTGCAGTTTACATAATAAATTTGAATTGAACTCAACTCACCCTACAAGTCGATCACTACAATTTTTGGCGACGAGGATGGGAGACGGCACGGAGAGGCTTAAGAGCGCGTTTTGTAATTCGGCCAAAGGGTGCCTCATTTTTTTTGTTGGAAATCTACCCCTCTCGGGTTTTGCTAGCTTCATGAGCCTCACTGGGGAATTTTAAAGACTTTTTCTGGTTCTGTTTTGCAGTTTTGAAGTGATTTCTCGCACACGCGCGTGCGCAGTCAGCCCACGTCAGTTGCTTGGCAACTGTTCCACCTCCAACGAAGCGGAAACATCCTTTGCGTCGGAGAATGGCATCCTAGCAACCCAGCGACGCTGCGCGTGTCAGCGCGAGAGTGTCTCCGATCTTTTCGTCAAAGAATTGCATCCTAGCAGCCCAGTGACGCTGCGCGTGTCAGCGCGAGTGTGTTCGCTTGGTCTATGTGGAAGATCTTCGACACTCTGCAAGTGCAAACCATTTCATTGTGTGATCTCTATATTACGGTGATTCACACACCTTCATTATAAAGGCTGGTTACATTAAAATATTTACGATACAGCGGTGATTCACACACCTCCTACAAACAATTTCATTGTGTGATCTCTACTACGGTGACTCACACACCTTCATGATAAAGGCTGGTTACATTAAAATACTTACGATACAACGGTGATTCACACACCTCCTACAAATAAAGTGTGATTCAGGTCACAGTGATTCACACACCTTTGTTCTCAAACTCTGAGAGATCCTATACATTTACATATTTTGGTTGTGCTCGCACACACTTTGTTTTCTCGGTCTCTCTTTTTCACGCAAATTTTTGCAAGTTGGTTCCATGCTCTGTTTCATGTACTAACAAGATCTTTTCAAATTCTTTTTATCTTCTCATTTTTTGTGTATACCATTATCTTTTTCCCCTTGTGTCAGACGCATTATTTTATTTTACACAGTTTTTACTATGCAATCTGTTGCTCCTCCTCCTTCTTTCCTTGAATCTCCTGGAGAACCACCTGTAAGGTGGGAGATTTGGTTTGATGCCTTTCAAACGTATTTGGGAGCAATAGGTGCATCAAGATTCAACAGTGAGCGGAAAAAATGGCTACTGCTACATTCACTTGGTTATGAGGGGCGCTCCATTTTCAAACATCTACCAGAAACTGCTCATTTGCCTGATGATGTAGTTGATGTTTATCAAGACACTATATTAAAGCTTAAGACCAGGTTTGACAAGCAACCCAGTTTAATGGTTTTACGTCATAAATTTCTTAAAAGATACCAATCTGAAAACGAAGATGTTGACTCCTACATTTCTGCTTTAAGAAGACTTGCTTCCTTCTGCGAATTTGAAGTTTTCACTGACCAACTGATCCGTGATCAATTCGTCTGCCATTGTAGAGACAAGCAAATACGTCAAAAACTGCTTTCTCTAGCCAATCCTTCTCTAGATTAGACTGTGAAAATTGCCAAGAGCATTGAAACATCCCAGGTGTCCTTAAAGGAGCTGGAGGATAAACCCACTGATCCTGTAAACGTGGTTACTTCTAATACTAAAGTCAAAGTCAGTGACAACAAGTCTTCTGTGCCCAAGAGCAGTGTACATAAGTATCCAAACCCTAGTAAAAGTACTTTGGATTTTCAAAACTCAAGGCAAATGTGGAAATCCACCACATATTAAAGGTGCTAAGTGTCCAGGAGCAAATGTAACTTGCAATTACTGCAAAAAGATTGGACACTTTGCAAAAGTATGCATGAAGCGTAAATCATACAGAAGACCTGTTGCTTGTGTTATGGAGTCAGATCAAGAATCTGATCCTGAAGTTGTATCTGTTGTATCTCTTACAAATGATGTTGTGTCCAGTATTGATGAATCAAGTGAATGTGTTGATCCCATTGCCGAGATTATTGTGGGGGGAAAACCACTTAATTTGTTGGTTGATTCAGGTGCAAAAATCACCATGATAACTCATGATCTGTTTTCCGAAACTTGGGGAGAAAGACCACTTCAACCTCCAGATCGTTCGCCAGTTTCATATGAGGGACGTAAAATAGACCTGTTAGGGTTCTTTGAGGATGATCTTGTTTTCAAAAACAGGAAAATTACTGGGAAGGTGTATGTGGCAGTAAAGGGTCTTAATATTTTAGGGTGGTACCACCAAGGTCTTTTCAAAACGATTCTTAAACCTGGTACTGCCGAACAGGTTCTCCTTGTGTCTGATGATATACAATTGTGTCAATGGAGTAAACGTTTTCTTTCTGTCTTTTGTGAAGGTTTAGGTACCATTAAAGGGTTCAGACACAAAATTCTTGTGAAAGATGGAGCACTTCCTGTCAAGCACAAGTTGAGGGGTGTACCTTTCAGTGTGTGAGAGGATTTAGAAAAAGAACTTAAATCATTGTGCGACCTAGGAATCATTGAGCCCACAGAATCCTCTCTCTGGCTTTCACCTTTGGTCGTCGCACGCAAAGAATGTGGGAAATTACGCGTTTGCATTGACTTAAGAACTCTTAATAAGGAAACCTGGGTCGACTCTCACCCGTTGCCTAAAATTTCTGATCTTTTTGCAAGTGTTAGAGGGTCTAGAATCTTTTCAAAACTAGATCTAGCAAGTGCTTACCACCAAATTGAACTTGAACCTGAATCTCGTCCACTCACTGCTTTTGTATCTCCTTTAGGGACTTTTCAGTACAAACGCATGCCCTTTGGTCTTGCCTCTGCGGCTTCAGTTTTCCAACGTGTCATGCAAAATATGTTGGGAGGGATTTCAAGGGTACTTGTTTTCCAAGATGACGTTTTGATAAATTCGAAAGATTTTGCCACTCATAACTCGATTCTCGAGAAGGTACTGTTGACTTTCCAAGATCATGGTGTTGTCGTTAAACCTGAAAAATGCATGTTCCTTACTGAGGAAATAGAATATTTAGGTCACCTGGTTTCAGGTGAGGGGATCAAACCCAGGCAAGGTTTGCTTGAAGCTATAATTAAAGCTCCAACGCCGTGCGACAAAAGTGGTGTAAAGTCACTGCTTGGTTTATTGGAATTTTATTCAAAGTTCATACCTTATTATGCGACCATTGTTAGGCCCATCAGTTCCTTACTTGGCAAAGGTTGTTTATTCGAGTGGTCGTCTCAGTGTGAAACGGCTTTGCAGTTTGTAAAGCACTCGCTTGCTAAGAGCAATGCTTTAAAACCCTTTAATCCTGTTTTAGCTTCTTGCATCACGGTTGACGCCAGTCAAGTAGGTTTGGGCGCAGTTCTCACCCAAGATATTTCAAAAGGGGAGAACACAATCGCTTTTGCGTCAAGGGTGTTGAGAGGTGGTGAACTCCAGTATTCAGTCATAGAGAAAGAACTCTTGTCTTGTTTGTGGGCCATTGAGAAATTTCAACCCTACATTTGACCACAAGCCTCTTATTTCTATTCTTGGGGGTGGAAGTAACAAATGTTGTTCTCCTAGGATTCTTCGTATGGTCTCACGCCTTATGCAGTATCAATTTGATGTTGTACATGTCGCTGGGGGAAGAAACCTCAGAGCAGATTTTCTTTCTCGTTTTCCTGTAAAGGAGGATGAAAATAAGATTTTCTTTGACGAAGGTGGTGAAGAAGATTTCGATGATTGTTTAATAGCTTCACTTGACTTAGTTGAACATGGTATTCAGTCTGCTGAGTCTTGGATTAAAGCTCTCTCTGATGATGACATTCTTCAACGTGTTTGTGGGTTGGTTAGGTCAGGTTGGCCAAGGGAACGTGCTCTTCCTCATATTTTTCAACCCTTTTGGAAGGTTGAAACAGAAATTTCTCTAGAAGATGGTGTGTTGTTAAGGGGGGACAGACTTGTTACTCCTCAAAGTCTTAGGAAAGACATCATTCTTAAAGCTCACGAGGGACATTTGGGTTCCACACTCACAAAACAACGTGTTCGTGAATTCTTTTGGTGGCCTGCAATGGATAGTGATATTGATGATGTGGTCATTCACTGTCACATTTGTAAATCTGCGGACAAGGGTTTGAAAACTTTCACTCCTCCTCTTCTGCCTATTGAATGTCCATCTGAGCCATGGTCCAAAGTCGGTTTAGACGTCATGGGACCTTTAGAGGTTCTACCAGGCGGATGTCGTTTTATTTTGGTCCTAGTTGATTATGCTTCAAAATGGCCTGAGTTAAAACTTGTGAAAGAAGCCTCTACCAATAACATTATTGTGTTCTTGAAAGATCTGTTTTTGAGGGAGGGTTTTCCTGGCACTATGATTACTGATAACGGTTCACAGTTTACCAGTACTGAATTTGATTCTTTTCTTAAATCATGTAATATACAACACGCAAAAAGTTCGCTATATCATCCCCAGTCAAATGGTCTGGTTGAGAGAATGAACAGGGTGGTGGGGAATTGCATCAAGTGGGCCAAGTCGGGTAACTGTGATATTATTAACTCCCTTAATAGTATGCTGTGGTTCTACAGGACCATTCCACACTCCACAACTAAGGTTTCTCCTTTCGACGTACTAAGAGGAAGGAAGCCTAATAAAAGTTTTAAGCCGGCTTGGATGAACAAGTGGATTAAATCAGTCCTGGATATTGACAGTCTTATGCTCTTAGTAAAAGAGAATGTTTCCAATTCTCAGTCTAAGCAAAAGTCTTGGTTTGATAATAAAAGAAGTGTGAAGATTGTTCCTCTAACTGTAGGAGACCTGGTTCGAGTTAGGTCGCCTGTGCACTTGAAGAAAGGTGAAAGCAAATTTGGCTGTCCCATTTCTGTCACTAGGTTGGGCAAGAACTCTGTGCAAGTTGAAGGGGGTAAATGGTGGAATGTCAGTAAAATTGTAAAGGTCAGGAATACTCATGATGGTTCTAGCTCTGGTGCACACTTATGCAATGATGGTGGAAGTGCTATTCCATCTTCGTTTACTAATGGTGGTAGAGTTGTGCCTTCTGGTATAGCTCGCAGGAAGAGTTCAAGGGTTAAAGTTCTTCCTATGAGATACCGTTTTTGATGTGAAGTGTTTTACTCTTAATTATTTGTTAGGAAGTTCAATCGATATGAAATGTTTGTGTTGTTCTTATAAATGTGAATTTTTCTGTCCTTCTTTCCATGTATAAGTTAATTTTGTCACGGTTAATGAGGAAGGAAGAAAAAATGTTATTTGCTTTCTTTATTTTAGTTTCCTTTTCGTTCATTTTTATTATTCTTTTCTATTTTGAATTTTCGTTAAAAATGTATAAGGTCATATTTTATTATTATTGAGAAAGGAGGATATGTTATACTCCATACTTGCATATATTACATTATTACTGTGCTTGTTATTATGTGCTGTGGAATGTTATGTTGCCTAGCTACCAAGGTTAGAATTGTGGTGGGGAGTTGAGCGAGGAGAGCGGTTGCTGTGGCAGGTGGCTGGTCCTGGCTTTTGTCTGCTGTGCAGTTTACATAATAAATTTGAATTGAACTCAACTCACCCTACGAGTCGATCACTACAGACACATTGTAGACTGACACGCTGAGACATGATACCTGTGCCATGTGTCCCACAACGACACCATACTACATGCAGAGGCCTGGAGTACCACTCCCATGGCCTTGTTGGGGTACAGAGCCGGTGGGGAGTAGGAGGGACATGACCTGGTTGGTGTGACAGGGCCTGGAAGGCGTGCCAGCGCTGTGTAGGCAGTTGGAGTTGCACACTCATTATGCAAAGGTGTTGTGTGGGCGATGAGTGCATGCCTGAGTGCATGCAACAGATGTATTGGATGGACATTGCTTGGTGGGTGGCCTCAATATCATGGTGCAGCGTGATGTGGCACATGCAAGGACATGAGGCACGTGCAATGTGCACGTAGCATGTGCAGACGGTCCAGCCTTTGCCACCGCAACTGTGTCACACACAAGCAGATTACACCAAAATGAATGGGTGGAGGGAGAAAGGGGGGTGTGTCTTAGAGGTGTGTGTGTGAAGGCAAATATAGAAACTCTGTGTGCCCTTGCTGCAGGGCCTGCAGCAGCAGGCGCCATGTCCTGAAAACCATGCCACAAGTTGCACACAAACACAAGCATGTCAGAAAGGACTACTGCAAAAGGTGTATGATAAGGAAGGAGTGTCTGGTTCAACATGGCACACACACAGACAATGGGTGCACATGCAGCAAAGTGGCCGTTGTGGGGACTGAGATGCCAAAATACCTACACAGCCATGTACATCATGCACAATACATATCATAATCCCTGACAAACAGCTTGCATCTTGCTACTCTACACATAGACTCATATGCACAATCTGTGATAACTATGCCAGACATGCCTCTTGCACAGTGGCAAGAGACCTGCATTGACAGAGATGAGGCACCTTGGAGGCTGAGGGACACCTTTATTAGTCATGTTTGACGGAAGGCAAATGCATCTATATTAACAGATGCACATGTCATGTGGATGAACATGTGGGACCTTCACTGGCACCCCCCTTTGCACCACAGATGCAGGTAATCCATAGAACTGGCACACAAGTGACGGGTTTGAGGCATACACCCCGTGCTGCTCACGGAGAGGCTGCTATTCACCATTGAGCCTCTAATGGGGATGTCCCACACTATGTCAACCCGGTGCATCCCGTATGTTTCCGAGGGCAGTGTTACACACATTGATGCCTTCATCACAATCCACAATCACATTACAGATGACTGTCACCAAGTGTGACTATCAATTCAGGTGAATCCAGCTCCATGTCATGTGCCCCATGGTGATTCTACATGTATGCAAAGTAACCAAACATGAACAGGAGCAGTGCACACACATTCCAAACAAATAGCATCCCCAAAAAGCCGTGCTGCATCCCTTACCCTAAGGAGAATTTTTGACATGTCCGTGCATGTTACGCTGATTCAGCACACGTTGCTGTATTCATGCATGAGGAATAGCAGGAGCACAACAATGCCATCAGCAGACAGCATGCGCAAATACCTGGGGATGAGAGACACACAAGAAGTGAGCCAAAAGAAGCACATCCGCATGCATGGGCATGTACTCGACACGTATAAGGTTGTCAACATGCTAGGTGAAAATAGTGTCTCAGGAAAGACATTCTTTTATTACACCATCACTCGAGTGACACATCCAAACACACCTCTGACTCACTTGCCATACATGCAGATGGACCCACACATTGCAACACATGCCACACAAGGCTCAATGCGTGCACACTCAGACACTGCAACTCACCACTAAGCAAAGAAGTTGCGTATGAGCTGGCGTACGCCTACGGCAACACAACCATAGTGATACGGACACTACACACGCATGTACGGACCGTATCCCTATGGCGTACGCCTACGGCAACACAACCATAGTGATATGGACCCTACACACGCGTGTACGGACCGTATCACTGGAGTAGTGGTGCCCTAGGGGCGTGGAACGCACCGTACCTGTGTGTGTGTATAGTAAAATTACATAGGGGACACATGAGGGACGAGTATAAGGGCCTAAATGCATGCTGGTTGTCATGGAGACCGAGTTTCAAGTTCAAATATTTTCAATTTTTAAACCATGCAAAGCCCCTCACTGGGGTAGGTTTAAAGGGATTGGAGGAAACGTAGGATGCAAAGGAGATTGACCAATCACTCTGTACTCCTGTAAATGAAACATGCCAGCAAGGCAAATATAAGGCAGCCAGGCCCAATGAGAGAACACTTGCCTGCACAACCTTTCATTCCACACCACTGCTGCTGCTCGTGATTCATCTGGCACCATGTCCAGGTCTGTGGAGAGGGCCCAGCCATTCACCCTGGAGGAGAATGTGGCATTGCTGGATGTCATCCTCCCACAGTACCCCAGCCTGTATGGGAGACCAGGGGAGCAGGTGAGTGCTGTCTCCACTAGCTTAGACTGTGCCCCTTTTTTGTGACTGTCACTTCTGGCATTGTGTCCAGGTGTGACAGACATGCAATGTTGTTTAGAGTGGGTCCCAGGGGGGTGAATGCCTCATGTCTCCCATGCAGAGCATGCTGTAGTGCATGTCTGCACTCCTCACTTGCATAGTGCTTACTGTGACAATCACTGCATGGTGCATGCCACATTCAGCCTGGCTAATCCTCTTGGGAATGTTGTTACTACAGCCCTGATGTGATTCTGTGTTCCCCCCAGTATGACAGGTGACTGTACCCACAGATGTGTGTGAGTTGAGTGTACCTGTGGTGAGAGTGTCCAAATGATGTGTTCGTCCCCGGACATTGGTGTGTGTGTAAGTCCCCTGTCATGTGGGTGAGTGTCTATGTGGAGTGTTGCAGCCCAGATGCATGAGGGATGCATATACCCTACCCATCTGATGTGAGCAGGGAGCAGTGCTGTGTGTCTGACGTGCTGGGCTAGCCCAACACCTGTGACACCCCCCAGTCAAGTGGCACATGTGCAGAGTGAGGTTTGTACCCGCAGTTGCCAATGGCAGGTGATTGTCCTGTGCCTGTGTGTGTCTGTGTACTCTGCTGAGGTTTAGTCAGTGGCCGGGGGCATGTGACTGCTGTGAGATGCTGTACATAATCCTGGTGTAGCTTGTGATGCACAGTGTGAGCCATGATAATTGATTGTGTCGCACCCCTCATTCCACCGGTGTACTTTCAATGCCACGTAGTGCATTTTGCCTTCCCCAGAGGATAATGTCCCTATGACAAAGGTGCAATGAGTCTGCTGCATACTTTGCCCTGTTCAAACAAGCCAATTTGTTCTAATGTGTGTCTCTGTGACATGTAGCATGTATATTTAAGTAGTCTCACTTTGTCATCCTCACAGGTAGGCGCCTATGCCAAGCGGGAGATTTGGAGGCAAGCCGTCATTGCCGTGAGGTCGGTGGAGGGTCGGAAGCGGCGCCTGGCCCAGGTGAGGAAACGCTGGCAGGATATCCGGTGCTGGACCAGGAGGATCGCCTGGGTCCTGCTGGGGGACTCACCAGAAGGGAAGAAGAACCGTGGGCGCCGGTGCCTGACCCACATCATGAAGCGTGTGCTGGCGGTGGTCTTCCCTAACTTGGATAGGCACTTACTGGAGAAGCAGCAGCAGGAAGGGGGTAGGTACATGTGTCTTTGTTGTGTGTCACCAGCTTTTGGAGGTGCGCAGTCGCATGGATACACTGCGAGGGTTTATATGTGCAGTGCATATCCTGTTCCACAAAGTCAACCCGTGCTGTTCTTCCTCCCTTCCCCTCCTTGACATGTGTTCCCGGGTCTGTGGGTAGTCACTCTTGCACAAGGTTATCTAGGCTGCCAGTTAATCCAAGTGCCCAATGCTTGCAGCATCATGTGTGGGGGTGGTGTGTTACATGTGTTGGGACCTTGCCTGTGCCCTGGTCAGTTCAGTCATTGTGGGGTCCATGTTAGTTGCCACTGATGCTGAGTCCCGACATAGGAGTGTGTCTTACAAGTGTACTGCCTTACAGCACGCATGACCAATGTTGTGCCCTCAGACATGATGTGCATGAGTGGGAGATGTGCATAGTGCAGGGACGATCGCTTCTGTTGCTGTCATATCCATACAGGACCATGGAGGAGTGTGGCCACTACAGTCCCCTGGGGCACCTTTTCCTAGGTATCATGTGTGTCATCCAACAATGTGGACATTCTCTGTGTCTTCAGCATAGGTTGGGCTCTGTGGCATTGTACCCTGGCCTAATTTGTATTTACGTAAAGTGTGCTACATGTGTCCACTGTACAGGGTGACCCAATTTGGCTTGTGCATACACACAGTGGCCAGTGCCTGTGTGTCTTGGTGCAACTATCTGATGATGGTTGTTTGTCAATTATATGTGTGGACAGGCTCACAAGGGGTACTTTGTGTACACTCAGGATTTAATGAAGGGCATGTTTGTAATTCCCGAGTAGGAGTTGTAAGTACTTCCTCTGTCTCAATCACATTGTCTCAGGAAGGGGGGGGGGGTTTGTGCAGGAAAGGCCTACATGTCCAAACCTTATGTCTCCTTGCCAGGTCTGGCCTGTGTGTGATGATTGTCTGAACATACACTCAACATGCAGTGACCCAGTCATGTTGGGCATGGTTTAATGTATTTGCTAAGCAGCATGTGCCAAAAGTTAGGAGACATGGTTCCTGCTCATCCCTTTTTTGGCAACGGTGTGTGGTCCAGATGCTGTGCTCGACTGTCCCCAGAGACTGGCTCCTTTGTCTAATTTGATATCAAGTTATTTGCTGTTGTGTCATGCTCTCCATTGTTTCCCAGTGGCATGGTGGGTCAACCAACTGTGTGGTGCAGGGCCTACATATGTGCGTAGTATTGTAGATGTTACTCATGTTGTTTTTCATGCTATGCACTGTGACCTATGTAGTTTTGGATCATGTGTCATGTGTATACAGGTGTCTGATTTTTCCTGTCTCTTCACCTTGCCCACAGCATCGTCAGGGGAAACCGAGGGAGACACTGGCACGGACCTTGAGGGGGGATCCAGCACCGGTGCAACCAGTGCTGGGGAGTCTGGCGCAGCGTGTGGCACGGAGGCTGAGGGGAGTGAGGCGGAGGACCTGTCCAGTCCCACCACCGACTATGACACTGACGGGTCCGAGGCTGAGCTCCCAGAGGGGCAGAGGCTGCTCCCAGAGCTGAAAGCTGCACTCCATCTCTCGCCGCCCCCTCCATTCCCATCAACGGCCTCCCACTTGCTCGGGTCCCTTCCCTCCGTGCTAGGCGACAAAATGTCTCCTTCGTGCCAGGCACTGCAGCCCCTGCCCCTGTCTCCCCTGCTGCCGTCAATGCCGAGTCTGTGGACATTCTGTGGCAGTTGCAGGTTGGTCAGACATCGCTGCTTAATGTCCTCCATGGCCACACCAGACTGCTGACACAGATGGTGTCGTACATGGAGGGCATGTCAGCAGCGATGTCTGACCAACGGATGTTGCTGAAGTCCATAGACTTGTCACTGACTGCAGCAGTGGATCTCCAGCAGCGCTCCGTCCCCCCCCTACCCCTGCACCATCCACACTTCCCACTCCCATGCCTGTCCCACGCACACACAGACGTCCCCATGCACGCACCCCACTAGACACAGGCAGCACACCACCAGGGAAGGCCAAGCGCACACCTCCTGTCACGCACACACAGGGGGAAGTAGGCACACCCACTGGGTCAGGGGGCAAATGGCAGCCACGCAGCCACAGTGGGAGTCTGCAGTCCTCACGACCCACTTCCTCCAAAACCACTCCCCTTAGCTCCCCTGCCCAACAGTCGGACAAAGAGTCCTTCATGGCCAGTCTATCCCTCAGACCCAGTGTGACACCACCCCGCAAGCGGTCGAGAAAGTCCCCAGGCAGGGGAGTTGAGTCCCCCCCTGTCCACACCCTCCCCCAGTAGCGCTGCAACCCATCCCTCCGACACCCCCCTCCTTGGGGCCTGTGGTTCATTCGGGTGCAGGGGAGACGCTGGAAGAGCTTGCAACCATGTGCAGCGCCCTGCTAACCACCACCTTTGGCGCTGCCCCCCCCCTGTGGTGGAGTCGTATGTCCCTGCACCCACAACACCTACCCTTGCCCCTCCTGTCCCTGCGGTGCCTGGTCCTTCCCCCCTACATGATGCCCCCCCTTCTGTGGATGATATGGAAGAGTGAACTGTGCAGGCAAGCTAGGGGAGACGCATCCCTAAGTGTCCCCCACCAGGACTTCCACATGGCCTGGCCTATGGGCCCTGTATATAGTGGACATTTCTTTTGCTATAATTTTTTATGCTGAATAAAGCATTTTGGTTTTCATTTGCACACGAATGCTTTTCTGGTCTTGCTGTTGGTGGTGCTGCTCCATGATTTCGGGTGGTGATAATGTGTTAGGTGTCTGGGAAATGTTGTAGTGTGCTGCTCATGGGGTGGACCCTGATATCTGTGTGCCATCACAAGGTATCTGCAAATAATCTTTGGTCATGTAAGCTCTTACTGTATGGTGACATTGTCCCAAGGTGTGTTCCTTCCTCTGTGGACCCTGACATCTTCCCTGCTGCGTGTTTCCCAATTGTTGTGCTGAGCTCTGTCTATATTTCCTGGGTGTGTGACGGATCCCTTCAACTTTGGCCATGCATGCTCAGCAATGTCTCCACCTGCATCATTTGTGGCATCCTTGGTGGTCACTGTACTTGTGTATGGAGTATATTGACATGACTTCATGTGGACATGTTCCCTTTTACGCACTATGCATGTGTGTACTCCCAGCCTTGCACACATGTGTTACGTGTTCTGCAGGGTCTTTGGGCACCTGTCTGACAATTGTGGGCATTGTATCTGTGGGTACTCCACCCTTTTCCTTTCATGGGAGGCAACAACTTGTCGGCTGCCCCAGCACCTGTACATTCCTATCAGTCCTGGAATGTGCGTGACAGTGTGTGTTCCCTTTGGGTCTCTTAGTTTAGTAGGGTGGCACATGAATATACAGTCTTGTTGCATGCTCTCAGTGTGTGTATTGTGCTGCCAGCGCCAGGGGTGGGTAAGCATGTGTCATTTGTCATCACACCCACATGTGGTGTGTCATGCAGTGGGGGATGCACATCCACCCTCATGGGAGTAGGACACTGCTGTCAGTGATGTGTTGGCATGCCACTCTCAATATAGTCGCACTTTGTGTATGCCTTCATGCACCCATGGAGTTTTGCTAATTGTAGGATGGTGTACACACCACCATGTCTCTGTCCACTGCTGGGAGGACTCTTCACCCACCCCTCCTGTGTCTGGGCACTGCTGGGAGGACTCTGCACCCACCCCTCCTGTGTCTGGGCACTGCTGGGAGTGAAAGGCACCCACCCCTCCTATGTCTGGGCACTGCTGGGAGGACTCTGCACCCACCCCTCCTGTGTCTGGGCACTGCTGGGAGGACTCTGCACCCACCCCTCCTTTGTCTGGGCACTGCTGGGAGGACTCTGCACCCACCCCTCCTATGTCTGGGCACTGCTGGGAGTGATAGGCACCCACCCCACCTATGTTTGGGCACTGCTGGGAGGACTCTGCACCCACCCCTCCTGTGTCTGGGCACTGCTGGGAGTGATAGGCACCCACCCCTCCTATGTCTGGCACTGCTGGGAGGACTCTGCACCCACCCCTCCTATGTCTGGGCCCTGCTGGGACGACTCTGCACCCACCCCTCCTATGTCTGGGCACTGCTGGGAGGACTCTGCACCCACCCCTCCTGTGTCTGGGCACTGCTGGGAGTGATAGGCACCCACCCCTCCTATGTCTGGGCACTGCTGGGAGGACTCTGCACCCACCCCTCCTGTGTCTGGGCACTGCTGGGAGTTGTAGGCTCCCACCCCTCCTATGTCTGGACACTGCTGGGAGTGATAGGCACCCACCCCTCCTATGTCTGGGCACTGCTGGGAGGACTCTGCACCCACCCCTCCTGTGTCTGGGCACTCCTGGGAGTGATAGGCACCCACCCCTCCTGTGTCTAGGCAATGCTGGGAGGACTCTGCACCCACCCCTCCTATGTCTGGGCACTGCTGGGAGTGATAGGCACCCACCCCTCCTATGTCTGGGCACTGCTGGGAGGACTCTGCACCCACCCCTCCTGTGTCTGGGCACTGCTGGGAGTGATAGGCACCCACCCCTCCTATGTCTGGGCACTTCTGGGAGGACTCTGCACCCACCCCTCCTGTGTCTGGGCACTGCTAGGAGGACTCTGCACCCACCCCTCCTGTGTCTGGGCACTGCTGGGAGGACTCTGCACCCACCCCTCCTGTGTCTGGGCACTGCTGGGAGTGATAGGCACCCACCCCTCCTATGTCTGGGCACTGCTGGGAGGACTCTGCACCCACCCCTCCTGTGTCTGGGCACTGCTGGGAGTGATAGGCACCCACCCCTCCTGTGTCTGGGCACTGCTGGGAGTGAAAGGCACCCACCCCTCCTATGTCTGGGCACTGCTGGGAGTGATAGGCACCCACCCCTCCTATGTCTGGGCACTGCTGGGAGGACTCTGCACCCACCCCTCCTGTGTCTGGGCACTGCTGGGAGGACTCTGCACCCACCCCTCCTGTGTCTGGACACTGCTGGGAGTGATAGGCACCTACCCCTCCTATGTCTGGGCACTGCTGGGAGGACTCTGCACCCACCCCTCCTGTGTCTGGGCACTGCTGGGAGTGATAGGCACCCACCCCTCCTGTGTCTGGGCACTGCTGGGAGTGAAAGGCACCCACCCCTCCTGTGTCTGGGCACTGCTGGGAGTACTCTGCACCCACGCCTCCTATGTCTGGGCACTGCTGGGAGTGATAGGCACCCACCCCTCCTATGTCTGGGCACTGCTGGGAGGACTCTGCACCCACCCCTCCTGTGTCTGGGCACTGCTGGGAGGACTCTGCACCCACCCCTCCTGTGTCTGGGCACTGCTGGGGGGACTCTGCACCCACCCCTCCTGTGTCTGGGCACTGCTGGGAGGACTCTGCACCCACCCCTCCTGTGTCTGGGCACTGCTGGGAGTGATAGGCACCCACCCCTCCTATGTCTGGGCACTGCTGGGGCTGATGGCCACACACCCCTATGTGTCTGTCTATGGGCCGTACCCCTACGGCACCCCAACAATGGCGGTACGGCCCGCACCCACGTCCCAAAGGCATGGGTACGGGCCGTACCGCCATTGTTGGGGTGACGTAGGGGTGGGCGTGGTACAACCCGTACCCACGCTCTTAAGGCATGGGTACGGGCCGTACCCCTACGGCACCCCAACAATGGCGGTACGGCCCGTACCCACATCCCAAAGGCATGGGTACGGGCCATACCGCCATTGTTGGGGTGACGTAGGGGTGGGCGTGGTACGACCCGTACCCATGCCTTTGGGACGTGGGTACGGGCTGTACCGCCATTGTTCGGGTGCCGTAGGGGTACGGCCCATACCCACGCCTTAAGAGCATGGTTACGGGTCGTACAACGCCCACCCCAACGTCTCCCCAACAATGGCGGTACGGCCCGTACCCACATCCCAAAGGCATGGGTACGGGCCGTACCGCCATTGTTGGGGTGACGTAGGGGTGGGCGTGGTACGACCCATACCCATGCCTTTGGGACGTGGGTACGGGCCATACCGCCATTGTTGGGTTGCCGTAGGGGTACGGCCCGTACCCACGCCTTAAGAGCGTGGGTATGAGTCATACCACGCCCACCCCTACGTCACCCCAACAATGGCGGTACGGCCCATACCCACGTCCCAAAGGCATAGGTACGAGCCGTACCGCCATTGTTGGGGTGACTTAGGGGTGGGAGTGGTACGACCCGTATCCACGCTCTTAAGGCATGGGTATGGTGCCAGTTCGCGTCCATGTCGACTTCCGTTGTGGCGGACGCAGGCCTTGGTGGAGACGCCCCCGCCCCCCGAAGTGACCAGGCCCTGGGGGTCAGGTATGTACAGGGCATGTATGATTTTTAACTTGGGTGGGGGTTATGTTTCCTGCCCCTGCCCCCCCCTTTGCCCCTGGGTGTTGTTCTGACCTTCTGCGGCATCTGCGTTGGTTCCTGTACACCAGGTGCACTGCTATGAGGGCCGGGATGACACGTAGGTTGGGGTCAATGGCTGTCCGGGCGCATACAGGTGCTCCTTCTGCGCATTGTTCTGATTTCCCAGCAGTTTTTGGCTGCCGTAAAATATAATCCGTGCGGAGTGATGTGGGCACGGATTGTACTTTCTGGTTCGTGAAACGCTGCCTGACTCCGTCCGGACGTCACGTCCGCGGTGTCCCGGATCCGATTTGTATGTATTTTTTTGCCGGTCGGTGTTTTTTACGATTCGTATGGAAATTGTGTTTCTGTACGAATCGTACTTGCGGGTTTGTAAGGTGTTTTTCCCGGGTACGGGTCGGACGGAGAAAACGCTCAGTCCGACGGTTCGTACCTGGGTTTTACAGGATCGGAATCGGCACCATAGTGTCTTAAATACTAGAGAAACAATTAGCTAATGCTTGTTAGAAGGGTGAAGTAGAGGGATGTGCTACTTTATCAACGGAAGTAATGATTCCGTAGTAGGGCAGATGTAAGCGCTGCTCTCGGGAAAGACGGAATTCTCGTGAGAAAGGTCTTTTGCTGTTCTTTGGTTAGCGAAGCGGACAATGGAGATGTTTCTATGTTGTTACTAACAGAAGTGTAGAAATTGAAACAAAAACTTACGGAGCAGATTTGTAAAGGAGGGGTAGTCAGGAGCAGGAGCAGGAGCTGCCGCAGCGGCTGTTGACGTCAGAACGACCGCGCTGGGATTGGACAGTCGGTCAGAACTGTGAAACGCTCCGGATTGGTGCGTTAGTGTACACAGCGCTAGGAGTGGAGAAATACAGGGTGACGTAGACGCTCCTTATTGGTGCGTTAGTGTGAGTCGCGCTGGGATTTAAGGATTGTGACAGTGACATAGCCGCTCTGAATTGGTGCGTTAGTGTGAGTCACGCTGTCATTGGATAGACTAGCTAAAGAGAGACAAGTGATACGTGAAAGGCAAGAAAATGTATTACGATTCACCAGAAAAAGAGAGAAAAACATGGTTAGGAAGAATCAAGAAGTGGTTTACGGAGGACTAACCAGTCAAAACTGGGGAAGGACAGTTACTTCCTCCACTGAAAACCCCTGCATCCTTTATGATTGCGAAATATGGGTATCATACTTGTATTTGGTTAGATAACTGGGTGAGATATACGAAGGAAAACGGAGTATTAGCTTTTCCAGAGCATGGTTCATTTAATTTGGCTGTTTTGAGAAATTTGAGAGAGAAAATGATGAATTTAGAACCAAGACCTAGACCAACGCAGTTTGAGGCTTTGACGGAATGGGAAGACGAAATGCATGAACGAGAGAGACAAAGAAATAGTAGAGGATATAGGTACCTGTTTGGAAGAACATACGGACATGAAACGCATAATGATCGAATGAGAAGATGGCGGGATGCGAGTATGACTGAGGGTGTGTTCCCTGTAAGAACTGTAGGAGAGAATGAAGGATGAAAGTGTGTAGAAAAGAGACATAATGTGGAGTCGAGAGGGTATGGAGTGAATGAGTCCGAGGATGATGTTCTTGATGATATGTTCCACCACCGTATCGACCAGAACCAGAAATATTAACTCCAAGTGCCCCAATCAGGGAAACGATGCGAATTATAAAATCGGAACCAGAATCAATAAGTTTGGGTAAAAACAGTGCTACTAGAGAAGTAGAAAAAAGATCAGAAGAAAGAACAGATGGCGAAAATTCTGTAGAATTAGCGAAAACGACCCTGGAATTAACTGAGAAAATAAGAGAATTGACCAAGAATCTAGAAGCGGTAACAGTTCCAGTAACAATAGGTCCAGTAATGCCTATTTTTGACAAACAGAAGGACAGTGAGCATTGTTTGACAGTCCCTTACAGAAGTAATAAACCAGTAGAACAACCAAGAGTGAGTCAGAATGAGAATCCATGGAGGCAGACTATGAGTGTAATGGAACCGAATTTTACAAATAATCCATTTATAGATCAGAATTGTGCAGAGAGACGTATGACAATGTTAGAGACAGTGTCAGAAACACAAAAAGATTTTGGACACGGAAGTGTAGAAAAACCAGTAGGACCATCGACAGAAGAGCTAAGTGAATGGTTAAGGAGCTTGCAGAGGAAAGACAAAGAATCCCAATCAATTGATGTGGCCAAGTTACGAATGGTATTGGAAGAATTAATAGTAGGGACTATCCCGACAGAAAAATTGAAAACCTATCAGGATGAAGAATTATTATTTTTGTGCAAGAGTGTGACCTGGAGAGCAAAAAACTTACATGAAAGGTTAGAAGAAGTAGCAAATGAGATAGGCATTGATATTGAAAAAGTAAAAGCCTTACAGAAACCATATAGAGTAGATTTAACTGAAAAGGACATTGAGAATATGAACACCACAGGACGAATAGGTCAAATTAAGGACATAATCAATTTGCTGAGAAAATGGGGAGACATGGATAAATGGAGAAGCAGGTGGTATAGAAAACGTGATGATACCTCAGATAAGACATTTTCAGCATTTCCTGTATAAGAACAGGAGAAGGTAGTGACAGAATGCCCTATGAGAGAGATTCCAGGAGGAGGATATGTACATGTCCCATGGACAAGACAGGATATTTTGTCTTTTACGAATGATTTCCCTCGACTACGTGAGAAGCCCGTTGAGTGGTACAGGCAGGTAGACAGATTTGTGAAATTGTCTAAAATATTATGGATTGATTTGAATAGTCTGTTTGACATAATTGTACCAGCAGATCTATGGACAGAGTGCAAACTTATGATTAATTGGCCAACCCAGGAATATCCTAGGGATCCTAAAACAGGAGCTCCAGATCCCGAGGTGATGAAGAAATATTAGCAGGTTATGGTATTTTTTAAAAACAAAGTGCCCCCTAAAGAGACAGATTGGGTAAAGATTGATCGAACACACCAGGAAAGTAAAGAGTCAGTACATGCATATTACGAGAGGCTAATATTAGCTTTTAAGCAGTTTAGCGGAGATGAGAATCTGAGTGAAAAGGATTTGAGTCATTTTGTATACAGATTTGTATATGGTTTACGTCCAGAAATTGGTGAAATGATTAAACAGCATACGGTAGATTGGCAAAACAAGAAGATAGATGAAGTATTGAGACATGCTAAATACTTCAGTGATGAAATTGAAGCAAAACAGCGGAAGCTAAAAGAGAAGGCAATGTGGGTACAGGTAAAGGTAGCGGAGAGACACGAAGCACAATTGGTGGAACAAGCAGGGTCAAAACCGAAATTTAATCCTGGGAAGTATAAAGGGAATATTGAAGAAGCTAAAAAGAAATTTCTGTGTCATATTTGCGGCAGGCTAGGGCATTGGAAATCCGAGTGTAAGTTTCCCCCGAGTACTAATAATGAAAATCCATCATTGAACCCACAGGTGCAGCATGAGGTGAGTGGTCAACTGCAGCAACAGCAGCAAGTTGTTCCCCCACAGAATCAGGTGCCAAAACCGCCTTTTCCACAGAGCAGAAACACACAGAAGTATAGTAGTGAATTGGGATTCTACAATGAAGAACAGATAAATAAGCTGCCACACGCTAGCGCTGTCTCGCAGTATTGGCTGCAACGCGATGAGAGTGACTCAGAAGAGAGCTATTGACGGTGCCGAAGGGAGGAAGAAGAGTGCGTACTTGGCACAACTCTAGAAGTAGACCAGACAGGACCATTTGTAGATGGGAAGGTTAATGATGAAAATATTACTTTCCTAGTGGATACTGGTGCTACTAGATCAACTGTTAGATTAGCTGATGTTAAGAATCTTCCTCTCTCGGATGAAACGATCCAAGTAGTTGGTGTGTCCAACAGACAGATTAAAACATATCTTACAGACCCAGTGAAAGTTAGCATAGGGAAATTTTCAGAAATGCACTGCTTTGTGGTGTGTGACACCAGTCCTGTGAATTTATTAGGTAGGGACCTGTTGTGCAAAATGAAGTGCACTATATTTTGTACTCCGGATGGAATAGCTTTTGAAACACCAGATGATGATGTATTGTATAAATTGACCATAGCTAACAGAGAAAATGAAGTTACTGAAACACATGCTGTATTCAACCCTGATGAATTACCTAAAGAATTGAGACAATCTGTAAAAGCAGAAGTTTGGGATTTCACTGGAGAAGATGTAGGGCTAATGAGAAATGTAGATCCAATTAAAATAACAGTAAAGGAAGGAGTAACATATCCAAATGTTCCGCAATACAAATTGACACCTGAAATAATTGAAGGTGTAACTCCAGAAAATGATCAGGCAAGGAATTTTGAGAGAAATAATGAGTAGTCCATGTAATTCACCGTTAATGGGACTGAAAAAGCCTAATGGGAAATTCAGGATAGTGCAAGATCTGAGAAAGGTGAATACAATTGTGGTATCATGTTGTCCCATTGTACCAAATCCATCAGTGATTTTATATCAGATTCCCCATGATGCAGAATGGCATACAGTGATTGATCTGTGTCATGCTTTCTTTTCCATCCCATTGCACCACGACAGTCAGCACATTTTTGCATTTCGTATTGGTGAGCGTATTTTGGCATGGTGCCGAATCCCACAGGGGTATACAGAAAGCCCCTCAATATTCAATCAGCTATTAAAGAAGTCTTTGGAGAGTCTAGAAATGCCAGAGAGCTCTGTATTAGTCCAATACATTGACGACCTTTTGGTGGCGTCAAAAACACGTGAAGCTTGTGAGGTAGACACGATTGCCTTGCTGAATCACTTGGCAGATGGAGGACTTAAAGTGTCACCAGCGAAACTACAGTTTTGCAAGAAGGAAGTACAGTATTTGGGACATAACATTGAGAAAGGACTAAGGAAAATAACCATAGACAGAATCAGTAAATAAAAGGAATGAGAGCTCCCATGACTCAAAGAGAAGTGAGAATGTTTTTAAGAATGGTTGGATATTGTCGTCAGTGGATCAGCAACTTTTCCTTCATCGCAAAACCTTTGGTGCGATTAACGAGAAGTGATGTGAAAGATCCCATTGAATTAAACAAGGAGAAATTGGCAGCATTCAGAAAATTGAGAGATGGTTTGTGTGAAGCACCTGCATTAGGTATGCCTGGCTATGAGAAAGAATTTGAGTTGTATTGCAGTGAGAGAAATGGATGTGCCGTTTCTGTGTTGATCCAGAAGCATGGAAAACTGAGAAGACCAATTGCATATTTTTCATCGATGCTTGATCCAGTAGCTGTAGCTTTACCTGGATGTTTGAAGGCGGTGGCTGCAACATGTCGAAGTTTGGAGCAGAGTGAAGGAATTGTGATGGGATATCCATTGAAAGTGTCTGTACCTCATGATGTAGCGATTCTGTTAACGAGGAATCATACTCAGTATATAACACACAGTCGGCTGACTAAATATGAGAAGGTCATATTGGGTGCAACTAATGTGAGTCTTGCAAGATGTTTGAATGTGAATCCTGCAACTTTGTTGCCTGATGCTGAGATTTTGGAAGTAAAAGATGAGGTAGATCATGATTGTTTGGATGTACTTGATTTTTGTACAAAACCACGACCAGATATAAAAGATGTACCTTTGCCAGAAAGTGATTTTGTGATGTTCGTTGATGGGTCATGTTTGAGAACAGATGAAGGAGTGCTGCGTGCAGCGTATGCAGTATGCACAGTCGCAGCAGTAATAGAAGCGCCCTATCTGAAAGGAGTAAAATCAGCCCAAGTAGCAGAACTTGTGGCTTTGACTAGAGCATGCAAGATTGAGAAGAGTGTGAGAGTGACTGTGATAACTGACAGCCAGTATGGCTTTGGAGTGGTCCATGACTTTGGCCAACTATGGCTACAAAGAGGTTTCCTGACCTCAAGTGGAACTCCTATTAAGATTGCAGAAGTGGTTGGAAAGTTGCTTGAGGCGATACAGCTGCCTAGACAATTGGCTGTTGTAAAATGTGCTGCTTATAGTCAAGGTGGTGATTATATCGCCATCGCCACAGGAAACAGGTACGCCAATGACATGGCACAGTATTGTGCACAAAATCAGAATTCGGTCAATCGGGCTAAGGAAAGAGAAATGTCTTCTTGCTCATTAATGTTTACTAACATTGTTGGAACTTGGGAAGAGGTAAGGCAGTTGCAAGAAGAGGCAGGAGATGAGGAAATGAGACAGTGGGTAAAAGCAGGATGTGCCCCAAGGGAAAAGAATCATGTGTGGATCTATCGAGATGGAAGACCAGTTATGCCTGACAGCATGATGTCTACCATGGCACGGATGTATCATGGCCAGGGACATATAGGGAGAGATGCCATGATCAGGTCATTTAAGCAGACCTGGTACAATGCAAAATTCAGACTTGTAGCAGAAAGTCTTTGTCAAAGATGCCTAATATGCCAGCAATACAATCCTGGGAGAAAGACAGTAGTGAGTCTGGGAACGATAGGTCGAGAAGGAGGGCCTTTCACCAGAATGCAAGTAGATTTCATTGAGATGCCTCCCTGTAACAGACTGAGGTATGTTTTGGTTGTGGTCTGCCTATTCTCTAGGTGGGTGGATGGGGATTTAAAGGTGGTAAAGATCCAGTCTTTCCTGGACTATATTTTATTTGTGGGAACAGGGTATATTATTGTTTGCCAGACCACTGGTATGGCACATGTTACGTAGGCCTGGTCTTTCTGAAAAATTTTCATATGGATAGAGGAGAAAATGGTGTACATAGCTTAAGTAATCATTTAGCGCGGAGTAAGAGAGAATTCTGGGCAGAAATTGTAGGTGACATTTTTGACGCATTGATACCAGCAGTGGGAATAACTCTGAATGCAAACAAAATTAGAAAATTATCAACAGTAGTGGATCGCTTGTCAACAAGCACCGCTGGAGGATTTTTATTGGTAAACACTGAAATGGTTGCCATGCGTGCTATGGTAATGCAAAATAGACTTGCCCTTGATATATTATTGGCAAAAGAGGGTGGAGTCTGTTGAATGCTGAAGGTTCAACATTTTTGTACTTACATTCCTGACGAAAGCAAACATCTGAAAATTTATATCAAGAATATTACCGAATTGCATGATGAATTAGTACCACTGGAGGTTGAAGGTGTTTGGGAAAAGATTGGAAAGAAAATAGCTGCTTAGTAAGTAAGTATAAACCCGCTTAAGTGTTGCTTATTGCTAGATAAATACACACACATATGGGTATTAGTGAGGGAATAACATTCGTTTAGTCATTTCTATGTATTGATTACGTTTTGTGTTTCTTTTGCTTAAGTTAACCATTTGGGCCTATCGAAAGATGGCTGCCTTTGGGGCCTAACCCGACTGCAGACGCTGAACAAGGCTTAGGTGAAGTGTGCCTGCGCTGACGCCAGCTACAGTGGCCTCGTCATGACCCTAACCAGACTGTACCCTTCAAGGTTGCCCTGGGACACAAGCCAGCTTTTCTGAAAGAACAATAATGTGCTTCTAAAAACCGGAACAATCAAGTATAATGACCTCAGAGACTTTATTTTGGTGGGAATCCTGTCAGACGATTTCAATTGACCAATCAGAACATTTGAAGACCCGTTTTTTATACAAATTGTCAATGATTTTTACTATAAATTATGGTAGAATAGAGAGGTTGGTGCGGGTTCGTTTCTGGCCTTTCTCGATTTCCTGACGTTATGCTGACGGAGAGGACGGTGACACTGCAGGACAGCTGTTTGCCTGAATCTTTGACGGACTGAATGAATGCCCAAACTCCTGATGAACTGAACTTACTAAATTTGATGGGCATAGATTTGCGAGGCTGCCAGATTGACATAGAGGACGACAATTAGCCAGAATAGGTAAATATGAATGGCAACTTGATCAAATGAACGATTTAATTTGCAATATTAATATAAAGATTGAAATTGAATATCTACAGAAATGAGTTAGGTTGTTTATTCATTGGAAATGTGTTAATGGAAAGGTTAATTAGAGAATTAGAGCTATATCAGCAACTAACTGATCCATCCCGATTTATGAGAGGAATACAAAGGTTGAAGTTCAGGGCCTAATGAGTATCAGAAGGTTGCGTAGATTTGTCACTCATTAGGGTAAAGTGGTATTTCCTTCTCATGCCAGCGTTTGGAAGATAATCGCCTCCCACACGGATTAATGGTGAGTGAATGTTGGTGTTATGGGCCCCACCAGCGCATGTATGGATAATGTGTGTATGTGAGATCTTTGGTCTGTGACAGAGGGAGGGATTTTCCACTCCACGCTGGAGCAGGGGTAGGGGAAGCACTGTTTATTAGGCAATGGATCTACGGAGATTCCTCCTCCTCTCTGGTGGACTTATAGGCATGTATATGCTTGAAAGTCAAGGGAGGGTTCCCATGGGTGGGAGAGGGTGGATAGAGGAGGGAGGCAGGGCACAGGGTGGGGAGCAGTGGGGAAAAAAATAAGTCCTCAGTATCTGTATTAACATCTTTCCTGTCTTGGGCCATCACTGGAAATACGTTTTTTTAGAGATGGGGGAATGACAATACATTACAGGTGTTGACCTGGAATGTGAATGGTCTTAGATCAAAAAGCAGGAAAAGGTTGAAGATTAAATATGTAGATGATTTTAAAGTCCAGGCAGTCATCTTACAAGAGACCCATTTAACCGCAAGTGAAAGTAAAGAACTTTTTAGAAAAGTAAGATGGATTGAGAGTTACGCTGCCTCTGATCAAGTAGAATATTGTAAAGGGGTAGCGGTATTGATTAGGAGGGGTTTTGAAATTGAGCTGATCTTTGCTAAAACAGATAGCTCTGGGAGGTGGGTTTTAGCAACTCTTAGATGTTCAGGTACAGAATTTGCCTGTGTGGCTTTCCATGGCCCCAATGTGGAAGATCCTCAGCATATAATAGATTTACAACTGACACTTGCGGGGGTAACAACCCCCATAATTATTGGGGGTAATTTCAACACCTTACTGGATCCAACTTTAGATAGAGCCACTAGTAGGGGGGGCAGGCTGAAGCACAAAGGACAAGGCAGACTTTGAAACATATGCTATACAAAATGGGCTTCATCGATACATGGAGATATATAAGGGGGCAAAAATGGGGATACACTCTCTATAGCAAAAAATATAACCATTTCTCCAGGCCAGACTACTTTATAGTGGATAGAGTCTGGGCAGGCAGACTGAGAGAGGTTAATATGCTGCCAGGACATATATCAGATCACGCTGCGGTTTGTGTAACAATAACCGGATTAAGAGCAAGCCATAATGTGATATGGAATTTGAAAAGATACTTTTTATTGGACTTAGAGGTGTCTACTCCCTTGGGAAAAAGAATAAAATAGTTTTTCTTAGATAACGCTCACTCAGCTCCCATAGGAGCAATTTGGGATACCTTTAAAGCATATACACAAGGGGTTTTACAAAGCCAGGCCACCTATAAGAACAAGCTTGGAAGAGTAGAATCGAAAAGTTTGGAGGAAAAAGTCAGGATGCTCGATGGTAAATTACAGCAAATGTCAGGGTCTAACCAAGATGTAGTGAACATAACGAAGCAGCTGGAAGAGGCAAGATTAAAGTATAAGATCAATTTACAGGCAAAGAGTCGTGAAAAGTGGGCAGTGGGGCGCATGCAACAATTCGAGTATGGAGAGAAGGCAGGAGCTTTGTTAGCATGGAAGTCAAGGGCTGAGAGATCATGTAACTATATTGGGGAATTAATTATCAACCTCCAGGGTGAGATCTCAAATAAGGAAGAGGAGATGCAGAATAGCCTGGTCTCACTTTTCTATGAATTATATACGGAGGAAGTATGATCAGATAAAGGGGCCTTTAAGCTGTGGTTAGATCAGTTAGGACTTCCAGTGCTTACAGTGGAGGGTAGGAAGATAATGGATGCCCCAATCACAGAGGGAGAGATAAGAGAGCAGCTTTTGCATCTAAAGAACGGGAAGGCAGCAAGTCCGGACTCATTGCTGGTTGAGCTGTATAAATTAATCACTGATGAAATGGTTCCGGAAATGGAATTATTGTTCAATTCAATCTACAAGGGGGAAGAGCAGATTCCAAGTTCATGGAGGGAAGCTACAATAACGTTGATCTTAAAACCTGCAAAGGACCCAAGGAGAGCCGATTCATATCTGAGAATGTTGTTACTTGGGAACACCTACCATAACACCCATAGCACACCTCCCCATCGCAATGTGAGGCAACACAGCAACTTGCTCTGCACTGCCTCGCACCATATCTACAAGACTATGAAAACCATGCAGGGTGGGTTTATGCTGCCTCGTAGATATAGATTTGCAGTGTGCGATACCACAACGTCATTGAAAGTGATGCCCCGGTGATGCACAGGGCTCATTTCAGGGCTCATAAATGAGCCCTAACGTCTCCTTGCTTATGCCTAGCAAACAGTGACTGAAACTGCACTTCAATGGCCAGGTAGCTCACTCTTTCTTTGCCTACTTCAGGGACACAAGTCAAAAATCTCCCGAGTGCAAAGGGGTTTCACCTACAACTCGCCCCTTCCAAATGCTGAATTCAGTATCCAATCGAAATTCCATTTTAAGAGTAGCTGAAACGTAAATTAATCTATTATAAATTGGGTAATTTTTCTAGTATTCACAGACTGTGAGGTTTATTTTACTAAGAGTAATTTTACGACTGCAAAGACTCCACACTCATGGCGGGGACTCTGCACATAAAAAGATGGGCCTATTTCTATCAGTAAAAACAATCTTGTAGTTTGTAAATGTTAAACAAATAGTAAACTTACAACAAAAGTATAAATTCACTATTGTAAAGCAGGCCCATTTGTGTCTTTTTGCTCACTAAGGGGCATATTATCAAGAAACGGGGTTAAAATTATCGCTGCTTTAGCGGCAGAAAACTGCCGCTAAAGCGGCGATAATGGGCTTGATAATATGCCCTTGAGAATGTTATGTTAGGTCAATTTATAACGCGCACAGATACTCAGCAGAGTGCCCCGGCGCGAACTTTGAAAAGGGGCCTTAGGCTAAGACTATATCCAAAAAGATGAGTTTTTAATTTCTTTTTAAAGATCACAGGATCATGAGTGTAACGAAGCGCTAAAGGAAGAGCATTCCAGGCCAGAGCGGCCTTGCGCACAAAAGAGCTCCCACCCAGCCTCTGACGTGAAAATCTAGGTGTTAACATCAAAAATTGGGAGGAGGACCGCAGCTGTCTCAAGAGGACATAGAAGCAAGCCTCTTCTGAAGATATAAAGGGCCTAGGCCATACAGGGCCCTATGGGCAATGGCCAGAGTTTTGAATCTTATACGTGCCTCCACCGGGAGCCAATGTAAGGAGCGCAGATGAGCCCGCATGCTACACCTACGGGATATACCCAGCAAGAGTCTGATGGCCGAATTTTGGATGACCTGTAATTTATTCAAGAGGTAGACCGGAATGCCCACGTAAAGAGCATTGGCATAATCAAGTCGAGACAATATCAGGGCCGAACTTGGAAGGAAGGGTAAGAATTTCCTCAGAGCTTTCAAAATACCAAAGCAAGATCCGACTAGCTTTTTAACCTGGGTAGAGAATGACAGATTCTCATTTAACTAAACCCCAAGGTTTTTTACAGCAGTGTCCTTTGCTTTGGGCAGAGGAAAGCCAAGGGGCCAAAGACTCTCTCGAAAGTTGTCAGGAAAGACACCGTACCTCCGATTTCTCTTCATTACATTTAAGCTGTGTTCTGGTGTCAACATGGGCTTCTATTGGAATTCTCTGCGGCATATTATAAAGCCCATTATCGCCGCTTTAGCGGCAGCATTATGCCGCTAAAGCAGCGATCATTTTAACGCCGTGCTTGATAATATGCCCCTTAATATTGTTCAATGAAATTATGTTGCTTTTTCATTAAAATTGTTTATATTGCTTAAATGTAACATACACTGCTTTGGGGAACTTGCACCATAACTGCGAGGTTTTGAGTAGAGTTTATTTTCGACTGGTGCTAACACCTAACCAGGCTTTGTTTAGTACATTGTTAAGGGTCCTGCCTTCTCAAATTATGAACCAGTTTTCTGAAAAGACTCCATTGAACTCTGTGACAGCAGCAATATGGCCAGTGAGAGAATTATACACAAAGCAACCTATTGTTTTCTTGCAGCAGTGCCCTTTAGCAGAGTGCACCCATGTCCTCACCTGCCAGGGTTGGAAGTTTTGAGAATCTGCACATGAGCGGTTATTGAAAGGTCCTTCATTTGGCTTGCAGGACATCAGATCATCCAAGGCTTGCGCCATGGCGTATATAGCATTGAAAGCAGAATATGTAAATCTTGAATTAAACACTGAAGCGTCAAGGTCTTCAAGATGTTCAGTCCCAGTGCAGGGTCTTTTGCCAACTGCTTCTTTTACCATTCCTGTTATATTCAGCTCCCTGGTCCATGCACAGTTGAAGATGTGCTCCCAGAAATGTGTCATGAAAATGTCCCCAGTATTCTTAAATGGATGTATTTCATAGAAGAATTCTTTAAATCCTGGAATTTTTCCGTTGTACACTGCTATACCCAGTGTGCCATTCAGAATTTCCCAAAAAGTTCTCACGGAAAATACTGAAGAAGGCACTATGCTTGTAGTACCAATCCATATTTTGTCTGAGATCCCCATAACAGATATTTCCTTTAGTATTGGAATAGCATGAGCTTCAAAGGTATACCAAACAATCACTTTGGCTGTGGATCTGTGCAGTATGCCTGTGATGTGGTCAACAGAAGCTTTGTAGGCATCTGTCGGCAGGATCTCAAAAAACTCAACACATATTCCATTTTTTTCTGCCTCTTGCTTCAGAATCTGGCTTTCATATAGACAAATATCATTATTGGAAATCAGGACTCCAATCCATGACCATCCAAAGTAAAGGAAAAGCTGCACGAGTGCCAGAGGCTGAGCATCAGTGCTAGTCACCGTCCGAAGGAAAGATGGAAATTGGATTTTGTCACTCAGGATGGGATGTGCTGCTGCATAGCTAATCTGTTTAAGAGAGAAAAGGTTCTGCAGTAATTTAAAAATTATTAAAACTGGGACCAAATTCCATAACCTGTGCACAGTTGCAACATATACAGCAAATGCTTTTGCATTGTTTTATCTCTTTTCCCAATAGTAAACAGATCAAAGATGGCATATGCCTACCACATCCATTATCTTAAGTGTAATATTTGTGCACAAAAACAATGGAAATTGTAAATGAGGATTCACATCTCAAAACAATACCTCTACTAGTTATGTGCCAATTAGCACCCATATCAGAGAGTTTTACACAGGTAACTACCATTAGGTGATAAGTGCCTGCACAAAACCTGGAGCCAAGACACAATCTAATGGTAAAATGTCAACTCATTTTATTTGCATCCATTATTTGTTGTACTTGTATATACAGGGATTGTATAGATTTATGATTTCATGTATCTAAGAGTTAAATAAAGAATATAAGATTGACATGAATACCAGATTGCTCTATTTCATATAATTGAAACAGCATTAAAAGTGCCAAATCACCAGGCTGTATTGCTTAATATTATTTAATGTCCTAAATTATGTTCTACACAGTAAAGCATTTTAATTTCCAGCTGCTTTATACCTTCCTGCAATTACTTCAAAATAATTTTGCACTAACATTCTGTAAGCTCGCCATTTGTAAAATGTCATTTTCATTGGTCAAACAGTGCAAAGGTCCTTTTAAGTCTGACCTAGTTTGAGCAATTCCATTAAACACAAAACAATATGCAAATACAGGTGGGATCTGAAACAGCCCCACTCAGCCTTTAGGTTATTCCATCAGTCCCTTTCCTGCTGCACAAGAGGTTTAACATTCATCCCCTTCAAACCTCGTTCACAATTTTGGATCAACGCATGAGACAGCATAGAAATAAACATGTACAGTGTATGATGTGAGAGGACTGGGAGTAAGTAGCTAGCTGTACTTCAGAGAGGTACAGGAATAGCTTACCGGTCATCATTAAAATGTTCCACCTGATGAACCTCACAGGTTAGCAATGTCAGTTAACTTTGTCATCAAGGAGATCAGAAGTCATTACATTGTGTTAAGCATATTGGGAGTACCTTTACATAGCAGTTGTATACATAAGGAGTGCCTTACTTTAAGCATCTAATGTACGTGTGTGTACGTATGTGATGTGGGCTCATGCATCTATAGGGTTACCAGAGATAGGAATTCCTTAGATGTTTGACCCTTAATGGCTTTGCTTCTATTTAACAGATCTCCACCAAAAAATTCTAGACCTATTCTTACTTCTACATTGACAGATGATGGAAAGTTTTGTGGTGATTGATCAAGCAAAGTGGAAAGAAAAAAAGGTTGTGTGAAAACAATCTTTGACCCCAATGCATTTTACAAATACTTTTTGTGTTGGATGTTGTAGCAAAATGGCTTGTAATGCCATTTTACAGGAATATACATTAGACTATGTAGATGATTCTGCTTCTTATTGCAAGTGAAGTTATAAAGTGGTTATGAAGTTATACATTTGAAAACCTTAGTGATGTATGTAGCACAATACCACGAAAAGATTGCAAATGTAAAATCTCAGATTTACTACATGACCAACTTTAAGACCCATTGATAGTCACATGTTCATGTAAACTAATAATCAAATACACAACAAATAGAATATATCTTAATCTACATAAGTTTCCTTTGCATGCTCTCTGAAACACCAAATAAAACTGTGCCCAGCAAACCACACAAAAACCATCTTCCTTAAGCACTCCTGTGCTACAAAATGGAAACATGACATAGAAGCGAGCTCCACAATCTACAATATAGAGGACATGATAATTGATCACTAAGAAAAAAATAATATGAACAACAATGATTGACTTTCATTAATTTTGGGCTTCATATGTAGCACAATACTATTAAAAGTAGAAAAGAAGCCGAAGAAATGAACTAGACTGCATATGTAAAGTTTCGGAATAACTATATGAAGAACAAAAAGTCACATTTATGGCCACATGGTTATGTAAACTAATAAACAAATAGATAACACAAACAATAGATAAAAAGAAAGAAGTCACAATAAATCTGATTGCCACTCCGTAGTCATAGTTAGGATTTCCAGAAAAAGGAATTCCTCAGATTATTGCTCCGTAATATCTTTCCGCCCGTTTGACGAATCGCCACATAACTTTACAGACCTATTGCCTTTTTTACATGTTGCGATATATGCACATTTTTGTGGTGAGTCATTAAGAGAGTGCAAAGACAAAATGTAGGGCCCCAAAACAAATTCTTCCACCAATGTGTTTTCCATAGACTGCTGTATTCAACATACCACAAAAATGGCTGAACATATTTACATGAAATTCGGCAGGATTATACATAATGGTACACAGATCATCTTTCCGGGGTACAGAAGGTAAGTAATGTAAGTATTTTTTAGGTTATAAGACAATTACATTTAGTGGTATATTTATAAGAATTGCCGCTAACCAGTGTGTGCTTTAGTTATTTTCTAAACGCTGCCTACTGCCGAAAACTATCACCCTGTTACCGGCGTAGGTACAATACGTCGCTACATGGCGATGGTATCAGCTAGCTGCGGTGAAAACTGCCCCCAACGCTAGCGTCAAGGTGATAAGAATGTTGACGCTAGTGAAAGAAAAGTGACGAAAAACTCATGTTAGTCATGCCAACGTCACTTTTCTGCCTCTAGAGGCACAAATAGCCTATAAGTCCACCTCAAATGATAAAAAGCAAATAAAAACAATGGAGTGCAGAATGGAGGAGCCAGGGCTAAGTTCAGCACAGGAAAACAACACCCCCAAGACTCCCAATAGCCAGGATGACCAGAAAGAGTCCCAGGGGAAGTGGAAATGCAGTTTCAAGGCTCCATTTATGTGAAGAGGTGCATCGCTGGTGAAAATCAGTGATGCAGCACTTTGCACAGCTCCATCCTTGAGACTCCATGGCAGCTGATGCCTGGAAGGGCCGATAGTCTCCGGGGCCTAGAGTCCTCGCTGGGCCTTGGTTCTTAGACCCAGAGTGGGCGGTGGCAGTGCTGTGGAGCCACTGTGGCCTGACGGTGGAAGTGGACCATGTCGGGGCCATGCCTGTGGGCTATGGCTGTAGACATTGGGGCGTTGTCAATTGCCCTTACCTGCTGGTGAAGTCTGGCAGGTCGCATGGAGACACGTTGCTGACCTGTGTGAGAAGACCGCCTGGTGCCCCTTGGAGCTGTGAATGGTAGAGGCGCTCCTGCAAACCAACGTAGGGAGATCTGCATCACAAAACACGTGCCACCACTACATTGGGGAGATGATCAATAGTGGGCCGTGCCTATCTGCATCAAAGGCCAGAGGATGTGGCACTGCCCAGACGCTGTGGAGTGTGAGGCCCCTGAGCTGTGCTGAACTTGTGTTGCAGGAGTGTTACTTTACGCCTAAAGAGATACTGTTGCATCACCTGCATCGGGAGCTTCCCCGGAGGGCGTGTGGGTGACTGCTGTACCCAGGTCTGTGAAATCCCACCTGGCTGATGCTCCTGCTGGCTGAGTCACAGATCTGGGGAGAGTGCACTGTGTCAATGTGTGGGTGAGGAGAAGGTGTTATGTGGAGCTGGGTAAGCCCGGGGGTCGAGTTGGGCCCAGGCCTAACACCTGTGGGAAGTGCGCACATGCCCTGAGCAATCCTTGTGCTATGGTTGACCTACAGCACCGAGGGCACAGCACAAGCATGGTGGAGGGACAACTAACTGGTTTAAGTCAATGAGATTGTCCCTTGGTGGCAGCAGGTGGCAGGGGCAGGGGTGCCTTTTCGGGTCCAGGCACTTGGGTATGCAGCTTGTTCTGCCGTTACTCGCTGGGAAACTGGGGAACACAGAATCTGGTCGCCACTGTTAGATCCTAAGAAGTAACCGAATGGTGTTGCCTTTCCTCGTACCCTGTTGGTTTGCTTTATGGTGTAAAGGAAACTGTCCCTTAGTGCTCTTGCTCTTCCCACAGCGCACTACAATCTGGTAGCTGCTGCTGCTGTCCCCATCTGCTGCTGCTGGTTCCTCTGACCCGGAGCTCAGGTGTTCGAACCCCTCCTCCACCTGCAGGTTCCTGCCTGCGCCTCATCCCTAGTGGGCAGCGTAGACCTGGAACACCCTGCTCCTTCACCTTAGGCAATACGCGTTGCAGACCTAATTCAGGAAGGACCTCAAGACCTGGCTCTTCAAATGATCCTCCACCCAGTCCGACCAGCAACCCCCCTTTCCCAGCACCTTGAGATCCTCACAGGTGAGTAGCCACGCTATATAAGTCCCAGAATGATTGATTGATTTCCCTCTGTAACACCTGAACAACATTTCCTGGCTAACATACCCTGCTTGGAGGAGCGAGGCAAGCTGGCCACACTGCACTGCATGTCATACATAGTGCCTGGGCATCTGGCGCAATGATGGGCTCTCTGTACACAGGGGTGGCATTGACACCTGGCAGGTCCTCCATGTCAGTGGACCAAAAAGACTGGAGGTCACCGGGGCACATGACAGCAGACACTCTGGATGCCAAACTAGACTCTGAATGCGAGGCTGTGGAGAAAATAGGTACCTCCCTCGAACAAACACGCTCGTCCCTAGAGAGACGCATTGACAGAATCACAGTCTACTTCACCCTGGAGCACGCAGATCATCACAAGCTAACTGACAAGGTACATGACATTGAGCAAGAAGCGTCCAGAGTCCACCCCATTACCAGGAATGCCGCATTGGAGGTACAGCAGCTAATGGCACATATGAAGTCACTAGAAAGAAGAGGCAAGGATGCGGGGGACCACTTCCGGCAGAACAACGTGTTGGTGGTGGGACTGCCTGAGGGAGCAGAAGGAGCTGAGACATGGAGGTGTGATCTACTGCCAGAAGTGGCACTCTAACCATTCTTTGTTTTGGAGTGGTCCCATGGTCATGATTATCCAATGGAGGATGGGGGTGAAGGGGTTAGTCGAGCCAACTCATAGGGCTTCTTTTCCCTGTGTGTATGATGCGGTGACTGGAGAGAGAGTGGCGCCACCTTCATTAAGCAGTTGGCACCCGTTAGGGAACTAAAGGCCCCAGAATCCATTGGAACACATGGCTTGAATGAAGATCAGGCACAGCCCTGGTTGTGGTACTCTATAAAGCCCCTCTCCTTCCTGGGGCCTGACAATACTGGTATTTCCTGGCTGAAGATCCTGCCCACGGTAGTTTGCTCCCCTGCTGCTTTGGAGGCAGTCAGCGTTTACAGTGCGCTGGTTTCTCGTCCTCATCGGGTGAACAAGCTGCACTGGAGTTCATCGTCTCACACTGCCGTCAGCACTGGAGACCGCAGGTATTGTTGGCCCAAAGTTGGGAGCGAAGTGCAGGACCGCTCCTCCCGCAACAGTGACTGTGTATTGAAGCCTGACTCCATTGTTGGTTATAGCGGGTTAGCATGGGCGGTTTGCTGTACTCGCTGCGCTGTGCTTTTGTTCATAACAGCGGACGAGTACATTAGGTCGCTGTGATTCTAACAGCGTGTGCTTTCTGGCTATTGTACTTTGTGCCTCAGGCTGCGAGGCAGCAGTACCCCGGCTCTCACTTCCAAAGGAACTAGTATCCTCTTTCAGGATTTTGGCAGTATTTGGGGATCACTCTTTCCTGGATGTTACCACTGTGAGCCTGATTGTGACATTGTTCGTTTATTCACGATTCCTCACATTATCAGACTAACCCTCAGACTTGGTCCACACATATCTCTCTGATAATTGAAGTCTCTCTCTCTTGTCTAACGGATTATTGTTTTGTCCAAGATGAAATGTATTGCTGCAGAAGTGTTTGTGACTATGCGTAGCAGTACTGTACCTTCTAGTTATTTGTTGTGTATGTTATTCCCCGTACTGCATCTCACATACCTCTCTTCTTTTCTGTACACAGCACTTTCCAGTGGAATGGCTTCTGAAGATATACTGAGATATATGGCCAGGAATAGGTATAAGAAGACACCCACCTGAGCAGCATCGTTTGTTGTTTTATTCACTTCCCTTTCCCCCGGAGTGTTCCCGCTCAGTGCAGTGTGATAAGGAATCTGTGGGAGTTTGCACACAGGGGAGTAGGGGTGCTTACTTTGAACCTTCGTCCCTGCTGGATGCCTGTCAAAGGTTAGTGGCGTATCGTTGTTTGGTGCTCCTGACACCCATTAAGTGACGGTGAGCCATGCGCACCACGGACAGGACCTAGTCCCCTTCTCTTCTTCCTCTGACAGGGATCGTGACTCTGTCCTGACGGAGGTGTGAAAGCTGGGGGATGTAAAAGTGGATAACGCCACAATACTTTTCTCCCCTGGCTATGCCACAGGGGTGCCGAGGCAGAGGGAGTCATCCCTTCTTTTCCCAGCAAGGCTGCAAGTGGTCTCAGATGGTAAAACGAGAATGTTTAACACCGCTGTACAGGTCTGGACCTGGCTGGAATCTACTGGTCACCAGGAGGTGCGGACAGGGAGTGAAGAGTCTGCGCAAAAAGCTGTCATTCACTGAAACATTCGTAGTGGGAGGTGTAGGAGGAGCAGGCCTCCCTGCTACAACTACAAGTCACCCCCATTCTGGTGCAGGTTATACAAGAGAGGTGAAATATGCTGCATGCGGTAGCGATGATGCATGATTTCACTCAGAGATAGAATGTCGACACTCCCCCTGAACGCTCCCCCAGCAACACTGGTTCCAATTCAACAAGGCCATCTGGTACGGAGTCCAGGGGGCCCCCGGAAGTGACTCTTTAGATGGCAGATAACCTAATTTAATGTTTGCTGGTTGTGCATCTCTCCTTCTTCCAGAGTTACAGGCAGCTCTGGGGAGTTTCTAGTTTTCTGTGGTTCCTGGTGTCCGGCTTCCTGTTGCTGAAGTTCCGGTGTACAGATGTCAGCACTTAGAGCGGATCAGATCAAGTTGTCACCCAAAGGGAATGGAGCAGATGTTCAGGTGAGCGATGCATATTAGGGGTGTTGGTGGTCTTCTTGATGCTCCAAGCTGCAATGGCGGGAGGTCCATGGCGTTCTTGACCTTGCCAAGGATAGATTGTTAGAGTTCTTCTATTAACCCTAGCTGTATTCTTGCAACACTGTGATGTCACATGCTTGATGTTCTGGTAGCACAATCTGCCACAGAATGTTTACCAGACTACGCAAAGACTCTTTACGTGGCGTTTCATGGACTTGTAAATATGTGCCCCTTTCACATATTAAACAATAAGAAAGGGGCATTCAATGGGTGTTGCTATGGGCGTTCCCACCCCAAAACAATGGAATCTGAAGCCTTCCCAGGTTTACGAGGAACCGTACACCTTCAGAATGCGTCAGAATCTAATACCAACCCTAGGTGACGTTTAGGAGGCGCTACAAGGATAAATGTTCTAATTTCTCCTCTTTTTCTCACTTTTTTTTATGTGCGCAACATTCTGCAGCACACAGAGAAAGAGGAAATACCCTGGATTGATAGGTTTTGTTCAGGGAAGGTGTCCCTTCTTGAAAACTATCAATAAACTCTGCAAAACAGTCACTTTTGCACCATGGCGTAAGGGTGCCTGCGTTGGCGCATGGCAGCCATTGTGCGTCAACGTAGGGGAAAAATACAGGGGGTTTATTCATGAGCCCCTTTGGGCAGATTAAAGCGGCCAGTGTGTCATTTTCATGACGTACTTGCAGTGTGAATTTTGCACCATGTTGCTCCGTATTTACAAAGTGATGCATCTAGGCATATGCCTGACCTTATGAAGCCCTGTGCCACATTATACCTGCGTCAGGTATGATGTATGCAGGGTGGGCGTTCTCACGCAACAAAGCCTCGTAGGAGTGGTGCAGTGAAATCTATCATATTTAACTGCAACAATTCTATGATGCAAACACAAAGAGATGATGGACGGAGTGCATAAACTTTTCAAACCCTCACCCCCAGTCACAGATCTGGGTTGAATCCATCATTATTCTTTAGCTCACTTTGCCACCCCAGTTCAGACACAGCTATATGAAAATCAGTCTTGACCCTGCGCCTCATGGGACCAGTCCAGCCCAAACTGCCGAGCCATGTCTTCCCTGGACCGGAAACAAGCATCCTGGGACTGGTTTTGGGCTAACAGCCCTCTTCAGCCAGGCTAGCTTGAATCCAGTGGCAAAGTGAGCAAGGGACCCACGTCTGGGCATACCCTGCCAACTTAGTGCGAACAAAGCAAACACAAAGAGATGATGGACGGAGTGCTGAAACTTTCCAAACACTCACCCCCAGTCACAGATCTAGGTTGAATCCATCATCATTCTTTAGCTCACTTTGCCACCCCAGTTCAGACACAGCTATATGCAAATCAGTCTTGACCCTGTGTATCGTGGGAACAGTCCAGCCTGAACTGTTGAGCCATGTCTTCCCTGGACCGGAAACAAGCATCCTGGGACCTGTTTCAGGCTAACAGCCCTCTTCAGCCAGGCTAGCTTGAATCCAGTGGCAAAGTGAGCAAGGGATGCACATCTGGGCATACCCTGTCAACTTAGGGCGAACAAAGCAAACACAAAGAGATGATGGACGGAGTGCTGACACTTTTTAAACACTAACTCACAGTCATAGATCTGGGTTGAATCCATCATCATTCTTTAGCTCACTTTGCCACCCCAGTTCAGACACTGCTATATGCAAATCAGTCTTGACCCTGTGCCTCATGGGAACAGTCCAGCCCGAACTGCCAAGCCATGTCTTCCCTGGACCGAAAACAAGCATCCTGGGACCGGTTTCGGGCTAGCAGCCCTCTTCAGGCAGGCTAGCTTGAATCCAGTGGCAAAGTGAGCAAGGGACCCACGTCTGGGCATACCCTGCCAACTTAGGGAGAAAAAAGCAAACACAAAGAGATAATGGATGGAGTGCTGAAACTTTTCAAACACTCACCCCAGTCACAGATCTGGGTTGAATCCATCGTCATTCTTTAGCTCACTTTACCACCCCAGTTCAGACACAGCTATATGCAAATCAGTCTTGACCCAGTGCCTCATGGGTCAAAATATAAATATGGCCTAGCTGCATTTTTGTATTGCAGTAACCTGAAGTCATGCATGGTGCAGCATTGGCAGCACAATACTTAAGTAGGATTTACAAAGCAACACAAGGCAACTATACGTGGCCCATGTTTATTGGTAAATCTGGGGAAATGCAAGGCAGCATAATTTGCTATTTTGCATTATTCTGCACACAATAATCAACCTTGCTTTTAAATTTCACCTACATTCATGCACCATGCCACTGCACCATATTAATTTATTTTATTTTGCAGTATTTGTAGAGCACAAACACTCATACCCAAAGGGAAATCACAGAACTAATACTGCCATACATTCAGTCAGCAAGAATACTGGTGAAGGAGCAGGTAGTAGATAAGGTCTATTAACTTGGAAAAAAACATATTTTCAGTTTTTCCTGAAGCTACAGAAGTCCTCAGTGAGGCGGATGTTCAAGAGAAGTAAATTCCACTGGGCTGCAGCCAGATAGATAAAAGAATGACCTCCACCGCTAACTTTCCTGATGCATTTTGTTTTTGCTAGAGCTAGATTTGAAGATCTCAGATTTCTGGTGGGTTGGTAGAATTTCACCTTTGATCTGAGAATCAGAGGACAAGGGGCATGAAGAGCCCTCTGAACAATGCATAGATTTTTTAATTGTGCTCTCATTTACATGGGCAGCCAATGCAGGGTATTTTGACAGGTGGAGGCAGAGTCTTTGTTGCAGATGAGTTTCGCTGGAGAATTTTGAATCACCTGCAGACAAGTAAACAGACAATGAACCATCTGCACATAAAGAGCATTTCTGTCATCTACTCTACTGGCAATTAAAGCCTGGATCACAGTTCTTCTCCAATCGATTGGAACACAACGGAAATGTTTCCTGAGAAGTTTAAGCATGCCAAAACATTTGTCACATGGCCTAGTCCTGCATGGATAATGACCAATCAATAAGCACTCCTAAAGTTTGTTGCTGCTTTTTGGGTTCCAGCACAGTACCCAGGGTTGCAGACCACCATGATGCATCCCAAATGTGGTCAGCTCCACCAAACAAAAGATCCAAACCATTGAAGAAGAGAGGTATGAAGCCCAATCTCATGGAATTTTTTATTCAATTGGGGGCATATCAGCAACAATCGGCGAAAGTTATCACTAAGCGCACTTAGCGCTGGCTAACGTGGATTTTTATCGCTGAGTTAGTGTGCTATTAGCAACGCTTATCTCAAAAGCGATAAAAATTCTAGCGCTAACTGCCTAACGTGAGATTATCGCTGGAAACCCAGCGATAATCTCACGAAATGTGACGTTAGCTTGTTGATAGGGCCTCACAAACTTAGCCATGATATCCACCTTCCATAGGATATCATGGCTAAGTCAGTCCTGAAGCAGGCATAAGGAAAGTAGCGATAACAGGGGTTATCGCTACTTTTCTTGCCGCTATGGTTCATAGCGTGGGGCTTGATGATAGGAGAAATGTTGCTTAGCGACATTTCTCCAGTCATGTCAGGTCAGGAACGCCCACTTTGAATCTCATTAGAGATGCAAAGCTGGGCGTTAAGAATTTGTGCGCTAATGCAAGGTTTCACGTGTTAGCGTGACCTTGCTAATTAGGCGATAAAATTATCACCACTTTTCGGCCGAAAACGGCCGTCTTGTAGATATGCCCCCAGGTTGTTTGAGACTGTGTCAAATGCCATAGAGAGATCTCGTAGAATCAGGGAAAGGATATAATCTACTTCTAATCTAATTTTTTCCAGAACAGCCAGGAGGGTACATTTTGTGCTCTGAATCTCATCTGCAAAGGATCTCACAAATTATTGTCCTACAAGAAGGCTGTCAGTTGGTCATTGACAAGTCTGTCAAGGAGTTTGAACATGTATGGAAGCAAGGACAAAAGTTTATGTACACAGCATTCCTCAGTGAAAAGTAAAAAATTTTAACCAGATGGTCGTTCAAGATGGATGTTAGATTCGAAAAAATGAAATGAGGGCAGAAGTCCAGTCGAGAACCAGACTTAACCACTAGCATTATTTCCTAGAACTGTTCCCTAGATACACAATTACCTCACATCACTCTAGTGTATGCCACTCCACTCTACGTCACTCTCTTCAATGCCACTACACTGTACGCCACTCCACTATATGATATTCTACTCTCTCCACGATACACCTCTCCACTGTATGATACTCGACTGTATACCACTTCGCTCTAAGTTATTACACTGTCTGTAATTCCACTGTATGCCACTACACTGTATGCTCTTACACTGCACACACCTCCAATTTATGCCACTCCACGGTACATAACTTCACTGGACACTACTCCACTATGTCCTATTCCACTCTATACTGTTCCACTGTATGCCACACCACTCTACGGTGAATGTCACTCCACTCTATAATACTCCACTGTATGCTATTCCATTGTATGCCACTACACAGTATGCTACTCCACTCTATGCTACTCCATTGCATGGTATTCTATTCTACACCACTTCATTCTAGGCTATTTTGTTGGATGCCACTCCAATTTATGGCACTCACTGTATGTTGTAACACTCTACTCCACTCTAGTCTTCACCACTCACTGTACAACACTCCACTCTATGGCACTCCACTATGGCACTCTATTACACTGTAAATAACTCCACTCTACACCCGCCCACTCTACACTATTACACTAAATGCAACTCCACTCTACACCTGCCCACTCTACACCATTACACTAAATGCAACTCCACTCTATGCCACTTCAGTGTACACCACTCCACTGTGTGCCACTTCACTATACACCTCTCCAGTTTATGCTATTCCGCTGTATGCCACCCCACTTTACAACCCTCCACTGTATGCTATTTCACAGTATACCACTCCACTGTAAGCAATTACACTCTACTCCACTCTAGTGTATGTCACTCGAGCCCACGCCTCTCCAATGTATGCCACTTCACTGTAGGTTACTTCACTATATGCTATTTCACTCTATGCCACTTTAATGTATGCCACTCTACTTTACGCAATATCACTGTATGTCACTGCACTATATGCTACTCCAATCTACGCCACTCCAGTATATGCTTCTGCATTCCACTCTACACCACGCCACTGTATTCCACTCTAAGCTATTTAACTGTGCACCACTCCACTCTACACTATTACAATATTACACTGAATGCAACTTCAATTTTGCCACTCTATTATATTGTATTCAACTCTACCACACTCTTCTGTACTCAACTCCAGTCGACACCTCTGTCATTTACTACTTTATGTGCTATTTTACTTTCGGCCACTCCACCAAACAACACTCTTCTCTGTGCCACTCCAATGTACGCAACTGCAGTCTATGTTACTTTACTTACTGTATGCCACTCCACTGTACGCTACTCCGCTATAAACTATTCCACTCTATGCCACTCCACTCCACTCCACTCCACAACACTGTACGCTTCTCCTCCTCTCTATTCCCATACACTCCACTGTACAAATTTGCACTTAACTTTATGTCCGTACACTCTATTGTACAACACTATACTCCACTCTACGTCAGCTTCCATCAATGTGCAACACAGCACTACACTCTATTGTATGAGACACAAGTCCAATTTATAACACGTTCCTCATTTATATGCTAAGCCACTTCAATGAAAGCCACTCCACGCTACGCTAATCCACTATACCCTAGTCCACTCTATGCCACTCCACTGTACACCATTGTATGGTACTCGACTAAATGCTAATCGAATCTACAGCACTACAGTGTACACCAGTTTACTCTACGCCACTCCACTGTATGAAACTCTCCCCCATTCAATAAAATTCAACCCTATAAACTTTTACTGCACTTTATGGCACTCTATAACACTCCATTCCACTCTATCTCCATTACACTCCACTGCCTAAGTCTGTACTCCACTCTGTGCTCTGTACACTCCATTTTACATTCCTCTATTCGACTACACACCACTTTTCTATACCCTACAACACAGCATTCCACTCTAGTGTAAAAGACACCACTTTAATTTATAACAATTTACCAGCTATGCTACACCACTACATTGCAGTCCTTGCACCAATTTCTCCTCTTTTAGGAATGCAGTTTGGGACTACACAGTTTTTTCTGCTACATTTTCCATTGGTTTTGTTCTTTCTTAATCACTTAGAGGGCTGGGATTGATCATTCTCACATCCTATATCAATCAATTATGAAAGACAAAAAGCTTGGCATACAAGGGCACTTGAAGAAATAAAAATCTTAAAATTGTCAAATGGGGTATGAAATGTGAAAGTACTGCAACGGAATATGTCCCCAGCTTCCATTAATTTACATAAGAAACACATGGAGACAGTAATACAGTACGTTTTTAAGTAATCTCTATGTAAAAAGAAAGTTAATATGATTTAACGTTATTTCCTATGGGGTTTTTAGTCTCTGCCACAATTATTTTCTATGAGAGATTGTTGCAGTATCACTGGTTGGCCATATGAGGTGCTGAACTTACTACTGTTTCTCTTTTAGCAGCAGTAACTTACAATTGTGCATTTAACTCCACTCCTTTTTTCAGGCAGTGGAGATGTGTAGGATTACACTTTTGAGTAACTTTACACTAGGATTTTATAAATAGCCAAAAATAGTTGTTTCTCATAAAAAGAGCAATTACACAGTGCAGGTTACCTCTGTGAATAACCCCACAAATGTTAACAGGTGATTTTCACTGTAGCTATTGCTTGGGAGAAACAGAGAACATTGGATCTTCTTTTCCTGAAAGAAAATGATTTCAGGGGGAAGAGACACTCCATTAACCGATAATTCGTATTAAAATCTGATTGTATTTTCCGACCGATTATTGTCCTATTACAGTATATCTAGATTTAGTAGAATATTCCTTTTGTTTTGTTTTTTCTGCTGGAGATACAGTAGACCACTTACACAAAATCAATATGCTACAATTTGTTTCATTAAAAATCCAATTGTAAAGGCAGAAATATAATTTCCACCAGTGTAACCTTTAGTAGCCGATTGCATTTCTAGAAATTCATGAAGTAAAGAAGGGTTGCATACCTGAGGAATTCTATTGACCCCAAGGACTCTGGCCATGGACACAGATCCAGCCGAAGGAGCATCTCCAATGAATCCAGCCAGCTTGGAGCATGAGTGGCAATTATATTTAGGGGTGGTCTTGTTTTGGCCTGAGAGCAGCCATAGAGTTCCTTCAGTTGCCCCTGCCTCTGAGTAGCAAGAGTCAAAAATCTGAAATCCCAAGGTAGTGTTTGGCAATAATTTTTCATTTTCATTGATTTCTTTTGTGGCAAATACCATTGCCAAAATACTTTGATAGATGTCTGTTGAAATTCTGAAATTGAGTTAGAGAAATACATCCATTATAACACACACTGCATTTAGGAATAAAATGCGATTTTAAAGATCCACCAAAGATGCAATAGATTCTTTTAAGAGCACTTAGGGAAACCTGTTGTGTGTATCAAACTAAGGTTGGTCATCAAGAGCTTTACAATAATGGAATAAGAGCACTGGCCAACTGGCTACAGTCCTGTTCATCTGAAGGGAACAATGTTTGCTAGAAATATGCATCCACCAGCTTCCCAGCTACCTATTAGGTAATTAAACTCTGCCCTGTCACTCTCCTACGACCTCTAGGTTTACATTTTGATTGTACCACAACTATATACAGGATATTCACGGAATGGGACTAATTTGTTTTTCCATTGAGGCAAATGTGGTGTTACCTCAGCAGTACTCTAGAAATGTGTGGGCTTGCAGCACTAGTCACATAACGGACACTGTTCTCATGTAACTGATAAAATATGCACCAGTGTGTGTCATGAGTGTAGCACAATCGTAAATGAAGTAATTTTAACATTAACTTATTATTTGTGAAATAATGCTGGGCGGATAGCACAGAAGAAATTATAGGTGATGCTCTTCCTTTCTTTTGTTTTTAATTTTGTGATGAGGGAAACAATAAAGGTATTGGAATCACCCTTACACAATTTTAGTTTTTGGTTACTTTTAGGTAACATAGGGCTTGATTACAAGTATTGATGGTATTTATTACACATGATAAATAATGAGACCCCAGGCTATGTTATTTATCGGGTGTGATATACAGCACTTAATATGAGTTTCGCTGGAATAACATGCACCAAAATCCACATGATGTGGTAAACACCATATGGTTTTCCCCTGTTAAATTTCGGCAGGTTTGATTTGCTGACATTTAACAAGAATTCAATAGTTATCAGATGTGTTAAATAACACTCAACTTGGAATTCAAAACCTGAGTAAACAATTCTTAGTTGGGAAGCATGGTTGGCTGAGGGATGCACCCAGGCCATGCAGGAACAACCACTCTAGTCAGGGTAACCTAGACACACACTAAAAGACAACCTGTGATCACAGCAGTCAGACTTATCTTAAGAGGCAATGTGTAAAGTATTTGTGCAACATACACACACACACACACACAAAATGAATACACCACAAAATGACTGCACACAGGTTTATAAAAATAGATTAATATATTATGAACAAAATAAGACCAAAATGACAAAAATCCAATGTATTGAAATTGTGATATTGAATTTTAAAGAAATAAATGTTCAGAAGTCATTAGCGCTGAAAAGTACTTTAGGTCGGGAAAGACGGGGGCAAAGTCAAAGTTCGGGTCAACCATGATGGAGCACTGGCTGGCTACAGGACCTACACAGGCCCCGCTGAACAAAGTACCATTCCTTGTTGAAAACAGCAAGATGTGTCAATGTTGAGGCCCACATGTGCAGGATGCATCAATCTTCTCCACGCAGTGAAGGCGATGCGTCAGCTCCGAAAATGGGTGCTGGAATCAAGAGACATTGAGTGGTGTGCCAGATTCTGCCATGTACTCGAGGGGATGCCTCGCTCTCACCAAGCTGCAGCAGCAGTGATAAGCTCTCTGATGCTCGATCTCTGGCAAAGAGCTGGTTCTGAGGCAATGCGCTGATTTTACTCCCACAACCGGTTCTGCAGCAAGCAGACAGGAGATACATTGAAGTCTGTGTTGCAAGTATCTGGGCCACTTCCAGTGAGCCAGGCAGAAGAGCAAGGGTAGAAACTTTGATATCTAGCAACAGGAGGAAAGCCAACAGGCCCTTGGAGGTCACTTAGAGGGAAGGCAATGTCCAGCTCTTCTTCAGCAGAGTCAGAGAGCAGCAGGACAACAAACAGAAAAACAGGCCTTCTATATCAGTATTCCAGTTGAGTCCTTTCAACAGCACAGCAGTTCTTCTGGTAGAGCTTCACGTCTGCTTTGAAGGGGTCAGTGACCCACTACTTCTATACAAAAGTGCATTTGATGCGGGGGGAATTTGAAGCAGCTCTCTGAAGTGCAAAATTATCCTTTTCAACCCAGTGCTGTCTGCTAGGCTATCTGGGGTGGGGGGAAGTAATCAGTCCTTTGTATGGGGACAGGACTCAGCCTATACATGTGAAATGTTACCCCCTTCCTTCCAGAAGAATGAAGTTGTATGTAGATGGGTACTTGGACACACCTATCCTTCCAGTGTTGTGGATGTTTAGAGGGAATACACAAAGTGTAGCTGTCACCCACCACAGACGTGTATTGGAGATAGGATGCAAATCACAGTGTAATAAGCAGAGTGAAATGTCTACTTTCTAAAAGTGGCATTTCAAAAATAGGCATGCCAAATCCAACTTTACTAGTAAGGAGGATTTGTCATTACCATTCCAAACATATGAAACATGAAAATACTACTCTTCTCTGTTCAAGAAGTACATCTTAAAAGTGTATTAAGGAATTCCCAATGTTAATCTATGAGAGGAGCAGGCCTCACAGTAGTGAAAAACGAATTTGGGTGCTTGTGTGTTCACTACCAGGACATGTAAAGATTAAACACTCATGTCCTACCTTACAAGGCACCCTGCCCTTAGGGTTAGTTAGGGCTTACCTTAGGGGTGCCTAATTTGTAATAAAAGGGGAATTTAAGGCTTGGCAGGTAGTTTCAAATGCCAAGTCTACGTGGCAGCAAACTGTTCACACACAGGCCTTGTAAAGGCCGGCCTGAGACAGATTTGAAAGGCTACTGGTGTAGGTGGCACAAACAGTGCTTCAGGCTTACTAGTAGCATGTAGATTACAGGCCTTGGGTATATGGTATACCACTTTACAAGGTATGTATAGGTAAACTAAATATACCAATCAGGTATACACCAATGATACCATGTTTAGAGAAAAGAGGACATGCACTTTAACATTGGCTAGTAGTGGAAAAGATTTCGGAGTCCTAAATCCCCAAATAGAAGAAGGACGTGCATGGTTTGGAAGGGGGGTCCGGAGGCCTCAGGGTGAAGGGGGGCTGCTCTGGGCTCCGCAAATCAGATTCCAATAGCCTTTTTGTGTCAGACAGACCAAGTCGGAAAGGCTGTCCAAATCCGACATCGTAATGCATCGGTCGGAAACGCGGGCCATAGAGCTGTACAATTAGGCTTCGATCAACTTGGAGTTTCGGAATGCCCATCAGAATCGATTCGGATTGACAGAACAGTTAACTTTCCATTGTAATCAGTCAGCCGGATATGTTTCAGAGTCGGTCGGAAACATAGGTTCCGAAACGGTTTAGGAGATTCCGAATGCCATTCGGAGCCTTCCTGACTGACATCGCAATTAGGCCTTAAGTGTCTAGGCATGTTTCGTTAAGACTGGAAGGACATGATGCTCCCTCTCTCTAAACTCCGCCCTTCTCACTTTTCATTTTTTGAAGCATAGATGAACACTCCACAGATCATTCTAAACATAGCTGAGAACTTTAAAATCATTTTCCAGACTCAACATACAGGTGCCACGGGTTGATAAAGTCCATGTCATACATTGGCAACAGATAGACCAACCCCAATAGCATGGGTAATGGATGACAACTGTTCCCTTAAAAATTAAATACAGAAAATACTTGTCTAATTACCTTTGGCAGATTCTGGCAAGTGGGGGCTCCACGAATTGGAAGTTAGGGGCAGGATAAATACTCTCAAGATGAAAGGGTACGAGGACCCCAAAGATCACATCTCCTTTTGTGGTATACGCCTCCATAAAGCTGTTGTGCAGCTGACAGCCTATCAGAGTGTTGTGCCTTGCCACAGCAGGAGAGGCATCTACCCAGGGGAGCAACAAGAGTACAATCCCGAAGAGATCCATCTTGATTCTGCAGAAAACTGGATCTATAAATGCAAAATAAAGAATGATGACTGTGGAGCCCTCAAATACACTGGTTAAACAAATCCATAAATCAAACTATAGCAAAATGTGCGTGAGAGCTATTATCAAAATGCATTGCACAAGAGGTGCTGTCTTTATCAAATTTAGTAACGTTACCTTTAGCTGAGATTTACAGAGAAAGACTCTTCTTAAAACAGGTCGTATACAAAGCATCAACAATTATCCCAAATGAAACAGTAAATGTTGAAGGTTTTAGCAAAAGATAGTGCAGCAACTGAAAACCTGGAATTAGGAACATGAGCAGGAGACATCTAATAGGGCATAAAGGAATGGGCCTAGAGGAAGAAGAATGGTGTGAGGTTTGTTTTGTCACAAGAAACCACAAACTATACTTAAAAAAACAGAAATATTAGATGTTTGCTTTGCCATGAGAGAGCTGTGTTACCCTTAATCCCTTGCTTAAGGGAACTTGAAATGCAGAAGTTAGATCTGTAGGAGCAATTCTTCCTCTTATCTCTAAGATTTGATCTTCAGATATCAGCAAAATGCACAGGGTAACATTTGTCAGAGTAGTTAACTAACATGCTAGAAGTGTGTTTTTTCAGACAGAGAGGCAGATTTACAAGGAAAGTGAGTCAGTGCGCACCGCTAGCCATTTGGCGGCGTCGCACTGAGTCACTTTCAAAGCACAAGGATGCGACATATTTACAACAATATGTCGCATCTCTGTGCTTCCCCCTGCACCGGTGCACTAACTGCTGCCATGCTCTGATGCAGGCAGCCTTGCACCATGGTGCAAGGATGCCTGCGTCACGGGGATGATTGCTTATGTGCAGGAAGGGTTTCCTTCCTGCACATAAACAATTGACACCGGCTGCAACAGGAAACAGCCATTTCCTGGCGTTGGAGGAGCTGCGCCACAATGCGGCTTAGTTCCACTGAGCATATTACAAATTCTGCAACTGCCAGCCATTTCATGGCGGGCACCCCACCATCAAAAGGCTGGTGGTGGAGGTACAAGAGCCCCCATACCCCCTGCCATGAGTATACATTCAGGGAAGCACAACCTGTGCCCCCTTGTCGGCATTCCCCCAAAGTTACAGCATGGCATGGACGTCACCATCCATGCCGCGCGGGAACTTTTTTTGCCATTCCCATTGCGGTGCCTGTTTTTCCGGGCACCACCATGGGTATGGCGAAGGACCGTCTGCCCTACACGAGTTGAACTTGTAATGCAGCAGGCGGTCCTTACACAGCCTTGGCGCATCTGTACTGGCGGAGAGCCGGTGCAAGGGCACCAAATCAAAATCAGGCCAAAGGCTTCAGCATGTCCATTTGTCCTGGCTACCTTCCTGGGCTACAAGGCTAGCAGGGCCCACATTGTGTGAGAGGTAAACTGACGAGGGTCAAAGATGAAAAAGAGGCGCTGGAGGCAGTTACTATGAGGGAGACCTCACAAAGAGTCATCAATGGCATTATTGACAACAGCCATGCCCATTGAAGCTTGCACGCCCTACAGGCAGTGATTGCTGAGCACACCAGAGCTAAGGGGATGAAACGAATCTACAGGGACTGGCACAAGTAAATGAAAACTTCAACAAAATGTGGCTCGACAGCAAGCGCAAAAACCATCCTGAAAAAGACTTTACTGGCATGAAAGAAGTGCTGGTAGGTCAACTGGCTTCTCTCACACAGGCAAATGTGCCTGCCTCCCTGTACCACAAGTTGTCCCACCTCAAGGGAAACCTAGATGAACAGGAGCATGCTGCATGAGATGGTCGACTGGACAAATAAAAAGCCAGAGCAACCTGTTGATGTGCCTGGCATCTTTGGACAGAATGAGAAGATTGATTTTTTTTAAGACAGCAAGGATACAAAGATTACAAGATACAGAGCCTCCAGCGCTTTAAATCTCCTAGTTGCTTTTCACAATTGTAAGAGTGATCCTTGGTGTGGTATAAAGATACCTTAAATTACTTTTTTCCAAAATGCTGAGATTTGTGACTACTGGTTGTTTTGGGCGAGATATGCTAGTTTTTTATTTATCAATTATTATTGATCAGAACGTAATTCTACACTTCATGTTTGTTACATTGTTTATCTGGTGTGTCCAAATTTCCCTTTACCCAATGAACATTCTTGGTACCGATTCCAGTACTCACTAGCAGACATCAAGGCTGCTTCTTGGAAAATGGCAGCAGCCTCGAAGGGAAGAAAGGGATGAAGATTTGAGCAGGACGAAGTGGATGAAATTATGAAAGCAAACATTGGGAAAGACAATTGGTCTGGCCTTATGTTAGGGGTGGTGTTGCGAAAGTGATTGTGATGTTGAAGTTCACTTTGTAGCTGGTGAACATAAGGGGCATACACAGTAAAATAGTGTTTAGTAGATGCTTGTGGCAAAGGGTCTGTATTGATGCCTTGATGCATCTTTGAAAAGGCCTAAGTGTGTGCACTTTTTTACCATGTAATCAAAAAAGTTGTAATTCCAACAACAAAACCATGACACAAATTAGAAACAAATAGGCATGCAATGGTGCTTACTGACAAGTACTCTCTTTTTCATAAAAGCCCAAGGCAAACAAGCAGGAAGCACTTTCCAAACCAAAGATCCATAAACCAGCACTTAAAATGGTGTTGTGTCGAGGGGGGCGTGGCTAGCGCCCGACGAAGATGGCGGCCGGTCCGTAGCTCTCCCGGGCTGACGACAGCGGAGACGACACGGACACAGTAATTTCTGCACGCATGGCCTTGGCACAGGAGGATTAAGCGTCTGAATTGCTGAGGAGTCGAGGGAATTGCCTATCGCATTGTTTGGAGCCCTGCCGGCAATGTTGTCTTTTGTGTGAGTTGCGGCGTGGCTTTTCTATGGTCGCGGCCGCCATTTTCTATGCTCACGCTGACGGAGCTTTTCTTTTTTCAGCGTGCTAAATGCGACAAAGTTTTTTTTCTTTCTCCAATGCGTTACTCTATCCGGCAGCTGCTTGCAACGTTGAACAACTTATTTATCTGCCTCCTTAATGTGCCACTCGATCTCACCGCTCAGTCCATACATGTGTTTTGATGCGGCCATTCTAATTAAGTCACCATTTTGTGAGACTTTCTGCTCAACCTCACCTCCGCGCTGACTGTATCAACACATGCACTTTGTTCTGCCCCTATTGTGAGGTGGTCCTTATCTATTTCTTCTCTTGGCTACATTAATTGTGACTGCTTCTTCATGCTGGCCATGTATTTTTTTTTTCCCACCGGCCTGTGACATCTTGCAACAAATGAAAGGCATATTCATGGCATGTCTTTGGAGGCACCTTTAGATGGCATAAAGTTGATTATATATAATTTGTGTCTGCCCCCTTTGATCACCTCAATGGCTGTTTATGCTTTGTCTCTATTTATAACATTGTGGCTATTTTACTGAACTGTACCTGATCTTATGTGTCTTTTTGCATCTATATTTATTTATATTACACTAACAGGCAGGTATTGAGGTTTTGCAAGGTGCGTTACCACTGGTATCGATTTTCTAATTACATCTTTATCCTAATTAATGGGAAGAGTAACTAAACGTTTTTCTCAGCCTAAATCCTCCACACGTAGATTCATAATACACACCAGGTCATGTTACAACTGTCTATCCATGGATGAGTCAACCAATGCCTCACCTAAAGGTGCGTCGACACCTACTACTCTTCAGCCTCTAGTGTTTCCAAAGCCTCAAGTAAACGGTTGAAGAAAGATCCTCCTTCGCCTCCTAAACAACCTACTTCAGTCACAATGGACCTCTTGCTAGAAGAAATCAGGGCCTCGCGTCCTTTTGTTGAAGAAACCAACTCTAAACTACAGCTTCTCTCTGACAGATAGTCAAATATGGAAGAACGTGTTAATGCATTGGAACACAATGTCGATTCCTTAAATTCTTCTACCTCCAATGTTGCCTCCCTCTGTTCCCAGGTGTCAACGTTACATAAACAAATTGAAAATTTGGAAAACAAAAGCAGGAGAAATAATCTTTGCATTTATGGATTGCCTGAGGGAACGGAGGGTACAGATCCAATTGCCTTCTTTACATCGTTCATTACAAAGCTTCTCAAGCTACAGGACGGTACTTCCCTTAATATTCAGAGAGCCCATAGGTTGGGCCCGACACCATCTTTGACGTCCTCTTCTGCAGGAAAATAGCCAAGAGGAGTGATCTTATATTTTCTAGAATATACTGACTCCCTCAAAATTTTATCTGCAGCCAGGGCAATGAATCGCATTACCTGTTCAGGGGCCTCTTTATTTATTTCTCAAGACTATGCTAAGTCAACTGCAGATCGACGCAAGGAGTTTCTGGCATTAAGACCGCAACTCCGTTCCATAGGTGCACGATATGGCCTCTTTCATCCTTGCTTATTTAAGGTGATCATCAATAACAAAACTAGTACTTATGAGGATCCAGTAAAGCTCAAGAGCTTCCTCTACTCCTATCACGCCGACTCTATGGATACTTCTCCATCAAGTACCAAAATAAACATTTTTGGTTTCTGAAATGTCTTTACTCCTGCTACAAGCTTTAATTCTGTTATTGGTTTGCTTGTGGGTTGATAATCAGTAAACAAAGCAATTTTATGTTAATCTTTTTCACTTATATGATTGCTCTCCTTTCTCTCCTCACAGATATTCCCGTGTTGTTCCTCCCCATATGTTCCAGCATCCGTTGTTTCTGTTCTCCTCTCCGTCTTCTCGCGTGGGCTTTTGGACACGTCATTGTTCAGTGTGGCCTCACACCCCTCCACCCTTCGTATGTCCTGGATTGTCTGTAAGTCTTTGATCTTATGCATTCTTCTTTTCTCTTGTATTATGTTATTTTTCTTTTATCTCTGTTTTACTCTGAACGTTCTGTCTTGTTCTATTTTCACCTCAACATTCTTCCCTATTTCACGTTACCCTTTTACATTTCAAATGATATCTCTTTATTGCATCTTTCTTTCTTCTCTTTTTTTCTTTTGTATTTTAGTTGATTTATTTTGTATACAGTTGGTTTGTTATTTGGCACAGTTTAACTTGTTTAAGGATTTGTTTCAATCGGTGTTTACAGCATATATACTGTCTTAGTCTATGCCTTTAAAATTTGTCTCGTGGAATGTCAGAGGTTTGCATTCACCTATTAAGCGACAGAGAGTTTTGACTCATTTAGTTAAATTGGGAACAGATATCGCATGTTTACAAGAATCTCATTTGGCGGCTGAAGAATCTGCAAAACTTAAAAGAGTTTGGGTGGGGGAGGTCCTTTTTTCCCCGGGTGATGATAAACGTAATGGAGTCCTTATTCTCTTTCGCAAATCCCTTTCTATTAAAATATTACCGCATTGTGCAAATACAGTCGGTAGATGGTTATTTGTTAAATTTGTGGTAGATAATGCTGCAATCTCTTTATTGAATACTTATGCGCCTACAGTTGGTGACTCCTCTTTTTGGACTTCCCCAGCCCAACAAATCGCGCAACACTTCGATGATTGCAATGAAATCCTTGACCCTTTTCTCGATAGGAATTCGTCAATCCCCTTTGTCCCTCGCAAATCCCATAAACATTTTACACAAACAATTAAGCAACAGAAACTTATAGATGCTTGGAGACTTTGTAACCCTACGTTGAGGGAGTACTCTTACTACTCCCCGACACAGCATACTCAATCACGATTGGATTATTTTTTATATCCCACAAAATATCTCAATCACTAGTGGCAGCAGATATCGGCTCTATCTTAATATCTGACCATGCTCCTATCACTGTTCACCTTGATGTTTTGCTGAAACCTAATTTGTCTCCAAAGTGGCGTTTTAACAATGCCCTACTTCTAGATTCAGCATTTACGTCCTCCTTTGTTTCTTTCTTTAATGAATACTTCCTTTTCAACCAATCAGACACTATACCTTTTCATGTGGTGTGGGATGCATTTAAAGCATCAGCCAGAGATTTTGTTATTAGATTTGTCTCAAGAAAATGAAAAAAGGCGCAACAAATCACCAATGCCCTCTTAGCCAAAATAAAGAGATTGGAGCACTCTTATTATTCTTCCAAATCCAAAGTTTGTTTGTCTGAGCTTATAAAGGCTAAATTTAAATTTAACCAAGATACAACTAATAATGCTTCTAACTATTTATTGAAGTCTAGTGCAAAATGTTATGGTGGCCAAAATAAAGCTGGAAAATTACTAGCCAATTATTTAAAGGTTAAGCACAACAAACTTAATATAGAATCTATTTTTGATAGCAATCATACATTGAAGTTCAAAGATGAAGATATCCTTAATGAATTTCTCCAGTTTTATAACACATTATACATATCTGAAACTCTCGCTTCTGACCGTTCCATTTCTCAATTTCTGTCTGAAATTCAATGCACCTCCAACACACGTCCAGATCTTTCACTTTTAGAATCTGATCTTACGCAGAAGGAGCTTCTCACTGCCTTAAAAACCCTCAAAAAAGAGAAAGCCCCTGGCCCGGATGGCTTCACTGTGGAATTCTTTACTCACTTTGCAAATCTACTTATTCCTAAATTACATACCCTTATAAATACTTTCTTACAAGCAGGAGAATCTTCTGGCTCTTTCTCAGACGCCCTTATATGCCTTATACCTAAAGACGGCAAAGATCCACAACACTGCAAAAATTATCGACCTATTTCAATGTCAAAAGCCCTAGCATCGCGTTTGGAATCTCAATTGCCTGACTTATTAGGCGCAGAACAATCCGGTTTCGTCAAGGGTCGACTAATTACGGATAACACTCGCTTATTTTTTGATGTTCTTTCCAAGGCTTCACGTGTTCCTCACTCCTTAGCAGCAATAGCTTTAGATGCAGAAAAAGCATTTGACAGAGTCGAATGGTCATACCTTTTACATACACTTCAATGGTTTGGTTTTGGTCCAAAAATCATTGCTCTAATATCTATTTTATACTATAACCTGAGAGCGGCTGTATGCGCAAATGGCGGTATTTCTTCCTATTTTCAACTTGGTAGAAGTGTCCGACAGGGCTGTCCGCTTTCCCCGTTTCTTTTTAATCTTGCTTTAGAACATTTTCTGTTAAGAATTCGTCAGACTGATAACATTCATGGTTTTACTTTTAAAGAGACTAATGTCAAAATGGCAGCTTATGCTGATGATGTCCTTTCGTTTCTTTCGCAACCTCAGCTCTCTCTTCCAGATTTTTTAGAAGAGGTTGATTCCTTTGCATATGTTTCTGGATATAGATTGAACAAAGATAAATGCGGAATTCTGCCTCTCACAAAATATACTTTTAAGGCTGACTTTGCTGCTTCGGGTTTGACATGGAGTCCTCAATACATTAAATACTTAGGTTTACATTTTACTCCTTCCATTTCAGGAACCATATTACGTTGTATGGATAATTGCGTATAACGTGTGTCCTCCTTAACAGCAAAATGGCATCCTTTGTACTTGTCTTGGTGGGGCCGCCTAGATACCATAAAGATGATGCTTTCTCCTATAATTTTATATACAATTTCTAATATTCCATTTTCTATCCCCTTAAAATATTTTTATAAAATTTTATTCCATGTTATCCTCCTTTTTATGGAGTAACAAGAAAGCACGTATGTCTGTATCAAAATTGGTTCGCCCAAAGTCAGAGGGTGGTGTGAATTTCCCTGATTTCCCTACTTATCATAAGTCCTTCTTATTACATCAGGCTTCGAGATGGCTCTCTGAATCCTATATATATTGTCCTCTTTGGGTCACGCTGGAACAGTCCTTCATCTCCCCATTCTCATTCCAAGAATACCTGTCTTTCACGCGTAAACCCCAGTCTGTGTCCACTCCTATAATTAAACATACATCTAAGATTATACCGTCTATCTCCTCCTTGAATTTTTACGATTGGATCTCTTTTCTCAATTTTACTATATGGCACAACTGTTATATTTTAATAAATAATAAGCCTATATTTTGGAAATCTTGGAGGCAAAGGGGTCTGATTTGAGTGCGTCATTTATATGTCCAAGATGAGATTATGTCCTTTGTACACGCCAGCAGCTCTTTTGACCTGCCTGCATCTTCTCGCTTTAAATACTCCCTCTTGGTACAAGATCTTCAAACTGCTCGCGCACAATGCACAGCTTCCCATCGTTCTATTCCACCTGAATCTGTTCCTGCAACTAAGCTACAGGTTCTCCTCCTTAACAATTCTAGGACTTCCGTCATATATAAACTTTTACATAGTTCACCTATTCCAAGAAGAAAAACCAAGGTGGAATTATCCTGGGAAAAGGATCTTGAATTCTCTTGGTCTGTGGAGTTTTGGGATAGAATTTGGCTTAAACTTAGGAAATCCTCTAGAGCTGCAAGCACCATACAAAAACTCTTTTTTATATATAATAGGCTCCTACTTTCTCCACTCACTCTCAATACAAGATATGTTGATCACTCAGATAAATGCTGGACTTGCTCTTCACCAAATGCTGATTTGCATCACATGCTCTTTACATGCAAATATGTTCATAGGTTTTGGGAAAAAGTATGGTTTCAAATTAATTTGATTTTTGGTTCTTGTCACCATTTCTCTGTTTCACATATCTTCTTGGGAAGTCTATCCCCTATTTGGGAGAATTGTAATTCCAATGTAAAGATAATAGACTTATTGTTAGCAGTCGCTTTTCAACAAATAACTAAGAATTAGAAAGACTTTACTAAATTATCGTTTCAAGCGTGGTGGTATGCTGTTTGTTACAATCTTAGATTGGACACAACATTTGTGTACCCGCTGCACATGGCATCAAAACGTTTGGATTTGTGGACGCCAGTCACGCTTTTTATTGATGCTAGTGCTCGACGTTCTCTGTCTCTCACTCCTCTCCAACAAGAAGTGACTAAACCTCCATGACTTCCTCCATGTTGATGTTATCCAGTTTAATTATATTTGATTTGTAATTGGTATGTTAACATTGAGTATAATTATCCCTTTTTTCACCGTTTAAAAAAAAATGTATGTGATATTGTTATTTTTCTTGTATACAATATGTTTATTGGACTTACATTCATGCCCTTTGTGTTTTATCAAAACTGAATTGCTTTATTGTATGTAATTTCTTCATTTTTATTAATATTGTATTTATTGCATTAATGCATTCTCTTATCTCAATAAACTTACCTTGAACTTAAAAAAAAAAATGGTGTTGTGTCAGCAAAGTGAAAACCATCAAAGAGCACCCAGTGGCTGCAATCTAGCGAAAAGGATTTACTTGAGTCCCATCACTAAATCCGGATGAGAGCACAAATGGGACAAGGTAACCAGAATCATGGTTGATGTACACCAATATGTCTTCCCAAAAGACAGTTACTCTTGCTACAAAACTGCTGGTAGTTCAATTCTAAAATTAATTATTTGCATTTTTGTATTTCATGAATGACTTCTAATCTCCCTGTGGACAGGAGCTCCTTTCTTCTTGACAGCTTGGCTACATACAAGTGCATGGATCAACTATTCTTAGGCGTGCATGGATCAACTATTCTTAGGCATCAGCTATGGGGTACCAGTGGGTGCGGTTTGTTAATTCATTGTCAAGTAAATTTATCTTCTGATGTTTTGCCACATGTTCCTATTGTACCAGCACACCATATGTAGCTATTATTTTACAGAATATTGTATGCCTGGAGAATATCATGTGCAAAGCACTCTGATACTCGATGGCTAGTTCGTGCTATATTAAAACATAACTAAATAAAGAAATCTATGAAATTCTATGGCCATATTCAAGCAATGACAAACCATGAAAAACACACGAAAACTAGTGGCCGGAGCGGGGCATTAACAAAAAGCACTGAATATTGCTGATTGAGATGGCAGAAACAGAGTAGAGCTCACTAGGCACAGAGGAGGTAGTGATGGTTCAGCTTAGCCACAGCACGGCTTGGCGTGGTCATGGGACTTTGCTCTTGGTGTAGCCAGACAAGGTCACCTTGCTACGCCTGACGCACTGAAATAATAACAAGTTTAAAATTCTACTGCTGCTCCAATTATGATTATCCTGGTCCAGGAAAGCCCATGGACATAGACAACTGCTGGCAGGAAATCAAGGCTATGTGCTACTCACTGACGGAACAAGAATTAGGTGGCACCAAGGCAGGGAGTGTAATTTTGCAGTAATTTCGATTAATTATGCTACAGGAAATAACACAAGTTTTGCACACTGCTACTCAGAAGCCACTTAGAAACATTTTACAGCCATCTTATTCGTCCTTTTAGCTGTCTGTATCATACACTGGGCTTAGGACCACCGTCACACAAAAGTACAATAAAAATAAAAGAAAAGGTATTTAGAACAAAGCCATTATTCTTTATCTCACACTGCCGTCACGAAAACAATAATGCAAAAATAAATCAAAATAGCAATATAGTAAATTATTATGTGGGACTACACTGCTGTCACAAATACTGTAACATAAAAGTAAAATAAAAATAAGTAGGAACTATGCTACACTCCAGAACTTTCTAACAAGTACACAAATTAGTACTGTTTTGCTCGATGAACTGATGAAATCTCCAGTCCCACGTGCTGACACACACTTTGACACAACCGACTTTAGCATTTAAGGATAGTTGCTCACACCACTCTGTTTGCCAGACCATCAGTGGTGCAAACCATTGGCATCCTGCCATGGTCACTAAGAACTTAGTATCAGACTCGATGGCTTACCAAAGCATGAGTTGGCACAAGCACAATAGGGTACAGTAGGATGCCAGAAATACCTTCTAAATATATTAGTATTCTTACATTTTGGTAGAGTTGAGTCCACCACGTGGACATACCAACCTTCACTGATGTAGACAATCACACCTTAGGCAGCGCTGGCCCTGGAGTGGGAGGGTGAGGCACTCACTATTGAAAGAAGGAAAAGTCTACACTCTTCAAGGCAGAGAAGGTTCTGTGGGCACCAGAGTACAGAGAGTTTTATACCATGTGTCTCAGCTGCCAAGGCTAGCTGGCAGGTGCATGGGCACAGCAAGATCTTGTCAGGCTCCCTTGATGTCTCATTCAAATGTCTCTTGCTGTATTTATAATTACACGTTACCAGTACATTGATTTATCCATTTCCAAAGCAACAATGATATATAATTTGTAGTCTTGGAAGATAGTGTTTACTGGTGGCAGGTATGACGTGATTTGAGCAAAACATAGTTATTTTATTTAGTATTCCTATGACACGTTTTCCACAGTGCAGGGCAATTGTACTTTAATTGGATCTAGCAGTACTACCGACTCCATATTGTCTACGTAAGGAAAAAAGTCTCATGTTTGCACTGTAGAAACATGTTCGGCTGTCCCTACAGGGCAGACGCCTACATTCCAATTTGGTTATTTTAGCCACACTGACTGGCCACTGTGTTTTATGGTATGGTATGTATTCAAACTTGTTCCAAACTGAGGTCCCAAAAATAGTTTTTGTCTTGGGCCCCAAAATCCTTCTGATAACACGACATGACAAAATGGGACCATGGGAGCATGTTTTGGTGATGGCAGCCCATTCATTGAATCCATTCCTTAGCCTCCAGCCCCCCAGAAAACTGCTAAGGATAACAGTATGCCAGTCCAGTACTGACGGGTCCAACAGAAACTTAGTCATTAGTATATTCTGAATAACTGCTCTGTTTCCTCAGGCCTACTCCTCTAGTAACCCGTAAACATTGGCTGGACACTTATTGCCATTGTCACATTAATTCAATATCACTTTTTCCATATCGGGGGGCTATTGCAAGCCTCTTGTAGGCTCTCCATTGTAATCATAATTTGTTGAGCCACCGGTTGAGTCTATCATCCCCTTGGCTGCCTTTCACAACCCACTTACACCTTCTGTAAGGGATGTAGACAGCTGTACCTCTGAGCACCACCAGCTCCAAATGAGATCCCTAGACTGGTTCCACATGTCAAGTGAACAGACCATCTGAGGCCTTTCCCACAGTTTCATTATGCAATTTTGCACCAGTGCAAACTCTGCAGCATGACACTTGTCCTATCATGTGAAATGCAGTGCCGTCCCTCCTTGTCACTTAGAATAAAATTGTTAGACGATTGGAGATGGTGGCCTGTGTTTCATTTGCATGAAGGAGCAGCGTGACAGAATACTCTTAGGCATTAGCCAGATAAGTCAGGGCTACTGAGGCACAGTCACCCAATGTACCCTTTCTCATGAGGTACACATGTTTCTGCTTGAAAGGTGGCATTGGGTGGAGAGTTGGAGACTCATACCTTTACTCACTTCTACAGGCAATAGCCTGCACTTCCTGGTATGTACTAACTGTGTAAAGCATCATGACATCATTCAGTTCACTTCTTTCTACGATTTTACTCTCATCACTGGATATGTTATAAAATATTAATGAATTACAGCCACTTTCTCCAAATAAGGCTGTCATAGAACTTTACAGACAGTAAACAGACAGTTGTGTTTGGTGAACTTGCAGTGAGTGGCTGTGGTGTAAATCCAAACTCGAAACTACAGAGGGTTAGCAAACATAGGGGCATATTAACAAGGGCTTTATCTACGCTTTTTTGGCTTTAAAAGCCAAAGAAGTGGAGATAAAAATATCGCCCTATCAACAACAGGGTGCTAACATGCAAAATCGCATGTTAGCCCCCTTTTTCACTACGCTTCCCTTTGCATCTCTAATGAGATGCAAAGTGGGCGTTCCAGAGCAAAACAATAGGAGAAATGTCGCTTATGTCGCTAAGCAACATTTCTCCTATTATCAAGCTTCACACTAACCCTGTTAGAGACAAAAAAAGCAGCGCTAACCACGGTTAACGCTGCATTTTTACGTCTGCTAATTTTCAGACTTAGCCATGTAATCCAATGGGAGGTGGAATACATGGCTAAGTCCACCATGGGCTATCAACAAGGATATCCCTATCCTTGTAGTTTTATTGCTGCATTACCAGCGATAACCTCCCAAAATGCTGCTATCGCTGGATTTTTTATCACCTAGGCGGTTAGCGTTGTTAATAACGTGATACCCAGGCGATATTTTCCAGCGATAGCGGCGTTAAAAAATTACCGCTAAGCGCCCTTAGCGTTAATTTTCCCTGTTCCTTATTAATATGCCCCACAGTAACTTTTGTTCAACGCCTTTAATAAAGGCCAAGGGCAGGGCTGTCCAAGAAGTAAATAGGAATAGGGCAAAATAGTGTAGTTTGGTGTCAAGTCATAAGGATTTTAACCAAAAATGCATATTTTTCATGGTAATTACTGTAAAATCCCTCATGAAATTTAAAAATATACCAGGTTTGCAAATAATCCTGACACTTCCAAGGGTGCAGTTATTAGGCAGGAGGACTTCTCAAGATTCATTATCCCCAAGAAATTATTTAAAACCCCTGGTTTTAACAATAGTTATGAATGTAACTCGTGAAACTTTCCATATTATCAATGGTAAAAATCATAAATGTGGCTTTGACCATCTGAACATTGAGATCTCCCAGAAAGAAAGAATCCTCCTTAAACATGCCTCACTTCTTATATCCACACGGTGCTCTCTGTCAAATGCACCAGGCAGATAAATCTGGGCTGCTCAATGGTAGGGTAGCACAAAAGCCACGGCTGCTGATTATGCCAGAGTTGGTGATCATGTTGTGAACGGAATCACATCTCGGTGTCTGGTGCTTGTGAAAGTTGATATATTGTAAGACCTAGTTCTTGAAGTAATACTTAGCTGATGAGTTAGTGTCAAACATGGAAGCTTACCCTCCCTGCTCAGTTTATTGAACACTCTATGGAAATCGTCAGTAGGAATACTACTCGTGTGACAAATATCATGCTCGTTAAGCAAAAAATATCGCCGAAGATGATGTTTGCAAATTGAAGCAGCAAAGCGTTGCCCACCTAATGGGGGGACACCAGCTAGATTTTCTTAGCCTGAAGGGAGTATTTACTTATTTACCCCCTCCTGCCAGAGAAAAGGAAAATAGACAGGTGTCTTTTACTCTTCTCTATATTGAGTTAGAATCATCTAGTTTAAGAGTTTTGAATCAGACACTCCTAGGATTATTTCTAGCTACACACAGCCTCACACATATTCTTGAAAATAATAGATACACACAGCAATTGGGATATAAACGTTTACACATATTCGAGAAGCATCCAAAAACATACATTTAAACATGGTTACATTATGGACCAATATGAACAAGACAAAGTAATCCTCTGCTTGAATGTTTTCTTTTTACTCATGCTTTGTTTCACACATATAAAAGAAAACAAGCAGCTAACTAATTTCACCAACACAAGGCTTCTTCAGGGCTGCACACAAGCCAGAAACACTGATGTAAGTACATAAAATAGCAATTGTGTATCAAAACTAATACCATTCCAAAATATCCTTAATGCAGAGAATCTACAACCATTGGATTGAAACAAATTACATTCTTATAACACAATTGCACAACAAGAACAAGTTCACAAACAATAGTCAAAATATGTGACAGACCTGTGTACATTATAATGAATATTATAAAAGACCTGACAAGAACGGAGACAGATCAGTCAAATACAAAATTTGCATCTGAACCCAGGTCTACATCAGCAACACACATGACACATACAATAAATATTACACCCACTAAGATTGTGTACAAGAAATAACACACAAACAAAGATTGCACAGAAATGGGACAGAAAGATTGCACTTATTAGAAATGGTATCATATTAGCAAGAGTGCCCATAATGCATCACAGAAATCCCACTGAATGAAACACTACCCAGACACAGTGCAACACATATGCAGAAGGCCGTAGCACAGAGAATCCAGTAGTAAACAAAAATGTATTCGTACCCTAGAAGAGTACCTTGGCAAAGGTGGCCATTTTAAGTCCACAGTGTCACAACCAATCATCTAGGTCTCCGGTATTATCTATGATATAAAGTGAAATCACCATAACCAAATGCATTATTCAAATATAATTCCTTACTCCATGTCAAGAACTCAAGAAGGGGAGAAGAAAATGGTAAAAAAGGGTCAATCTATAGCACCCCAGTGTAAAAAATTATGAGCAAAGCATTACACCAACATGCACAAGTGCTCCCTAGGTGAGCTGTCAGAAGATCCAACTAGTATAGAGTACCTGATGCTAAGAAACATGTAATCCATACAGTCAATTTCAGTCAATTTCATCTCAAACATTCCAAGTAAGAATCAAGCCAAACAGTTTTTAGCTAAAAATAAAAACAAAACATGTCATGTTTCAAGGCTTACCCAAAATGCCGGAGATAATTATCAACAGGCATTATATCTAGTAATGAGTACACCCGCACCAAGTGAGACATACATCATTCCCATAAAGGCAATGAGGCACTTTAAATCATATCATTTCCAGAGAAATTACAAGTCACCCAAAGGGGCCAATAGTAATAATCCAAAGGTTATATCTGGTGGAGGTAACAGTTCATCACTCACCCATTTATCTGGATATAGTCATGTCACACCACCACAGGGTAATGGGTCCAAAGGGTAAACATGCAGAAGCAAAGTCAAATGTATAATGCTCACAACATTTCCAAACATGCACTCATGTAATCAAGTACTTTCAAGCACAGCATTTGAATCCTCACATAGGGTTAGTGTTTGTCGTCTCGGATTCCCACATGTAAACGGTATCCTCACTCACCCGTATTTTTCAATACGAAAGCGTAATTCATGAATCGGCAGTTGCTTCCAGTGTTCAGGAAAAGTATCTAAAATAAATCCAGAAAAACAATAAATAGCCAAACCTGGAACTACATGAGCGCTATGTTCTTGCTCAATAAATTCATTCATATAGTTAACAAATAATTTTTCAATCCAGTATTAACAGTAGCAAGCTATGACTTCAAACCATGCAGGTGCATATTAACGAGTCAAAAGAACTCACTTTGATTAGGGAAACAGAGTTACACCCATCTCCAACAAATTCTACACAACCACCTCCAAAGACAGTACCATCACCTACCCGTATTTGGCAAATTATCTACCACAACCAGCAGCCAAGTTGGGCGTGTAGCTGATGAAATAACTTAATTGCCGGTTTGATGAATCATAAGTACTCATCGACCGCTAGTCAACCACGCTCTCATACAAGAAAAACTAGAACATTTTCTTCCATATTATAGATCTGCTTCATCATACACACTTGTCGACCACTCATCGGCCGTGCCCTCCAAAAGAAACCAAAGCTTGCTTCACCACATACACCACCATGGTGATGCACCAACATCACCACTTCCCATGGGTCAACCAAAAAAAAAGTAAAAGCATATTAAAACTATACATCACCAAGCACATGTATGGACAGACTTCCTCCCAACAAATAGGCCATCATTTAGTTGTCACATTTCACAAAACACTATAACATTATAACAGCGGGATGGACAAGAAACTGCATTACACTGATCTCTTCAACACTCTACACCACCAAAGTAGAAAGTGTCCAGCTGTTTCTAACAACCTAAACATGTGATAAATATATCAGGCGGGGCACTCTGCTGTCACTACAAGTGCACTGTTAGTGTATTAACACACTTCCTTCTAACTGATTGCCTATCACTCTGGTGTCACATTTTACCAAACACGGTAGCCTGGAAATATCGGGATGGACAAGAAAACGGGATTGCGTTAATGTCTTCGACACTCTCCGAACAGAGTAAAATTATTGTCTGACTCCTTTTAACACAGTGAATGTATGACAAATCCATTAGGCGGGATCTCGTTGTGACATCAGATCATACATTACCTAGTGGAACATGCTTCAGAGAAGAATTTTGAACCATACTGAGGGGATGGTTTAAACGGATGCAGTCTAAAAGAGGAATCCATCAATTTATTCCAATTGATAACATACCCTAAAACCCCTGAGTAACTCACGCCACGGCATTTCCCTCAGAATCTGATATCCGCAATAAAGAACAAAAACACACTATGTTGTCAACCATTGCTTAGAACCCCAGGTAAAGGATTTCTCAAAAGCAGATATTTCAGGCAGACAGTCCCATATAGAATGGAAAAATAAAGTAAACAGGACCAGACAGTTAAAAGAAATGAGTGCAGTTTGTTGTCAGAATTGAGTCCATGGTTTACAGATTATAGACTATAAATACACTTTGCTTCAAGGTGGCATAATCCTAATTTGCTGTCACATCCCCTCAGATCTGGCAAGACTACATCTATACCCTGAACCTTAAAATTTGGTCTATTGGCCCCACTAGCACAATGGTGTGAGACCAAAGTGAAAGAAGCATTAAGGGCCTCATGTAGGTAGCCCAATACCGGTCGGTAACGGCCGATTTTCGGTAAATATACCGTTACCGACCGGTATTTAGGCTTTTGAGATGTAGGGGGATCATTTCTGTATTCGGTAATTTACCGAATCGGTAAAATTACCGAATCGGTAATTTTACCGATTCGGTAAATACCGAATACAGAAATGAGATGTAGGGGGGCTGTGTGGTGGGTGTGGGGATTCGTTATTTACCACCAACTAATAGTTGGTGGTAAATGACGAATATGTGTGAAAATGCATTTTTGTGCACTGTGAAGTGTGCAATGTGGCAGACATACATGCCCCTAGGGCATGTATGTGCGCCACATGTGCACACATGGACGAATCAGGGGTGCAACAGGGTGTCAATGTGACACCCTGCCACCCTTGAATGTGCTCCCCCCATTACCGAATCGGTATTTACCGATTCGGTAATGAGGCATACCTTCCCATTGATTCAATCAATGGGAAGGTATGCCTCATTACCGAATCGGTAAATACCGATTCGGTAATTACCGACTTACTCCAATTCGGTAACATTTACCGAATTATTACCTACATACACTTTACCGATTCTTAAATAGCGAATCGGTACAATTCGGTGTTTAAGAATCGGTAAAGTGTATGCCACCTACATATGGCCCTATGTGTGGTACAGGCTCTACAATTTTCTGAATGCGGGATGTCAATTGGCGGGGGGTGCAGCCAAAGTAAATCTTATTGCAAACACTGTTCATTACATAGACAACAAACAACAATTGGCAATTAATGAAACAATGGGCATCATACCTTTTCTTTATGTTGTAAGTTAAATCCCCTTTTTTATTCAATCCCAGACTGCAGATATTGCATTTCCCACATGTATTAAAGCTATTGGGGGTGCTTTAACCAAGTGGTCTGCATTTTAGTTTTTCGTAGAGTCTAGCTTGCACACAGGAATTCTCTAATGGTTTTACTTCTCCTGTTTGTACCTGAGGGTCTGTCCAAAAGTAATCCCACAACTCTTGGGGATCCTTTCAAAAGTGACTGATTTTTGTGTTAGATTTTAAAAACAGACTTAATCTAGAGTGTGTAGTAATGAATGATAACATTTCCATCGCATTTCCCTTTTACGTTTAGGGTGTTGATTTATTTAACTCCTTCTGGCATTATTTGCTGCCCTCAGTAACTCTGGTTTCTTATACCCTCTGTTTTGTAGCCTGGAAATGTTTCTCCAATGTGTTTTTCAAATTGGACATCCTTGTTATAATTCCCCTGCATCCTAATAATTTCACCAAATGTATTAGCACATTTGGTGCAAGTGGGATGGGTACTGTTATAATGTAATGTAAAATACTACTAACAGCCTTCTCCTTTCGGAACAATGTACTCTGTAGTTTGTTGCCCGCTACATACAACTCTACATCCAAGATTTGAATTCTGGTTTGAGACTTGTTCAGTGTGAATGTTACATTGGATGTATTGTTTGTAAGAAAATTGAAATAAGCCTTCATTTGGTTCACTATCCCTGCACAGATGATGATGACATCATCTATGTAGCCTCTTCAATAGTGGATCTCTTTTGTCCAACCTGCCGCTGTTGAAGCTCAGGCATGTGTATGTTGTACCCGGCCCATAAACAGGTTTACATATGAATGTGTGAACTTAGAATCCTGGGCCGAACCTTTGAGTTGTTAAAACTACTCCTTGTTGAAATGGAAGTAGATGTTGGTAAGAAACAATTCAATCATCTGCAGCAACACTGCATTTTGCTCATGATAATTCACTCTCCGTTTGGACAGAAAAAAATCAATGGCCATACAGCCATACTCTTTCTAAATAGAAGTGTATAACAATTCCACATCTAAAGTTACTAGCCACATGGAATCACTCACTCAAGGTCCTCAAGTTTGTTTGGGATATCCATCGTGTTCCTTACAAAAGAGGGAAGATTATCTACCAGTGGTTTCAGGAAGGAGTCCACAAACTGTGATGTATGTTCTTTTAGGGAACGTATTCCTGAAATTTCAGGATGTTCTGGCGATAACCGCCTTTTCTTATGTACCTTGGTGTAGGAGGTACAGACAAGAAAACCTAGGAGGCTCATCTTTTAGGAGCTTAAATTCTAAATCTGATAGCAAATCACAATCTCTACAATGGTTCAACTTCTCATTAAAAATTATTCTGGTAGCAATGTAAAGATTCAAATGTAACTTTTGGTAAAAGGTCGTGCCACTTGGACTAGCCTCTTCAATTGAGGACACAGAGCTGCTTTTGATGCTTGACAGGCTCCCTAAATCAGAAACATGTTGAGCGCCTACCTTGGAGACAGTTACGTCATCAAACCTTCAGGCGAGCATAACGATTCTCCCCTTTTCATAGCCCCTGTCATCCCTAGCAATTTGAATCATCTTTTCTCTTTAACAGTTTTTTGAAGTTGTAGAATCTGATCCCTCAGGATAAGATGGTATTGTTTCGTAGATTCTTTCAAGCTTAATCTTTAATTTTTCTCTCTAAGATCTTAATTTCTTCTCTGAGTTTAAGTGATTTACTCTCTGCATGCACATTGTATAAGTATCTTCATCATGGTAAAAGAAGTATTGTGTAGATTCTCCTTCCATTCATCCAATAAATCTGGATCCAATCATCAAAGTTTGGAAAAGTGTGGACCCTCAATCTCCTTGGGACTTTCTTATTCTCAAGACATATTTTTTAGTGCTACTCCATGCAACCATTTAGATAACTCATTTTACTAGAGTTTTTTAAGTTAATTAAACTTTGCTCTATGGACTTTTTTACAAGTCAAACCCAAAAGCAAGGTGCTGCGCAAATGGCAATATTGGAACCAAGCAAATCTCAAAGACAAATTGTAGTTAGAAATCTTCTCAAAATTACCATTTATGTTGTTTTTTTGTGCGAGGAGTCCTTTTTTTTCAAATGGAAGGAAGTGCCGCAGAGTAGTCTCAAACTTAATGTTCCTGAACAGGAGGTACCTCCCAGTGCCTTGTCCATATCCTGGTCATTTGGATGTGGAGCTGGAAGGACTAATCTCTCTGTTTGCTGCATTTATACCATTGGATTTAAGGGATCTCACAAGTAAGTTAAAAAACTGTTGTATAATGGTTTTGCTTATTTGATAGAGGGTATGCACCAGGATGTATTTGTATATTTATTACATTTTTGAAATGTATTGGGGGGGGGGTCCTGCAGTTTCAGTAGGGGCCTACTTATCTTTTTTATATAATGTGTCTTCTTTTGCAAAGGAAAAGTATTGTACATTTACGCCATGTTTTTTATTACATTTGCAATATTCTTTCAAACTACTATGTGGCGTGGCCTGCCAATGGGCCTCCAGCCAGTAGGCCCAGTACTAGTCATGGGTGTATGAAACAACTGTTTCTGTGGTATATGTTAAATTAAAATATCATTTAGGCAATAGATGGCATTGGATTAAAATACAAAATGTGTTTTTTGTGGTATTTAACTTTATTTCTGCAAACAGTGTATAGGTGGGGTAATGACTTTGGAGGATGCTATGTGTTGTTGTTAATTTTCATTTTCGGCATTCCTGAATTCATGCTGTGTTTTCTGTGTCACCATGCCTCCTTTGTTTGGCCAGTATGTGATTGGGTTTGCCATAGGCTATTTGTCTTTGTTCCCCATGCCATGTGGCCCTGGGCCATTTTGTATAGTCAGTGTCAATAGGCCTGCATGTGTTCTTTGTTTTGCATGCCTCCTGCTTTTTGTTTGACTATGTGGCTGGCAGCCATTTTGTGTAGGCAACCAGTGCGTTTTTGCCAAAGGCCTGCATGTGTTCTTTGTTTTTCAGGCCTCCTGCTTGTTGTTGTGAACATGTGATTGGTGGCCATTTTGCATAGGCTGCCAGTGTGCTTTTGCCATAAGCCTGCATGTGTTCTTTGTTTGTGGCCATGCCTCCTTGCTTGCTGTTTGACCATGTGGTCGGTGGCCATTTGTTTAGGCAGTCAGTGTGCTTTTGCCATAGGCCTGTTTGTGGCCATGCCTCCTTGCTTGCTGTTTGACCGTTGTCGACTGTTTGGTCGGTGGCCATTTTGTGTAGGCAGCCTGTGTGCTTTGCACACAGGCCTGCATGTGTTCTTTGTTTTTCAGGCCTCTTGCTTGTTATTGTGACCATGTGATTGGTGGCCCTTTTGCATAGGCAGCCAGTGTGCTTTTGCCATAAGCCTGCATGTGTTCTTTGTTTGTGGCCATGCCTCCTTGCTTGCTGTTTGACCATGTGGTCGGTGGCCATTTGTTTAGGCAGTCAGTGTGTTTTTGCCATAGGCCTGCATGTGTTCTTTGTTTTCCAGGTCTACTGCTTGTTATGACCATGTAGTTGGTAAACATGATGATGGACAGAGTACTGAAACTTTTAAACCACTCACCCTCACTCAATAGATCTGGGTCCATCGTTCTTTTGCTCACTATGCCACCCCAGTTTTAACTCAGCCATATGGAAATCAGCCTTGACCCTGCTCCTCATGGTAACAGTCGAGCACGAACTGCCAGGCCAGGTCCTCCCTGGACTGGAAACTAGCTTTCTGAGAGCAGTTTCGGGGTATCTCCCTTCATCAGCCAGGTTAGCTTGAATGCTTTGGCACAGCAAAAAAGGGACCCATTTACGGGCATACCCTTTGCCACTTAGAGCAAACATAGCAAACACAAGATGATGGACGGAGTGCTGAAACCTTTCAACCACTCATCACCAGTCAAGAGATCTGGGTTTAATCCATCATTCTTTTGCTCACTATGCAACCACAGTTTGGACTCAGCCATCTGCAAATCAGTCTTGCTCCTCATGAGAACAGCCCAGCCCAGGCTATTTTGTGTAGGCAGCCAGTGTGTTTTTGTCATAGGCCTGCATATGTTCTTTTTGTGTGTCCATGCCTCCTTGCTCACTGTTTGACCATGTGGCTGGCTGGCACTATTTTGTGTGTTATGCTTGAGGCCTAGTAACTCAATGCTCATACTAATGTACTGTATGCAAAGTGTTTCATATATTGTTACATACTTTTTTGTATTTTTCACTCCTTGCCTCCCAAATCCCAGTGGGTTACACATTCAATTGGCACAGTAGTAAGTAGTAGTGCCATTCCCCTAGTATATAAACAATTAACTCATATTTTTACATTTTTATTTTTTGATAATTTTTTCACAAACATTTTTTATTTTATTTTAATTTGTTTTATATATATATATATATATATATATTTAAATTTGCACTTGTTAGTTTTTGCAAATTATTTTCAATTTTTTCCAATGTTTTCATTTTGTTTTCATTTTTTGCAATTTGTTAAATTGTTTTAAAAAGATTTGTAGAAATGTTCTAATTTTATTTTCCTAACTTCCGGCATCAACCCCATATGCTAATGGCAGCACAGAGCCACACACCAGCATTCATTTTCTAGGGATATTTCCATTGTCAGTTTTCTTTTGTCATTGCACCTCCTTAAGTGCCACATCCCATTCCCAACTTCATGCAAATAAAACAAACAGCTACATTTGTGTGTTGTTGTTTCTCTTTCTGATACTTCCTGAGTGTACATGAATGTATGTTAATGTTGGATGGTTTTATGAATGGATACACTGTATTGTTAATTATTCATAACTCAAATAACCACACTAAATGATACTACTGATTCAACTGCAATAATGCCACTTCTCACTGATGTTCTTCTTGCTTGTTTGCTTTTAGGTGCACAAGAGACAACATCCCCCACAGTACTGCCAGACAGAAGGCCTTTGCATGACGTGATGTGTTATCACACAACACATACATCTCTTCAGCTTGTGAATCTAAGTGCCACTGCCAACTGACAGCTTCAAGTTGGCCCCAAACAAAGGTGCTGCCAAGAAAGTGGCCAATGGGGAGGAGAAGATGCCGATTTCCACCACTGGTGTGCTAGCCAGAACCTTTTTCGGCAAAAGAGTGCTTGCTGCACCGGCCTCCAGGGAGCAAGCTGGGAGCAGAACCTCTGCATCAGCAGACCCGCCCCAACCTAAACCCAAGCCCATGCCTGTCACAGAGGCAGCCAGTTTAATCACGACAAGCAGTGACGTTGAAATATCTCTTTCGCAAAGTAGTACCCAATCCTTGCAGAAAACTCAGATAAGTGGACAACAACAGCCGCAACCAGCAACAGAAGTTCTTCTTGAAGTAGGAGCAGTTCAGGAGATTGAGCTTCATGTTGAGGAAGTAGAATAAACCACTCTTTCAGAAGATCCATTGTCTTCCAGATCTCCAGCAAAAAAAAGGAGGCTTATACCACCATCTTCTTCTCCAAGCCCCCCTACTGATGACCCAGACTCCACTTTGATCCCGCTTCAGTCTGAGGCACACCAGGAGAGGCAAGGGACAAGGAAGGTTCCTTAAAGCCGTATAGTTACGGATGAAGAAGAAGAGGATGACGATAAGCCATGTATCATGGATGTTGCCCCGGCCCTGTGGAGATAGATATTACCCCATCTCATTCTGTTCTGAGGGATGTGGCGCAGATACCACCAACACCTCTGCCAGCTTCCATATTTCGAAGGTGGAAAGCCTCTGGAAGGGACTTCTTTACAGTTAGCAAGAAGGAGCTGAATATTGCTATACACTCTATTTGCGGAGCAAGTGTTTAGTCAGGTTAAGTTTGGTACGACTTGGTACAACCCATTTGAGATAACACCACACAATCCAAAGAAGGAGCATTTTACTGGCCCAAAAAATGCAAGTGGTGTTGGTGAAGGGGATGAAAGGCTGAGCAGGGATGTTATGCAAATCAGCCCTGTCCCCAGCGGTGCAGTGGTATTGCCCACATCAGGAACATCACAATGGCACAAGACTCAGGTTGAAGACACCAAGGCTAGAGCATAGAGTAACTGCGCCGCTGAGATGCACATTGAGCCTACCACATTCTGCTCTCAAAATGTCACCTGCATCAGAAAAGAAAAAAATCCAGGCTACTATTCCTGGCATGCAGGCACGTTTGTACAACGCAAAGCTGGCTAAAATGTGAGCGCTGGACCTCCTCCCTTTAGTTTTTGTGGAAGGGGTGGGGTAACTAGAATTTGTGACAGCCATCTGCCCGAAATGGAAGGTTCCCAGCTGGTTCGATTTTGCCAGAGTTGCTGTTCCAGCGCTACAAGATAATATGCTAGAATTGGTTGGACAAGCTTTGCAACAGAGTGCTGTTCACACTATCCACTTAATGGCAGACATGTGGACCAGTTGCCAAGCCACTAAATACACTTGCATCACTGCACATGAGAACTCTTTTGTGGAGGTTAGAGAAATGATATCTGCTGAAATGTATAATGGAGCTCAGAAGCATGCAACAGTAGCCATGTTTGCCATGGAGAAATCCCATACTGCTGTAAACATCTTTGAAGACTTTAACAACAAGGTCTTTGAATGGCTGTGACCAAGAGGGCTTAACACTGGATTTGTTGCAACGGACAATAACAGTAATACAGTTAAGGCCATGGCATATGATGGCTATTTCAGAGTCGTGTGTTTTGCACACTGCAACAACATCATTGTACAGAAAGGAAGACCGAGTCTGCAACTTACTGTCCACCTGCAGAATCTGCACTCATTTTAGCCATTCTTTTAAAGCCTGGAAGCAGTTGAGGGTCATTCAGCACGATAATAGAAAGCCAGTTAAAGCACTCATACAGGAGGTGCCAAAACATTGGAACTCAGCTTCTTAGATGCTGCAATGTGTGTTTGAGCAGTGAATTCCGATCATTGACTATGTCATGCAAAAAGGGGATACAACTGTGAAAGGCATGATCATTGAGATGGACAATGGGGCCTAGTCAAATGCCTGACAGAGATGCTGATCCTTTTGAGGTTTTCACATGTGAAGTCAGCAAGGAGGACCTTGCCAGAGGCTAACTTATCCAGTTTCTGCATGTTACAGGAACAGCTAAAGGAGGCATCTGAAATGTACACAGGTGTGGATGAAAAAAAAGATGTGCATGAGTTGGTGGAGAGACTTAACCTTTGCTGATCTGTTAATGCAAGGGTGCAAAGAGACATTGTGTCATCCAAACATTACATGTGTGCCACAATTCTTGATCCATGGTACAAACAATTACTGGCCACTTTCATTCCTTTTTTCAGACGAGGATGTTTCAAACTACTAGACGTGGATTTGCTGAGCAAGCCAGTAACCTAGAAAAAGAACGGCAGGGAATTAGAGGCCCACTCCTCCAGGACACAAGTTCTGACATTCAGCCTTCAACATTAGAGCATGAGGGCACTGTTGTTGGCTCACAGTAGCCAAAACTAACAACAAGAACACCAGCAACAACAGGAACAGGAGCATAACCCTCACAATATGCATTTGATTGGTTTCTAAAGGCAGGTCTGAAGTTGATTGCAGAGGAGAAGGCAAAAGAGGCCAAGTAAGGTAGAGCACCAATGACTATTGAGAGGCTGTTCCAGGACTAACTGGATGACCCAACAGAGGTTTATCTTGATCAAAACCCATTGGTTTATTGGTATGGGAAGAGGCGCCCAGGGCCAGTGCTCATCAGGATAGCAATAACGTATCTGGCTTGCCTGGTAGCCAGTGTGTCCACTGATTGTGTGCTCAGTGCAGCTGGTGCATTTGTCACAGTGAGAAGGACCAGTCTCTTGCCCCAAAATGTAGAGAGATTGCCCAGGATCAAATGAATCAGCACTTTATACCACCGAATTACACCATACTCGAAGTACGACAGGAGGAGGATGAGGGTGATTGGTTAGACACAGGTCATGGTGGTAGTGTGTTAGCTGACCAACTTATGGGTGACCCACATGAGTTTGAGTAGGTACTCCTACTCCTACTCCTGACTACTAGGCCTGGGCCACCAACCATAGAGCCTTTTATTACATCCTGTGCCTATATACCCTTTCATTATTAGTCTAGCAGGACTGCTCTACATTATCTGATATTCAAGAATGGCCAATGTGTGTTTCATGAAACAAAGAGGACCACCATCACCACGCTTGAATTACAACAGCTAAATGGTATGCATGCACCAAAGGTGGATATATATATTCTGAGTGATTGTTGTTTGTGAGTGTGTTGAGATGATTCATGTGGTGGCAGGCAGTGAGAATGAGTTTTTAACTATAATTATTAAGCTTGATTGTGTTTGTGATGATTTATAATGTTGGTAGCCTAACGATGGGTGATACATATTTTCTTGAAGGTGATTTTTTTCCTGCCCCTTTGTAACTAAGCAAGATTTGTTTGCTGGGGTCACACTGCTTTGTTTTCTGCTTCATACTTCTCAAAGACCTGACCAGTCGCTTTAGCTAACAAACACATATCTAGTCTACACAACATATGACTCAATATTTCTTTTGCTGTTCATCAACAACATTGCACTACAGGTTGATCTATCACATTTGAGTCAGGACTCAGTCAGTACAGAGTTGGACACATTACTCAGACTCAGGAGGATAATGGAAGGACTCAGGGCGTGACTACTTCAGAAACTACCAGAAGAAGAAAGTTAGCAACTTCACAGAAACCAACATTTGGTGATGACTTTAAGAGGCCTACTCAACTCTGTGGACTGGTGATGAGAGCGATGTGTTTATTTTACTTGATTCAAGCAATGCAATTTTGTTGAGTGTGTGTGCTGGCTGGCTTAAATTTGAAACTGTGTGTTGGTTGGGTGTGGGGGCCTGGTGTTGTAGGTAACTGGAGACAGACATGTGGTGATCATCACATTATGCATGGACTAGGCTACATATTATGATGAGGACCATGACAGTTGCAAGTTTGATCAGCCCGATACATTTGAATATTTGACTGTGATTGTTGGTTGTTGTTATTGCTCTCATCTAATTCATCGCACATCAGTCATAAAATGAATGATTGCAAAAAACAACTATTCTTCTCCCTTGCACTGCCTCTGAGTCTTCCTTAAGAATTTTACCTTCTTTCCTTCTCCTTGATTCTACAATATAATTTCTGTTTTACAATCCACAAGCCTTCTCTTCTGCTGCACAAAAAGGCAAAAGCACCGTCCCAGACACCATCAGCCAGGCACCTAAGTTTGACAGACAATCCAAGAAAAATGCAGATGCATCTCCCAATTTGGCAATACATTATAATTTTTCATTTAATAATAATTTTTAGAATTGTGTGTGTTGTTCGCTTCATTCCTACACACTTTGTATTTACTATTTATCAATCCTAGGTGACAGAACATTTAGCTATATGATAATATAACTTGGGTCTCTCTGAGGCTGATGGACTGTTTGGTTTAGTTAAAATACTAGCTCACCATTGCACCAAATAATTTAGTACTGCATGTTATATTTTCACAATCCGATATTCTTTTTTGCATAGTAGTCTGGTCTCAATTGTTTGTAAAGCTATAATAATATACATGACCCACTAACTCAGTTTTTATTTCAATTTTTTGCTTGCGATGAATAAGCGATGAATAATACTTCTGATTAACCCTACAGTTAGAGTCCACCTAGGTGGGAGTGGGACATCACTTCTCCTTCACTGCCACCACCATGGCACCTTAGGAAACCATGCAGCCCTTGCTTCATCTATTCAGGTAAGAACACTATGGGGCGTTGTTGTTGTTCTAGGCAATATAGGCAGTGTAAAGTTAGAAACTCCCCCTCCCATCTCCCCATAGTGGTCAATATAGTTGCAGACTACATAGACTAGGACAGTTGTAGTAAGACAAGGTTACTACAGAACTAATTGTTATAGGCTATCAGCAGATTTTAAAAATAGGCTGCTGCTGAGCTGAAAGGTAGCAGTGAAAAGTAAAATGTCCCAAAATAGATTTGAAGCAAAAATAATGATATTCAATACCCTAACAACAACAATAACATATATACCCACCCTTTCAATCCTAAACTGGCCTACCCCTCTCCCCAAACATTTCTCCCCGTCCCCAACCAATGTCCACAATTTACCCAAAAATAAAACTAAAGTCCAAATTGTCCTGCTCCCAACTCCCATTGGAAATCAGCCTTGACCCTGCTCCTCATGGTAACAGTCGAGCACGAACTGCCAGGCCAGGTCCTCCCTGGACTGGAAACTAGCTTTCTGAGAGCAGTTTCGGGGTATCTCCCTTCATCAGCCAGGTTAGCTTGAATGCTTTGGCACAGCAAAAAAGGGACCCATTTACGGGCATACCCTTTGCCACTTAGAGCAAACATAGCAAACACAAGATGATGGACGGAGTGCTGAAACCTTTCAACCACTCATCACCAGTCAAGAGATCTGGGTTTAATCCATCATTCTTTTGCTCACTATGCAACCACAGTTTGGACTCAGCCATCTGCAAATCAGTCTTGCTCCTCATGAGAACAGCCCAGCCCAGGCTATTTTGTGTAGGCAGTCAGTGTGCTTTTGTCATAGGCCTGCATATGTTCTTTTTGTGTGTCCATGCCTCCTTGCTCACTGTTTGACCATGTGGCTGGCTGGCACTATTTTGTGTGTTATGCTTGAGGCCTAGTAACTCAATGCTCATACTAATGTACTGTATGCAAAGTGTTTCATATATTGTTACATACTTTTTTGTATTTTTCACTCCTTGCCTCCCAAATCCCAGTGGGTTACACATTCAATTGTCACAGTAGTAAGTAGTAGTGCCATTCCCCTAGTATATAAACAATTAACGCATATTTTTACATTTTTATTTTTTGATAATTTTTTCACAAACATTTTTTATTTTATTTTAATTTGTTTTATATATATATATATATTCCTGGTCGGTGATCCTGTCTTGGATCGTGAATGAGGCGCACTCCATGGGTTTGAATATCTTCAAAGGTTTATTCGGCAACAGAACACAAAACACCCGACAGACGCGTTTCGGCTACACGCCTTTGTCAATGTCGGTAAGGTTGACAATTTCTTTGTCTTTTAAATAAATCAATAAAGTTTCATCGACATAGAGAGGGGGGATCACTTTTTACATTTCATGGAAATAAAGGAGGGAATCTTATTCTACAAGATCTCTTGTAGGGGCAGACATCTTGTAACGTGTCATGATTACATACCAAGTTTGGCGTATTTACATATTATGTAATGAATATTTACATTCGATAATCGTTTGAATTCATAAAGTGCATATATACATAAATGAGATTTTAGCCCTGAATGGGCATACACAAACAGAGGTTACTATCATGGTTGCTAAATACTTTTTCTTTTTTATAACCACTATAATCTCAGCATCTCTCTCTGTTAATTGGTGTCTCCCCTTGTGTTCCCTTAGTTTCCTGCCGAACCTTTCACAGAGAAGGAGTTAGGGTGATACCGATCTGATGATTGTTAACTGCTTACTGATTATTTAAGTAATGTGAACCCAGAGCTCTTCTTCATTGTTTAGACCAGAGGGGCTTTGGTTTGCAACTCCAATATATATCTCGATTCGAGTCTTCTGAGTTTCTTGGTTCTGTCCCCACCCCTCTCATCTTTTGGGATGTGGTCCAGGCAGAAGAACCTCAAAAGGTTCGGGTTGGACTTATGGAACTCATTAAAGTGGCGTGCCACTGGATAATTTGCATCATGATTCTTTATAGCACGCATGTGCTCCAGAATTCTCTTCTTAGCGGGATGGATAGTGCTCCCTACATACTTCAGTTCGCACGGACAGGACAAGCAATATACTGCAAATTCGGTGTTGCAGTTCATTAATTTATTGATTTTTCTTTTCGTGGTTCTGCCTGGAATCGAGAATTCTTTCACCTTAGTTCCATTCTTGCACGCCTTGCAGTTCATGCAAGGGAAAAACCCTGTTATTTGATCCTTTCTCTTGGGGTTTTTGGGGAAATGGCTCCTTACGAGGTGATCTTTCAGGGCTGGGCCTTTTCTATAGGTTATCTGTGGGGTTTTAGGGATATGTGTCCCTATCACTACATCTGTTTTCAGTATTTTCCAATTCCTCCGGAAAATCTGTACAACTTCTGATGATTGAGCCGAATATTCGGTTATCATTCTCATTGTATTGCTGTTGTCTGTGTTGCGGGACTTACGTTCTCCCATTACCAACTCCTGTCTTATCAGATGTTCCCCTTTCTTCTCCGCCCTGTTCAGTATTCTTTCCTTGTACCCTCTTTTCCTCAACCTACTGAATGCTTCATTTTTGGCTTTGATAAAATCCTTGTCAATGGTACAATTTCTCCTTATTCAGACAAGTTCACCATACGGGACCCCCTCTATCACACTACTCGGATGGAAACTCTTTGCATGTAATGTACTGTTTCCAGCTGTAGGTTTCCGATATAATGTTGTCTGGATCTTGTCATCCTCAATATAGACTGTTAAGTCTAGATAGGGTACCTGGGTCTTGCTGATGCATTCAGTGAATTTCAAATTGCAATCGTTTTTGTTTAGGGCCGCCACATAGAGACTCACCTCCTCATGTGTCCCCTTCCATATAATGAAGAGGTCATCTATGTAACGGACCCATAATGCAATTTTATCTAGCCATTTCTCGTTCTCCCCTGCCCAGGCCACGTGCTTCTCCCACCAGCCCACGAATAAATTCGCATAGCTGGAGGCGAAGCACGTGCCCATCGCAGTCCCTTGCTGTTGGTGGTACAATTCTCCTGCAAACATGAAAATATTATTTTTCAAACAAAATTCTGCAAATTCCATAATCATAGCATTATGCTCATAATACTTTGCATGTCGTTTTTTTAGAAAGAACTCAATTGCTTTCAGTCCCTTGTAATGTTCAATGCTTGTATATAAGCTAGTGACGTCTAGGGTCACAAGCCACATGTCCTGTTCCCATTGAATGTTCGAGATAGCACGAAGAAAGTCCTTTGTGTCCTTGATATAAGAACTTAAATCCCGGACTAGGGGATTTAGAAAGCAATCAATATAGATGGATACATTTTCCAATAGGCTATTCAGAGAGGATACTATTGGTCTCCCTGGTGGATTCTTGTGACACTTATGCACCTTTGGCAAGTGGTAAAAGGTGGGAATTTCCGGTGCCTCGCACAAAATAAATTTATAATCTGTGTCTCTTAGAATCCCTTTGCTATGCCATTTTTTCAAAATCACATGGAAATTGGTTATACTCTGCTCATATGTTGACCGAGTCACAATGTTGTAGCATTCTTTATCTGAGAGTTGTCGCCATGCTTCCTTTTGATATAGCTTCCTATCCATTAGTACGATGTTGCCTCCCTTATCCGAGGGTTTGATAATTAGATTTTCATCATTTTTCAAATCCATAATTATCTTCCATTGGGCTTTCGTGATGTTTTCTTTGCTCAGATTTGGTCCCTTTGTCTGTAGTTTTTTAAGGTCACTGATCATAGAGTCATGGAAGGCATCTATTGTATCATATGCCATTTGTGGAATGAATTTCGATTTTACTTCTAGATTGCTGGAAGCACCTACTTGCGTGATTCCTGCTTCCTGTAATGTCTTCGCTATGTCATGCTGACTCAGCATTGTGCTTTCGCATTCAAGTTCGTGTAGGGCTTGTTCCAGATCTATTTCCATGCTTGTAATGATCTCTTCTCCTTCCAACTCTCCATTCCCGGCTGCCGGTTGTGATTTTCCTGGGTGTAGGAGGTGCATTTTCATCAACTTTAATTTTCTTACATATTTGTACAGATCAATGCGCACATTTGCATAGTCAAATTGGCTCGTGGGGCAGAATGAAAGTCCCAATTCTAGTACTTTCTCTTCTTCCATCTTTAGTTTTCTTGATGATAAATTAATAATTGTTTGTTTGTTCATTGTTACTTCCTTTTCCCCCCACGTCTGCTCCTCGTCACCATGTATCCTGCTGTTCCGGCTTTTTCCTTTCCCACTTCTTCTTGTTCTCCGTCTCTTTTTTCTTTTTGTGGTGGGTGTGTCCTTGCAGCCGGTCTCTGTTTCGCCTGTCTTAGTAATTGATATTCTTGAAAAAAAGAAGGAATTATTTCTTTTTCTTTGCGTGCTGGTTGCTCGCCTTCAGATAGCTCAGATTCCGAAGTTTCTCTGGAGGAGATTATCTGTGCTCCTTTTTGCATTAGCAATTTTCTTGGGCCTTCAAATTTCCTTGCAAAGGTCAACACCCTTCCTGATGCATAATCTTCCTCATCCCGTAGGTATTTGGTTTGCTTTCGATGTTTAATTATGCTTTCATAATCAATTAAACGTTTTTTCATCCGTTGTTGAAGCTCTTCCTTTAATTTCTCATCTGTTTCCACTGCTATCTCGCCTTCAATGTTTTTTTATTTCTTCTTGTATTTTCAGTCGATCGCTCCACGCATACTTTATCAATATTTTCACCATACCACTTGATGATGCATGTGTATATTCAGACCATTCCTGAAGTAACTGTGGATCAGGGTTTTCGTATGCTGGGGTTGTATAAATTCGTAGACCCCTTGGGATCCGGTCGACGTCCAGATATCGCTGCAGGGAGGTAGCCTCCCACCACTTTCTTGTTTCGCGTTCGTACGCTTTCTCTAGTCTGCCATACAGAGCTCGTAGGTTACTTGTTTTGGTCGGAACGCCCGTGTTCGCCTCTGTGTCAGTGTTCGTTTTTCGTGTATTTTTAGTAAATATACTTTCTGCCGCTTCCTCCCTCTCTCTGTCCGAAAACATATTCCGGCACCTTAGATTCTTTGGTCCTGCTGCCTTAATTTTATTTAGATTCGCCCCAAACGTGCTTATCACTCGTAAATAATATTTACAGAGAAAGAACGGTTACAACGCTTACCGGAAAGGTTCCCATCGATCACCTCACGTCCTCCGACCCGCGGCGACCGTTGGTTTTCCTCCCACGGCTCCTCGTTGTTTTGCCGCTTTCCTCTCCTCGATTCAATCTTGCTCGTCGTTCAATCGGCGTCTGCTCTTTCCCGCAGAACCATAGAGTGACGGAGCCAGCAGCAATCAGAATTTTCCTATGCGATCACCAGCTGCTTCTCTCACAGCACGGGTGCTCCAACCTCTGCGTTGGTGAGACGCGAAAATTATTCCTGGTCGGTGATCCTGTCTTGGATCGTGAATGAGGCGCACTCCATGGGTTTGAATATCTTCAAAGGTTTATTCGGCAACAGAACACAAAACACCCGACAGACGCGTTTCGGCTACACGCCTTTGTCAATGTCGGTAAGGTTGACAATTTCTTTGTCTTTTAAATAAATCAATAAAGTTTCATCGACATAGAGAGGGGGGATCACTTTTTACATTTCATGGAAATAAAGGAGGGAATCTCATTCTACAAGATCTCTTGTAGGGGCAGACATCTTGTAACGTGTCATGATTACATACCAAGTTTGGCGTATTTACATATTATGTAATGAATATTTACATTCGATAATCGTTTGAATTCATAAAGTGCATATATACATAAATGAGATTTTAGCCCTGAATGGGCATACACAAACAGAGGTTACTATCATGGTTGCTAAATACTTTTTCTTTTTTATAACCACTATAATCTCAGCATCTCTCTCTGTTAATTGGTGTCTCCCCTTGTGTTCCCTTAGTTTCCTGCCGAACCTTTCACAGAGAAGGAGTTAGGGTGATACCGATCTGATGATTGTTAACTGCTTACTGATTATTTAAGTAATGTGAACCCAGAGCTCTTCTTCATTGTTTAGACCAGAGGGGCTTTTGGTTTGCAACTCCAATATATATCTCGATTCGAGTCTTCTGAGTTATATATATATTTAAATTTGCACTTGTTAGTTTTTGCAAATTATTTTCAATTTTTTCCAATGTTTTCATTTTGTTTTCATTTTTTGCAATTTGTTAAATTGTTTTAAAAAGATTTGTAGAAATGTTCTAATTTTATTTTCCTAACTTCCGGCATCAACCCCATATGCTAATGGCAGCACAGAGCCACACACCAGCATTCATTTTCTAGGGATATTTCCATTGTCAGTTTTCTTTTGTCATTGCACCTCCTTAAGTGCCACATCCCATTCCCAACTTCATGCAAATAAAACAAACAGCTACATTTGTGTGTTGTTGTTTCTCTTTCTGATTCTTCCTGAGTGTACATGAATGTATGTTAATGTTGGATGGTTTTATGAATGGATACACTGTATTGTTAATTATTCATAACTCAAATAACCACACTAAATGATACTACTGATTCAACTGCAATAATGCCACTTCTCACTGATGTTCTTCTTGCTTGTTTGCTTTTAGGTGCACAAGAGACAACATCCCCCACAGTACTGCCAGACAGAAGGCCTTTGCATGACGTGATGTGTTATCACACAACACATACATCTCTTCAGCTTGTGAATCTAAGTGCCACTGCCAACTGACAGCTTCAAGTTGGCCCCAAACAAAGGTGCTGCCAAGAAAGTGGCCAATGGGGAGGAGAAGATGCCGATTTCCACCACTGGTGTGCTAGCCAGAACCTTTTTCGGCAAAAGAGTGCTTGCTGCACCGGCCTCCAGGGAGCAAGCTGGGAGCAGAACCTCTGCATCAGCAGACCCGCCCCAACCTAAACCCAAGCCCATGCCTGTCACAGAGGCAGCCAGTTTAATCACGACAAGCAGTGACGTTGAAATATCTCTTTCGCAAAGTAGTACCCAATCCTTGCAGAAAACTCAGATAAGTGGACAACAACAGCCGCAACCAGCAACAGAAGTTCTTCTTGAAGTAGGAGCAGTTCAGGAGATTGAGCTTCATGTTGAGGAAGTAGAATAAACCACTCTTTCAGAAGATCCATTGTCTTCCAGATCTCCAGCAAAAAAAAGGAGGCTTATACCACCATCTTCTTCTCCAAGCCCCCCTACTGATGACCCAGACTCCACTTTGATCCCGCTTCAGTCTGAGGCACACCAGGAGAGGCAAGGGACAAGGAAGGTTCCTTAAAGCCGTATAGTTACGGATGAAGAAGAAGAGGATGACGATAAGCCATGTATCATGGATGTTGCCCCGGCCCTGTGGAGATAGATATTACCCCATCTCATTCTGTTCTGAGGGATGTGGCACAGATACCACCAACACCTCTGCCAGCTTCCATATTTCGAAGGTGGAAAGCCTCTGGAAGGGACTTCTTTACAGTTAGCAAGAAGGAGCTGAATATTGCTATACACTCTATTTGCGGAGCAAGTGTTTAGTCAGGTTAAGTTTGGTACGACTTGGTACAACCCATTTGAGATAACACCACACAATCCAAAGAAGGAGCATTTTACTGGCCCAAAAAATGCAAGTGGTGTTGGTGAAGGGGATGAAAGGCTGAGCAGGGATGTTATGCAAATCAGCCCTGTCCCCAGCGGTGCAGTGGTATTGCCCACATCAGGAACATCACAATGGCACAAGACTCAGGTTGAAGACACCAAGGCTAGAGCATAGAGTAACTGCGCCGCTGAGATGCACATTGAGCCTACCACATTCTGCTCTCAAAATGTCACCTGCATCAGAAAAGAAAAAAATCCAGGCTACTATTCCTGGCATGCAGGCATGTTTGTACAACGCAAAGCTGGCTAAAATGTGAGCGCTGGACCTCCTCCCTTTAGTTTTTGTGGAAGGGGTGGGGTAACTAGAATTTGTGACAGCCATCTGCCCGAAATGGAAGGTTCCCAGCTGGTTCGATTTTGCCAGAGTTGCTGTTCCAGCGCTACAAGATAATATGCTGGAATTGGTTGGACAAGCTTTGCAACAGAGTGCTGTTCACACTATCCACTTAATGGCAGACATGTGGACCAGTTGCCAAGCCACTAAATACACTTGCATCACTGCACATGAGAACTCTTTTGTGGAGGTTAGAGAAATGATATCTGCTGAAATGTATAATGGAGCTCAGAAGCATGCAACAGTAGCCATGTTTGCCATGGAGAAATCCCATACTGCTGTAAACATCTTTGAAGACTTTAACAACAAGGTCTTTGAATGGCTGTGACCAAGAGGGCTTAACACTGGATTTGTTGCAACGGACAATAACAGTAATACAGTTAAGGCCATGGCATATGATGGCTATTTCAGAGTCGTGTGTTTTGCACACTGCAACAACATCATTGTACAGAAAGGAAGACCGAGTCTGCAACTTACTGTCCACCTGCAGAATCTGCACTCATTTTAGCCATTCTTTTAAAGCCTGGAAGCAGTTGAGGGTCATTCAGCACGATAATAGAAAGCCAGTTAAAGCACTCATACAGGAGGTGCCAAAACATTGGAACTCAGCTTCTTAGATGCTGCAATGTGTGTTTGAGCTAGGGGTGGGCGGAATTTGCGTAATTGCGTTACGCAAATCTCCGCGAAACGGTAAAAAATCTCCGCGAACACGCAGAAATTCCGCGAACACGCGGAATTGCTTGTTCGCGATGCTTTTTACCTGTTCGCAATTGCTGTTTGCGTGCTCGAGGAGAAATATCTCGCGAACATGCATTTTGAGAACGCGAACAAGCAAAAATTTCGCGAAATCGCGGAAAGCAGACTTTTGAGCAATTTCGCGTTCTCCGCGGAACGTGAAATTACGCAAATTCCGCAAATTCCGCGAGCGGAACGGAATTTGCCGCCCAGGCCTAGTTTGAGCAGTGAATTCCGATCATTGACTATGTCATGCAAAGAGGGGATACAACTGTGAAAGGCATGATCATTGAGATGGACAATGGGGCCTAGTCAAATGCCTGACAGAGATGCTGATCCTTTTGAGGTTTTCACATGTGAAGTCAGCAAGGAGGACCTTGCCAGAGGCTAACTTATCCAGTTTCTGCATGTTACAGGAACAGCTAAAGGAGGCATCTGAAATGTACACAGGTGTGGATGAAAAAAAAGATGTGCATGAGTTGGTGGAGAGACTTAACCTTTGCTGATCTGTTAATGCAAGGGTGCAAAGAGACATTGTGTCATCCAAACATTACATGTGTGCCACAATTCTTGATCCATGGTACAAACAATTACTGGCCACTTTCATTCCTTTTTTCAGACGAGGATGTTTCAAACTACTAGACGTGGATTTGCTGAGCAAGCCAGTAACCTAGAAAAAGAACGGCAGGGAATTAGAGGCCCACTCCTCCAGGACACAAGTTCTGACATTCAGCCTTCAACATTAGAGCATGAGGGCACTGTTGTTGGCTCACAGTAGCCAAAACTAACAACAAGAACACCAGCAACAACAGGAACAGGAGCATAACCCTCACAATATGCATTTGATTGGTTTCTAAAGGCAGGGCTGAAGTTGATTGCAGAGGAGAAGGCAAAAGAGGCCAAGTAAGGTAGAGCACCAATGACTATTGAGAGGCTGTTCCAGGACTAACTGGATGACCCAACAGAGGTTTATCTTGATCAAAACCCATTGGTTTATTGGTATGGGAAGATGCGCCCAGGGCCAGTGCTCATCAGGATAGCAATAACGTATCTGGCTTGCCTGGTAGCCAGTGTGTCCACTGATTGTGTGCTCAGTGCAGCTGGTGCATTTGTCACAGTGAGAAGGACCAGTCTCTTGCCCCAAAATGTAGAGAGATTGCCCAGGATCAAATGAATCAGCACTTTATACCACCGAATTACACCATACTCGAAGTACGACAGGAGGAGGATGAGGGTGATTGGTTAGACACAGGTCATGGTGGTAGTGTGTTAGCTGACCAACTTATGGGTGACCCACATGAGTTTGAGTAGGTACTCCTACTCCTACTCCTGACTACTAGGCCTGGGCCACCAACCATAGAGCCTTTTATTACATCCTGTGCCTATATACCCTTTCATTATTAGTCTAGCAGGACTGCTCTACATTATCTGATATTCAAGAATGGCCAATGTGTGTTTCATGAAACAAAGAGGACCACCATCACCACGCTTGAATTACAACAGCTAAATGGTATGCATGCACCAAAGGTGGATATATATATTCTGAGTGATTGTTGTTTGTGAGTGTGTTGAGATGATTCATGTGGTGGCAGGCAGTGAGAATGAGTTTTTAACTATAATTATTAAGCTTGATTGTGTTTGTGATGATTTATAATGTTGGTAGCCTAACGATGGGTGATACATATTTTCTTGAAGGTGATTTTTTTCCTGCCCATTTGTAACTAAGCAAGATTTGTTTGCTGGGGTCACACTGCTTTGTTTTCTGCTTCATACTTCTCAAAGACCTGACCAGTCGCTTTAGCTAACAAACACATATCTAGTCTACACAACATATGACTCAATATTTCTTTTGCTGTTCATCAACAACATTGCACTACAGGTTGATCTATCACATTTGAGTCAGGACTCAGTCAGTACAGAGTTGGACACATTACTCAGACTCAGGAGGATAATGGAAGGACTCAGGGCGTGACTACTTCAGAAACTACCAGAAGAAGAAAGTTAGCAACTTCACAGAAACCAACATTTGGTGATGACTTTAAGAGGCCTACTCAACTCTGTGGACTGGTGATGAGAGCGATGTGTTTATTTTACTTGATTCAAGCAATGCAATTTTGTTGAGTGTGTGTGCTTGCTGGCTTAAATTTGAAACTGTGTGTTGGTTGGGTGTGGGGGCCTGGTGTTGTAGGTAACTGGAGACAGACATGTGGTGATCATCACATTATGCATGGACTAGGCTACATATTATGATGAGGACCATGACAGTTGCAAGTTTGATCAGCCCGATACATTTGAATATTTGACTGTGATTGTTGGTTGTTGTTATTGCTCTCATCTAATTCATCGCACATCAGTCATAAAATGAATGATTGCAAAAAACAACTATTCTTCTCCCTTGCACTGCCTCTGAGTCTTCCTTAAGAATTTTACCTTCTTTCCTTCTCCTTGATTCTACAATATAATTTCTGTTTTACAATCCACAAGCCTTCTCTTCTGCTGCACAAAAAGGCAAAAGCACCGTCCCAGACACCATCAGCCAGGCACCTAAGTTTGACAGACAATCCAAGAAAAATGCAGATGCATCTCCCAATTTGGCAATACATTATAATTTTTCATTTAATAATAATTTTTAGAATTGTGTGTGTTGTTCGCTTCATTCCTACACACTTTGTATTTACTATTTATCAATCCTAGGTGACAGAACATTTAGCTATATGATAATATAACTTGGGTCTCTCTGAGGCTGATGGACTGTTTGGTTTAGTTAAAATACTAGCTCACCATTGCACCAAATAATTTAGTACTGCATGTTATATTTTCACAATCCGATATTCTTTTTTGCATAGTAGTCTGGTCTCAATTGTTTGTAAAGCTATAATAATATACATGACCCACTAACTCAGTTTTTATTTCAATTTTTTGCTTGCGATGAATAAGCGATGAATAATACTTCTGATTAACCCTACAGTTAGAGTCCACCTAGGTGGGAGTGGGACATCACTTCTCCTTCACTGCCACCACCATGGCACCTTAGGAAACCATGCAGCCCTTGCTTCATCTATTCAGGTAAGAACACTATGGGGCGTTGTTGTTGTTCTAGGCAATATAGGCAGTGTAAAGTTAGAAACTCCCCCTCCCATCTCCCCATAGTGGTCAATATAGTTGCAGACTACATAGACTAGGACAGTTGTAGTAAGACAAGGTTACTACAGAACTAATTGTTATAGGCTATCAGCAGATTTTAAAAATAGGCTGCTGCTGAGCTGAAAGGTAGCAGTGAAAAGTAAAATGTCCCAAAATAGATTTGAAGCAAAAATAATGATATTCAATACCCTAACAACAACAATAACATATATACCCACCCTTTCAATCCTAAACTGGCCTACCCCTCTCCCCAAACATTTCTCCCCGTCCCCAACCAATGTCCACAATTTACTCAAAAATAAAACTAAAGTCCAAATTGTCCGGCTCCCAACTCCCATTCCACCCACATCAAGTCTAATCCACCGAAACAAAGGTTAAAAGAGGGGCAGAAGAGGGTATTAATGGTGAGCCAGGAGATTTTAAGGTGGCCCTCCATCTTGAGTAGCCTGGCTTCGAAGCAGTTATGCCTCTGCATAATGCTGCAGAAGTTGAGGTCAGAAATTGAGGGGGGATGCAGTGATGAAACGCCAGCTGGCAGCTACCAACGGACTGTGGTGTCACTATTGTGAGGTGATGAGGGCTGGAGTGGGGCCCTGGGCAGCCGCCCCCTTCTCTTCCTGTGCAAGCAGTTGCCGGTAAACAACACATGTAGCCTCTAGCTTCTGCTGCCGCAGCCAGGCTGCTACATCCTGCTGATTTGGATGGCCACTGACAGCGAGAATAGCTAGAAAGATAAAAGAGAAATTACAAACAATGCTCTGTGAAAAACACTTACAATTATGAAGTGGGTGGCACAGTAGCAGTATATTGATGGTCTAATAGAGCCATTCGATTTAATGTGATTAAGAGGGGTGGGCGGAATTTGCGAAATTCACTTTAGCAAATTATCGTGAAAATGTTAAAAAATCTCCGCAAACACGCGGAAATATCGCGAAGATGCGGAAGTTTTTTTCCCGCCCGTTTGCGGTATTTTCTGCGTGGTCGCGGCTCGCCAACTTACCCATGCGGTTGCTCATGGGTGCGGCCATCTTGTTTTCACTTGTCTCGCGGTACATGATCGCGAGAAGAAAGACGTGATCGCGCGACGAATGACGTTACTGCGGGCGTGAACTGTCGCGAGACAGCGCAAATGGCTACCAACAATCCAACATCTCGTGGAGAACGCGACCGGATCGGGAAAACATGTCGGCGAACGCGGGGATTCAGTTAAGGCGATCGCGCGCACGCGAGAATGTATTATTTTACAGCGCGAGCAAGCAAAAAATTTCCGGTAAAATGCTGATTGCGGAAATTTTGACATTTTCGCGCTCTCCGCGGAACGCGAAAATGTCAAATTATCGCAATTTCCGCGAGCGGAACGGAATTTTAGCCCAGGCCTAGTGATTAGAGTCACAGCCATTAACCACACATGCCTAACATAAAACTAAAGGCAAATGGCAAATGCACCAACTGTCTTAAGGGAATTAAGGCAGAATATAAACACAGCACACCAGTTTGAAAAAATCTGTTACTTTTTTTCTTTCAAGGATTTCCGAGTAAAAAAAAATACTAATCAGACACTTTGGGGCCGATTACGATTTAGAGCAAATAACCTCCTCCCAACAGTCGGAATCTCCTTGACCGTGTCAGAACCCTTCTGACCGGTTTACAATCCGCCCGACCGATTACGATGTTCGCGGTCAGAAGTTAGACCACACGGTCATTCCAAACCAGTTCTGTTTCGCTCTTGGAGAATTTGTGGCAGTCGGAGCCGCATTGTACACCTCTATGGACAGTGTTTCCGACAATGTGATTATGATGCATATTTTCAACAGCTTGTCTGAGTGGGCCTGTCTGGCACAGAAAGGCTAACAAAAAGTGACTTTGGAGGGCCACTAGCAGGCCACCCTTCACTCTGCTTGGGCATGCATTCTTCACAGTACAGTACCTGACCTAAAATGGGTTCACTGTGTCTTACAGGACCACAAGTCCACAAGATATATGAGCGGAGAGGGAAAGCTTACAGACAAAGCTGAAGAAAGGAAGTTACAGAAAAATGAGACCAGTACAGACAGTTTGATGTCAAGTATAGTAACTTAAAATATAGAAAATAAGTAAATCAGGATAGTCCAAGGATAAGAAGAATCTAGGAAAAAAATTGTAGAAAGAGGAATTGGAAAAAAAGTAGGAGACAGGCACAGCAAAAAGGAAAATAATTCTAAATGTGGTGAGGTAAAAGTTAGGGAAATATTAATATTAACAACAGGAGGAATTACTGGGGCTAGCAAAGCCATCGGCTTAAGCAATTACGAAGGCAGTGGTACCCCCAGCTCCCTCACACAGTTTGCCGGATCTAGGTCCATCACTCTTCTTGCCTCTAGATGCTAATGTAAGAAACAAATCAAATAAAATAAGATTTGTGGTACTCTTAATAATATCTCCACAAAAATATTTCGACAGGGAAAGGCAACACAGTAACATTGATCTTTTCTCAATCAGATTTCCCATAGTACTGCTAGTATTTGGACCTATTTCTAATTTCCTAAACCTAACCCTGTTCAAAATTTCCTAAACTACATTTCGGAACTACCAATAAATTGCAACAAATTATCTTTGCTTTTCATCTCATTCTCTATTTCACAGTCTCAACACCCTTTGATGAGCCTACTCAGGGGATATTTACAACATAATATTGGAGCACAGCGTTGAACCAAAATTGTTAACACAGTGCTCCGACATTATTTAAATGCAGGGATGCGCCATATTTACAAAAATAGGTGCACCCCTCTGTTTCTCCTAGTTCTGGTGCTAAAAAAGCTGCTTAGCACCAGTGTAGACACCCTTGCACCATGTTGCAAGGGTGCCTGCTCTGCAGGGACGATTGTATATGTGCAGGAAGGGACACCTTACTGTACATAAACAATCTTGAAAGGTGACTTGCTCTTTCTAAGTGGAAAAGAGCAAAAAACTAGGAGAAATAAATATTGTCACCTTGTATCGCCAGTCTAATACCAGGTATTCCCTGGTGCTATTTTTTGGTGCTGCCCCAACATTGAAAATGTGGGGCAGCGTCAAGAAAACCCTTTGCACACCCCTTTCACACTAAGTGAAGCGTGAAGCGTGAAAGTGGCCTTATTTACAGGTGGTTTTAAGTGTAAATAAGGAGAAAGGGATATTGCCACCAGTTTGTAGCTAAAAGTGAGGTTCTGTTGTCGATATCCTCTTGTAAATATGTCCCTCAGTCTGCATTTTTTTAATGCATAGATGCGTGCATTCTATCATTGAGAAATTGCTTGGGGTTGGGACTGTATGAGCTACAAAAAAATAAAGGCACAGAGAAGTGGGAGAACATGCAAACTCACTAACACTAACAACTACCACTATCTTAGTGACAGAACAGAGGAGTCTCTGTATGTCCAAGCGAGCGCCAACAAGTAGGAGTAGGTAGTGCCACCGAGCACCTGTCTACTTTAGATGATGATCACATAATATTTGTAACATAAACCTAACTTACCTGAGTGTGAGCAGCATGCTTGGTATTTGGGAAAAAATATTAACATACATAAAACACAACAAATAAATAATTATTACTCATGAGCTCAGCAACCTCCACACCCAGCAGGTCAAGCATGTCCTGGTTCTTATCCAGGATGTCATCCCAATGGTGTGTAAGCTGTTGTTGGGTATGCCGGACCGCAGAGCCATGGTGGACAGCCCAGCGCACCCTTCCCTAGTGCTGCTTACGCTCCGGGAGGCTGTACCCACTGCCAATCTTGCCACGTTGGAGGGGAGGTGGCGTTGCACATGAAAAATGAGCACTGCCACCTCCACCTCTGAGAAAATGACACGGGCTGCACCCCTTCATGGCGCGGCAAAACAGAAGTTAGGCGGCTGCGGCTGGTGGTGCCGCTTTGGTAGGGCTTGGGGCTGCCGCTTCCCTGCTCTGCCATGGTGCTGGTTGGGAGGAGAGAAGAGTATCGAAGGAAAAGAAGGAAAGAAGGAAGGAAATTAAATGAGAGTAAAGCAAAATTTGAAAAAATTACAAAAGCCACGAAAAACAAAATACACAAAAACAAAGACACACACTAAATTAGAGAGGGGTAGGATTACATAGATTAAGGGAGGACTCAAAAGTAGGCCCTAGCACCATAACAGAGCAAAAAACAAGACGACCACGGCTATGCGAACCATGTAGTGCTGTTTGCATGTGATTTTCGGCACGAGAACGCACTTTACGTTGAGTATGTGGTAAAATATTGCACAAACAGGCACGGTGAGCAACCCCGCCTGCTCACGGAACAAAGACAATATCATCATCATCTGAACAGGGACAGAGAACCAAAGGAAGGCTTATTTCAATTTTCTGCATGACAATCCTTTTAATGTAACATTCACACTGAATATGTCTAAAACCAGAATCCAATTCTTGGATGTTGAGTTATATGCAGCAGCAAACAGCATACAGAGTACATTGTTCAGAAAATAGATGGCTGTTAATAGTATTTTACATTACAACAGTGCCCATCCCCCTTGCACGAAACATACTATTTTATTTGGTGAAATGATTAGGAGGAGAGGATTTGTAGCAAAGATGTCCTTTTTGAACAACACATTGGGTAAACAATCTCCAGGCTACAAAACAGAGGGTATAAGGAACCAGAGTTTCTGAGGGAGGAGTATAAAGCCAAAAGGATTAAACGAATGGACACTCGAAAAGTCACACAAAGAGGGAATGCTATGGAATGGATATTGTTCATCACTACACATTCAATATTAAGTCATGATGTATTTAAGATCTTGCACAAACAATGGTCAGTTTTGAAAGATGTCCCTGTATTTTGGATGTTACTTTCAGACAGACCCTCAGTGACTTATAGGAAAAGTAAAACAATTAGAGAATTCCTGTGTCCTAGCTAGACTCTACCAAAAAACTACAATGCAGACCACTTGGTTAAAGCGTCCCAATGGTTTGTATGATTGTAAGGGAATGCAATATCTGCCACCTGGGATTGAACAAAGCAAGGGATTTCATATACAACACAAAGAAAAGATACCATTGTTTCATGAATTGTCAATCGTGTTTTGTTGTCTATGTAATCATCTGTGTTTGCAATAAGATTTATATTGGCAGCACCACACACCAACTAAGATCCCGCAATCAGAAACATCTCAGAGCCTGTACCATACTTGATGCTTCTTGCTCTTTGGTCTCACACCATTGTGTTAGTGGTGCCAATAGGCCCAATTTTAAGTTTCATAGTATAGATGTAGGCTTGTCAGACCTGAGGGAAGGTGACAGAAAATTATTATAACGTCAACTTGGGGATTTGTAGTCTTAGGGGCCTATTACGATGGTGGGCGGACATTTTCTTCCCACCACCGTTATGGAAAACGGGACCGACCGCCAGAGGCGCGGTGGTCCCGCCAGGCCAATTAGGATGCGCTCGCCACACTTGCGGGCGCATCCTTGACTTTAACATTGCGGCGGGCAGTGCTTCAAGCAGCACCCGCCGCAATGTTAAAGCCCATGTTGTGCATTGCCATGCACAACTCGACAGGCACCCCGCGGTGCCTGCCACCTTGTGCATGGCAATGGTACCCTCAGTGCAGCCAGACAGCCCCCCCCCACCCCCCCGGGGGCCTGTAATTGTCCCCCACAGTGATTTCCTGCATGCCTTTCCTTGGCGGAGTCTACGCCATGGGAAGGCATTCGACCGCAGGCATCATGATATGGATGGCGGTGCCTGCAAGGCACTGCCACCATATTATGGGCTTTTACCGCCCGGCTGGCAATCGTAACGATTGTCGACTGGCATAAAGCGGTGGACAGTCTTTCCGTCTGCCGCGGTACCCCTCGCCATACTAAAATGGAGGGGGGTGAAACAGGAACATTTGGCAGGCGGATCGCCACCGCCAGGCTGGCAGTGACCACCGCCGGCCTGGCTGTGGTGATCTGCCAGACATCCTAATAGGCCCCTTATATTTGTAAGCTGTGGGCTCAGTTCTCACAACGAATTGCACCACTTTTTTTTAACTATCTGGTCCTGTTTACTTTATTTTTCCATTCTGCATGGATCTTCTGGCCTGAAATACCTGCTTTAAAAAAAAAATCCCTATCTTCAGCTAGGGTTCTAAGCAATGGTCGCCAACTTTGTGTGTTTTTGTTGTTGATTGCAGATATCAGATTCTGAGGGATATTCCGTGGCATTGGTTACTCAGTAGTTTTATGGTATGTTATCAATTGGAATATATGAATGGATTCCTCTTTTAGACTGTGTCCGTTTAAACTATCACCCGCTCAGTATGATTCAAAATTCTCTTCTTAGGCATGTTCCACTTGGTAATGTATGACCTGCTGTTCTTATGAGATCCTGAGTGATTAATTTTTCATATGTTTAGCTCGTTAAAAACAGTTGGACAATAATTTTGCTCAGTTTGTGGAGTGTCAAAGAAATTACCGTAATGCAGTTTTCTGGTCCATCAACTTATTTCAAGGCTACAGTGTTTGGTAAAATGTGACACCAGAGTGATGGCTTATCTTTTAGAAGGAAGTGTTTTAATGCACTAACAACAATGACGTTGCAGTGACAGCGGAGTTCCCCGCCTAACATATTTGTCACATGTTTAGCATGTTAGAAACAGCTGGACGCTTTCTTCTCTGGTGGTGTAGAGTGTCAAAGACATCAGCGTAATGCTGTTTCTTGTCTATCCCTTTATTTTAATATTACCGTGTTTGGTGAAATGTGACAACTGAATGACAGCCTCTTTGTTGGGAGGAAGTGAGTCAATACATGTGCTTGGTGATGTAAAGGGTTATGCTTTTGTCTTTTTTGGTTGACCCGTGGGAAGTGGCGATGTTGGAGCATGTTCATGGTGTATGCGTGGTAGAGCATGCTTTGGTTTTCTTTTGGAGTGCGTGGTCGATGAGTGGTCAACAAATGTGTATGACGCCGCAATTGATAACACGGTAGAAAACATTCTAGTTTTCCTTTTATGAAGGCATGGTCAATGAGTGGTTGATGAGTACTTGTCATGCGTCAAACCAGCAATTGAGTTCTTTCATTAACTACAAGCCAAGCTTGGCTGCCAGTTGTGTGACACACTTTGCCGAACATGGCTAAGTGACGGTACTGTCTTTGAATGAGGTTCTGTAGGATTTGTTGGAAATGTGTGTAATGCTGTTTCACTAACCATGGGGAGTTCTTTCAGACTTGTTAATATGCACCTGCATGGTTTCAAGCCATATATTGCTTTTGTAGATACCGGATTGAAAAATTATTTGTTAGCTATATGAATGGATTTAATAACAAGCAAGAACATAATGCTCCTGCGGTTTGGGGTTTATCTATTTATTATTACTTGATTTAGATTAGATACTCCATTTCCTGAACATCGGGAGCAACTACAGCTTCATGATTCACGCATTCGTATTTAAGAATGCGGTTGAGTGAGGATACCATTTACATTTGCGAATCGCAGACAACAAGCACTAATCCATTGTGAGGACTGCAGTGTTGTGCTTCAAATTACTTGATTACATGAGTGCATTTATGGTATGCATGTGAGCATTACACATTTCACTTTGCTTCTGCTTGTTTACCCTTGGGACCTGTTACCCTGTGGCAGTGTGACATGACCATATCCAAATAAACGGGTGAGTAATATCACCGCATCCAGATGTAACCCTAGGATTATTCTTATTGGCACTTTGACCCTTTGAGGTACTTGTAATTCCGGTAGACATGATAAGATTTGAAGTGACTCATTGCCTAAGGGTGTTTATGAGAATTTTGTATGTGTGACTTTGTGGGAGTTTACTCATCACTAGATATATTGCCTCCTGACAATTATCTCCGGTATTTTGGAAAATCCCTAAAACATGACATGCTTTTTCTTTTCTTTTTAGCTAAAAAATGATTACCCTGGATTCTTACTTGAAATGTTTGAGATTAAATTGGCTGTATGAATTATTCATTTCTTAAAGTCAGGTACTCTATCGTATTTCTGTTGGATATCCTGATTGCTCACCTGTGGGAGCACTTGTGAATTATGGTATAATGCTTTGCTTGTTGTTTTTTACACTGGGAATGCTCTACATCGCCCCCTTTTTTTTACAGTTTCTTCTCCCCTTCTTTGGTTGTTGACATGGAGTACGGAATTATTTTGAATAATGCATTTGCTTGTGGTTATTTCACCTTATATCATTGACAATAACGGAGACCTGGATGATTTGTTGTTATTCTGTGGACTTAAATTGGTTACCTTTGACAAGATACTCTTTCAGGTAAGACTATTATAATATTTAATATTGGATACTCTGAACTACAGCCTGCAGAATATTCATTGATGATATAGGGGCCCATTAGGATGGCAGGCGGATCGCCCACGCCGGACCGGCGGTAGCCACCGCTGGCCCGGCGGGGGCGATCCGCCCACCATCCTTGCCTGAATGACCCCCCCACCATATTAGTATGGCTGGGGGGTCCACGGCAGATGGAAAGACCGTCTGCCGCTTTTCCGTCAGTCGAGTCGTCGACCGGGCGTAAAAAGGGCATAACATGGTGGCGGTGTCTGCAAGACACTGCCATCCATATTATGATTAGGGAAGAGATGAGCGTTTCCATGGCGTGGTTTCTCCTTGTGGGGGCCCGTTGGGGGTCCCCTGAGTGTTGGAGGGGTGGGGGGTGCACTTGGGGGGTACCTGTGGTACCCCCTACATTGGCATGGACAAGCTGGCAGGCACCGCGCGGTGCCTGTCACCTTGTGCATGCCAATGCACAACGTGCATTCCCAGCATTGTGGCACCGCCCACCACAATGTTGGGAATGGGGTATGCCACCGCCACGGTGGCGGTGGCATCCTAATTGCAGGTGCGGGACCACCGCACCCCTGGTGGACGGTCCCGCATACCGTAAAGTCCACCTGCCTTCGTAATGGTACCCTAAGTTCATGTTTTGACAAGATGCAAGTTTGATTAGAGATGCAACTAATAAGCCCCTGAAGAGGGGATCAAATCCCAAAATGCATTGGGCAGGGCATATTGCCATGTGAAAGGAATATAACACAAAAAATCCATTGTTGTTATATATAACAAAAATATTTTATGAAATTGATGTTATAAATAAGCAACAGGTTCAGTCTCAGTATTAGAGTAGAAACACTGCATTATTATTCTTTTAAAAAAATGATAGAAGATATAATCATGAAAAATTAAATGAAAGTTATGAATCTGATAAATGTTTTGAAAGTGAATCTAATTGAATGATAAATTCCTTCAGCAGGAAATCAGCAGTTCTTGGCCAATCTAGTAATTGTATTTGCAGTGCCATAATAGTGATGATACTATTTTACGAGAAACACACTTTGGCCCGAGTAGTGGGCTGCATGTGCAGAGATGTACGAGGGGCGTTTGCTATGCTATGGGCTTTACTGTGCATACTCGTGGAGTTTTTATTTGGGTCTGGCATGAATCTGGGGTAAAGATACAAGATGTTTGTGTGGACCCAGAGGGTCGTTTCATGGTGGCACATTGCTATAAGGATCACTTTGCTGCATTAATAGTGGGGGTACATGGCCCCAACTATGACACCCTGCAGTTTTACTACACCCTGCATGCCAAGTTAGTCCAATATAGCAACCTACCGATTTTAATTGTGTCCTATCCCCAAACCTGGACCCTTCCCAGAGTCCACCCAGGTGGCCCTCTGCCGGGTCCCATACTACAGCAGCACTGGCCAAATGCTGTGAGTTGGTAGATGTATGGCGCTATAGCTCCCCAGAGGGCAGAGTATATAACCATTAATCGACAGTCAAATAAATACATACACGCATTGATTACTGGCTTGTATCACACAGGTTGATGCCTAGGACCCAACAGAGCAACCATTTACTGCAAACATACTCTGACCACTCCCCACTACTGCTGTTCTGGAACTAGATGGTCTGTGATCCACTGCATTCTCCTGGAGTCTCCCGCTGTATTCTTTGGTGGATGCAGTATTTCGAGAACAGCTAGCCCAGGTAATTGACGAATGTTTAACTACCAATTTAGGGTCAGTTGAGGAATTTTTCACTATCTGGGAGACCTTTAAGGTATTTTTCTGCAGAGTCACCATCTCAAAACATGCCGACATGCTCTGCTCAATTTGGGGTCACCTGCCATGGCTGGAGGCGGACCTAGCTGACCTGGAGTGTACTCAAAGTGAGATGGCAGACATCAGGACCAAACCAGATGAATATAACAAGCTTAGTGAGGTCACCCACTTAGGTAGGTGTGCAATGGCGTGGATTTATGGTGAAGGTGAACCGCTGGGCGCCACTCTGGCAGTCCTCATTTGACCTAGCTGTGAGGACAGCTCAGCGCTAACTATTAAGGGCGAACAGGGCATGCCTCTTTATGGGGATGATCAAGTGGAGTATTGGTTCTATTCTGACCTCAAGTTATCAAGAGTGGGACCCCTTTACCTTACCAAAGGAATGGGGTACTATTAGTGAGTAAAAAGCAAATCTCCCTTTAGTTGCTGCAAAATTACCACTCGTTTTCAGTCGCTCAGTACACAAATATCATCACCCATCACACTTTGTGGGGTTATAATGTAGTCCCAAACAGTAAACCAAAAATACGTAAGTAGTAGAAAATGTACAGAATTTATTGAATCAAAAGTTTTTTTTTTTTTCAATTCAATTCAATTCAAAGTAGCTTTATTTCGATATCCAATATCTTAAAAGCATTTCCATGGTTACATCCGTCAATTTTTAAAGACCATAAAAAGATGGGAAATTTCTTCCTACTCGGATAAGAAAGTTTAAAAACACAAAGAATTACAAGAAAAACATTTCATATACATTATAACATTATCATAATTACAGAAACCACCAGTGTATTATTGATGTTAACACAAAGAAAGAGAGAAAAGATAAAGACAGTACACTTTGTCATTAAAAAACACATTTGTGTTAAACAGTATATAGAATGAAACCCGATACTTAGACACTTGTTTGGTATCTATAGTTCCAGCCAACTACATGAAATGTGTGACAGATGCGTCGACGCATTTCGATGGTGTTGTCCAACTTTGTACCATCTTTATCAAGACATTAAGAAAACTCTTGTGTTTAGACATTTGGTTGATCATAATGCTGTACATTGAGACAAATATAAATATATATCAGTACTGTATTCACGATATATTTAAAGGAAAAAAACATTTTTAATACTACCACAATAGAATAATAAGACGTATTTATTGAGAGAACCAAACAAGTTCATACTAAATCATACATTGACATACTGGATGGCACTGTACGAAAAAGACTAAAAAACATTCCCACTTGACCAAACAAGCCAAACATCATTTCCAAAACCGCATCCTTTTATAGATAGTCACAAATCAGGCTCCAATATTAGAAAGGATTATTTCCTCTAGTATTAAATCTTGCCATAGCAAGGAAAAACACACAAGGCAGGACAAGCCTTGCCTGTCCACTTGTACACTGTTGGTTGTCTTACGGGGAGGCAGATACGCTCCTGATAACAGATACTATTGTCTGGTTTCTTATGTCCAAATGACAAGGTTTATTAGCTTATCTAAGGGGAAACAGAAGGCTGATTATCCTCTACTGTCAATTGTTTTCGACTTTGTGATCTGCGTCACTGCGCATCCATAATTCTTTGCACAAAGAAATCTCACATCATAAGCGGTGGGTCCAAAGCTTACAATAACACATCTTCAAGAATGCCACGATATCAGTTAGCAATTAAAAAATCTTTTTCTACGGCTCTGAAGGAATCTGCAGAATACAATAATTTACCATCAGTTTATTGCGGGTTATCCTATTTCTTTTCTTATTAAATTATAAGCAATATTCTCCTACCTGGTTGATACTGAATATGGGTTCATGCTAATTGCGATTGTTCAAATATCCATAGATATCTTATTGCACTCTTACATATACGCCCTTCTTCAATTGGGCCTATTCGAGAAGAAAATAAAAAACACTACGTCAATAGAGGGTAAAACATGTTAAAGTACAGAAAAAAACAACTCTGGCTGTAAAACTATTACATCTATCCCTTCGGAGCAATACCCCGCAGGCACAATCCCTCACACGAGTCTGAAACGTTCATGAAATTCAGCACCCTGATCTAGGCAAACTAATTAGTTAGTGGGGACTCATCTCCCCAACTCTCTTCATTGCTAGAAGTTAGTATAGGGTTTTTCACAGTTACTGACCTACATATCTATTACGCCAAAATGGTATCCACTCAATATTTCTCAGTGAGTTAATATTATTCATATCTTGAAGGGGCAAACTTAGAATAAATACCACTCCCTTTTGCCTCCACTCTTCTAAACTATGAAGGCAGATGATACAAACAACCTATTGTAGTGTGCGTTCTAGTTCTCGCACGCTGCGTGGCTACGCAGCGCGCGAGAGCAGAACGCGCTAAAGGGAAATGCGCATGCGCGAGTAGCGCAAGGGGGAGATCACGGAGCCGCGGCACCGAGTAGGGTGTGTTGCCCGGCGCTCCTGCGTGTGTAGTGCATGAATAAAGAAATACCTAGTTCACACCTCATTGCCTTGTGTCCTGCTTCAAGAGGGTTACATACATCCTTACACCTATTCTACAATTGAAACTTTTATCGGATCAAGGACGGCATCACGCTAACAAATATCCGCCCATACCTGAAACCAGACTGTGAAGTTCCTTCTCGCGCTTACTAGGTTCTTCAATACTTCCGGGTTGTGAGGAGGTCACGTATTCGGTGACGGGAGGAAGTAGTACCACCTTCCCATTTATCGGAGCCTGCCAGGGTATTTATAACCGGCCCGAAAAAGGTGCTGGGATTGGTACGGTATTGAAGAACCTAGGAAGCGCGAGAAGAAACTTCACAGTATGCGCTTGTACGTCAAAAGCCTGGAACATAACCTTACGTCAGTACTAATGGAGGTCATCCTCTTCAGCAGGCATTTTGGATTGAAAATCATTTGGGTTAATCTCTCATTTTCCCCCTAACAGCTACCACAACACTGGTACAGCTGGAATACCCACTCAAGTGGACAACAGATCTGGTACCATATTTGGGCATTCAGGTTCTCATGGACCTAGAGGTAGTATGTCTGGAGAACTATGGGAATTTGATACAGCATCTAACAGAGGCAAAAGATCATTGAATTTGTCCGCATCACTGTCTTAATGGCCGCATAGCCATCATGAAGATGGTGGTGCTTCCTAAATTTCAGTTTTTTTATGTGCAAACATCTGTATCGTGTTACCAAGCACAGTTTTCCGGACTTTGCGGCCCTACAGGTGTGACTGGCATAGGCTGGTAAGCAGCTGTGGGTTCTATGGATACACTCACAGTCCCTTTTGTGATGGGGGCTGAATGGCCCAGAACCCAAAACGTATTATAAAGCTGCACAGTGCGTGTTTGCGTACTTCTGGCTTCATGTTCCAGCTGTCCTACTGCATCTTTGTCTGTGATGGGAATATGCAATGCCTTTGGAAGACGTCTATGGGCTCGCAGGCTGGGGCATTGCTCTATTACCCAGGGCTGCCCCTGGAGAGGTGTGTGTGGTTTTCTCTAGGGCAGGAGAGGACAGCTGTGGCAGCACTTTAGGGGCCTAGAATAGACTATATGGGCGACTTCTTTGAAGAGGTGTTCTCTGTGACTGGGCCCAGGTTAGTATATAGTGCGACATGCCTACTGTACTCGCGCAGTTCCATCTCTATCAAGCATGTCACGCGATGCAAGCCTTGCTGGGTAAATCACTGGTGGAAAACATGGCGCTACCAGCTCTCTATTATTTATTGCAGGTGTTGTCACCGCAGCGGGCGATTGCTACACTATATGCCTTCTCACAAAAGGCCCGGCAGTCCTGTGTCACCAAGGCTCACTCAGATTTTCAGGAGGACTTAGATATAGTCATCAGGTACAAACAATGGACTTACTGTTGCTCTGTGGTTCGAACTGTGTCTCTGAATGGCCACCTTTGACTTTTGCACTTCAAGTATCTTAACTGGGAATATTATTCCCCGGGTTCGGCTATTTCATTATGGCCTGCAAGAATATTCCTGCTGTCCGCGATGTGGTGTGAATGACGCTGTCTTTGCTCATGTGGCTTTGTACTGCCCTGGTAGGCAGCGCTTCTGGCTTGCGATATTTCACGAGCTCCGGGAGATCGTGGGGGAGACGGTGGCACGGTAGCACATACTCCTCTAGTAGACCTCCTTGGATATGGAAGGAACATTCCAAAGGATTGCCGGTGGCTTGTTGCATCAGGACTTGTACTTGTGTGGCGTAGAATAGCAACGTACTGGATGAAGGACCTCCTGGCCACTTTGCAAGAGTGGCCTACTAACATGACGTGTTGTAAGACCAAATCTGATGCTTACCATGATCTTATGGCTCTTTGCAATCCCCCAAGAGATATTTGGGGTCCATACCAGGAGTAAATGGTGCACACGTGGAATGATTAAGATATGGATGGGGAGGTGAGCAGAGTAGTATCATGGATGTTCTGCGGTGTCATTGTTTATGTGACTGCCGGTTGGGTGTTGCCAAGCCTGTTGTGTGTGTGGCATGGCCATGAGACAGGGAGAAGGCCAGTGTTCACACTTTTGTGAGCCAATGCAAGAAAGGAAGTCACTCACTGGACCCCCAGGGGTGATTGCAATGAAAGAATATACAGCAGTGATGGAAATGACAGTTTTTGCTACTGCTTATATACCACTGTCCTTCGTCAAGTTCATGAGATCACACTCACTGTGAGCCTGTAGCGTCTTCATACATGTTCTCTGTAACTCACCTGTAGTTGAAATATCATTATGTGCTGGCTGGTTGTTAAGTAAAATAAAAATAAAGTAAAAAAAAAACTATAGCTTTGTATTATATTATTTTACTCTTGGATACTAGTCATGGAAATATATGCATATTTTGTTTAGGAGACCATTATCCACCATATGCTCTTACGCACAATGTATTTCTGTACATATATTTACTACTTTCTTCCTCACTCACTGTGGCTGTTTATGTGCTGGGCTTTAGTTTCCAATAAAAAAGAGGATGTGTATAAGGAAGGCAAAATGGCTGTTTTGAATGGGAAAATCGTGCATTACTAAACAGATTAGGAAAGCGTCATATGCAGCAAAGGTACTATTTCAAACTCTGAAAGGTTTGGTGTGCCACAGTGCAGGAGTGTTTGTGGAGAAAACATCAGGGACTAGGCAGTGCCACAATTTCTTTGCATTTTGGGTAAGCTATCTTGTCGAAATAATTATGTTCTTGAAATCCACAAATATCACCTTTTAGCATTGAGACCATTTTCTCTTTAGAGACGTTTAAGAAGGATACATGTTTCTTGACCCAAATCTGTGAAACTCATACAAGCACTTTAAGGAAGGGAGTTACCCCCGATAATTTGAAAGAATCCACGAATAATCCTCCCCAGAAAAAATAACTGACCTTAATGCACCAGACCGCAGAACCTATAGTTGATTTACAATATCCCTTGGCTACAAAATGTGTTGTAGGAGACAGATATAATTCAGTTTAAGGAGTATGCACAGTTTAACTGTATCCTGAATTGGCTTTTCACCATCACAGAGGAACAGAGATTGTAAATTCAGGAGATCTGGTGCTTTCGATACTGCCAGATCTCTTTGGCCTTTGACACGCTTGACCAATAGACCAACTGGGTTTGAGGGACACCATTGTATTACATGGAGCTTTTAATGGGCTACCAAACATTACCATTATTGATGGAATCTAACACAGGACATCTCGATTATATTATATTTGTGCTCGGAACCTCTTGGCTGTGATTACACAATTCTGTGATGATTGACATATGCCCTCTTGGACTTTCCCTTCTGCATTTTTATAACATCATTTCTAATTGAGACCTACTTTAAATATATCAGACTCAATGGAGTGCCTAACCTTGAAAAATACATCACAGACTCTGATAGGTACCTAGCTAAAAGAAGGGCCCAGTGAAGAGGATGTCATTTCACCAGCTAATAGAGTGTTCTTTATTGTTTATAGTAAGAAGGGGAGGTTAAATGCCTTATCATCAAGAGTATGATTGTAGCCATCACTCACTGAAAGATTGATAAACTGACCTTAAACAAAGACACAGTCTAATGGAAAACTAAAGGAGGTCCTTTATGTGAAATTCCAAATCACCAGTAAGGGCTTAAATATTCTTCAAACCCAAGGACAAATGGGGAGTATAGACGGTACATGAATTATCATGAAGTGAATAAGATGACTATTCACAATCAATATCTCCTTCCATTCATTTCTTTACTACTGGGCAATTGAATAACTTTTAAAATTATATTTGAGAAAGGCATACACCCTGGGGTGGATTTAAGGGGGTGATCAATAGAAGATTGTTTTTAATCCACAGTAAAATTACTAGGATTACCTGGTGTCTCCCTTTAGGCTTTACATTGCTCTGCTGCATTTCAGGTTTTCTTTAATTATATCTTCCATGATTTATTGAATACCTTCATTGTGGTATCCTGGGTAATAGGTTGATATTCTCAGATACTCTGCAATGGGAAACAACCTTTACAACGCAGTCATTACAACGCACTACCTTTACAACGTAGTCATTACAACACAACATCCTTTACATCACATGCCATTACAATGCAGCCATTATAACGCATGTCACTACAACGCATGTCATTACAATGCATGTCACTACAACGCATGCCATTACAATGCATTATAAGGTAAGTAATGGGGAGTAGTCATTTTTAACCCTACAATCCAACACTTACCCTACTGTTGCACTCACTGGAGTGGGAATAGTAGTTTTTACATCTACACCATCCAACACTTACCTCACTGTTGCCCTAAAAGTAATATGCGTTGTAATGGTATGCTTTGTAATGGTATGTTTTGTAATGGAATGCGTTATAAATGTAGTTTCTAAAAATGCGTTGTGATGGCATGCGTTGTAAAATCATGCATTGTAATGGATGTTGCAATGTAAAAACTGTGTTGTAAAGGCATGCGCTGTAAATGTTTGTGTTGTAACATCATACATTTCTCTGCAACACACAGCTCAAGATAATGAAAAACTCTCTGCATGCCACGGGTGACAAGAGTGTGCTTGAAGTCTCTGAAATTGTATGTGGTAGATCAGGAATTGCAGGCGATGGTATCTAAATAGATAGCAGTAAATTGAAAGCAGTACTTGGTTGGCCCAGTTGATCTGCCATATTTATGACCCTCTATATACATTTTACGTTGCAGTGATGACCAGTCATGCAAACTGTTGTATTTAGCAATCTGATCTCATAAAAATAGTTTGTGGTAGATTTCTAGTTCCCTTCCTTGGTTTGGTGCCTCGCGGACACTTTTCACAAAGTAGACATTTCTTGTGACCTTTGGTACAACATCTCAACTGTTTCTTACATTCAGCTTCTCATCTTCTAGAGTGGATGGTTGGTTCATTTGAGCTTCAATAGGTCTTCTTGAGGTAGTTATTTCAATGTTCATCTGTGTTTTGTGATGATTGCTGAGGCGAGCTTGTCCAAAGTCTGACCAGTGATGAGCTGGTAGGCAAAAGAGCTGCCAGTATCAAAATGGGGCTGTAGGTTGGAAAGGTGAAGGAATATAAGGGAGTGATTGTCAAAGATAGCTGTTATGGGTGGTCTGCTAGAGAGACTGGGCTGTCAACCTCCCTGTTTGAAGGCAGCTGCATGTATGCACACATGTTCTCAATATGTTTTCATATTTATTTTGGCTTGTAAACATGAACACTAAGTTTGAAATCAAATATAATAAGGACTTTTTTGTTTACAGTCTCGAAGTGCATAAGAAGCGGAAGTGTCTAACCTTTAAATATGACTCTGTCGAAAAGCCACAGCAGCTGGTTTGTTAATTAATTTAGTAAGAATACTCTTATTAAATGATTTAACACATCTCACATGGCTTGATGAGGCATCCAGACAAAACAGTACATCGGGGGTCAGAAAAGTTCAGGAATACGGTTATAATTTTGATGAATATTTTATCCTATCATTAATTCACAGATCGCCAATGTTACATAAACATATCACTTATAATGTGTATTCCTAGTTACTGCCACTGAAAAAAAAATTAAACATATTACTCTCAATATCTTGATCCACATTGTGGTTATGTCAGCGGTAATCCCATGTAAGGAGTACACAAATATTATTTAAATGGATATTAATATGAAAACTGTAAATCCTTTCTAGTTGTATAGTTTGTTAATTCATTCAGTTACATACTGCCTGCGTATGGAAGAGGTTTGCCACTGTGCTTTTAACATAGGCATTTGACTTTCCTTATTATGGATGTCAAAACAATTACAGAAAATGCATATAAAACCAAAAGTGCTACAATTTCTCTGATCAGTGAATTGCTAAACTAAACCATGCTAAAAAAGACTATGTTGTTCTCTTCCATCTCATTACAAGTATACCAACATATTCTGTCCTGTATGGTCACGTTTGTGATGACATTCTCTGAATTTACTTAAAACCTATTCATTTGAGCATTAAAAACCACATGCAACCCCACCTCTGCAGGTCCTTGTAGAATTTCAAGTCGCTAAACAGCAAAAGCATACAGCCACTTTAATCCATTCACTCACTCACTTGTATATGTACCTGCAACCCCTTCATACAATCAACATGCCCATTAGTAATACAGAATTATAATGGTTCAAATGGTTTATGGCCAAAATATAATTTAGGAATAGTTGCTTTATAGACCAGAGAAATTTGAAAAAAGTCTGTAAAGTTTGAACATGCATTCACACAAAGGTAAGAAGAACTTACCTGGTAAAAGATATGACTGCACAATGTCTAGATACAGCAAGACAAATAATCTAACATGATTAGCATGTATTTTTAATGGATAATGTTGATTTGGAAACCAGATACTGTCTTGTGTTCATCTCTGGTTTTAGGAATATGATGTATATTTTGGGAGCAAATATGCAGAACAGAACGCCAGCACCGGAGGACAAGATGGCAAAAATCTCAACAGCCACCAGGAATTTTCCTTTTGCGCTGAGATAGGCTGGGATAAAAGAGAGCCAGACGCTGACAAACACCAGCATGCTGAAGGTGATAAACTTAGCTTCATTGAAGCTGTCAGGCAAATTCCGGGCTAAGAAAGCAACCACAAAACATATACAAGCCAATAGACCCATGAAGGCCAACATGCAGTAGAACATCAAAATAGACCCTTCATTACATTCTGCTATCATCTTCCCATTTGTAGCCTTGGTGTTAAATTGAGGGAAGGAGGGCGATGTCCATAACCATATGGTTCCAATTGAAGACTGGACTGAACAAGAGACCAAGACAATAGAATAAGAAGCCTTGGAGCCAACCCATCTCCTTAAGGTACTGTTGGGTTTGGTGGCATTGAAAGCAATGACAACTGTAATTGTTTTGGCCAATACACAGGAAACACAGAGGGAGAATGATATGCCAAAGATCACCTGACGGAGCATGCAGGTCACTCGCCTGGGTTGTCCAATAAAAACGAGGGCACAGAGGAAACACAGCATGAGGAAGACAAGTAGAAAGTAGCTGAGCTGAAGGTTGTTGGCTTTCACCACTGGAGTATGGCGATACTTTATGATAACACACAAGACCCAAAGGGCAATGAGAAAAAAAAAGACAGAGATCGAAACTAAAATGAATCCCAGAGGTTCCTCGAAGGAAAGAAATTCAATCTCTTTTGGGATGCAGCGATCTCTTTTCCCGCTCGACCAGTAATCTTCTGGGCACTTCATACATTCTAAAGAATCTGAATAAGATAAATAATGTTTTATTTCCTTGATGCATTCAATGCCATTTATGACTTTGAAGTAGGTAGGGCTAAAACATAAATAGCAGACACAGTTTAAAACATTTTAATTTGTAAAGGACTTTGGAGGTTGTTTAGAATGTATCAGAGCAGGGAAACATACTTCACTGTGCCTTCATTACAATAGTTTTTACTCCCTTGGCAGGTGGGCACCCCCTCACTTTAAATAAAATGCCCTCTTGTTAGAAATGGGTTTTCTGTTTGGCTAGGGTATACACATAAGCCAGGCAGAACCCACCACACTAGTCAGGGCAAGGGAGTTACACATCCAAGATAACCCCTGCTCACCCTCTTGGCAGCTCAGCAGAGCAGTCAGTCTTATCCCAGAGGCAATGTGTAGAGCATTGGCGCAACACACTCACACAATAGTGACACACTAGGCACACTACAAAAGAGACTCCACACAAGGTTATATAAAGATATACTTTGTATTGTTCATAAAACACATTAGACCACAATCACATTAATCACTATCCCACTAGGCACTTGTCATGATGTCACGTAGATTCATGTATCACTTGGCCAATCAGGCCATTGTCATAAGATTACAATTGAGTGCACGCAATTAAGCATTTGTAAGTTGAACACATTACCAACATTTGATGAGAACATCACCTTACACCATCACTGTACATATCCTGCAGGTCCTGGAAAAGTACTCCTTATTGTGACCAGTAAAAGGCATCAACAACCGTCATACATCCAAATCAAGGCCCATATGTGCAGTATGTGAGGTAGAAACACTTAAGGCTTACCAGCGTAACACTAAACAAGAGCAGGGCCTGCACTCTTACTACCGGTTATGTGGTTGCCCAATTCCTTTCCCGGTGGGCTTCTTGCCACCTGTCTGCTTATACCAGGAAAGGCGGTAATTATTGAGGATTCCTTCCCCTCAGGGATCGGTGGCCTCCATCAAGGTTCCAACCTGTGATGCCAGACAAGACAATGCCCCCAATAGCAGGTAAGAGTGTAACTGCCCGCGACCATGTGGTGCAGCAGCCAGCAATGTCCGAAATACGTCAGAGACCTCTCCTGGTCTTGTGCGGTAGCTTTCAGTGGGGCCGGGACCTTTATTCCGCTAAAGTAAAGGAGCCCCACCCGGAGCGAGGCCCTCCGGCAGAACACCACCACTTTGCTGAGAGTACTCTTTTAGCATCTCAAGAGAGAGTAACAAGGGTGCTGGCTCCTTGCCATGGAGCACGCTCTGGTGGTCTTTTGTGGCTGGGGCGGAGGCAAGGTTCCTGCTTCAGGAAACTGGGCTGGGTCTGCGCTCCTCTTCAGTCAGTTGCCAGGCAAACTCCCACTCACCTTGTGGCCATTACGAGCAGGCAGCAAGGGGAAAGCGCTATTTCCCCTCAACTCCAGGACCCTTGGGAGAAGGCAGTGCTTCACACCCTGCCAGAATACTTTAGAGCCTCCCTCTGCATGCTTTCCCTGCAATGAAGAGGAAATCACTGCGCTCATGCTGTGCTCTACACAGGCTTCCTGTGGCCAACGAAAGCACTCACCTTGCGCGCTTTGGTCGCAGGGGCCAGAGGCTTAGCAGCCCTCCACACAGGATGCGAGGTAAACCGAGTGAGGAATGCAGAGCTCATCCTGCGCTGTTCTAAAGTCCCACAGAGCCTGCCACAAAAGCCCTGGAAGATCACTGGGGGCCCTGAGCAGGAAGCCAGTGTGGTTGTCTCCGACTCACCATTTTTTCCACTTCTGCTTTCAGAAATCTTTATTGATCCCACAAACATGCCGCTAGAGCCAGGGGCTTCAAGTTCGGCATTTTTGCGCTCCCTCACCCCGTTGAAAGTTGCTGTCTGCGCTGCGGCCCTTTCTTGCTCCTGGCAGGTATTTAGAAATGTCAGTTTGGTTTTATCTGTGCAGCACTTTGTGGTGTGCGTATTGGCTTATTATTAGTTTCTTTTTCTTCAACAGATTTTCTCTTGGAAAACATACACGTATATCCCGCAGAGGCGCTACTGTGCTTACCACAGAGGAGATCTTTTGATCCCTCAAGTCCATTGGTGGCTACCCATACTATTGTTTGACTTGGATCCGCCCTGCGGCGTAAGTTAGAAGATCCTTTTTTTTCTTTGAGTATCGGATAAACAGTCCTCCTTCATCTAATTGCTTGTGCTGCTGTAGATATTATCCATTGACGCACCTTCTTTCAGAACATTGCATGCTTCGGTGTCTGTCTCTTTCCTTGGTAGATAAAGGGTTTTTGAGTACCTTTTTTTAACCAGGGTACATTTCATAACTTTGTGTGTTTTGGCTTCCACATAAGGTGGTTCTGTGCATGTCTGACTTTATGAACTTACCTGGCATTATTCAGAACAATATGTACATGAAATAATGATGTAATGATATAAGCAACATTTTAGAGATGAATCTCAAAATATATATTACTTTGTAGGTTGTTTCCTCCTTTCACCCATATCCTGATGAGGCCAAAATTAGTGGGCCGAAATGCGTAGACTACACAGAGCAGAGGAGTCCGACAGAACATTAGTGTCACATAACGAAATTGGATACACACTCACCTGGACTGTGTTGAGGGTTGATCTTCCCCCTCAAGTGTGTTTTGGACTACATCTTTTTTCAAATTGCTTAAAAATATTGTGCTTATTTTTAGCAACCGTTCTTTAGAAAGAATGAGTATGAAGGAATTGTGATTGTATAGACTTATTTCTTTTATGTTTGTGGTTTTGATCCTTTTTGTGTTGTTAAAAATGATAAAGAATTGCTCTATATTTGATTTGGAGTTGGTATGTGATTATAGAAATAAGCATGAATAATACTGAGGGACTGAGTACCTGTAAGTAGGAACAAATTTGTGTCTTTCCTGCTTGGAATTGTGCGTTATTTATTCGTCCGCATCATCTTCTTTTTTGTTAGAGGTGCCCTGGCAGCTCAGAAATCCCCTAGGGCAACATACAGAACCAACAGTGTCTGGTTAGAAGTCCACTCGGCGTCTCTCTTCATGGGTCACAGAACCTGTACTTATAGTAAGAATGTCTTTGTTCTGGGGGGCACTTCAAACACTGTATAGTATGCACAACACCCCCATTCATATTCCAGGCCCTTGCCCTAGACACACCACAGGGGGGGTAGAGACAGCATTGTAGAAGGCTGGCACAGCACTATTCAGGTGCAGGTGCAACTCCTCCCACCACTCTAAATACAGACCACACCCATTCAGGTGAAAGGGAGACTCCTCCCGCTACTCAAAATGCAGCCCAGGTCTATTCAGCCCAGCACTGTGTTACCCAGAAAAGGCAGGACACACGTCTAGAGGGAATACACATCACCTCTTTCCTGTCAGTCAAATCCAGATGGTGAATACAGATCCAGACAGGGCACAAAGGCTCATAAGCACACATAAATGCCAACTTCTAAAAGTGGTGTTTCTTTAATTGTAATGACAAATCCGCTTTCACCAATAAGCAAGGATTATCACTACTATTCCAAACATTCCAAACATGGTCACGCTACTTCTCGCATATCGGAAATTACCACTGAAGCACATATATGGGAATTCCTAACATAGGGTGTTTGTCACTACAAGGACATGCCACACAGTTAACGCCCATATCCTTCCTTCTACCTACATAGCACCCTGCCCATAGTGCTAGCTAGAGCCTACCTTGGGGGTGAGTCATATGTAGGAAAAGGGGAGTTTGAGATGTGGTAACCATTTTACATGCCATGTCACTGTGGCATTAAACTACGTCTGCATGCCCTGCAGCAGAAAGGTTTGAAAGGCTACTCCGATGGGTGGTGCAAGCAATGCTGCATGCCTACTAGTATCATTTAATTTACAGTCCCTGGGTACATGAGATACCACTGTACAAGGGTCTTATAGGTAAATTACATATGCCAAACAGGTGTAGACCACTCTTACCATGTTTACAAGAGAGAGCCCATGCACTTTCGCGATGATAAGCAGTGGTAAAGTACCCTGAATCATAAAACGAACACAAACAGGCCGGAAATAATACAGGAGGAAGGCAAAAAAGGTCTGGGATGTCCCTGCAAAAAGGGCCAAGTTCAAAACCTCTTAAAAAATATCTGTATGTTGGAGGAAATTCTACTAGTTGATTCGAACGTTTTAAGTTATATCTCTTTCAGAAAGTGCAGTATTTTTCACTACTGCACAACTGTAAGTCATGCAAGAAGTGGCTTGAGTTCTTGTTTGTCTAGTTTGTTCCATTCACATTTTGGGCCAAATATTATCCAAAGAGTCTTGTGTTAAATATTTGGGTCAGAGAGTTCTTGTTGAATCTGGACCTCTCTACAGGGTCATCCTGAAATGTTTGCCTTTTTCCCTCCACTTTTTGCCGAAATCATTTTTGCTAGCCTTAACTCTGTGCACTTTACCACTTCGAACCAGTGCTAAAGTGCTTGCGCTGTCTCCTTAAAAGGTGGTAATATTAGTATATACCTAATTGCAATATTTAACTTACTTATGAGTCCCTTGTAGAGTGGTATACCATATACAGGGAGCCTGTAAATTAAATAATACCATTGTGCCTGCAGCACTTATTGTGACACCCACTTAAGTAGCACCTTAAAAAATGTCACAGGCCCGCATTGGAGCTGGAATGCAGTGTCACACTGCCATGTCGACTTGGCATTTGAGCCACCTTGCCAAGCCCTAAACGCCCCTTTTATTGCATATATGTCGCCACTAAGGTAGGCCCTATGTAGCCAGTTCAACAGGATGCTGGGTAATTAAAAGATTTGACATGTACTTTCAAATGTTTGCATGTTCTGGTAGTGAAAAATTCCCTAATTAGTTTTTTACTTCTGTGAGGTTTACCCCTCCCATTGGATTCTGTCGGGGATTCCTTATTGCATTTAATATGTATAATCCCTTATTTAGAAGAGGAAGCTATGTCTTGTTTGGTACCTATGACATTTTAATGCTAAACCCTCTTTAATGGTAAAGTCGGATTTGTCATTACAATTTTGAAAAAAACACTTTTAGAAATTTGGCATTTTCCTGCCCCTATCCTTTTGTGTCTGCAGCCTGTCTTAGGTCACATGACTGAGTGTAGTTGGCAGTTAGACTTTTTGAATTCCTCTGAGACAGTTACACAATAGAGGGGTTTTGTGTGCCTCAATGGCCCGTCAACTAGCTTGTTGGGGGGGCAGAGATGAGCACATCCTCACTTACACCTGAATAGGCTGTCTCATCTCTCCACCCAAAAGACTTTATGACCCTATATTGTCATTGCAGCCAGCTTGGAGCCAGGGAGGAGAGTCAGGAAATTCAATGCACTTCAAAGAACCTTTCCAGAAGCCTTACCCATCTTCCAGGAGAAGGGCACCAGGGTATCAAAATAGGACCTTCATACCAACTCTTCTTTTCACTACTGGACCTGTAGAAAGACTCCCAGGGGACTGCCTGCTTCTGTGACCTGCTGTGCACTCTGATAAACTGCTGCTGTACCTGGAAGGACCACTTTGCTGCCTGGAGCCTGCCTTGAACTCTCAGAAGCCAATCCTGATGTTCAGCCCTGCATTATATCTGCACAAAGGACTGCTAGAAGGGACTCCAAGGGCTAATTTACTGGTTGCCTGTTCAGAGCCACATGGAGATAACAGGCTCCCACCATCTTGAACCCACAGCTGGAATCGGCCGGAGTGAGACCTGGTCCCCCAAGAAGTCTTCATCCATTCCTGAACCCTCGGTATTGTGCTAAAAGGGCCCAGATGGCCAATTTCCAAAATGAACAATTGCCCTTAAAGTGCTCTGAGAAGCAGGAGAACACCAGGACCAACCTGCCTGCTTATCCACCTGAAGTGCATCGCCGGTCAGATTGCCTTTACATCTTCTCTATGTCTATGTCTATGTAGGGGAATTTATAAAGCACAGCTGCTACTCCAAGGAGTGTCCTGGTGCTGGTAGCCAAAAAGTGTCAGCGGGGACAAAAATGAGTTATGGGTGGGAAAAAAGCAAAGTTTTCAGCGTCTTCCGAAACACGGGCGTTGACTTGATGCTTCTAAGGGTCGGAGGTAGTTTGTTCCAAAGGGACAGACCCAAAAAGGAAAGGGCCTTTCCTCCTGACCTAGCCTTTTTGATACATGGGGTACTGGCCAGGAAAAGATTCGCAGAGTGCAGAATTCTCTGTGGGGCATAGAACACAATCCTGTGTTTTAAATACCCAGGGCCCATTCCATATAAGGCTTTCTGAGTCACAAGCAGTATCTTAATATAATCCTTTTCCTCACTGGCAGCCAATGAAGACTCCTAAAAAGGCTTGACATGTGAGCATCATGGGGGAGCTTAAAAATATTTCAGGCCACTGCATTCTGGACCAGCTGAAGTCTATCCATCAAGTACTTAGGCATGCCTAAATAAAGGCTGTTCCCATAGTCAAGAAGTGATATGATTAGGGCTGGAATCACTGGCCGCCAAGGACAATAATAACAAAAACCTCTGAAGACGTTGCAGGAGGGCAAAGCAGGAGCCCACTGCTGACTTTATTTGAGTATGGAATAGCAGTTGACTATCAAATTTAAAGCCCATTAGTTTTTCACCACCCGACTTTTGATAAGGGGGAGAGAATCCAGTGGCCAGAAGAACTGCAAGGGTGTCTCTGCAACTGAACCAAAGAAACGCAGCTCCATCTTTCCAGCGTTACATTTAAGTTGGTTCACAGACAGCCATCAAAATACCTCTGAGAGTAAAGTACTAATTAACTTGCCTGGGCAGGGCTCGTTGTTCTTCCACGTGAACAGCAGCTGGGTGTTATCTGCATAAGATACAACTTTTGTCTCTAAGGATTCTACCAAAGTAGCCAAAGGCGTGAGGGTAGATATTGAACAAAGTTGGGCACAGGGCAGAACCCTGAGAAACACCAACATTCATCTTGTGGGAATTGGCCGAGTTCTCCATGAAGCAGCAAATCCATTTTAGTGGTCCTTCGCCAAAGGGGTATCCATCCTTGTGGAACTGTCTTCAGCTACAGTCTTCTGTCTTGTCCCACTGGAGATTTTGGCAACTATGTCTGAAGTTCAAAATATTCACAGTTGCTTCACTCCATGCCCACCCGAAAATGACGTTCCCTTTTTGGACACTCTTACAGCCTTGCCCCACTGAACTTCTTTCTCAGACATTTTTCTTTGAGAAATGTTCCAAGTCCGAAGGTAAGTGCTGACCGGGCCCAATACACTTGTGCCGATCCGCACTCCATTGTGATCTGCTTAACTTTTGACTTTGACCCAGTGTTGCGTGACCAGATGTTGGTGCTTTGATCTTTTAGGTACTAGATTTCACTTACAAACTTTACACAACTCCTAACTCCTGTTCCACTGATTGGATTTTAGTCATTTTAGTGTCAAATTATTTATTAAAATGTACTCTATTTTTCTAAATTGGGTTGGGATTCTTCTTGTGTTGTGTTTACTACATGTTTGTGTGCTACATAAATACTTTACACATTGCCTCTGAGTTAAGCCTGACTGCTTTTTGTGCCAAGCTGGGTAATTTAGTGACTTTTTGTGGTTCGCCCTGCAATTGATTATGGCTGTTGCTTGACCAGGACTCACACCCCAGTCAAACACCAACTAAATTTTGCAAAGTGACGGAGCCTTGCACCAAAGTATTCTATTTTTAGTTTTGAAAAAAGAAAATTCCAAAGCGGGATTTTGTACTTGAAATTATAAAACTAAGGCCCTCTTGTCATGGGAGAAATCTCCCATGGTAAAGAGAACAATTAGCAGTTTTCACTGCTGCTTCTGGTGACGATGGGCAGTGAAAACGTGTCTTTAATTCCGCCCATCTAAAATTGGCTGGTGGAATGAGAGATCAACCTCTTATGGCCCTAACTTCGCAGAGCCATCAGAGAGGATTAATTATGGCGAAGTTGGAGTAGTCTCCACCAAGATTAAATTTAAGGTATACCCACATCTAAATTTGCTGGGTGGACCACAGTCTTGCCAGTATGAATACTCGTTGTAAGTGACTATCCAAACCACCAAGATATAAATCGGGCCCTGAGCATGGTGCAGCAATCTTAGGTGAGGAAATAGTGCCCATGCTTGTTGAATATGACTGATTGCTTTTACTAGTTGTAAAACACAATTAATCACCTCTATTAATAAATAAGTACATCATAGTTATGAATAGAAGCCAAGAATATGTCTTGGATTTTTCCTGAAATCTAGATTATTCTTAATTTTCTGCAGATGTTAGGAGCATAATTCCACAGTTGCAGACCAATGAATCTGAAAGAACAGCTGCTACATGACTCCCACTTGATCTAGAGTAAGCAAAGGATGAGACAATTTTCTGACAATGGAAACATGGCAGGGACACTGGTGGTTGGCAATGCCCAAGGTCTAATGCTCATTTAAAATTAAAGATCTGCGTAGAAGGCACTGAACTTTGAATTTGATTCTCTGTTCCATAAAGATCCATTACAAGTACTGTGGGCACAACCAAAAATATTTGTATTTTTCGGGGGTGAGATTGCTCAGATTACGTGGCTTGAGAATCACTACAGATTAGTTAGTGCATAGTCGAGCATTCTCTAGTAGGCTGTTGAAGTCATCTTCCTTTGAGTTTATACCAGAGGCCACCTCAGCATGTGTGACTTTACGGGAAATGGCATGACCTCTCTTCAAAGGTGAAGAAGATGGAAATGGTTGCTTTAAAGAGAAGAGAATGTATGCATTAAATGAGAGGTCTTGGAATGGAATAACTCCCAAAGATTCTTGTTTTGTTACAGGAGTCACAGCCTCAACTTGACTGATTGACCAAAGTGTTTTATCTCAACAGTATGTTATACTGATTATTGAGAGCTCAGTATTGATTTACAGCCTCCAAACAATAATGCAGGTTATGATATCTATCTCATTGAATCATCAACAGCTGTGTGCTATTAGCATATTATAGATCTTGTAATCGAAAGGTCTTATCAGTTGAGTTTGTGCAACACATGGCACAGCAGAGAGCACTGTAGAACTTCATGTTTAGTGTGACACTCCTGAAAATGAAAGAGTGACTGAAAGAGGGAAAAGCCTTGTAAAAAGGATCAAAGCAATCTGAAAGGGGAGCCTGTGATGTCCATCTATGCCATTCTTTGTATTGAGACTGAAAGGTCCACAATCCTTTTCAGGGTGGATCTAAAAAGTCACTAAATTCACCTGCACTTACCCTCTGGTAGCTTAGCACAGAAGCAGTTAGGCTTACTTTAGGGGTACTTTGTTAACTAGTTATACAGTGCACAGCCAGTAATAAAGTGAAGTGCAAATACAGCAGAAGAAAAATACCACACCAATTTAGAAAACTCTAGAGTATAATGTAATAAATATTATTACACCAAAATAAATTAAATCCAATCAGTAGAACAGGAGTTATGTAAGTAAAATAGCATAAGTGAAAAATAACACCTAAAAGATCAAAGCAAACAATTAGATGCACCTAACTGCGGCAAAGTCCAAGTTATGGTTGACCGTGAAGGAGCATGGTTCGGAAACATGGGGTGGGTTGGGCCTGGTCTCAGCTTAGCTTCAAACTTAGAAGAAATTTCAAAGAAAAGTTCCCTAGAAGGTACATTTCAGAAGGGCAAGGCAGCCACAATATCCAAGGCAGATGCGTTGCAGTCGGGTAGCCACTGAACAAAGTAGCAGTGAAGATTTGTACATTCTGACTTTGTCACTTTTTTAGAAGAGAATCATTTCCTGCGGGTTGAAGCTGCAGGCTGCAGGTGAGGTGGATCCACGATGGTGGATACCCCATCGGAGAATAAAGTGGGAGCTACCATTAAGTCAGGCTGACCTGCAATGCACCTCGTGTGGATCAGCGAGCAGTTAGATCCTAGTCTTCTGTCAGTTGTCAGGCCACATTTTGGTAACAAAGTGATCTAGGGTGACTGTTGACCACATAACTATGGACTTAGGACATTCGCTTTCAATGGGGACGGTGGTTCAAAGGTGCTAAATTTCTAGCTGCATTTTACATATATATATATATATATATATTCACTGAAAAAACCATAGGTTTCACACACGTTATAGTTAGGAATTAGCATTTAAAAAACCTTGCAAATTCACTGAAAAAACCATAGGTTTCACACATGTTATAGTTAGCTGGACATTTTACTGATAAAAAACCAATGAAATTCCCCCGTTATAGTTAGTGCAGGCAACTATAACTCACGCGACCGCAATCCTCTGCTGATGACATATGTGTCTTTATGAAAAAAAAATATTTGTAATATATGTATAGCTAAAATTTAATGGAAGAAGACATGGGCAAATAAGTGTCTAAATACAGTATTAGCATCAGCAGAGGATTGCGGTCGCGTGAGTTATAGTTGCCTGCACTAACTATAACGGGGGAATTTCATTGGTTTTTTATCAGTAAAATGTCCAGCTAACTATAACATGTGTGAAACCTATGGTTTTTTCAGTGAATTTGCAAGGTTTTTTAAATGCTAATTCCTAACTATAACGTGTGTGAAACCTATGGTTTTTTCAGTGAATTTGTACGTTTTTTTAAATGCTAAGTTACTTTACGCCATTCGTGGCGTGCGCGCCCACTTAACGCAGTTCGTTCCGTGCACGCACCGTGCGCGCACAGTGAGCACGCGGTGCGCTTCGCGCACCGCGCGCCCACTTTACGCAGTTAGTGCCGTGCACGCACGGTGGGCACGCGGTGCGCTACGCGCACCGTGTGCCCACGTTACGCTACATGGGCCATGTACGCACGATGCGCTTCGTGCACCGTGCGCACATGGAGGACATATTATGCGCTTCGTTGTGAAAGGTAATCTTTTATATTTGAAATTTATATATATATGCCATGCAAAAATGGTGCCCTTCGGGCACCCTTTGCAAACGGGGTGTGGAGAGTGTGGATTTTTTTTTTTTATTATTTTTACCGTACGCGTACGGTAAGCGTAATCGGCGATTTTTGAAAAAAAAATTAAAATTGAATTTTTGGCCTGGGGGGTTCTTTGGGGACACCTTCATCAAGGCTAGGTGGTTAGGAGCTGTCTAAACAGCCCCTTTACATGTTTTTTGCCTTTGTTTTTCCTCCCCCCCCTCAGAGTGCGAGATAGAAAATGGCGGCTGCCGCTTCCTGGTTTCGACCGATTCGAATGTTTACTAAGATCTAACAGCCAATCAGATTCGCGCTCGCGCACGGCACCGTACGCGTACGGTAAGCTTACCGTAAGCGCACGGTAAGCGCACCGTAAGCTGCCACAGATATATATATTGATTTAAATGCTATTTTCTCAGGATCTACTGAACAGATTTACACCAAACCTACAAAAGGCACTTCCTTGACCTGTAGACTACCTCTCTGCCAAATTTCAAGTAACTCTGTTCAGCCGTTCGGGCTGTAGCTGTGTCTAAAGGTCCTATGGAAAAATGCATGGGAAAAACGCGTTTTGGGACCCCCCTTTTTTCTCAGCCCCCGCTTGACGAATCCCCCCGAGACTTTCAGGGTAGGAGCGGAGCGTAGCGCCCCACCTATTTTGAAAATTTCGCGAGGATTCGTCGACCGGCGCCAAAGTTATTCCAAATAGAATGTTGCGGATTTCCTATGGAAACAGGGTCCTAACTATAACTACCTACTGGCGACCGCCAGTAGGTAATATATATATATATATATATATACACACACACATTTCGCCTACCTTTACAGCAGCACTGACTTGTGGCATATCGAGTTTTGATGTGGGTATTCCAGAATATTCAAGGTTAAATTACCCTATGTGCAAAAGAGGGTGGTGAATTTCATGTAAAAGGTTTCGAGACAACAAATAGTTCATGAGGCATGCCCGATGCAGGAATTATAGAGAATGACATCCATACAAACCTCATATTTCTAAAAAAAAAAGAACAATGAAGGAGGAGTGCTGAAGAAGGTGGTTTTGAGTTATTAAGGCCACTGAAATGAGCATTGGACATTAGTTGAACCCCCTGGCCAAAACATATTGATGGAAGACTGAAGAGAGGTCACCTCTTTGTACTACTATGAAGACATCTGGGCAAGGGAGGGCGATTTGTTTGGAGTATGTGTGACTGAGTGCTTGGTATGAATGTGAGAATGGTTGGGTTTGTTTTAATTCATTCCTCATTGAGTTTGATGACATTGTTATGATGTAATACTGAATTTAATTTGTGTAAGAAATATTTAAATTGAATGTACACATCAATAAAGTTTGTTTATGTTACTGTCATGAATTTTCCATGAATAATCAAACCTAATGAAATAAAAAGATTGTTATAAGTAACTGTGGGTTAGTAATGATTAAAGATTGATTCTTTGTAAATGAATAGGCTAGCATGTTCTTCAGTGTATATTTTGATAGGGTGACTGTAAGACCTGTCATACATGGGGTTTTTTCACCCTCACATTTTTCCTTCAGACCTTCTGTTTTACTGACATTGTTTTTGCCGCCCCTATGACTCTGCTCACTTTACCATTGCGAACCAGTTCTAAAGTGCTTGTGTTCTCTCCCTAAAATCTGGTAGGATTGGCTTATACCTCATTGGCATATTTAATTTGCTTGAAAGTCCCTAATAAACTGGCACTATATATGCCCAGGGCCTGTAAAGTACATGCTACTAGTAGGCCTGCAGCACTGTTTATGCTAACACTTAAGTAGCACTTTAAACATGGCTCAGGTCTGACATTGCAGCCTGTGTTTGTGTGGTTTAAACCACCATTTTGACCTGGAAACAAAAACCTTTTGCCAGGCCAAATCTTCCTTTTTAATACATATAAGTCACCACCAGGGTAGGCCCTGGACATTCCAAAGGGTAGGGTGCAATATATTTAAAAAGTTGGGCATACTTATATGTTTTAAATGTCCTGGTAGGAAAAAACTCTTACATTTGTTTTTCACTACTGCTTGGTCTACCTTAACATTGGAGTTAGCTTATTACATTTTCCAAGTGTAATTTCCAAATGGGAACTAGTAACCAGTTCATGTTTGGTGTCTCTGGAATTGTAATGAAAACTCCTAACTTATGTTGAAGTCGGATTTTAAGTTACAATTTTGAAAATGCCACTTTCAAAAAGTTTGAGAAAGAAGAGTAACCTGGCCACCAATTTCTGAGGCTGCTATTTATTTCAGCAGACTAAGGAACAATGCATTTAGTCACTGTACCCTGCTTAAACCTATTGCCTTATTTGAAACATTTTAGGCAACCATTTGAATTTTCAATGTGCCATTCAAAAGATACAATACTCATTTGACAGTAGAACCTCAAGAATACAAATAAACAATACTTGTGATAATGTAAAGTGAAAACAAAAATGTGAAGGATACATTCATATCATTGAAAACAATTACACCAGTCTACATTGATAATGCTCTCTCCAAATGCCCTGTACTTGGCTTTTTTTTAGAGACAAGCTACCCATGGGGGAAAAAAGAATTATGTGAGTCTCTGCGGGGATATATTTATGCACAAAACCCTCTCCAGAGTCCTCTTTAGTTAGGATCCCTCATAGGAAAAAAGGGAAATGCTGACGTGTTTCCAATCCGCAAGAAACTTTAGGGATTATCATCAGGGCTGAACCACGGTGCAATCTGTGGAAATTAAAAGAAAAAGAAAAAAGTGTATTTACCATAATGTGACCCTTCTCTTCTTTTGAACTATGACCTCGTGAGAGGATTATAGTGTACCTGTTCTTTTTAGTAGGGGCATCAATTTTCTGCCTGCATGTATTTCCTCTTCAGCAGTTTACATTTTCTTTCCTTAACCATTTGGTGCTTGCATCCTGTCTCTGGGTCACATGACTGGTTGTAGTTGACAGGTGGGCTTTGTTTATTCCTCCGAAACAGCCACACACAATGGGGAGCTTAGCTGTGACTGGGTGGGCCATCACTGGCAGGATGGGAGACAGGAGCTGGGCCCAGCCCCACTAACAATTGAATAGGCTGTGTCCTCCTTCCTCAGAAAGGGCTGCATATCCCCTGTAGTTAATCTGGAGTCAGAACTAGGAAGGCAGGGCATCGGTGCCCTGCATCTAAAAGCTTCTCATCTCTTCAAAGGCATTACTGGGAATAAAAACTGGACCTCAGACACAAACTCTTCATTACACTTCTGGACCTGTGAATACTCTGCCAGGAAGAAGGACTGCTGAGCTGATAAAAGGACTGCCACTCTGCTGGATTTCTGCTCTGAAGGACTGCTGCCGTGCAGTGCTTTCTGCTGTCTTCTTCCTTGGGTGAGAAGGAATGGTCCTGCGTCTCTTGAACCTAGAACCCAGAGCAGCTCCAATGAGTAGTTGGCTGACCTCCTGATCATAAGTCTCAGGGACATAACTGGCTTTCAACAACTTTGAACCCAGCACCTGGACTCTACCATCTGTGAGTCCTGACCTACCAAGTGGTTCCACCACATTCCTGTACCCTTTAAAGTGGGCCTGAAGGTGCTTCTGCCAAGTCCAGCTCTGATCCCCATCGGTACTGACAAAAAGCCCTGTAATGCTTCAATGCAAAGCTGCCAGCCTCATCATAATTAATGCAGAGCAAGGCAAAGCCCTGCAAAGCCTTGATACACAGCTGCCAGCTCATTGAAATGACGCAAAGTGACAAAAGGCTCTGCTGAGCTACATCACACAACTCACCAGAACTCACACAAAGTGATGCAAAGCCCACACAGCCCATCAGAACAGGTGCCAGACGACACAAAGTCTTACAAAGCAACACAGCGCAGACCACCGACCCGGATTTAAGGTACTGTGTTTAGCGCATATAAGTGGGGTCCCTGTAGCCAGACTGCACTCCATGATGGTCGGCTTTAACTTGTGACTTTGTCTTAAAGGCGCAACTAGGTATTTCCAGTTGGCGCTTTTTTCTTTTGGCGCTATTTTCAATAGAATCTTTAAAACCATATATCTCCAGTTCTACTGATTGGATATTTGTTGTTTTGGTCTCGTTGTATTCATTAAAGGCAGCTCCATCTTTGTAAGATAGTGTGGGATTCTTTTTGTGGGGCATTTTTCACTTCATTACTGTTTGAATTGTTGCACAAATACTTTACTCATTGCCTCTAAGTTAAGTTTGATTGCTCTGTGCCAGGCTACCAGAGGGTTGATTACAGGTTAATTTAGGGTTTGCTTGTGCCTCACCCTGACAAGGCTTGTGGTTGCTGCTTGATCAGGGCTCACACCCCAGTCAACCAAGAACCCGATTTCTTAGAATGAAAACATTGTATCAGCTTTCTTAGTGGATGTTCTGGAGGCAGACTTTTGAAATGTAAGTGGTACAGTGAATATCTCTTCCCCAAACATCCTGGCAGAATGGGCCACCATGCCAACTCCTAGTTTCCCATCACTGGCTGGGAGGATACACAATAGCCAATTACCAACTATTCACAGTTGTGTGACCCAGGGCACATGCTATAGCCACCATATGGTCAGGATTTTAAATTGCAATTCTTTTGAGTCAAAACATGAGATTTCTGCCTGTTCCCAATCAAATGTTATCACTTGCTAAATGTAATAGAGCAACCCAATGTTATCCTATGTGAAAGATAGGCCACAGTAGTGCAAAACGAATTTGGGAGTTTTTCACTACTAGGTAAAACACATTTCAACCTTTTAAATTCAATGTGGAGTCCCCCCACCCCCTTAGAGCCTTGAGACCCTCATGGGTGAGTAGCTGCATTTTATAAACTCCTGATTAATTGATTGATTGATTGATTGATTGATTGAATGTATCCTGCCCTATGGGCTTTTAGGCCTATCTTAGGGGTGACTTACGTGTACTAGAAAGGGAGGTTTTGACCTTGAAAAAGGTTTATTTTCCCAAGTCAGATTGGTGGTTTAAAACTGAAAACAGGCTGCAATGACATTCCTGAGACATGTTTTAATAGGGCTACTGAAGTGGGTGTCACAAATACCGCTGGAGGTCCACAAATAGAATTTTATTCACAGACCGCGGGTACATGTAGCGCCACTTTACTAGGGATTTATAACTAAATTACTTTTGCCAATTGAGTGTACCCCAAATTTACCAAGCACTTTTTTTAGCAAACAAGCAGGGAGACAGCACTAGGTATGGGGAAAGACCACACCAAATGCTGTCAGATCTAACTGCTCGAGAGCAGGAACATTATAATTAGGGCTCCCGGCTTTATGGTATTTAATTTTTTTACATTTCTATCAGAATTTATCCATATTTATTTTTGGGTCCTTTTATTGGTATTTATCCATGTTTATTTTATGTTTTCAAAATTAATAGAGTCATAAAATGGTATAGTGCTACATTTATTTAACTGATAAACATGCACTAATATTTTGATGCCTGTCGCGCTTTAGAAAGTTAGGCAGCCAAATATAACAAACATTTACACCAACAGTTAAATATTAGTATCATATACAAATATATGTCAGTATTTAAGAGAATCTCATCCTGATTTTAAATCCCCATAGAGTCTATCTGCTTAGCAGTTGGTCTGGAATTCGTGATGGACAACAATAAGAGTCACACACAATTAGCAACATTTTCGGTATTTTTCTGCCTCTATAAAAAAATACAGACAGGAAATAGTCTAGATTGTTTTCTGTCTGCACTTATCTGTACAAATCAGTTAAAATGTAAAACTAGAAGCCTTAATTATAATTGGGCAATATCTATATATATTGTCTGATTAGAGATGATGTCATGAATCATAAGATGGTAATTGCAAATCGTAGTTTGTCAATCTTACAAACAAAAATGGTAAAGTGATGAAAGGGCACATGCTCAGTGACATCATCAATGATGTAATTTAACATGTCATGAGAGATGTAATATGTGAAGTCATAAGCAGTACACTACAGGGACACAAGTTATAGTTAGATCACTGAATTTCAAGTGACAAATTTTAGTATCTGTAACCTTTTTTTTCAGAATCTCTTTTTAATGAAATGGAAGATCATATTACCATACCTAAGTATATTGCCTCTTTAACTTTTGTTTTTTTGTCAGAGAATTTCAGATTTTTTATCATATTCAGTGAACACAACAACTGTGCATGGACCTTGGTCATGTGCAATGGGGGTTTTCCCCAATTCCCCCCCTGTGGGTGGCCCACCCACAGAAACCTGCAATCCGTGGTCAGCTTGCTACATCTGCCCTTGCCACCCTTATGCCTGCCTTCCTCTCACTGTCTGAGTGCTGCTGCCACCTCCCTCCCTACTGCTGTCCGTAGTCAGTTTGCTACCTGTCCCACTACAGAACTGTCTTAAATAGCTAGCTGCTACTGCATTCTTCCTGCATGCCCACCATTCTTCACCCATGTGCCCCTTTCTCTCTCGCATTCCCTACTTAGTCATCTTGATGCTCATGCCAGCTTGCCCTCTGTGGTTAGCTTGCTGTCCATGCCACACTCCTGTTTGCCTTAGGTCTCTATGTGCATGCACCTGCCTCCTTTCCCCTGCCATTCCTGGCCCATTGAGCTGCCTCTGTCAATGTCAGACTGCCTTCAGTGGCCATTTACCCCATACCTCTACCCCTGCCCTCTGTCCTCTGTGTGTGTGCCCCTATCCCTTATCTCTTGCCCTACATGGTCGGTTATGCTTCTCTCTCATATGACAGCCTGTCCTTCATGTTCAGTTTGATGTACCTTCCTCCAGCCCCCAGGCACTCCGTTCTTTATCTGCATGCCCCTGCACCCTCCCGCCTGCTTTTTGAGGTCAGCTCGCTGCCCCTGCCCATGACAGCTGCACCTCAATATTCAGTTGTCCCCTCTCCCATCCCCCCTCCATGGTCAATTTGCTACCCATGCCCATACTGGTGTATCATGGATGGGCAGCTGGCTAACCCTGCCTCCACTCCCTCCCACTTACCCTCTGTTATCTGTCTGCATGGACCTGTACCCTCCCACCTGCTGTCTATGTTCATGTTGCTGCCCCTTCCACAACCTCTCTCTCCCTGCCCTCCATTCTCCATGTGGTGTGCATGTTCCTGCTCTCTTCCTTCTGCCCTCTGGGGTCCATTTTGCTGCCATTGCCGATGCTGGCCTACCCCCTGTGATCAGCTAGCTGCCTCCACCCACCTACCCTCTGCCCTTTGTTGTCCTTGTTCACCCCAAGCACCCTCCCCACTGCACTTGATGTTCCATTTTGCTGACACTGCCCATGACAACTGCTTGCCTCATTTCAGCTTTCGAGAGTACTAACCATACTTTCAATGACAAAAATAAGCCACTCATTCTGTTCATTTCTAAAGGAAATGCTTTAGGATTTACAGCTTGGATTTCATCAGGATGGCAACAGGCATGCTACAATGTTGTCATAAATACAGAATGTCAGGGTTCTAGTTGTTCACTAGAGCACTGTGGGAAACTGCAGTTGATGACTAGGAATTTTACTGACAGACTGTTGCCGGTGTTGGAAGTACATCTTTTACTCTGCATGTCAGAATATTTTAATGAAATGGATGAGGAAGATATTAGCGAACTCCGAGACAACATGTCCTTTTTTTTAGCTTTCTAGAGCACCAAAAACAATTTCTATATCATAAAAAACCCTCTCATTTTGCTCATCGCTAAAAGCAATGCTTACGTTTTACAGCTGTCAATCCATCAGGATGACTTCAGGTGCCACACTTCTGTGGGAAGCTGCTGTAGAACACGAAGTACAGATTGCTGCTGGTGTTGAAAGTTCATGTTTCAGTTTGCATGTCAGAATGTTTTACCAACATAGATGAAAAATACATATGAGAATTCACAGGAAATGTGTCCTCATGTAAGGTTTCTAGAGCACTAACCATGATTTCTATGGCAAAAGAAACCCCCTTGTTTTGTACATTACTAAAGGAGGCACTTTGTTTATTAGAACACAGAGGAAAGCTGCTGTATAACAAAGGGGAATCAATTGACAGGCTACTGCTTTTATCAGAAGGACATCTTTAAATCAGAATATCACATTTTATTCAGACATGGTAAAGGAGGTTAGCATGTGTGTCTGAGTGTGTGTGTATATATATATATATATATATATATATATATATATATATATATATATATATATATATATTCACTGAAAAAACAATAGGTTTCAGGCACGTTATAGCTAGGAATTAGCATTTAAAAAACCTTAGAAATTCACTGAAAAAACCATAGGTTTCAGGGGCGATATAGTTAGCTGGACTTTTCACTCGTACAAAACCATAGAAAATTCCCCCGTTATAGTTAGTTCAGCTGACTATAACTCGCGCGCCCGCAATGCACTGCTGATGACGTCACATATTACATCACTCATGACATGGTCAGTGACATCACTCATCACTCCCGGCACCCCCGCTGGTGGGTACTCTCCAAGTAGACACCCTTGTTGTTTATTTATACAAACATGGGTAGCTATTGACGGGCACATTTAATACACATGCACACCAAGCCATTCAAAGGGGATTCGACAAAAATTCGACCAAACTATGCAAGAAACCCCCTCACGGTTAATAAAACACACATCCACCGCCGGATGTGTAATACTTTTTATTTTACTCTCTGGAAAGGAGACAAACCTCACTTGAGAGTCACAGCGTGCTCCTGGCTGAGCCCAATGCTGTGTTACACCCACCATTGCCTGCCGAGTGCCACACACCTCTGTGTTGTATTCCACCATCTAGTGCTTATGCTATGACACTCTCTAGCCCATGTGCACTGTAACACCACCCTGTGAATATGTCATGCCACACTTGCCTTCGCACGGGTTATATTGCCCCATCTAACGTGCCTTCCTCGATGCCTATGTTATAAAGCACCGCGCTATGCCATACATATTACAATCTGGGATCCATATCTTTGTCACAGTGCATATGCAATGTTACACTACCCAGCACATATTTTATATTACAACTTTAGAGACTACTTAGGTTACACAACACTGCCCTGTGCATATTACACTCCAAGGCGCATATCACATAGCAAGCGCTAGTGCCAATGCTATCTCGCGCTCTCCAATGAATCTGTCATTGCGCACAATGTATTGCATATTATATTTCACGCCCCGGTTCAACTTATATCACACTTTTTAGTGCATAGTTTATACCATATACTATATCTAGTTTTCATTTTCAATCGTGCTCTCAGGACTATGTTCTATATAACACTGCGTGCACCTACCCTTTTCACGGGCATTACATTTTGCGATGGGGGGTGGAAGGTCAGGGGATGTTTCTGCCAAGCGAGCCCGGAGTCACAGTCCCAAACGTCCTCTTCTTCCTGAATAAAAGTGAGATTATGCTGCATACTTGTTCATATTTTAAGTAGTTCGCACAGACACACATTTTAAAAACAATAAAGTTCCTAACACCCACCTTCTATGAACAGTTAGCTTGCTGCCCCATCCACCTCCTCCCTATCCTCTGTTGTCTGAATCCATGGACTAGCCTCCTCCCTCCTGCCATGCATGGTCTGATGTGCTGCCACTGCCCTCCATTTAGCATGATGTACCAGTCCATTCCTCCTGCCCTCCATTGTCCAATTCTATGGGCAATCATTGACCTCCTGCTTAGCCTCTGTGCTTAGCTTGCTGCCCCTATTCTCCTTCCCCCTGCCCTCCGATGTCTATGTGCATGCCCCTGCTCCATCCTTTTTGACCAACATGTTCCATGGACCTGCCACTCCTATCTACTCTGAGTGTTCTGTTGAGCTGCCACTCCCCTCCCACCTGCCTAGCATTCTCAGATGACTGTAACCTGTCCCTGCCACGTCCACCCTGCCTGTCCACATGCCATGCCCCTATACCCTTCCTCCTGTCCTTCATGGTCCATTTTACTGCCACACCCTTCTGCCCTCCCTGGTCTGTTGTGCTGCAACTGCTCCTCCTGCCTGCCTCGCGCGGTCTGTTGTGAGGCCCCTTCCCCTGAACTCTCTTGTCTGTACCCAGGTCCTGACCCTCCCTTCTATCCTCCATGGTCCTTTGTGCATGCCCCTGCACCCTCCTTCTTGCCCATCATAGCCGTTGTGCTGCCACTAACCCTCCCGCTTGCCATGCATGGTCTTCTGTGCTGCCATGGCCCCTCCCACCTTCCCTGTGTGGTCAGCTAGCTGCTCCTGACCCCCTCCCACCTTCCCTCCATGGTCTGTGTGTATGCCATCATAGTCTCACTGTTGCTCTCCATGGTGTGTCTTGTTTCTAGTGCCCATCCTGCCTGACCTCCATGGTCATCTTGCTGCTCCTGCCCTGCCCCCTTGCCCCCAGCCCTCTGTTTCCATGTGCAGACCTCTATTCTCTCCTTCCTGACTTGTCGGTTCCATTGTAATGCCCCTGATCCGTCCCTCCTGCCCTTTATGGTCTGTTATGCTGCAGCTTTCTCTCCTGTCTGTCCATTATGGTCAGCTAGCTACCATTGCCTCTTTCCCCTCTGTTGTCTGTGGTCCATGTGCATGGTCCTGTCCCCTCCCTATTGCTTTCTATGGATTGTTGTGCTGCACTCCCGTCCCGCATGCCCTGTGTGGTGTATTGTGCTGCTGCAAACCCTGATGCCTGCCCTGTAGGGTCAGTTTGGTGCACCTCTCAATGTCCCTCCTGTCCTCTGTTATCCGAGTCCATGTCCCTACCCCAATTCCTCCTGCCTACTATGATCCAATGTACCATACTTGCGAACATTTTGAACTTGGTAAGAGGGAGATTTTGAAATAAAACTGGGGTATTGATTTTCCCCTTTGAGTTACATTGAAAAAGAGAAGATTGTAGACAGGAACCAGATCAAGTAAAGCCCATTTGAGCTTAAAAACATTGGATGTTTCCTGGCTGAAACGGGTCTGTTGGCATGTATGGTTGTATGACCACTGCCTCTTCCTTCTGCCCACAATGGTCTATTACATCACCACAGCCTCTCTTGCCAGTCCTGTATTGTTGGTTTGTAGTCCCTGCCTCCCTTTCCACTGCCCTCCATAGACTTTTGTGCTACCACTGCCCTTCCTGCCTGCCTAGTGTGGTCAAATTGTTGCCTCTGCACTCTCTTACCTGCCTTCAATTTTCAGAGTCCGTGCCCCTGGCCTCTGCCTCTCAACAGTATCCCAATGAACAACTAGATTGCTAAAATTCTATATTTATTACAAAAGTGTGGAACGCCTGACGTCATCTTGATGTAATCAAAACTGTAATGCCTAGAGCATTTCCTTTAGAAATTACATATATGAGATGGTCTTATTTGCATCAAAATTACGGTTAGTGCTCTAAAAAACTAAAATGAGGACATATTTTCTGAGTTTTCAAATAGCGACAAAGAACTTTTAAATTATTTGTAATCTTAGTTTTTTTATCCAGTTGACCACCTGATTAAATGTTGCATCCAAGGGGAGAGGGTGTGGTGTTACTTCCAGAGCTGCAGACTTTGCAACTGGGGAACCAGGTTGGAGTTTCTGCTTCAGCACAACATTCTGTGATTCTGGTCAAATCACTTAATCTCCCCATGTCTACAACCAAAATGAATTTGATCTTGTGTGATGTAACCAATGCTCATGTAAAGCACTCCAAAACCTGACAAGTCTGCACTACATAAAACTGCAAATACACAAAAAATAAGTGTTTTGCACACTTCTGTCATTGGGCTACATTTGGGCTACATTTGGGTGATATTTGTGCTGCATTTGGGCTCTTTTGTCTCTGGTGGCCATCTTGGGAGATTTATGTGTTATGAAGTTTCCTAATTTCCTCATTTACTGCAGTCTCCTCAGTAGGAAATGCTTTCAGTTTTTTACTTTGATTACATCAAGACGGTATTCAGATATGTCACACATTTGCCATAAATTCTAAATGTTAGCACTCTAGTTGCTCATTAGATCACTGTAGTAAAGCTACTGCTCACCACGGAAGTCTGCTGCTGGTATTAAAAGTGCATGTTTCAGTCTGCATATCAGAATTTTTTAATGAAATAGAAGAGGATTTAAGAAGTCACTCAAAATGTGCCCTAATTTTTCTATCTATAGCACTAATCATAATTTCTATGGCAAAATGAACCCCCTCATTGTGTTCCTTTTTAAATTAAATGTTTTAAGTGTTACCAGTTTATTCCAATCAAGATGGCGTTGCAGAGAGGTGGTGCAGGCCGTGCCCCTTTTTACAACTCTCTGCAATGGCGCTTACTGGACGTACCTAGTGGGCGATTTTGCCCCTAGGGACCCTCAGGATTCAAGGGGACTTAATCTCCCAACTTCAAACGGCCACAGGGCGTGTTTACACAGTGGGGAAGGGAGGGGACGGGGCCTGAGGTGACGTGTGCAAACACGCCCTGTGGTGTGTTTTAAGAGTTAGTTTTTCACTCGTACAAAACCATTGAAATTCCCCCGTTATAGTTAGTTCAGCTAACTATAACTCGCGCGCCCGCAATGCACTGCTGATGACGTCACATATTACATCACTCATGACATGGTCAGTGACATCACTCATGACATCACTGATGACATCTCAAATGACATCACTGATGACATCATCCTTGTGATAGAGTGGCAGACCTCCTCTCCCCCTAATATAACCTTTGATACACACATTCAAAAATAGAAACTAAAATTTTCAAAACAATGGACATACCAATACCAGTTACAACAACCTATTCAGTAATTGTAAGATCCACATACACATCCACTCATTCACCAACCGTCCTATACAGTCACTCATACATGTACTCACTCATCATATGTACTCATACACCTATACATCCTGTTACACAATGCCACTCATCCATCGAGTTACTCACACACATAGTCGCTCATGCTAATAAAGAATCAAACATCCATTTACTTGCATATACAGTTATACACACACCACCACACTTACTTCTACAGAAACTTACACATACTTAGTCTTTTAAAAAATCACTTATAGAAACATACTTATTCATACAGGAACTCTTTCAAACTCTCACTCTCACATATACTCACTTATGTACACTAGGCCTGGGCCAAAATTCCTTTCCGTTCGCGGAAATTGCGATATTTTGGCATTTTTGCGTTCCGCGGAAAGCGCGAAAATGTCCAAATTTCCGCATTCCGCAGCTTAGCGATAATTTGTTTCTTGCATGCGCTGTAAAAAAATACATTCTCGCGTGCGCGCGATCGCCTTACCTGAATCCCCGCGTTCGCCGACAAGTTTTCCCGACCCGGTCGCGTTTTCCACGAGATGTTGGATGTTGGTAGCCATTTTGCGCTGTCTCGCGACAGTTCGCGGCCGCATTAACGTCATTTGTCACGCGATCACGTCATTTGTCGCGCGATCACGGTTTTCTTCTCGCGATCATGCACCACGCGAGTATGAGAAGATTGAGATCTTGAACACATCATTCTACATCGCGAGCGAGAGGGTGAGGACACTGGCACGTCTAATCGAACGCGAACAGGAGAAAGAGACCCCGAACACGTCATATCCAATGCAACAGGGACAAAGAGAACGCGATCATGTCATTTTCGACACGCCGGCGGAAGTAATGTGAAGCTCGATAACTCGAACATGTAAAATTTTCAATTTGGAGAGGAATATCAGCTCTAGCAGCATGAAACCTTCTGCAAATGCTGATTTTGGATGAAAACAACTCCTTACATTGACATTTGGCTGTCCTTTTTTGTGCAAGGAGTCCTTTTTTTAAAAGATGGAGAGAGGGAGGAAGTGACACAGAATCTCCAACTTCCTGTTCCTGTCCAGCAGGCTCCTCCCAGTGTTTTGTCCATCTCCTGCTCATTCTGCCTTTGGATTGGAGCTGGAAAGATCACTCTTTTTGTCTGCTGCATCATTGCCATTGGATTTGAGGATTTTTGGAATAGGATATTTTACAAGTAAGTGGTTGTTGTGTCTGTTTGATTGTGGGCATTGCAGTTGTTGTAAGTAACTGCAATTTATTTTTGATAATTAATTATCATCTTTCCTTTTTTTATTTTTTTATTTTGTGGGTAGTAGTAGTAGGCCCGAGCTAGCCATGGGCATGGCCTCATGGGTGTGTGCATGATGAAGCAACTGTTCCTTTTGTTGTTTTTTGAATGTATTTCATTTTCAAGCACATTTAGGGCATGGATGGCATTGGATTGAGTTGGGGAAGTGTGCTTTTTGGGGGTGGCCTTTGTGATGTTGTTGGGCCTGGCCATGTGGCTGGTGGCCATTTTGAAGCCTAGGCCTGCAAGCTTGCCTGGCCTTGTCTGCCAACAGGCCTGCTTTTTCATCCACTAGGATCAGAGCAGGTAGCCACAGCTTTATTAATCAAGTGTTTTCTGTGTGATCTGTTGAATTTAGACATCATTTAGGGCATGGATGGCATTGGATTGAGTTGGGGAAGTGTGTTTTTTGGGGGTGGCCTTTGTGATGTTGTTGGGCCTGGCCATGTGGCTGGTGGCCATTTTGAAGCCTAGGCCTGCAAGCTTGCCTGGCCTTGTCTGCCAACAGGCCTGCTTTTTCATCCACTAGGATCAGAGCAGGTAGCCACAGCTTTATTAATCAAGTGTTTTCTGTGTGATCTGTTGAATTTAGACATCATTTAGGGCATGGATGGCATTGGATTGAGTTGGGGAAGTGTGTTTTTTGGGGGTGGCCTTTGTGATGTTGTTGGGCCTGGCCATGTGGCTGGTGGCCATTTTGAGGCCTAGGCCTGCAAGCTTGCCTGGCTTTGTCTGCCAACAGGCCTGCTTTTTCATCCACTAGGATCAGAGCAGGTAGCCACAGCTTTATTAATCAAGTGTTTTCTGTGTGATCTGCTGAATTTAGACATCATTTAGGGCATGGATGGCATTGGATTGAGTTGGGGAAGTGTGTTTTTTGGGCTGGCCTTTCTGATTTTGGTTGTCTTAAAGACATGCTTTTGTTGTATGTGTCTGGTGTGTTGGTGTGCAATGCATGCACCCTGCAGACCTTTTTGGGGCCTGTGAATGTTCGTATTTCCATTTTGTTGCATTAAAAAGGCAGAGCAGTGTGCTTTAGCATGCATCCTTTACCTGGCTTTTATAGGCCTTTTGTCAGCTCCAGGTCACTTTGGTTTTTGGCCCGGTGCTCGGCGGCCATCTAGGGAAACCTACCAAACCCACACATTTCTGAAAACTAGACACCCGGCGGCTTCCAGGGAGGTATGGCTTGCGTGGATCCCCCAAAGTTTCCTTACCCAGAATCCCCTGCAAACCTCAATTTTAGCTGAAAAAAACACTTTTATCACACATTTTGGGGTGGGAAAGTTGTGGCATCACCGGGCTCACACAAATTTTCCACCACCCAGCATTCCCCCAGGTCTCCCGGTAAACATGGTGCCTCACTTGTGTGGGAGGCCCAAGTACCCGCGGCAGGCAAGGGCCCAAAACGTAGTGAGGCGACATCAAAATGGCCTTTCGCAAAACCACCTGGTTTTGCAAGGGGGTCACTTTGGTTTTTTGCCCGGTGCTCGGCGGCCATCAAGGGAAACCTACCAAACCCACACACTTCTGAAAACTAGACACCCGGCGGCTTCCAGGGAGGTATGGCTTGCGTGGATCCCCCAACGTTTCCTTACCCAGAATCCCCTGCAAACCTCAATCTTAGCTGAAAAAATCACTTTTTTCACACATTTTGGGGTGGGAAAGTTGTGGCATCACCGGGCTCACACAAATTTACCCCCACCCCGCGTTCCCCCAGGTCTACCGGTAAAAATGGTGCCTCACTTGTTTGGGAGGCCCAAGGACCCACGGCAGGCAAGGGCCCAAAACGTAGTGATGCGACATGTTGATGTCGCCTTACTAAGTTTTGGGCCCTTGCCTGCTGCGGGTACTTGGGCCTCCCACACAAGTGAGGCACCATTTTTACCAGAGACCTGGGGGAACACTGGGTGGTGGTAAATTTGTGTGAGCCCGGTGATGCCACAACTTTCCCACCCCAAAATGTGTGAAAAAAGTGATTTTTTCAGCTAAAATTGAGGTTTGCAGGGGATTCTGGGTAAGGAAACGTTGGGGGATCCCCGCAAGCCATACCTCCCTGGAAGCCGCCGGGTGTCTAGTTTTCAAAAATGTATAGGTTTGCTAGGTTTCCCTAGGTGCCGGCAGGGCTAGGGTTCAAAAACTACAGCTCGTCACTTTGCCAAAAAAGGGTCATTTTTCACTGCAAAATTGAGGTGTGACCACGTTGCGTTTTGCACCGTTTCCTTTCGCGGGCACTAGGCGGACCCGCACAAGTGAGGTACCATTTTTCTCGTAGGACTTTGGGGAACGTAGGGTGGGTGGAAATTTGTGGATCCACGCAGATTCCAGAACTTTCCAACACAGAAATGTGGGGAAAATGTGTTTTTTTTGTCAATTTTTTATGTTTGCAAGGGATTCTGGGTAACAGACCATGGTGGGAGGCAGTCAAGTCACCCCATCCTGGATTCCCCTGGGTGTCTAGTTTTCAAAAATGTATAGGTTTGCTAGGTTTCCCTAGGTGCCGGCAGGGCTAGGGTTCAAAAACTACAGCTTGTCACTTTGCCAAAAAAGGGTCATTTTTCACTGCAAAATTGAGGTGTGACCACATTGCGTTTTGCGCCGTTTCCTGTCACGGGCACTAGGCCGACCCGCACAAGTGAGGTACCATTTTTCTCGTAGGACTTTGGGGAACGCGGGGTGGGTGGAAATTTGTGGATCCACGCAGATTCCAGAACTTTCCAACACAGAAATGTGGGGAAAATGTGTTTTTTTTGTCAATTTTTTACGTTTGCAAGGGATTCTGGGTAACAGACCATGGTGGGAGGAAGTCAAGTCACCCCATCCTGGATTCCCCTGGGTGTCTAGTTTTCAAAAATGTATAGGTTTGCTAGGCTTCCCTAGGTGCCGGCAGGGCTAGGGTTCAAAAACTACAGCTAGTCACTTTGCCAAAAAAGGGTCATTTTCCACTGCAAAATTGAGGTGTGACCACGTTGCGTTTTGCGCCGTTTCCTGTCGCGGGCACTAGGCCAACCCGCACAAGTGAGGTACCATTTTTCTTGTAGGACTTTGGGGAACGCTGGGTGGGTGGAAATTTGTGGATCCACGCAGATTCCTGAACTTTCCATCACAGAAATGTGAGGAAAATGTGTTGTTTTGTCAATTTTTTACGTTTGCAAGGGATTCTGGGTAACAGACCATGGTGGGAGGCAGTCAAGTCACCCCATCCTGGATTCCCCTGGGTGTCTAGTTTTCAAAAATGTATAGGTTTGCTAGGTTTCCCTAGGTACCGGCAGGGCTAGGGTTCAAAAACTACAGCTAGTCACTTTGCCAAAAAGAGGTCATTTTTCACTGCAAAATTGAGGTGTGACCACGTTGCCTTTTGCGCCGTTTCCTGTCGCGGGCACTAGGCCGACCCACACAAGTGAGGTACCATTTTTATCGGGAGACTTAGGGTAGTTCAGATTTGTAAAGCAACTGTTATTACCTATTGTTTTTTGATGCATTTCTCCCTTCCAAATGAAAAACATTGTGTAAAAAAAAGTCATTTTGAAAAATGACCAATAATTGTCATGCAAGTATGAGTATTCCCAATTTCGAAAATGTGCAAATATGCACTGTTTCTAAACTCTGTAATTTGTTCCCATTTCAGAAATACATAGGTGTCTTTCATACCGATTTTTCCATGTATACATTTTCCCACAATAATTGCTATATACCCGGAACAAAAAAAAAAACCATTACAAAATGCTGCTCAGTTTTTTACTCTGGGTTCGTTGGGCTCTTGGTGAACCTAAAAGTCCTATATATCCCCACAACCAGGAAGGTCTTCCAGATGTAACAGTACATTGCTTTCAAAGAGATGTCATAATTAGAAGAAGTTACAGGTGAAAACGTTGACTCAAAAGGCTGCTTTTTTCAACACATTTTTAATTTTTCCTATATTTAACTGTTAGTTTCTATAAATAAACCTTGATGGATCTACACAAATGACCCCTTGCTGAATTCAGAATTTTGTCTACTTTTTAAAAATGTATAGCTTTCCAGGATCCATTATTGCTTTTCTACCCATTTCTACCATTATCTGGAAGGAGGTTGAAAGCACAAAAAATAGCAAAAATAGGGTTATGTCCCAGAAAAATGTCAAAACTGTGTAAAAAACTGTTGGATTTCTGACAAAAATCTGTCATTCCCTAAAAGCTGGAGAAATTGTGATTTCAGCCAACAAACCCTTTTTTGATATCATTTGCAGAGAAAAACCCAGACGCTTTCCTTTGCACCCACTTTTCCCTATTTTACACAAAAAAAACAAAATTTTGCTGTATTTTGACTAATTTCTGGGAACCCTCTCGGAGAATCCACAAACCCTGGGTACCTTTAGAATCCCCATGATGTTGGAAGAAAAGGACGCAAATTTGGCGTGGATACCTAATGTGGTCAAAAAGTTACAGGGGTCTAAGCACGCACTACCCCAAATAGCCCAAAAAAGGCTTAGCACAGGAGGGGAAAAGGCCTAGCAGCAAAGGGGTTAAGAGTGTGGGATAAAGCGATGGAGTCTGCAAGTTATATAAAAAGTGTCTTTATATAAGTGCCATAAATGGAACCACTGGTGCAAGAGCATCCAGCTGAGGCAAACTCCAACCACTTCTGCTGTATTCAAAGCTAAGCTTCTTATCAGACAATTCCACATTACATGTTAGTTCCATGTGACATAAACAATACCTATTAGACATGAATGACTGTAAATTGTAGAATGAAAAAAAAGGTAGGATACGATTACCACACTGTGCCAACCAGTTCCTAAACAATGCCGTGTTTTTTTATCTTGATCGCCAGTTCGTGGGTAGAGGCTGAGGAAGAGCTAATTTGTGTGAAAGGGCTTCGTGGATAAGAGGCAGGCAGAGAGACATATGTACAAAGAATAGATATGGTTCAAAAATGGATGTCGGGTTTAGGCTAATTTAGCAAGTAAATAGCGTATTTGCATAGGCCATACATCATTCATCCCTGGTTAGTGTGGAGAGGTAAGGGCCAATAATGAAAACAGAGTTCAAATTGCTAAGCATACTTAGAAAGTTATTATATGAAAATAGTTCAATTGAAGTGTATTAAAATATTTAATAGGAAAAAGTCAAAAAAGTTGGAAAAAATCAATCCAAGAATAAAGTGAATTTCTTACAAGTCTTGGAGATTGCAGTCTGGAAGTTCTTCAGCGGCTTGAGATGCGTAATGTTCCAAGAGGCGATTGTTGCCATCGTGTGAGAAAAGCAAAGCGATCCAATTCATATCCTCGAAGGGACAGTAATGTTTCTCGAATGTTGGAGTGGCAATTTGAATTGGCAGGCAATCTGCGATGTTGTCAAAGGTTGCACGTTGCAGGAGATCCTTCGCTGCTGCGCAGAAATCACATTCCGCCAGGATACCTTTTTGCGTTGCATTCGCCATTGCTCCACTGCCCGAACAATCAAGTTCATGGTTTTCAAGATACTCTATTACCTGCTGGATATCGGGAGCGTTTGGTGGGATGTTGGCAAAGCATAGATCCATTCGCCAGTCTATTGGGCAAGTTTTGCAATAAAAAGATGGTTGCACGCAGATTGTATATGTGTAAATAAATGTCATGTTGTAGGTGGCTCCGATAATAGATAGAGGCAGGCAGCTGAAAAGTTGTTCCATTTTTTCACAGAATTGATGTAGCTTCACGTAGAGGAGTATTCTGTCGGACATGCTTGTTACCACAGGGAGCGTAGCCATTTTTGACAAGCTAATATAGTAGTAGGATGGCCACAAACAGAGCGAGAATTATGGGCACTGTTGCTGTTATTCCAGAGATGATTGAATGGATGAAGTCTGGTATTAGACTAAAAACAGTTTGAAAGCCTGTGAGAAGGCCAGAGGAGACAATGTTAAAAAAGTGTGCCAGACCTTGAATGTCAGATGTGTTGAAAATTGTGTAACAATTCACAAAGTGTAATGGGAGGTTCGTATTTAAAAGGGAGTGTATTTTACTTGAAGTTCGTGCTATCTGCAGTCGATAAATTACTTTTGGAGAAGTGAGGGACACTTCTGTTTGAAACAAAAGTGCTTTCAGTTTGCTCCGTTTAATAAAATCTGTTTTCAAAGTAGGTATTGAAGGCCAAGTTGAACTGGGAGTTACTTTGTGTGGGTGGAGTACACCGCGGTACAGCAGGTCCGAACAGTGGAACGGGGTCTTTTTTTTTATTTTTATTTTTTTATTTTTTTTATCCTCATCTCACCAAAGACTTCCACAGATTTGACAAGCCAACATTGTCTCGTTCCTGGGGGCCTCTTTGGCTCACTGTTTCTGTCTAGGCCCCATGGCCTTCCTCTCGTATTTGAGGACTGGTGTAATCATAGGGCCTTTTAGGTGGAGATTTTTTTTTTTTTACAGCAGGTCCGAACAGTGGAACGGGGTCTTGATCCCAGAATGGACGATGTTAGAACTGCATCTGAGAGTCGAGATGAAGGTACACCCTTCGACCAGGTGTAACCAACTCTAGGTCACAACTGTGGAACGGTGTCTTGATTCCAAAATGGACGATGTACGATACTACGTGCTGCTTGGTTTTCACAGAACTTCCTCCGTTGGGGTGCATCAGACTCTGTGCTTCCATAGCTAACTGCTGCACATGATTATTGGGCTTGGTTGACTGCAGTTGGTGGAGTACGCTGTGGTACAGCAGGTCAGAACAGTGAAACGGGCTCTTGATTCTGTGATTGAGGATGTCAGAAGTTAAAGTTTGTGATGATTTCTGTGTACCCCCTCCAACCAGGTGCAACCAACTCGGTGCTTTCGAATCCAATAGCACGTGGCTGTGAGGCGTTAATGACCACTGCCTCTGACCTACACTGCGGTCAGCAGGGCTCACAATTCAGATAGAGTGGTGATTGTATTATTACAGAATCCAGTAGGCAACTAACTACAATGTCTATTGAAATATACACAATAGTCTTTTAGTATACTTGCTTGAAGACGTTTTTTAAGATGACTTATAGGTCTAGTAAAATGACCAAATTCTTCTTGGCAGTGGTAAAGAATACTGAATAACAGTGTACAGAGTGGACAGCAGAGATCGCAATTTGAATTGTTTTGATTTATTTATTGCAGAGTTTTATGTAATTTATGTTGTTGTATTTTGTGAAGAGGACGTGAGAAAAAGTATTCATAGAAGACTGCGCTCACTACTGCCTTCAATTTACACTGCAGACAGCAGTGTTCACAACTCAGATCGAGTCGCTATTGTTGATGATGTAGTCCTGTAATCAAAAGACATTGCTCCAGTGCGCTCTGTCCGCACCACGCATACGCATCATCACAGGGTCTGCACACGGTTTTTGTTGCTTCAAGTATGGCACACTGGGGAGCTCAGGTCAACGCCACATGGCTGTGGGCCCTTGCTGACAGCTCTCTGGCCTACACTGCAGACAGCAGTGTTTACAATCCAGATCGAGTCGCTATTGCAGATGATGTAGTGTTGTAGGCAACAGACATTGCTCCTCGTATGGCCCGCCCGCAGCATGCATCATCACTGGCTGTGCACATGCTGAGTGCTTTTGATGTGGCTATCTAAGTGCACTAGACCTGATGGACCCTTTATGATACAATCTTTTTGTGTATTATTTCAGATCTACTGCCTGTATCTTAGTATACCACAAGTTATGGTTGTTTTACGATAGAATCTTTTCTGTATTATTTCACATCTAGTGTCCCTACCTTACTGCAGCACAAACTATTGACCCTTTTATTATTGAATCTCTGTGTGTGATCCAATGATTACTGTTGTAGTTGATGCTAGGAGCAACCATTCCCTGAGGGCTGGTTTACACTCACCCCACACGCATCCAGAACAGATGTCACTGGATATGTGACCCTGGTAATAAAAAGGAGTCGAGCACACGTGCCCGTACCCACTTCCACTATCTATCTTTGTCCGTGTGTTTATTATGTATGCATGATACTGCCCCTGGGCCGTATCACATTACATTGTGCTGTGGACAGCGTATGCAACCATGTTACCTCTGGCAGTGGGGAAAAGTTCTGTTATGTAGCTTTTACATGCATGGCTATGACAGGTGGAAGGCTGCTGTACAGAGCATGAATATTGATGAAGATGATGTTGGCATGTTAGATATGTGTACATAGCAAAAAACCTCTGTAAGCAGAAGAGGAGTCTCTCATCAAATGCTGTAGAGAGAATGGTGAAAATGGGTGGGGTCCTCCAACTGTTACAATGGGAAATGTTATGAACCAATCAAATGCTTTTCTTTAAGGTCAAATGGCAATTGCACAACGAGCGTGCAAGGAGGCTGCACCCGACGCGATATTGAGAAAATATTACCATAATATAAGTTTATTGCAGTTAGAAATATATAAATGTTTAAAATATTTTAGATTATCACTTCTTCTCATATACACTTTAAACTTAGTTAGATATAGTTTTGAGCCCCAAAAAAAAATGAGGGAATGGCGTTCCCAGCGTGACACCATACGTCTATGATGTAACACAGGGCCTGGCAGCATGCACTCATCGCATACGCAACGCGCAGTGGGTGTGACCCCATACGTACATGATGTAAGGCGCAGCTTGGTACTGCGTACCCATCACATACCAAAGTAGCAGCTGGTGCGACCACATACATATATGATGTTACGCGGGACGCGGTGCCGCGAACCCGTCGGATACGAAATGCGCATCCTTTACGAGTTTAGCAATATGGCTCATAGGATTCGCATGCTGATGGACCGTGGTACACTACCGGTACGGGACTTCAGTTTTCTCAAAAAAACGAAAAACGATATACATACTTTTTTTGAAGATATAAAACATTACGTATTTTTCAAATTAAAAACAGAAAAAGATAATAGAGTTCAAAAATATTACAAAACAAAATAGAAAAAATCTAGGTTTTATAAATATTAAAATATGAAATTAACATTTAAAAAACCTTTGAAATTCACTGAAAAAAGCATAGGTTTTACAGATGTTATAGTTAGGAATTTACATTTAAAAAAACCTTAGAAATTCACTGAAAAAAACATAGGTTTCAGGGACGTTATAGTTAGTTGGACATTTGACTCATACCAGAGAAATTCGCCCGTTATAGTTAGTTGAGCTAACTAACTCGCGCGCCCACAATGCACTGGTGATGACGTCACATATTAAATCACTCATGACATGGTCAGTGACATCACTTATGACATCTCAAATGACATCACTGATGACATTACTGATGACATCATCCACCTGATAATCTGATGCACATACTGATGGCCTAATATAAACTTTGATACATACACTCTAAAATACAGACTACTATTTTTGAAACCATACACACAACAATGCCAGATACTACATGCCACCCACTATTTCCTAGGTCTACACTTACATCCACTCACTTATACATGCAGTTACTCATCAATACAGTACTATAATATGCACTCATACACCTATACATACAGTCACAGTCCGCCACTCATCCATCTATCTCCACATGTTGGGGCTTACTAAACATCTTGCGGAAGATCAAACATTATCTGTCCCTTCAAGCCAGAAAGCAAATTGTAATTGCATTAATAGGCTCAAGACTTGACTACTGTAATGCCTTATATTTAGGCATTAACAAGTGTCTGTTAATGCGACTTCAAATGGTGCAGAATGCCGCCGCCAAGTTTGTACTGGATCTACCTAAGCGGGCTTCTGCTTCGGCTGCTAGAAAGACACTGCACTGGCTTCCAATTGAGGCCAGGATTTCTTTTAAGTCCCTATGTTTGATCTATGGGGCTTTGGCTACTAACAGATCTGGAGGCCTAAGGGACCTGTTGGCCCCTTATACACCTTCCAGAACTCTGCGCTCCGCCAATAAATCCTTGTTATCAGTCCCCCGTGTTCGTAGAGCCAAGTGGGGTGGCAGAGCTTTTTCAACTTTGGCTCCAAAGCTGTGGAATATTCTGCCGGCTGAGATCAAATCCCTTCCCTCAAAGCAAGCCTTTAGGAGGGCTCTCAAGACGTGGCTATTTGCTAAAGCCTACCCTTAGTTCTGGATTTGCATTTTATGATTTTCTTTGGTTAGGCGCCTTGATGCCTTCGGGCTTAGTTGCGCGTTTATAAATTTCATTTCATTCATTCATAGTCAGTCATGCAAAGAATCAATCACATACCCATTTACTCATGTATACAGTTATACACACCAACTGCGTTATTTATACACACAGCACATCACTTATTTATGCAGATACTAACACATAGATACTGTCTTATACAATCACTGATACACGCAGACACTTTTATACACCCATTCCTTCAAATAACTTACTCTCACGTATAGTCATTTATATACTCCAACACTCACATATACTGCCTTAAAACATATGTAGTTACTTATACATATACCAGTGAGACATTCACTCACTCACCAACACACCCATACACACACTAACTCACCCATACAGCCCTTCCCAGATGTACTTTTGAATCCATACAACCAGTGAATCACCCACTCAGACATGTATGCACAGAGTCACACAGCCCCCCACCCACCCACACAGACACTCAGGCACTCATACAGATACTCAGACAACAAATCAATAACCCATATAGACACTCATGTAGCTACTCACCAACCCATGCAGCCGCTTATACACCAACTGAGACACTAATACAGATTTTCACACAGTTTAGTCACTAACCCATACATTCAGTAACACATGTTCAATCACTCAGTTATACAGTCAGGTACACACCAACTAAATAAGCCATTCAGGGACTTGTAAATTCACTCTTTCTTCAATACACCTTGGCATAGATATATATGAAAAATATTTAAACTTTACAGAATAACACATTCACTGGATGATGTCATCAGTGATGTCATCAGTGATGTCATTTGAGATGTTATCAGTGATGTCATCAGTGATGTTGTGGTAAATAATTTAATTACCGGGACTTAATTTGATACAGAAACATAATAAAATAGCTCAGTAAATAAGAGGCAGAATCCGTGGTATTAGAGGTTCGGAATGGGCTTTATTCCAATGGTCGATTATAATCGGTTGCTCCAGGTTCCATCACCACGAAGGTTCAGGAAGTGAAGTACATACATTATTGATAATTAATAACTTTTATACAATAGGCATTACAGCGAAGCAAATGCAAGAGGCGTAACAATTGATACCAAAGATAACATTTCACGTGCGTAGCTGAAGGAGGCGTAATTGAGAGTAACAAGGAAACGTCATTGGTTGTGATGTTACATAGGGGTGGACCTATGAAATAATTTCGCAATGTCAGCAGAAATACTTTGCAGAGATGCGCGCGCAGCAGTATGACGTGTGATTGACGTGCAGCTAGGGGGTGAAGGGGACTTGACATTTAGCTCTACATGTGGCGACAAATGTCTGGAGGGTCAAGTCAACCTAATCCCAAATCATATCTAACATCCTATGTTTAAAGAACTATGTTATCCAAAAGAGAGGCCTTCTTGGAGTAGAATCTTATTCTATACTGACTATACTGACTGTTAGTGCGTGTACAAGCGTCTAAGTGTCTACACTAGATGCGAGGGCAGGAATCTTCCATAGTAACAGTGCTATGAATTACTTGCATAAAGACAGAGAAGCCGGGCCTTTGCTCGGTAGCTGGCAGAATGTTTACTTAAGCTACTAGACAGGAATGCATTGGGCAGGGAGCGGAGCAGATAATTTCCGAAGGTGAAATACAGTTCTTGGCAGGCAGCAAGCTGATGTCAGGCATCGTGAGCCGCGCAGAGGATGAGACAAAGTTCATGGTCACAGATGCAGGCTCGGACTGGAGCTTCAGAGACAGAAAGCAAGAAAAGCTTGATGACAGAATCAGGGCCTACTTGCCTGGACTGTAAAATGGCATAAGTGAACCATATAAAGGCGGTGGCCTTTCGTACTTAAGAATGGAATATCCGGCCCATTCATGGCGGATCAACAGAGGACATGTTAACGGTGGACGCACATGTATTTGCGTCTTCATAACTGGAACTGGAGGGAACATACATGTACTTGTAACATGCACATAGAACCGTTGGGGTCCAAGATAGGGGACATAACTGACCAGAAAAATCCATATTTCCACATTCCCTCCTTGTCCCCTACTTGCCCGTCAAGAGATATCAATCTTCATTAATCCATTGATCTGTTCATATAGCATCATTTGTTCTTCTTTCTTCTTCCGGGATCTTGAATGAAAATCTTGATGTGGAATGCACGATGTGGCACACAGACCACAAATCGCTGGTCCACATTGCAGGCATAAGCAGCAACTGAATAGTATGAGAAGGCCAATACCTAGGAAGGATAGAACTCTCCATCCCCAGGCTGATAACATGCTCCAAAACCAACCGGACCAAGTCCAGATGCCTGGATTCTGGTGTATCTGGCTCACAATCTTATGAAGGCGCGTTATAGCTTTATATACAGATGGCGAATTTTCTGGTATGAAAATGCAACAGCTTGATCCGATGACCCTACAAGCTCCGCCCCTATCGGCCAGGATGACGTCAAGGACAAGACGATTTTGAAGCACAACAATCCGCATAGCAGACTGCTCTTCTGTTAAATTGCCTAAGGCGGAAATAGTTTCGTTCACTACTGCTTCAAGGGTTCTAGTCAATCTACGTATCAGCTTACTATTATTAACGGTACCTATATAGGGAAAGAGACCTTTATTGAAATCTGTGTATTTTTCCCATGCTGTTTCAGTGTAATCGACTATTGGGAGACCTCTCCTTTCTCTATTGTGTACTAAATGAGTATTTCTGTGATAATCAGGAGGAGCTAGGAAAACAGGTGGCAAAAGGAATCCAATGTAACAGGTACCATCCCAATCTAGAGGCAAACGTACATATGCCGTCTGACCACATATAAAATAGGAATGGCGGGAAGCTCTAAATGTAGACTTGCCTTGATCACTGAATTCTATTACAGTGGTGCATCTACTATGGCCCATATGTATGGAACCATTCTTTCTTACACATAATTCACCTTTTACTGGAAATACTGACATGGCGGGCAAACTTGGATTAGCTTCGGATTCGACATTCAAGATCAGGAGATTAAGCGTAAAATTACCTAATCCATATACTTCATTTTCTAGATCAGTTCCTGTTCTTTTGGGAAGTCCCTCCTTGTTGGGGTGGCAGACTTTAAGTAAAACTAAGTTCGGATTTCCCCATACCCCATTGTCTTGATAAACTGCAGAGTTCGAATCTTGGGAATTAATTAAACTAAACCATGCTCCACAGGAGCCGTTGTGTGTGAACGGGTATGGGAAAAGAGGTAGAATTCCTTTATAGTTCTGATAGGGAGGGAGTCGGCCACATATCCAACAATTTGTAGCATTGCTAACCTGATGTGAATGATGTAACATACTAATAAAAGTGTTATTGCGCAGCGCAAATCTGTATGACAATTCATGCGGAGGTAATTCGCTAAAAGAATGTTCAGCAGTAATATTATAAACATGTCTAGAAATAGGATAACATATGTGCAACAATATACTTGCAGTAATTATTAAAAGACTAAGGAAAAACAAAATTAATAACGTCACTGTACAATGACTACGCAGTGATTTACAGTACGCCTGTCGTTTCAGCATTTTTCGGGTGCATTCTCTATTCAGGTCCAAGGGATACATGTCAGAGACAATTCAACCGCTTCACCTCGGAGAGGACTTAAACAATCAAATTGCTTGACTGATTGGACCTGAGTTTTAGTTTATAAAGTTCGGCATTACTCTTTTCAACAAAAGGAAGTTTTGAGTCAATGGGTGAAGACACACAAGGTGTAGTTTTTATATCTGATGGTAGTCCATAAAATTTCTTGATATGACTTGAATGTACCCAGCCTTTTCTGCCTTCGATCTTCACGGCTGTCCTCGTCGTTAATAACACGAGCTGAGGCGACCTCCACCTAGGATCCAGCTGAGTCTTTCGATCAAAGTTCCTCACTAAAACGAGATCCCCCGGAATTACGTCATGGGGTTTCACTTCAGTGTTGTCAGGAAAAGCTGCAGCTACCTGTGAACGACAAGATTGTAGTGCAGACATCAAGGAAGCCAAATAATCTGTCAGCATATTACAGTCAATATCAGTTATTTTACGTGGTATAGGCGTCCCCCACATATTTGGTGGTCTGCCAAAGATCACCTCATACGGGGATAGCCCTGTTCGAGAGTGTGCTACCATTCTCATGTAAAAGAGTGCAACTGGTAATGCTACTACCCAGTCGACACCTTTCTCCCTGCATATTTTGGACAGTCTGATTTTTAAAGTTTGATTATGTCGTTCCACGAGACCTGCTGCCTCGGGGTGTCGGACACAATGAAACTTCCACTGATATCCTAACAAAAGTGAAACGTGTTTCATTAGTTCGGATGAGAACGGCTGGCCGTTATCTGAGTAGACAGCACGTGGTAAACCGTATCGTGGGAAGAATTCTCGAACTAGCTGCTTGGCAGTAGTCGGGGCAGTGTAATCTGAAACCGGGTACGCTTCGGTCCAACGGGAAAGAGCACAGACAACTACGAGAACATATTTGAATCCTCGACATCGTTCCATCTGGATATAATCCATCTGGAGAATTTCAAAAGGGTGATCAGGAGGCTGAAATCCACCCTGCTCTACGGGAATGCTTTTTCCTGGGTTGAACGACAACAGATAATACAGGTACGAACTTTTTGTTTTGCTGCTGCTCGTAAATGCTTGTTGAACCAAATATGTTGAATGCTGTCTAGCATAGCTTTCTCTCCTAGATGCGCTGGACTATGGACAGTGTTAATAATGACTTGGACCATTGAATCAGGAAGGAACCACACAGATTTTTCCTTCGTCATCCATCCTTGATCTGTTTGGATCCCTCCTAATTCAGTCCATTTCCTTATTTCGTCTGGAGTAGCATGTGTCTGTATGTCAATTACATCAAGAGCGGGATCCTTAACCATCATGCAATGTGTTGGTGTCTGGACTATTGTCTTTGTCATGTCGGATGTTTGAGTTTGAGCAGTCTGTTTAGCTGTTCTGTCAGCTAGATCATTGCCTTGAGAAATGATATCAGTAATTTTTGTATGAGCTTTACATTTCATAATCGATATTGCAATGGGCAAATGTATTGCATCTAATAAGGCATGAATGAGGGGTCCGTGCTGAATGTGGGCACCGTGAGAAGTTAAATAACCTCTCTCTCGCCACAGCACGCCGAAGTCATGTACAACTCCGAATGCATAACGTGAATCAGTGTATATGTTGACTTTTTTATTTGTGGCTTGAATACAGGCTTGTGTCAGAGCGACGAGCTCTGCTGCTTGAGCGGACAAGGTATTTATACACTTGGTTTCAATAATTTCAGTGTCTGTTGTGACTGCGTAAGCGGCCACTAACTCTCCTGTACTTGTTCTCATACATGAACCATCTACATACAACGTCAGGTCTGGATCTGACAATGGAACATCTGTCAAGTCTTGTCTGGGTTTCGTCGTGATTGTAATAACATCAATACAATCATGGGCTAATGGGTCTGTTCCATTTACAGGTAAAAGTGTGGCAGGATTCAATGTGTTACAACGTCTGATTTCTATATGTGGCTGAAACAATGTTAGTTCATACCCTGTAAGTCGTGCTATAGTCAAGTGTTGTGTTTGCGTTCGATTCACAAGAACCTCTACTGCGTGTGGTACTTGTACTGTCAATGGATGTCCTAACACTATGGCATCGCTTTGTCTGATTGCTAAAGCTGTCGCTGCCACTGATTTCAGGCACGCAGGCAGAGCCTGAGCTACGGGATCTAATGTACTAGAAAAGTAAGCACACGGTTTGTGTGATCCTGCTTGTTCCTGTGTGAGTACTGACAAGGCAGTACCTTCTCGTTCTGTAACAAAGAGTGTAAAATGTTTTCTGTAACATGGTGTTGCTAAAACAGGTGCTTGGCATAGAGCTTTCTTTAAGCTTTCAAAAGCTAGTGTGTGTTCCTGAGTCCAAGGGAGAACAGTCGATGTGGCTGCCTCCTGTGTTGTTAATTGAATGAGTGGTTTTGCTAGAAATGCATACTGAGGGATCCACTGCCTACAATATGAAGTGAGGCCTATGAAAGCCCGCACCTCCTTTTGTGTCTTGGGTATTGGCATATTAGCAATTAGCTGGATACGATCTGGTGTAAGCTGCCTTCCCTCCTTGGACAGCGAGTGACCAAGGTAAATAACTCGCTGGACACAGAATTGCAGCTTAGAAGGGGACACCTTGTGCCCCTTTTCGGCTAGAAATTGTAAAACCGTCAGTGATGCTTTTTCACATTCAGGTTCGCTTCGGGCGGTGATCAGCAGATCATCGACATATTGAAGCAAAGCAGTGTTAACTGGCATGTGGATACTGTCGTGTTCTCGTTTCAGTGCTTGGCTATAGATGCTGGGGCTTTCTGTAAATCCTTGAGGTGCGCGTGTGAATTTAAAGCTACGTCCATTTAAACTAAATCCGAACAAATATTGGCTTTCCGGATCTATTGGGACGCTGAAAAAGGCATTCTTGAGATCAATTACAGTATAGAATGTTGCTTCGGAATCAATAGCTGTCAGTAATGAAGAGATGTCTGGAACTACGGGGTATTGTGGTACAATACATTTATTTAATTCGCGCAGATCAATAACCAATCGATATACTGGGGGAGCTTTTGGATCAGTTCGTTTAAGAATCGGAATTATCGGTGAATTACATACATTGGAGTCGGTCTCCACAACCACTCCTTGGCCGATAAGTTCGTCAATGATTTGCAGTAAAGCCATTACAGCATCTGGGGGTAACTTGTATTGTCGCATTCGTGGTAGTACCACTCCTGCCTTTAGTGTGACTCGATAGGGTGTAATGTTCATGCAACCAACATCTGTAGGGCCTTGTGCCCATAAATGTGTGGGTAAAGTCTGCAGTCGGGAATCCATATCTCGAGACACATAATGACCTTTGAAATCACGTAAAAACAATCTTACTCCTTCCGGAGAACAACATATTATAGCTCCTAGAGCTTTCAGTGTTTTTATTCCTAACAAGTTTTCTGGACATGATTTAGTAAGCAATAAATCTGTAGTTCTGGTCAAGGGTCCTATCGTAAGTGGAAGAGGCTGTGATACTTCATTAACAATAGGTTTTCCTGAAAAACCAAGGGAAATATTCTGTGAGCCTGAGAGGGGTGCCCCTGGAACTTCACTACGTTTTATGGTTGTTCGACTTGCCCCTGTATCGAGTAAAAATTTTCTATCTTGGCCTAATAATTCACTATGTACATAAGGTCCGTCTTGATCTACAGGGACCTCAATAAGGGGTAAGTCAACTTCCCTCTCCAGGCTGGTTCATGCGTATCGTTGATAATCAGGATAGTCATACTGTGCGGTCTGGTACAGTTGTCGTGTAGTGGTTTGTGTGGCAGCAACAGGCAGCGCTGGTGCAGCTGGCACAAACTGTATAGACTGTGGTGGAACTGGCATGGACTGTGCATGTTGCGGAGCTCCTTGTTCATTCTGATCCTGTCTGGGTGGCCGTGGTCTTTCTTTTGTATTACCTATGGCGATATTATGTTTTAAAACTGGACAATCGTGTACGTAATGACCTGGCCTTTTACAGTAATTGCATGTCCCTTTTACAGGTCCTGTTGAATCACCGGAATGTGTCGTACCCTTTTTATGTCCTTCAGCTGGAACTGTCTGGGAGACTAGCATTTTCATTTTCGTGTCTTTCATGCGTCTCTGTTCATGTTCTTGTTCTTCTCTAATTCTATTGTAATGATACTGTAACATTTGTAACATTTGTGATGGGGTATTACCTTGCCATGTACTCTCGAATTTTAATACTCTATTCTTCACTTGGGGCAAAGAATTTTCAACTAATTTTGTCACAAACAGATGTGGGTATGACTCGCTACTTGCTTTTATACCACTATTTATACCAAAACATTTTTCGAATCGGGCATAGAAATCACTAGTGTCTTCATCTTGCTTTTGTTTACAGGCTGAAATTGCACCCCAGTCTTCCTTTTTCGTAGTTAATAAACGTGGCAATACCTGTACTAGTAAACCTGGCAGTGCTTTAGTTTTGTCCCCAAGCCCCGAACCTGGACCTCGGGCCTTTTCTTCATTTTCTAATGCTGTCCACTCTATCTTTTGGTCTCCTACCTCCCACTCTTTTTCCTTGAGTTTTTCATAAATGCCAGCAGGCATTAATACCTTTAATATTGTCATAATGTCGGGATAGGTATACTCTCCCATGAGTAACATGTCTTTAATTTCTCGGTGGAAACCCGCTGGGTCTTTGTCATGACTGGGTACCACTTTCTTCATTTCTAACAATTCTATTTTCGATATGGGCGTATATACATATACACGTTTAAACTGATTGTCCTCGCCCTTTATTGGGTGTACTTCTCGTAAGGGATTCTGTCTGTCCATGTAATACATCGGTCTTTCCTTGATGGGCAATGAGACATGTTCTGGACATACAAAAAGAATGTACTGCTTTCTAGATTCTAGTATTTCCTTAATTAACTTAGTACCTGAACCTTTCCATCTATTCGTGAGTAATTCAGTCAATATATCAGGTAAGGGACCAGGATCTGAATGTTGGCTTTTATATAGTATAAGAAGTTGTTGAATCATATAAATCCCAGCTAAACGCTGTTCATCTGGGGTGAGGTTCAAAAATGTGTGTGCTATTGTATCATCATCATACTTTCCGGGACTGTCAACCCAATGAACGGCTGACCTGGCTAATTCTTGTTCATCCATAGAATCGAGAAAATGATAACCCCTTCGTTCTCGCAGTAATTTGTCAGCGGCTTGGAACGAATGCTCGGGGGACCTTATATTTATTATAGGTGTTTGGAAATTCCTGTTATTATCTGGACATATCGGACGTATTGGGTCAGTAAAATATCTAGTACTATTACAAGATCTTCCTCTACCTACATAGGCTATGGTTTCTGACTGTCCTGTGGACGGTCCTGATCCTTCTTCCTCCTCGTTTTGTTCAAACTGGTCTACCGTTAATCTTTCTTCGTGTAGGCGTTCTAATTCTTTACGGATCTTTCTGCACATGGCTATTATACATTTTTGCCTATCATGTCTCCCTTCTGATATATTCTGGCTCCATCTGGTAAGAGTTTGCATTATTTCCGGGTCTACCCCCGGTCGGTCTTGATTTCTGATTACGCAATTTATGAGGAAACGTAACAGTTCCCCTTGTATCTCCACTTTCTGGTATTCCATAGCTCTGTTAATACATTCAGGGTCTCGCCCTGTTTGGACATAATGATATATATTATCTAGATGCATAGTCATTCCTGGTAACTTCCCTAAATACACCGCGGCTCGTCTGATACGTAATGATGCCATGATCATTTCGTCCTCTTTGCCGGGCACAGGGTCATATCTACAATCTATAAGAAGTTCCTTAAGCGTGCGGGCATTTATGAGTTTGGGGGTACGTGGATGTGCTGACTCTTGAAAGGTAAGTTTATTTATTCTGGGTGGCGTAGAAAAAATATTGGTAGCACCTCCAGTAGCCCCGTCTGGAATATCGGGCGTGAAAGGATTCGTAGAACGCGATACAGCAACTATAGGTGTGGATGACACAGCTATAGAAGTAGCTGTAGGAACGGAAGTGGAAACGGACGTGCTTGCCGGAACTTGTGTCAGGATTTGATGCTGTAAGGATACAGGTACAGGATCTTGGCGTTGAACCTCCCCGGCCAACGGTCTATGTGGGGCGGGGTTAGCATACTCGGGAGCTGCGTCATCTAAATATGAGGAAAGAAAAACATCTTCTGCGGTTCTAGGATGCCCCTTAGGATGTACCTTTATTGGAAATAATGGGGGTGGCAAGTCTTTTGGTATCCCCGCAGTAGCCTTAGGTAATCCCTCGGCCAGAAGGGGATACATACCCTTCATAAGGGCATGTCTTTGTCTGTCTACTTGTTCTGATTTTACTCGTGTACCTTCTTCAATTAATAGATTTTCTTGAACTTTATTTGAATTCTCTTTACTCTTCTCTTCCTGTCTACGTGCTTTTTCTGTTCGTCTATACGATTCTTTACGCCATAATTCAATGGCGTCCTTCTGTGATTGTCTAGCTTTCTTTTTCCATAATTCTTCCTCTACTTTCACGATGCACTCTGCATCCCAGGTCCCAGTTGCGGGCCACCTCTGACTTTCTGGTAATTCCTTAGTGTAGTCTACCCATAGATCAAGAAATAATATAGCGTCTAGGCCGTGTTTATGATACATGAAGTACCCTGGAGTGTCCCTAGGAGGAATAGGAACAGCTTCTTCGAGTACCCCTTTTCTAGTTGTGATCTGTCTTAGTTTTGAAAAGAGCGGCATATTGACAACTGATCTGATACTTGGTTTTGAACAAACTTAATACAATAAAACACAATAATGAACAGTCATTCATACCACATGCAGGACATATCAATACATTTAACATTTAACATTTACATGAGCAACGATGATGATGACGATGATCAAAAAACTTAATCACTAAACATAATACTCGGCATTTAACGGAAATTTTCTGAACTTATATACTTGATATACTAGATATACTGCTAAACAGTACAGATACACTGCTAAAACAGTGCAGACCGGATTTGTGTACCCAAACCCGTCTGGACCGGCACAACTTATGTGCACGCCAGAACGCCTCCCCAGTAATGGTACTCACCGGGTAGCTCGGAACGGAAGGCCTCGGAACGGATCTGAACTGAACTTGAACCGGACTGGACTCGACTCGACAACTTCGGACACTTCAGGACATCGGAAACCTGGTGGGCCTCTGTATACCTCGGATCTTGCTCTCTCAGCTAGGCTCTGGTCGGGATACTTCGCACTTCTCACCGCCTCGTCCGGGTGTTGATCGCAGCCTCAGTCGCCCCCGCTTGACCGGAGGGAGATACAGGAAATCCTGCTGGTACGCGTTGTTGTCCGTCCAGCTGTGGCAGGAGACCGGGCCTGCAACGCACCGCCGGCGCGTGAGATGAGAAAGTGTCCCTATTCGGGCGCCATTTATGTGGTAAATAATTTAATTACCGGGACTTAATTTGATACAGAAACATAATAAAATAGCTCAGTAAATAAGAGGCAGAATCCGTGGTATTAGAGGTTCGGAATGGGCTTTATTCCAATGGTCGATTATAATCGGTTGCTCCAGGTTCCATCACCACGAAGGTTCAGGAAGTGAAGTACATACATTATTGATAATTAATAACTTTTATACAATAGGCATTACAGCGAAGCAAATGCAAGAGGCGTAACAATTGATACCAAAGATAACATTTCACGTGCGTAGCTGAAGGAGGCGTAATTGAGAGTAACAAGGAAACGTCATTGGTTGTGATGTTACATAGGGGTGGACCTATGAAATAATTTCGCAATGTCAGCAGAAATACTTTGCAGAGATGCGCGCGCAGCAGTATGACGTGTGATTGACGTGCAGCTAGGGGGTGAAGGGGACTTGACATTTAGCTCTACATGTGGCGACAAATGTCTGGAGGGTCAAGTCAACCTAATCCCAAATCATATCTAACATCCTATGTTTAAAGAACTATGTTATCCAAAAGAGAGGCCTTCTTGGAGTAGAATCTTATTCTATACTGACTATACTGACTGTTAGTGCGTGTACAAGCGTCTAAGTGTCTACACTAGATGCGAGGGCAGGAATCTTCCATAGTAACAGTGCTATGAATTACTTGCATAAAGACAGAGAAGCCGGGCCTTTGCTCGGTAGCTGGCAGAATGTTTACTTAAGCTACTAGACAGGAATGCATTGGGCAGGGAGCGGAGCAGATAATTTCCGAAGGTGAAATACAGTTCTTGGCAGGCAGCAAGCTGATGTCAGGCATCGTGAGCCGCGCAGAGGATGAGACAAAGTTCATGGTCACAGATGCAGGCTCGGACTGGAGCTTCAGAGACAGAAAGCAAGAAAAGCTTGATGACAGAATCAGGGCCTACTTGCCTGGACTGTAAAATGGCATAAGTGAACCATATAAAGGCGGTGGCCTTTCGTACTTAAGAATGGAATATCCGGCCCATTCATGGCGGATCAACAGAGCACATGTTAACGGTGGACGCACATGTATTTGCGTCTTCATAACTGGAACTGGAGGGAACATACATGTACTTGTAACGTGCACATAGAACCGTTGGGGTCCAAGATAGGGGACATAACTGACCAGAAAAATCCATATTTCCACAATGTCACTGACCATGTCATGAGTGATATAATATGTGACATCATCACCAGTGCATTGCAAGCGCGCGAGTTATAGTTAGCTCAACTAACTATAACAGGCGAATTTCTCTGGTTTTATATGAGTCAAATGTCCAACTAACTATAACGTCCCTGAAACCTATTGTTTTTTCAGTGTATATATACATATTATACATATATATATATATGAACACTAAAAAAAAACTAAGGTTACTGGGACGTTATAGTTAGGAATCAGCATTTGAAAAACCTTAGAAATTCACTGGAAAACCAAAGGTTACACGGTCGTTATAGTTGGGAAATGGAATTTAAAAAAAAACTTAGAAATTCACTGAAAGGAGGTGGAGGTGACAGTCCCCAGGGCTGCATGGGGAACCATCCAGGCCCCCTGCATTATTCAAACATTTGCCCGAGGGAGGAGGCGGTCCCCAGGTAACCCGCATCAATTATGAAAAATGACCCAGGGAGGTGGAGGTCCCCAGGGCTTTAGGGTTGGGATGGGCGTAAGTTGCATAGTTGCGCTACGCTGAGTGCGTTCTGTGAAGGCTTCAGGGCATTTGGTATAAAATAAATTCACACGGCGGCCCCCGTCGTGACAGGACTGCACCATCTTTGAAAAATTAAGAGGCTGTGGTGTAAACTGCTTTCAACCAATACAGCGTAGCAAGCCAGGCATAATGAACTTTCCTGCACATTCAACCTTCTACTAAAGAAAAAATGTGCTTTTATTTAACAAGTGAGTCCGAACCCACTGTGGGAAATACAATGCTGCTTTTCTGAACTACGTGTTCCAGAATGCCAGGAATTGAGTGCAGCCCACTGAGGGCGAAAAACTAATTAAGAGATATTTAAATAAAAGGAAAGCAATTTGTACTTACTTGCAAGCTGCCTATGAAGAAGGGACGAAGAGTCTTGAAACGCGTCAGGCTAAAGCTAATTAATGGACTTGGATGTAAAGGAGAGTTGCCAATAAATGACCGGAAGGTGGGCCTGCTGCTGAGTGCGTTCTGTGAAGGCTTCAGGGCATTTGGTATAAAATAAATTCACACGGCGGCCCCCGTCGTGACAGTACTGCACCATCTTTGAAAAATTAAGAGGCTGTGGTGTAAACTGCTTTCAACCAATACAGCGCAGCAAGCCAGGCATAATGAACTTTCCTGCACATTCAACCTTCTACTACAGAAAAAATGTGCTTTTATTTAACAAGTGAGTCTGAACCCACTGTGGGAAATACAATGCTGCTTTTCTGAACTACGTGTTCCAGAATGCCAGGAATTGAGTGCAGCCCACTGAGGGCGAAAAACTAATTAAGAGACATTTAAATAAAAGGAAAGCAATTTGTACTTACTTGCAAGCTGCCTATGAAGAAGGGACGTAGAGTCTTGAAACGCGTCAGGCTAAGCTAATTAATGGACTTGGATGTAAAGGTGAGTTGCCAATAAATGACCGGAAGGTGGGCCTGCTGCTGAGTGCGTTCTGTGAAGGCTTCAGGGCATTTGGTATAAAATATATGTATATATATATATATATATATATATATATATATATATATATATATATATATATATATATATATATATATATATATATATATTACCTACCGGCGGTCGCCAGTAGGTAGTTATAGTTAGGACCACGTTTCCATAGGAAATCCGCAACATTCTATTTTGAATAACTTTGGCGCCGGTCGACGAATCCTCGCGAATTTTTCAAAATAGGTGGGGCGCTACGCTCCGCTCCTACCCTAAAAGTCTCGGGGGGATTCGTCAAGCGGGGGCTGAGATAAAAGGGGGGTCCCAAAACGCGTTTTTCCCATGCATTTTTCCATAGGACCTTTAGACAGGGCTACAGCCCGAACGGCTGAACAGAATTACTAGAAATTTGGCAGAGAGGTAGTCCTTAGGTCAAGGAAGTGCCTTTTGTAGGTTTGGTGTAAATCTGTTCAGTAGATTCTGAGAAAATAGCCTTTAAATCAATATATATATCTGAGCCAGCTTACGGTGCGCTTACGGTACGGTTACCGTACGCGTACGGTGGCGTGCGCGAGCGCGATTCTGATTGGCTCTTAGATCTTAGTAAACATTCGAATCGGCCGAAACCAGGAAGCGGCGGCCGCCATTTTCTCTCTCGCACTGAGAGTGATGTTTAAAATATAAAGCACAAAAACATGTAAAGGGGCTGTTTAGACAGCTCCCACACACATAGCCATGTTGAGGGAGTCCCCAAAGATCCCCCAAGGCCAAAAACGGAATTTTTATTTTTTCGCTAATTTCGCCGATTACGCTTACCGTACGCGTACGGTAAAAAATTATTAAAAAAAAAAATTATCCACATTCTCCCCACCCCGTGTGCAATTGGTGCCCGAAGTGCACCAATTGTGCATGGCTTATCTGAGAAGAGATAAACTAAAATATTTAAAAAAAAAAAAATTTAAAAAAAAATTATCCACACTCTCTCCACCCCGTGTGCAAATGGTGCCCGAAGGGCACCATTTGTGCATGGCTTATAACACATACGAAAAATTAAAATATTACCTTTCAAAACGAAGTGCATCATATGTCCTCCATGTGCGCACGGTGCGCGAAGCGCATCGTGCGTACATGGCCCATCTAGCGTAACGTGGGCACGCGGTGGGCGTAGCGCACCGCGTGCCCACCGTGCGTGCACGGCACTAACTGCGTAAAGTGGGCGCGCGGTGCGCGAAGCGCACCGCGTGCTCACTGTGCGCGCACGGTGCGCGCACGGAACAAACTGCGTTAAGTGGGCGCGCACGCCACGAATGGCGTAAAGTAACTTAGCATTTAAAACCAATGAAATTCCCCCGTTATAGTTAGTGCAGGCAACTATAACTCACGCGACCGCAATCTTCTGCTGATGACATATGTGTCTTTATGAAAAAAAAATATTTGTAATATATGTATAGCTAAAAATGTATGGAAGAAGACATGGGCAAATAAGTGTCTAAATACAGTATTAGCATCAGCAGAGGATTGCGGTCGCGTGAGTTATAGTTGCCTGCACTAACTATAACGGGGGAATTTCATTGGTTTTTTATCAGTAAAATTTCCACTAACTATAACATGTGTGAAACCTATGGTTTTTTCAGTGAATTTGCAAGGTTTTTTAAATGCTAATTCCTAACTATAACGTGTGTGAAACCTATGGTTTTTTCAGTGAATATATATATATATGAACACTAAAAAAAACTAAGGTTACTGGGACATTATAGTTAGGAATCAGCATTTGAAAAACCTTAGAAATCCACTGGAAAAACCAAAGGTTACACGGTCGTTATAGTTCGGAAATGGAATTTAAAAAAAACCTTAGAAATTCATTGAAAGGAGGGGGAGGTGGATGGGCGGAAGTTGCATAGTTGCGCTATGCAAAGCTCCACAAAACAGTAAAAAATCGCCACGAGCAAAGAGAGTTCCGTGAACACACGGATTTGCTTGTTCCGCCCATTTGCGTTGCTTTTTTACTGTTCGTGAACGGTGTTTGTGTGTTTGGGGGGAAATATCTCAGGAACACGCATTTTGAAAGCGCGAACAAACAAAAAATTCCGTAAAGCTGCAGATTGTGGAATTTTTGGCAATTACGCATTCTCCGCGGAACTACCACAATTCCATATATTCCGCAAGGTGAACGGAATTTACTGCCCAGGCCTACTTTAGGGATCATAGGAGGGGGGCCCCGTATGACCCCTCCTATGGTTTGAACATTCCCTTGTTACCTGGCCCACCCAGGGACGGATTAGAAACTAAATGCATGGGACCACTCTTTCTTTTTTAAATAACATTTAGGTAGATTTGCGGATCCAGCGTGATTCCCACTGATTTTATTTTTTTTGTTATGCTTTTTTGGTCCTGCAGGTCCCTGTGGGACCCCCCCGCCAAGAGTCCAAGGGGTTCAATGCGTTTCTACCCTGCTCCCTTTACTTTTTTTAAACATTTTTGCTGTGACTTGGTTCAACCAAATCACAATTTGACTGTCAACACTTCCTGGTTTGAAGTGTTTGCAGCCAATCAGATCTCAGCACGAGATTGGGATGGGTCTCTGATCCACAACGTCCCTATATATGCAACTGGAAATTTCTTTAAATCGCTCAACAAGTACTGAATGGATTTACAGCATTTAAAAGAAAGGTCGCTTTCTGCACCAACAGCTACATTTATGCCAAATCTGGTGAAATTCTGATCAGCAGTTCGGGCTGCAGCCATGTTTAAATTTCCTATGGAAATTAACATGGGGAAAAGGCATTTTGGGACCCCCCTTTTTCTCAGCCCCCACTTGACGGATCACCCCAAATCTTTCAGGACAGCAGCTGAGGTGAGCAGCAGTCTAGTTTGGAAAAGTTCATGAGGATTCGTCAATCTATGCAAAAGTTACCGGCAAAACAAACAATGTTCCTCCTATGGAAACTACATCCTAACTATAACTACCTACTGGCAAGTATTTAAGTATTTAATAGGAAAGTAGATGGTGCCTTTTATGATAAGGATATTGGAAGTCACCTTCCAGTTTCATAATCTTATAAAAGGAACTTGGTCTTAGACTTTGTTCCTGAATTCAGTAAAATATGAACATGTGAAGATGCCAGTCCTGTGTATTTATCATATACGTGTTATTTTGGGACTATTACAAGTACATTTTGAAGGGAAATCACATGATCGCTCTGACCTCATAGTTGGCTCCTGATTCATGTCTCACTTGGATTTTAGGTGAAAGCAAGTTTGCGCTATAGTGGTAGATATACCTTTTGTGAAATCCTAGTGGTGTTTGCACTGTTCTCACCACCTTACGCCTCATTTGCAGAGATTAACAGGGGGTTAACGCTATGTTCTGCAAAGTCATTGTGAGGTCATCTCTCATCAACTTTAAAGCGTAAAAAAACCTGAAAAGTTGTAATTGCCGTTTGTGCTGGTTGAGCGAGCAACATCGCAAAACAATAGTAAATCTGGGTCTCTTTGTGAATTCTCTTCAGGCTTTTCTGAGACTGTAGAACTCCAATTGCCAGGAAGCAAGCTCAGCAACTTATGTCATGTACCACAATGTATGTGAATTTTTCTGCCTTGCTGATGGCTTAGTACATATTCATTGGTTTTTGGCATTTCTCTGACCTGAGCTCTATATTCTATCTCATGGGCTTGCTGGGATATCTACTCTTTGCCTTAGTGAAATGTATGACTCATACATATATTTTGGAACTGCTTTCCAACTTCCTGTATTGTTTGGGAAATATAGGGATTGAACTCACTTGTCTGATTAGTGATGCTCCCATCAGCGCAGGGTAAACAGTGGAAACAGCAGCTAGGACGTCCTGGGGCAGTGGATATCCTGTGTCCAAGTGGACAACTTTCACTGCAGACTGACCTTGGGGCCTGTAAGAGAGAGAGCAATAGATTCTATGTGAGGGAGAGTCATTGACACAGAATAGTGGAGGGTAAAATAGAATAAGAGAGAGCAAAAGAAGAAATGGTCAAGAAAAAGCACAAAGACAGAGAGAGATTAAGAATACATTCACATTGGGACATAAATAAATGGCTAGATATTACAGCTAAGGAGAGTAAGTGACTGCCAGGATCTAGAAATAATCTGTTATTTTAAACAGGCTGTCCACTGCACTGGGTTGCCTAGATATCATTTATTTACATATAGTGCTCATACTGCCATTTGGCCACGTGACAGAACTTGCAGAGAGTCATTGAGGAGGAAGGGCCAAATGAATGTTTGCTTAAGTGGAGCCAGAAATGTAGGTGGTAAATGCAGCCAGCTGTGGCATTAATTAGTAACAGGTTACATATAGATAAATGCAAAGAGTGTATTACTATCCTAGCTTGTGAGTGACATTACTAGGTCGAGATGTACGTATGGTAGAAAGACCTATATTTTTAATAGACATCAACTCCATCCAGTGGCATAACTAGGTTGCAAAGAGCCCACGTGATGCAAAGTAACTCGCCCCCCTCACTAGGGCGACATTTCAGTCTGTCAGCTTCCCCGACATTCCTCAAATTCATTTGACAGAGTCTACATCTGCCAAGTCAAACTCACTACAATTCTTATATACTATTGTATTTCTACTAACTGCACTGCATTTCTGGGATTCAAAGCCATAACTCTAAAAGGCATTACCAAAGCCAATATGTTTGGCCATTGTACAGTGCATGCAGGGACCCCACCCTCACACTGTTGACCTCTCATCCGCACATCCCTCAAACTGCACTGAGATCGGTTTATGGCTCACTCCGCACTCACACAGGCACAACTTTCAATCTGTAGACCACATAAGACTCACTCTGCACTCCTGCAGGCACAACTTTCAAACTGTAGACCTCTTACCCTGCACTCACAAAAGACTATGTTAATTACATTCACAAAGACGCATCCCCCACAATGCACTCACAAAACATAATGGCTATAGTGCTCTCATTCAAGCCCACTACGCACACATACACTGTTTACTAGGAAGGAGCAGAGTTTGGACAGATGGTGGCATAGGGGACACAGGCTGAGTATCTGGTGCAACTGCCCACTAGTGTAATTCAAAGCTTTTGAAGTAAGATACACTAAAAACTGAATGTCCACTTATCTAATCTCCCATAAGCCGCACTTGGACCAGCACTGCAGGCTATGTCAGTCTGATCTCTGTGGACTTTTATGGGAAGAGTCCTGGCGTCAAAATAAAGTCCCACTTGCCTTTTAAAAAACAAAGTGGTGTTTTTTTGTAGTGCAGGCATATTTATAAATACAAAGAAAAAAATAAAGAAAATCAAAATAAACAAATATGCTTACTGTGGTGGGCATGTGTGTCAGTAAACAATAAGTTAAAAAGAAAAGCTTCACACTGGTCTGCCATCTTGGAACAGTTAAGAAGGATAGAGTAGGCAGAATATCATTTCAAGAACGTTGCATGGTTTTGAAGCTTTCCGCAGTGATTTCCAGTGCTCTCCTTAAGAAAGGTGTGGTTCTGTATCAATGGCAGCAGAACTGCTAGTACTGTGAACCTTAATTAGCACTAGTCTGCATTTTCAAGTGAGTTTCTGGGGGATGAACTATAAGAAATATCTCATGAGGTCGGACTTCTCTGAATGCAGAGTAACCAGGGGTCTAACTACCTGTGGTGGAGCCGGCGCAATGCGCTGAAGCCTAGAGGTGAGAGGGGGCCCAACAACAACAGACCCTCAAGCCCTCAGAGGCTTTACTGCAAAGTATGAGGATTTTCTAAATGACCTTAGTGAAAAATGTCCTAATTTTGAAAAGATAGGCTGAAGGATGCTGTTTTCTTGTACACAAAACTAAATTTAAATACCAATAAATGAACTGTGCAAATATTTAAAAATAAATACACATAAAAGGACAAGTGAAAAGTTTTTTTTTTTAAATATTGCAAAGAGTGATGGGAACAAAGATTTTAATAGGGTCAAAATAAATAAAGACACTTTACCTGGTATTGCACAAATGACGACTATTAGTAAGGTCAGTGTGTCTTCACCACTCATCGGCCACCATTAAGTAGTGTGCGGGGGCTGGACAGACTGGAGGCGGGAAACACTGGAAGTGGGAAAGGGTCACTGGAAAGGGGCAGGGCCACAATGGATCGCAGCGGCAAGGGTGTCGAAGCAAAAGAGAGAAGGAAAAGAAAAAGTGCCAAAGGTACAGGGAAAAGGAAAATGGCAAGAGCACGAAAAGGCAAGACACTGCAGAAAAAGCAGAAAAAAGAGAGACAGAAGGGCAGCCCAGAATCAGAGTAGCGATGCTTTACCACTATACCACCAGGGCCTCAAACTCCTGACCAGAGAGTCCGCAGCAGCAATGGGGGCAGCAGCAGCTACCAGGCAGAGCTGTGCAGATAAGGGAGCAGTCCACTATTAAGGTCAGTGGATTGCACCTTCGGCGAGCAGCGGCCACCATTAAGTAGTGTGTGGGGGGGCTGGACAGTTGGGAGGTGGGAAACGTGAGGAGCTAGAAAGGGTCACTGGAGGGGGGGCAGGGGGGATCGCAGCAGCAAGGGCAGTGAAGCAAAAGAGCAAAGAAAAAGTAAAAGTGTAAAAGGGACAGAAAATAGGCAAAAAGTAAAAAGGCAAGAAGAAGCAGAAAAAGGCAAGAAGAAGCAGAAAAAGCTGAAAAAAGATATTCAGAAGGGCAGGGCACCAGCAGAGCAGTGGCGCTCTACCACTAGACCACCAGGGCCTCAAACTTCTGACCAGCGGGTCAGCAGCAGCAATGGGGACAGCAGCAGCTACCAGGCAGAGCGGTGCCGTGAAGCGAGCAGTGCACTAGTAAGGTCAGTGGAATGCCAATGGACTGTCAGTGTACCTGTGGATACTCTGCCAGGAAGAAGGGCTGCTATGCTGCTGAAATGACACCGTGTCTGCTGTGCTGCTACTCTGAGGGAACTGCTGCCCAGCTGTGCTGAACTGCTGCCCTCTTGCCTGGATGAGAAGGACTGGGCTTGCATCTCTTGAACCCAGAACCCAGAGTGACTCCAAGGGATAGTTGACTGGTCTCCTGATCTGAAGCCTCAGGGACAGAAAAGGCTTCCATCAACCTTGTATCTGCACCTGGACTCGACCAAGTGTGAGTCTACCCAGCCAAATTGAGCCAGCTCAGTCCTTGACCCTTGGAAGTTGGCCTAAAGTTTCTTACCAGCCTCTGTGGATCCAGCGTAACTGACTCATCTCCTCTGCTGCACGGAGCAAACCTGACCAGAACTGATGCATCAAAGTTGCTGCATGGATTTTACTTGTCACAAAGACCCACATCAAATTGCAGCTCTTTGGGACAAATGCGTCCCGATGACTGTACGATGGATGCATCCTCAGTACTGACACTTGAGGGCAGCCTCAATGATGATGATCAGACTCTTCATCGTAGTCTTGCAGCTCTTGGGAACTAATGCATCGCCTCGGACTGCATGCCGCATCCTCGACGCAAGACTTCGCATCGCAAGCCCCATCAATGGGATCCTCAATGACGATGCCAGCTCTTGCATGGCAGCCTCTCTGCATCTCGGAACCGATGCATCTCTCTCCGGCTGTGCAACGCATCTTAAACACAGATCCTCGCAATGCTCCACAAACCAGGATTCAAGGTATTGTGTTAATCAGGCCTAACTGGTTTCCTATATCTGGCCTATGCACTATTGCTTTCCAAGTGAACTTGTGACTTTTTCCCGGTCTGACGTGACCAGAATATCTACAGTATACCTTCAGTGCCCTCTGAAGACAAGAGGGTCCATATCCCTAAAAGTCTGGTGCCTGAATTTGCTCTAGGTGATGATATTGACAAGTTGTTTGAAGCTCATGAGATTGCTTTATAAATGCATAGGATCCCTGAGGAGGATTGGGGCACTAGTCTGTGGAAGCACATCCCTAGTAGGGGTGGGCGGAATTTGCGTAATTGCGTTACGCAAATCTCCGCGAAACGGTAAAAAATCTCCACGAACACGCAGAAATTCCGCGAACACGCGGAATTGCTTGTTCGCTGTGCTTTTTTCCTGTTCGCAATTGCTGTTTGCGTGCTCGAGGAGAAATATCTCGCGAACATGCATGTTGAGAACGCGAACAAGCAAACATTTCGCGAAATCGCGGAAAGCAGACTTTTGAGCAATTTCGCGTTCTCCGCGGAACGCGAAATTACGCAAATTCCGCAAATTCCGCTAGCGGAACGGAATTTGCCGCCCAGGCCTAATCCCTAGTAGGCCCGGGTGGAATAATAATTCTGCTTGTGGAGTTGGCAGAATTCAGGCAACTCAGAGCTACTCATGTAACACAGAGTTCCTGATAAATTTCACCTTCCTGTGTGTGATGGAAATATAATCACACTGGTGCAAGCAAGGCTTGGTACATATGTACCCAGATTTGCTGCCTGATAGCGAGCAAGATTTGTCGTCCACTAGCGCAAATTCCGGTCACCACAGATCCTCCAGCAGCTATTTTTGTGACGCCGGCAAACACGAGTGTGCACGGATGGATCTCGAGCAGATTCTCTCTACTCGAGAAGCAGCCAAATCAATTAGAAAATACCTTTTCGAGTGAATATTCCACTCAAACTGATAGTTTAAGTTGTTTTTATTGTGAAAAGCATTTTTTTATTTAAATGTTATGCCCCAGTGACTCCAACTTGCTCTTCCTGTCCAGAAAGATCCTCCAGGTGCTTTGTCCATTAACCTGGTCACTTTTCATTTGGATTTCAAGGGGAAAGGATAACTCCCTTTGTCTGTAATTCCTGTTGCATACATAATATTAGCTTTCAAGCACTTTGTTTTGGTGACATCACAAGTAAATTCAAACATTTTTGTGCAATGGTGTTGTTAAATTCAGGGCATGCACCAGTATATATTTGTACATTTCTTGATTTTTGAAATTTGATTATGATTGCAGTGAGTGGCCTGGAGTTGCAGTAGGGGCCTAATATATTTTTTGCATTTACATTTTTATCTTTTGTAAGGATCAACGGTTGCACAGCTAAGTACATTTTCTCTATGTTTGTTAAATTTGCACTATTTATTTATTTTACCATGTGGCGTGTCTGCCCACAAGCCATTCCGCGAGTTGTAGTCATTGGGTACATAAAACAACTGTTTCTGTTGTATATGTTGTTTAACACATCATTCGGACAAGGGATGCCATTAGATTACATAAAAACTGAGTTTTTATTTTTTCCAGCAAAAAGTGTATTTTGGTGCGGTAATATTTGATGCCTTGGGGGGATGTGAGTTGTTGTAAAGATTTTATAGCTCACTTAATTTTCGTTTTTGCATTGCTGAATTAGTGGCAGTGCTTTCTTCATTGCTTACCATGCCACCTTTGTCTGGCAAGTGTGTGTGTTTGCCATAGGCCACCATTTTGTCTTTGTTCGCCATGCCATGTGGCTGGTGGTCATTTTGTGTAGTCAGTGTCCATAGGCCTGCACGTGTTCTTTGTTGTTCATGCCTCCTAGCTTGTTGTTGTTTGACCATGTGGCCATTTTGTGTAGCCAATCAGTGTGCTTTAGTTATAGGCCTGCATAGTTTTTCTGTTGTCCGTTCCTCCTTGCTTGTTGTTTCTGTTTGACTATGTGGCCAGTGGCAACCTTGTGTAGCCAGTCAATGTGCTTTTGCCATAGACCTGCATGTGTTCTGTGTTGACCATGCCTCCTTGCTTGTTGGTTGACCATGTACCTGGCAGCCATTTTGTGTAGTCAGCCAGTGTGCCTTTGCTATAGGCCTGAATGTGTTCTTTGCTGTCCATTCATCCTTGTTGTTGTTTGACCATGTGACCATTTTGTATAGCCAGTCAGTGTGCTTTTGCTATAGGTCTGCATACGTGTTTTGTTGCCCGTGCCTCCTTGCTTGTTTTTTTCTTTTGACTATGTGGCCAGTGGCCACCTTGTGTAGCCACTCAGTGTGCTTTTGCCATAAGCCTGCATGTGTTCTGTGTTGACCATGCCTCCTGTTTGTTGGTTGACCATGCAACTGGTGGTGGTCATTTTGTGTAGTTAGCCATTGTGCTTTTGCCATAAGCCTGCATGTGCTCTTTGTTGTCCATGCTTCCTTGATTGTTTGTGAACATGTGGCCAGTGTATTAAATAAATCCTTTTTTCAGTTGTCAAAGCCATTTTCTAGGGACATTCAAGAGAGCTATGCCTTTTTGTTTATTGGTAAGTTTTTTAAACTTTTTCCCTGATATGCTATGCTGTGCTATGATAGACATATATAAAGCGCATGGCTACCCGACGGGTTTCCTTGCCCTGAAGTCTTGTCCTTTCTAGCTAACGCAGCATGAGCTCTTCAGAAGAGGTACGTTTTAGGAAGCTTCCTAAATCTAATTTCTTCCTTGGTCAATCTGAGTGAAAGACGCAGGGCATTCCAGAGTTTAACTGCCAAATAGGCAAAAGAATGTTCCCCACTTCTAGTTCTCTTAACTATAGGAACTACGAAAAGCTTATGATCAACTGAACGCAGAGTTCTGTTGGGGATGTAAGGAGCTAGAAGCTTCTGGATTAGGGGAGGACTTTTGCTATATATCATTTCATGAGTCAGAAAGAAGGACTTGAATTCAATTATTTTGCATACCGGAAACCAGTGAAGGGTTACAAGAAGCAGAGGAAACCGAGTGGTATTTTGGAATCTTCAGCAATGTGCCCACTACAGCGTTATGGACTGGCTGCAGATGATTTCAGATTAATGTGCTTGAGGATCATTGTAATATGTATGTATAGTGTTTATATAATATTATATGCATTTTTTCCATTTTCCCATCCACCTCCTTGCCTCCCACAGGATTTCTCACAATCTCAAGTGAGACGCCAGCAATTACTTTTTTGTATTGTTCCATTTTGCCCTGGCCTGCACCCCTTGATTGCCATAGGTCTCTTAAGCGATAGGCAAACATCAGCATTCAACGTTTAAAAGATTATTCCTTTTTTTCCCTGGCCTGTCAATGCACCCCTTTCCTGCCATAGGTCTCTTAGGCCATAGGCACACAACAGCATTCACCATTTTAAGGATGGATTATTCCTTTCTTTTCCCTGGCCTTCTCCTGCACCCCTGCCTGCCATAGGTCTCTTAGGTTTTTCGGGCTGGACTGTTCCCATGGGGAGCACGGTCAAGACTGATTTGCATATGGCTGGGTTCACACTGGGATGATGTGGCAAGCAAAATAACGATAGATTAAACCTAGATCTGTGACTGGGGTTTAGCGTTTGAAAAGTTTTAACGGTCTGTCCATCATTTCAGTTTGTGATGTTGCTATGTGCACCCTAGGTGGATAAGGGAATGCCCAGACGTGGGTCTCTTGCTTACTGTGCCACTGGATTCAAGTTAGCCTGGCTGATGAGGGAGGATTCCCCGAAACTGGCCCCAGGATGCTTGTTTCCAGTCCAGGGAAGACCTGTCCTGGCAGATCATGCTAGACTGTTCCCATGGAGAGCAGGGGCAAGACTGATTTGAATATAGCTGGGTCAAAACTCAAAACTAGGGTGAAGTGACATGCATATAATGATGGACTAAACGCATATATGTAACTGGGGTGAGTATTTGAAAAGTTTTAACAATCAGTCCATCATTTTATTTTGTGATATTGCTATGTGCACCCTAAGTGGCTAAGGGTATGCCCAGATGTGGACCCAGTGCTCGGTGCAACACTGGATTAAAGGTAGCCTTGCTCATGAGGGGTGATACCCCAAAGCCGGTCCTAGGATGCTTGTTTCTGGTCTGGGGAAGACCTGGCTTGGCAGTTCATGTTGGACTGTTCCCATGGAGAGCAGGGGCAAGAATGATTTGCATATGGCTGGTTCCAAACTGGGGTGACGTGGCAAGAAAAATAACAATGGATTATACTCAGATATGTGACTCAGGTTAGTGTATGCAAAGGTTCAACACTATGCCCATCATTTTATTTTGTGATGTTGCTATGTGCGTCCCAGGTGGCTAAGGGTACACCCAGATGTTGGACCCTTGCTCGCTGCACCACTAGATTCAAGCCACCCTGGCTGATGAGGAGTGATACCCCAAACCCGATCATAGGATGCTTATTTATGGTCCAGGGAGGACCTGGCTTGGCAGTTCGGTCCAGACTGTTCCCATGAGACACAGGGTCAAGACTGATTTGCATATGGCTGGGTCCAAACTGGGGTGGCGTAGTGGGAAAAAGAACAATGGATTTAACCCAGATCTCTTGACTGGGACAGAATATTTGAATCATTCAGCATTCTGTCCATCATTTTTTGCAGTTACACTTTTCACCCTAAGTGGGATGGGTATGCCCAGACGTGGGTCCCTTGCTCACTGTGCCACTGGATTCAAGTTAGCCTGGCTGATGAAGGGTGACATACCCTGAAACCGGTCCCAGAATGCTTGTTTCCGGTCCGGGAAGGACCTGGCTTGACAGTTCAGTCTGGACTGTTCCCATGAGGCACAGGGTGAAGACTGATTTGCTTATGGCTGGTTCCAAACTGGGGTAGCGTAGTGGGCAAAATAACGATGGATTTAACCCAGATCTCTTGACTGGGGGAGAATGTTTGGATCATTCAGCATTCCGTCCATCATTTGTTGCAGTTACACTTTTCTCCCTAAGTGGGATGGGTATGCCCAGACGTGGGTCCCTTGCTCACTGTGCCACTGGATTCAACCTAGCCTGGCTGATGAAGGGTGACATACCCTGAAACCAGTCCCAGCATGCTTGTTTCTGATCCAGGGAGGACCTGGCTTGGCAGTTCGGTCTGGACAGTTCCCATGAGGCACAGGGTCAAGACTGATTTGCATATGGCTGGGTCCAAACTGGGGTGGCGTAGTGGGCAAAAGAACAATGGATTTAACCCAGATCTCTTGACTGGGGAATAATGTTTGAATCATTCAGCATGTGTTGCAGTTACACATCTCTCTTAGTGAGGCAGCCAATACACTCATGGCAATGAGCAGTGAGTCTGAATTGGACTTGTCTCAGTTACAAAGTACCCAGTCGTTGCAGGAAACTGAGCAAAATGGACAACAGGAGCCACAGCCAGTGACAGTTCTTCCTGAAGTAGGAGCAGAACAGGAGCATGAGCTTCCTGGTGAGCAAGATGTAAGTGAACCATTTGGCTTCCCAATCTCTAGCAAGAAAAAGAAAGGGTAATCCACCGTATTCTCCAAGCCCCCTTTCTGATAATCTTGACATGGATTAGACCCTAACTGTCTGAGAACTTGCACGAGGGACAAGAGAAAAGAAAAGATGCGGAAAACCTTACAATTCTGGAAAGGGAATGTGATTGGGACAAGTCAGTATGAAAGCTGGCTCAAAGAAAACTGATATGACACCCCCTATTAAACCTGCTCAGAGGTATTTGGCACTAGTTCCTCCACCACCTGCTTCCATAGTTGTAAGGACCCCCCTGAAACATGTATACACTACTACCTCAGTTAAAGTATGCACTGCAGAGAGGCAATCAACACACCCACCTACCTGCAGTTCTTCTTCAGGCATTGGCAGAGGCACACTAAAAAAGTCCTCCTCCCTAGTGTTAGACTGCATTGCATCCAGTGATGATTCTCTCAAGATGCACATTGAGTCTACCAGCTCATGGTTCTCTGTGAAATTTGCTTGCGTCAGTGGCACCACAAAAGACAACAATCAAAGTGACTATTACGGGCATGTTTAGGCAGGCGGGTACCTATGAACGCAACCACCCAATGCCATGTTTGTACAACTGGAAGGTTGCTAAAAATGTTAGCGCTGGACCTCCTCCCTTTTTATGTCAACCCTAGCCAGGCTTGCGCTTTCTCTTCGAGATATGTTAAATATACTTTGTGGGCTTACAGCCTGATCATTGTTTTTCATTTGGTTCTTAAGTGTCCTCAAAACTCCTTGCTTCCATGTGATTAATCTTTCCTATTTGTCCATCCTTTTCGTCAGTTGATTTCTCCCATGGAGCAGTGCCCCATTTCTTGTAGCCTTACACTTGTTACATTTTAGCATGTGTTCAGGGACTACTTTTCCCTTTCTCTAAGAGAATTTCACATGACCGCTCAATGTTTCAAGTGTGGAGTTCTTTAAAACAGGGCTGTAATTCTTGCTATCATCTCCTCACAGAGAATGTCAGATGCAGTTTTTGACAGACCGCTTAAATTTACTTTCTCTGACATCAAAGTGAGAGGATGTCTCCCTTCCCACAACCTCTTCGATGCTTCAGACATCCCCACGCCCTCCCTTTCCGTGTGCAGTAAATGAGTGCTTGGATAATGATGTTTGGTGCCTGACAAAGCAACATTGATAGTCATCTTAGACTTTCAATCTCAAATTCACAAATGTTTTACAACTTTTGAATGGACTAATGGTATGGAGAAAAAAATAGATTCTCAGAGCAAAGTCATCACTTAAAATCAATAATTCACTTTTTATTACTCAAGAATTTACTTTAAATTAATGTACTTTGCACCAAACTGCGGGAAAATATAAAAATAAAAAGTCGGAGTAGATTGCAACAAGTTTGCACATCAAAGTGCTACTTGCTATTATAGAACTAGCATTGACTGCTTTGGTACACATGGGGCATTTGACAAATGTTTCATCTTAGAACCCATTCTTCCCCAAATTTGTTAATTTGAAATAGAATGAAATCAAGATGAACACTACATTTGTGAACTATAGTCTTCAATCTTTGAGTCCTTTCTTTGTATTCATTTCATTTTTGCAGCCCTGAGGTTGAGCAGCAGCTCTTTATTTAATGTATGCCCAGGCTTAGAAAAGACATCATCTTTTATTTCAATGTTGGTAAACGCAGACATTCTCACAATCTAAGTGTAGGGAGATAGCGGGCATGAGTTTGGGGGCATATTATCAAGATAGGCGATAAAATTATCCCCGATTTAGCGGCAGAAAACTGCCGCTAAAACGGCGATAATGGGCTTGATAATATACTCTATGGAATTCCAATTGAATCCCATGTTAGATGTCCTTCACCTGTAACATGGGCTTCAATTGGAATTCCATAGAGCATATTATCAAGCCCATTATCGTCGTTTTAGCGGCGGTTTTCTGCTGCTAAAGCGGCGATAATTTTATCGCCTTTCTTGATAATATGCCCCTTGGTGGCTGTGATGTAGTTGTGGATGCGCTGCCCTATTTTGACACCTGCATCTCACACTACATCATCAACATCCTGCTGCCTTCAAGGCACTTCAACATGGGTGACCAAGAGTTTGACAATCTACCGGTGCTGCTCGAGTTCTATAAGATTCACTACCTGAACACCACCACCACATTGACTGAGCCAGGCACCAGGTAATGCCAGGTCTGAGATGGGGTGTGGGCAGGTACGGTTTGGGTGCTGGAGAGTGAGAGGGTTGACATGGTGGCGGGGGTATGTAAATAGTGCTTACCACACCTGATGAAGCATTTTTGTTATCAGATGACCCCCATGTCATCTGGTAGCCCTAGGTAAAAGGTTGGTTTAGTGGTCTCTGAGGAGTATCACTTAACTGTGTAGTGCATTTAGGTAAGAGGGGGTGCTTTTGAGTATGGGTTGGGATGGAGCATGGAACTCCAATAGTTTGAAGTGAATTTTCTCTTAGTCACCAGAGCCAAAACCGACAGCTAAATGACAACCAGAAAATTGGGAGGGCATCTTTGGTAAAAACAGAACCTCCAGATGTAAGGATGATATATGCTAGGAGAGTGGGTCTCCCGGTTGTCCTTGGCCCCACCAGGTAACATTGCCATCGCATGGAGGATCTCGCACCCTCCATTGCTTAAGAAATAGAGCATTCTAAAGAGAGCTTGGTTTTAAAAGTACGGGGCAGCCTTGGAAACATAGCAATATAACACACTTTTCAAGAGGCGCGTCTTTGTTTATAATTTGTATTACACGTAGCTCTTGGAAGACATTGGCATAACCTGAACCATTGCAATAGTCTCAGGAGGCAAGCGGCACCATCACTTATGACTCCATAAGTGATGGTGCCGCTTGCCTCCTGGGACTATTGCAATGGAGCCAGGTGATGAGCCATATTTACCTCATCCCTAGCAGACTTCAAAGGCATGTAGGCAAACTCCCGAGTGCAGGAACTTGTCCTTAGTTGGACCTGGAGTCAGGCTAGGGAAGGTGTATGCTGTCAAGAGCTTAGAGCCAGCGAGAGAGACAGTTTTGCCTGTACAGTCTTTTTATAGTTTAAGCATGGTACACAAAGGAACAAGCAAACCATACAGAGCTGTTCTTACATAAACCAGTGCCTGGAAGAGACAAATAAAGGTGATCCACCAGTGTAGTGGGCAAGGGTCTATCTGAAACTGGTGGCTGGCTGCACATGAATGGTTCTAGCAGGCATCATGCAATATTTCAAGATGTTTTAAATGCTAAAACACCTCAAATGGGTAGTGCCAATTAGTTGGAATTCATTTACGAACCATTGACGCATGCAAACTTGAAGATGAAAACCGTTATTATCTGTCCCTGTAAATTTAACCTCAGCTTTCACCGTGTTTATATGGCTTTGTTTGGGCTTTACTAGTCCAAGAGCCATTGTAATAAATGACCAAATTTACTAAAAGATACCCATCCATATTAATTCAATTGTTTGTTACCATTCGTTTTTAGGTTGAGCCTAAACTGTCCTTGCACTGTCGCTTCGAGACATGTTTTATATACTTTGTGGGCTTACAGCCTGACCATCGCTTTTCATTTGTTTATTTTAATCTCCTAAGTTACCCAACGGCACTCTTATCTATGTCACTCCACTCTCAAAATGTACTCCATTCTATCTAGGCCACTCTACTCTACAACACTCTACTCACGTCAACACCACAACAAACTTTACGCCATTCAACTCTGCTCTATACCGCTCCACAGCACTCTATAGCACTCCACAACACTATTCAGATCTAAAACTGTACTCTACTCTTAACAATCTACTTCACTCAAATTTACGTCCTTTCGCTATACAACACTATACTTCCTACATTACACTGCCACAACACTGCACGTCACTCCATAACACACCATACCACTCAGCTGAACTCTACTCAACTCTATCCAACGCCAACCCATAACATTCAACTCTATTCAAATTTAAAACACTTCACTTCACGCTCCTTTACACCAATAACTTTTAGCCATACTGAATAGCAGCCACACTAGAGTACAACATGCCCAAAACATATTGGCAAAGCCCTAGGCGAGACCTAGTGGCTATGCCAATGCTTGTTTTTTTGTGGAAGGAGTGGGGTTTTTAGTATTTGTGGTAGCCATCTTCCTAAAACAGAAGGTTCCCAGCTGGACCTATTTTGCCAGAGTTGCTGTTCCAGCACTCCACCACGTTGTTCTGCAATTGTTTGGACAAGCTTTGCAGCAGAGTGTTGTTCACACTATCCACCTGACGACAGACATGGGGACAGGTTGCCATGCAACTGATTACATGTGTATTACTGACACTGAATTTCTTTTGTGGGGGTTAGGCAACAGCTTTCTGCAGATCTCACCACTAAAGAAGGTTTTAAGGGCGTTCATGGCAGTAGCAACGTTCCGCATGGAGAAATCCCATATAGCTCCAAAAATATTGGAAAACTTTAACAGCAAGTTGTTGGCTGCGACCCAGAGGTCTCAGAACTGGATTTGTTGCCACGGATAATGGCAGTAATATAGTCAAGGCCATGGCAGATGGTGGATATCTCATGGTCCTGGGTTTGACGCATTGCATCAACCTGACTGTGCAGGACTTTCTAAAAAAGGAAGACATATTTAGCAACGTACTGGTCAGCTACAGAAGAATCTGCACTCATTTTAGTCATTCTTCTAAAGCTCAGAAGCATTTGAGGATCTTTCTGCATGCTAATAGAGTACAAGTTAAAACCCTCATACAGGAGGTGCCATCACATTAGAACTCGACATACTTCATGTTGCAACGTCTGTTTGAGCAGTACAGACCGATCACTGACTATGTCCTTCAAAGAGGATGGGACGCAACTTGGATAATCATGACCATGGAGGTGGACAAATGGGGGCTAATAAAATGCCTCACATGAGTGCTACTTCTTTTTGAGGTTTTCACTTGGGAAGTCACCAAAGAGAACAATATGATCGACCAAGTTATCCCATTGTTTCATCTGCTACAGGACCAATTAAAAAAGTTTTTGCAAAGGTTTGCGAGTGTGAACGCCGAAGTGTATGAGTTGGTTGAGAGCTTAATCTTTTGCTTGGATGTTATTTCAAGCCTGCAAAGAGGCATTTTGTCCTCCAAAGAGTACATCTGTGCCACAAGGGGATGTTTGACTCTACAAGAAGTGGATTGTTGAGCAAGAGAGAGATATGGGAGAAGAATGGCTTGAAGTTAGAGTCCCCGGCAGACGTTCTGGTGTGCATCCTTCAACCTCCACAAAGAGAAATGCTTGTGACCCACAGCAGCCAAAACCAACAAAACCAGCAATAACACCAGCAACAGACGTACTGGGCCCAACCTCTGTAATGGCTTGGTTTCAAGTGGCAGGGCTTAAGTCAAGTGCAGAGGTATAGGCAACAGAGGTCGAGCAAGTGGCAGCACCAATGACCATTCAGAGTATGATCCAAGACTATCTGGATGACCCAAGAGAGGTCTACGTGGATCAACACCCATCGGTCTATGGGTATAGAAAGATGCGTCATTGGCCAGAGTTCAATAGACTGACAATAAAGTATATGGCTTGTCCAGTAGCCAATGTTTCTGCTGCCCATGTTGTGTCAGTTGACACAGTTGTCACAGTCAGAAGGACCAGTCTCTTGCATTAAAATGTGGAGAGACTGACCATGATTAAAATGAACCAACATTTCATACCACAAGATTACATTTTTCCTGAGACATCAGAAAGGGAGGATGACAGCAATCAGTCAGACTCAAGTGCGTTAGCTGACCAACTTCTGGGCGAACCACCTGAGTTTGAGTATGAACTCTATTTCCCTGACTAAGGAGGCCACAAAGAACTTTAATATTATTATTGAACTGCTTTGTGAAAAGAAAAAAACTGGATATAGCTAAAGAAACATTATATATTTGGTCTCACAATTGTGCACCCCCCACCATTTATTCACATGGCTGTCTAGGTTGGATTTGGACCAGTGTGCACCGAAGAAGCCTCCCCATTTGCTTAAAGGACATGAAGACAATGCCTGCCTCCGCACATCCCTAGCCTTCTTTTTTTCATTCTGCAGCTGAGCTATCCCACTAAAAAAACACTATGTAGAAGACTGCCACTGTGTTCCTTCCATGGGAAAATGAGGAAATGCAACAGTGACAATTTTGCACCACTGTGCTTGGATTGGAACATGTAACTATTGCACCAATGAGTGATATTACTGAGTGAGTGTGAGTGGTAATGATTGCTTGTTGTGGCAGACAGTGAAGATGTTGTTCAAATATTATTTGTAAACTTGATTTCAATGATCTGCAATGTTTGGGTTGATGGGTGATTCTGCTTCAAGGTGACTGTTGGCCCTTTCTTTTAAACATAGCTATTTTTACTTGCTGTTAGACCCAGGGTTCCAGGGACCACTGACTCCGACATGGTAGCTTGGCGCGAGGGAGGTTGGCACGCCCGAGGCTATGTGTGAAGTAGTTGTGCAGCACACTCGCACTCTGACACAGTAAGCACACACAATAAGGAGACACCACTCCAGTTTCATTTATGAGATCAAATATATTGATCTACTTCTTGGCAGGGTTATAAACGTAAGGCTCCCACAGTCTGCAGGGTAACCGGTTTTTGGTAACCTCAAGTCAATGCGGACACAATTCTGTGGCAAATATTCAATACAGGTCACCCCTTCTAAGCACCGATTCCATGCAGGTAATCATTCTCATTCAGATAGGTAAACAGGAAACTAGGCGCATTCAAGTATAACATTTAGGTAGGAATACTAGGGCAGATGTACATTCATTACAGGTAATCACCCTATTGCAGATACAGATTTCCTAGGCAGATCTTCAATACATGCAAGATTTCTTAGGCAGAGGCTCCATACCGATGTAAAGAGGACACTCCAGCCGGGGCAGTTCCCAGACAGTGGTTGCTCGCGTCTGGGCTTCTGTGATCAAGTGTTCAGGCCCCAGGATCCCCTGGGGCTATCTCTGCTGTCAGGGGAATGGGCCTTTGCGTGGGCGTAGGCCCCAGATCTCCTTGACTCACCAGACAATCCTCGTGGGGGAAGTCCGTTACAGAGGCAGCGCCGGCTCTGGTATGCGCAGGCTCCTCATCCCCAGTCAGCCCGCTCCTTCCTTCACTCGGGGCTTGGACTGGGGGAGGCGGGATATCCCTTTGCTCTCACCGGCCTCTCCGCTTCTTGCCTGGGTGGGCTCCGGTCTTCCTGCTTGCCTCCGGTCCCGGGAACCAATCAGAGCGCAGCTTCCTAGGGGTGCAGCCGGTGACGCGGCTGGAGCCCCGGTCGCTAGGGGACGCTCCCGCCCAGCGCGGCCTCGGCGGTGATCAAGGCGGCCCTCACTCCACTCAGGGGTCACGGCGGTGATCTGGGGTACAGAGCGCTTCCCTGACACAGCGCCGGGCAGCGATTGTGGGTCCGGTGCACGCCACGCTTAGCCTTCACTTCAAGTGCAAGATGTTTAGCGCTTCGCTGGCACAGCGCTCAGGGACAATGGCAAGTTCTAACAGTACAGCGCTTAGCTGGCACAGCGCTCAGGGACAATAGCAAGTTCTGGTAGTAGAGCACTTAGCTGGCACAACGCTCAGGGACAATGGCAAGTTCTGGTAGTACAGTGCTTATCTGGCACAGCGCTCAGGGACAATGGCGAGTTCTGGTAGTACAGCGCTTATCTGGCACAGGCCTCAGGGACAATGGCAAGTTCTGACAGTACAGTGTTTAGGATTAAGGGCAGATGCTAGATGTACAGCTCTCCACAGTACCTTAAGGGTCTCCTGGCAGCAATGGCGCCCTCAGGCTCACAGTGCTTCGCAGTCACAGCGCAGGTAATTGATTGCAGGTGCCTGTTGGAGGGGAAAGGAATCTGGCAGTTCTGGGCAGGCACACTGGAGCTGGTATCCCTGGTTCCCCTCTCACAGGGCAAGGTCAGCAGGCAGGCAGGGTAACTCATCTAACTTGGGGCAGCAGGTCCTAGGATCAGTCAGCCTCAGTAGTGTAGCAACCCCCATAGCTCAGCAGCCTTCACTCCACCGGAGGGTCCCCAGGTCCAGTAGTGCAATTAACTTGTCAGGTTTCCGTCCTTTGCTTTTATACCTCTAGGTCAGGTGACCCTCCAAAAAGGCGGCAAGATGGGGGTTTGGAAGGTTCTGGAAGAAACCAGGGACTCTCTGGTGTCTTTCTATGGTGACAAGGGTGGGGCTGTTAGAGTTACAGTATCATCCAGTCCCAGCCTAATCCAGCTACTAGTGCGCAGACAGGACGGTGGCTTCACCGCAGTAGCAGAGGTCAGTGGCAGACATGTTTTTAGGAGAGAGCACCTGCACCTCAGCCCTATTTAGCAGCGGTAAGGCACCCAGAGTCCTATGTCCAACAAAAATGGTGGTCAGTAGCGAGGCAAAAAGGGAAACAAAATGTAGGGGAAGACCACCCTAGGGCTAACAGGTCTAACACTTGCATGGTCCCTTCTTTCCTCTACTTTTTTTCAAGTTTTTCAGAGACCAGTCAGTTTAGTTAACAAATACAATCTATGCAAAATGCTCAAATTCTTTTGCTCTTTTTGTTCATCTACAGCAGTGTACTATAGGCCTAGCTCTCTAAATCTCATTTGGGTGAGGAGAAATTGGGAGTCGAACGGAGTCGAGTTTCAGAGTCACACAGACTCAGTGCAGGACTACCTCAACAGCCAGATGAAGGAAGTTATCTACTTCAAGTTCAAAGGGAAACCAACATGACTCAAAGAGACCTACTCAGCCCAGTGAACTTCACTGGAGAGAGGTGTGTTGATTTGGGAAATGCTGAGTAATGTGCTAGCCCAGCTGTCACCCTCTTCTAATGAAGTGGTTGTGGTGGTTGGCGGGTGGTAACTGAATGCAGCTTTGTCATGATATACGCACTCAGCTAAATAATATGACAGTTGTGAGATTGATCAGCGAGGTACCTGCAGCTACTTGACTGGGATTGGGTGGAAAATTGTTCTCACTTCTCGATTAATCACACGTGACATGATGACAGGAGTTATCATGTGTTAGATTGCACTGCAGCAGCCCATGCTCTTGCTCTGCCTCTTGCTCCACCCCTTATGAAGCTTACCTTCTCCTTGACTCTACAATATTGACATTTACTGTTTTCCAATCCACAGGCCTTCTTGTCTCTTCTACACTAAAGCTCCAACATTTCTGCTTACATTACTGGACTGGTCCAGCCATGCAACCAAGACACATATTCCAAGAAGAATGCAGATGCAATGCTCAATTTAACATTTATATACAGTATCATTTTTCTTCAAACACTCATGTTTTTTAGAAATGTGTACTTTCACTCATCCCTAATTTGACATTTTCAAACCTAGATGAGAGAACAATAAGATAATATAATTTGAGTCTCTGGGGTTAAAGGCCTGTTTGTAATGCATCAACTGAACTGTGTCATTCCTTCATTTCCTTCCACTGCAGATTTGATGCAGATGTGCTGCTCATTGACCTGATGAATATTGTTGTTGTGCAGTGTTTGTCTTTGTCACAGCCTTTCCCAACTTCCTGTTCCCATCCATACATCAAACCCCTATCCCTCTTTCCCCAGGCTATGTGATACATATTGCGCTGTGACTTACAAATGTACACCATAAATGGATCACAAATTTGGTGAGGCGGATGTGGTGAAAACGCCACCAATTCACTGCGGAATCTTCTTCATACTTGCAAAGTTACTACTCATAAAGTTACTGATGAAAAAGTTACTAGTCGTAAACTTACACAGCAAGAGTCAGTAAAGACACAAGTCTAAATTTACCTTTGTGAATCAGGCCCTCCAATAGTTACAGAATCTTTGCAACAAGGAGTAACTAACCCCTCTCCTGAGTCCTGAGTCCTGACTACTGACTCGAGGATTTTTTTAAGTTTATTTGAAATATCTTTCCAAAATTAGACCCCACATTGCTTAGGAGTTACTACTGCTGGCTAGTTTTTTGTTGTAAGAGTATTTTGTCATGGTGCTCTGGTCTCAGTCTTTAATAACCCACTAACTCTGTGTTTTCTTTCAGTCTAGTTGCCTGTGATTAATAATCTTTCTTGAATAATCCGACAGTTGGAGTTCACCTCATTTGGAATAGCTGTGTGTGAGCTTTGTGCTGTTTTTATTGTTAGCACAAGAACACTAATACCACCACCATTAATAAGAAGGCCTTTTAGTAAACCTTGCAATAAAGCTTTGGAAGATTGTGACCAGTACCATGGCTTAATTAATTCAGTCAATAACTTGAAGTGATCTTGAAAAACTAGTTGATGACTTAGTAGTGAAGTTTTCTTTGGAAGGAGAGAATAAATACTACATTTTTTGTGTTATATTGGCAGAGCCCTTACTGGGTGATATTGTTACAGAGGGTAGGACAAGGGCAGTTACTACTACATTAACTACTATACACTATAATAGATTGGGAGCTGAGTGCTGCAAAACCTCATCAAGTGAACGATAATTCAATTAAATCACTAATCCGTTGCTGGATTGTGCAACTATGGTGGTGGGGTATAACAAATGACTGGACTTCAGGAAGAGGCAAGTACCCTACTGAGGAATACATACATGGCAATGGACTCTAGGTAGAGAAAGTCTAAGATGAGAAGTCGATGTATAAGGTGTGACAAATTAATTTCAAAGGGCAGCTCTGTGTCACATTCTTGTGTCAACAGCAACACTCAACAATACTATACTATGCTAACTAGCAAAGAAAAGACAGATAATGATGATGACAAAGGAAAAACAGTCAAGCACGTTTATTTTAAGAGTAAACACCCATCTTTTGTACACACAACAGCCCACCCCCTCCCCAAGCCATAAAATGTCTGAAAAGGTTCAAAGTCCAGTGTCTACCCTTTCCTCAACATGTTGTCCTTCCCACCCTCTCCACCCTCAATATGCCCTCCCACCAAAATAAAAAAATCAATTAAAAAGGGCTTTGAGGGCATCGATTTCATAGGCCATTTAATTTGGAATTAGATGTAATGATTGACGATATAGCAGTCTTACAGCCTGGCCCAAGTTTTTCCCGCCCATGCATCACATCTCATAGCTACGTTATCAATCACAGCACTGAGTGAAAGGAATTATTCAGCCAGCCCAGAACACCAACATAATCATTTCAAACATAATTTTGGTTTAAAGTATTTTACAGTGAAACTGAACTTCATAGGTGTTATACATTGAATTACCTGTCATTTATGAGCAAGGCATATCCATAGAGATATGTATATCTCATTTGTTAGACAATTGATACTTGACTATGCAACATTAATGGAGCCATGCTGGTTGGTTATATACTAATAATTCCAATGGCCATGCTCTTCTTCTCTGACTCCCTGCCCCATTAGGTATAGGCTTATGCTGATAGCACCAGGCAGATGGGACACCCTTGGTGGAAAACAAATTTCCCATCCAGCATATTACAGTAGATAGGTGTAGGAAAGTGGAATATAATGTGATGTGACTGGGTGGTCTTACCTGGTAATATTATCACAAAACCCCAAAGATGTTCCTTGGATTCACACTAATAAATTGTTAGCTCAGTCCAGGTAGAATGGCAAAGAGCAGTAAGCCTTTACCAGAGAAACATGTTAAGCATTTCAGAGTACCCACATGGATGATAAGTAATTGACACTACTCAAGAAAAATTTGACACCAATTTATAACAATAGGGTGTATTTTTATCTTACTTTTGACATAAAAACAAACAGGATATCACGCATATAACCAGAGTTATAGATCTTTGAAGCAATATTTATTCACAGTGCAGTAAAATTCATAGACAAAATACCATTGAGGTAAATGGCAAAATACACTAGGGACAATCGGTCACTTGCAGGTCAAGTTACTTGGAACCCTTATAGGGGTAAGGTCATGCATGCCACCGGATCAGGTCACAACAGTCAGATCAATTTTACCTAGCTTGTGGAGTCTGGGTGCAGAGTTGTTCGGGCTGTCATTGGTGTTGAATAGGAGCCGCAGGTACTACTGGTTTTACCACTAACACAGTGCTGCAAGAAAGAAAATGCAAAAACACAACAGGTACACAGTTGCTGATATTGAATGATGGTTGCACGATGTTCTCAGTTGCTCTAGTGCTGAGTGTGGGGTGAGTTACCTGACTGGTGACCGACAAGCCTTAGCAGTGGTAAGCACATCAAAAAGCTTTGGGAACTTCAATGGGCCCGATAGAGTAACGTAACAGCCTGAGACTTTGGGGCAGGCAAGACTACAATTCCCTCGTTTGCTTTGTGTTGGTGGGCAAAGTTCTGTTGTTGTCAACACAGGCTTCATCTTGGTCCTTCCTTAAAGTGAGATGTTCAGATATGAGGTTCCGGTGTCAGGGGGTCCTTTAAATTGAAGTTTTAGGGTATTTAGGTGTGTGGGGGCTAGAAGCCAATGGGCAGCTAGTCCCTGCAGCAAAGTCTGCCCCTGAGGTGGCCATATCCCGTGGTGTAGGTCACCTTTTCTCCCCAGAACCCATAATATCTGCCCTCCAAAGATGGCAGAATTCAATTTTAGGTGTATAGACCAAGCTGCTCACCCTAGAAGTATGGCCGGCCTCCCTGGCGGTGTACATCTCCTGTATAGCTAATTTCACACCTTGCCTGGGTGCAAGCATGCCTGGGGAAAGGGCAGGGCTGTTTCCTTTTCAGCAGGACAGTTCAAATGCATATCAGAGGCAGTGTAGCCTTTGAAGCTCACCGCTCTGATGTGCAAATTCACTAGTCATCTGGGTAGGAAGGAGGTGGGGCCTCCTTTCAGCCCAGCTTTTGTCTCTGACCCCTGGGAGTGATCACACTGCCTGTCAGGAGGTAAGAATCTTGTCTTGGTGGCAGTAGGTGCGGGCTGATTTACCAGAACATTGTAAAGCTCGGGGCAACCAGGGCGTAACCTCTAATGTGCCCTCTGGGTTCATGCCACGTCACCCAGGGTATGAGAATAATGTCAGTGGTGAGAAGACACACTGTTTCATACCAAACATGACCTATTTTAGTGGCAACTTTACAGAGCTGCGAAGCTTGGGAGTACTTAGTTGTCAGCCCATGTTATCCCATGGTTCGAAAACACACATTGTGGTCTCCAAAGGGGAATGCCTCTATAGGAGTTTGAGCACTTTGCACTGCTCCTACCATCTGCAATGGCAGGCCTGCAGTCAGTAGGTCGAGTAGGTTGTGCACAATGGCACAACATTGTGCTGCAGACACGGGGACCCCTTTACCACCAATGCCCTGGGTACCCCTGGTATTATATAAAAAGAACTTATAAGGAGATAAAGCTTTTGCCAATTTGAAATTACCAAGTTGAACATAACAGTTTCAGGAGACAGCATGAGCACTGGGGTCTTGGCAGCAGACTCTAGTGCACTCATAGCCAAAACCATCCGCATTTGAGTCAGAAAGTGGAGTTGACAATACATAATGGGTCACTTTCCTACAACAGTGCATAGAAGGCCAAATCATGCTCAATGGAGACCTGAAGTTTTTCGAAAGCCTAAGGGGGGATTTTAATCTTCACCCATGGCAAGCCTGGCACTACTTACAGCTACAGCATTGCCTAAGACATCGCCTAGGTCCACGTCCTTGGTCCGTACAGTAACCATGGGCAATGAACTCCACTCTGCTAGCGGGAATTGCGGAGATTTGCTAACTATGCATTACATTGAAATCACGGGATTCATGCAAAAACTCTGACTCCGCCACATAGCGGAGTTAGCTGCTGTAGTGCACCTACAAGACTTTGATAAAACAACTTTACCTTTACATGCTAAAAAGCACATAACCAATTCACAAAAGCGAGCATTGAAAAATATCAGGCAGTGAGAGAGGTGATGATTTTGGGGTCCCCCCTAACCTAGGGGGAGGACCAAGCAGGTGCCTTGAACACAAAGAGCATATCATGCTGAACGATTGGTGGTCCCATCCTCCTTGGACCACCCCAAGCAACGGTATGGGCAAAAATACAGTGCCAACGAAAGGCCCAGCAAAGCATTATGGGGCAAGATTCTAGAGTACAGTGAATATTATAGTATTAGCTCTAGGCTGAGCTGGGAGAGCCCCTGCCGCTTTAGGAATGTTTTGATATTGGATACTATAATATTCACTGCACTCTAGAATCTCATCCCATAATGCTTTGCAGGGCCTTTGGTTGGAATTGTATTTTTTCCCACAACTGTGTTTGGGATGGTCCTTGGAGGATGGGACCACCACCGAATTGTTCAGCATGATGCACTCTTTGTGCTCAATGCATCTGCTTGGTTTTCTCCCTAGTTTAGGGAGGACCCCAAAATCATCACCTCTCTCACTGATTGCTATATTTTCATTTTCACTTTTGTGAGATGACTATGTGCATTTTAGCATGTAAAGATAGTTACTTGTTTTTTTTTACCAAAGGTATGTGAGGTTTCTGTTTTATTAATTGGGATAAAACGGAATGGAGTTAAGGAGAGGATTTTTTGTGGTACTCCGCCAACTTCGCCCACCCTTATCGTACAGTGCTCGTCAGTGTTGACCTAATTGACCGTGTGGCGCCGACGCAAAGGGGTAATGTCAAAACTCTACAGCACGCTCATGAGCCACCTCTTTTCCCAACCTCTTCTACACAACTTCCAAATGGCAGGTCTGCCTGCAGACAACCTTTGAGGAAGAGGACTGGACTGACATTTTAGAAACCCTAGACAGGGGCACCCGGGAAGCTCGCTTGAAGTTCTGCCACTTTAAGAAACTACATGATTGGCACTGGACACCGACAAAACTGAACAGGGCTGTTCTTTTTTCCCATGCGAATTGCTGGAGTTGCACTGAAGCCCGCTCTGAACTCCCTCATATTGTCTGCGAGTGCTCCTCCATCCAATCCTTCTGGTCCTATGTAGGGAACACCTTGGAGCATCCATGCCACTGCGAATCCCACTGGTATCCTCTTCCATGACACCTGGGACTCTCTCCCGTCCACAACGTTGATTCTTCACATGGCTCTGGCCATGGCTAAGATTTGTATAATTTGTCAGCGGAGGTCACCCGTACCACCATCCCAAGAGGATTGGACAGGAGCTATGATCCACAGGGCATTGCATGAAAGCGGGATATTTACAACTTGCAGGACCAGTTGGATGTGTTCACACAGACGTGGACCTCTTTCCTGAGAGATGATGCCTGATATAAGAGACATCATGCTCTCCTCTGCCTATTACACCCATCCCAGGCCCAAGATCGATACGTCCTTGGGAAGCATGGGTAACTTTTGACGTATCCCTGCAAGACCCTGTGTATTCCTACCCCAGCCTCACCAAAAGCATCTCTCCGACCTCTATCCCAATGCACCCCCTACCTTTTCTTCCTCCACAGCCCTACCCCACCGTTATCCCCTCCTCACCTTCCCCTTCCTTTCACTTGGTTATTTACTCCTCCCTTCTCTCCTGTCCCCACACTGTCCATCCCACCATGCTCCTCCTGCCCCCACTTATACCCCCTACCTGCCGCCCTTGCCCCTCCCTACCTCCCCACATTCATCACCTTTCTCCATCTGGACATGCAGCCATACAGACACCCCCCACCTGTCGAGATACCACTGCAATTCCCACCACCATAACCACCTCCCAGCGGGGACCTTTTTCTCCTCTTCTCTGCGTTTGGCTATGGAATTCGCTAGACCGACACTAAGGGACCCCCTTTTTTTGACCACGCGTGTTCCCCCCAACCCAGAAGATTTGGCTGCTCTCCCCATCTGGATCCATAAGACATGTCCTCTACCCTCTCCCCTTACCCTCAGTGACTGGTAGTCCAGTTCTCCTCCCCTACCCTTCTCATATGTGGATCCTTAGTCCAATGGCTCTTTAGTACTCATCGCATATGGAGATGTGCAGCACTGGGAAATTTGAATATGGTAATTTTGTATCTCAAGTGTTCTCTCCCTATCCCATTAACCCCATTTCATTGCATTGCATTGTATACTGTTTCCATACTTTGTCTTATACTGAGCATTCAATGTATGATTCTGTTTCAATAACAGTGCATAGAAGATGATGAACTGTAGTGCAGCGAGTGGGATATTTTATTTGTCACAGAGTATCCCATCGGCCAATTCAGAATCAGACCCTAAGCCCCACATTCCACCTAAGCATGAACTGAGATAGCAGAGTTCTGCTATGCGGAATTTCCGCGAAGTGCAAAAAACTCTGCTGCGCTACGCAGAGCTCCACAAGCAGTGGAGTTTCTTTAGATAAATGCCGTTCACGGTGATTTTCAGTGCCAGGTGCTTGTCTGCACTGTGCAATCATGGCGAACGGCACCATGCACAGTGCAAGAGGGCGCTACTTCCTTTCTGCCGCTCAAGAAGATTTTTTCTCGAGCTGCAGCTTTCTCAACTCGAACAGATGGTTTCTCAACAAGAGCGGTCGTGAGCATACACGTCCACTCTAAATAAGAAATCTGACTGCCCGTGATGATAAATCTCTCTGGGAGGTTGATTTTCCACGCTCGCGCTCTCCAACTTGACGTTGATGAACGCGTGCGTGGGAAATGTTTTTCGGAACTCCGCGATCTGCGTATAAGATGCATCCGAATGGAGTCAAACTAGACTGGCTGATGAGGGATGATGCCCCGAAACTGGTCCCAGGATGCTTGTTTCCGATCTAGGAAAGACTTGGCCTGGCAGTTCGGACTGGACTCTTCCCATGGAGAACAGGGTCAAGACTGATTTGCATATGGCTGGGTTTAAACTGGAATGGCATGGGGAGCAATAAAACTATGGATTTAAGCCCAGATCTCTGTACTGGGGTGAATGTTTGACATTGATCAGCATTCTGTCCATCAGTTGTTCCTTTTGCATGCTTCCTCATCGGGCAGCTCCTCATTGGGCCCGTGCTGCAATGCCCGACGGGTCCCTCGGGGAGGCTCTTTGCTGGAGGTCTTTTGAGCAAGACATGCCAATGTGTGGTGTAGGGTGGAGGTGCTCTAGGTATAGATTGGTGTTAAAAAAACTAATTGGCAGCTATGTTAGTTTCATGAAGGACCTGGGGCTGGAACCAAACTAAAAGAAAACTTTTATAATGATTTGTGGCCCCAAAAATGCAAATCCCGTTGTCTGAATGTAGAAGGCAAGAAGTTGGAGAGGGTTAATTCATTCCCGTATCTTGGCCTGGAATTTGAGGAAGATTGAACATGGCACACTTGCATAAAAAATAGAATAATATGATACACGCAAGCAGTTGGGAACACTTTCTCCCTTGCAATTTCCATAGTAGGCCTGGGAGGTAAATTCCATTCCGCTCGTGGAATTTGCGGAATTTAGGTAATTACGCGTTCCGCGGCTTCGTGGAATTTTTTGCTTGTACGCGCTTTCAAAATGCGTGTTTGCAAGATATTTCTCCCCGAGCATGCAAACAGCGTTCGCCAACAGGGAAAAAGCATTGCGTACAGGCAGAACAAGCAATTCCACGTGTTCAAGGAACATTTGCGTGCTCGCGGAGATTTTTTTACCATTTCGTGGAGCTTTGCATAGCGCGACTACGCAAATTCTGCCCACTCCTAGTCCATAGGTAAATAGCCCATCGCCCCAATTTCAGAGATTTATAATCGTAAATGTACACCGATTTTAACATATGGCATGGGTATTTTGGGATGCTGGAATGTACTTGCTCTGCAGACTGAGGAGAATAGATTTTGTTCTAGGAGTTTCCCCCTCATCGCTGCATTTTTCTCTCCCTCTGGAGCTAGGTCTTGTTTATGTCCAAGATACTATAAATGCAGCACCTTTACCCACCTGGTGTTCTATCTGGGCAAACGAAGAAGCTAAGATAAACCGGGCAATCATTAGAGACTGTTTAAGTTGTTCCCGAGGCCTTTCTATTCCTTGGCTCCAATACATTAAAACTTGCCTCCTGGAACTTGGTTGTGTCTCATTGTTTGAGCACCCAGAATCATTTGGCAGAGGGGACCAACAGAGGGTGTTGGATAGCTTCCGAAAGCACAAAGAATCCTCTAGGGAATTGTTTGAAGTGTCCAAACCTACTGTCAGAGATTATTGCCTTATTTAAGTACCTTCCTCTATCACCCCGTATCTTTTAGATGTAAATAATGTTCATGAAAGGAATTTACTGACCAGATTTAGGCTGGGGTCATTTCGCTGGTTGATATGCTTCCCTTCGGCCAGTATTCCCCTGAAACGTTTACCACTTGCCCTTGTGATGAACATTCGAGCCAAACTATTTTACATTTCTTTTTTTTGTTGTCAATTTTATCTTCCATAATATTACCACTTCTGCGCAGGTATTCATTTTCTAAGTGTAAAGCGGCTTTGCATTTTCTCAAGCAACTTAATGACTGTGACGTTTGCTTTGCTGTTGCGAGTTTCCTGAAGTGCTCCTTAGCAAAAAGGAGTATGTTGTTTTGATATCAATGCACTTAATCAGCTCCTGTATTTATTGTATTTGTATTGCTGCTAAAACGCTTATTGTTGCTGCTAACTCTTTTACAAGACTGATTTTAATATTTAATGTTATTGTATTGTACCTGCTGCTATTCACCTCATCGGCACTGCCACTTTAGCTACGATCAAACCATTGTCTTTGCCTGCGGTCTTTTGTATTTTACATTGAAATTGTGATTGTCATTTTCTTAAATGTGTTTGATTTTAATGTTGTTTGTTATTATGTGTACCTTTTATGACCTGTCTTCAGAAGGTCGAACAAAGAAACAATTGAATTGAATTGATTGGTGTAATGTGAATTTGTGGTTTTAAAAATAGGAGATACCCAACTGAATGTCATTGGTGGTTTCTCTTGTTATGATTAATAAGCAATGGGTGGCTGAATGTGGAAGTAATGGTCTCAAAAGCTCATTAAATAGTTTGTGTGCAGGTCAGCATGCTTCTTGCCTCAAGTATAGCAATACATCTGAGCAATTCTTTTGGGCGGGGCAGCGAACTCCGCTCTGCCTGTGGAGTTTGTGGAGTTTGCCAACTCTGCGCTCCGCTTGGAACGCAGAAGTTAACAAAAACTCTGCAACACCAGTGTGCTCTGCTCACCCCTGTGCTACAGTTCCAGTTGCTTCTTAGACCTGTGCTGTGTTTACTTCAGAGGACGGAACTGGAAGCTAATGAATGGATTGCCAAATACACCTTCTGGTCAGCAGGTCACGTGAAGACCCAGGGAGCTGATAACATGCTCCGAAACAGACATCGGTGATTAACTGAGCTTCGTCTTTGGGTTACTGTGTCCATCCAGCGTCCGCACTTTTCCCCATGCCTGTCTGCATAGCATGTGAGCCCACATTTTTGATAAGCCCTCTTAAACCCTCCTGTTGCTCTGTACTCCCAAATGCTCTGTTGCAAATGCAGCCCTACCACGCTAGCAATAGGCTGCATGGTACCCTCAGCGCAACCTTGTGGCCCCCTGCGGTTTGTGAGACCAGTGGAGTGCCCAAAAGAAGGAAGCAGTGAACACAAGGAAACTCGGATGCGACTGTGATTGAGGGAGGCAGGAGAATGAACCCTGTTTGTTGATGAACTGTCATGTCTGAAGAGGGGACGGGGCTAGAGTGTGCCTGAAAAACTGCTCAGTAACCTGTAACACTTCTAACTGCGGTGACGCAGCAGAGCTCCGCTGACCTAGGGAAGGTGGCTTTGCTGTGATAATAATTAATTCAATGTTTTGCCATAGTGGATTGCTCCACGCCACTGGGTCTCTCCATTGTAGTTTATGTACCACTGTTTTTATCAGATTGATGTTCTCCTATTTCTCATTGTCCTTTTACATTTTTCACTCACTTTCTCATTTAACACAAGGTACCCCATCCCTAAAAACCGCTACTCAGAAACAGCTCGTACAGTGTATCTGCACTGTCAGTGATTCTGTCATTCAATTCAAAGTTGCAATATTGCAATCTCAGATCTCTCGATATGTAACTTATGTTTCCAGCAATTCACAGTTCCTTTTGGTTTCGTTGGTCCCCAAGGCCGTCAAGATGACGTGCAGAAGGGCTTCTATGCTTCTTACCTGACAGCCAGGTGGCCTCTCCAATGTGCAATTATTGTGACTCACTGTCCACATCCCACATTAGACAACTACTGGCAGCACCCCAATCTGTTTGCCTTGGCCCCCAGCTCCTCAGCTCTTTGGATCCCGGGCTTTAGATCTGTAGTAGTCTCTCCATCCCAACAGCACTTTCTGTGTCCATGTTCGTCTCCCCACCCAGACTCGAGCCCAGAGAAGTGTGAAGCATCGGTCTCCGCCCCACTTCACTTCTAAGTTCTGAACTGCATGATCAGCCCGTAAGTACCTCCGGTAAATACCTCTAGCCAGAGCTGTTTCCTTTTCACTGATGACACCTGAACAGAGAGAGCAGGCAGTGTGTATAGTGCTATCAGGTAGCCATCATCATGATGGGGATGGCACACGCAGTCATTCAGGCCTACTCTACCCACATGCAGAACTCTGTGGATTCACGCAGAGGTTTTAGGTAACTCTGCAAAATTCCACAGAGTCAAACTCTGCAAGCTCCACCCATGCCTACAATTCTTCAGGACTGAAAAATTAAACCTAATCTACTTGTGGCTGGGGAAAATATATGAAGCATTAGCAAAAGATACCCCAATTATACAACCAAATCCTCACAGTAAAGTATACCTGGGGATATCTAAGTTCCGTAATCTATTGACCCCTTAGGGAACAAAAGGTTTGCAGATTGTTGATTCAGTAGGGCAGGGTGGCAGAGAAGGTGTACTTCACTGCTGAATCAACACACTGGAAACGTATACAACCTGCATGCTGGACCTTTAAGCCCTCCAAGTCCCCATCTATGTTTACATTTGGTGCCTGGTGCCTGTCTCTGGGTCACATGACTGGGTGTGGGTGACAGATGGGCTTTGTGTATTCCTCCTAGACAGTCACACACAATGGGGAGCTTAGGCGTGACTGGATGGGCCATCACTGGCAGGATGGGAGGGAGAAGCTGGGCGAAGCCCCAATTATACTTGAATAGGCTGTGCCCTGTCTTCACACAAAGGGCTGCATACCCCATGTAGTTAGTCTGGAGTCAGGACCAGAAAGTCAGGGTACCTTTGCACTTCAGAGGCAAGGCTTTAGAAGCTTCTTCCCTTTTCAAGGGCACAACTGTGTATCAATACTGGACCTCATACACCAACCCTTCAGTACACTTCTGGACCTTTGGTATTTTGCCAGGAAGAAGAACAGCTGCGCTGCTGAAAGGATTGCCTGCTGCCCTCTTGCCTGGGTAAGAAGGAATGGACCTGCATCTCTTGAACCCAGAACCCAGAGTGACTCCAAGGGCTAGTTGACTGGCCTCCTCATCTGAAGCCTCAAGGCCTCCAACAACCTTGCATCTGCAACTGGACTGGGCCATCTGTGAGTCTACACTGCCAAGTGGTGCCACCCCAGTCCTGGACCCTTGGAAGTTGGCCTAAAAGTGCTTACCATCCTATGTGGTTCTTTTGGAACTGACTCATCTCCTCTGCTGGATGGCGCAAACCCAAGCAGAACCAATGTATCACCTCTGCTGTGTGGATTGGACCCATCGCAAAGACCCACATTGCAGCTCATCAGAACGGCTGCATCCCTCGTCAGCGTTAGCCTCAACAACAGTGGTCTTGCATCACACAATTGCATCTCTTCGGAACTGACACATCACCTAGACTGTGTGACTTTGTTCTGGTCTGGTGCAGCCAGATATCCACAGTTGGTGCTTTGTGGCACTATTTTTACTAAAATCTTTAAAGCTGAATATTCCTAGCTCTACTGATTAGATGTATGTTGTTTTGGTCTTGTTTTTATTCATCAAAGAAAGTTCTATTTTTGCAACCTGGTGTGGGATCCTTTTTGTTTTGTGTGTTCACTATATGGCTGTTTCAAGAGTTGCAGAATTACTTTACTCATTGTCTCTAAGTTAAGCCTTACTGCTCTGTGCCAAGCATTTAAAGGGTTGAGCACAGGTTAATTTAGCGTTGACTTGTGCCTTACTTTGACAAGGATTGTGGTTGCTCCGTGACCAGGGCCCACACCCCAGTCAATAAATAACCACATGTCTCACAATATTTAATTAGCTGATTTTTAATGAGTGACTAACAAAGTTTTAGGCGTCATGCATGATTACCATTAACTATAAGTGCTGACCAGGAATCTGAGGAGGCCAAAACAGGGGCACCTGCATTAACGATTCTTCACAAGGAGGTGTCTAGATCAGAGAAAATAATGCCAGCCTTTTGCATGCCTCCCACATGTACAGTGTAGGGGCAAGAAACACTTACAGCAAAACACTTGGTCCCAGGCAACCTTCAGACTATTCACAAACAGGTTTAGGATGGACATGGGGTAAGGATTCTTGGTTTAAAGCAATACTGCATCATTCAGCAGCAGGCTCGGTAAACAACATGACCAGAACCATAAGAAAGGTAAATAATTTTAGCAGACAGAAGTGTCTCTTTCTCTTGTTTGTCAGGAGGGAGGAGACTTTTAAGCCTGCGAAAACAGGGGCAAAGGCGTGTGAAAAGGAGTATCTGAGAATACAGTGGCACAAGCCCAGAACAAGGGCAGTGCTGATACTCTGGGAAGTCTGTTCCCTGTAAGTGTGACCTGCCTGTAAAAACAGCTATGGGAGACTAGGTATTCGCCCCACCCCCCACTTATCTGACAAAGCTGCAGGCTCAAAACACCACTGGGTCGAGGGCTGTTGTTGGGCTCCCTCCCATCTCTTGACCCCGGTGCATTGCACCAGTTTCACCACTGACTGTATCTTGTGAAAGAAACCATCTCATCGAGAATCACAACCAGATTTTCAAAGGCTGACTTAGCAGCTGTGTATGTGCACATCGTCTCAAGAGGTCATACCTATGTGCCTGCCAAGACATCCTTATTAGCCAAGGTTTAGGCCCCACTCCTCACACAAGTAATATGGCTGAAAAATGTGATCTGTCTCATTAGTCCTGGCCCCTTGATATACCCTTGATTTGTGTTTTTGTATCATGAGAGAAGTAACTTATCTTGGGTAGACACTGCTAATCCAGGACAAATTTTTCTGGACAACATTTTGAAAAATGGCGTTTGTGTTGCAGTGATAATGTAATATATCAGGAACCATGAGACCTATAAACTTCTTTTTGGTGTCAAAATATAGGGTTTGGGGGTCAAGTAGTATTATAGAGACAGAAAATCACTCCTCAGAGAAACCCTTCTGCTATTTTCCAAAATGGCAGCTATATAATGATGTGTTTTAGCCACGTTTTAGCCATCATGTTGGTAATTTATTTTCATATTGTTTTTTTAAGGTTTTCTGTTGATTCAAATTCTTTATTATGATCAAATAAGGTGGTAGCAGAGGATTTTTACCTCCTGACAGAGAGATGCTAGCTACTAAATCTGAATACTCCTTCAACAAAGAAAAATGTGTTGTATGCCAAGCTAATTTGAAAGAAAAGCCAGCATCAACTGAGGCTGGACAGAAGAGAGTCTGAGATGCTGCAAAAATATGGCAAGATCAAGTTCACAATAGATTGAAACTGTGGGTGAAGAGGATCAAATATTTTATCATTGTAACAACAAGTGTTACAAGTCATATACAATGGAAAACAGCCTGGAATTAAAATTGTAAACAAATAGCAGAAACTAGTGAATCATAACAAGAATCTGAGTCTTCTGAGAAAGCGAAAATGACAAAACCCAAAGCCCATACACTTAGAAGATCTATGGCTATTCCTCGTCCACCTCCAACAACTGATGAGAAAGCAGAGGATCTTCAATGTGTTATCTGTGTAGTAGCCGGAACAAGGGCCAAAGAGACTGACAAAAAAACAAAGTACAGAGTAAGAGTCTCAAAGGGCAAACATGTTTTTATCTGCAGCTAGTTTCTTCTAAGATGAAGTTTTCAGTCGAGTAGCTGATCTAAACAGCGAAGTGAATATATCTGCAGCGGATTTGAATGTCCACCTGAACTGCATGCGTGCATACATTCGAAACTATGAATGTACAATGAGCTCCCAGCAGCAACGTACCGCCAGCCTCAGTTAAGATTACACTGCAAATGAAGTTATAAAGCCACTTTTGAGTGCTGACTAGGGGTTCACATTAGGCCTGGGCAAAATTTCCGTTCCGTTCGCGGAATTTGCGATAATTTGGCATTTCCGCGTTCCGCGGAGAGCGCAGAAATGTCAAAATTTCCGCATTCCGCAGCTTTGCGATAATTTGGTTCTTGCTCGCGCTGTAAAATAATACATTCTCGCGCGCGATCGCCTTACCTGAATCCCCGCGTTCGCCGACAAGTTTTCCCGATCCGGTCGCGTTCTCCATGAGATGTTGTATTGTTTTAGCCATTTGCGCTGTCTCGCGACAGTTCGCGTCCGCAGTGACGTCATGCGTCGCGCGATCACGTCTTTTTTCTCGCGATCATGCACCGCGAGACAACTGAAAACAAGATGGCCGCGCCCGCAAGCAACCACATGGGTAAGTTGGTGACCCGCAACCATGCAGAAAATCTCGCGAACATGCCGGAAAAAAACTTCCGCATCTTCGCGATATTTCCGCCTGTTTGCGGAGATTTTTAACATTTTCGCGATAATTTGAGAAAGTCGCTTTCGCAAATTCCGCCCACCCCTAGTTCACATTCAGTGAGATCAGAGAAATGATAGTCAACATTGATGAAACTGTATTGATACAAAATAAGGAAATTAAGATTTGTTTGATGAGAATGTGCAATAACAGAATTAATTTGTGTCTGTCTAACAAAAAGAATAAGCCGTTTATGACTTTTTCAGCTGATGTGACTTGGAAGTTGTTGATGCCAAAATAAGATCACAGGATGCAGTCAAATCAGCAGGGACCATTTTAAGAAATGTCCTGAAAGATTTAGATTTTGGACTTCCTGACACATTTTGTGATGCCCTAGAGCTCCTCAAATCATGGGAATCAACAAGAATGCCTGATATTGTCTTAGCATTTTTTACATCATTGTTTAATATCAGCAAAGCAAAACTGTTACAAACTAAAGTTTGTGAATTCTGAACAGAAGCCAACAACATTGATGATGACTATGAAGATATAAGCGAAAAATTGGAAGACAATCCCATGAGCCAACATGCTTAGGCTGTACAAATGTACTGTCTTTTCCAAATCATGTTTTATGAATTACATGACGGCAAAAAGAAAACTCCTCTACACTTGATGACTGCCTAGTCAATCCTAGGCAAGTACAAAAGTATAAGATCTAATCACTTCAATAAATAGGATTGGCATATCAACAAGTTATAGTGACATAGTACAGAGCTGAAACTTGTTAGCAGTTCATGCTGTAGTAAAATCCGGTGAATCCGACAGCACACCACTTCCAAGTCACTTTACCAGGAAAAGATTTACAATTGCTGTTAGTCTTGATTTTGAAGACAGCTCTTCTTTGTCTGGAACATCCAGCACACATGATACTGCCATGGTGCTTTTTCAAGACTGTACCAATGAAGTAGCTGCTGGAAAATAAGCTGTGCCAGTAGAGGCATTAACAAACAAAGCTGCACTCTTATAACCAAACTTTCTTGACAATGTGTTCAAAATCACTACAAACCATGAACACATCCCAGTCTACCAGAAAGTTTCAAAGTGGCTGAGGACATGGATCTTCCTCCCTGATGCTGCTGTCCACAAAGCTGATATAACTGAATTTATCATTTTGATTATTTGTTGTGAACTGAAGGATGAAGAAATGCCAGTTCCTCCCTGGGCTGGAATTCATGCTCTGACCCACTAAAGAAGATTGAATTTTTATCAGTAATTATATATTCTTTCACAAGCACAGCAACAGTATACACAGCCCTATAACGTTTCCAAAATGTACTTGCTCAACTTGAAGACCAGCTTATCCTGCCAATTTTCTGTGATGAAGGTGTTTTCCATATTGTAGCTGACATTTTAATGAGCAATCCACTTGAATTTAATGATCCAACAAACTCATTATTTGATGGAGATGCTGCAACCAAACCAGCAAAACGCAAACTTGTACAAGTGCTTTAAAAAACCTTTCACCTAAAGAATTTCAATTAAAAAAGGAGTCCTTATTGAAAACTGCTGTTGTGTGGACTATAGGCTCCGTGTATGACCCTTTCATTGAGCGCCTCACAATTTGCGACTCATTGCGAGACGCAAATTGCGAGGCGCTAAATGAAATTTACAACCGTGTTATTAACCACTGTTTTGCGATTCCCAATGGGGTCGCAAATTGTGAGGCTCATTAATATTAATAAGCCTCTTGCAATTTGCGAGCCCATTGGGAATGCCAGCCCTCCCAGGGATGGGTGTCTGCTGGGCTCGGCAGACCACCTTGTCTGGGACTGCTTTTTAATAAAGCATCTTTTTTTTTTTAAATGAAATGTTTTAGTTTCATTGGGACCACTGCCTGTCCTTAAAAAAAAAATCAGATACAGTCGCAAAGTGGAAGGGGTCCCCTGGGGACCCCTTCCAAATTGCGATGGCATTACCACCCTGTTGAAGAGGGTGGTAGTTTGCGAGTGTTTTGCGACAGCAAGTGCGATCACAAAACATTCACACATAGCATTGCGGACGCAATTAGGAAGAACGACCCTTCTTAATTGCGACTCGCAATTCCTAAATAGTGAGTCACAATTTAGGAAATGTACATGGCCAACAGTGATTTTGCATGCGCAAACGGGTTCGCCAACATGTTTGCGCATGCAAAATCACATCGTACATCTGCCCCAGAATGTCTCCATTGTGAATGGTCAAGATTACATCCATGCAAAACTTCAGAGCAGTCATTCAGACTGTTCTACAGATAGCAAAGTCAGTGTGCACCTCGCAAGAACTTAACGTTGTCTTTGACAGTAATCTTGAACTATTAGCAAACACTATGAGAGAATCAGATGAATGTCTACAAATGGAACAATTGACCTTGCCTGCAAAACAATTCGACACCTATACATGTGCAACTTGATGTATTTGGGTCAACAAAAATTGAACAAGATGAACTTGGAGATGTTAAATCACCAAAACATTGCTGATGATTCAGTGAACACTGAATTTCCATTATTGCAAGTGGAATGATTGTTAATGAGGATTTGGTGCCTGCAGAGATATATTCAAAAGGTACTGGCCATACTCTTCATGAACTTAACAGCAAATTAGATGTAGCTGACCTTCGTATTGTGCCACATGTTGAGAGGGCTGTTCAAAATGTTTCCAATCAAGTCATTGTACTGTCAAATGACACAGATGTTATTATTGTGCTACTTAGATTTGTTGCAATGTTCATAAGTCAAGGATTGTCAGAGCTAATGATAAATTATTGAACAGGAGAGAAAATACACTTAATACCTCTTCATATTCTGTACAATAAACTTGACCCAGAGATACAGAGTGTTCTTATCAAGGCACATATTCTTACGAGTGATGACACTATGAGCAAAATTGGCACAAAGCTTGGCACTTTAACTGCTGAACCTGTGAAGTTTCTAAAAGGATTTGCTGCGACAGAAGAAGAATGTGACTTTAAAGATGTAAAAAGACCTTGTGACTGCGTGGAACATGAATCTCACTGTCCTACATTTGATGATCGTTGGTACAGTGAGTTCAAGAGATCAGGCCTGCTAAGTGACCGTCCACATTAAAAGAGCGTTCTACTTGATCAGACAATGTGTAAATGGTTTGGATCATGCATATGTAGAAAAAGATAGGTGTGAGTTTGGTTGGGAAGATATTGATGGGTTGATAAAACCTACAAAATTTCTAAAGCCTCTGCCCACAGAGCTTACAAGTACATGTACTTGCAAAACCTGTGCTACAAAAAGATGTTCAACATTCTGAAAATGTACCACGAGTGATTGCCGAGACAAATAAATAAAGTGAACTATGAAAATGAGTCTAAAACAGGAGTGAGAAACAATATTTTATTTTCATATTCAGATCATAAACATTGTTTGATGCATACATATTAGGATCTAAAACCATTAATATTTGTTTCATTTCTCATCTTCCTCTATTTGCTCTGAGGAGGTATTTTCTGTCTCTTTAAGACTACAATGCCCCCAAAACCTATGTTTTGAAACCAAAATGAAGTTTATAGGTCTCATGGTTCCTGAACTGCAACACATCTGCCATTTTTTAAAATGTCGTCCAGAACAATTTGGCCTGGATCAGCAAGGTAAATTACTTCTCTACTGATCCACAGACAGAAATCAAGAATGAAAAAATCTCTGGACAACAATTTTTTATGGCAGTATATCAGGGGGCCGGGATTACATGTCTAATGATCATCTGGGCCTGTTGTAAGGTACGATCTGTGAATAACATGTTACAGGCCCTGGAATGCCAGCCACATTATGTGGAGTCCACTGGAAAATAGTTGGACCTATCGCTGCTCATTTTCAGCGTATATGGGTACATGTCCCTTGGAAGAGATCCGAAGTTTTGGCCCTTAAGCAGACTCTACCAGATCCTCGTAAGAACCCTGCAGGTTATTATAAAGAATTAACGCAGACAGTTGACGCCTGCATCATGAACCTAGCAGATATTGACATGCTAATGGGTAATGTAGTCCCACAGACAATATGGGCTAAAATTCGTAGAGAGGATCATGCGCAGGAACTAGGTGCTACTTGGAATGTTATAACTGATACAGATAGAGACCAAGTGGGGGGCGCAACGCCTGACGCTCTGATTTCGGAACTCCCTGGTAGGATCATTACGTTAATGAAAACTATGATGCCTGCACTGAGAGTTAACTGGGATAAACTAGCAGCATGCAAACAAAAGAAAGATGAAAGTGTTTCTGATTTCTTTACTCGTTTCGAAGAGACCTTTATCGACCACAGTGGTCAAGACATGGCTACAGAGGGTGGACAGCGATTATTTGTGTACAAATTCGTATTCAATTTGCTTCCCGAGCAGTCACACAAATTAAAAGATTCAGAAAGTTCATGTGCTGTTTCTTCTTCGGCCCAGATATTGGCTACTGCGCAATATTATGAGAATAGAGATAAGGAAGAAAAAAAAAGCAAGAGAAAAAGACGAAAGAATTAAAAATGAAGGTTCTCTTGCAACAAGTCTATCCGCCATGTTATGCTCAGCCTCAAATTCAGCAGCCCCCACAGTTTCAGAGGTTGTATCAAAAACCTGAGCCATACATTCCGCGACCTTTGTTAGGTCCTAATCAATGTGCCTACTGTAGAGAGAAAGGTAATTTTAAGAATAGTTGTCCGGTTTTATTGCAGCGCAATGGAGTGTTATCTGCCCCACGAGGCAGTGCTGGACTCCAGTCAGCAAACAGAGGTAGAGGTCGAGGTGTGTTGACTCAAGAACAGCGTGCCCTTCCTTCCCCCAATTCTGTGAACCTTTTTGATCAGCAAAGTGTTAGGTCTACGTAATATTATAATGAAGATTATTATGTTGAAAATGGAAATGAGAGTCTTCATGCTAACTAGGTCAGCCATGGACAAAGTAAGGGAGTTGTGCCAATCCCAGTAGATAAAAAGGGACCTTATGTTAACGTCACTACGATGGGTGTTTCAGAGCCATTTCTCTTAGATACTGGGGCGATGAGAAGTTCTATCATTCATTCTAAACTCCATGGGGCACCTTTGTCTGGCTTAACGAATGTTTCCGTAGGATTTTCTGGCGCCCCTGTTCGCAATCCAGTTTCTTGCCCTTTGCCCATTTCAGTTGGTCCCTATGATTTGGAAGCTCCACTTCTGTTAACGAATGGTTGCGGTGAAAATCTGTTGGGTCTAGACCTATTGAAAAGAATGCATGCTACGATATATTGTTCTCCTTCTGGTGTACATCTTACTTTGGGACAGAAATTGGTCTCCCCAATGTATTTGTCCAAAGATCAGTTTCCACCTGAATTACTTTCTCTTCCAACAGCACTTTGGGCCATGGGTCCGAATGATGTGGGTTGTCTTGAGATTCCGCCTTATGTTGTCACTCTCAAGCCTAATGTTGAATTACCGCGCATCCCACAATATAGAATTTCTGCTGAAGGTAAGAAAGCGCTTTTGGAAATCATTCATGACTTGATTCGGAAGGGTGTGGTTGAAGAAACAAGAGGTAATACATGCAATAGTCCTATTCTTCCTGTTCTCAAACGCACCGATCCTTCTCAACCACCTGTATATCGTTTTGTAATTGATCTACGGGAGGTAAACAAAATTGTTGTCCCACAATTTCCTGTTGTTCCAGATATCACTGCTTTGTTGACAATGATACCTTCCACAGCAACCTGGTTCTCTGTTATTGATCTGAAGAATGCCTTCTTTAGCATTCCCATTGCAGAAGAGAGTAGGGATATTTTTGGCTTCTCTCTTGGAGGCCGAAGCTTCCGGTTTAAGCGCGCACCCCAAGGCTATTGTGAAAGTCCCTCTATTTACAGCCAAGCTCTAAATTGTCATCTTGATACTTTTCATTTGCCGTCTGGTGCTGCTCTCATCCAGTATATGGATGACTTGTTGGTAGCCGCTGATTCAGAAGAGATTTGTAAAAATGTCACTGTTGCATTGTTACACCACTTGTTCAAACTGAATCACAAGGTTTCACCTTCCAAACTACAACATGTCTGTCGAGAGGTTACCTATTTGGGTCATCTCCTATCAAAGGAGGGACGACGATTGACACCAGAACGAATTCAGGCGATTATGTGAATGTCTGTACCAGCCACACAGAGGGAAGTACATGCCTTTCTGGGTATCACTTCTTATTGTAGACAGTGGATCCCTAACTTCTCTCTAATTGCCAAACCTTTGTTGGCACTCACTTTAAAAGATACGCCTCAGCCCCTTCCATGGACTGATGAGTGCCAAAAGAGTTTCACTGACTTGCTTACCGCTCTATGTTCTGCTCCTGTACTAGGCACCCCAGATTACACTAAGCCTTTTTCGCTCTATGTTCATGAGAGAGAAGGGTGTGCATTGTCAGTTTTAACACAGCAATTTGGAGACAAACAGCGGCCATGTGCCTATTTTACAGCTACGTTAGATCCTGTAGCTAAAGCATTGCCCAATTGTCTCAAAGCGACAGCAGCAGTAGCAATTTCTATCTGACAGTCTGCTGGAGTAGTGTTGGATAACACTCTTATTGTCATGGTGCCACATGCAGTGGATACCTTACTAAACAGAACGAAAACACAGCATCTTACGAGTGCACGTTTAACTGGATAAGAGCTGACGCTGTTGGCAAGTCACATACACATCAAACGATGTAATACCCTAAATCCAGCTACTTTGTTGCCCCTTCCAAATGAGGGAAGTGCTAAGGACCAGCATGATTGTTTCTTCCGTACTGAGGAAGAGACAAAAGGAAGAATTGACCTGAGAGACACACCGCTAGAGAATCCGGATGGAACTCTATGGGTTGTTTTAAAATGCCTAATGGAGATACAGTTTCAGCCTATGCTGTGACTACTTTACACACAATTGTGGAAACTGCACGTATTAGACATAATTCAGCACAAGCAGCAGAATTGATAGCTTTAACAAGAGCCTGTGTATTGTCAAAAGGGAAGAGAGTGAACTTGTACACTGACAGCCAATATGCCTTCGGTGTAGCGTACAACTTTGGGCACCTATGGAAGGAAAGGGGTTTCCTCACCTCACATGGCACCAAAATACAACATGGCCAATTAGTGACTGATCTCCTCGAATCACTTGCCTTACCCACCCAAATAGCGATCGTGAAGTGTAGTGCACACAAAAAGATTACGGATGATGTTGGTCGAGGAAATGCGTTTGCAGACGAAATAGCAAAGAAAACAGCGAGAGATTCAACAAGTCTAATGTATGTGGCAGGTCCTGCGAATTTGGTTAGAGAAAGAGGAATGTGTGAGAATACAGTGGAAAGTGTAAAAGAGATTCAGAAAGAGGCTTCAGAGAGGGAGATGAGCAAGTGGAAAGAAAGTACGGGAATGTTAGATGAGATGGGTTGTTGGGTGGAACTATCTGAACATCAACGTTGGCTGCTACCAGATGCCTATGTTCTCCCAGTGGTTACTATGGCACATGGTCCAGCCCACTTAAGTGCAAAAAGCATTTGTAAACTTCTGGCTCCAGTATGGCAGAATGAGAGTATCCCAAAATGTGCAGATAATGTAGTGAAGCACTGTATTGTTTGTTTAATGTACAACCCGGGAAAGGGAACCCCAACTCCGGCAGGTCACTTTGCTCCTCCGACATATCCATTTGAGGTGTTGCAAATCGATTACATTCATATGGAGCGATGCAACAACCTCAAATATGTTCTGGTGGTAGTATGCGCCTTTTCAAGATGGATAGAAGCATACCCTCTAAAGGATAATACAGCCCTATCCACAGCTAAAATCCTTCTGAAAGAATTCTTCCCTAGGTTTGGTTTGCCGCGCATTGTCTGGAGTGACAATGGGAGCGAATTTGTTGGCCAAGTTATGCAGAAAGTTTGTGCAGGTCTTGGTATCAAGCAAAAGTTCCATGCGGCAAATCATCCACAGTCAGCGGGTTTAGTAGAATGTTACAATGGAACCTTGAAGTTGAAGTTAGCAAAGGTTCAAGCAAGTACAGGACTCAATTGGCCCGATGCTTTGCCGTTAGCTCTGCTATCCACCAGAACTGCAGTACACTCTCGTTTGGGAATTAGCCCATACGAAGTGGTGTTTGGCCATCCGGCTAACGTATGGGGAATCCCTCATCCTAAGAAATACTCAGACTTGCCATATCAAATGTTGATTGACTATCTGCATGACCTTACAACTAAATTGCGTGTTCTTCATCAACAGGTTCAGAGTGCTCTGCCGGAGGCTTCCACAGATCCAGGTCACTCCATCCAACCAGGTAACTGGGTCTGTGTGAAGAATTTCCAGAGGTCCAGCAATTTGGAACCCAGATGGCGGGAGCCCCGGATGGTCCTGTTGACCACGAGGACAGCAGTTAAGGTCGAAGGAAAGAAAAATTGGATTCACTGTGTGCATTGTAAGAAAGTGCCTTTGCCTTTGCCATACGATCAATGGGTACGCAGAGGTGTTGGTGACTGTGAAATTGAAAGAGTTCCACGATTTGTACCCTTCAGTGATGCACACCTGAGTGGGACACTGTCTGAGAAAGAGGACGACGACATTTTACAGAAAGCAATTCCACCACATCGTCGCTTGGATACAACTAAACCACGAACATTGTTCCAAGACCAGAATGTTCCGGAGAAGGAACGTTATTACCTAAGACCTAGACCAAAGAACATTTAAACTCTTTTCTCTTGTGTAGTATTCTGTCCCGGTTGCAGGGTCACGGTAGGAGTCTGAGTCACGACCTGAGTAAGTGGCAATAGGCCTGCAGGATCTTGAGTGTCATAGGACAGTGGTACATCGTGACTTAAGTGATTGAGGAAGATTGCCGTGAGCATCCTTTAGTAAGATAGAAACTACACTAGGTAATAAAGAAAGAAAAGATGAAGTGAAAAAAGCATACTGTAAAATAATGTACAGTCGTTTCAGCATAACTTTATGTGTTACTATATTACTGTGTATTATTTTGGCGTTTGTTAGTTGGATAATTTATGCTTTGCAACCAAAAGATGTCTCCCCTTCTTCCTCTTTGCCTTCTCCTACTGTCTCTCCACACCTCTTCCATACTCTTCCTCCATATGAACTTGTCAGAAGAACCAAATTTTATAACAATTCCTTTATCCAGCTATTACATCAGCACCAATTAGTGGTTAATACAACTGATTGTTGGGTGTGTGGACTTATGCCACACACCACAGAGAAAGGAATGCCATATCTAGTTCTTCCTTTTTCTTATGAGGGTTCTGCTTGGGCTTACTTCGTCATTTTCTCTAATGCTTACCAAAGCAAATTCAGACGATCTGTTGGTTCACATATTAATTATCCGGATTTTAGTCATAGTTCTTTGATTAAAGGTATGGTAGTTATGGCTAAAATCATGGAAAATAGTAAAATCGCCATTGATGAAAGAAAGGCATACACTAACTGGAATGTCACCCAATATATGTCCAGTCTTAGTGATAAAGTTAAGAAAGGAAAGTCCTCGCCGATTTGGACCATACCACATCAGGGTAACTTCTGCTTACAGATAAATGATCACTCTCCTGACACTACACCAAGGAATAACTGCTCCTACACATACATTTATTCCTCTCAGAACTCGCCTCCTTTAGTTCCGTCTCAAGGCACCTATTTCATCTGCTATAATAGAGCTTATACTTGGCACGGGTTTCTCTGGTACTTGTTATATAGCCTTCCTTCTTCCCCCTACATACACCGCCTCCGCAAGTCATCACCGAACCAGATACGGCAGAGGGATTATCGATTCAAAGGACACCGCAGGACAAGAGGGGGGAGATTTCCTTAAGGGATTTCTTCCCTTCTGGGGTCCAATGGCTAACAGTAGAAATATAAGGCAATTGGTCCGTGTCGTAGAGACTACAATAGACATCACTGTAGGAGCCTTAAGTAAAATCAGGGCAGAACTACAGGCGGATAATATTGGAAACCACTAATGGTATAAAGTCAATGTCAGTTAGGGACCAACAGAGTTGTGTTCTTGTTTATGCTGATGATATAGTAGTAGTTACATCCGATCCGGAGCAGGCAATTATGGAGATTGAGATTCAGACTCAGCAATATGGAGAAGTCGCTGGGTATAAACTAAATGTTTTTAAAACTCAGATTGTATGTACTGAGGGACTCTGCCCTGGGGATGCCCGTGTTACATCGGAAGTAAGATATCTGGGTATAAAGATTAGAATGTCACCTCAAGAGATAGTTGAAGTAAATTGGGCAGGTATACTGGATGCTACAAAACGCCAATTGGAAAAGGTAGAGTGCCTTCATTTATCAATGGTGGGACGCTGTAATGTTTTAAAAATGTGTGTACTCCCCCGGGTAATGTACTATTTTAGGACGGTAATGCTAGAGTTGACACGCGTACAACTAATGCAGCTACAGTCTATTGTAGACAGGTTTATACGGGGATGGAAAAAAAGTCGACGGGCTTCAAGATATATGACACTTCCACTGACACATGGGGGATGGGGTGTCCCGAACTTTACGTTTTATTATTTAGTTTGCTTTTTGCAGAATATGCAATACTTGTTGATCGGGGCTGAAGCAAGGTCCTTTGAAACTCCAGATGTATACCAGATGCTGTTGGGAACTCAGGCGAGGGAGGCCCTGCTTAAGTTTTATGAACCAAGCTATTTTAAAAGAACTCGTTTCAAAATTATGACATTACAAAATCGAGTTGCCTTAGACTTTGTTCTTGCCGATCGTGGTGGCGTATGCAAACTGATCGGGTCAAGTTGCTGTATTTTCATACCTAATGACGCTCCGACAGTATACCAAGCTATCTCCAAGTTGCACATAATCTCTGAGTCTATTCTTCAGGATGAAGGAGATTGGTCTTTAACGGAATGGTTTTGGAGACTACTGTCTAAATGGGGTTGGAAAGCATTGACGTTTCTTGGTATAATCTTGACCATTATTTTCTCCTGTTGCCTTTGTATGCACTGTGGTCCCGCTATCTGTGATCTCTGTGCTACGATGTGCATCCCAAAACCCAAACCACAAGTAACCGAGAACATAAGAATGATTTTACAGCAACAGCTCGATGACCTCATGGCTATTGACGTGGACTCAGAATAGCATGAGTCTATCTTGCCTGAGTTCTGGCAAAAGGAGGGTCTGAGGAACTCGATTTTCGATCACGATCGAATCGACCCGCCATTTTGTGGCCCGCCGCCATTTTGTGTTGCCATCACTCAGGCAGCACGGCGAACAAAGTCTATTCTGCCTTTTCTGTAGCCTGGTGTCGGAATACGCCTCTGGCCTCTATTTGCAAAGCTGGTGTTAGAACTAGCCGAGTACACTAATCCCTGTCTGGCTTTTCTAATCCGCGTCTCAACTATCTATTGGCTCACACTATTCTTTCCTGACTTTATCTTATCGACTGGCCTTCACTGTCTCCTGCTAGCATTCTCTCATTTCACAACTGTCCTCCCACACACACAAACGTATCTCACCACCTGCAAGTTAGTTATGAATCTGTTAATAAATTAGCTTGAGGGAGGGGTGACAAACATAGTTGGAGGAGAGGTCTTTCCGAGTTATCCGACACTTCTGTTTTCAAACCTTTCTTATTGGTTCCACCTTGTTTTCCAACTTTCCTTATTGGCTCCTTCTTGTATGCTCCGGGAGTGCATTTTATTAATGATTATGAACATTGTATGGTATTTAACCCGATGCGCCACAGAGTGAAGTGGCAGTCTCCTGAGAACCTACTTTGTGTACTTCTAGGATAACTGTACTAGCTGCAGCTAAATAAATCTGATCTTCTAACGCCGACAGAGTGTCCCGTGTCTCTGTGTAGCTAAGCAGGAGAACTCCGGAGACTTGGGCGTGCCCTGCGCCGCCAGGCCCAAAAGGTTCTGGTTCTTCAACCCTTGCCCTAACTGGGGGGATCCCAAGCTTTCTTCAGGACTATAGTTAATGCCACTTGCATGTTTATGGTAGCTATATGGTTAGAGACCTTAGCCTTAGGACATTAAACATTTAACATATGTCCCAGGCACTGTGTAAGTGGTCTATGAAGGACTGCTGTACCTTGCAAAACATTATACATTATGACTGCATTGACACACATGCTTTCGATCTACAAGGAGAGGAATTATACCTCCCTTGTGACTAACTCAATCTCAACACAGACATTTAATTTGTGTAGTTGTTGTTCTAAGTATTGAATCTGTTCCCAGATGTTCTTACACTCTGACATATGAGTGAATGAATAAATGAGACCAGAATCCTAACACACAATCACCATTATAGACATATTTTGAGAAACAATCTCATTATTTAGGTTGCTCAGGAGATGGTTGCCCAAATTCTCACCTCGGTGGACTTTCCACCCCAGTGAATGGCGCTGATGTTGATAGTGAGTTGGTTGCCAGCTGGAGCCCTCCCATCATAGGTGCCCACCCTGACAAAGCTGCTAGTTTTGCTGGATGTCATGTGCCAGTACAACAGATCGAGGAAAGGTGGGGAGTCTCCGTTGGCATCGAAGAACGCCTCATTTGCAGCTGAGCTCTTCCTGCGTGCATTCTTAACATAGTGCAACATCTGTATACAAATGACAACATGCAGTTAGGAAGAGCAATGCAGTGGTTTTAGCTTTCAGACATACTACTCCCTTTATTTTTGTTCAGAAACTCATGGCAAGTCTCCATTTGTTTTCCACAACTTCTGCTTTTCCTATTAATTTTCTTCTTTTTTTTAAATAATAAGGCAAGTATGTGAAGTTAATAATATACAGAAAAACTAATGGTACAACTTCTCAGCGGTTCCAGATGGGGATCAGCACTCTCTGTTGCAAGATCATTGAAGAAAGCTGTGGACTTCTTTGCAAGCTCTTTTCCAGTGATGGACAAGGATATTTTTCTACAGTTGATGACAGCCATTGCAGAACAAGTACAAGGAATATCACTGAGGGTACTAGGTAAAACCAGCTCCTTCAGAGTGAAGCTTTGCGGGTGAGGCCAAAGACTCAGATTTACTAAGAGTGGATGACAGCAAGCAAAGTTATTCTGCTGTGGCTGCAATTACAAACTCAGTAGCGACCCAGACCGACACTACCTTTGAATCTATGTGTAATGAGGCCAACACAGGTGCTGTGGGAGGAGCCATACATACAGGGTCTGCAACGGAAACACTTGAGAATATGTTGGTTATCCTCAAGGATGTGATCAATAAAAACTTTGAACTGTTGTGGGGGAAATTTAAGCAACTGGATCGTATTGTGGATAACTTAAGTGGTGGGAGGTTGAACAAAGTTCCTGATGAAGCGGGACGAGGGAATCCTACAACATCTGTGGTTTATAAACATGGGCTTGCTATGCAATCGATGGGTGCTGCTCCCCCTCCCCAGGTCACCCCCTTTGTCAATTCTAGTGTATCCCATTGTAACCAAAATAATTTGTCTGTGCCAAATTATATTCTTGCGCAGAAGGAAAGTTTGGGCTTATCTCAAATATGTAATTCAAATGATTCCAACGTGGCATTAGGTAGTGTGAACTATAATCTGCCTCAACAGGGAACTATTGTGGGTGACCCAAACAATGTTGTTGCAGACCACCCTAGGAATATACATTTAAGTCCTAACACAGATGTCCTGAGCCTGCCACCGGCCTCTAGTCCTTACGTGTTAGTATTGGCTGGTGTTCCCAACCTTGTTTAGGGACAGAGGGAGTCCTGGCTAGACCTCCGCAATAAATCTGCAGACTGGCTATGTAAACACAAAGGTTTGCACCCCTCCTCAATGAATGAAATTATTATGGCCAGGAGTGTAGGGTGGGTTGGCCAATCAGATAAGAACATTAACGGTGATAGTATCGTCCTTAATTTTCGCAGACCACACATGGTTCGCCACTTACTTAGCATTCAAGAGCAATCCCTCTTACAACGTACCGACATCTGTGCACTCCCTTTAGGTTATTTTTACAAACCACCAGTCATATCGTTTAGGGATGCCCATGTAATACCGCTGGCAGCTAATAGGTTTCACATACTTTCCAATTTGGAAACTCAGGACTGACAATCACCGTTGTTGATTAACCCACAGGTTCATGAGGAGGATCATTTAGATACCTTACTCCCACCCTCTAATGATAAACCAGCCCCAAATATGGCAAATAGGGGAGTCAACCTGAGCGTTTTAAGCTGGATGGTGGCGGGACTCCAATCCAGGCTCGGAGAACAAGATTGGCTGCGTATAGTAAAGGAACAAGACATTGTTCTTAAAATCACACAATCTGATCAATGTTATAGACTTGGTGAGCAGCCCCAACACCACCAATAAAAAATTACCAACATTTAGGGGAAGGGGTTGCTCGTCAACTATCGACTTTATCTTTATTTCCCCCTGTCTTGAAGACCAACTAAAGGCCACTGCAGTCATTGCCACGGATTATGGGGATCATAACCCCATCAAAATAGTACTGAGCTCTGCACCCCGGCCTGTGTTTCTCTGCGAATCGGGGCAAAAAATCTCATGGCCTCAACTGATAACCTGAGACTAATCTGGAAGGGTGTTGATAGTGGCAAACTTTTTAAAACATTAGTTAGAGGCCATATGCACCTTATCAATTCTTGCTTGTCAACACAGATTGCACACACTGAGGTAGTTCAGGATTTTTCCAAATTGTGCCTAGCCATTAAAACGCTCCTGTCGAAACCTGCCCCCTTGGCAGGAAACAATCTTAGATGGTTCGACCGCAAGTGTACACTGGCCAATAGGAACCTTCGCAGGGCACTGTCATCTAACCCGAGGTGTGCTTTAGACGTACAATTGGCAAGGCGGGAATATAATATAGTAACTTCGAATAGGAAGGGAGCCCTTCTAAATGAACGTTGGGAAACTTTATCCCAGGCCGCAAGTATAAAAAATGGCAACATTTTTTGGTCCGCAGTAAGGAAGCTTCGATCGATGGGTCAGTTACTAACCCCCATTAGCTGCAATATTTCGAGCGAGTCCTGGGAAAATCATTTCTCAAAACTTTACGCTACCCCTCAACCAGAGCTTGATCAATATGATTATGGCCCATTTACCACCATTGAGTTAACCATTTCTGAGGTAGAAGAGGCCATCCAACAGAGTATTGGGAACAAAGCACCTGGCCCAGATGGGTTACCAATTGATTTCATAAAATGGAAACCAGACTTCTGGACCCAGTTTAACCCACGTTACGTTACCAGACACATGGGCCAAGAGTATCATAGTTCCAATTTTTAAAAAAGGAGATCGGTCCCAGCCTAGTAATTATAGGCCGATCTCATTAATTGATAATACCCTAAAAATATTGGGGAGAGTCCTGTATAATAAAATTCTAACCTGGACAGAGGAAAATAGTATCTTAGAGCCCTGTCAGCTAGGCTTCCGTAGCAAGGTGGGCACCAACGAACAATGTCTCAACCTTAATTTGGTTATTGAGAAGTACACCATTGCAGGGAAGTCTCCCGTCTATTTGGCCTTTATGGATTTGTCCTTAGCGTTTGACCTTGTTATTAGGTCAAAGCTCTGGGCAATGCTTTTGGCATATGGCTTGGACGAGCCTCTGGTACACTTTTTAGCGCACCTCCATAGAGACCTTCAGGCGCAGGTGCGGATCGGCATGGGCGGAGAGGTTTCGGGAGCCATCAAGGTAGGAAGGGGGGTCAGACAGGGTTGTGTCTTGGCCCCCCTCCTTTTTATTATCTATATTAATGGGCTGAACAATCTGGTTAAAACCTCGCCCCAAGACGTTCCTATGATTAATGTTAAAACTCTCCCGTGTTATTATACGCAGATGATGCGGTCCTCATAGGCCGCACGCCGAACTCTCTGCGTAATTTAGTACAGACCTTTGTTGGGTATATGGATAGCTTGGACCTATGTGTCAATTTTAACAAGTCATATTTAATGTCCTGTGGTCCTGGGAAGCGACAGCTAAGTTCTATTGTAGTGGGTAGCCAGAAACTGACAAGCACCCGTACATTTCCCTATCTTGGGTTGGTCTTTGCTGCGAACCGCTCCGGGACTGAGCACCTTGCACACTCCAGGAGCAAGTTCTCAAAGGACCCCAATTCAATTCTTAGCCTTCCCCGCCCAAAGACCACTGGTGCCATATCAGCTATCTTAAATTACCGTGTGTCCCTGTGGCCACTTATGGGGCTGAGATTTGGGGTATCGCAAATTGTTCCTGCATCCAGCAGGAAGAAAATAGGTTCTGCAGGAAACTTTTGGGTATCTCAATCTCTACCCCACAATATATCTCCCACAGAGAACTTAACCTTAATTTTTATATTGGATTTTATCCGTGCCCGTCCTGCTCTTTTTTGGTTATCGGTATGGAAGAATCAGGCTGTCCTTCTTCACTGGAGAGATTATTAATGACTGCCTCATGTGTGAGAAAGGGATGAAAATTCCTTGGTTGAGTGGAGTACACCAAAGCTTGCACAGTGTCAATAAAGAAAGTATTTTCTTAAACCCAAATATAGCTGACACCGTGCCAAAAAAGGAGCTAAGGGATGTTCTCTACTCTTTATATAATACAGAAAGGATTGGTCTGGAATCCAAGAAATCTTCTGTTCTTAGTTATATGTCTATCAAACAGTATCACCATCCCCTACCTATATATCTCACCCTATGAATGAGCCATTGGGAAAGGAGCCTATTATTCCGTCTTAGAGAAGGAACTGTCAGATTTGCACTGTGCTTCCCTCTTGGCTACCACCCTAATCTCGATCACGTACCATGCCCTTGTGATGGGGTGAGTGGCCAAACAATTTTACTTTTTTTATTTTTTTGTAAGTATTATATAAAATATACAAAGTGGCTTTTATATCCATTTTTTAAAAAGAGAAGACCTATTAGTCTGGATAATGCCCATTCATGTTTATTCTCCCTGGCCGATGAAGAGCTGATTTTCCGTTTAAGCAGAACTGCCATTAGAGCACGCAAGACCATGCCCGATCCCTGAGTTCTTATTATGATTGACTATCTCCGTGTAATTGTTAGTTGATATAATGTTTTATTAACAGTAAATCTATCCACTCATTACCAATGAAGTTCTTTTTTAACCTGTCATTCAATTTATCAAATGCTATAGTTATATCACTACAAATGTTTTATCATTATATATTGTTAACCCTCCATTTGTTATTTATTTTGTAATGATGTTGTGCTTTTATGGGTACCAAGTTTCCCGAATAAAGTTTATGAACTGAATTGACAAACCGAGGCCGGGCCCCACCTTTTGCCGTTTAATATTTCAAAGGGGTGTTACCCCACCGTCTCTGTAATCCACCCCACTGAAGAGTTCCCATTTACCACCACAATTATCAGCTTTCTTAAAACAGCATTGAGGGCAATTAATAGCGGGATTGAGTGTGTTGTGGAGAGGCTGAACCCCGCAGAGAAAACTTAGCAATCAAGCACTGATAAGTGTACCTTGGAGGCCTCGAACCCATGTGGGTTCAAAGGTGACCTGGGGATTGACTATAACGCCACCCAAAACACACATAATGACAATACAAGCTTTCCATTCCAAAACAAAGCCAAACCTAGCAATAGACCCACCACCACATGTACGAAAACGACAGGCACCAGCAGAGAAACTGCAATCCCTTTACGGAAATCCGTGGCTTCTCCTGTGGCTGATTCTGGGAAGGCAGCCTTTGGGAAGGATTCCCCATATACTAGGCTTGCTGACACCCTCGAGAAGATCTTGAGGAAACTTTGTGAACCCTTAGCAGTATTAACTCTTCGCTAAAGATTCTAACTGCCTCAAGAACATCCAGCAGGACCGATAAGACTCACGGACTTGACTTGGGTGCACAAATACAAAACAACAACCCTCTCACAATAAACTACACTCGCCGGGAAAGAGAGGCCACCAGGGCAAGAAAGTGGTAAATAGCCCCCTAACTTATTTCATCCACCCAAGGCCACCATAAGCTTGAATTCTGCTGCAGGAAGTGCTCATATCCAAGCTGACCGCAATGATACCAGAGCGGATGAAGCTATTGCAAATAGCACCGAGCCCCACAACCAAAAAAATACAAACGTTAGAAGAGTGCTACAGCTACTGCCAGAAGTAGGATGACCACTTGGCATAGGTGCAAATTCAGGACAGTGGATGTAAAAATTCAGGACAAAGCGTCAAAATTCAGGACAATAATTCAGAACAGAAGTTCAAAATTCAGCACAAAAGTGTGGGACAAAAGGTCAATTTTACAGACACATCAGAGGAGGTTGCACAATAGTACATAAGTAAATAGACAACCAACATAAGTAGACGTCAAAATAAGTTTATATTAGGTTGAGACAATCGTGCACTTCACTTTCTGTTGCCGCTTTTAGCTACTTTGGCACCCTTAAGCCCCCTCTCCACAGCTACATCACGGTGACTGTTCTGCTGTGTTTATTTGTTATTCTGACTTATGCTGACCTGAGAGCCACAGATCAAAGTCTGAAAGGGCCAAGAAACACTTTTATCTGACTCGTGACACCCACACTTAAGCAAATATAGAGGGTGCTTCACTATGCTATGGCCCATTGTAATTCTTTATGTTTTAATCATCCACAGTCAGAATGACCATGGGCCTGTCCTCAGTCTAAGCGAGGTCTGGAGGGGCTGCTGCAGCCTCTAGAGTTCAAAGAGAAGTGTGGAGCTGGCTCCAATTGTCACAGGAAAACAGCACAGCTTGCTGCCATCCCGAAAATGACAGACAAAAGGCGTCCATGAAAGAAGTCCTCACGGAAAGCACCCAAATAACGGCCAGTCCGTGAAATTTGTGGCTGGTTGGTCACCAGTGCTTAATTTGTAAAAAGATTAAGTGCCAGGGCCCTTCTCGGAAGCCACTGCAGCCTGCATCATGTATTACCCCTGCCAGCACTGCCGATGACAGTACCAACATAACACCAAACCATTGCACTCCTACAAGTGTGACAATCCACACTATTCCAGGCCTCACAAAGCTATAATAATGGTTGTTATGCACATCTCAGACTGCGCCACCATGTGGTGGCCTGTCACTGGAGCCGGTGCCGACAATTAAGTGCCGGTGTCGAGCACCGGAAACCACTGGCTCAAATTAATCCCTGTTGGTCACCCTAGCCAGAAGCCACCCAATGGGAAATAGTTCTGAAAACTGTTACACCATGATCGGTACGAAGATAGGGGCATATTAGCATGGAAAGTAGGCGTTCCCGACCAACAGACCTGGTAAACAGTCGCTAACAGGCCTATCGCCTATTAGCAAGGAGGCCCTGGCCCCGGTTAGCGACGTGAAAAGTCACGCTAACCGGGGTCATCCCCTGTTTTTTAACACCTGCTATTTTCCTGATTTAACCATACCTATATTGGGAGGTGGATTATGCTGATACGACCACAGGGTCATATCAGCAAGGTTTTCCCCCTTCCCCATGCAACATCGCAGGTTTTGTCGCGATGTTGCCCCACTTTACCTCCCGCTGGAATATTTATCGCCATATCGCTCATTGTTGCTAATACAGCATTAGCGTGGCGATATATTACAGCGATAGCTGGCGATAAAAATGTTTGCGCTATGTGCGCAATGCGATATTTATAGCAGTTTGTTGCTAATATAGCCGGAAATCTTCAGCTGAAAAATATAGTAGTACATTACCTAGTAAAAGTCACAGATTGGTATAGCTGTGAGGGCCTATTCAGGAGCATCAATAACATGCAGAGAGTCCACTGGGTGGGCCCACAACCGAAGGAGGGGAGCAGAGATTGTACTGTTATCAACTCTAGAAATACAGTTGTTTGTTGGGTCCCTTTTGGAAAGGCTCTCTTTGTATCACCCATCTAATGAAAGCATGGTGGCAGTACCTCTGGGGCATTTCTACAAGCCAGGAGCTTTCATATCATCTGTATTCTCTTTCACAGAGTGAACTGCGCACCAATAATTTGCCCTTCCGACCTATAACCATTTCTCCTCTTTTGAACACATTGACTGACTGCCCCGGCCTAGGATAATTCTAGCCCAAGGGCTGCAAGTCGAGAATATGTTGCCAGAGTTTGTCAAACATATAAACATACCCCCTTTAAGTGCCTAGGCCAATGTTGACACAGTAAAAGAGCCTGGGGGAAAAGCCGCATTCATTTGAGAGGAGGAGCGTCGCTCCGCAAAGAAAAGCCCCATTCCAGAGCTGAAAAATAAAATGGTAATAACGTTTATTTATTACCATTTTATTTTTCATCAAACAGACCATCCTGCAGTGTCAGGGCGGGGTGGGGCTATTGCTGCTGAGAGGCAGCAGGGAGCTGTGCGCTTAAGTTTAAAATGAACGTGTCTCTGTGGCTGGCTTAGAGCACTGAGAGAGCACTGAGAGAGTCTGCTCCCTCCAATACTCGTGCGTCCCTCATGCTGGTGAGAGCAGCAACAGGAATGGCTAAGGGAGTTGGCTGGGCCCGCATCGGACCCTTTCCGGTTTACCATTAGGAAGGATGTCATAGCCAGAGATCTCCCGTACTTGCCGCCATCCACTATCCGTGCAAATCAGCCCCCGTGACTAGAGCGGCCATCACCTCAGAACCTTGCGTACGTCTGACTTCTCCTTGGCAATATTGACTTCAGCAACCATTCGCCGCCGAACCTTTTTGCTTACAGATTTAGCCTTGTCTTCGAACTATCTCGAGTGTATCCATTCTTCTACCCTGACGGAACCCGAGCACTCTTCAAACTTTCAACATATACTCTATTCACATGTTTTTATAGACAAGCGTTTTTTTGAACCATTTAGAACTCCCGAAAACCGCCTCTCCTTAGCTAATTGCAACCTGATCAGTTCTTCCTATTCGATACAGGTCCCATTGCATTGTGAGCCCGCTCTTTACGGTCTTTGTACGCCCTGAGGAAGGTGGTACCCGAATTTGGGTGTTGTCACCGAAACTCGCATCGGCACAGCTCATGAGGCTCCTCCCCCCCTACAATTTCTTCTGTTTAATCTATAAAGATTGAAATTGCATTTGAAATTATATATATCATATATATTTATATATAAAATCCATGTACTATTATTTACTGTACTGAATATCTATATTTTGATCTTTGAACCTTTGTATGTGGGGCCTCTATGTTCATTTGAGCTATTATCGGTATAAATGAGATGTATGAATTGATGGTGTTGTGTGAACTTAGGTGTGAGTTTGAAAGTGTGTTGTGAATGATTTCTATGGGACCTGTTTTTGCATTTTGAATCATGTTGTTACACATTTAATGTTTTGTCATTTTTATACACTATTATAAATTGTGTCTATATTATCATTATTTTGGAACTGATTAAGTCTGACCGCAATATAACATGAAAAATAAAATCTTACCTGTTGGTCTTACCAGAGTGTCAATGCCTCAATAGATGATACTTTGTACATAAAGAAACATATAGGTAGAGAAATATTCTTCTTCTTAGTGACTTTCAATTTCTCCCTGATTTCCTACCTACATTAATCATTCAGGGGTTCCCCTAGTTATATTGGTTATTTGGGCCCGCATTGGAGCCTGCCTCGAAGAGAGAAGACCGATCGAGGAGAATATTGCATTGCGCAGGTAGCCAAGCATATTTTATTTTATTTTTTCTGTGCCACCCACCCCACCACCCTCGGTACATGTCAGCCACCACTGAGAAGCACCCCACCAAATGTTTACTGATGACTCCTGTTTGAAGTCACCGCTGAACACCAGCTCCCCACGGACAGTTCCTGATCTCATAAGACCAACAGACTCGCACCTTCCGGCCCTTAATTATGTTTTTAAATGTCTATTCTGGAAAATGGTAGGTCTCATGAACAAGGTTAACAATGATGACTGGCTTGATCTAGTAAAGGGCTGCAATATTTTGTGTCTTCAAGAAACTTGGGCGCATGAAGTAGTGCACATAGATGAGTTTTTTGCTATTCACACCCCAGCTATGGGTCCCCGCCCCCCCCCCCCCCCCCAGCGAGTAGCTGGGGGTCCCCCATAGAGGGAGTCTGTTAACTTTAGTATCAAATACCCTAGATAAAAAGGTCATCAAAATGCATCTTGATTCCCCACTTTTCTAATTTATCATTACTTTATAAAAATAAAATATATTTAAATGTATATTTTAACAAATATATCAAATAAACTTACTTTTAAAAATGTAAACGCACATGAATATAAATATGTAAATATATGAAAATACATAAATAAAAATATAAATAAACAAACATTTTAAATAATAACATAATTTAAAAAATTGTAAATAATATATTATCAAAAATATAAGTATATATATTTAAATGTACCAAAAATATAAAATATTAAAAGAGGAGACCAATTTATTTTAAAATAAAAAGTAAACAATAAATATTTTTTATAATTTATCACAAATAATTTACAAACAAAAATATAGACATTTTTAAATATTATTACAATAAATCAAGCACATCATTATGTATATTACAACATAAAAGAAATTATTGAAAATTTAAATAGAAACATATATATTTCACTCTACATTAAAAAAACATTTTTATACTAAATACATTTAAAAATTAGTACTCCCGACTAACATAACACAACAGTAACACATTTGTATACATTAAAAAAAAATAAGATTTAATACTCTACCTACAATAAATATAAAATTAATTAAAATATAACATTGGAAAATACTACAATTTACAATTCCCAGTACACTTAACACACCAATAAATATTATAATTATCAAAAAAAATTACATTGCCACTGTAGTCAGTGCAACAGTAGGGAAGCGTTGGATTGCGGAGGGTTCAAATTTACTATCTCCACTCCAGTCAGTGCAACAGTAGGGAAAGTGTTGGATTGCAGAGGGGAACATTTTTATATTTCCACTCAAGTCAACGCAACAGTGGGGCAAAAATTCCTATTACCACTCCAGTCAGTGCAACATTAGAAACACATAAAATATCTTAAACAAAATGAAAATATTTTTCAAAAAAGAAAATAAATTAAAAGATATGCTGAATAAAAAAAATACATATATATTTAATTATAAAAATGTGAAATTGATTTGCTTCCCACCCCATGCCAATACAAAGCCCACAACCCACATCTAAATTAAAAATAAAATACTTTAGCAGTTAGCATAATTATTTATCAACTAAAAAATATTATTTATGAAAAACTAAATATAAATTCTTTAAAATTAATTAACTTCCTACGCTTTACCCTGATAAACCCCACAACTACTTAAAATTAAACTAAAAAAACTTTTAACAACACAATTAAATTAAATAATTTACAATTAAATAATTATGAGTATTTAACAGGTAATTAACAAATAAAATAAAATAAGTTACTCTCCACCCTTTACCCCAATAAATCCCACAACCCAAACCTAAAAAACATTTAATTACACAATTAACCTTATTAATTATCAATTAACTAATTAATATTAATTTACAACTAAGGGCCTCATTATGATGTCGGGCAGAAACTTTCTGCTCGTCTCCGTCTCAGAATGGGAACCAATGACTTGTGATCGGCGGTTCTGCCCGTTGGATTCCCATTGACTTCTAAGGGAGCCCATTTTCCACCTGACAACACAGGCTCCAATGGGGAAATGGGGTGTGTGTGTAAAACCCTGCACCCTGTCGCAGGCACCACATTGTGCCTGCCACACTGTGCAGGGTTTTACAGGGGAGTCCCTTAGGTATCCACTCGGCCCACATCCAGATACTGCAGGATGAAGGTGGGCCTGCCAGGGCCCCCCAAAGTCAGTTTGCAACAGCCTTTTCTTGCCGGACAGGCTGACATGGAAAAGCTGTTGGAAACCAGCATTGTAATCGCTCGGTCAGAAACGCTGTCCGTAGAACTGTACGTTGAGGTTCCTACCAACACAAATTCCATGAGAGCTGATCGGAGCATATTCGGAAAGACCGTGTGGTTTACAATCCGACTGCGAACATCGTAATCGGTTGGGTGGATTGTAAACTGACCGAGTCAGTCAGAAGGGACATCGTAATGAGGCCCTAAACAATAATTAATTAAACATAAATTACTTTCTGCCCTTTACCCCTATAAACGCCACAACCTGCAGAAAACATTTACATAACAATAATTAATAACACAATTTACAAAATTCAATATCAATTAAATAAATAATATTAATAAAAAATAATCTTACATTTATTTTACTTAAATTACTTGCCACCCTATACCCCTATAAACCCACAAGCCGCCGCTGAGCTAAAAAATACAAAATTCAATTACATTACATTTCATAACTACAAAAAATGTAATTAATATAGTTAGAAACATAAACAATAAACAAAACAATTGTGTCATGGGCATTCAAAATATACTCTAAAAACATAACAATAATTAAAAAACAATCTTTTACAAAACTTTATTTTTACAAACAATATTAATGACTTCTGTATTCTAAATATCAATATTACTCACCTTAAAATTGATATTCTTGACAACGATACTCTTGCACTCGATATATCCACTCCAAAATATTTTTCACTCTATATTATGGTCAGTTGAACTCGATATTCTGTCTCACCGCCCCTCGTTGTGCTAGACAGGGGAAAAGTCACAAGTTCAGGCCGACTGAGATGAAGTTCAAATCGGTTACAGGGATTGTAAATGTGCAGATATTTATATAGCGCAAATCACCAACCGGTATCTAAGCGCTTGCTTAGGGAACCCGTCCTGGTATTCCCCTGTGAGATAACCCAGCAGGGAATCCACAAGGTGAAAGTCAGGCATCCCGCCGCGAGGGGCCATTGTGGAGATTAAGCAAGCTATTGCCCAGAGTCGCAGAGTGTGAACCCATGAATCGAGTATGCACTGGAGCGAGAATTATCAAGTCGTTGAACAATTTATGGACTCAAGACCCAGCCGAGCCGGGAATTGAACCCTGGTCCCGGGCTGACCTCTGCTTCCAGGTCTGCCTACTCTAACCAGTGAGCCACACTTCTCCACTAGGATTAGATTAGAAACCTTTCAATCCAGTGAAAAGACTTTGTTCGCAGTGGAGGAAGCCACAAGGAGCAATATGAGCAATGCAGAAGGTCACAATGCAGCATGAAGACCAAGTAGGGAGTCAAGGACAGTCATTGTTGAAGTGCAAAGAGCCAGTCCGTCATTCTGCATAATCGTAGCTGTAGCTTTGCGTTGATGGTCATCCAAGGCTGTCGTTGCGGTAGCATGAAGCACAGGCCTTGGGTTGCTGGTCGTCACAAACTGTTGTTGCCGGTGCAAAGAGCAGGCTTCACAGAAGCTTCTTATTGGCAATCGACATGGGTGGCAGGTCTATGTGCAAATAGGCCCATTTGCCAATGTGAGTAGCTCAGAATTTCACCTATTTTTCAGGAGAGGCCCCCTTGGATGCCAGTCAAGTGTCCAGAAACTGGGGAGGCACCTCTTGACGATCACGAACGTATTCCAGCAGAGGCCAGTGGGGTTCAGGCAGGTTCAACTCCAGTTCCAGACAGGTCCAGCAGTAGCAGGCCAGCTGGGCAGTTACCGGGAGGCCTTGGATGCTTGTTTTGTTTCTGTAGCTCACTCAGGAGTTCAGTCAACTGAACTTTGGAATACTCTGGTAAGCCTGGGATGAAGGCAAGCAGGTCCAGTCTTCCTTCAGCAAGGCAGTCTGTTAAGGAGCAGAGCAATTCTCTGGTAGCAGGGCAGTCCTTCTTCTGCTAGTCCAGAAGGTCTTCTATGAGTGGCTCTGGAGGTCCAATACATATGTCCAGTGCCAATCTTTGCGTATGGGGACTTCCTGACCTACCCCCACATCTAGGTCTGGAAAGTTCTTCCTCTTCCCCTGTCAAGGCTCCAAACTGTCTGAGGGTGACAAAAGGCAGGGCAGGCCTAGTGTCACGTTCCTTTGTGAGTGCATGAGACAAAGTCCTGCGAAGTGTAAGTGGGGCTGAGTACAGCTCCTCACCAGTATTCTTGCCAGGATGGCTCATCCTGTCCTCATCTTAGCCCTTTTTGGGCTACTTGCTGGAATCAATACATAAACCAAAACTGCAGAGCCATTCACAGTCATGTGGCCCAGGACACTGGTTGAAGGCACAAATGGTTGGGACAATTTTCAATGAGGTGCAGATAGGAGTTTTAAGTTTGTAGTCAAGGGAATTGCAATTTAAAACTCTCTATAATGGTGAAGTTGGATTGTAAGTCAACATTCTGAAAATGACACATTTAGAAAGTTGTCATTTGGTGCTTGCAGCCTGTATACTGTATCACATAACTAGTTGTGAATGGCAATTGATCTTTGTGTATTGCTCACAGACAGTGCAGACAGTGAGACAAACGAGAATAGGTTTTGGCAGAATGGGACATTTCTGACTTGATGGTGGGGGGAGCTGTCACCTACCACACTTGCAAGTCACACAGGTTCTGCTTGAGCACTCTCACAAGGGTTTGACACTGGTCTTTTGAGACCCCACGCTGGGCTGGGCAGGGATGCAGGAAATTCCAATCACCTCTGGGGGTGGAAACCGCGACAACCATTTCCTAATTCAAAGCTAGCAGCAAGTATAAAACTTGGGCCATTAGACCCAATCATTCAGTACACCTCTGGACCTGTAGAAAACTCAGGACTGCAGTGCTGCTCTGAATGAAGGACTGTTACTCTGCTGCCCTGCTGCCTGAGTGAGAAGGACTAAACTTGCATCTTGAACCCAGGATCACTAGAGTGACTCCAAGGGCTAGTCGACTAGTCTCCTGATCAGAGCCTAAGGAACAGAAAAGTCTGGGCTTTGCCTGCTGTGAGAACTACCCCCCAAGTGGTGTCACCCTAGTCCTAGATCCTCGGTAGTGGCCCAGCTGGTGAACTCCAAGCAGAACCCCCAGAACCCCCACAGTACAATGCATCTTATTGCAGGTGCATTGAGAGCAACCCAACGCAAGCCATTGCCACAGCCGTACCTCTCATTGCAGCCCACAATGTCCTTGGACACACCGCTTTTCGACGCGTCCTTGAGGCAGGCCTTCACATCGCAAGTCTCTTGCAGGACTTTGCATCACAGCCTGATAGCTTCTTCTGAACAGCCAGCGTGCAAAGCAACCTCGATGCAGAACATTGCATCGCAAGCCAGTGATCGACAGCATCCTTGATGACAATGCAGGATTCTGCAACTCAGCCCCACAGCGCCTCAGAACCGTCGCTGCTCAACACACCCTTGACACAGGATCTCTGAATGCTCCTCAAACCCGAACTTAAGGTACTTTTTTCAGAGGGCCTAACTTGATCCCTGTAGCCGGCCCGCACTCTATTGTGGTTTGGCTCTTTGTGTTTCTAGGCACTGTTTTTACTTAAAAATGAAAAATTGTACATCTCCATTCCCACTGATGGGATTTTAGTCAAATTGGTCTCATATAATTCATTACATTTTACTCTATTCTTTAAAATTGTGGTGATTTTTTATGTGGTGTTTTCACTTTATTACTGATTGAAGTGCTGCATAAATACTTTACACATTGCCTCTAAGTTAAACCTGACAAGCTACCAGAGGATTAAGCACAGGTTAATTTGGGGTTTGTTTCAATTTCCTACAGGTACATTACACGAAGGACCCTGGCTCAATTTTGGAAGCCCAGGCCTGCTGTTAAAGATATGAGGAGGTAGAGGAATCCCCCCAGACAGATTTGAGTATTGCTACATTCCTGTGAGCAGTGTGGAAAAGAAAGAGAGAGACTCTCATCTCTTGTGTGCTCTTTCGTTCAAGGAGAAATAACACAGAAGAAGTCAGGACACACCTCAGGAAGGAGATGGTGCTGACAAGGGAATCATAAAGGTTAGGGCTGGTTGACCAAGACTTACCTTTTCATGTACTTATGTTTGTGACTGACAGGTCATAAGGAGCATCCAGGACAGGGGCGTGGCCAGCCAGCCAGCCAAACATGGCAAGTTGCTAAAGCTCCATCCTTGCACCCTAATTATCCTGCTAAATATTAGAATCCCCCTCCATCTGGGCGCAATCAGACGACACAAAAATGCCTGTACAGTGGCAGCTCATGTTCGTGGTTGGAGGACAGCGGAGGAGGTTAGAAAAGACACAATTGTGAGCCCGCTAGACGCGGTGACGGGGAGGGCACCGCCAAGCATACCCAGATGCGCAAACAACAATCGCTAGGCACTGAGCCCCAGGTCAGTGAGAAAGCGACAGTGGTCGCCATTGGGGGAAGCTGCAGACAATCACTGCTTGGGCGCACCCCAAAAATACCCACGGGCCACCGAGGCAACCAAGAACCTGCAGAGGCCCAGCAGTGCAACACGCACAAACAGAGAAATGCTGAGGCCTACAGACACGGCCCACGAGGTGCGGGCCTGCGAGTAACAGACCGTCAGAGTGAGTGGAAAGAGAAAATGAGCTACCAGGCTGCCTTAGGAGCTAAAGTGTCCCCCTGCTGAAGGAAGACAGTGGAGCCCGCCACTGGCGTGTGCCTACAATGACCGGGTGCCACCGCACAGGCAGAGAAGGAAGGACACTGAAGCAGCTTAGCGACCCCTGATGAGCACAGCGAGCATGTCGAAGCTGTGTTGCGGAGACAGTAAAGGAGGCTACCATGAGTGCACAGAGGTGATTGGCCTGCCTCCCTGATATCCCCCCTGCCCAGACGGCTGCCATAAGCGAGTGACTGAGGGAGACCGCTGCCATATCCTGGGCTGCGCTGAGGCCACTTCGTGAGGCGGTACAGCCTCAGGTGGATGAACCCCGCAGAGGCCCAATGGTGACACGTGCATAACTAGTAAAATACTGAGGCCTGCACATGCAGCCCATGTGACGTGGGCCTGCACTTGCTAAACCACCAGGCCGTGAGTTGAAGCTCTAATGCATTACCGTGGCCCTCCGGCCTAGAAACTGGAGTGTCCCCCCTATTGAAAGGGAAGAGTGGATGCCTACTATCGATGTACCCCTAAGCCCTCCGAGCGCCACCGCGAAAGCAAAGAAGGAAGGAACCTGAGGTGGCTCAGCGACCCCTGAAGAGCACAACGAGTACATTGGAACTGTATTGTGGAGCCATTGAGAGAGGCCCCCCCTTTCCCCCTCCCTGGACTGGTGCCATGTATGTGTGACTAGGTCGCTGCTATATCCTGGACTGCATTGGGGCGGCCACACAAGGCAGTGCAGTAACAGGTAGACACTGCCTGAGCTGGGCCACTTGGTTGACCTGGGCCTCGACTACGCAGGCACAGTGGAAAGCAGAGCGACATCTGACAAGATGCAGACTTGCCCGGAGGCCGGATTGGACCTAGGCCATATACTTACGAAGATGAGAGGTGCAATACCCGGCAGCGTTAACACAAGGATGTGAGGAGGTGACACATACCCACTCTGCACTAATCCGCATCCCGTCAAGGTAAAGAAGACACAGTTAACAGCGTAAATAGCGGATGGCGACATAGCCACTGAGATACCACGCACAACACTCACTGCAAAGCTGGACTCTGCTCTGGCAGCGGTGGAGAAGATAGGATCTGCGTTGGACCAAACGCGCTCCTTGTTGGAGTAAAAAATAACCCTGGGCATAGTTTTCGTAGTAGCGCTATGCGTAGCTACGCGAAGTGCACTTCACACTACACGAGCTACGCGTAGATACGTGAACTGCGTGGTGCACTGTGCAAAATGCTGTTCGCACTGATTGCACAGTGCCAGATGCATGTCCGCACTGTGCAATCATTGCAAACCGCATCTTGCACAGTGCAAGCGGTCGTTTTCTGCCGCTCGAGTAGATTTGTGCTCGAATGCAGCTTTCTCAACGTGGACTGATAGTTTCTCATCAAGAGCGGTCATGAGCATACGCGGCCACTCGCAATGAGAAACCTAACGTCCCCGCGTTGAGAATCTCGCCGGGAGGTTTATTTTCCACGCTCGCGATTGGCAACTTGCTGTTGCTGATCGCAAATGAGGAAAAAGTCTCGCCGGGATGTTATTTTTCTCGCTCGCGGTGGCCAACTTGATGTTGAGGACCGCGAGTGAGCAAAAAATGCCCGCTATGCTATGTGTTTTTGCACTGTGCTATGTGCGCAAACTATGCAAACTACGCGAGCGTAGCGGAGTCTTACGCCCAGGGTTAGTCAAAAATTGACAAGGTAACCTCAGATTTTACCCTTCTGAAAGCTGACCATCACAAACTATGGGACAAGGTGCGCCTCCAGGAACAAACACTCGCAGAGCTAAAATCAGTTACACAAAGCCACACAGTAGCCCTGCAAGACTTAATAGACCATGTGCACAACCTAGAAGACAAAGTAGAAGATGCAGAAGGGTGCTCACGCAGCAACAATATTCGCGTTGTGGGACTTCCGGAGGGTGAAGAAGGATGAAAGCCAGAGGAATATGCCGAGCACCGGATCAGAGAGTTGCTTCCCGCTGGCACCCTTTCTCCCCCCATTGTGGTCGAAAGAGCGCACCGCATCCCAGCACAAAAGCCACCACCAGTAGCCCGCCCAAGTTTTTTCCTGTTTAAAGTCCTCAACTATAGAGACAGAGACTCGATCCTCCGCGAAACCCGCAAGCTGGCAGACATAAAGATCGGAAGCATCCAAATCATGATCATTCCGGATTACACAGCACAGGTCCAGAGCTGCAGAAGTACATATACGTCTGTGAAAACACAGCTACGCGACCTCGGTCTAAGCTACTCATTACTATTTCCTGCTAGGCTTCGCGTGGTTGCAAAAGGATAGGCGCACTTCTTCGATTCACCTGTTGAGGATTGGAACTAGCTAGAAGAATTGGGAACATTGACTGGACGCAGACCGCCTGTGGAACATGAGTTAAAAAAACTCAACAGGAAAAGACACAGTCGGTGCAGACACAGTGGATACTGATCAGGAGCTGCTGCAACTTCCACAGCCCCCGACCTAGAGCAGAGGAGAGCGAAGAGGCAAGAGGCACTACAAGTGGCCGCGACACTGGGAACTGCAACACAAAATTCAGACTGCCACTTGAGCCCATCCTGATCCTCGGAAACTGTGGACTCAATTCCATCCAGACTCGAGGACCCTTAAGAGTTTCCATTGCCAGAAGCTACGCCACAAACAGCTGATGACATCATATGACTCTTTTCAAGGCCTCCTGTGAACTGTTGAACATAACCCATGCAAGTACCTGCCGAGCTGACAAAATGTTGTGTTAAATAATATGTTGATTACATAATTGTTCTTTGCAAAACGTGGCACTGCCCTGTGCACTGCCGCGCACAGCACATACCTGGCGTTATGTTGGGGAGCATGTGTGGCTCGCACCCCCTAACCACAACATGACATTAAGGGTAGGGGTGGGCGGAATTTGCGGAATTAACCTTCGCAAATTATCGCGAGAATGTTTAAAATTATCGCAAACAAGCAGAAATATCGCGAAGATGCGGAAGTTTTTTTCCGGCATGTTCGCGCGATTTTCTGCATGGTTGCGGGTCGCCAACTTACCCATGTGGCTGCTTGCGGGCGCGGCCATCTTGTTTTGAGTTGTTCTCGCGGTGCATGATCGCGAGAAGAAAGACGTGATCGCGCGACGCATGACGTCACTGCGGGCGCGAACTGTCGCGAGACAGCGCAAATGGCTAAAAACAATACAACATCTCATGGAGAACGCGACCGGATCAAGAAAACTTGTCGGCGAACGCAGGGATTCAGGTAAGGCGATCGCGCGCGCGCGAGAATGTATCATTTTACAGCGCGAGCAAGAAACAAATTATCGCCAAGCTGCGGAAACCGGAATTTTTGACATTTTCGCGCTCTCCGCGGAACGCAAAAATGTCAAATTATCGCAATTTCCGCGAACGGAACGAAATTTTTGCCCAGGCCTAATTAAGGGGCGAAGCATTCCCTGCTGCTAGCATGCCACATAAACCCATGCCACACGTCAGTTTGACACAGTTTTAGCCTTAAGTTGGGCAATACAGTTTGGACGAACTTCCACTCGGAACTCGACCTCAGGGTTAGGCATAGTTCAGATCACGCATGTAACCTGTTTTTAATAGCACTGAGCTGAAACCCCCCCCATAAGCCAGAAGTCACAGCACCATGCCCCCCATGCCGACCTGATAAATGTACGAAGGAAACATGGTATAGGTCAATGTAGTCACATGGAATGTGTGCGGTATACACATGCCGTCACGTAGATACTCAATTAGCATGTCTGCGGCGCAGAGCCACTGTCATAGTGCTGCTCCAAGAAGCGCACATGTCCCACGTGGAACTGGGGCGCCTCCGACACAGATGGAAAGGCCAAATACACGGTACCAGCTACTCAGCACACGCGTGAGGCTCCCTAATCCGGGTGAAGGCAGATATGCGCTTGTGAGCGAACGGCTCAATGGCCAACCAATCCTCCTTTGGTCCATCTATGCCCCACATGTCAATCAACCCACATTTTTAGAAGGCCTCACAAAAAGTTTAGCAAGGTGGAGCAGAGTCCCCTGGCTCCTGGGAGGGGATTTTAATTCTGTGCCTATGGAGACTTAGACAGATCGTTCCTGCCCTTGTCCAAGATTGCAGCAACATCCAATGCGCACGTTCTCACAGACTGGCTGACACATACGTAGGACTCTCACCTCCAGCCTGAGCAAAATAGAACTACAGCTACTGCGATATGAGACAGAGCTGTAGGATGAGGGTAGGGACAGACAGAACTACACTGCGCACACAGCCCGCACTCATGCCACCACTGATCATGCCGGCTGACTCCTAGCCTGGCTGATCTGTCGAGAGTACGCACGTACACCGATAGTCACACTGCGCGATGGCGCAGGGCTTCTAGTGCACACGCAACGGGACATCCACGCGGCCCTAATGCAACACTATCAAAGGCTGTACCAATCCAAATGCAACAATGAACCGCATGCCCTCTCGGCTTTCCTAGATCAGGCCAACTGCCTGAGGTGACGCGGGCACACAATGAGATGCTGGACACGCAGATTTCGACAAAAGAGATTAGGGAAGCAATTATGTCCCTGGCTACGGGAAAGACTCCGGGACCAGATGGATTCCAGGCACAATATTACAAGGCATATGAAGTGTCATTGGTGTCATGACTACACACCCTCTACGCAGCAGCTGTGGAGGAGGGATGGCTCCCTCCCTCACTATGCGAAGCACACCTGATTTCACTCCCCAAACCCGATAGAGACCCAACAGACATTAGCTCATACAGACCCCTTGCTCTCCTTAACACTGACAAAAAAATCTTAGAGAAAATCCTAGTGGACAGGTTAGCACAGGCAGTCCCCGCCCTGGTGCACGTGGACCAAAATGGCTTTGTGCCATCCCGAAACACCTCACTCAATCTGCTTCGCTTTTTTCAAAACGCAATCTACTCCATATGCGAATGGCTGAGAGCAGGCTGCCTCACACTTGACCTCGAGAAAGTATTCGATTATCTCAAATGGAATTACATGTTTGCAACCCTTGAAAAGTACAAATTAGGCCCCGATTTTTTACAGTTGACCCGCCTACTTTACACAAACCCTGTGGTGAGAGTGAAGGTGGAACCATACGTTTCGGCTGTGATCCCAGTGTGACGGAGGACGAGACACGGCTGCCCTTTGTCTCCTCTCCTCTTCACGCTCGCGATGGAGCCCCTGGCGGAGTCACAAAGAACACAATTGCATGATGGCATACTATTGGGCGATGGCACACACGTGGTGACACTGTACTCCGACGATCTGTTAATATACCCAAGGGACATCACTCAAGTGCCAGAACGACTTGTCCAAATCCTCCGGAAATTCGCAACTGTATCAGGGTTAAAAGTAAATGTTGCTAAATCTAAACTATATGCCTTTAAAGAGGAGTGCCACGACCCAGGCCTTATACTCAATGAAGTGGGAGTGCAATAGAGCACTGATACATTCCACTACCTGCTCATACGTGTGTATCGCCAAATGCTAGACCTCTTCGACGGTAACCTAGGAAGAAAGCTGACGGCTATGAGATCCCAGATGCAATTCTGGAGTACACTCCCCATGCTGTGGTGGGTAGAGTGGTGCTAGTCAAAATGGTGGCTCTGCCAAGATTCCTGTATTTCTTCGCCAATCTGCCCATCTATGTGCCCATCTTCTTCTTTGCCATGCTGGAAAAGATGACCAGAGACTTCATCTAGGGCCCCAATCGACATAGGGTGGTGATTAAAAAACGATATTTACCCAAAGACCAGGGAGGCCTGGCAGCGCCTTGCTTCGAGCACTACTACCAGGCGACCACACGCTCGTCATATACGCTACTCCAGATCATTGGACTCTTCCACCCCGGCACACGGGTGCGGCCTCCTGAGCTCCGGTTACTGAACATGGCATACAGGTACTACCGCTGAAGCCTCTACTTAACCTAGGGCACAACCCTCTATGCCACCGTGCTCCCCCTGGAGGGTGCCCCTAAGGGACAGGCAACATTTACAGCTGCATAACTGCAACACTGGCATGACGGGGTTATACAAACCCTAGGGGATCTTTATCGGGAAGGCTCGCTTATTCGCTACACTACACTAGTGGACGATGAAGGACTCCCTGCAGGGCAATTCCTCCTACACCGGTCATTGATGACTACACTCTCGGTGAAATGGGGAGACCTTACAACTGAGCCACAAACATAACTCACCGTACAATACATACATGTCATGGGACGAGGTAGGCACCTGATGCGGTGGTTCGCAGCCTCCTTGTGACAGCACACAGCGGTAGATCTAGACCTCCTCTGACACAAATGGGAACACGACCTGGGCCGACAATTCACAGACAAAGTATGGGAGCGGGCGCTGGCTAGTCCAGTTCAGATCCCCAGGAACACAAGATTTAGACAGATCCAATAGTACATAACACAGATGGCATACCTCACACCAGCCAACATCAACAGATACTTTCCCCGCACCGACTCAGCCTGCCCCAGATGTGCCGCTGTAGATGCAGTCTTGGTGCACATGCTCTGGGGCTGCGTCAGCCTGAGCGCATACTGGGATGGGGTAGCGAACACTCTTCACACCTGCACCAAGAGAGAGATACCTTTTGACTGGCTAACATATTTACTGCACATATTCTGTAGGACACGAAGCACTAAAGTCACCTCCAGGTTCCTGGACCTGGGCATGGTGACAGCCAAGAGGCTAATCACAAAAAGGTGGAAGGCACCTGATCCCCCGCACATGCAAGGATGGAGGCGCTCTAATCTTGCATGGGCCAGGGCCAAAGGTATAGCGATTCGACGTGCGGAACCCATGGGCCTCAGGAAAATACCTATGTCCACAACTTGAGAAGCAAATCTGGCGGCACTACAACAGAGTGCGGATCAGCCAGATCAGCCATTGCATATATATAATACCTGACCTAGTGGAGTAACTCCGCGCATGCGTCCAACATCCTTAGACCATTTATAGACACTAGACTCGTTGTCCTTAAGCCATGCAATGGCAATCCGGCGAGTACGCGCACCAGACACTAGCCATCAAGGCAATGGACGGGAGCGCATTAAGTGACACACATGCGCACAATCACTGGCAGCCACATGGGGTTGTTTCAGATAACTTCCAAGTTTTGTACCCCGTCTCCTTGTTTGTACCCCCTTCTCTTATCAAATGTACAATATGCCAGATGCACCTAAGCTGAACTAGACTTACCGTGATACTCACTATGTGACAAATCTGTACGACAAATAATGTAATAGGACATATGTGGCGTGGCCAGACAATTATAATAAGCAAGATCTTACACATCATCATACCTGCTACAGGAACATATGTGAAGTAATGACCATTGTTGATGCAAGAAACACAACAGAGATTGTTGCTACATTTTGTAGCATAATGTTTCAGCTACTGGAGATAAACTATAAAACTAACAAAATCAATAAAAATATTAACAAAAACAAATAAGGAGCATCCAGGACTGGACCTGACCTGATCCCGTGGGCTCAGTGAGGATTCTGTGGATGCATCACCCCATCACTGGGACCCAGATCAGGAGCATCGGAATCAACCCGTCCTCTGTTGGGGAGCACCTAACTTACCGTGAAGGAGGAGTCCAGTTACACCTCTTTTCACTTTTGGAGACGGTCGCCTATGCTCGGAGGAAAGTCTGTGCCTGCCGACTGCTACCGTGCCAACTGTGTGCCGCCAACTCTCCAAGGCAGATTGGAGCCTTGTGGGTGCCCTCAGATGGGGCACCCACTGAGACACTGCATGTTTCTTCTCTGTTGGAGCGGGTACAACTGGTAACTGGCCTACTGGACCACCAGGGACTCGCAGCTGAAAGCGCTGTGGCACCTAGACAGTTTGACTGTATTTAAAGAGTCAGAGTGGACTCTTGAGTAAAGGCCTACTAGTAAGCATTCCCTGGATGCGGCCTCTAGTGAATTGGGAATAACCCCAAACACATTATGAAGAGCAGGTTGGACAGGTTTCCCAGAAACAAAACTAGGGCCCCAACCTCAGTGGGGAAATTTATTGTTATCTATAATTGTCGCAACCTGCCTTAAAATCTGTAGAGTTCGAAAAAATCTTTTTTTTTTTATAATAATAAAAAAAAGTATTTTATTGCACATTGATTTATGCATACAGCTGTGCCCTTTTTGGATTATGAGTCCTGTTCACTAACCTGTATCAACACTTCCCCCCCAAGACAGCCTTTGACTGCTTGTTCATAGTTATCACCGACAGTCAAGTGCAGAAGGGGTACTTGGCCCAGGTGGTTAGGACCCATAGGTGGTCAGTACCCGGGGCATCAAGAGTAAAAGGCCTCAACTACACGCTTGGGCCCAGTAACACCTGCATGCCCCATGGGCTCTGAAAGGGGTTCTGACAGCATCCATTTGTGAACGTGTGTAAACCACGAGTAACAGTAAGTATGGGACAGATATTCCATAATTTTTGGGATCCAAATGCTTTTGTAAATTTAAGATACTATGGACATTTTAAGTCATCAGTGCTAAACTAAACAGTGTTAACTAAATAAAAAAATAACACAGTATACATATACTTTACATAAGCAAACTTAACAGCGTTCTGATTCAAAATCCCATTCATAAAGTACAACATGCACATACCTGCCAAGGTTGAAGGTTTTGAAGATCTGCACATGAACTGTTAGCAAAGGGACCTTCCAGAGGTTTGCATGAAATCAGATCATCCAGGGCATGTGCCAAAGCATAGATGGCGTTGTATGCAGTAAGAGTAAATCTAGCATTATAAACTGATGCATCAAGACTTTGTAGGCTTTCTGTTCCTGAGCAGAATTTCTTTCCATTTGTTGCATTTTCTGCATCTGTTCTGTTCAGCTCTCCAGCCCAGGTGCAGTTGAAGACCTGCTCCCAAAACCTTGTTAGAAATATGTCTCCAGGCGTCTTAGATGGATGGATTCCATATATAAATTCTTTAAACCCAGGGATTTCCTGGTTAGAAACTGCAATTCCCAATGTGCCATTCAACATTTCCCATAATTCCCTTGTGGTAAACATTGAGGAAGGTGTCAAGCTTGTAATGGTAATCCACATTTTGTCCATATAGCCCTGCATTGACATTTCTTTCAGCACTGGAATGATGTGAACTTCAAAAGCATAGCAGACAACCACAGTAGCTGTGGATCGATGCAGTATCCCTATTACACGGTCCAGGGATGCACGGCTGAAATCTGTTGGCAGGGTCTCAAAAAACTCAACACAGATCCGCCTTTTCTCCACCTCTTGCTTCAGCATCTGACTGCCTTGGAGACAAAGATCATTGTTGGAGATCAGAATCCCTATCCATGTCCATCTAAATAGAATCAGAAGCTGAACTAGCACTAGAGGCTGAATGTCAACGCTGGTCACAGTCCGGAGGAAAGAGGGAAATTGAGTTTTGTCACTCAAAGCAGGGAGAGCTGCTCCATGGCTGATCTGTTTAAGTGGGACACAGTGAAATGATCATTTTAAACTGTTTAAGCTGAGTAGTCAGGTAATAGGATTTAACCATAAATGTAAATCTAATTAATCTAAGCTTAGGTTTTGCAGTGAATGTTGTTTGAAGCACAGAGGTAAACCATTAAAGTAATTTTCGAAGTTTACTTGTGAGCATTTATAAGCCATAGTCTAGTAAATTAATCTGGCTTGTGGCACATCAAGTGCAATTGCTTACCTCTAGATTGTTTGAGGGACAGAGGGTATGTCTCAGGAATGAAGATTATTTTCCACAATACATTTTTCACATAGCACCTGTTATTTGCTTTTGTGTGCCACTGACACAAAACAGGTACTGCTTTGGCAACACATAACGAATATCAATACACTGAGGCATCCCTCAACATTACAAGGATCTGGTGTGCTTGGGAGTTAAACAGACATGTTTTAAACCACAGCTCTCTGACAAATGAACATATTTTAATAAGTAATTTCTATAAATGCATGTAGAAACATATGTTAGAGACAATAGATGAGAAATAAATTGAAATCTATGAACAACAGTAGGCTAGAGACAATATTATGACACATAAATGAAAAAGTCTGGAATAGCAGTCTTGGTTAAACCACGAGGAACGAAGGGACTTATTTATGAGAGGGTTGCGCAACGTCTGCACCACGCAACATTGCGAAAGCGTGATGTAGACCTCCAAGTCAGATTTTGTAAGCCACATCTTTCCATGTGTGCTGTATTATGTCGCTCATTTATGAGACATAAATGAGCTCCTAATTCTTCTGGGAAAATAGTATACAACATTTGATAAAATCAGTTATACAATTTACTGCTCATTTCCTGTCTCTCCATGTGTGCCTGCTTGGTTGCTGTCTGAATGTATGTATGTTGTGTTAAATTATATGTGTGTTGTGTGAGACTCTATGTGTAGTTGGGAGAGGGAAACATACTGGATGTGGACTGCTTGCATGGGTAACTATGTGTCCATTAGTTAGTGTGCATGGAAACCTATGTATCCCCTGTGTGCAAAGGTTGTCTGGTAAAGCCCAGTCAGGTTTAGCATGGTAATGATAGGGTGCACAAACTCAGCACCAATAAACACAAGTGCCATACGCTCACAAATGAACACCACTAAGCAATTGCAAGGTAACCACCACACAATGACAATTCACCATGTGGACCACATTTTTCCAGGTTAAATTATGCATAGAATTCCCTATTCTTTGTAAATTACTGCTCCCATTTATCGCCTGTTATTAGCAGGTGTCAGTCTGAGAGGCCAGCTGGGAAGTGGGCAGATGGGGTAGGGTGAGGTGAATGGCATTGGGCATAGTAGTATGGACCTTAACAACATGCAGGCCCTTGGCTTCAAACAGGTGGTAAGAGATTCAACACACTGCACGTACTAGAAGACCTTGTATTCGCACACAACTTTGAAACCCGTAAGTTACTACAGAAACAACAGGGCTGTACTTGCCCACTTTTTCATCCCCAATGACCTAACCTATAAAAACGCAACTCAAATATGAGATGACTCAACCTCATTGCATTACACATTTCAGAAATATAAGTACAGAAATGTAAGAGCCATGTTATCAACTTGTAACATCTGAACCAGAAACACTACTCAACAACCTCTAATTCGACTCTGTCTTTGAATCAAGACATTCTGAGTTCTGCCGTAAATTACCCTACAAAAGGTTCAATAGGAAACTTCCCAAGCTGAATTTAGTCAGCTAACAACTGAAACGGAAATGGCACAGTTCTTAGACCAAAGAAAATCAAAGCCAATGTAACAGGAAGAGAAGACACCACTACACAGACCCTCTAGGATTTTACAATTTGCAGAAAAATTGTGATATTAGAACTTTTGTACAAACCCAGTGATTTATACAAAAGCTCCTGAAAAATCTTAATTAAATCCTTTATTTAATCATCCTTTTATTGACCCTACACTGCCACACTGGGTCAGTCAAAGGAGGGTAAGCAGGAGAGAGGTGTTTTTGTACTCTCTTCCTTCTGCATGTTGCATATGCAGTGCCTTCATTCGTAGCCAGGGTCATAACATAAAAAAGAATGAAGGAGACTGGGAATAAACAGTTATGTTAATGTCCCAGCCTCCTTTGGCAGTCTTTGGCCCCTACACTCCCCACTGTGGTACATACACTCTGCTCATCTCCACACCTAGAGAGCAACTCCTTTCCCAGCGTCCTGCTCTACCCCCTTGTAGTAGTTCTCCTTCTTTTTGTCCCTACTCCCTGTGGCACCCATCACACATAATCAGTAGCATGAAATACATGGTGCTGGAGTTAGGATGTTACTTTAGGCCCCTATACCCACCTCCCACCTTACGTTAAGGTGGGAGGAGGGCCAAGGTGGCTAATGTTATAGCTCTCTCCTGCACCATGTATTTGACACTGGGAACCATGATGGCAGGGTGGTGACAGAGTTAGTGCAGCTTTACATTTTAAACCTGCAATCTTTCTAGCACCAAACATTCCTCTTCCCAGCTCTATCATGCCAAACGGTAAAGGTTTGCTGGACCTACATCTGGGGCAGGACTTGTCACAAAATTATGGCAATACTTGCTTTTTTGGGACACAATTTCTTAATTTTGAGACTGTAAAATCTGGCAAAACAGACCACAAAATAATAGTGGGTATGACTATAAAGCCATCAAAAGATCAGATGGGCTTCTTTTGCCAAACACATTCAGGAGGCTCCTAAACAAGCCAAGGCAATCTTACCTTTGAACATTTAGAACTGTCTGATCCCCACACATCACATGTCTCAATAGGACTACCAGACAATCGTGAATGGGGTCTGTTGGACTTAGCCTTTTCTACAGGATCACCCCCAAACATTTTGCCTTCATGCCTCCTGTTTGGCAAAATTTGTTTGAGTTGATCTTAGGACTCTGTAACATTTATCACTGCTAACCAGTGCTAAATCACTTGTGCTCTCTGCATTAAACTTGGTAAAATTGTTTTAAACCCAACTGACACATTTAGTTTACTTATAAGTGTTTAGTAAAGTGATGCTGCATGTACCTAGGGACTATAAATTAAATGCTATTAGTGGGACTGCAGCACTTGTTTTGCCTTCCACTTAAGTAGTCTTTTTAAACATGGCTTCGGTCTGCCATTGTAGCCTATATGTAATTTTTTAATTCCTATTTGACTCTCATTTTAATACATACATGTCACCACCCAGGTAGGCCCTAGGCAGTAGCTTTGTAATAAAAAAAAGTTGCACATATACTTTCAAGTTTTACATGTCTTGGTACTGAAAAACTCACAAATTAGTTTTGAACTACTGTGCAGCCTACCTCTCTCATAGGATAATAGTTGGTTACCTTAATACATTTAATACGTGATAATGCATATTTGGCAGCAGGTAGGAATATCATGTTTGGTGTCTAAGCAATTGCAATTTAAAATACTTTTTATTGGTAATTATGATTATATATCACAATTCTGAAAATCCCACTTTTAGAAAGTTGGCATTTCTTGTCCTAGCCATTTGGTGCCTGCTTCCTGGGTCACATGTCTAGGTATATTTGGCAGTTGGCCTTTGTATATTCCTCCCGGACAGCCACACTATAGATGCAGTGAGTGTTGGCAGAATGGGCCATCCATGACAGGATGGGAGGGCAGAGCTGTGCACAGTCCAACTTGCCCTTCAAAGGCACTGCCTCAGCTGACACACTAAGAAATTAGACTAGCCTGTTGTCTTTGTAGACAGACTGGGACCAGGAGGCAGGAAATTCTAGTTACCTCTGTGGGGGCAAAACTTTGAAAGTTTCTTCCACTTTAAAGTGGGTACTAGGTATAAACATAGGGCTATCAGATCCACTCTTCATTTCACTTCTGAGCCTGTTGAAAAACACTCAGAGGACTGCCCTGCTGCCTGTGGCCTGCTGTGTACATTGGAGGACTGCCCTGCTGCACCAAGAAGACTGATCTGCTCCCTGAAGCCTGCCCTGTGCCCTCTGCTGCTCGAGACCTGCTTTTCTGCTTGAACTTAGGACTTCCAGAGTGACTCCAAGGGCTAGCTGGCTGACCTTCTGATCAGAGCTTCAGAGACAAGGCTCCAACCATCATGAATCCGCACCTTGACCCACCTGGACCCAGACTGAGTGAGTCCTGACCTTCCAAGTGATGCCCCTCCAGTCCCGAACCCTTGTTAGTGGTGCTGATGTTGCCGCAAAAGCCCAAATCCAAAACTGGGGATGTAGAACATTTTCAAAAGGTGCTCTGAGAACTGAGAGAAGACTGGGACCTACCTGCTCACTGATTAGCCAAGGAGCATCACCGGTCTGCCTGACTTTACAGCAGCTCCCGCTATGTTCTTCTCCAAGGCAGCAAATCCTGTTCAGAGGCACCTCACAAACGGGGTATCCAGCATTGTGGGGCCCTCATCGGCTACCACCTGCAGCTTCATACTGCTGAAGATTGTCAACTTCCATAAAAGAGACTAGGGAGCTCATTATGATGTCGGGTAGAATTACTTCCGCTCAACACCGACACGGTCCTGGGAACGACCGACACCCGGTCGGCAGACCTGACCACCTCTTTAGGATGCGACCTATATTTCACCATGGGAGCTTGTATTGCGGCTGTAAACCAGCCGTAATTCATGCTCCCATAGTGAAATGGGAGATGCGGTTCATCCCTGCACCCCGTCACAGGCACCTCAAGGGGGTCCTCCAACCGGAGGCCGTGCACCAAAGGTGGCCCTGCTGGGGGCCCTCAAAAATGGTTTCCGATATGGTTTCCATGTCGGAAAGACTGGCACAGAAACCTTGATCGTAATCTCAAGTACGGAACAACCCGCCCTTGAGATTACTTGCCGGCTTTTGACTGGCGGATGGGCTCTCTCGGAAGCCAGCCGGAATGATTGGCCAGTTTCCTTTCTGACCACCTCCAACATAATGAGGCAGTCAGAGAGGAAACTGAGCTGCCCAATATGATGTGGACTAAAAGGCTCTGACCGCAGGTCGGAGCCTTTACGGCCGTATCATGATCAGCCTCCAGATTAGAACATAGAAATCTTCATCACAACTTTGTCCAGCACTTCCCTGCCTCCTTGGACACTCTTTGCTTGTTGCTCAGCTGAATTTAACCTTCTCAGACATTATTCTTTAACTCTTCTTCTAAGTGTGAATGTATGCGCAGACCGGGCCCAATCCAATTTGTGTGCTCCACCGCGGTTGTCCATAACTTTCGTCTTTGCCCCGGTCTAGCGTGCCTAGATATCTGCGGTTGGTGCTTTGATCATTTTGGCACTATTTTACACTTTAATCTTTAAAAGTTTCTAACTCCATAAGAGCATACAAATTTGTTATTGAGAATAAAATAACTAAGTTTAAAACAGATAAAAGATAAAAAGAATATCGTTGCAAAGGGAGCAATCATAAAATGAGGGATGCATTGCTACACCAAACATTTCTACACCCCGCAGGAACACTCGACAGTCTAAAAAACAACCATAAATAAATAAGTTTAAAAAAAATATCATATCGAAGAACGCAGAGACCTAAATCTAATAATCCATGACCAACCAAGAAATTTGGCCACACCACATACCAGCAGTGCACTGGTGTCTGACTGTAAAATTGTAAATGCAACACGATAGTTCGCAGTGCCCAGCTGCCTACAGACGGGGCTGAGCCATCTTACTCAAGGGTTTTTGTAGGCAGGGCACTCGAACAAAAGGTGCTATAGTTTCAACCTCCCCGTTGCAACATGGGCAGTTTGCAATAGTTTGATGGGGGGGGGTTCCATTTACTAGCAAACTCGCGAGTAGGGAGTGTGCCAAAGCTAAACTGGGTGTAGAGTGTCCTATATCTAGGTTTCTGAATAAAATCAAAATAGTGCTCCAGCCTAACCACCTGTTTATGTAGATAGAAATCCCCAGTCAAGCTACCTAAATTGGGAGTGCTATACTCCAGGTTATCTATCCAGGTCCAATAGGCCTTCTTAAGATCGGCCCTGCTCAAATGTTTTCCAAACTCCCAAACTTCTCTTAGACCCATTGAACAAAAGGCTTTTTTAACATTGGACAACCAACCAATCCTATGTGAGCCCGTCAGGCTCATCACTTCTTTTAGGCCATCAACATATTTGGATAGCTCGGGGGTACGACATAAGCGGGCCTAAAGCAGCAGGGGACGTAGTCTAGCAAGATCCCTAAATAAGCGCCTGCCCATGTCGCTCATCAGGGGCTTAAGAGGAGTGCTCCTTGGGAGCGAGACCAAGTCCCTAAGGAATTTATTTTCAGATCTTGAAATTTCATCGACATTGTCGAAGACCCAAAGTTCGGGTGTGTTTTCACTTTATTGCTGTTTGTGTGCTGCATACACATTGCCTCAAAGTTAAGTCTGACTGCTTTTGCGCTAAGCTACCAAAGGGTCAAGTACAGGTTCATTTATGACTGTTTGCGGTTTACCCTGACAAGGATTCTGGCTGTTGCTTGTGTAGGCTTTCAACCCACTCACCCAACAACCAATTTCTCACAGGTACCATAGTTTGTACAAGAAACTACAATTTGTGATCACAAAACAATTGTAAACACCATTTTGTAAAATGGAGGATTGCACTTCTATCTGTAAAAGAATGGAAGAGTAGCTTAAGAAAGTGAAAACAGATGTTCTTCAAGTGCTAGGTTTCCAAACAAAGAGGCTAGTTTCCCAGTAAGCATTTAGTGTGCCAAATCTCTAGAACTGTGGATTCAAGATAATGCATGAATTACCTAGTGTTCATAGTTACGTCTTTAACTGTCCCCATGCTTTGAGAGGACCTCAATGATGCCTGACCAAGGAGACACATGGAATGTGAGACCACAAGCAAGAGAGCAAATACTGAAACCACCAAGGTCTTTCTCACATTCTTTTCCATCCTGCTAGAGTGCAGCAAAGCAAGGTTTGTAGCTCTGCAGGGTCAGAGGATACAAAAACAATAAAAGTGTGCTCATGCTCAAAATAAAAAAAAAGCAGTGGCACATGCACTTGTAGAGGATGGTTCTTGATACAGCCATTTTCTGATCTCATATGAGGGGAACAGTGAGCTCTCCAGTTTGCATCCATATCTCTGAACTTATTTGTCCTAGTGTGACATCCATGTATGCATACAAGTTCAGCCAAATCATATTTATGGACCAGCAGAGATTAAGCAGGGCCTTCATTGTTACAGCCACAATTAAATTAGCAGCACTTAGCTGCACTTTCTGGAGTTACCACAGCAGGACCAGCATGGGTAAGTGGGGTGTCAGCATTCAGGAAGTTGAAAGGAAGCCCCTGTATAAATACACTGTCCATGAAGATCTGCAGAAGCCATCTTGTTGTCCAGAGGCAATGCACCTCACAAATTTGTAATCCCAACCAACCAGATTGGGACAGTGTTTTCTTCCTCAAACAGTGTTATCTGCTTTAACCGCGAAAACCGTATGCCCAGGTTTTCAGGGACTGGACACATAAGGAGCAAGAGAAGGAGAGGGTGTTGTCTCAATGCTTTATGTATGGGCAACAGCCCTACTCCATCTTGCACTGATCATTCGCTGCCAAGGCATGTTTGTCACCATCCCAAAAGTTTCTTATAAAAAATGCCCCAAAAGTGACTGCAAACAGTTTCTCTGCAAAAGTTCCAGTTAACACTACTGTAAAATCAGTACACTTCGGCCCTCATTAAATATGAAAATGATAGCTCAAGTATGTGTGGTAACTGCTGTTACATTAGAGACTACAATTATGAGTTCGGTGACTAACACCTCACTCCCACTGGTTTCCTTAATACTTTTTAGCAGGTCAAACCTGCTGAACTTTATTTGGAGAAAAATCCCCCATATGTACAAGGACATGCTGATTTTCTTGTGGTAAGCACCACAATCGTCATGTTATTCTCCTAATAGATATTATTAATCACAAACGAATTCCGACCCCTGCAGAGTCAGATTTCATCAGGTGCATATAGGCCCAAACACTGAGCTTGATAAAATATTAAATAGGTATCATGATTGTCTCTGGCTAGTTGGCATCACTGTGGGTGCAACTACTGCCTCCTAAAAACTGTAAATGGTGCCACAAGATATTACCAGTAAAAAAGGGATGAGAGTAGTCTACACCTTATAGACTATGAGATGGTGGGTGAGGGAAACTGTAGGTCTTCCCAATCCAAGGGAACACACAATATGTGTCTAGGTAACAGCAGGAGTGGAGCTTGATGCATCAGTAGTGAATTTTGTACTTCTGAAGCACACACACATTGTATGTCACATTGCACATCTTAGAGCCACCATCTTAGGATGTGCTCTAGTTGTTCCAGGTGGTCCTCCTTAAATTAAGACAGCAGCGTGGACATACACAGCGGATGTGCGCAGCGGGCATGCTGCTAGAGCACCAAAAATGCACCAAAGGCACACCTGTCTGCACCCACCTGGGACCAGGGTCCAGGCATTATGCCCATTGCAAACAAAATAAGGTAACATACACATTTAACTAGCTACGAGCGCTACAGCCAGCCCGTGCCCATTGACTCTGGTCTCCACTCCATCACCCTTAGTCGATCGATACAGTCCTGCAATAGCTGCCGACTGTGCCCTCAGCTTAGATAGAGTCAGCCTAACTCAGATCCCAAGCATATGGTCGGACGTATGTTTCTGGAAAACTGCCAGTACATGGAGGCCCATACACTGGACAATTTTGGTCTCTTAGTGGAGTCAATACCGGATATGCTACTCCTCACTGAAACCTAGCTCCATGAGGACTACTCACATTAAGTCGTCCAAACCCTGCCACCGAGCTACATCATTAGTAGGTTAGAACGGACAGGCAGGGAGGTGGCGGGATAGCCATCATATATGGGTAAAAACATAAATATTCCTTCACACCTTTTAATAGTTTGAACTGTAAGAACCTGCTCTTCTCCATCACACACAATCCCACCTTTACCTTCTCAGGAATCTGACTGTATAGGCCTCCAGAACCATATGCCCATTTCCAACAGGATTTTGCTGAACTAGTTGCTGGTCTGGCCATGAACAGAGTCGACTTCACCTTGCTTGGGGACTTTAATATACACGCTGAAGACACCAAAGAATCTATTACAAGACCATGCCTAGCTACAGTTTATGTAACTGGTTGAGGGCCCCACCTATGTGAAAGGTCACACTATCGATCTAGTCTTTAGTAATGTTGCTAATGTACAGGTGCAAAGTTCCCCTTCCTCTAACCTGGTCAGACCACTTTCTACTCCCCATTACTCTGTCGGCCCTTTCCACCATCTCCCCTCTACTAGCCAGGCAAATGTAATGACGCTGGCCTAGTTAAACCTTAAGGATTGGTCAGTTGCCCTGAGTGCCCCCATACCTGACCCCTCTGACCAAATCACCCTGTTCACCAGTAGGTTCAACGAGAGGCTCAACAACTCTCTAGATATGGTCTTATTGGTAAATTGGCGCAAGAGTGCCTGGCAAGGTAAAAAATCCCCCTGGTTAATTCCCGCCTAATGGTCTTAAAAAAAGGGTGGAATCGTTTAGAGAGGAGTTGGAGGAAATCCTATGATGAGGCTAGCAAATCAGAATATATACGAATGGCATTAGAAACTACCACAGAGAAATACAATTTCCTACTGCTCAGCAAAGATCAAAATCTCTGCCAACTTCCCTAAAGAGATCTTTCAGATCTTTAGAACTATCACAGAGCCCACACCAGCCAGTTCCACCCCAGATGCCTCAGTGGAGCACAGTAAAAACGTGGCACACTTCTTCCAAAATAAAATAATGGACATACACCTCTCCTTCTCTGATTTGCCAAACCTCAATGATACTCAATTCAGAGAGTCCCCTCAGAGCAACCAGAAGGCAACCTTGTAGCCTTCCTCAACCTGTCACTGAGCCTTCTCAGAGGCCTTCAGGAATTGTGAAGTCAGCTCCCCCTTAGACCCGGCCACCCTCCACATCCTTGGCCAAGGGTTTGAAAGCATTTTCCCCATTTTACTAGACTTGCTAATCCTGCCTCTTATCAGTGGGCAGGTCCTCCCCAAAGGAAGTATGCAGTAGTAAAACCACCACTAAAGAAGCCCAGTCTCTCTGTTTGGGTAACTGCAGGCTGATCTCCCTGTTACCAGGAATTTCTAAGCTCCTGGAAAAGCATCTTAATAAATACCTCTCAGCCTTCCACAAATCCAGCAATCAATCAATCAATCAATCAATGACACTTATAGAGCGCGCTACATACCCGTAGGGTCTCAAGGCGCTGGGGGGGTGGGGGGGGTGCCGCTACTGCTCGAACAGCCAGGTCTTCAGCTTCTTCCTGAAGGAGAGGTGGTCTTGGGTCAGGCGCAGGTCGGTCGGGAGGGAGTTCCAGGTCTTGGCGGCCAGGTAGGAGAAGGACCTTCCTCCTGTAGTCGCTCTTCGGATGCGGGGGACAGCGGCGAGGGCGTGGTTGGCTGATCGGAGGTGGCGTTTGGGAGCGTAGAAGTTGATCCGGCTGTTGAGGTAGCTCGGGCCTTGGTCGTGTAGGGCTTTGTGTGCGTGGGTGAGGAGGCGGAAGGTGATTCTTTTGTTGACGGGGAGCCAGTGAAGGTCTCTCAGGTGTCCGGTGATGTGGCTGGTTCGTGGGATGTCGAGGATGAGTCTGGCTGAGGCATTCTGGATCCGCTGGAGTCTCTTCTGGATCTTGGCGGTGGTACCGGCGTAGAGGGCGTTGCCGTAGTCCAGTCGGCTGGTGACAAGGGCCTGGGTGACGGTCTTCCTGGTCTCGGTGGGGATCCACCAGAAGATCTTCCGTAGCATGCGTAGGATGTTGAAGCACGCCGAGGAGACGTTGTTGACTTGCCTGGTCATGGAGAGGGAGGAGTCCAGGATGAAGCCCAGGTTGCGTGCATGGTCTGTCGGGTTTGGGTGCGGCGCCCAGGGCGGGAGGCCACCAGGAGTCGTCCCAGGCGGAGGGTGAAGAGCCCAGGATGAGGACCTCCGTCTTGTCAGAGTTCAGTTTCAGGCGGCTGGTCGCCATCCACTCGACTACCTCTTTCATCCCTTCGTGCAGGTTGGCTCTGGCGGAGGCGGGGTCGTTGGTCAGGGAGAGGATCAGCTGGGTGTCGTCGGCGTAGGAGATTATGCTGAGGTTGTGTTTGCGTACGATGGCCGCGAGGGGGCTCATGTAGACGTTGAAGAGGGTGGGGCTCAGAGATGATCCTTGAGGAACGCCGCAGATGACTTCGGAGGCCTCTGACTTGTACGGTGGTAGGCGGACTCTCTGTGTTCTTCCGTCGAGGAAGGAGATGATCCATTCCAGCGCCTTGTCCTGGATTACGATGTTGCTGAGGCGCTGTACTAGGGTGTGGTGGCAGACCGTGTCGAATGCCGCGGAGAGGTCTAGGAGGATGAGGGCTGCTGTTTCTCCATTGTCCATCAGGGCTCGGATGTCATCGGTGGCGGCGATGAGGGCGGTCTCGGTGCTGTGATTGGCTCGGAAGCCGGACTGTGAGGGGTCGAGGGATCCGTTCGTCTCGAGGAAGGCGGCCATCTGCTTGTTGACGGTCTTCTCGATGACTTTCGCAGGGAACGGGAGGAGCGAGATGGGGCGGTAGTTCTTGAGTTCGGTGGGGTCCGCTGTTGGTTTCTTGAGCAGAGCGGTGAGTTCGGCGTGTTTCCAGCTCTCAGGGAAGGTGGCGGTGTCGAAGGATGTGTTGATGATGTCTCGCAGGTGGGGTGCGATGACAGCGTCGGCCTTGTTGAAGACGTGGTGAGGGCAGGGGTCGGTCGGTGATCCGGAGTGGATGGAGTTCATCGTGCGGATGGTGTCTTCGGTGCTGATCGGGGTCCAGGCGTGGAGGGTGGTGGTGGGGGGTGGTTGTTCGGTCATGTTGTGCGTTGGTTGGTTGTTGAAGCTGTTGTGTATGTCCGCGATCTTGTTGTGGAAGTATGAAGCGAGGGAGTTACAGAGGTCTTGCGATGGGGTGATGTCGTTGTTTCCTGTGCTGGGGTTGGAAAGCTCTTTCACGATGTTGAAGAGTTCCTTGCAGTTGTGTGCGTTGTTGTCCAACCGGTCCTTGAATGCTGTTTTCTTGGCGGCGCGGATCAGCTGGTGGTGCTTCCGGGTGGCAAGCTTGAAGGAGGTCCTGTTGTCCGGTGTAGGTTCCCTTCTCCAGACTTTCTCGAGGGCTCGGCAGTTCTTCTTGGAGCTCTTGAGTTCGTCGGTGAACCACGGGGCTTTCTTGCTGCCGGGTCTGCTGGGCGGGGTCCTCAGAGGGGCGAGTTCGTCCGCGCAGTTGCTGATCCACTTCGTGAGGTTGTCGGCGGCCTGGCTGGGGTTCGCTGAGCTGGCAGGAGGGTGCTGGCTCAGGGAGGTGGCGAGCTGGTCTGCTGTGATCTTGTTCCAGCTTCTGCGGGCGGCCTGTTGCTGGAGGTGGTGGGTCGTCGTTCTCTTGAAGGTGAAGTGGACGCAGCTGTGGTCCGTCCATTGAAGCTCTGTGGCGTGGCTGAAGGCGATGTCTGTGCTGGAAGAGAAGACTGCGTCGAGTGTGTGTCCGGCGAGGTGGGTGGGGGTGGACACCAGTTGCTTGAGTCCAAGATTGGCGAGGTTGTCGAGCAGGGTGCTGGTGTTGCGGTCGTTGTTGTTCTCCAGGTGGAAATTGAGGTCCCCCAGGAGGATGTAGTCAGCGGAGGGGAGGGCATGCGGGCTGACGAAGTCGGCGATGTCCTCGCTGAATTGTGTGCGTGGTCCAGGGGGTCGGTAGATCAGGGTGCCTCTGAGGGTGGTGTTCGGGTTGGTGTGGATCTGGAAATGCAGGTGTTCGGCGCTGGTCAGGGTGTTGTCGGTGTTGGTCGTGAGACGGATGGTGTTCCTGTGGATGATGGCGATGCCTCCTCCCATCTGGTTGGCGTTGCGATCCCTCCGGATGATCTTGTAGCCCTCTGGGATAGCGATGGCGATGTCGGGAGCTGAAGAGGCGTTCATCCAGGTCTCCGTGAGGAAGGCCACGTCAGGGGCTGTGGCGTCTAGAAGGTTCCAGAGTTCGATGGCGTGTCTGTGGACGGAGCGGGTGTTGAGCAGGATGCACTTGAGGTGGGTGCTGCTGGTGTTCGACTTGGCGGGTGCTGGAGCGAGGCAGGTCCGGATGCAGGTGAACTTGCAGGCGTGGCAGCTGAAGGGTCTGTGGGTGCGTCGTGGTGTGGCTTGATGGCATTCTGGGAGTCGGCCGGTGTTGAGTGCGATGAGGGTGGCGGCGGAGTACGTCAGGCGGGTCGGTCGGGGTCTTCGGGGGCCAGGGGTCCTGGCGCTGGTCGCGATCCGGTCGCGGACGGGCGCAGACGGGCTTACCTTTGGCGCGCCTTCGGCGCACAATCGGCGCGCCCGCTGCGCGTGACCGCTGCGCGTTCGCACGGTCGCCATTTAAGGCGAAGTGCGTGGGTGGGCGGAGCAGCTGGGAGGCGGGAGCGGGGAGGGTTAAAGAAGAGAAAAAAGGGGCGGGGACAAGCGGCGGTGGCGGGAAGGGAGAGCGGAGGGCGGCGAGGTAGGCGGACAACCAGGAAGGAAGACGTAAACACAGGAACAGCAAAATATTTAAAAACAGGCACAAATGGGGGCAAAAAACAGGGAAAAAACAACACTTGGCAGCAGTAGCAGGAGAGCCGGCAGCCGAACACGGAGCACGCCGGGGGGGCGTGGTCAGCGGCAGCGGCAGCGAGGCAGCAGGGCAAGGGGCACACGCAGCAGCTGGTGGCCGTGCGGCGCGGGGGTGTCCCACAAGTGGGTCACACTCACCTGCGTCGCACGGTCGCCATTTAAGGCCAAGTGCGCGGGTGGGCGGAGCAGCTGGGAGGCGGGAGCGGGGAGGGTTACAGAAGAGAGAAAAGGGGCAGGGACAAGCGGCGGTGGCGGGAAGGGAGAGCGGAGGGCGGCGAGGTAGGCGGACAACCAGGAAGGAAGCCCTCCACCCCACCCAGATGGGGTTCAGACCACAACACAGAAACAGCTATGCTGGCTGTGGTAAAATAACTGAGTTGGCCACTGAACCCAGGAGGCTCTTCAGCCATTATTCTCTTAGATTTCAGTGTACCATTCGACACAGTTGATCATGACACACTCCTTCAGAGAATATCAAATGCGGGCATCAAAGGCAGGCACTAAAATAGCTCACCTCTTTCCTGGTGAATAGAACCTTCAAGGTACTAGATCGTTCCTGCTACTATGACAGCCTTCCATTGAGCTGTGGGGTGCCCCAGGGGTCCAATGGGCTGTTATTGCTCTCTTATGCTGATGACACCCAGTTAGTCATGTCAAGCTCCCCAGACTCTATCTCAAGCATCTCCAATTGACCCCCTGTCTTCAGGAAATGAGCAGCTGTATGGCAAACTGTTGATTAAAGCTACACGAACACAAGACAGAGGTAATGGATTCTGGAGAGAGGTGAGAGAAGAGGTGGAGCATTCAGACAAGTGAGCTGCTGTGCGGAGCGGAGTACAGCAGGAAGCAGGGCCGTGAGCAGTGAGTTTTGAGCCGTGTGGGTGAGACTTGCACAGGGGCAGGTTCTTCGGTAATGGCAACAATCCCCTGCCTCCACCCTGTTAGTTCTCGCCGTTCAGCCCCCCTCTCACTCTGGCTCTTGCTCCAGCGCGCAGAACCACTCTGCAAAGAGCACAGTGAACAGTGCATTGCAGCAATGTGGGAACACTACAGCTCTCCAGCCCCGCGGACTTGAGGCCCCCAGGCCCATCTTACACTCGGCTTGAGCAGTAATCACACAGACTCACCAGACACAGCAGAAAAAGAACTCGGCAAAGGCACGCCAAGCACAGTGTCACTGCTTCTTCAAGGCTCCTCCAAGCCCCTCAAGTTTCTCCTGGCGTTTTAAGGTTGTCAAAAGGAATGGTCCACAAGCACTAAGCAGCGGCCTGCATGGAAGTATCAGGTTTAGGCTGTGCTACAGCTGGTTCAGGTCCCCGGTCTATGGAAGCGGCCTGACCAGTATCAGGTGTGGCTTAAGGCCAGTGTGTGCTTGCCCCCTGTGTTTATCAGTCATCAACCACCAGCAGGTAACTCCTTACCTATGTGCCATGCTCCTCGGGCTCTTCTTAGCTCCATCACCACCCTCCAATAGCTCTGCAATCTACCAGCAGTACCCTGTGAATTCAACTAAGTGCCAAGAGCACATGACTACAATGCCTGTGTGGGACCCAAGAAAAGTCATTGCAAGGGAAATTCCGTCTCCTCCAAACGCATGTATCCATTCATCCAAAAGTACGAAAATTAGCAGCTGAGCAAGTGACTTTAAACTGTGCCACTCTTCTGATCAAAGTTATATTGCCTTGACGTCCTTATAAGCATTTTAAGGCATTTTTAAAAGATTGGAATCAACCCAACACTCCAGGGCCCTTCAGTGCAGGGTACCTGTACCCCCTCTCCCATGACCATTCAAAGGGCAGTATTAGCAAAAGTAAGTGGGAGGCAAGGCGACACTAGAAGAGGCATCCCGTTGATGTGCCCACCGCCCAGGAGGAAATCTGATGAGCTTGGGCAAGATGTGAAAGGAAACAGCACCAGCTTTGAGGTGAAGGAAGAACAAGGCGGGCAGTACAAGCTCTCTCGCGGCAAACGGGGTGCATTCATCTCCAGTCTCAGAGCCTAACCAACAACTCGACCCCTCAATGGAGCTTTTATTTATTTATTTATTTTTATCATTTATTAAGCGCGAACAAATGCCCACAGGCGTCTCGGCGCTGTACTGTTATTACTCTCCCAGTGATCTTATGAGTTTTTAGAGGTTAAATAACCAGGTCTTCAATTTCTTCCTAAAGGACATTAAGTTTGAGCAAGATCTTATGGTTTGCGGGAGTGTATTCCATAGTCTTGGGGCGACTACTAGGAAGCGCCTGTCTCCCCAGTTGACCAGCCTAGTCCGTGGCACTACTAGATCATGTAGTTTTGCTGATCGTAGCGTTCGAGTGGGGACATATGGAACCAGATGGTCGCACAAGAATTGAGGCGCTTGAAGGTGCAGTGCCTTGTAGACAATGCATAAAGTTTTGAATTTAATTCTGTTCCTAACAGGAAGCCAGTGGAGAGTCCTCAAAGTCTCAGCCACTGGCGTAAATTTAGGAATATCAAGAAGAAGTCTGGCTGCTGCATTTTGGATTGTCTGCATTTTCTTGATAATCCTGACTTGCGCATTCCCAAACAAGCCATTGCAGTAATCCAACGCTGACAAAACCAAGGCGCTGATCAATGTTTTTCCCACGTTTTTTGGAAGAAAAGGGAGAATCTTCCTAACCAGCCGTAATTTATGGAATGCCGTGGAGGCCGTTTGATTGGCATGGGCCATGAAATTTAGATTGTCATCAAAGATGACTCCTAAATTTCTCACCTTCGTGACCGGTTTGGGTACCGCTCCGAAGGAAGAAGGCCACCAGGTTGGGGACCAGCTAGGATTGAGGTGGCCAAAAGTGACCACCTCGGTTTTATCAGAATTAAGTTTCAAACAGTTTGCTGACATCCAGTTACCTATGGCCAGCATACCTGTTCTGAAACTCTCCGCCACTGCTTCCCATCATTTCTGACAGCCAGTATCAGCTGTGTATCATCTGCATATGAGGTAAGGTTCATCCCATGCGCTTTGATGGTTTTTGCGAGGTCCGACACATATATGTTAAATAGCGTCGGACTGAGGGATGAACCTTGAGGTACCCCACATGGCAGCGATAACTCAGCGGATTCAAACTGGCCCAGTATGACAGCCTGGGATCTCTCTGCCAGAAAAGACGCCAATAGATTTTTTGCTAGGCCTTGCACGCCCATTTTTTCGACACGGTTGACTAAGATCTTATGGTCAACCGTGTCGAAAGCAGCCGATAAATCTAGAAGCACCAAGAGTGCTGTACCGCCTTGGTCTCTGATTAATCGGATGTCATCCGCCGCTTTAATGAGCGCTGTTTCCGTTCCATGAAACTTGCGGAATCCGAATTGTGATTCGTCGAGCAGATGATATTGCTCGATGAATTCCGCAAGTTGGATGTTCATGGCTTTTTCGACTATTTTAGCCAGAAAGGGTAAATTCGCAATAGGCCTATAATTTTTTAGTTCTGCTTTATCTAAGCCAGGTTTTTTCAGGAGGGGTTTGAGTAAGGTCTTTTTTAATTGGTTTGGAACGATGCCAGTGCAAAACATGACGTTACATATTCGTGTGATAACTGGAATAACAGTGTCCATTAGTGAACGAAGGGTATTCAGAGGACAGGGATCTAGAGCTGATCCAGATTTAATAGTGTTAATGATGTGTTGGATTTGATCCTCAGTAACTTCTGCGAAGCGGGAAAAATTGTTGCTTGAAGATGATCTGTTTGTTTTATCTGGGTCCTGTTTATCACCTAGGTTGAACGCAGAAAATATGTCGTTCACCTTGGTGACGAAGAATGATGCCAGTGAATCACAGACATCTTGTGAGCAAGGGGGATTAAGATCTGGAGCACATCCCGCTAGATGTTTAGTTATTTCAAAAAGTTTTTTATTTGAGTTTTTTGCGCTTTCGATTTGTTCGGTGTAATACTTTTTTTTTGTCTCTATAATTGAGAGTTTATATTGAGTTAGCAATTCCTTATACACTTCCCTACTTTCATTATCATACTTTTTCCTCCAGTTTCTCTCTTTATTTCGGCATTGCTGCTTCAGTTTCTTCAGCTCCTCAGTGTACCATGGTGCTGAGGGGGAGCTTCTGTTTCTGGACATTGTTTTAACTGGTACCAGTTTATTAGCAGCCTGGCCCACCCATGTGTAGTATTGCTCAATGGCAGTTTCCGGGTCGGTGGCCCATATGGGTATTGAATTGTGCAACGCCTCCTTAAAACAGGGAATGTTAATGTCTTTCCAGACCTTGAACAATTCTCGCTTGGGGGGGGTTGTTATAGCGGTAGGTGTTTTATTAATTTGTATTGTAGCCAATACCAAATGATGGTCGGACCAGGTCATTGGCAAGACGTCGGTCACTAAGATATTATCTAGATTGGAGAAAATACCATCTAAGGTATGGCCTGCAATGTGAGTAGGTCCTTTTACCAACTGCGATAGACCAAAGACCTCCATTTCAGATTGCAGCGATATGGTATCCTTGTCTTCACTACAATCCAAATGGAAATTAAAGTCACCTAGCAGTGTTATAGATTTATCCGTGACTGAGGTTTCTAAAATGGTGAGGATTTCTGTAAGGAAATCCGACCGGGCTTCAGGTCTTCTATATAACAATACACCTTTGAAGTTATACGAGGGAGATAAATAGATGTCAAATTGAAGTGCCTCGCATGTCACAGAAGGAATTGTAGTAGTACGGATTTTAAAGGAGTCACGGGCAATTATAGCAATCCCACCACCTCTTTTACCAATTCTGTCTAGTCTGTGACATTTGAATCCTTGAGGAACGGCTATCACGAGGTCTGGGTCGGAAGCTTTATCCAGCCAAGTCTCCGTCAGGAACATTATATCTATGTTCCTGTCAGTAAGAACATCTGCTATTTCTTGCCTATGCTTGGCTAGAGAGCGCACATTGATAAGGGCAATAGTAGACATTTGTTTTATCTGATTAAAAGTATCATTCCCTACCCGTTTATCTAGTAGAGGGATGGACGTTTGACAATGTGTACAATTCAGTACTATTTTAGAAGGTATAGAGTCAAGACTATACCGTGTGCATTTTTCCGTTGTTTGTGGGCAGAGGTCTATCAGCGCGGAGCGCGGGTATGATGTGATGCATGCGGGGGCAGTCCGGCCAGGGGGGGTGGCCCTAGGCCCGAGTCCGGCGCGGACGGGCGCAGACGGGCTTGCCTTTGGCGCGCCTTTGGCGCGCCGCCGGCGCGCCCGCTGCGCCCGCCCGCTGCGCGGACGGAAAGACCCCATATTTTTATACTGTGTTGAGGAGGGTGGGAGGCGTCCTGCCACTGGACCGCCAGCCCTTTCTCCCTCCAAGATGGCGCCTTTGCCCCGCGTCGTCAGCCCCTGATCGGCCACGGCGAGAGGAAAAGGTGAGTGGAACGCGCCTCAGTGCTAAACAAAGCTTGTTCTCACTGAGCGCGTTAATGTACAAATAAAATCCACCAGGTTAAAATATGTACAATTATTAAAAAAGACTCGCCAGAAATGCCACAGGGATAGAGTAGAGCCCCCGGCTTCTGCCTCAGGGGAGAGTATCTAGTACGCAGAGCGGCGGACACTCACAGCTTAAGTATCCGGGAGGGTGGGAGGCGTCCTGCCACTGGACCGCCAACCCTTTCTCCCTCCAAGATGGCGCCTTTGCCCCGCGTCGTCAGCCCCTGATCGGCCACGGCGAGAGGAAAAGGTGAGTGGAACGCGCCTCAGTGCTAAACAAAGCTTGTTCTCACTGAGCGCGTTAATGTACAAATAAAATCCACCAGGTTAAAATATGTACAATTATTAAATTGCAGGCCCCCACACCATGACCTATTAACTGTTCTTGATCCCCTGAAGGAAGCCCCATTAGACACAAGAAGATCTGTTGGGTACTGTGGCCCCTGTGCACAACCCTATTGGATTTCTTCAAAAAGCCCCTTGTGGCAACCAGCTTGGTTGCCTCTGCAGGAAGAGAAGACCATGCCATTCCTGGTAGTCTGGCCCAGACGATGGAAAGGCCACCAAAACAAAAATTTCCGGCCCTTGTGCTACCCACCATGTCAACAGGATTGCTTCAGGACTGCAATGTAGTCTCAAACTCAGAAGCCAAGTAGTCTGAGGTCGAGATGCTTCCACCTAGGAATCCCAATGTGAATTCGATCATAATGGCCCATAACCAGGGGGTCTGCCACTAATTAACTCCTAGGGTGACAGCACCACCCCGTAGTTCTTCATCTGCTTCCATACCAAGAACCCTACTTTTGGAGTCCCCTAGAACAGCACATCCTCATGAGTCGTCACACGATATATCTGCACGATTACTTAATTGTGTGGAGCATGGTCCTCAATAAAGTGTTTGTTCACAATTGGCAAGTAATTCTCGATCAGGCCCAACCCCAGAGACACGTGTGGACTGTCCTTTCAGTCTCCCAGCGGCCCGGGCATCATCCGGGATTATAATCCCATCATCGCCTGCAAAACTGCCCATTCCAGAGGGCTCAGGGAACCGGTGGCATGGAACTAAATGATAAATCTCTCTTAGAACTGTCACTTCACCTCATAGACCCAATCTGTAGTTCACCAATGCAAGGCAAACTCTTTCTGGAAACGCACACAGCCGCCCTCATGGCTATTTGGTCTCAACTATTGCAAACACTCCAATCGACCATCTCTGCACTAAATTACCACGGGGATTGACAAAAAGCTTTACAACCTAAACAAATAGATTTTCAGAGCACAATCCACTGCTACCTTCACACAGTCGGTTTGTTGTTACTCCCCCATCATAGACAAAATTGCATCCCCCCGAACTTTCTGAACACCATACTGTTGGGAATAAAGGAGTTGACGGATGGCCGTAGAAAATGCCATCAAACAATTTAAGCAAGTGCTCCGCAAACCCATGCATCTTGTAACACCCAGACTGCAGAGACGCACATTGTCTACAGTTCGGAGCTGGGAGCCCCCCGGCTTGCCATCTGGGATTACCAATGCTGCTAACACCCCGGCATGCAAAGGTCTGTTCACAGGTACACAACCACAATCAATAAGTTCAAGCACGGTGACCCAGACCACCCCAACAAATATTGCGTCCCAGCAGCGATGATCCCTCAGTAAGCAGGAAAGAAAAAGACTGCGCAAAAAACGAAATAAGACAAGCAGCACCTACACTTTGCTGCTTTTGCACACAACACTACAGGTAGCTGTTATTACAAGTAAAACTGCTTGCTTGCTTTTTCTTCACATGAGAATGGCCTGTTGTTCACATCCCTAGACGTTCCACTAAACTGGTCAAGAACCGACCAAAAAAAGTATTTTTATCTGGACTACACAATATGGAATATAGAAATGTTCCCATCAGTGCAAAGTTTCAGCATTGTTTCTCACACTGAAGGTGTTCATCACCCTCAAATCATCGCAATAAATTCAGGCATGTCACTTCATGTTCCTACTTCTGTAACCTTCAAAGAAACAAATATTGACAATCAAAAATGCCTTAAATGGAGTGAATCCTTCAGTGCTGATATCAAGGTTAAATGTCACAAATTAGCTGAGAAAACAGAATCATGGCATGGATTGGTCTTACTGCTCGGCTCCTTGGAACATTTTCATGTCCAGTCCTCCGCCATAACCACCCCAAACCAACCATTGCATCATCAACAATATGGAGTCTAAAGAAAGCCCACAACATGGTAATGAGAAGAGTCTGAAAGAGCCCCAGGACAAAAGAGGTTATGGGTGCTTTTAAGCCAGCTCAGAAAACTTCAGGCAGGCCATTCACGTGGAGAAACTAAGACTAACCCTGGGCATAGTACTACACTACGCTCACGGAGTGTGCGTAGTTTGCGCTACTACGCACTACGCAAATTGCATGTAGCACAGTGCAAAAATGCATAGCGTAGCAGGCACTTTTTGCTTGCGCGTGGTCCTCACCGTCAAGTTGGTGACCGCGAGCGAGCAAAATCAACATCCCAGAGACTTTTTCCTCATTCGCGATCAGCAACCTCAAGTTGCCGCTCGCGAGTGTAGAAAATAAACCTCCCGGCGAGATACTCAACGCGGGGAGGTCAGGTTTCTCATTGCGAGTGGTCGCGTATGCTCGCGACCGCTCGCGATGAGAAACTACCAGTCTGCGTTGAGAAAGCTGCAACTCGAGTACAAATCTACTCGAGCGGCAGAAAGCGACCGCTTGCACGATGCCATTGGCAATGATTGCACAGTGCGGACAAGCATCCAGCACTGTGCAATCAGTGCGAACAGCATTTCCCTCCCGCACTACGCAGTTCGTGTGGCTACGCGTAGCGTGCGTAGTGCAAAGTGCACTTCGCATAACTACGCATAGCGCTACTACGCAAACTACGCCCAAGGTTAACTAAGACGCCTAAATCACTTCTGGACAATCCTTCTACACAAGAGTAAGAAATTTGATTCTTGGAACTTTTTCGCCCAGGTCAACAAGCAGCTGAACAAATCCATAAGGCCAGAACAGGCGGAGCGCATGGACCAAATGGCCTCATCAAACTCTTTTCAAACAAGACATTCCATTCTGGGCAGAAAGGTTCTCTCCACCCCTTGACTACTGCTTTAGGAGTTCAGCAATGGCCGACTCGTGGTTTGGGGCAATACTTCATCCCATTCCCAAAGGAGGGTCACGATCTGATCAGGGCAATTATAGATTAATAGAGCTTCTCGACAATTAAGCTAAATTTCATGTTAGCCTTCTCCTGGAGTGCATATTGATATGAGTGGAGTCAAAGAATCCTATTCCAAAAAATCAAACTGGGTTCACCGCAAAGTCTGGCACGCTCTCCAACATGTTGTCAATCTCAATTTTGTTGGACAAAAAATCTGCTCAAACGTACTGCTGCACTGCTGCTCCGTTGATTTTAATGCAGTATTCGATCACGTACCAAAGGGGGCTCTCTGGTTCAAAGGCCTGGGGAATCCCACCAAAGCTCCTGGAACCAATCATCCAGCTGCACTCCAACACTTGGATTCACATTAAATTAGACAACGGAGCATGAGTTTCAAGGAAAATTCCTACTAAGCTAGAAGTAAAGCAGGGGTGTTTGTTGGCCCCCCAACTCTTCATCCTGTTTATTGCTGATCTATTGCAATCCCTCTACTCAGTCAACATCCACTCCCCAAAGTTAGTTAGTGAAAGGATCAGCAACCTATTGTACTCTGATGACCTGGTTCTGCTTAGCTTTACACGTATAGGGTTACAACGTCTGCTGAATAAATTACAAACCTACACAACCACCACCATCCTGGAGATAAACTTGAAGAAAACTAAGGCAGTAACACTAGGAAGGAAAAAGCACTGTGGTTGAGGCTGGTTTTACAATGATAATAGAGTCAGAGTGGATCACACATATAAGTCCTTGGGGGGTACTAATAGGCACAAGAGGCTCATTCGTACCTCACTGGAAGGGAGTCGAAGCCAAGGCTCTGACACTACAGATGGCCCTGGCAAAAGGTTTTAAGTCCCTTTCGGATCCAACCCTATCCCGACTATTGGAAGTTATGAGAGTCAAAATCTCCCCTACACTGTCTTTTGACAGTGAAATATTATTGGGAAAACTTAGCAGAAAACTCAACAAATACACAACAAGAATATACAAAAGGGTTCTTCACTTGCCTAGGTCCTTGTCCGCTGCCCAGATTAGGATGGAACTGGGCCTACCTGACCAGGGAGTCATACGTGGCAGTGCCTACCTTAAACTGTGCCAAAAGCTGCGCGCAGCTAGGGGCGACCACCTAGAAGTAATGTTATGGAGCGAAATGAACTCCAGAGACCCCTGTTGAGCACATCATCAGTTCATAGTGAACTGCCAGCAGCTCCTAGAGATGAAATACCTTTGGGATAATAACCTGAGTCAACAAGCCTTCAAGCTGATCATTAAAAACCACGTCCGTGTGTGGTAATACCATTCAGATAGGGCTGCATTGACCAAATGCAAACACTCTTGAGCGGTCATCAACAACTGCTGACCAGCATCGTCTGCTTGTTATCTTGCCTGAACATACTCCAATCAACTGAAGGTAAGATTCATGGGTCAGACGCTGGGATACTGGCAGTCCTTGAAGCATCTTGCCAGTTAGCATCAACCACAAGAAAATGCAATCTGTAGGGGCTGCGGGCAGTGCAAGGAATCCCTCAAACATGTTTTGTGCCTATGCCCTTCACTGCTGGCCGAACGAAAAATGTAATTAAAGCATGAATAGAACACCTTGGGAGTCTGTACATGCAGGCAAGCCATAATTGCCTTGCTTATATCTGACAACACCCGTTTAAACATCCAGCTTAGGCTCCCCACCTGCAAGCCCGAGTGCAATGAACATATGATTATCGATCCCCCACTCAAGTCAGTCATAAGACAGCATAGATGATATGACCATTCCATCACCACCAGCAACCGTACCTAAAGTATGTTAAAACATCAGCTAAGCCAAGAGAACCATGAACTCTCCTTCCAAAAAGACTTCAAAACCTGACTGTTTATGAGCTAGTCCCCCCGTCCCGTTGTGGTTACAGTCAATGTGATGTTGGTTCTAGCGGTAGAAGGCCTCCGGGTAGCCATGAGCTTTACAAGAACTACAGAATAGAATAGAACCTGTGATCAGGGGCTACACAAACTATGTAAAAAGGAGGACAGCACAATGGGCCCATGTCATGAGCACTACTCTATGTTATGTTTTGTCCCACTCACCTCAGCACAGCTTCTTGAAAAGTATGCAGGATGCATGAAATGCAGTTTCTGACACACCAAGAATCATTACCACAGTGTGGAGAATTGTGGACATTAGTACAGGAGAATAAACCGCACAACAGTTTCCGCCCCTATGCTATGTACAGCTGCACCAGTTCCTGTGTGTGCCTCATGGTCATTGTGGATTATTTGTTGGCTATGTTTTTCATGTCCAGCAACGAATAGTTAATGTTGGGTGCATTATCACTTGCATAGATTCACCTACAATTGTTGGATGACTCCATGTGGGTTTCTGCCTTGTCTCATAAAGGAAACCATTGGGTGACCAGTGCCCTGTAATGAACCTCTGCATGTAGACACTGGTCAGGAAGACTCCATTGGCTTCCTGATGTATGAAACTAAAGTTCTTAATCAGATTTATCTTGAGTTATCACTGGATACATACAACTGGAAGAAACCATGAGACCAAACACCTTAGGAGGGCTGTAGAAAACAAGATACTAGTGACTTGACTTGACACTTTTCATTCCCTTCTGTATCTCTCTTTGATCCCATCTCCTCTTCCAACATGTTTAATATATTGGTTGCAATTCTCAACGTGACGAATTGGAATTTCTTTTACAAATATTATGCTTTATCGTTCAACCACACCTGGGTCAAAATGAGCATTTCAATGAACAAGAAAAATAACAGCATTTGTTTTTCGCATTGTGGGTTGCGGTGGGGTTTAATATATTGTGGGCTTATTTTTGGTGATTGATTAGTGTTTCCTGATCACACGAGAATCTGCCCATCAGGTGAGCTAAATATGAATGCACATTTTCTGATTTCTTGTTCAACTCAATATAATCTACACTTTTCTCAAAACTTAATACTGTGGATTGTTTCGTTGAACTAGGCTCTATTTAAGTAGTTCAACTACAATGCAGAGCAATCGATACAAGTGCCTTATGTTATAGATATAAATCAGTCCCCATTCACTTTTATTTAATTAAATACAATACATTTAATTTCAAGTATAAAAAAAATAATAACCATAAAAATCATATTCACGTGCAAACAAATATTACCATTATTTTATATTCTAGAAAATCATAACAAAATAAAAAAAATATGAATTCTCATCATCATCATCATCACCATCATAGATTGAGTGAAGTCAGTTAGTTGATTTATCTCAAGTTAATAGACTTAGGGACTAATTTATATCTTGGTGGTATGGATACTCCATTGCTACAGCGACGGAGCATCCAAAATGCCAAGACTATGGTCCGCATGCCTGACTTAAATGCAAGCAGACCTTATGTTTAATAATGGCGCAGACCACTGTGAATAAATCCCTCCTACCGTGTAAAGGCTTTTGAAGGCAGACCTGTAATTCAGCTCACCTAATATTTACGTGCCGAAGTTCTTTTTTGAAAAAAAAAGAAGAAAATAATTTGGTGCACAGCTCCATCATGCAGACAGAGCCGTGAACTAAACTGTAAAGAGCATTTACTGGAACCGTCATGCCAGTGGTTCCTGCCAATGCCTAAGAAATGACCGCCAGCTTGGCCGTTTCCAAAATTTGCAGTTATTACCTCCATCAGGGCGATGAAGTAATTTATTTCATCTCCCTGGTAGAGAAACGGGCCACCCACCAAAAAATAAATCAGGCCCTTAATTAGCGAGCATTGACAAAGCCAGTTGGTAGGTTTTTTCCACTGAAAGTTGTTAGCAAGCATTTTGGCTTTGTGAATGCTTGTTGCCAATGCACAATTGCATTGACAAGAATAAAAACAATTTACGGGTCGGCGTGGGATGCCAGCGGCAATATGGCGACTCCTTTACTGCAGGACCACCTAGTTTGAAGTAGGAGGCTCCGGTGATGTAGGACGCTGCTTTTCTTTGACACGCAGCTTTCATTTTCATCACGTAGGCTTCATTTAGTCGGGCGGCATGGCTTTTTCACAGAGCCACCCACCATTTTGTGCACATGATAACGCGCTGAGCGGACGCTTCAATTAATGCTTTTCTCCTTGGGAGGGGGAGGGCCCTAAGGGAGCAGGCAACTCATTTCCTTGTTACAATGTTTGTTTATAAACAATATGTGAAATTATTAAATTCTTGGCCTGCCTCTCGAATCTTCTGGTCCAGCCTCACTCCCATTTCCTCCCTGGATCTCTATCTGCATGACTTGCAGATTTGGTGGTGGTGAATCCATTGTCATAACTGTCTGTTGTATGAGCATTTTTCTTCCTCTTTTTCATCTATAATGATGGATTGCCTGTTTTTGGTCGTACTTTAGCAGTAGACGTTGTCTCGCTTGTCCTTTTATTTCGCTGTCTCTGTGGGATGTCTGAAAAAAGCTAAATCATCATTGACACCCTCTGCTCATAGTTTTATTAATAATTCCTTTATTTTTTCCAAATTCTCAAAAAAATGGAAGATTCTTTGGTTTCCTTGTCAGGGTCTAATGGGACTCCTGTTTTACTTATCACTGGGAAAGCTACTACTATGCATTTGAAAAAAGATCCCTTATCACCTACAAACTCTTTTCCGATTGCTTCTATGGATCTTTTATTGGAAGAAATACGCCCTTTGAGGCCCTTTATGGAGGAAGCCAAAGCTAAACTTCAACATATTACTGGTCTCCGATAGAGGAGAGACTTAGTACGGTGGAGCAGAATATTGCATCCTTCGGATCCACTAAAAGCAAAGTGAATTTCCTTCAAACCCAGGTGCCATCTCTTCAACAACAGATTGAAAATCTCGAAAACAGAAACAGAAGGAATATACTTCGCCCTTATGGTCTGCCCGAAGGCTCAGAAGGTCCTGAGACTATCACCTTCTTTAAATCCTTTCTTCCTAAGCTTCCGAATAATCCAGAGGGTACTCATCTCAATATTCAACATACCCATAGATTAGGCCCTCAGTCAGTGGCTGTTTCTACCTCATGAAAGCCTAGAGAAGTTATTATGTACTTTCTCGAATATTCTGACCTTTTTAAAGTCCTGACAGCAGTCAAGTCATTAAAACGTATTTCTTGGTTAGGTAACCCTTTATATTTTTCCCAGGACTATGCAAATGCCACTGCTAATAGGAGCAAAGTGTCTCAAAAACAGAAACAGAAGGAATAATCTTCGCCTTTATGGTCTGCCCGAAAGCTCAGAAGGTCCTGAGCCTATCACCTTCTTTAAATTCTTTCTTCCTAAGCTTCTTAATAATCTAGTGGGTACTAATCTCAATATTCAACGTGCCCATAGATTAGGCCATCAGTCAGTGGCTGTTTCTACCTCACGAAAGCCTTGAGGAGTTATTATGTACTTTCTTGAATATTCTGACCTTCTTAAAGTTCTGGCAGCAGTCAAGTCATTGAAACATATTACTTGGTTAGGTAACCTTTTATGTTTTTCCCAGGACTATGCAAATGCCACTGCTAATAGGAGCAAAGACTTTCTTAATATGAGATCAGATCTTCCTTCACATGGATCTCGTTTTGGCTTGTTTCACCCCTGCCAGTTCAAGGTTACTTGACCATTAGGTATGAGGATCCTGTCAGATAAAAGAGTTTCACCAATGCTTGCAAGATAGAAAATATGGATACATCAGGAACATCTGCTACCTAACTAGTTTTTTATTTATGCACTCTCTCTTAGATCTTTGGTTTAGTGGCAGGATACTCTTATACTGTGTTTATTGTGTTTTAGTCTATTTTCTTCTTCTTCATGTTGATAATTCAAGCATTTTCCCTTTTCAGAGTTGTTATTAATATTATTAAATGTTAACATGTATTTATTTTGTTTGGAGATATTTTATCCTCGTTTGTGACCGTCCTCGTCTTATGAATGTTTGCTGTGCACCTCCTATGGACTCTCGATGTGCCATCTGTTCCATGTTGTCTCACCGCTGTCCACTTCTTGGAATTCTACTTCCTATATGTATGTTTTACTCTTTCTTTACTCTCTTATTATTGTTCTCCCTTTACCCTTCTGAATCTATTTTCCTCCTTTATTATCCCTTGCACTTATCTCATCACTGCTTTTTCTCACTTCTTGATTCTTTTCCATTTACTATTCTCCCTTTCTCTTTTTTTTTACAGTAATTTGGTCTACACTAGCCATTTTATGGTCTGCATTTTGTTTATTCTTTATTTGGTCTTTGATGTTTGGTTTTCCTTTTCTTGAATTTTGTTTATGTCTTTGAAAACCATTTCTTGGAATGTCAGAGTTTTAAACTCTTCTATTAAGAGACATTGTGTCTTATCTCATGTATCTCAGCTTGGTGCTAGTATAACCTTAATTCAAGAGTCACACCTTACAGAACATGAGTCCTTAAAACTGAAAAGACGTTGGGTGTGTGAATAATTTGTTTCCCAGGGGATGGTAAAATGAATGGGGTTATTAATCTATGTCATAAATCGCTTTGTACTCAGTTGATCTCCCAGGAATTTGATGATGTGGGAAGATGGCTCTTTACAAAGTTGTTGATAGGGGAGGTTCCAGTCTCTTTGTTAAATGATGATGCTCCCACTGTGAATAATTTCCATTTTTGGTTTTGCCTGACTCAATTGCTCGCAAAGAATCCTGAGGATAATTTTATCCTTGCTGTGGACTGTAACAACATTGTAGATCCTTTTATTGATCGTAACTCCACTGTTTCCTTTAAACCAAATAAGGTTCACACACTCTTTGGCCAGACTATTAAGCAATTGAAAGTAATAGATGCCTGGAGACTTTGCAATCCTACCTTAAGAGAGTACTCTTATTTCTCCCCTGTACATCAGACTCAATCTCGAATTTACTACTTTTTTGTATCACGTAATGTTTCACAATCTCTATGCTCTGCTGATATTGGTTCAAATAGACCCCACTTTTGCCTCCTCTTTTGATTTGTTTTTTCGTGAATATTTCCAACTTAATCAAGCAGATATTATGCCTTTTCATGAGATTAGGGATGCTTTCAAGGCAGCAGCCCGGGATTTTATTATCATATATGTTTCAAAAAAATGGAAAAAATTACGTATTCATGCAAAGAACTTTTGACAAACATAAAGATACCGGAACATTCCTTTTTTACTTCTAAATCAAAAGATTGTTTGTCAGATCTCATTCATCTAAGCTTCAATTTAATAAGGAATCTACAGATAATGCTTCACTATATTTGTTAAAATATAGTGCAACGTTTTATGGTGGTCAGAATAAGTCGGGCAAATTATTAGCGAACTATCCTAAAGTCACAAATTATACATTTAGAATTGAGCCAATTATGGATGCACATCAAACACCAAAATATAAAGATTCTGAAACTTTGGAGGAATTTGTACAGTTGTATAAATCTTTACGTACGCCAGATAACACAACTTCTGACTATTCTCAAACCTGCTGATAATTGTATTAACCTTTCATCCTTTGAAATTGATATGTCACATACTGAGTTACATACTGCATTGAACACACTTAAAAAAGATAAAGCCCCTGGCACGGATGGGTTTACTGTTGAATTTTATTTATATTTTGTATGGTTAATGCACCCCAAATAGCAAGCTCTCATGACTTCCTTTTCACATTATTGTAGCTCTTCTGGTTCCTTTTGGTTGCTTTAATTTTGCCTTATTCCTAAAGAAGGAAAGGCCCCTCATTACTATAAAAAAAACTGTCCTATTTCACTATTCAATGTTGATTATCAAATATTTTCGAAAGCTTTAGAATTGTGACTTGACTCATACCTTCCTTGCTTGCTTGGCAAAGAACTGTCCGGTTTTGTCAAGGGACGTTATATTACTGATAATACTCGTTTATTCTTTGATATTCTATCCAAATCTTCCCTCAAGTCTGAATATATTGCAGCAATTGCCTTAGATGCAGAAAAAGCATTTGATTGGGTTCATTGGCCCTTTATCTTTCGCATCTTGAATGGTTTTGTTTTTGGCCCAAATATTATCCCCCTTATTTCTCTCCTTTATACAATCCCAAAAGCAGCTATTTGTGTTAATGGCCTCACCTCTTCTTATTTTACTTTAGGTAGAGGTGTATGTCAATGTTATCCTCTCTCCCCTTTCCTTTTTAATCTAGCTTTGGAACCTTTCCTTTCCAAGTTGAGACAGGATCAGGATATTAATGGTTTTCCCTTCAATAATTTGCATATTAAATTAGCAGTTTATGCTGATAATATTGTATTTTTTCTCTCCCAGCCTTTATATTCACTCCCGGCTTTTCTACAAGTAGTTGCCTCATATAGCAGGGTTTCTTGATATAAATTGAATAATGAGAATAGTGAAATATTACCCTTGACTAAATTTACTTTTAAAGATGACTTTACTTTGTCAAACTTCATGTGAAGCGCCCATCATATTAAATATCTAGGCTTATTGTTTATCCCGTCTATTTCAACTTCAATTTCTTTAAACCTGTTGCCACCGCCCCCTATTATATTTCATAGAAACTATGTACTACTACTTTAATATCCAAATTCTCTCCAAAACATTACAGGCATATCTAAGGATTCTTAATTTAATAGATGGCAGTATTTGTGAGTTTTCCATGTGCATGCGTGACTAGCTCATACTATCCAAATATTGTCATTGCAATCTGAGACTTGGGTTTAAATTGGATACTGGAATTAAGAGGATCTCAAATACCAGCATGAGAATTAAAATCTTGGGCTAGGTCAGGTACATGCAATCCGCCCCCTGGAACCTGAGAGCTGTACGATAGCATTATCGTTTTTTTTTAAATTAAGTTCAACATATTAAACCACTTTTCTGCCTTTAGGGGCTTTAGCCACTCACAGAGATCAAGATTATGACAAGTTTTGTTGGTGCTACAAATATAAATACGTGATTCACGAACACTACTTTTGACCAAATAATTTGCTAGCTGGTGTACTGTACTAGTGTTCTTGTACCGATAGAGTATTGCTTAGACACGGGGCTAGCAAGTATGAGAAGGTAGTGATAGGCAAGAATAGTGCAAGTTAGTTTTCTAGAACACGAGTACTGAGCAAGTGTTAGAAATGGGGTTCCTGGATGGCTGAGCAGTGCACCCAGGTCAGGCAGGAACTACAACTTTCGTCAGGGCAAGCTAGACATACACTAAGATAACCTGTGCTCACCCTCTGGTAGCTTGTCACAGAGGAGTCAGGCTTATCTACAAAGGCAATGTGTAAAGTATTTGTGCAACACACACACATTAATACCATGAATACACCACAAAAATACTCCACACATGGTTACAAATAAGATTTTATTTTTATGAATAAATAAAGACCAAAATGATGAAACTCCAATAAGTAGAACTGGAGTTACACATCTTTAATGAATAAACCAAAAACAGTGCTTAGAAGTCAAAGGTGTTAAAAGGGTTAGTTTAGGTCACACTGAGGTCACACTATACCAGGGTAAATCCAAAGTTCAGGTGGTCCGCGATGGAGCGTGGGTCAAATACAGTGCCAAACAGGTCCCGCTCAAGTTTTAGCTTCTTAGGCTGCGCGAAGTACCCGGTTAATGGGAAAGACGGTCACCGGCACCAAGTAGATCATTGCTAGCGATGATCCTGCAGGCGCAATAAGCTCACCAGTCTTTGCAGACAGGAGATGAGGCCTCGCAGCCGTGGATCACGATGCTTGCTGTGCAAGGACAGGATGCTGCTGGGGCCTGCACTGATCCTTCGAATGTGTGGTGCAGTCACAGTGCGAACAGGCCCTTTTTCAGTAGCAAAGAGTCCTAGAGCTTGATTTCAAAGGGCCAGGAGCTATAAGTGGTGAAAGCAGCTGCAGAATATACTTTTGAGGCCCAGAACTTGGAGCAAGCCCCTCAGGCAGGGTAGGATTCACAGAAGGCAGAGTCCAGCAGCACCATCAAAATTGTAGGAAGTCTTTTGCATCCCTGAGACTTCCAAAGAGCAGGAGGGAGTCCAGCAAGCCATTGGAGATCACTTGGAGGGAAAGCAGAGTCCAGCTCTCCATCCAGCAGAGAGTAGCAGAAAAGTAGTCCTTCCATGAAAGCACTCCAGCTGACTCCTTTAAGCAGCTCAGCAGTCCTTCTGGCAGATGTTCAGTTCAAGATCTAGACTTGTCTGATTTGTGGGGTCAGATACCCAGTACAAAAGTGCCTTGGGTGTAGTGATTGACTTTAACAGAACTCTCTGAAGTGCACAAGCATCCCTTTTAGCCCAGCCCTCCTCTCGGCCAGGCTAATCCTGGAGGGTAAATCAGTGCTTTGTGTGAGGACAGGATACAGCCTATTCAGATGTTAGTGTGAGCCACCTCTCACCCTTTCTGCCCAGGAGGACTCATCAGAATGCAGATGAATGCATATGAGTGATCAGAATGCAGAAAAGGTTTTCCTTCTTGTGTTTGTGACTGGCTAGAGTGAAGGAACAATTGTACCTGCTACTCAACCAAGACGTCTATTTGATAAGCCTGGGTGGAGTTTGTGAAGTGACCAACAAACTTTGTCCTGCTATGCGGAGTTCACAAGTGCCGGAGTGCGCTTAGTTTTGCCGATTCACGTTGATTTTCTGCCCTGGGTGTTCCTGTACTGGAAAATCAACACAAATGGCACCATGCCCAGTGCAAGAGGGTGCTGATTCTCAACACGAACAGAAGGTTTCTCAACGCGAGTGGTCGCGACCGCCCACATTGAGAAATCCGACTATCAGCATAGAGAAATCTCGCGGTGATTGTTATCACTTGTGCTCGCCAACTTGATGTTGGGGAGCAAGTGTGAGGAAAAATCTCACCAGTATGTGGATTTTCCTCATTTGCCAACTTGACGCTGGGGAGGGCGAGCGAGGAAAAAAACTCTGCTCCAAACTCTGCAAACTCCATGAATAGAGCTGAATTTACCGCCTGGGCTTAGTATTTGAGAGAAGTGACAGTAATGATGAACCCAACTCCACCAGTAAGGAGGAGTTATTACCATTCCAAGCATATCAAACATGTAATAGCTTTTCATCTTTAATCAGAAATTACAGCTCAAAAGTATATTAAGGAATTCCAAATGCTGTCCTATGAGAGGAGTAGGCATCACAGCAGTGAAAAACGGAATAGGCTGTTTGTCACTACCAGGACATGCAAAAGATAAAGGGATATGCCCTACGTTTAACTTTCATAGCACCCTGCTTTTAGGGTTTCTTTGGCCCTACCTTGGGGGTGTATTTTAGGTTATATTTTATAAAAGGGGAATATAAGGCCATGGAAGTACTTTTAATCACCAAGTCGAAGTGTAGTAAACTGCACACACAGGCACTGCAGTGGCAGGCCGGAGACATGTTTGAAAGGGTACTTCTTTGGGTGACAAGTACTGCAGCCCCCTAGTACCATTTGAAGTACAGACCCTGGTTATATGCCATACCATTTTACAAGGGACTTGGCAGTACACAAGTATGCCAGTCAGGTATACACTGATGTCACCATGTTTAGGGTAGAAGCATATGCACTTTAGCACTGGTTAACAGTGGTAAAGTGCTCCATATCCAGTGGCTAACAAAAAGAATCAGCAAAAATGAGAGGCAAAAGGCAAAACGCTGGAGGAAATACCACCCTAAGGAAGACAGGTCTAACAGCAAGACACTGAAGGGTATTTTATTATTAAGAATTCCTGGCATGATTCTGAAATAAAACATAAAGCAAGGTATGAAAAGCCAACATTCTCTAGAAAGATGGACCCTCAGAGCAGCGGCAGCCAAGACTAGTCATAAGCAAGTATTCAATAAGTCAACAGTGTTTGCATTACATACACTCTTGGGAAGCATCCCTTGCAACCTGTGAGATGCAACCAGAAGGCAGGCAGTATGCAACACATTATTATTATTATTATTTTTTTTTGGATACAAACTTTATTAGGCATTTGGAAGACATGTCACAGTGCACCATCAGCATACGCTCTGCTGAGCGAGCAAACAAAAGCACTGCCTTGGCATGTATATACATTTCGGTATTGCTATGCTAGTGTCCAAATGCCTACACTTTCCCCTCAAGAGCTTCAGTATTGGGTGTTTGCTACGAACATGTCAATAAGTAGTACAATAAGTAATTCTCACCCCCCTCCTCCCACCCCCTCCTGCCACCACCCAAGGCATGTCTTGTGTCATTAACCACCTGCATCCTTCTCCGGGTCACCCTCCAGAGACTTCTATCCAGCCCTCTTGGTCTCTAATTTCTTGTTAAGGCTTCAGTTGGGGGCATACTTCCCTACCCTCTCTCACCTCCACGCATGGCACGACATACCTGTGATCAACCATCCATCCACAACTATTCTGGGTGTCCCTCTTCTGAGATGTCATTGAGCTGCTTTAAATACATCATTATGTTAAAGTATCCCAAGCCCTGGCTGCTTCTAACGCCTTCTCACTCCCAGTATGCCTAGAATTTCATAAGCGAATCGTCCCCTCACAACCTGCAACCCATGATTCTACACATGAAGCACAGTGAAGGGCCTGGATATTTCTCCAGCAAAAAAGTACTTGAATGGAATATTGTCAGTGTTTTCTCCAGGTAAGCTGGAACCACATACATGAAGAGGAGACTCAACGTAGACCTTGGACCACATTTCTGAATCACACTGCTTGCCTTCCTTCCCAAGGACAAAACTACAATTATTTCTGAGTTGAGCACCTTCACATATATATTGTATCTGTATATTTTTCATAATAAATGCATGATACAACCTCAAGCCCAGGTTTGGCCTGGTTCCTGGACCTGTGAGCTGTGTCCACACTTCTGTCAAAAGAACGCGCTGTCTGGATCCTTAAACAGGTATTGCTGGGGTGAGTTAACTTATAAGTAAATGATACATGCTGGACGGATTTTTGCTTCCTGATATATATATACTTTGACCGAAAAGGTTGTCCCACCGCGCGTCCCAGAAAGCTGCACATCCAGAAAATTGTCATATTTGTGGTGAATGTGGTGGTGTGTGCTTTATACAGTGTACACAAGTAGGATCATGGTGATCATGGTGTGTGCGTCAGTGCTGTGTGTATAGATGTGTCCCTGGTGTGTTTGTGTATCAATCTGTCTCTGGTATGTACCGGGATCTGTGTTTGTTTGTGGTGTGTGTATTGAGGTGCAGCTACATTGTTGCCTGCATTATTTTTGCTTCCACAAACGTTATATAATCCAAGAAGTTGCACAAGGCTCCCAATGCTTGTTTATGAGTTGTGCCTCCATGGATGAACTGAGATTATGGCAGAATAGATGACTGAAGTATAAATCACCTATGAACACAACAAAAGTGCAAAACCAATAACAGGCAAATAGAATACAAATGTATCAAAATCAATGTCTAAATCTTACCAAGCATCTAGGATTACTTTACCAGCAAATATCTTTGAAATTAGGATTACTGTTCCAAACATGTGTTAAAGCCCTTCTATTTTCCTTCTTGAGCTTTGTGAGCCTATAATCCTATAAGGCAAGCTTGGAAAAATCCCTCCATAACTATAACTCGTTTTTATGCAGTGTTTCATACCTTATTCCTGCCATTTCTAAGCACTCTCAATAGCCTCTGTTACTATAGCACCCTATAATGTTGCTCAGTTTACAAAGTAGTAAATTCACCAGTCCCTTCCAGTCTGGGTCTGCCCTGCAGTATGCTCCTATGACTGCCAAAGTGCAGGTTTCTGTGGCCATGGCAAGGTAACTCCCTGAAGCTGCTTGCCTTCTTCCCCCTGGTTGGCAGACTTTCTGCCTAGCACAGTTGCAATGCCAACTAGGTTTCTGATTTATTTTATAAACCTTCCAATAAACAGCTTAAAAGGGTTTTATGCTAGTTTACACATTAAACACCCACTTCTCTGATAACCATTCTGTCATTAACGCAAGAAGTCAACATGAGGATGTCAGGAAGAGGGCAGGTGTCGCGATCCTCGAGAACTACGCCCGAGTCCGGCGCCCAGCAGACTACAAAGCCCAGAAGGCCAAGGGGCAACGACGTGCGGGACTAGCCGCGCGCTAATCTTCCGTGCATTACAAAAGCCCCGCCTCTTCCAAGAAGCGGGGCTTGACAAACGTTCTGATATTTGTATTTCCTGGAGTTCGAGAGTAAGCGCGTTGCGGATGGTATTCCCCGCGGATCCGTTGCGCGCTTACTCCTTTCAAGCCCCGATTCGTTTTTGTGACACCTTCGTCCTCGGAAGTTCGAGACTTAGCTGCGAACCCGTAGAGCGAGCCTCGTTTCAGGTATTTAGGTCAGCGCAGCGAGTGGAAGCGACCCCCACTCTGTCTGCACTCTTTTTGTTGCATTATTTAATTCCCCTTCCGCTGAACCATTATCGTTGGCTGCTTGCTTCCTTGTTACATTGGTTTCTTGGCCTCTTCTGAATTACCGGCAAGGCCAGTGCCGGACTGCTGTCTGCTATTTACCTTGGTGGCATATTCCTGAAGTGCCAGTGTGGGCGTTGTGACGTTAACACACCTACCGGGGTGTCCAGACAGAGGGCCTTTGCATCATCCACATCCTGGTTGTGTTCCTGACGTGTTTTCCGAGGGTACTCTGGAGGTTATACCTGTGAACCACAGTAAGGAGCGAACCCAGGGAAAGAGGGGGAAAACGGGGGTGTATAGTACATGACAGTATTCCTACTACGGTCCCCCTGATCAAATTGCCTCTGTTATTTTTCTCCCACTGCAGCCAACCCAAGAAGGGACCTTGCCTTCCCACTACACGGCAACAGTTCCAAATCCCTCTACAACTTTCCCAGTGTCCTCTCCTTTCTTTTTCCTTTTGTCCCCCGTGTTGCAGCTTCACACCTCGAGATTACGATATCTAGGTGAAGGTTGTTTCCAGGGGAATAATTGGGTATATCTACACGACATCGTCCCTGCTGGCCGCCTTTGCAGGTTAGTGGTGTTTTCACGTTACACTTGGCCTAACAGTCACGACAGCAGGTCAGAGATTTTTGTAAAACAGTTTATAAACCTTCGAGTGGATCGTTTCAGTGGCCAACACAAAAATTGTTTTGGAGCTTACAAAAATCTGCTTAAAAGAATACATGAGATCTGGGCACTCCTTGATCTGGGATCCTTTTAAAAAAGAGGCAAGCTCCTTTGGCTAGGATGACCCACCTTTGAAAACATTTGTGAATTTCCAAAGGTTGTTATCTGATTGCTAATGCAAGTTTCAGAAGAGAGAACTGGTTGTGCGAACCAAAGTTGCTATTTGCAGATGCTTCAGATCTTTAAACTCTATACTGATACAGGAAGCCGCTCCAGCTACTGCCGCTTGGTTTGATCTTCTCACTCTTAACTGGTAGAGGCTGCTTCGACCAAGACATGCTCTATTTATCACAGTTGGGTGAATATGGGAGAGTAACCGTGGCAAGGAGGGAGAAGGCATTTTGCAACACACTTTGTGCCTGCTGCATGCCTTTTACCAGCAAACCCATAGCAGATCAATAAGATCTGAGTACGCTTGCCACCAGTGACAGAAACATAACTTGGAGGCTCATATGCATAAGGCTGTGGCAGCAGTTGATCCCATTTTTTCTCTCAGTCAGAACAGGATGGGGATGTGAAGGCAGCATCCGTGCTTCAGTAAGGAAAATAGGGTTCCAGTGGTAGCAGTCTGCTAGAAAGCCTGGGCCAGAGAACAAAGGGCGTGAGGTGACTTGGAATTGCCAGAATCAACTGGTGGGTGAGTAAGGAGGGAGAAGAGCAATCAATAGACCACGTGTTACAGGGATGTGAGGTGGAATCAGAGCACAGTAGAGGGCACGGAAACACATACACTCCCATAGAGTGCTGAAAGAAAAAGAAAAATGCAGTTCCATGTTGTTAGTCATGGAAACATTTGCCTTCCAATCAAGCATGGTAAAGGAGCTTAACTCAGGGAACGGAAAACACAAAAAATGGAAGAAAAGCCATTGAAAAGGGAAATGGAAATGAGGCAGGCAAGACAACCAACTAATTATGAAAAATGGGCAGACCCAATGCCTATTTCAAGTATTGATTTTATACGCAATAGTTCTTTCAACAGCAGTCAGCTAAAACTGTCTCTAAGCAAGATCTAAAAATTGGCCCTTACGATAGCAAGACAAAACTCAGAAATATCTGGCTCCGGGTTGCAAGTTAACGCATATGCTCTAATACTCAACTCTCCCGAGGACTATTCCAAAACGTATGTTTCATGTGGTGTTGTGGTGAATGAATTAGTAAATTAGAGATTTGACTCATACCTGAGGGATCCTGTTGACCCCAAGGACTCTGGCCATAGACACAGCTCCTGATGAAGGACTATCTCCGATGAAGGCAGCCAGGTTGAATGATGAGCTACAGCTGTAGTTTGGGGTACTCTTGTTCCTGCCTGAGAGCAGCCACTGCGCCACTTCGATGGTCCCAGCCTCCGCATGACAAGAGTCAAATATCTGATACCCAAGGGTTGTTTTCGGTAAAAGCATTTTATTTTCATTGACTTCATTGGTGGCAAAGACCATGGCCAGGACGGATTGATAGAAGTCAAAAGAAATTCTGAAGACACAAAAGAAAAGAAAACAAACATGAATTGATATGGTAGTTATAAACTGCCTGCTAAAAATGAATAGAGATTCAGGGGCCATTTACGATGTGGCCCGTTACCGCGCCGACCGATGGCCGGAGCCTTCAGGGCCGCATCGTAAACGGCCTCACGGTTTACTTTCCAACCGCCAAATTATGATCTAGGTGGTCGGAAATTTGACAGGCCAGTCGTTCCAGCTGGATTCCCATGGGCTCTAGGAGCCCTTTGGCAAGTCAGAAGCCGGCCAGTAATCTCAAGGGCGGGCCTTTCTCTCCTTGAGATTACGATGCACAGTTTCTGACATGGTTTTCATGTCGGCCTGTCGGACATGGAAACCATGTCTGAAAGCATGTTTGGGGGCCCTTTTGTTGATCCCTGCACCTTTTTGGTGCCTGCCACGGGGTGCAGGGATGAACTGCACCTTCCTTTTCTCAATGAGAGCTTGGTTATGGCGAGTTTATGGCCGTAACAAGAGCTCCCATTGAGAAACGTGAGCATGCGAATGAACAGTGCTCGGTCGCATTGTAATGACCCGGTCGGGACCGCTGACCGGAGGTCAGTCGGTCCCTGGACCGAGACACAAAGTTTACATGCTTCAGAGCTGCCTAAACATGCTGTTGAGCTTTTACAAGAGACAGTATATAAGACTTTGAGATTATCACCAGATGGAGATGGTGTTGTCTGTAGAATGTTGTTTCTAAGCCAGTGCCTGAAGTGTGTTGTACCCAGGAAGCCTTTAGCTGTAGTCTTAGAAATCTGAAGTATGGGCTTAAATCATTTACTAGCTGTCAATTACTGAGGTTTCAATATGTGGATTTTTTGCACAGTCTAGTTCCCAGGAACTCTCTAATTGTGTACATAGAATATGGGGTGAATTTACAGCAGCCATGATAAAAATCTCTTCCTTGCATACTTTTATAGAGGGCCTGGCATCTCTTATCTACTAATTCAGGAGGTAACATGTCAGATCTTTTTCTGTTTCTGAACAGTCAACCATCAGGATCTTGTTTGGTGTGGGAGCAAAAATACAATCTCGCAACCTTGCTAAGTTTTATTGTAAATTGCGGAACAGTTAATGAACTCACTGGCGTAAGAAAACTTTAGCCCCCCCCTCCATAATCACTCGGGAGCTCTCAGGCTAAGGTACTGAGGCTCGGGGACCCCCCACTCCGCAGAGTCTGCGGGAGCCTTTGTTATGCCACTGAATGAACTGGGAAGTTGATCTGTATTAAAAACCTAAGAAGTAGGCCCCGGTGCTTTCCTGTTGCCACTCAGGCAACGCCGGGAAACCCACTAGTCTGGTTTCAGAGACATTCATCTACAGATAATGTCAGGTGGCAAAATGAATCTTTTCTGGCCTCAGGACAATTGAGATCCCTTTGTAAAGTGTTGATGTTTAATGACTCATACTACACTAATGTGAGTTACAGCTAACTTATTGATTTAAATGTGGTGTACAAGTGGCATGTCTGCTTCAAATTAAGTTAATTAAAATGGCAGGGCGTAATATGTTCATGAAGGTAACATCAAACAAAAGTATTCACGTGAAGGGGGTCATTACTTTTGGCAACGTCTTCGAGCTGGGGGGTCCTTGAAACGCAAGTTGGAAGCAGGGAAAAAGCTCTCCAGATGAAAGGGAACAACACCCCCAAAGATGACGTCTCCCTCCATTGAGTATGCCTCCATGTTAGGGCTGGTAAGTGTGCAGTGTGGTGCGGGGTTGTCCAATGTAGTTGATTCCTCTGCACAGAGGAGAAATAGAAGAAAGACTTCAAACATCGCCATTTCAGGCTTTCCTTTTAAACCGTCGGTAAAACTGGATCTAGGCATGAAAAAACAAAAGTAATCTTACAGACTTACACATTCAACAGAGGGCAGAAGACACATCTGTGCATAGAGCAGTCAGTACTCACAAACTGTGCTAATTACACTGAGGTAAGTGCATATTGCTGTACCCAGAAAGCCCATTTTGATAGACACAACTCAGAAACACTTTTATCAAATACTGTCACTGGGATGCTATGACATGCAGCATGGCAAAACAGTGAGTGTATGATTTTAATCTCCCAAAACAATCCCTAAATTAAAGGTTGTTTTTTTATAAAGTAAAAATATGTGTCCCTGAGCATGAGCGACCTGTCCAGTAGCATCATGCTAAGCGTTGTGGTTGTAGCAGAAAAGACCACCTTAAAGAGGAGAGGCCTTCAAACACCCTTCTCAATCACTGGCAAGGACGACTTTTGACATCCTGAAGATGTATGAATTGTAAACAATGAAAGTTCTTAGCAGCAGAACAGCAGTGCCTTTAAATCTAGAATAACATTTTTTAAAGGATTGTGACTTGAAAGACTGCAATATACAGAATCCACTAGGATCCCACTTGGTGCTGACAGCTGAATACAAACATTAATGTGATGTGAAGGGCTGCACGGGTCAGACTACACAGGAGCTCAGTTGGGGACACAAACCTGAGTTGTCTAAATGCTGATGCTGCTTTGTAGGTGCACTGCCACTACTTCTAATGCATTTTCTCTCTAGTGTAGGGGACTTTAACTAGAAACAAAACAGTGCTTAAGTTATTTTGTAAGGTTAAGAGAATTGGAAGTTCTAACATACTAAGTCCTTGTGATTTGGGTAATGAGAAGAGATGCAAACTGATTTTTCAAAAAATAAAGGCAGGCTATATTCTGTCAAATATATATACTTTCGATTATCCATGATATACAAGCAGGTGACTTCGCTTACTCATTATATTGGACTGTTTCCTTTTTACATCTAGACAACAGTAGTGGCAGCCTAACTAAAATGTAGGGGACTGTGTGCAATCTTGGTTTGCTTGGCTTTTGTATCCTTGACTTTTGTAATCCATATCAAGCATTCTTCTATATATGGTGCTCTTCAAACCACTACCCACACCCATATCCTGTCTAGCAACTCACCGAAGATGTAGGCCATATTGTAGTTCTTCTACCACAAGTGTTGCACCAACTTGTAAGATTTGGACATTGTTTACGAGTACAATGCCTCATATCATTTTGTAATATCAAACTGAGCCAATTTAACTGGCCCCTAGCAGGTTGTTATCTGATAAAGAGATTCACAACAAAAGCTAATATAAGCCACATTACAGTCAAAACACTGATTTTAACAACAGTTACCTGCACAACATAGAGGGGTATATTTACAAGAACTAAACCATCAGCATTGATGCGTCAAATTGATTGCACCTGCCGTACTTACAATACCATTAAAGATAATGGGGTAACCCTGTGTCCCTCAGAACCTGGTTATTAGTAATACAATCTACAATAGGTTCTGTAGGATAGACAAATTGCTTAGCATTCAATAAATGACACAAAAAAAAGAAATTAATTGCTTATAGGAACGAAGTCTAATGAGTATTTTTTTAGACATCAGATGAAACACACCAAAGATATTCATACTTTTGTTTGAATGTAATATTTACCAATTTAACATATGGCTGTCACATATATGAATTCAACAAAATATAACATAAATAACGTGACTTTTGTGAGTCAAGTGACATGGAGTGAAAGGTGGTACTGTGAATGAAATATACAGGACATACAGTTTTATAATATATGTACATGGTATAAATTAGTGTTGCTCTGTCCTTTAACAATTTAACTCACATCATGTTCTGACCACATTCCCAAAAATTATTTTTTCGATATTGGAGTGAGGAGACTAATGGGCATGAGCCGTAATAGAAGCAATGACGTTTCAACCCAAGAGCATGCGCAAGTCAAAGAGCGTCACAGGGGGTCTTCCTCAGGACTGATAACAGAAGTATAGACATTCTACATGGGGCAAAATTATTCAAAATGAGTGGAGTGTGTTACATCTCTACAAATTAGACCAACAAATGGTGGCCACAGGTAATGGTAAAGTCACCGAATAAAGATACAGAAATGATTCCTGCAGAGTGAATATGACTTGAGTAAAACTGAGACTGTGTCACACGGATGCAGATGCTGTAGGATCAAACTAAAAAAAAAGAGGTTTGGAGTCAAAGTCATTGTATCAACACAGTATGAAATATTTTGAGGAAAAACACATGTAGTGGTACACTTACCACAAATTAATTGTAACATATGGAAGCCTAAGATTGCCGTCCCATTGGTGCAAGGATCCAATATTTGTTTTGGATCACAAATATATTTGAATTTGAAGGAAAGTTCCACTTCCTGGTTGGACTCTAAAAGTGAGGGGGGCAGAGTTATAATCTTAACTAAGATGATATTACAGAAGATTGTAAGGAGCTTCCCAAATGCGTGTCCCACCTTTATTGGTTAGACAATGAATGTCAACCTTCAAACGTGGGACCAGTGCGCCCGTGGTGAAACGGCTCAGGTCTTTGATTGAGAACACTGTGTGGGATACAATGCTCAGTTAGGATCTAAAAGAATTCTAAATCAATGAGGGGAAAGTGACCTGAAAAAATATTTAAAAAAATATAATAATAATGATTTAGAAAGAAAGATGGGTGCTGATCTTACCACAATTGTGTATAAATAAATGAAAAAATGTTATGGAAAGTTCCACAAACCAGTTGGAATCTATCAAGTGTAAGGCGGGAGAGAGCGTGGCCTACCTTTACTTTGCAGGGGCAGTCAATGCTCACCTTCATATGTGGGACAAGTACAATTGCGGTAAAAAACTCAACTCTTTAATAGAAGACGCCATGCAGCAGTGCACGTAGAGTCTGTAGCAGCTGACAAACACGGTTCATCTACTATGATTGACATTCGCTGTGGTCAAATGTTGTTACAACTCTACAGTACCAGTTATGTATAACTATGTATCATACTGACCGTATGTAAGAACGGCTAAAGAACCAGCTTCCAACATGTTTGTAACAATGTTACAAATACCTGGACTCTCTGTCCAATGTTTGATTAATATCTAAGTGCCACCATGTGTAAAGTTTAATTGTCCTCTCGATCTATGTACTTGCAACCTTGTTGTTTTGCTCTAGTCGATGTTTAATGTCTAGTAAAATGATTGCTGCATCACTTATTGTGTGTTTATGATAATTCATGCAACATAAATCCAATAGATGATTTCTTCTTCTTCCCCCAATTCGTTAAATCGAATCCCTTTTTGGAGTACAGACTGTCTTTGAATTACTTATCAGCAAAGAAATGGTGCGATTATGTTTTCACTAATTCATGCAGCATAGGTAAATAGATGACATCTCCCTTCTTTTCCTTCTATTCGATATACTGACTACAATTTTGAAACATACGTTAATTTCTCTTTGAAGTTGTGTCCTTGAATTGTTTACTAGATGAGAAACGATTCGATTGACATTTTCCCAATCATACGTCAGCTCAGGTCTTTACGTGTGGTTTTCCGCAGGTTGACAGTCAGCTGCTGAAGCTGACTGAGCATGCCGGCCTCGAGTTTTGCATGCGGCTCGGCATCAGTGTTTGTCAGCTGCTACAGACTCTACGTACACTCCCGCACGGTGTCTTCCGTTAAAGAGTTGAGGTTTTCACGGTGGTCGTACTCGTCCCGCATATGAAGGATGGCATTCACTCCCCCTTCAAAGTAAAGGTAGGGCACGCTCTAGGGCTGCTACTTGCAGTTTTCTGGAATTCGTCCGAGTTACGCTCACAGCTTTACGGTCTTTCACTTTATAGATTCCAACCGGATGGTGGAACTTTCCATAATAAATTTCCTTACTTTATACACAATTGTGGTAAGATCAGCACCCATCATTCTTTCTAAATATTTATTATATTTTTTTTTTAAAAGGTCAATCACCCCTCATTGATTTATAACTCTTTACATCTTAACTGAGCATTGGATCTCACAAAGCGTTTTCAATAAAAGACCTGAGCTGTTTCACCACGGGCACACTCATACAGCGTTTGAAGATTGACATTCATTGCCTAACTGAAATAAAGGTAGGCCACGCATTTCGGCAGCTCATTACAGTCTCCTGTAATATTTTCTTAGTTAAGCTTATAACTCTGCCCCCCCTCACTTTTAGAGTCCAACCAGACAGTGGAACTTTACTTCAAATTCAAATATATTTGTGATCTCAAGCGAATATTGGATCCTTGTACCCATTGGACTGGCAATCTCAGGCTTCCATACATTACAATTAGTTTGTGGCAAGTGTACCACTACACATGTTTTTTCTCAAAATATCTCGAACTGTGTTGATACAATGAGGCTGACTCCAAACCTTATTTTTTTTGGATTGACCCTACAGCATCTGCCGCTGTGTGACACAGTCTTAGTTTTACTAAAGTCATATTCACCCTGCGGGAATAATTTCTGTATCTTTATTCTGTGAGTCCACCATTACCTGTGGCCACCATTTATTGGACTAATTTGTTGACATGTAACACACCCCACTCATGTTGAATTATTTTCAGTTATCAGTCCTGAAGAAGACCCGCTGTGACGCTCTTTGACTTGTGCATACTCTCGAAAGTAATGTTATTTATGTTATATGTTGTTGAATTCATATATGTTACTTACAATACAGGGCTTCATGGTGCATGGATTTACGGCACGGCGGCGGGAACAGGTAAGCGCGGTGGGGCAGGGCGGGGTGGAACAGGGTGGAAGATGGGGAAGTCGAGAGATGATGAAATAGGTATATTTAAATAAATAACACCTATTTCTTCATCTGACGACTTCCCCCCCTGCCGCGCCCCTCCTCGCTTACCTGTGCTGGCCGCCGCTGTCAGAGGTTGCAACTTGCTTGCATTAGGATGCACAGGAGCAGAATGATGCTAAGCCCCCTATGCCCCGCTCGGAACTTCCCGCCGGGTATTAGGACTCCTTGCAGGTAAGTTCCAAAGAAGGGAAAAGGGGAATGGGACGAGAAGAGACAGCTCCAAAAAACTCTGCCAGGCCTGCTACGTCTTCTATCGGTCTTCTTTCTGGTCTTCTGGCTAAAACATTTTTTATGCAATTTATAATCTGTACTTCTGTTTAACTTACTGTATTTTAATCTATAGATAACTTATCTTACCAGGAAGGCTTTTGGAGCTTGCTACTCTTCTTACTTCTCTTGTGCGATGTATTACACCAAGTGAAGTCTTCACTCTGTTTCTTTTACAGGCTGTCTCCCTGCTTGATTCTGCACTAAAGAGGGAGTGAGAAAATAGGGTGAGTATGTTTCTAACTGTAAGTATGATTGTGATGCTATATGTCTTTCTTGTTCCCTTCCTCCACTCACGAGGTTAGAAACTGGTGAAGCCTGGTATAATAGTCTCTGGATGATTGATTCTTGGCTGTCTGTTATAATGGAATCGGGGAGAAGGGTTCTCCGTGATGTCAGCTGTCTAAATAGTTATTTTCTCCTTAATTGGAGTTTTAGACCTGTCACCCCGATTACAGCATCCTACTAATACTTGTAGTGCTAATTCCTTTGTTCTTCCCGCTATTCGGAAATGTGATTTTAATTGCACGCGCTTATTTTACACAACCGCGTTGAGTATGATTCCTTCTCCAAGAATCGAAAACGGTGTGCTAACAAGATTAGCCTCGTGTTTATTTTCCTTGTCTTTTAACTTGCTCGAGACCGTCTTTCCTCCGTTAGCGTGAATGCCTAATTTACTGTGTCACGCTGCATGAGGAAAGCCAGCGTCGAGTTAATTGAATTCTTGGCAGGCTCTATCGAGAACACGTCAGCGGAAGCCTCCGACTGGCGGTTTCAAGGGGTGCCGGTTTAGCGCTCTGAAACACTGTAGACGAGAGCTTAACCGGAGACTTATTATCAAGGATTTACTTGTGAGCTTCAAGGGAATTTCCCAGTCAAGTGCAGCGTCTGAATAGATAAACGCTCGCACTTGAATTCTCTAGTCAGATCAGAAATTATTGTGCTTGCCAATATGGTTCATTACCTATAAACCTCTTCTATAATTTGTAGTTTTGAATTCACTAACAGCTGTTTAGTTTTTAATGAAGTCGATATCTTTTCTCTCAGACAATATTATTAAACAATAATGAGTTAAAGCTGACCTGTTTCCTGAAGTGTATGTAGACCGGCGCTTACTAACCCCGAGTTAACGCTTCTACCCTAACTATCTTCCACGACGCTTGTAAACAGGTGTTCCTCTCATGATTTCCTCAGTGAAGTGCACTGAGGAATGTTGAAGAACATTCCTCAGGCAGTTGATACGAAAAACACTAGACTGCTAAACAGCGGTATGCTGTTGCAGTATGGGATTATTGGCAGCCATGTTGGAATTTCTGCGATGCCAGCAATTGCTCCAGCTAAAGAGGTCGTTTGTGCTTGAATGGTTTTGTAAAGCAAAAATAGTAGCCACAGTGGAATTTGAGGGAGGAAACCTCCCGTGATTCCTGACAGTACCCCCTCCCAACGGGGTTTCCTCCAGATGGGGTTTAGCAGGGAATTTGGCATGGAATGCTTTAATTAGACGAGGAGCATGGACATCAGTATTCTTTACCCAAGAGCGTTCATCCGGACCATAACCTTTCCAGTCAATAAGATAAAAAAGGTCATTATGGATGAATTTGGAATCTAAGATCCTTTTGACTTCATACTCAGGCTCACCATGTAAGATTAAAGGATCAGGAGGAGAAGACCTACGCAATCCTGGGTGAACTTGTTTTAGTAGGGAAACATGGAAGACCGGATGGAATTTGGTAGAACCAGGGAGAGATAGTCGATAAGTGACAGGATTAATGACCTTCTCAATGGGATAAGGACCCATGAAACGGGGCTGGAATTTACGTGGACCCTTGAGTTTGAGGTTTTTTGTGCACAACCAGACTAATTCTCCCACATGAAGTTCAGGTGCCTGTTTTCGTTTACGATCAGCAAAGTGTTTGTAACGGGTCTTAGCAGTTGTTAAATTCTGGGTTACAGTGTGGTGAATCCTAGTGAACTGTTGGGCAATGTCTCCGATGGCAGGAGTGGTAGCATTGTCAAAATTAGCATAGGAATTCGGGTGTCTGCCTGAATTGATAAAAAAGGGAGAGTAACCAGTAGAGACATTGTGTGCATTATTGTAAGCATACTCAGCAGTCCATAAATGATTAGGCCAGTCACCCTCGTCGTCTATCAAATATAAGCGAAGGTGTTGTTCAAGTTCCTGATTGACACGTTCAGTCTGACCATCAGTTTCTGGGTGAAAACTAGTAGAGTAACGATGATCAATGTGGAGGCCCTTGATATAGGCCTTCCAAAAATGTGAGAGAAACTGGGAACCCCTATCGGAAATGAGGACTTTAGGAATACCGTGAAGGCGAATTATGTGTTGGTTGAAAAGGTGTGCCAATTGTTTAGAAGTGGGTGTACCTTTGAAAGGGACAAAGTGCGCCATTTTACTGAAGGTGTCAACCACTACCAAAATGGTGTCGTAGCCCTGAGATGAAGGTAAGTCAACAATCAAATCTAGGGAAACCGTGTGCCAGGGATATGGAGGAGTGGGCATGGGTTGTAATAGACCTTTGGGAGCTTGCCTATCAGATTTACCCCGTGCACACAGCTCACAACTTAAAACATATTGACGAGCATCGCGGCACATGAATGGCCACCAAAAGCTTCGTTTGAGTAAATCTTCGGTTTTAAAAATGCCCTTGTGGCCAGCCAGAGGGTTGTCATGGCATTCCTGCATTGCTTTCAGTTGAAGTTCTTTAGTGGGTAAATACAGAGTGGAACCGTGGTAAGGGAGGCCATGGCGGATGGAGCGAAGTGGATCCTCAGAGGCCCAGGTCTCTATATCCCAATTCGACAATGAATCACGAACAAGCTGCTCAAACGGTTCCACTGCAATGAGTCCGATGAATTTTTCTTCTGGAATGATTTGTTGATTTTCAATGACTGGCGTTTGATTTTCGGTATCCAATCTGGAAAGAACATCTGCCTTCCCGTTTTTTGAGCCCGGACGAAAAGTGATAACGAAATCAAAATCTGCGAAGTACAGAGACCAACGCAACTGGCGTGGAGTCAGAGTGCGAGCTGAACGCAAAAACTTCAAATTGCGGTGGTCTGTAAACACCGTGACAGTGTGTTTAGCCCCCATTAAGTAATGCCTCCAATCTTTGAAGGCATCCTTAATAGCCAGGAGTTCCTTTTCAGTAATTGTATAGTTGCATTCCGCAGGGTTGAGTTTGCGGGAGCGAAAGGCCACTGGATGCAACTGCCCCGTGTCTTTGTGCCTCTGAGAAAGTATTCCTCCAATGGCTAGATCCGAAGCATCCGTTTCCAAATAGAAGGGTTCAGAAGGATCCGCATGGAGTAACACTGGTGCTGTGATAAAGCTGTTCTTCATCGACTGGAAGGCCTGTTCCGCCTCTGCAGACCATTGGAAGGAAACACCTTTTTTCAAGAGACGAGTCAGTGGCAAAATTTTGGAAGAGAACCCCTGAATGAATCTTCTGTAAAAATTTGAAAATCCGATAAAACTTTGAACTTCCTTGATACAAGTAGGGGATTTCCAATCAGTTATTGCCCGCACCTTCTGTTCATCCATTTGAACTCCATTAGGGGACAACACAAAGCCTAAAAACTCCACGGTATCGGTGTTGAATAGACATTTCTCCAATTTTACGTAGAGCGAGTTCTCACGTAGACGTTGCAACACGGCTCTAACCTGGTCCTGATGTTCAGCGGTCGAATGGGAATATATCAGAATGTCATCGATGTAGACTATGACACATTGATCAATGAAGTCACTTAATACATCGTTGATGAAATACTGGAAGGCCGCGGGTGCGTTACAGAGACCATACGGCATCACCAAGTACTCGTAAAGTCCGAATTTGGTCCTGAACGCAGTCTTCCACTCGTCGCCTTCTCGAAGTCTAATGAGATGGTACGCTCCTCGTAGGTCCAGACGAGTGTAGATTTTAGCTTCCTTCACTTGATCAATCAGTACTGATATAAGAGGTAATGGGTATCGGTTTTTTACTGTGATTCTATTGATGGCCCTAAAGTCAATGCAGGTCTGAAGATCTCCTCCTTTCTTCGGAACAAAGAATAGGGGAGAAGAGACTGGGGACTGGGATGGTCTGATAAAACCGTTCTCCAAATTTTTTGCTAAATACTCCTTCAAATGGGTATTCTCCTTTTCAGTTAAGGCGTATATTCTGCTGCAAGGTAAGTTGGCACCAGGTTCTAGATCAATTTTGCAGTCATAGGGCCTGTGAGGTGGTAGCGTTTCTGCCTTGATCTCATCGAAAACGTCTGCAAAATCTTGATATGCTTCTGGTATCTCCATTGTTTGAATAGCACATACAGAACTGCCATTAGTACATAACGGTGTAACCACTCCGGTCTCAGTATGGTTAGCCCATTCTGCAAAACAATGTTTCATACAATATTCAGAATTCATTTGAATTGTTCGGGCTCCCCAATCTATCAAAGGGTTATGTTCAGTTAACCATGGAAGTCCTACAATCAATTGAAATTGGGGGGCGTCGATCAAGTTAAATTGCAATGTCTCTTGATGTCCTTCGATAGTGGTCATATGTACTGCTTCTGTGTGGCTAGTAATTGGCCCAGAAGTTAACTCCGTACCATCCACTGCGCGGACCTTTTCCACTTTTTCCTTTTTGACTGCTTGTAATCCAATTTGGTCTGCGAATTTGTGGTCACAAAAATTTCCGGTTGCTCCAGAATCCACCATGACAGCCACTCCGTTCAAAATGTTCCCTCGGAATTTTAGTGTCACTGTCATAATCAAATGGGGTGAAGAAACTTGTAAGGTGTTTGCCAATTGGTGAGTGTTTGGAGTTGTTGCTTCATTCGCATCCACAGGTCCAACTCCGCTTACCTGTGGTGCCTCTAGTTTCCCTTCTCCTTTGTCGGTAACTTGGGTCTTTTTAGACAATTTTTGACAAAATGCCCGCTTCCTCCACAGTATAGGCATAGTTTGTTTAATCTTCTTTTCTCTTTTTCTTCTTTCGTGAGCGGGCCTCTAACTACTCCAATTTGCATAGGCTCTGTTCCTGAAGCATTTTCTGCCGACCGAACAGCCTCCGTTTTGGTTCGGTCGAAACGTGGGACACTTGATCTAAACTCTCTTCTTCGTTCACCCTTTCGTTCACTTAGCCGATAGTCGATTTCCAATGTCAAATCCACCAATGCTGAGATGTCGGTAGGACGATTTGGAATTTGCGATAAGGCGTCTTTCAATTCTTCTCGTAATCCCCTATAAAACACTGCCGCTTGTTTATCTTCGGGCCAGCTGGTTTCCACTACTAACTTATTAAACTGGGCTAGATAAGTTACGAGTTCCTTGTTTTCCCTGTCTCAACTCTAAGAGCTCATTATCTGAAGCCTGGGAAGCTGTTCTCCGGTCAAATATTCGAAGGAATTCTTTCTTGAAATCATCCAAATTATATAGAATTGGGTCATCTTTAGTCACTAATGGCATGGACCATGAAGCTGCATCCCCGCTGAGGTAGGATAAAATGAATGCCACCCTGGACTGGGCATCAGGAAATATCGTGGGACGACACATAAAGTGGAGTGAACATTGAGTTAAAAAAATTTGGGCCTTCTGTGGGTCTCCATTAAATCTTTCTGGTGGGGCTAGAGGAATTACTGGGGACAAGGAGTGTATGACTTGAGTGGGGGCAAAAGACGATGTGCTAGGGTTGGGATTTAGAGTTCCAAAGGAAGTGGTACCCTGACTAATTCCTAAACCTGAAGCTCCTGTCTTAAAGGTTATAATCTCTTGTCTTAACGCCTTATTATCCTCCCTGACTGCCTCCAAATCCCTTTGTATATTGCTCAGAATGTCGCTTAGCCTTTTTAGATCTAAGCCTTCTGCCATTCTGCTCGGGTGCTAGTACCAACGTGGGCACTTCACTCTGTCAGAGGTTGCAACTTGCTTGCATTAGGATGCACAGGAGCAGAATGATGCTAAGCCCCCTATGCCCCGCTCGGAACTTCCCGCCGGGTATTAGGACTCCTTGCAGGTAAGTTCCAAAGAAGGGAAAAGGGGAATGGGACGAGAAGAGACAGCTCCAAAAAACTCTGCCAGGCCTGCTACGTCTTCTATCGGTCTTCTTTCTGGTCTTCTGGCTAAAACATTTTTTATGCAATTTATAATCTGTACTTCTGTTTAACTTACTGTATTTTAATCTATAGATAACTTATCTTACCAGGAAGGCTTTTGGAGCTTGCTACTCTTCTTACTTCTCTTGTGCGATGTATTACACCAAGTGAAGTCTTCACTCTGTTTCTTTTACAGGCTGTCTCCCTGCTTGATTCTGCACTAAAGAGGGAGTGAGAAAATAGGGTGAGTATGTTTCTAACTGTAAGTATGATTGTGATGCTATATGTCTTTCTTGTTCCCTTCCTCCACTCACGAGGTTAGAAACTGGTGAAGCCTGGTATAATAGTCTCTGGATGATTGATTCTTGGCTGTCTGTTATAATGGAATCGGGGAGAAGGGTTCTCCGTGATGTCAGCTGTCTAAATAGTTATTTTCTCCTTAATTGGAGTTTTAGACCTGTCACCCCGATTACAGCATCCTACTAATACTTGTAGTGCTAATTCCTTTGTTCTTCCCGCTATTCGGAAATGTGATTTTAATTGCACGCGCTTATTTTACACAACCGCGTTGAGTATGATTCCTTCTCCAAGAATCGAAAACGGTGTGCTAACAAGATTAGCCTCGTGTTTATTTTCCTTGTCTTTTAACTTGCTCGAGACCGTCTTTCCTCCGTTAGCGTGAATGCCTAATTTACTGTGTCACGCTGCATGAGGAAAGCCAGCGTCGAGTTAATTGAATTCTTGGCAGGCTCTATCGAGAACACGTCAGCGGAAGCCTCCGACTGGCGGTTTCAAGGGGTGCCGGTTTAGCGCTCTGAAACACTGTAGACGAGAGCTTAACCGGAGACTTATTATCAAGGATTTACTTGTGAGCTTCAAGGGAATTTCCCAGTCAAGTGCAGCGTCTGAATAGATAAACGCTCGCACTTGAATTCTCTAGTCAGATCAGAAATTATTGTGCTTGCCAATATGGTTCATTACCTATAAACCTCTTCTATAATTTGTAGTTTTGAATTCACTAACAGCTGTTTAGTTTTTAATGAAGTCGATATCTTTTCTCTCAGACAATATTATTAAACAATAATGAGTTAAAGCTGACCTGTTTCCTGAAGTGTATGTAGACCGGCGCTTACTAACCCCGAGTTAACGCTTCTACCCTAACTATCTTCCACGACGCTTGTAAACAGGTGTTCCTCTCATGATTTCCTCAGTGAAGTGCACTGAGGAATGTTGAAGAACATTCCTCAGGCAGTTGATACGAAAAACACTAGACTGCTAAACAGCGGTATGCTGTTGCAGTATGGGATTATTGGCAGCCATGTTGGAATTTCTGCGATGCCAGCAATTGCTCCAGCTAAAGAGGTCGTTTGTGCTTGAATGGTTTTGTAAAGCAAAAATAGTAGCCACAGTGGAATTTGAGGGAGGAAACCTCCCGTGATTCCTGACAGTCGCTGATTCACAGATACATCACAAATCCTGACGCATCTGTTGGCGCTAAAGTGACACATTGCTGGAGTTGGTCTTAAGACTGGTGCAACTCCAGCAGTGTATCAAAACACAGAGGCGAGTTCCATGTTGAAAGCCCTGCGTTAGTCCTTACAACTAGTTTGAGAAGGCATAGGGATTTTGATGCAGTCAAGTTGTAGAGTGACGCAGTGAAACGTTGTAAAGTTCACAGCATCAGTTCTACGTGGCATTTAATGTGGGAACGCCTACCTCGCATACATTATACCTGGCCTAGGTATAATGTGACGCAGGACTCTACAAATTGACGCATTGGGCCCAATGCATTAGTTTGTAAATATTGAGCAGAGTGTAGCACTATTGCAGCTCACTGCATCAAAAAATATTATGCTGTGCCGGTGCTAGCTCCTTGTAAATATGCCCCAGAGTTCCAAATAAGATCTAGAGTGCTAACCTGGCTCACAGAATGTGCCAGCACTGGAGGACATGTTGCTGGACCAGGCAGCATTAGAAAAGTTAACCTCTCTGCGAAGGAGGATGAATACGTGCGTGGAGATGGCTTTCATCTCTATTGCTACATCTTCTAGAAACGAATCCCTTTTTGCAGAAAGTAATAGCCAAAATATTCTTTAGCTCTCCATGGGATTCTCTTATAAATTCGATGTCTTCCACTACTATTTAAACTGTTTAAATCTGTGTTATCAAGAAAATATGTGACAGTGATTTTTCATTAGCGGCCTGCGTTCTTTAGATAATTATAGATGAGAAGCGGATTTTGGTCTTCAGAAAATTAATATATGCTGTTGGGTTTATTAAGACGTGTGTAGTCATAGCATTCTACACTTTGGGAAAGTGTTAATGTATTACTAACAAACTTTTCAAACCAGCTTGAGTCTTTGGCAAGCAGAGTGAGAACAATACTTATTGTTTAGCTATGTCTCCAGCCATCTTCATGGTACTGTAATGTGGAAAGCAATGAACTAAATTCCAAAAATGCTGTCTCAAACTTAGATCACTACAGGATGCCACTGTAACAGTAAGATAAATGGTGAAGGCCTTTCTTTTATTACACTTTTACAAATCTTTTTTATATGCGCTAGAGCTGGATTTTAACCCTTCAATGTTGTGGATATACATTCAAACTGCAAATTGTATTTTTGTGTGGTTAAGTAAAATAAAATTGTTTTCTAAAATATGTCATAATTCAGTTTTTTTTATACATATTTATGTAGAAATAGGTTCGTTTGAAAAAAAAAATGGATTCAGAGAGAGTCAAAATAAAACCCACCTCATTCTTTAAAAAAGAAAGTTTTCTTTTTATAAAGTATAAGTCTTGGGGTTGTCCCATGGACCATCGAGTACTCCCAAACAAACTTTTTTGAATTGACAAAGGGGAAGGGGTTCCAAGGGAACCTCTTTCCATTTATGAGTGCATTACAACCGCAACTCAGGAGTCCATAATATTTCAAAATCGATACATCCCATACCGATTCGCAATTTGGACGGAATGCCTACACCATACCCCTTGCAACTTGAGAATTGGTATCTATTTGTAAAGCCATTGTACTATCCCAGGTTTTATAGCAATCTGCTACATCATCTGGGCACAGACTACTGTAATTGTAAAACAGTGATACAATTTTATATTTTGAATTAAAACGATTTTAAATACTTTTGTGAAAAATAATGTACATGGTGGGCCAGATTCACAAAAATAAATGTACACTTTTGTGTAAGTTTACACATTTGTTTTTATTTTTAGAAACTAAAAGTTCAATTATTGACTTCGGGAACATGGTATATTTGGGGGGAAGGGGGCTGCGGGAAAAAATGTAATTAAACACCTCCAGATTGTACAAAATGCTGCTACATGGCTTCTGCCCCACCCTCCTAAATTGACTTCTTTAGCCATCTTGCTTTAGATGCTTCATTGGCAACTAGTTGAGAGCAGGGTGTATTTCAAGGCCTTGTGCTACATGCACATGCCTTGCAAACTCAAGACCTTCATATCTTAGGGCATTGGTGCCTCTGTACATCCCCGCTCACTCCCTCCGCTCAAGTGAGTCTATGTTGGCGGTAGTTCCTAGAACCAGGAGATCACCCCAAAGAGGTCATGCCTTCTATTTCCTTGGTCCAAGACTTGCGGGATGATCTTGTTCTGAGATTGAGAGTGTGGCAATTAATCTCTGTGTTTCGTAAATCCTTACAAATTTGGATGTTCCAGTGCTTGGAATTCCCTAAAATATGCAGGTCCTAATCCGTTCTGTAGATGAGCCTAGGACTGGAAAACCTTACTTAGGTAGGCACGCTCTTTATAAGTTATGTGTAATAATAACAATAATAATAATAATAATAATTTTACTAATAGTACTTTTACAACTGCGGAGACTCCGCACGTAAAAAGATAGGCCTGTCCCATTTTTAAGGTGGAGATTCTCCACAGTAGTAAAGTAGTAAAGTTACTATTAGTAAAATGAAACTCTTAGTTAGTGAATACCCCAAAAATATTATACTTACACAAAAATGTAAGTTTACCTTTGTGAATCAGGCACAGTGTTTGCTATCCAAGAGTGTCAGGCACCTCCTTGGACAGGATTTTAAAAAATGCTTTTGTTTCAGCCTACGTGCTGCATGGCCCGCTTCAGGACTTGAAATGAGCCTTTGGGCTATAATAGCTTGCACATGGGCCAATACTTGTCGCTCCCTCATAACTGATCCAGTCAATATTCAGCAAATGCCTTACTCATCGACAATAATAGAAGCAGTGGCGTAACAAAGGCTCCTGTGGCCCCTTCAGTGTTGGCGGGGTGAGCTCCAGGGGGCTCCCTCAGCACAGTACCCTGGCCTGAGAGCTCCTGAGTGAGTCCGAAGGCAGGAAGTCCCTCTATGTACTTTGCTGGGGTGACCCCTCAAGGTTCGTTAAGCCCCTGAATAGAAGTTACTGTGAAGCATTTGTCAACATATTTGCAGGATTGTTAGATACAATTAAATAAATCTGTGTGCACAATTATCTGAGAAGCCCCTAAGCAGGTGGTTTCATTGTAAAGGAATGCACACATCAAATTTCTGATGAACTTCTAACAGGCAGGCATTTCCAGGTGATATACAAACCAGTCTCAGTACAAATCAGTATGGTACATCTTCTAAGTCTTTCAGAAAGGCAGTACATCCACTCTCTCTCTTTTCACATGTCTCATATGCGGTTGGTAGTGATCTTACAGGAGACAGGTAAGAATGGATCACATTTGAATAAATGGCAGTGGAGAAGTTCAAAGTGACACATGTCATTCTCCATATTATATATTACCAAAACAACTTTACCAATTATTGAGATTCTGCAATAGGCAAAGTGCGGCCAATGTCAGGATCCAGATCTTCCTGAAAAGTTTTATCAAAGGATGGAGAAATCATGGAATCCACTCTGTAATCTGTCATGGAATTACTTTGGAGCCCTTATCGCTTGCAACAAGTCATCCCCAGTGCGTTGAATACTTGGTTGTTGTTTGTTCAGTGCAGGAATTAGTTCTTCATTAGATGGTGTGGATCTTTAGCAGAGACAGATTGTGTCAATAATTGAGGAATAATCTTAGTACCACTGTGAAGAAGCTTTTATGCTAAGTTCCTCACCTCCCCAATCAGCTCACAGGCACATGAGTGATATCCTGCCATGCTCCCTAGACAGCTCCTCCCCCTTACAGACCCTAAAGATTCATTCTTTCCTTATAATTGTCAGTTACCATTAACAACATATTGATAATTCCCAGAGTAGTAATTATAATCAAGTAGCTGTTTTTGAAGATATGATGTGCAGACTGCAGGTGTGTTGTGATTTGTGAAAACAGAATTTCGGTTAATCACTTTCTTTGGACCTCATATTCCAGAGCCCAGTCTAACTATTGCTTTATTAATTTCCATGCAGGTTTGATTCCTATTCCATGTTAGTTGGCTGGTAAGAGATGCTTGTCAATCCTTTTCTAGAAAGATCAGCCATCTTCCTGATGCCCTCCTCAGTCAATACTTGTTGGAAAGTGGTTTATTAGTAGAGCTACGTTGGGTCCTGCCACTAGTAAAAAGACCATAAACACAATAAAAGGTTCAGACAAAGTCTAAATTAATTATTACCTTGCTCAACCCTTGGTAGCTTGCAATGAACAGGCAGGCTTTACTTAGGAGACAGGTGTGCAAAGCATTTAAAAATAGCAATAATATACTAAATAAAAATCCACCACCAATTTCTGAAAATAGGTTATATTTTTAAGAACAAGTAGACACCGAAATGACAAACATCCAATGTAGGGAACCAGAGATATGAATTGTTAAAGAATATACACTTTCTAGTGTCTAAAAGCACAAAGCACCATTTTGGGACATCTAGTCGCGCTTGACCGAGACAGTTTATGGCCGACCGTGATTGAGCCCTGGTCTGATACACCTGGTTTTTCTGGAGCTTCTTATCTTGACGTCGAGCGAGGCTCCTCTTCAGCCCTGGTTTCTTGTGAAGACAGAAGCTTGGTTCTGCGCAATGCCTCAGTGAAATCTTGGAAGTTTTCACCTCTGGAACTTTCAGTGGGGCGAACCTGATGTCATGTGTCCCAGTTAGGACCAGAGGGAAATACTGCCATTTTACATGTACACAGGGTTTTCCTAAAGATGGCTTCACTCTTACACAGTTACTTTTGACACATACTTGCATCCATACAATGCAGATTAGTTTCTTGGAAAATATGATTGATTACTGAATCAACTTCGCAAGAACACTATCATGATATATTGGCACACCATGTACACGGTCTATACATACATTGTGCAAATGTGCTTGATTGTTTTCTACCATGCAGCAACTTAGCTATCTATATTACATAAACAATGGCAGCCTGATTAGAATCACACCCCAAAGTAAGGATGCTTTCTGTTATAAATAAACAACTGTTTCTGGGTTTTGGCAGAAAATCACTTTTCTGTTATTTTCGAGGTCTCTACAAGGCACACGCTGAAGCTTTGGCCCAGCTGCCTGCTGATCTCTCTACGAGGGATGTCCAGCTCTTGACCACTACAAGGATCTACATTCTTTCACTTCAGGTAACAAGGGTTAGATCATCCAGTACGGGAATCTTTTCAGAACGTACACAAACCCTAGATGCTTAGGTTAACGGACGCGTAGTAGGAGTATGCCACATGTCTCTATTGTTGATATTGTTGTACATTCTTGAATATATGCATTGTTTTAGCACTATGGTGGAACATTTCATTCTGTTCACTGTCCTTATACTCCTAATCGCTTTCATTTGCTTCGGTCTGTTGATCATTGAAGCACATATATTTTACGCAAGAATCACATTGGTTCAATAAATATTTCAAACACCCTACTGCGTATTCCTTTTATATTTTTCTGAGAGAAAGAGAGCACGAGTGACTAGGTAAAAGGGTTCTAGATCCATTACCATGATTCCTGAGGGATCAGGTTTGTCATGTTTAGTGGTTGCCAGAACCATTTGCTACCCGTCTAGGTTTAGGGGTAATTATGGTGGCACTGTGAGGTAGCTGGCCTTTATGATGACATATAATGAGGGGGTGCATGGCATCAGTTGACACAGTTCCAACGGTTATGCTGTCCACAAATGCACAGTCCCTACAGTAGTGTGGAAACAACATGACATGGCACTGCCAACGTTGGTTGGGTTCCTATTTTTATGGATTGCCTGAGTAGTTCTATCGTGCCTTTTCAGAGATCCCTACTTACCTCCTAACCGGAGTCATCCATTGTGGTAGGGAATAGCCAGCTGAGTAGGTAACTCTTATGTATCGGCTGTAGATTGTTCAAGCAGAACTCTACAAAGGATTCAATTCACATTGTGTTACCTTCTCTGAAATTAATTTTACAATTATGGCTGGTGAGGAAGGAGCTCCAGCACTCTGAGAACTGCAGATATGCAGTGACTCAGATGCTACTACAACATGGTGTCACACTTAGCGATGGAGATGTTACCTTAGTGGACGAGGCACTCGAAGCAAATAGGACAGAGGTGTTCTATTTTTTGGTTACATTACCGGCTGCAGACAAAATAACACAACTGTTTCCTCACCTACACGAAGAATGAAATGCCAGACAATTAGACACCATATGGAAAAACAGCGATAACTCTAACCGACCAATATATAAATTGGTTTAATGGCACCCTCCCACACACAACAGAAAATGTTAGACTTGGTCCCCATAGCAATGAGGGAGCAACTTGTGTAGTCTTAGCTGGATATACACCACACCCTAATGTTGATTCATTTATCGGCAGACCAGGTGTGGAAACTACACAATGATTTAGTAACAACATACAAATGCTTGATACAGTTCTTTTTGCGGAGATTAACCTATCAAGCTGCACCACTACAATTGGCTACAATGGGCATCAGCCCACAAACACTAAATGCAGTAATGGGTAAGGTTTCCATAATGCGGGAGGAGATTCAGTTATAGATTGCACAAAAAGCAAGCCAGTTTGAAGCAATTTTTTACCATGTGGGGCACAGGAAAACACAGAACACTAACAATTTGCTTGCCGATGGAGATGACTCCCCCTATGGGAGACTACACAACTTGGGGTACAGTCTTTGCTGCAGTATATACCAGAATGCATGGTACCCCTTCTCTTGCTATTTGGCCTGCCATGCTGAAACAGATCCAGAATGAGGATGGGGCGGCACCTGCCCTGGACTTAGGGATGAAACTGAAGGCTAAGGGATTTTGTGAACCACATTTAAAGAGGAATGTGAGCATGTGGTATGTTCTGTGCATTTAACTTGTAGGAGTACTTGATTGGAAAGCCTTTGGGAAGGTAGGTATCATTGCAAGCAGCATTGACGGCCACCATTATGTCTCTGTCTTCATGGTAAATAAAAGTGACAGTGCCCCCTGGAACTGATGGCAGCGTATGCATAAAGCAGTTTTCAGCTTTCTGGAGTATTCCCATATTAGAGTAACCTCATAAGATATTGCCATATAGCCCCACTGAAGTAGATTTACTTCAATATAAGGTCAGCAACTGAGCAATTGCATTCTGTTTCAGCCTGACAGTATGCATGCAAGCTGTTGCTTGTGGTGCCTTGGTTTTTTCAGCCCTTTTGCAAAATATTAAAGAGAAGATGAATTTCATGTTAAAAAATAGAGTAAATTGATGGATGTGCGGGTAGTGTGATTTTGCTAGAATTTTGCATAATTATATGAAAGCAAATGAAGTGGATTTCCTACATTTCTACTTATAACATGTCCACACTATTGACAATTTATGCCTTGAGTCTATTTGTCTGTATTATTGAGCACAGTTGTACAGCCTTACCACCATTTACATAGCAGGCTAGAATGACTACCTTTACCCCTTGTGACGCCTTCCTTGGTATACATAATAGTATGAGTCTTCCCTATGTACAAGGTTTTTTTTTATTTTTCTACTATCTCCACTGACTTTGTTAGTGCATCAGGGAACAGACACTGTACCAATATCATATGTATGGGTACATCTCTGGAACACACACTATAAATACAGAAAAGATTAGTGCCTGAACCAATGCATCTTTACTTTGCTCACTCTGTTTGGCCACTCCTTCTCTGATTTGAAGGCCAGTAGGTTGCTACAGATTATCTTCAAGAATTATTTCCGATTTTGTTTGGCTATCAGGTAATTGTATGCACTTTCTTCTTGAATCCCTTTTATGCAAATCTAGATTTGACTTTTTGCCACCAACATGAGTGTTAAGGTTTATTTTGAAACAGTCATGCCGGTATAGATAATATGCCTGTCTTTCAGTACAAACGTTCATGTATTTCAGCATTGTTGTTAAGGTGCTTTACTGTGTGCCCAAACAACAGATGCCAAGAGGCATAGGTTACTCAGAGTCTGCTGGGATTTGTTGTTGATGTAACGCAGACTGCTTCTTCACAGTCTTAACCTCAGACAGAACCACCTCACTGTCAGGATGCAACACAGGATGCTCATACCTCAGCGCGGTGGTCCCACTCAATGCACTTCTCGAATCTCCTGGAGCAGAAGAGGGTGGAGTGATGCACAAAGTCTGGAAACCACTTCAACAGTGGCCTCCCATCAGAGGGATGGACTATGCTAAACAGATGAGTAAAGACACAAAGGGGCCTATTAGGATGGCGGGCGTACTTTTGTTCGCCCGCCACCCTCGCAGTGCTGGGACCAGCTGCCAGTGGTGCGGTGGTACAGCACTGGCGATTAGGATGCCACCGTGGTGGTGGCTTCCTCTATTCCCAGCATTGTGGCGAGCCGTGATCACAGCTCCACTCGCCACAATGCTGGGAATGCACTGTGTGCATTGTAATGAACAAGGTGACAGGCACCGCGAGATGCCTGCCACCATGTCCATGACAATGCAGGGGGGTACCATAGGTACCCCCCATGTGCACCTCCACCCCTCCAATAACCTGGGGGCCCGCAACAGGTCCCCGAAAGCAGTCTCCGTACAGCTTTCCATGGCAGGGTCTCCGCCATGGAAAGCCATGCACCGCTACCTATGCTAATATGGATGGCGGTGTCTAGCAGACACCGCCACCATATCTAGCCCCTTATCCACCCGGTCGACTGGTCGACCGGTGGAAAACCGGTGGACGGCTTTTCCTTCTGCCGGGGTCCCCCTGCCATACTAACATGGCGGGGGAAATGGGTGGCAGACGGGTTAGGATGTAGGGCGGATCGCCACCGCCATGTGGGCGGTGACGATCTGCCCTACATCCTAATAGACCTCTAAGAGTCAATTATCTCATGGAGCCAAAGAACTCCCATGAGGCTTTCAAATGATGGCAGCCATATTGAGGGTAAGTTCCTCGTGACCTATAGTGTTGCTTCTAGGCAATAGCGATACATATTTATTACAGCTGAGACACACTGATTAGAAGTTTGGAATCCTCAAATCCTGTTATTCTGCATTGCGTTTGCTTCTAAAAGAGAAGTCAGAGAAATCGTGAATCTACAGACATTATTGTTCATAAAGTAAATTCGGTATTAAGGTATTCATAAAAACACGTATATGAATAATGAGAGTGTAGGTAACGTACTTGATATTAATGCATTCTTTTGCATGTTACAATATCAACCAACTGCATTTAATGTAATCAGAGTCATGGAAGGTTATCCAATAACAGTGACGGTACATTTCTTTAGCAAACAACGTATAATAATTCAACTATTAAGCTCCATTCCTGATTAGAGAGTTGGAAATACAGAGAGTGTTAGCAGGTATATCAGAGGTAAGGTTCCAAAGCCAATATCAAAGCTATACCAAAGGTCTTTAGATATCAACAATTATGCAAAGTAGATGAAGCCCAGCTGTGCCATCATACACTGTGATGACATCTAGCATCTCTGTTTATCTTTCTTGTCACGTTCAGCTTTCCACGGTCTACTTCCAACCTACATATTGATGGTGTAGGTCGGTAGTAGGTATGGAGAAGTGTGGAAGGTTACATCACTCCCGTTAGATCTTTTATGAAAGATTAGTGCCTGTTGACACAGCACAGTCTAGCTATCCATATTTGTGAATTCAGACTTTTCTTGTGAATGGGAAATTGTTCTTCAATGTACTCTTAGGCTCAAAGTGGCATAATTAACAGTAACATTGGCAGTGATTAAAATCTTGCCTCATCATTTTTAATAAACTGGAATACCTTCCAAGCAATCTGCCTACCACATTTCTAAAAACTGACAAAGAATTCCAGATGTAGGCTGTTCTCCTAATCCTCCACATACTTGAATTGTTCCTCATGGATGCCCAATATGTTGCGATCTATGGCACGCCTTTGTTGTCACCAGTCATGGTCATTTTCTCTCGTTTCATACACAACACTCCACTTAGTACACCTCATGGACATTGTAAAAATGCTGCCACAGGGCCCTTTATTTGAGGAAGATTCTGTCATGATATTGCAAGTTGGCATGGGATAAAAACACCAGTTGACTTTGCTGTACTGTATTAAATGGTGCTCCTTCTCCCGCTGATGTGGCATAGTTAAAGTCTACTGTGTAAATCTGACCCAATTACCATAGGCTGAGTTTAATTATTTACATGAAAACCTGACAAAGGAAAAGATAGGACGTTACTGCCCAACGTGCAGCTCTGTGCATGTTAAGATGACCAACAAGGATTCAGATTTAATTGTCAAGCTGTATTTATTGATATACATTAAACACTTAAGAAATATCTTAAGATACATTGTGATTAACTCACTAATCAACCACACCCATATGTACTGCAACATTCCTTTCTAGCAATGTAGAAAAGTAACTTTTAGAGAACCAAATAGGAAGTGCTGGACAACGCTGGATCACTGGCCTGCAATGAATCGTGTCGGCCTCCTCAGTCAGCCAGTGTTGCTCATCACTCACTTTCATATACAACATTAAAATACTGGCCAGGTTTTGTTTAGGACAAAGCATTCAAAAACGTATTCCTATCTGAAATTTACAGTATTTAATTGACTCTTTTTTGCCTTAAATTTCCTTCCAATTCTCCATTGTAGGAGAAAGGAAGGACATAAACCCTGTACTGTGACCTGCTTTTAATACAACTTACCACATGCAATCAATCAGGATTTATCCAGCACAGTAAATCACCTGTGAGAGCCTCAAGGTGCTGGAGTTGCTAGATGCTTCGGGAAAAAAGCGATGAACAGCATGCAAAAGTAGGAGAAAGCACTCAAAAAACAGGGGAGCGGAAGGAGAAAGCAGTATAAATGAGGCGGAAGCAGGTGAAAACACTGCTTAAAAACGGGGAAAGGACAGAGAAAGACATAGAAAATGAGGCAAAAAGAGGAGAAGCATTCTGAAAAATGGGGGAAAAAAAGGAGAAAGCAGGAGAAAACGAGGTAAACGCGTAAGAAAGCAGAGAGGAAGCAAGGCGGTGCAGCAGCACAGGAGCGCTAGGCCTGCTCAACGGGGTCACGCTGCAGCCGCCATTAAGTAGGTCCTGGGAGGAGAGAGGGGCACTGGGATGCAGTGAGTGGGGCTAGGCTGGAGGCGGGAATACTGGCAGCAGGTGGGAGAGGCAGATGAGGGGAAATCAAGAAGAAGCAATGAAAAACGAGGGAAAAGCAGGGGAAAGTACTCAGAATAGTGAGGGGAAAGGACGGAGAAATCTATGAAAATCTGGCAAAGGCAGGAAAAGCAGAGCGGTGCAGCAGCACAGGTGAGCTAGGCCTGGGGCTTTGGTTTAGAAAATCTGAAACATATTTTTGAATTGCTAGTTTGCATCCTCTGTACTAAATAGCACCTAATCTAATTAACAAGGTATAGGATTAGAAACTGGAAAAACGAGTCCAAAACTAAACTATTTATTTTTATCAGAATATGTTGATTTTGACATTAAGTATTCTCTTGTGTTCATTTCAGGTCTCAGGAAGATGACGTATATTTTGGGAGCAAAGATGCCATACAGAAGGCCAGCACCAGAGGACAAGATTGCAAAAATCTCAACGGCTACCAGGTACTTTCCTTTTGTGCTGATGTAAGCTGGGATAAAAGAGAGCCAGACACTGACGAACACCAGCATGCTGAAGGTGATGAACTTAGCTTCATTAAAGGTGTCAGGCAAATTCCGAGCTAAGAAAGCAACCACAAAACATATACAAGCCAATAGGCCCATAAAAGTCAACATGCAGTAGAACAGCACAATGGACCCCTCATTGCATTCTGCAATCATCTTCCCATAGAGATCATTAGTGTTAAGCTCAGGGAAGGAAGGGGATGTCCACAGCCAGATGGCTCCAATGGTAGACTGCATCAAAGAAGAGACAAGGACAATTGAGTAGGACGTCTTGGGGCCAATCCATTTCTTTAAGGTGCTATTGGGTTTTGTTGCCCTAAAAGCGATGACCACTATGGATGTTTTGGCCAAGAGACATGAAACACAGAGGGAGAATGAAATACCAAAGATCACCTGACGAAGCATACAGGTCACCCTCCTAGGCTGTCCGATAAAAATCAGAGAACAGAGAAAGCACAGCATGAGGCCAACAAGTAAAATATAGCTAAGCTGGAGGTTGTTGGCTCGAACCACTGCTGTCTGATGATACCATCTGAAGACCCAGAAGACCCAGGTGGTATTGAGGAAAAATACGACAGATATCAAAACTAAGATGAAACCCAGTGGTTCCTCAAAGGACAGGAATTCAATGGTCCTTGGGATACAAGCATCTCTTCTCCTGTTTGACCACTGGTCATCCGGGCACTTCATACATTCTAAGGAATCTGAGGAAGGTAAAAAAAATGTTTTGCTTCAGCAAAATGATGAGCTTAATGACATTGATTATTTTAAAGTAGTTCAGGGGAAAATGTATCTAGAAAATTATAGTCTAAAGTTATCACTCACGCAAATCTATTGCTATGTTTAAAGTGATTTAATGACAAATGCCCCATGGGTCATGCAGTTGAATATTTTCTTCTCTTAAACTGAACATGTTCTTACTAGGAAGCACCATCATAGAATAATGCCTAATTCTTTTTACTTCACTGAATTTCAAATGCTATACACATTCCTTCTTTAGAATCTTAAGCAAAACCATGCTCACGCCTACAGAGCATCATGCTGTATTGACACCTCAATATCTAGCAAATGAAAATGGTATACTTTGCTCAATAATATATTTCAACATTTTTTACCTTATGTGACTTTGCTTATATTCATTCACTGTATTAATTATGTCACAATGTTTTTATTGATTTCTTCCTAATAACATTTCATTTACAAACCCAGTGAAATCAATCAAAATATATATAGGGAAATAATTTTGCATTGTGCTGATATGGAGCTTCTAACTCTGGGAGTGACTAAAACTATGTTATATTGTCAAAGACTATTTTTTCTCATTGTTGGCTAAGTGATAGGAATACTTGCAAAATAATTGGCATTGTGTATTAGGTTAGACAACAATAGCCAACAAAAGAAAACAATGCTTTTCACTGCCCAAAAGACGATGCAAGAGTCTTGTGGTGGCCATTGTCAGTGCAAACATGCTTCCATGAGTACAGTGAGACTCTTTCCAGAGGCAGCTCTGAATTGAGAAGGCATGCTCCCATATCTCCCATTGCAGTAGTGCTAATGTGCTCCTCCAGCCCATCTTGAAGGGAACAGCTCCACTCCACACAGAAAGAGTGGGGTGTTGCCAACTGGCTCCAGCAGCAGCAGGCAGGCAGGTTGCATTGTCTCTGAAACTTGTTCTGTCCCTTGGGATCACACAGGAGACCAGCCAGTTAACCCTTTGAGTAATTCTGGTATCCCTGGGTTCAAGGGGAAGGTATAGTCTTCCTTCCTTAGGCAGCAGAGGAGTACTTCCAGCAGCTGGCAGTGGGACAGTCCCTCTGAGTCTTCCACAGGCGGCCCAGAAGTGATCTGATTTAGGGTCTGAGAGTGCTACATTTTATTCTCAGTGCCAGCCTTTGTCTGGGGAGCAACCCCGGGTCCACTCCCATTTCATTCCTGGGTTTCGCTCCCCAATGACAGGGGTGACAAAAGGCTAGTGTCTGGTTTCTTTTAGCCTGCTGCAACCAATGTATATTGAAGTGTAATTCAGAGTTGTGTACAATTCCACCCAAGTCATCAGGTCAAGACGGTCCATTCTGTTTCACTTAAATCCTTTTTGATCTCATGTTTGGGAGGAAGATACATGTCCCATTGAAAGTGATTTACAATTCAATTCATGTAAGTGTGAACATCATTCTCCTAACTGCTCCCAAACTTAAGTTATCACTGACTAAGTGTAATAAGATAAAACAGTATTAATCTGTGGAAGAGATGGGCCTTACAATAGGGAAAAAATATTGCATAGGGTTTTTCACTATCAGGACATGTAAATGTTAAACCCACTTGTCCTACTTTTTAAAATACAATACACCCTGCCCTAGGAGGATTTATAGTATTTAAAAGAAAGGCTTAGGACTGGCTAAAAGATTATTTACAATAACATCTGTTTTTCAGTGCCAAGATACCCTTGGGTGAACACACACTTTACAAATACACGTTATGTTATGCTATGTTAAGTTATGTTGTTATTTTATTTTCCCAGGTCGAAAGGGAGTTTCAAACTGCACTGCATGCTGCAGTGGTAGGACTGAGAAATGTTTAAAAGTGCTACTTTTGTGGGTAGCATAATGAGTGATGCAGGCCCACTAGTAGTATTTACTTTACAGGCCCTGAGTACATGTAGTACTATTTACCAGGGACTTAAAAATAAATTAAATGAGTCAATTAGGTGTAGGCCAATTTTACCATGTTTTAGGAAGAAAGCAGACGCACTTTAGCAAAGGTTAGCAGTGGTAAAGGTCAGAGTCCTAATGCCAACAAAAACAAGGTCGTTATCAGAAGGCAAAAAGTCTGTGAAGATGGAAATGACTAATATCCTAAAGTCAAGACCACAGGATGTCTATATTTTACCAAAAACTGTGATCTCTGGGCTGCTTATGCAATTAGGCTTGGGTCCCTGTGTTTGCTGTTGAAGGATGAGTCTGTCTTGTTGTTGGTTAACTTGTTTGGTACATATTCAGATGCCTTTACATTCTCTCATGTTGGAATCTATGATGCAAGATTGCAGTTGCATTTTAACTTCATCCCAGTGAAATGAATCACTTCAATAATAATTTAGGAAATATTTCCCACTGATTTATTTATGTTTGTGATATAGTATTTAAACTCACCTGAATGATTGGAGATGGTACCTTCAGCACAAGACAAGCACTGGAAGCAACAGGTAGGGCGCCCAGCAATGGCCGATATCCTCTCTCCGGGGGGGCAGCTTTCACTGCAGACTGACTTAGGAACCTGAGGGAGTGAGAGAGAGAAAGAGAGTGTGTGTGTGTGTGTGAGAGAGAGAGAGAGAGAGAGAGAGAGAAAGAGAAAGAGAAAGAGAAAGAGAAGGAGAATTGATAATACATATTGATATATTTGGCATATAAACATCTTCCATTGTCAGTGTGCTGAAGCATACCCCTCTTTTCCACAAGTACAAATGAGCTAAATATGTTGGTAATATTGGTATTAATTCTGAATGGATTATATGTTCAGGTAAAGATGTAACATTCCACCCATAGTGCCCAAGGGACGAAGTAGATATCATTTATTTTTTGTAACTTTGCGGCTAAGCGACCACACAACATCCAACATGATGGCTTCTTAACAGGTTGATTCAACAAACTGAAATGATAAGTTGTGAGCAACAGCGTACAGACAGATTGATGCAGCTGATGCACTAGCCTGCTGAGCCCCTTTTGCTTGTGTGACATAGCTAGGCTGATTTGTACATATTTTGGAAAAGCATGGACCATCATTCTAATTGCAGGAATTGGAAAGGGATGTGTAATATGAGGAAGGAAGTGCAATCCAAAGCTTCTGCAGTGTCAGTGACATCACAGGTGTTTCAACACAAGTACTTACCATGCACCTCTGTCAAGTGGAGTCTGTTTCTTTTGCAGGACCTGACTTGTGTGATCATGAAATAGAATTAACCAGTGATTCCCAGAGAACATGCAGCCATGGAACTGAGGTGAGATCTGATATGCTCACTGCAGAAGATTGGAATGGAGCCAATTGGGAGAAAATGAAGCAAGCTGGTGGTGCTAATCGTACGGTCTGTGTGTTTTCCAGATGCTCCTCCTTGGCATATGGATCATCATATGATATTTTATGGCCCTCATGTACCTACAAAAGCCATCAGTTACATAATAAAGCCTCTTGTTGGTAAAATGAGGACAAAGGAATAATTATGGATATCCTTAGTATAGTTTACAGTGGGCATCCATTACATCAGAGAACCTTTTTCTGACATAATGCTGATTGGGCATAATTTTAGGCTTCATCGGCTTATTGTGAGCATTTATTAAATAATGGTGGCCCCCCCAGACATACTGTGTGTGTGCTTAAACTGAGCATCTTTTCTTGAACACTGAACATTGACATATGACACACATTTCATTGTCTGAGACAGCTTCAAGAGCATATTTTCAACTACAATGAAAATTCTGTACAAGGGGTAAGTTTATTGCGCAAAATGTTGTCATTTATTTTTGTCCACTCAGCGACAGTTCTATCCTAATCCAAAAAAACAATAGCAGCCTGACTGGAGCGTTGGCATGGCAGCATGGTGATGTTTATTATATAAACATGACCACTTCCTTGTTTAGGTAGAGGAGCATTTTGCTGGCCCTGAGAGGTCACCCATACCATAATTCCAGCCCAGCTGATTCCTGTTAACCTCATTCAAGGGATGCTGCCCCGTTCTCTACCAATACGGCACCCTGATGACACTTTCTCATGTGGAGGTATTTTGGTATCTATAGGCCTGTAGGAATACCTTAACATAAGGCATATTCAGATTTCTTAAACTGGACCTTTTCTGCTACATCAGGGTAGCACAACGACATGAGCCTGTAAAAGTGGTCTAACCTGTGGGATAACTCAGCTGTCTGCCTGTAGTTGTGAGAGATGTGGACATTTCTATTATTTCATCCTGCACTTTCCAAGTAGGTCTTCGAATCGACTTGGAAAGTAAGATAAAAAAGTGAAGGGGGCAAAAGTAGTAGTGTGGTAGACTGGAATTAGAATGGTAAAGCTGACCCGCTATGTATGCATTTTTGCCAATATTTGGTACTCTGGAATTAGAATAATAAATGTACTCCTTTCCCCATGTATGCACTTCCCTCACTGTTTATTAGACAGAATTAGAATAGTAACTCTGCCCCTCCAGATGTATAAACTTTCCCTTATGTTTGTTAGCATGTAAATCTGTCCAACCACCCCTTCCGCCCCACCCAGTGTATGCACTCTTTCCATTGATTGTTAGGATGGAATTAAAATAGGAAAATTATCCCCCAATGTATTCATTTTCTGCAATTTTGCAGGAAGTTAATGTATTACAATTGCTAGATATTTGTTGATATTTTGTCAATAATTTAGCATTAAAGGTTACCAAATATTGTCTTCTAGTTATATAAAAAGGTTTTTACTTTGTATATTTTAGCATTTTCATGCTAATTATGTTTATATGTTTTAAAGATTATGTATCATTTTGAAATAAAATATGATTGCATTGTTTTAAAAGTGATTGTACATATTTATGAATCATTTTTATGTGACTAATACTGTTTTGTAATTACTATATTAATATTAAAATTAATTAATTAGTTATATATTTCTTCTAAAGTTGCACTTATTTTTAAAATACATGTTAAAGTTAATATTACTATAATGTGTATATTGTTAATCTTGATAACTTCGTTTTTATTTTAAAATGTAATAAACTTAATTGTACTTAATAGCATGCACTTACCATTCTAATGTTGATGTTTTGAACCACAATATTTTTAACCCAACATTTTTGTATTTTAAATTATAAGTATGTAAAGTTGATGTTGTTTTTGCTGGTTTTACCACAATATTTGTGCATCATTATATGTTTGTGGTCAATAGTTTATCACACAACATTATGATGGTTGAGTGACATACAGGAATAGAAGAACTGTTTATTCCCATCTTAGGGGTCGATTACGATGTCGTTCAGAAGGGTTTGCCCAATCCAATTTGGAAACCTTGTTTCTGACCGAACCATACACAATTCCCTACGACAGATCACGATGCCTGGAAGTCATTCGGGCTGTCCGAATCTGTCCTGAAAGGCATCATACAGGTCGAGTCTTTCAGAGCCGAATTGTACAGCTCTAGTAACTCGGTTTCCGAGCAAGTGATTATGATGACAAATTTGGACAGCTGTTCCGATTTGGTCTGCCCGAAATTAAACGGCTGTCGGAATCTGTCTTTAGGGACCCATAGCAGGCCTTCCTTCTGAATTGGGCCCGTGGGGGTACCCAAGGGATACCCCCTTACAAACCATGCACTGTGTGGCAGGTTGCCACAGTGTGCATGATTTTCCCAAGCCACCCCATTCTTCAATGGGAGCCTGTATTCTTGTTCAGAACACAGGCTCCCTTTGAAGTCAATGGGAGTCCAACCGAATCAGAACCGGAGGCGTTGTAATCGGACGGACTTGCAGAATCCAAATCGTTTGGAAACGATTCTGAAACCGATTTGGTCGGAAGAGTTTCCTAAGAAGATCGTAATCGTCCCCTAAGTGTTAGAAATAGTTGCAAAATTGCCTTGCCTAAATCTTTCACCAGGAACACAGTGTCCTCATGGGAATTCAGGGTCTGCCATTAATCGTTTCAGTTGAAAAGAGATATTTCAGTTCTCACTATGCAGAAATGTGAAGCCTAAGAGACAATGGCCAGAGAGATATTGTTTTCCATGGGTTCACACTCCATTGAAAAAAGAATGCCTGTTGAAAACCATGACTCGCCACCAAATAGGGAGGTATATTCTGAAAATGACTTTAGCCCTGAAGTAAGCCACACTTAAAGTAAAATCGGTTCGTAAATGTCCAGTCTGTACCAAGAACGTCTTAACTGTAAGATGTTTTGCTCTATCCTAAAGTCCACAAAATAGTGTGTGATGGTGATCATATTGGTGAGCAACTAAAGATACATATCTATTTGCATCAATTTCTGAAAACAAACCTGATTTGTCTTTGTAGAAACTCACATAGAAAGTGGTATGAGTTATAACTACAGTTGGTCTTTTATAGAAAATGTGTTAAATCAAGAAGAGAAGTACATTTGATTTCTCAGCTAATATCAATTAGTCAGGCTGAACCAATGTATACAGATATGGTTCTAAAAAAAATCATAGATTGCAGTACACTCAATTTCAGAACATGTGAATTGTGAATATTGTTGAAATATGATTTATCAATCTGCAATGCAGTTGGAGAACATAGTAGAACCCAACCCCTCAGCAGACCCATTAATTTTGCTGCAAGACTGGTTTTGTGAATACAAATGTATTCATCTCACTCCTTAGTCTTAAACTGAGCTAATGAGAAGATAGTCACAATGCATGCAGCAATCTTATTAGAACGTCCACAGTAAGCTAACTTTTAAGGTGAGCTCTAGAATTCTCATCAATTTCTAACCTCAGCGTACTTTCCACCCCAGTGAATGGCGCTGATGTTGATAGTGAGTTGGTTGCCAGCTGGAGCCCTTCCGTCATAGTTGCCCACTTTTTCAAAACTGCTGGTGTTGCTGGATGTCATGTGCCAGTACAACAGATCGAGAAAAGGTGGGGAGTCCCCATTGGCATCAAAGAATGCTTCACTTCCAGCTGAGCTCCTCGTGTGGGCATTCTTCGCATAGTGCAATATCTATGTAGAGATGAAAACAGAATTAGGCAGAGAGTTGCATACTTTTTATTTCTAAAATTCTTTTGTACTATGTGGATGTTATTAAAAATCACATCCTACCAACATCCAAAAGAGAGAGAAACATTTTGTCATCATGCCTACTCACTCACACAGCTCTCATTTGTTGCAAGACATAAATGGCACGATTGCCTCTTGTGTTTTAAAAATACATTTTTGCATTTTAAAGATCAAGGATATTACACTGTTTTCTTGACATCACAGCCCCATTCGATCACATGCATTAATGCGATCTAGGTTTCATGATTGAAAGGTAAGCATTTTGGACATATGCAATCAGATAAAAAACATGATACAAGTTATGTGTTATGTTGTAGGTTCTTCTAGAGTGCATGGCTACCAAGAAATGGGCTTCCAAGTGCTAACAGGAGTCATGAGAGAAAAAACACTGCTTATGTGAGCAGATAGGCCTTTAGCTGTCTTCTGAAGCTTAGCAAGTTGTAGTTGGCTCTTAGTTGAATAGAAAGGCAATTTCTGAGCTTAGATGCTAGATAGGCGAAAGAAAGCCATTCACCTCTATTGATTCTGGGGGTAATTAGAAAAAAAGTGATTGTTCTACATTAGATCTCTTGCTTTGTTGTAAAGTACGAGGAGATGATTAAAGATAGTTGATCTCTGAGCAAGTTTTACTTTGTGAACAATGCAATCAATCTATCTATCAATCCAATAATCAAACAGGATTTTTTAAGACCTGCTTGTCACCAGTCAAGGTATCCAGGTGTTGGGGGGCATATTCTGCTGCTGGGCATTGTCCGTCAAACAGCCAGGTCTCCAGGCCATTTCTGAATTCTTGCAGTGTAGGGGAGGTCCTGAGGTGGAGCTAGCCAGATAGAAGAAGGAGTGGCCACCTATCCTGCTGCGGCAGTCGCAAGGAGTGTGGGTAAGGGTGGAAGATCACAGCTGTCTGGCGGGTTGGTGGAAGTTCATCTTGGGGTTGAGCTAGAATGGTCCCACATTGTGAATGCCTTTGTATCCATGGGTCAGCATTTTGAACTGACATCTCTTTTGTATACGTAGCTAGTGGAGAGATCTGAGGTGGGGCTGATATGGGCTTGCTACAGGAGGTCAAGGATCAGTCTGGCTGGTTTTGAATCTGGCTGGTGATCCCAACATAGAGGGTGTTGCTGATGATGGGAGCTTGGGTGATGTTGTGCCTAGTGCTGATGGAAAAACACTTGAAGACTTTCCAGAGCATGCGTAGGGTGAGGAAGCAAGCTGACGATACTACGTGTATCTGGAGTTTTATGATGAGCCTGCTGTCCAGTATGATGCTGAGGTCCCTGCCGTGTTCTGAGAGTGATGGGAGGAGCCCAGATCTGCTAGCCACCAGGTGTTGTTCCAAGGGGAACTGTTGTTATCAAAGATGAGTACCTCTGTTTTGTCGGTGATAAGTGTGAGGCAATTGTTTTGCATCCAGCTGGCTACACTGGTCATACACCTGTGGAAGTTTTTTTGGTGTTAGTGATTTGTGTGTCATCTGCATACGAGGTGATGGTCATATCTTGGGATCTGACCAAGGTGGCCAGAGGGGCCATGTATGAATTGAGCAAGATGGGGCTGAAAGAGCAACCTTAGTCTTGAGCTTATTTAGGAGAGTGTGGTGGGGCACTGTGTCGAATGGTGCTGAGAAATCAAGCAGTTCAAGGCAGCGTTGTCCCCTTGGTCTAAGAGAGATCTGATGTTGTCAGTGGCTGCGACCAGGGTGATCTCTGTGCTATGGTTAAATAGGGATCTTGCTGTATTGTGAGAAGAAGTCTGCCAAGGTGTCGCAGAGTTCTTGGGAAGCAGTCATGGTTTTTTGGCTTCTGGGCGGTAGGAGTACTCTTTGACAAAGCTTAAGAGTTCTTTGCTATGGTTGGAGTTTGCTTAAAGGTGGGTGGTCAGGGAGTCTTTTTGGCTCTTGGTTTAGGGCTTTTTTGAAGTTGGCTTGGTTTTTGGGCATTTTGCTGGAGCGCCAAATTATTTCCAGTCATTTTCAGGTGTGTTTTGAGGACTTGAGTTCTAGGTTGAACCAGCAAGTATGCTTGGTGGGTCTGTCTGATCTGGCGGGTGGGGGGAGGTGACTCTGTCACCGCATTCTGTGATCCAATTGTTGAAGTTCTTGACAACCACCTCAAGGTTTGAGGTGGTGTCGGAGGTAGATGCGTTAACGGTGTCAGTCCAGAGGTTTTCGGATACCTTGTTTCTGCTCATGTAGAGGGTGCGGGAAATGGATGATCGGGTGTTCGACCAGGTAATTTCAGAGGCGTGGCTGTATCTTATCCTGTTGCTAGCTGTGGAGATGGTGTCCGGAGTGTGTCCGGCTATGTGTGTGTGGTTAGTGACTAGTTGTTTGAGGCCTAGGTTATTCATGCTCTCGATCGGGCTGACCGAGTTGGGGGTCACTGAGGTCATGGAGGTAGAAGTAAAGGTCCCAGAGGAAGATGAAGTTTCTGGATTTAAGGGCAATAAAGTCAGAGATGGCCTCTTAGAAGGAGTGCTGTAGCCTAGTTTGTCTGTATGCCAGGGTGCCACTATAGGTGGTTTTGGAGTTTGGGTTGATTTGGAAGTTTAAGTATTCCATGATTGGGGTGATGTCCTCAGTGGATGCTGTGCAGTGGAGGGATTTTTTGTATATGATGGCTATGCTACCTCAATGTTTGTTTGTGGATTCCTGGTGTATGAACTTGTATCCATTTGGCATCGCAGTAGCAATGTCCGGTGCTGAGGCGGTGTAGAGCTAGGTCTCTGTCAGGATGGCAACGTTGGGTGTGAGGGAAGTAATGACATCCCAAATCTCAGTGGCATGTTTGCATAGATGGAGCGGAAGTTGATCAGGAGGCACTGGATTCCTCCTGGGTCTGCAGCTGTGGGTGTGGGATTTTGGGTCAACAACCTGACGCTGCATGAGAACTTGAAGTGTCAACAGGAGAAGGGTCCTTCCGTTGAGCTTGGGGCTGTACAGCTCAAGTTGTTGCTGCTTGGTCCAGGGCTGGTATTTTGGTGTTGGTGTAGCTGTAGGTGGGGTAAGATCCAGGAGTCCTGGTGCTGGGTTCGGTCCAGGCACGGATGGGTGCAGACAGGTCTGCCTTTGCTGTGCCTGCAGTGTGTCTGCACTGTGGCAAGGAATAAGTGGGTTCCTTGGAGGGGCGGGAACTGAGAAGGGTCATGAGAGGTTAGAAAGCAGGAGGGAGAGTGAGCTGGAAAGGCAGAAAGATATGAGCAGGGTTAAGAGGGGAAAACGTATAAGAGATATGGGAGAAAGGAGAAAAATTGAAGTAAATGGAGGCAAAAGTCAAAAGAAAAAGGCAGTTGGAATGGAGGCAAAAGTCTGGAGCAATAGGCAGTTTACAATGGAGGCAAAAGGTCAGAAGAAAAAGTTACTTAGAATGGAGGCAAAAGTGAGTATGGAGGCAAAATTCAGGAACTTAAGGCAGTTTGCAATGGGGTAAATGCCAGAAGAAAAAGGCAGTTAGAATGGAGGCAAAAGTTAGGATGGAGGCAAATGTTAGGAACATTAAGCCCCCCCCCCAACCCAGCCACCCTAAAAGAAAATGGGCTGACTGAATCAGTCCAATGATGGGAGTTATTTACGCCCCACAACGTTTGCACTATTGGCATCCTCCAGCTCGGTACCATGGCCCCCAAAGTCCCTCAGGAGTAAATTGGACTTCATCCCCCATCCCGTAGTCTGCCAGGAGGCGCATTTGCAGAGTGGTGGAGAAAGGGGGGCATGTCATCCTTAGACGTCTTAGCAATCCTACTGTGTGGGACTTACTACAGGTAACAAGAGGGGTAGTTGGCCCGCAACGACAACCTCCGGGGCCAACTACCCCTCCTATTACCTTCAGTAAGTCCAGGATTGCTAACAGGCCATGCCCCCTTTGCCCACCACTCTGCAAACGCACTCCCTGGCGCGCTCTTGGATGGTTATTGAAGTCCCCTTTGCTGCTGGGGGTCCTTTTGGGCCTACTAGCCTACCTCTTACCTCCAGTAAGCCCCACTCGGTGGGATTGCTGAGAGGTGGACACAGGCCATGCCCCTTTTTTCCACCACTCTGCAAACGCACCCCCTGGCGCGTTCTAAGTTGGGGGATTAAGTCCCCTTGAATACTTAGGGTCCCTGGGGGCCAACTAGCCCATCAAGTACCTCCAGCACCTCCAGTAAGGGCCACAAAGCTGGATTGCAGAGAGGTGGTCCGAGGCCACGCCCCTTTTTACACCACCCTGAAAATGCGCCTCTTGGCGTACTGCTGGTGGGGCGATTAGGTCCTCTTGTGTCCTGAGGTCCTGAGATAAATCTTGTGTTTGGTTTAATAGCCCACTAGGGCAGTACTGTGATGTCGCGGAACAGAATTACAACATTAGCAATATCGTTCGGTTAGTATGGTGAATGCCTCGTATTTTTAATGTATGACCAAAAGGATTACAATTGGTAGCTTTTGAACCATAAGGCTGATAACTATGATAATATGTTATACTTTTGATGATGTTTCAAGGTATTCTGAACTGATTAATATGCAAACCTGCAATAAAAGTATTTTGTTTATGTCAAGACTTATTGATGATCCGTTCCTTAAAATAAGATGGAAATGATGCACTTACCTAACCCGTGACCAAGGAGAGAAGAGACTACGAAACGCATTGGGGATTGTTTGTTGCCGAGTGTCCAATAAATATACGCTGAACAACGACTTGATTGGTGGTACTGTGTTGACTGTGCCAGAGAACCTTTACTGGCCGTAAATGTATATCTATATATATATTCACTGAAAAAACCATAGGTTTCATGCATGTTATAGTTAGGAATTGGCATTTAAAAAACCTTAGAAATTCACTGAAAAAACCATAGGTTTCAGGGGTCATCAGTGATGTCATTTGAGATGTCATCAGTGATGTCATGAGTGATGTCACTGACCATGTCATGAGTGATGTAATATGTGATGTCATCAGCAGTGCATTGTGGGGGCGCGCAAGTTATAGTTAGCTGAAATAACTATAACGGGGGAATTTCTAGGGTTTTGTACGAGGGAAATGTCCAGCTAACTATAACACCCATGAAACCTATGGTTTTTTCAGTGAATTTCTAAGGTTTTTTAAATGCCAATTCCTAACTATAACGTGCATGAAACCTATGGTTTTTTTCAGTGAATTTCAAAGGTTTTTTAAATGCTAATTCCTATCTATAATTTATCTCTAAAGCTATGATGTTTAATGATTTTCATTGAATTTCTAAATTTTTCAATTTCAATGTGTCAATTCCTTTAATTATGTGTTTTTTAAATGCTTTTTTATCACCTTTTTTTAACTTATTTTTTCAATTAATTCTTTTAAAAATGTAAAAATATTATTTGTTTTTATTGGGTTTTATAAAAAAAATGTAATGTTTTAAAATATAGTTTTATATTTTTAAAAAATATTTTTTAACCTATATTTTCAAAACGTTATTTTTTATTTTTTTTCCATTTTTTGGGGATCCGCGCACCCTATGTGCACCGTTCTCGACCCCTACGCGAAAGCATCCGTGTACGGTAAGCATTGGGTACGTGTTTGGTGCGCGATTGCAATGTGACCGGTACGCGACTCCAAGCCTATACGTGACACGTACGATGCTCGCTACGTGACGCTTGCGCGCTTCCGTGATTCGTCATGTGTGTGCAAGACGCGGTGGGTGCACGAATCCCGCGAAATATTTAACATTTAAAAAAACATATATATATGTATTTTATGTGAATATTAATTGAAGACAAATTGTAAACTACTCATAAAGGTAATTTTAATTTTACATCTAATTATATATTCTTTTTTAATTCAATTTCGCGGATGCGTGCTGGGTGCGTACTGCGTAAGCGCACGGTGCGCGGATCCCATGTGACCTGAAAAAAAGAGATTTGATTGGTTCATTACACTTCCTGTTCAAATTATTGAAAGACCCCACCCATTTCAATCATTCTTCTTTGACCTTCTTTGGAGGAGCATCTCTTTGCAGAGAAGAAGCTTTTTTGACTAGGTTTTCACTTAGCTCAAACTTTTTTCTTAACAAACAATGGCTTCAGGGCAGCAGGCATCTCCTGGATCTCCTCATTCATCTGAGGATGATTTTTTGGAAGAGCCACCACGCACACCTCGTTTTTTGTTTGTGGTGTGGACATTTTTCACATATCCTGAGGGGCAAACAAAGACCAATGCCACCTTGGTGGCCTGCAAGATCTGCCAGAGAGTGCTGTCCCGTGGGGATCCAAACAAAAAATATTCATGCGGAACTGCGAGCATGATGAAACATCTAAGGACCCTTCATCCGGTAAACCTTGCTCGGGAGGAATGCCAAAGAATGAGAGTCGTTCCTGCTCCTTCGGATTCATCGCAGCCAAGCACTTCAAGAGTGCATCCTTCTGCACAAAATTTGGACATCCGTCCGCAGTTCCAATACTTGAAAGTGCTCTGCATAAAATGCAATGCTACTTTATGCTACGGGGAGCAAGAGAGTCATCATTGCTGTTTTTTTTTTCTGAAGTTCATTGTTTTGTTCCTCCAGTTCTGTTTGTTCCTCTTTTTTTTTCAAGAAAATCCAAAAAAATGTAAAAATTGTTCAAAAAAACTAAAAAAAAATATAAAAGAAAAAAGAAGAAAAAAAAAGTTCTTCTAAGAACTAACTTTCCTGGTTTAAAAAAGAGCTATATATTTGTTTGCAGGTGTGTGAAAGTTTAGATGAATGTATGTGTAGAACGAAATTGACTGAATGAATGCATTAATAGCATATGGTGAATGTATAAGTGCAGAACTATGAGGAAGTGCTGCAGCACAGTAACCTGTAACTGCAGTGTGCTGTAGTACTTCCGAAGCACAGGGATGCAACATATGTACATAAATATGTTGCACATCTATGCTTCTCTCTGCACGGCTGCTTAAATTGCAGCCTTGTGGTGACACAGGCACCCTTGCACCATAGTGAAAGGATATCTGTGTCATGTGCTGTTTGTTTTTGTGCAGAAAGACACACCTTCCTGCACAAAAACAATCAGTAAACACATTTTTCTCCTTCAATGTATGCTGAACATTTTAGCATGCATTGAAGATTTAAAAATGAGGAGAAAAGAAAACAATTCTCCTTGTTGTGCTTTTGTACACCAATTAGAGAATGGTGCAGCATTCACACACATATCGAGATTTATGATTTCTGATAAATCTGGAGATGTGTCTTGTTCTATGAGTAATCAGTGCAAGCATGCACAACAACACTTATAGAACAACCTTTCAACGCAAAGTGGTGTGTATTATGAGGTTGTATTTACATGGAGTAGAAAAAGTACACAGAGCGCCTTTTCCTCTCTTTGTAAATATGAAAGATTGTCTTGTGCAATAACTATGTTACAAAAAGTGACATATTTCTGTTTTAAAATTGCTTCCGAATGATAGAAGGTAAGCACCGAGTTTTGTCTGCAAAGATGCTCAAACAAGAATGATTGAAATGATTGCGGTCCTTCAATAGGTACAATGGGAAATATTATGAACCACTCAAATCTGTTTTTTTGGAGGTCACATAATATCCGGTAACAGAGAGATTTCAAAACTACATCGGTATAAACAGAGTGTTTTTAAAAACTTGTTCAATCTTTGTAGGTTCTTGCAGATCTGCCCATTCTGCCTATTAATATTTAGTTAAACTTTCCTTCACAGTAATAGAAATTAAAAATGATATACATTTTTTCAGATTTCTTTGCAATGTAAATTGATGTAAACTGCTTATTTTAGAATTAGGATTTGTAAAGAAAAGAAAAAAAAATGTATAATATGTAATAATAAACTTTTTACAACACAGCATCATTTCAACAAAGTAATTTGTTTGCCTTTTTTGCTGTTCTCAGAATATATTGAATTTCACTAGAAATAGTGATTTCAATCGTACTCATCACTTAACCTCGGGCAAAAAAAAAACAATCAAAAAGTTTGTTTAAAAAAACCCAACATGCTATTCTCAGTAAAATACCACAAGATACAAATCACTCATATATGAAATGCTTATGGCTAACAACATTTTATAAGTTTAACTTATGAAAACTATAAATGTCGTAGCTTAAAAATATTCACCGAGTCAATGAGCACAAAAAAGTCCATAATTCAAACATTTACCTTTCCTTGAGGCCAAATGGTATTTTTGCACTCCTTTTTATGTAAATTGTCCAATGGTAGTCCGATTAAATTATAATACTAAATTCCTCAGAGAATGAATTATCTTCCTAAAACTTTGACTTTATAAATATTAGGTAGGAATTAGGTAATTCCCTAGGCAAACGTTGTTTGAAAACCAACTGGGAATCATTACAAAGTGTCCAGCCTTTGTCACATTTTAGCTAGGCAGTGTAATGTCCAGATGTGGTGGAAGGACCATCATGGAAAATTATTGCAATTGCTACAAAAGTCCTTCCTGATATTGATAGTTGTGTTGCTACAAACTGCTTTATTAAAGTATCCAATTTTCTTCCATCAGCTGTACAACGTTGCATCATTAAAATTATGTATTGACCATATTTTGTTAAAAATAATGTGGATAACATTTCTGATTTACATTGGCTACACTCCATGTTTTGATTTGCACCTTTAACTAATTTATTGAAAGACACTGATTTACAGTCTGGTAATGTTAAATACAGAAATCTTTCAGTGTCTACATTAGTGGTACATGTATACATGCAATTTTCACAATGATGTTCCCATTTATAAGAAAGGCCAAAAATATTTTCTATTTCTACACCTTCATTTTCAAAAATGGTAAGCATATACATAAAAAATTCCTGAGCATCTTGTTGGATATTTTGTGAAAATTGTGTAGAACCAGAACACACATCCAAAAGATTACGAACATCTGAAACAGATTGTATTTTACTTGTATCTGTTGTCAATTTTTCATAAACAGAATACAACAGAGAACAAAATCTTTTTTGCCGATTCTGCATATTTTGTTCTTGCAAACCTTCAAGATAAAAAACAACATTGACCACTACATTAGCATAGCAGTTGACACCTGAACTATTTTCAAACTGATAACCAACAACCCCTTCAACCGTGTCCAATTTATTTTTACTTGCAATCACATTATCTTGTTCTTTTCCCTTCAGAACAGATATTCTCAAACCTTCTTTTTCGACCAATCACACGCTTTTCAAATACAGGATATTGACCTAAATTTGGAGCATACACCCTTCTTAACCTATTATACTCTTTTACACAGTTTGCATCTGCAGTAACCTTTGTCTCATCAAAACCAATCAAAAACAAACCAGATAATGTTCTGACTCGCGACAAAGCAACATATGCCATACCCTCTTTAAATACAGTAGATCCAATGTTCACCAATGCACTTTCTACACTTAATCCTTGAGATTTATGAATAGTCACTGCATATGCCAGAGGAAATGGAAATTGTTTCCTACGGACATATAAATCTTTAACAAGCAAAAAACGAACTGAACAACGACCAATTTCTTTAACTTCTTCAATCTGATCAAATTAAATTTTTAAAAATTCACTTCCTTTTTTTCTGATAATTAACAAAATCCACCACTTTACCCATTGCGCCATTAACTAACCCTTTTTCTACATCCAAATTCCGCCTTAAAATTACCCGACAGTTTACACACGCATATAGTGTCTTTTCTAAACCAGCTGTTTTAGATATGTTTTTTTCTAAAGAATCCAGTTTTGTTTTCAACTTTCCCGTCAAAATAATAGTGATTCCTTCATGCTCTATTTTATCGATGGCTTCCATTTTTATAATTTCTTCCTTTTCCAGTTTCAATAGTTCTTCGTTGAATATGGAACACTCGCGCAGTGTTGGCATTAAACAGATCACTGATTTATTTTCAGCAATTTTCATGTACACTTTTGCAGGAACTAAATTTTCATTTGGAAAGACATTAAGCTTGTTTGCCATGTTTTGTAAGAATTCCAATTCTTATATCTTGAAGAATACTTCCATATTCAGCATCATTTGCCTGTCGCATATTTGTTGTCAGTTCTTTGTATTGAGACTTTCTGGTATCTTCATGTGCAAGTGTTTTAAATATCGGTTGTCCTTTTACCGGAGTCAGTTGCAATAGATCTCCAAAAACTATGACGTGTTTTCCTCCAAATAACACGTCATACTCTGTTTTAAGAATTTGCTGCATTCTTAAATGCACAAAGGCAAGCATCAATTTTGAGACCATGCTCACCTCATCAATAATGAGAAGTTTCATTTTCTTCAAGACTCTTGAAACATCACAACAAGCTTCTACAGATAGCTTGTGGTATTCCAATTTGTTCTCATGCTCTACTGGTAGCATAAGTAAACAATGTAAAGTAATTCCTTTAATGTTATGTGCTGCCAACTCAGTTGGAGCAGTGACAACACAAGACAAATGCGACTCAGTTGTTTTTTGCAGATAACTTGTAATTACTTTAATTAAGAAACTTTTTCCTGTTCCAGCTTGACCACTCACATACATTCAGATAGGTTGAAATGATGTACATGAGCACCCTTTCTTTTCATGAAGTAATCCATGGTCAATCTGCTCTTTCACTTGTTGATATATTTGTTTCTGTTCAACATTTAGTTGTTCTTCCAAGTTTCCTAACTGTATTACATCTTCTTGAGCTTGATACATTGCTGTTTCCACCTCATTCATGGCAGTTGCTGCTTCATTTTCAACAATTGGTTGTCCACGTGGATCTTGACTCAGTCCAGCAGAACTTTGACTGTCTTGAGAACTGTCTCTAGCAATCTCAGCTGCAATTGTAGCTTCTTGATCAATTTCATCATTCAATTTTCGCATGATTTGCAAAAGCACGGCATTCTATGCTATCTTTACAAGCATTGAATGAATCTTCATAGCTCTTAAAATCTCCAAGTAATTCCAGTTCTGAACGCCATGGTGTGAACATTTGCAAAAGGGCTAAATAGTAAAATTCCCTTTTATCAGCAGTGTTGCAACTCAGTTTCCTGTGATTAATTACATTTCCTTTCCTTTGTTTCACCAGACATCATTCGGAACCATCATTGATGTTCTCTGTAGTATTCCGTTTAAAAGTGTAGTTTTGCAGCACTTCATAGAGACACATGTTCTCAAGATGATGACTTCTGTTTGGGTAATATGTGTCCAACATATTTGTTTTCAAAATATCTGTACTTTCTGGTTCATTTTCTGCTAAATATTCAATTTCTTGAAAAGATTTCAGTACCCGATTTCGCATTCCTGCAAGACCTAGACTCACCCAAATGATTCTTCTACTTATGGAATATAGACTTGCAGATGATAACCGATCTGAACATTCATATGCTCCAATTTCACGATGCGATAACATCTCCAAACTGAAACTGTATAATTTCTTACTTAGAGTCTTCTCGAGAGAAATCTCTTCCCACATTTCTTTCAATTCCGTCTTTTCTGATTTAGTAATGTACGATGTTACATATCGAGCAACGGCAATGGAATTGTCCGCAACATACTGAATATCCATGTTAGCGTTCCACATGGATAAAATAACTGGATTGTAGTCATTTATGTATTTCGATTCTTCGCTTCTTCTTAAGTTGTTGGTATTTTTCAGAGACTTTCTTGTGATGGTATGTCGCATAGCTGACATAAAACTGTTCACTCTTCCTTTGGATAATACTGGACGTGGAAATCCAAAACGACATTTGGGATAGAACTTATCCTTTGACTTGTACTTTCGTCAACAGTATTTTCCACATCGATGGCTTTGGAATCGTAATACTTGTTGTTTTAAGTTTTTATGTTCTCTGCTATTGGGTACAGCACATGTGGCATAATCTCCAATGAAAGACAAAACAGTTTCATCTGAATCTGTTCCAAATTTGGGGGTGTCCTTGATCCATAACAACATATGTATATGAGGAGCACCTCTTGCTTGATACTCCTTTCTCCAAAAGAAATCCACAACTTCTCTAAGACGAGGATTCTTTTTATTGCAGATGAAGGACATCATAGCTTCAAATCTATGATTGAAATATCTGCATACATTAACAGGATCCAAAGAGCACAACTCTCCAGATGTCTTGTACTCAATATTTTTTATACTGGAATTTGTCTCTCGAAGAAATTCAAGTAAATCATCCCAAGCATACTCAGCACAGCTTAGTGTAACAAACCATGTAGGATTTCCCAAGTTCCGTAGCATGCATTTCAGTTCTCCATGACGACGATACCAATATTCATTAGTCCCACGCTGACATGCCATCAGATTAATCAACTGAGATTCTAAATGATCATCTCTCTGATGCACTTTATCCATAAAATCCTTTGCAGTTATATTTTGCAGGTGCATTCCAGTTTTTTAAATGTGATTTACTGCATATGAAAGTCCAGACAAGTCACTTTCAAACAGAAGATGAAACATATAAGGGATACATTGTCGAAATCTTGGATCTTCTGCATATAATCTTGTTGTCCGATATTCAGATGCAGGAATCAGCACAGGACGTTCATCATATCGTCCACCTTTTCCTGTTGGAAACAACTGCGGGAAACAACGAGCTTCCAAGCTCTCTTCCCATACACTCATGGGACTTCCTGTTGCTTTTTTCATTTGGAACAACTCAATCGTATTCCCCATCACCTCTTTGGAATGAAGTGGATTTACACTGTAATGTTCATAGATTTCTTCACATCTGGACATGTCCACTTTTTCTATTTGTCCACTTAATGTTTCAGTATCTTCTGCTAAATCTATTTCTTTTTCTCCTACAAACACATTTCTATAGTACTCATTATTTTTTAACAGATACAATGATGCCTTTTGCACTTTTCTAACATCCACTAACTCTTGCCAGATTTTCTTATTCTTAGTAGGAACACCATTAACTAGAATGACTAGTGGCTCATTTTCTGCATGGTCTACACCAATAGTTTCAATATTTTTCCTTAAATCTAGCGGTAAATACACAACTCTTCCTTTCAATCCTCTTTGCAACTCTGATGGAGGTAATTTACCTGTTTTAGGCTCCATACGAACAATAGCCTGAAATGGGTGAACACATTAAATGAGAATAGACTCATACGTATTTAAATCTATCAGCTCTGGAGGAATAGCAACCAACTGTAGATTATTATGAACAGCCCTAGCAGGCATTTTATTCTCATCTAATTTGTTATAACAATATTTGCAAATACGCTGCTCAGATCCCAAATTAAAACAATCCTCTACCAACAAATAAGTTGCAAATTCCATCCACTTATCATTATCTTCTATTTCACTTTTTAAATACAGATTGACACCCCTAGTCAGATTTTTATAGTGAGTTAGCCGACAACAAATGCAAGAAAAATTTGGTCTTTCATCTGAAATTACCTTAAACTTTGTGATTTCATCGTCAAACTTTTTTGTAATTACGGGTTCTACATTGTCTTCAACATTTTGTTCTACTAATGTGTCAGTTTCTGCACTCTCTTGCTGAGGACCAAAGTAACAAAACTCAATATCATCACAAACCTTCTTCACATGTGATACTGAGCCACGCAAACTTTAGTGCTGGACTTTTCGCATAATACAATCTTCTCACTAACTTCTGCATTTGAGTATGATGTACTGCCAGCATCCTGAAATGGTGAAAAACACTTTGACAAACTTTCATAGAAAGACAAGCCAGAGAATGACTTTGCAAACCAGTTTTTTTTCTCACTCTGCAAGGGTCTAGTCCTTGCAACACCTTAATCTTTTGTTTAACACTTTTTTTTACTATATGCTCGTAAAAAACTACACAATTTATCAATAGATTCCTGTTGTACCCTACAAATACCACTGCAATCCCAAGTGTACACAGGGTGTTTAGGACGACTCCTTCAACTTCATCAGCTATCACTTCTTCTGCATTTCTTTCAACCATTTTCTCTTTCTCAATTGGGCAACCATCTCTAACCTCATATCCTCTACCACTGGTGTCAACTGCATACAGTAATTTTTTGCTCTGTAAATAACTCTCTTCATTAAAGAAAGGCTCTGAACTGGAACTGTGTTTCCATCCTCTCAAAAAAACATCACAACATTTTTTTCTATTAATTACTCTTTTCCTCCTACTTTTGGCCTTCATTAAATGGATTGGTTTATCTAGTGATCGAATTCTGTTTAATACTAAAATGAATAGTTTCCTTTTTACTTCAAAAGCTTTTTCAACAATATTTTCAATATGCTTCTTCTTTTTATAAAATAGACCTGTCCTTTTATATTTCTTCACATGTTTCAGCAAATTATGTACTACTGTCTTGTAAAATATTTTTTTCCGTAATTCCTTATACTGATTTTGCCTTCTTTTTGCATACTTTGTCTCCTTTGACTGAACATTTGCTTTTTTGCTTTTCCTCTTATTTTGAATTTTTTTCTAGTTGAAACATTCTCAGTGGTTTCAGCATTCTGTACATTCTGTTTGCTCCTACAAACATTTGTAATAAATTGCTTTGTTTTTTTTTTTTTAGCCACATTATCTTGTACATTCAATACTTGTTGTTGATGTTTCTTCAAGTAATTCTCCTGTCTCTGTTCTTTTCTTTTTCTTTTTTTTTCTGGCATGATTTCTCTATTTTAACGTTGAAAAACAGTATCTGTAAAAAAGAATCACAAATAAAAGTATATTAATAACTTTCAAATTTATACTATTCTATTACTGTAGAAACACATTTTATATAAAAACTGACTAAGAAACTATAGCCCTGAAGCACAAGTGTGACGATGGTTAAAACACTACATGCATAGTGCATACTACTTTGAAGCAGTTCATGCCCTAAAACCTACCTCACTAAAAGACTACATGCTAACTGACTGAATGATTACAATACTATAAGGAGACACACTGGGTGAGTGACAGGGTGTTTCCTAGAAGTGTATGAATACTGACATGGATATTGATGGTGTGAAAAACAAGTGTGTAGGTGATTAGAGACCTACATGCATAGTGGACACATGTTTGAATCCATCCATATGTTAAGGCCTGTCTCAGTCCAATAGTACTTGGATACTGACTGAATGATTAGAGTACTGCAAGGAGAGTGCCTGGGTAAATTTATAAGTGTTTTGGTTTTGGCACAGTGAATGGATTAGTCCGTGGTGCTGAATGGGTCACTAGAGGACTGCAAGGGGAGTGACAGGGTGTTTGCTAGAAGTGTATGAATACTGACTAGGGAATTGAAGGTGTGAAAGACAAGTGTGTAGGTGGTTAGAGGACTGCATGCATAGTGGATAGGCATTTGAAGCGATTCATGTGCTAAGGCCTGGCTCACTGCATGAGTACTTGGGTACTGACTGAATGATTAGAGTACTGCAAGGAGAGAGCCTGGGTGAATGTATAAATGGTTGGCTTTCGGTGCAGTGAATGGATTAGGACATGGTGCTGAATGGGTCACTGGAGGAGTGCAAGGGGATTGATAGGGTGTTTTCTGCAGTGTATGTATACTGACTGGGGAATTGAAGGTGTGAAAGACAAGTGTGTAGGTGGTTAGAGGACTGCATGCATACTGGATAGGCGTTTGAAGCAATTCATGTGCTAAGGCCTGGCTCACTGCATGAGTACTTGGGTACTGACTGAATTATTAAAGTACTGCAAGGAGAGTGCCTGGGTGAATTTATAAGTGGTTGGCTTTCGGCGCAGTGAATGGATTAGTACATGGTGCTGAATGGGTCACTGGAGAAGTATAAGGAGACTGACAGAGTGTTTGCGGGAACTGTATGAATACTGTCTGGGATATTGATGGTGTGAAAGACAAGTATGTAGGTGGCTAGAGACCTACATCCATAGTGAAGAGACGTTTGAAACAGTCCATAGAGTAACACTTGGATCACTGCAAAACTACCTGAGTACTGACTGAATCATTAGAGTACTACAAAAAGAGTGACTCGGTGAATCTTTTTAAGATTTTGGATTCTAGTGCAGTGAATAGATTAGTACTTACTGCCAAATGAGTCAGTGGAGGTGTGCAATTAAAGTGACAGAATGTTTATTGGAGTTTATAGATACTGACAGAGAAAATCAAGGTCTGAAAGGCAATTGTGTTGGTAGTTAGAGGCCTCCATGCATACTGGAAACACGTTTGAATCAATCCATGTGCTAAGGCCTGCCTCACTCCATTAGTACTTAGGTACTGACTGAATGATTAGACTATTGCAAGAAGCGTACCTGGGTGAATTTACAAGTGTTTCAGTTTTGGCGCAGTGAATGCATTACTACATGGTCCTGAATAAGTCACTGGAACACTGCAAGGGGAGTGTAAGGATGTTTGCTGAAAGTACATGGATACTGACTCGGGATTTGAAGCTGTTAAAGACAAGTGTATAGTATGTTAGAAGACTGCATGCATACTGCATAGACATTTGAAGCCCTCTATGTGGTAATGCATGGTTCACTACATGAGTACCTGGAAACTGACTGAATCATTAGACTACTGCTAGGAGAGTTCCTGTGTAAAACTTTTAAGTTTTTCAGTTTTGGCACAGTGAAAAGATTAGTACATGGTACTGGATCAGTCACTGGATGAGTGCAAGATGAGTGACAGGATGTTTATTGAAGTATATAGATACTGACTAGTTAATTAAAGAAGTGAAAGACAAGTGTGTAGGTGACTAGAGGCCAGTATGCATACTGGATAGGGGTTTGAAGCAGTCCATGTTATAAGGCCTGGCTCGCTGCATGAGTACTTGGATACTGACTGAATGATTAGAGTACTGCAAAGAGAATGCCTGAGTGAATTTATAAGTGTTTGGGTTTTGGCGAAGTGAATGGTTTAGTATATGCTGCTGAATGGGTCACTAGAGGAGTACATGGGGAGTGACAGGGTGTTTGCTTGAAGTGGATGGATACTGACTGTGGAATTAAAGGTGTGAAAGAGAACTGTGTAGATGGTTAGAGAACTGCATGCATAGTGGATAAGCATTTGAATCAATGCATGTGCTAAGGCCTGCCTCACTCCGTTACTACTTGAATATTAATTGAATGTTTACAGTATTGCAAGGACAGTTCCTGGGTGAATACCTAAGCAATGACTGCCTTCTAATTCTACCAAAACTTGAGAACAGGAAAGTTTTTAAGCAATTAGGCGTATTCAAAGATATGAAGTACCCAAATGCTTCTCTCACAGTAGTTCCCAAATGCACACAGACTCACAGTGTGATTCTAGACGAGCAACACTATCCCTAGGAGTTTACCCAAACTCATTCACTACTGTGGAAGGGGTAAGGGGGCTGCACACAATCTACATATTTCAGTACTGCACTTTACTGTCAATGCCTGACTCATTTTATCAATGCATAAGCAATGACTGGCTTCTAATGCTACTACAACTTGACAACATGACAGGTTTTAAAACAGTTATCTGTCAGCAAATACATGATGTTACCAAATGCTTCTCTCACAGTGGTTCCCAAATGCACACAGACTCACAGTGTGATTCTAGATGAGCAACACTATCTCTAGGAGTTTACCAAAACTCATTCACTACTGTGGAAGGGGTAAGGGGACTGCACACAATCTACATATTTAAGTACTGCACTTTAGTGTCAAAGCCTGACTTATTTTATCAATGCATAAGCAAAGACTGGCTTCTAATGCTACTAAAACTTGAAAACATGACAGGTTTTAAAACAGTTATCTGTCAGCAAATACATGATGTTTCCAAATGCTTCTGTCACAGTGGTTCCCAAATGCACGCAGACTCACAGTGTGATTCTAGACAAGCAACACTATCCCTAGGAGTTTACCAAAACTCATTCACTGCTGTGCAAGGGGTAAGGGAACTGCACACAATCTACATATTTAAGTACTGCACTTTAGTGTCAAAGCCTGACTCATTTTATCAATGCACAAGCAAAGACTGGCTTTTAATGCTATTAAAACCTGACAACATGACAGGTTTTAAAACAATTGTCTGTCAGCAAATACATAATTTTACCAAATGCTTCTCTCACAATGCTTACCGAAATACACACAGACTCACAGTGTGATTGTAGACAGACAACTATCCGTTGTACAAAACACATTTACTAGTCTAATAGATCTAAGGCGACTGCACACATTGCAGAAAATCTACTAATACAGATTAGTACCAAAATGTTTCTCTCAAAATGATTCCTAAATGCACACAGACTCACTGTGTGATCCTAGACAAACAACACTATCCCTTGCACTATACCAAAACACATTTCTTAATGTACGAATACTACATTTTAGTGTAGAAACATGACTCATTTTGCAAATTTATAAACAATGACTGATTTCTAATTGTACCAAAATATAAAAACAGCACAGTTATCTTTCTGCAAACTCATGAAAAACACAAACGCTTATCACAGAATGATTTCTACATGCACACACACTGCCAATAAGATTGTAGACAAAAAAAGTACGAAAAACACAAATTCTTATCACAGAATGATTTCTACATGCACACACACTGTCAATAAGATTGTAGACAAAAAAAGTACTCCCTGCACTTACCAGGAGAAATACATTAGTCTGATTAAAATCAAAATACAGCACATACATCCCCTCACAATTAAATAACTCACCTTTCAAGTTGTTTTGTAGTTTAAGAAGTATATCAGTCACACACCAGATTTTCTTGTACAGAATCTCTGCACTGTGCACCTGTCAGCAAAACCAAAGAATGGCAAAGTTTCCCTCTCATTTTCCACACATATACATGTAAACATCAAATCACATTCCTTCCCACATAAACTCAAAAGCAAACACACATTTCTATTGGTTAAACATTTCAACCCATTCCAAATGGCATAAATTTGAACCCTACCCCCAATCTGCCTTCTGCCTGTTACCATAGGAACAGGTCATGGAACACTGAACTGAGCACACATGTCACAAGTTCAACACACAATGTTGCTAATCAAAACAGCAAGTGTGCTTGACTTTTCAACATATCAGCTTATCATATATAATATTCCTTTCAATCACTTTTTGTTAACCAATAAGAATCATGCGTTTAAAAAACAGAAACATGCACCCTAGGTTGTCAAACAACCAATGATTTCTTGTCTTTTTTCAAAAGTGCATCTTAGCCATAATTTGAGAAAAATCTTACTTTTCAAACTGCCATTTCATTTACAGAGACCATCTGAGTGCATCCAGATCTCCCTTCAAGATGCTTAGAGTGTGGATTGTGGGACACAGCTATATTTTCTGGAGCCAAAGGTATGCAGAAAACAAAGGCATTCACAAAGACCTAGGTTTGCCAAATGTAGACATTAAATGGATTGGACAGAGAGGGTAAAGTGGCACCCATTGATGCCATTGGTAAAATCCTTTATGCATATCCAACACTCTGACCTCATAATAGTGCACTGTGGTGGCAATGACCTAGGCACTTTGACTGGGGTAGGTCTGGAAATGCTTATGAAGGACACCTTTGCAGAATTGATTTCACTTTTTCCCAAAACTGTCTTTGTGTATTCTAACATATGCCAAAGGCAGAAATGGAACTGGTCCAATATTTTTTGTCCACAAATTGAGAAAGCTAGGAAACATGTGAATAAATCTGTTTCTGCTTTTCTCTGAGACTATAGAACGAAGTCCATTTACAATAACAATCTGCGCTTTCATATGCAAGAGATGTATAGGAGAGATGGAGTACACTTTACTGATGAAGGAAACAGAGTCTTCCTCAACAACTTTAGACTCTGTATAGGTACATACTTATAATTACCAAAAACTCTCAATGAACACAATGGCTCTTTTTAGAGGCACTCAGAATAAAATACTTAAGATTGATGTTTATCTCCCAAAAATTTCAGTTTTTTTTCCTTGGATCCGAGCACCCTTCGCGTTAGGAACCGCGCACCCAACGCGAGAGAAACCGTGCACCCAACGCGTTAAGATGCGCGACTCCTAATTTTACTGTAAAAAAAAAAAATAGCCCCATCACTAATTTTTATTATCCCTGGGGACCCCATTCCCCGCGGCTTATAAATAAACGTGGGAGACCGTTGGGGGAGCCCCAACGCCCCCACGGTCCCAGCCGGCTCCCAGCGTCCTTCGGGAGCCGGCATTGCTTTTCCGCACGGGGAGCTGCTGACATGCAGCTCCCCATGTGGAAAAGCAATATTGTTTGGATTTTGAAAGAGAGAGCAGATTTCCCTGCTCTCTCTTTCAAAATCCTAACAAAGTTTGCTATGGGAGGGCGGGAGACTCCCGCCCTCTCATAGCAAACAACAGTGTCCTGGGGGTGGGCACCCCAGGACACTGTAGGAGCTGGCCCTGGGGGGTGGTGGTCCCCAGGGCCCTCGAGGGCTCCAGGAGGGGGGCCACACAGCCCACATTCACATTATCTTTCTCAGTCATGTGAGAATGAAGTCTGACATTCTCAGTAAAACATGTACATTAAACAAGGACAGAGACTGTCAGTTGATTCCTTTGTGTTCTACTGCAGCTTCCCAGAGTGTTCCAAAGAACAACAAGAGCGCTAACAGTCCTACTTATGATACACGTATGGCACACCTGAAGCCATCTGGATTGGAATAAAGTGGTAACTCTTAAAACATTTAATTTAAAAAGGAACAAAACGATTTTGCCATAGAAAGTATGATTAGTGCTGCAGAAAGAAAAATTAGTGCACATTTTGAGTGACTTCTCAAATCCTCTTCTATTTCATTAAAAAATCTGACATGCAGACTGAAACATGCACTTTCAATACCAGCAGCAGACTTCCCTGGTGAGCAGTAGCTTTACTACAGTGATATAATGAGCAACTAGTGTGCTAGCATTCTGAATTGATGCCAAATGTGTGACACATCTGAATGCCTTCTTGATGGAATCAAAGTAAAAAACTGAAAGTATTTCCTACTGAGGAGACTGTAGTGAATGAGGAAATTAGGAAACTTCATAACAAATAAGTCTCCCAAGATGGCCACCAGAGACAAAAGAGCCCAAATGTAGGACAAATATCACCCAGATGTAGCCCAAGTATAGCCCAATGACAGAATGTCCCAGAGTGTTCTAAAGAACAACTAGAGCACTAACAGTCTTACTTATGACAAAAGTATGGCACACCTGAAGCCATCTTGATTGGAATAAAGTGGTCACACTTAAAACATTTAATTTGCAAAGGAACAAAATGAGGGGTTTCCTTTTGCCATAGAAATTATGATTAGTGCTGCAGAAAGAAAAATTAGGGCACATTTTGACTTCTCAAATCCTCTTCTATTTCATTAAACAATTCTGACATGCAGACTGAAACATGCACTTTGAATACCAGCAGCAGACTTCCCTGGTGAGCAGTAGCTTTACTACAGTGATCTAATGAGCAACTAGAGTGCTACCATTCAGAATTTTTGGCAAATGTGTGACACATCTGAATGCTTTCTTGATGGAACCAAAGTAAACAAGCATTGAAAATGCAATAGGTCTCGCCCTCGTTTAAGTTAAAGCAATTCTGTTTGTAATTAGGTGGCTTTTTAGCTTTGCGTTTATTAGTGTTTTTCAAACTTTCATGTACATAACATGCATATGCATGCATATATGTATATGTATATGTATGCATGCATTTATATTTGTATTTATATAGAGATGCAGATTATATATATATATATGTATATATATATACACACACATACATATGCATATATATGCATATATATGTGCATATGTGTGCGTGTAGAGAGAGGTAGAGAGAGGTAGAGAGGTAGAGGTGTAGAGGTAGAGAGGTAAATGTAAATAAATGTAAATTTGGTACTTGTATAGCGCACTACTCACCCGCAAGGGTCTCAAGGCGCTTGTACGAATACCACTGTGGAACCCATCCTGGCTTTCCCTGTGAGGCGTCCACTCCTGGGCACCCCCAAGGTGGAGGCCGTTGTGGAGATTAAGCAAGCTATTGCCCAGAGTTGCAGAGTGGGACTCCATGATTGGAATAGGCACCGAGTCGAGAATTATCAGGTCCGTGGAATTTTTTTGAGCCCAAGACTCGCCGAGGCGGGGAATTGAACCCTGGTCCCGGGCTAGACCTCTGCTTCAGGGTCTGCCGCTCTAATCATTGAGCCACACTTCTCCAGAGGTAGAGGTAGAGAGGTAGAGGTAGAGAGGTAGAGAGTAGTAGAGAGAGAGGTAGAGAGAGGTAGAGAGTAGAGGATGAGTAATAGAGAGTAGAGAGTGAGTAGTAGAGAGTAGTAGAGAGAGTAGCAGAGAGTGAGTAGTAGAGAGTAGTAGAGTGAGTAGTAGAGTAGTAGTCAGTCAGTGTCAGTCAGTGTCAGTCAGTCAGTGTCAGTGTCAGTCAGTAAGTGTCAGTCAGTCAGTCAGTGTCAGTCAATCAGTGTCAGTCAGTGTCAGTCAATCAGTATCAGTCAGTGTCAGTCAATCAGTATCAGTCAGTGTCAGTCAGTCAGTCAGTGTCAGTCAGTCAGTGTCAGTCAATCAGTGTCATGAATAAAACATGTATCAATAAACATTTAAGGAGGAGGAGCCTAGCACGCAACCAAGATGGCCGCGTAGGTGCGAGGCTCCCGAGGACCTCCGCGACCTCCTACATATATCCTGACAATATCCTGTCCTAGATGAGGGGACTGTGTTGGTGAGCCCGAGCTGAGGTGGCACCCACTTTCCGCTTCCAAATTGGACCTCGGACTCCGGCGGTAGCACCGATTGAGATTTGCGGCCTTCTCCACGCCGGACCCCGGATTGGAGTTGTGGGGTGATCCGGATGCAAAGTCAACAACAGCGGCGGGCTGGGCGCGGCGGCTCGCGTACCCCGCACTTTCACTTTCGCTTTTGCACCCTCCTTGCTGTCTCGGCGAGGTTGGGTCGTGGGGCACTGTGAGGTGGTGTGGCCCCGTTGGGGTGCCCTGCCGGCCCGCCGGCTGTGACTTGCCCCGTGGCCCTGTGGTGACCCCCCCCCCGGATCCCGTGAACCGGCTTGCCCGCCCTCACGACGTGCCTGGCACGGCCGTGTGACTGGAACCATGTCCACAAAGCAAGATGGAGATCGGGCAAAGGTGAAATCGACCCGACGTGGCGCAGTCCAACAGTCTAACAGCATGGACCGCTATACCCTCCAGAAGGGATCTCCCGAGGTGCCGCGTAGGTCCCCTGAGGGCCCGACTGATGCTCCTGCTCTGCCCGCGGATCTGACCCTGCAGGACGTGATGGGTGCCATCGCTGAGATGAAGGCCTCGGTGGACCAGCGTTTTGATACACTGGCGCAGAAAATTGACTCGGTCCTCGTGGATGTTGGCCTGGTAAGGGCCGATCTATCAAAGACTAATGACCGGGTCGATTCTTTGGCCCACACCACATCGGGCCTCACGACGGATGTGGCAGCCCTCCAAAAGGAGGTGCGCCGGCTTGGCCAGGCGAGCGCGCTGATGGATCGTCGCCTGGAGGATGCTGAGGGTCGGGCCCGGAGGAACAATGTCCATATTCTCGGGGTGCCTGAGGGACGTGAGGAGGCGGCGGTGGATCTATTCGTGGAGGACTTGATTCTCACCCACCTCCAGCCCCGGGGACTGAGTAAATTCTTCGCGGTGGAGCGGGCCCACAGGGTTCCCGGGGGAAGGCCCAAGGCCGGAGCCCCCCCGAGGCCTCTCATCGCCCAGATTTTCAACTTTCGGGACAGAGACGCTATCCTGCAATCCTCCAGACTACAGGGGCCGGTCAGACTCGACAATATGGATATAAATTTTTATCCTGACTTCACCCCAGCGGTCCAAAAGCAGAGACTAAGCTTTCTCGGAGTCAAACGTCGTCTACGGGACCTAAATCTCAAGTACGCTATGCTTTTCCCGGCTAAGCTGCGGGTGGAGTTGGATGGCCGCACGCACTTTTTTGATCGTCCCGAAGCGGCCGGGGACTGGCTGGATACCTTGCCTGGGGATCGGGATTGGGGGGGTGGGGGGGAGCGGTGTGGGGAGAGGGCCCGCCGGATCAGGACTGAGGGACTAATATTATGCCTCGCTCTGGACAAAATTGATGTCACTTTTGACTGTTCGCCTGTTCGAGTAAGTCTCCTCCTGTGGAGGTCGTGTGGGGTCTCTTGGGGGTTCTCCCTCCTCCTCTGGGGGTCTAGTTAGTTTCATCATCTATGGGGCGACAGGCACACTGCACTTTGGGGGGGCTGTTTGGGCTCATGCAGGGGTGCAGGGAGGGGGGAGTTTTGTTGGGGTGGGGGAGTTGGGGTGGGGTGTTGTTCGTCTTTACCACAAGGCAAACCCTTTTCCGTATTGTTTTTAAGGTGCTCTCCGGGGGACGACTGATGGCTCCTGTGTGTGATGGGGGTAGGGATTTGACTTTGTTGTCTTGGAACGTTAATGGACTGGGGGATAGGATCAAACGAGGTGTGGTCCTGCAGTATTTGAAACGAATCTCACCCGATGTAGTCTTCCTGCAGGAGACACACCTTATTGGAAACTCTTTTTGTGCCATGAATCGGCGTGGCTATCGTTTGGTGGCCCACTCGGGCTTCACGTCGGGCTCACGGGGTGTGGGCATTATGGTGAAGAACTCGCTCCCGTTGGAAATTGATGAGGTGCGCCATGATGATAGGGGACGCTATGCTGTTTTAGTGGGGAGAATGGAAGGCAAAGTAGTGGTCTTGGTATCAGTATACGTCCCACCGGGGCTACAGGCGACCACTTTTGCAGACCTGGGGCGCCTCCTCCTGGGCCTTCCGGGGGGACTCCTAGTGGTTGGGGGGGACTTCAATGCGGTGGTTTCTGGGACTCTGGATCGTCACCCCCCTAGGGACCTCCCCCGGGCCCAGGCGTGGCTATCCGGCCTCATGGATACACTGGGATTGGTGGACTGCTGGCGCTTAAAACATCCCACGCAGCAGCAGTACACTTTCCACTCGGGGGCCCATGGTAGCCTCTCACGGCTTGATCATGTCCTTGTCCCGGCGGCCTATGCTGGGAGTGTGGGGGAGGTGCGCCATCTGGCGCGGGGTATCTCAGATCATTCCCCGCTCCTGTTCCACTTTGATGTCCTTCCGAGGGGTGAGGGCAGGGTAGTTCCCATCAATGCCTGGTACCTGCGCGACCCCACCATTCGCGCCGCTGTGATTAAATCCTTGCAGCGATACTTTGATGAGAATGTGGGGTCCGTCCCTTCGGCTATCTCCTTGTGGGAAGCCTTCAAGACAGTTCTCAGAGGAGAGGCCCTGTCCCTTATTTCCCATGCCCGGAGGCGTGAGCGGGAGGAGGTTACCCGGGTGGAGGCCGAAATTGCTGAATTGGAGGGTGATTTAGAGGGCGGAGTGACGGATGCTGCACTACATGTCCTACAACTTAAGCAGGCGGCCTACAGGGCCCTCGTTACGGAGGCGGCCAGGGGCCTCAGTAGGGAGCAACAGGGGCGACTGTATGATGTGGGTGATAAGGCGGGTGTAACGCCCTGAACGTCTCAGGATCGTTTAACAGACACGACAATGAGGACGCAACCACTTGTGAAGGGTTAGTTATTTTAATGAAGGCAAATAAAATACAAAGAACAAACAAAAGTTATAGTCACTGGAATCCTCCAGGCTAAGTACGTTACCAGCCCACAGCACGGATGGTCCTAACCGTCCTCTGCATATACGCCGATCCCGGCGTATGCCAACAGAGGGCAGAAATGAAATGGCCGACAATGCCAATCGGTAGGCTGTGAGGGGCACGAAGAGTGTTGGGGAGAATCGAGGAGTCAGGGAAACACCCAGCCGGGGTCTCTACCTGAAGGGAGCAGCCGCTCAACCTCTTCCTCAGACTGCACCGGGACGCGGAGTCACCTCCTGGTGATGCGTCACCGATACCCCAATCACAAGCAAGAAGACTGAACCGAGAGCAGCCGCTCGATCGATCCTGTGGACTTCCGAGTCTGTAACGCGGCAAACACCTCCTGGTGTGCGTTACAGCTGGCAGTCCCTGTGTCTCTGGTCGGGCTGGGAGTTACGACTCCAACCAGCAAAAGCGCCACTGCGCTTGGACTCAGCCGAGTCAAAAAGCGAAGCTCAATGGTTGACCGGTAGAGCTTCCGGGTCCTTCACAGGTGACGATGGGGCAAGACACGGCCCAGGGAGTAACGACTCGACCTACCTCTGTTCTTGCCTTACTGGAGCACCACTCCGGAACACTGCTCTTCACGAAGCAGGTACGTCGGTGTAAACACAATATCCGACAGCCTTGTACCTCCCGGTTCCTCCCTTTATTGGGCGTGTTTCCCTTGAGTTATGTAACAGCTCTCCTGTTTACATAAGGGCGTGTTTCCCTTGAGTTATGTAACAGCTCTCCTGTTTACATAAGGGCGTGTTTCCCTTGAGTTATGTAACAGCTCTCCTGTTTACATAAGGGCGTGTTTCCCTTGTATGACAGGAATTCTTGACAGTACATCCTCCCTCTCAGCGGCTCCCCACGGGTCCAGCGCTGGCAGGAAAACGCCGATGGAACAAGGAGACCAAGCGCGGAGCATGAACCCCTTCAGCCGGTTCCCATGAATGCTCCTCCGGGCCATAGCCTTTCCACGCAACCAGGTACCACAGCTTCCCCCTGCGCCATTTGGACGCCCGTATGCCCGACACTTCATACTCCACCTCCGACTCCACTCATACCGGCCTAGGTGTCCCAGACGGCTTGGAGGGTGCTGGTTTGAGCAATGATACATGAAAGACAGGGTGTATCCGCAATGACTGGGGCAAGCACACCTTCACGTTCACGGGACCCATACACTTGGTAATTCGATAGGGGCCCATGTACTTGGGATGGAACACACTGTTCTTTCGAAACCTCATGTTTCTTGTGGATATCCAGACGTAGTCTCCAGTGCGGTACAGTGGCCCGGGCCTTCTCTTCCTATCTGCCGCAGCCTTGTATCTTCTCTTGGCCTCTATTAGGACAGCCCTTGAGCGCATCAACGTGTCTTTTATGTGTGCCACCCTGTCCGCTGTGGCGGGAATCCTGTCCTCTCTGAACGGATGTAGAAATGGCAAGAACCTGGGATGTTGGCCATAGTTGCTATAGAACGGAGATGACTGTGTGGAGCTGTGAGTGGCGTTGTTATAGGCTATCTCTGCAACCCATAGCAAGTCGACCCATTCTTCCCTGCCCTGGTCCACAAAACATCGCAGATACTGTTTGAGCGTTTGGTTCAGGCGCTCGGTTTGGCCGTCCGTTTGAGGGTGGTAGCTGGTGGACAGGGCGGTCTTAACATGCAGCGCAGTGCACCAAGTCTTCCAGAATTGCGCAGTAAACTGCGACCCCCGGTCCGACACGATCACCCCAGGTAATCCATGCAGTCGTACCACATTCTTTAGGAGTAGTGACGCCAATTCCCCGGCCGTAGGGACTCTCTTGCAGGGGATGAAGTGCCCCATTTTCGGCAAGTAATCCACCACCACCAGTATTGCCGTCATCCCCTGGTCTACCGGTAGGCCCACCACGAAGTCCAGTGATATGCTATCCCATGGTCTATCCGGGGTCGGAAGTGGATGTAAGAGCCCTTGGGTTCGGCCATGGTCGGCCTTCATGGTAGCACACGTAGGACACTCCTGTCCCCACCTCCTGACATCCACTCTCATGGTTGGCCACCAGAAATGCCGTCCCATGCTAGCCACCGTTTTTTCAAAGCCCAAATGACCTGCGCATGGAGAGTCATGGCACCAGATGAATGCTTGTTTCCTTAGCCTAGGCGTGGGTATCAATAGGCACCTGCCCTTCAGGGGTATCCCGTCCTTCAGCTGCCATTCTCTGTGACTGAGGAGCCACCTCCGCCATGCGAATGACCTGATCCCTCTCTTTATTCCCCTCAGGAAAGTATCCGGTTGGATAACCCCCAATACCATCCTCGGGGAAATGATGGAACGCTCGGTTGCAGGCAATGGTTCCTTAACTGCAGATTGACGGGACAGGGCGTCCGCCTTCCGGTTTTCCGTCCCCGGCCGATATGTGATGCGGAAGTTGAACCCCGCAAAGAAGATCATCCACCGCAGCTGCCTGGGAGAAAGGTGTCTAGTGGCCGTCATGAACTGTAGGTTCCGATGGTCCGTGTACACCGATACCACATGTCTTGCCCCCATCAACCAATGCCTCCATTCGGTGAAGGCGTCCTTGATTGCGAGAAGCTCCTTCTCCGCAATATGGTAGTTGCGTTCGGCGTCGTTGAGTTTGCGGGACATGTACGCAACGGGATGAAGCACCCCTGTGTCGTGGTTGCGTTGGGACAAGATAGCCCCCAGCGCCACATCCGACGCGTCCGCTTCCACCACGTAGGGGAGATCCGGATCGGGGTGAGCCAACACCGGCGCCTTACCAAAGGCGCTTTTCAGGGCCTCAAAGGCTTTGTTCGCTTCAGGGGACCAGACAAACTCCTTGGACTTCCTCAGTAGCTGTGTGATTGGGGCCACCACTCCTGAAAATCCATCTATAAACCGCCTGTAAAAGTTGGCGAAGCCAATGAAACTTTGGACGTCCTTCACGCTTTGGGGCACCGGCCATTCTTTCACCGCCTTGATCTTTCGTTCTGCCATCTCCTGTCCCTCTGGACTCAGCATCACTCCGAGGAATTCCACGGATGTGACGTGGAAGTCACACTTGCTGAGTTTACAAAACAGCATGTTTTCCCTCAGCTTTTGGAGCACAGCTTTGACGTGGTGTACGTGCTCCTCCACACTGGACGAATAGATGAGGATGTCGTCGATATATACGACCACGTAGATATCCAACTCCTCTCTGAATACCTCATTCAAAAAGTACTGAAAGGCTGCCGGGGCGTTGCACAGACCAAACGGCATGACGAGGTACTCAAAAAGGCTGAACCTGGTCTTAAAGGCGGTCTTCCACTCGTCTCCGTCCCTCATGCGCACCAGATGGTATGCCCCTTTCAAATCCAACTTGGTGTAGATACGAGCTTTCTTGACCTGTTCCAGAAGTACACTGATGAGAGGCAAGGGGTACCGATTTTTTATGGTTATCGCATTCAATGCCCTAAAGTCCACACAGGCTCTCAGCTCCCCATTAGCCTTCGGGATGAAGAAGAGTGGCGAGGCGGCCGGAGACTTGGACGGGCGGATGAATCCTAGCTTGAGGAGTTTATCCAGGTACCCCCGGAGATGCACGTTTTCAGGCTCCGTCAGGGCATACAGCCTGCCGCTGGGAACGCTGGCCCCTGGCACCAGGTCGATCTGGCAGTCAAACTGTCTATGTGGTGGTAGCACTTCCGCCTTCACCTCATCAAATACATCCTCAAAACTGTGATAAGCCTGGGGGAGAGCCACATCTTTTTCTGCCGCTGTAGCCACCGTCTGACTCCCGCTCTCATCTGCGTCAAGGGATTCCGTTCTTATTCCACAATGCAGGATGCAATACGGTGACGTCATTTCGATGCGATGTGTTGGCCAATCCACAAAGGGGTTGTGTTTCTGTAGCCACGGCAATCCCAATATGACGCCATATTGGGGCGCTCGGATGATGTTAAAATCGATTTGTTCCAAATGGTTCCTCCCATATCTCATCGGAAGGACCCCCGTGTGCTGTCCGATGGGCCCCGTCACCAATCGCCTTCCGTCTACCGCATAGACGTCTTCGGGTACTGCTTTGGGAAGAAGCACTAGCCCTAGCCTGCATGCCTCGTTGTGGTCCATAAACATGCCAGTGGCCCCTGAATCCACCATGGCCACAACGGGTATCCACTGGTCATGCACTCCCACGTGCACCGTGATAAACAGGTGTCGTTGTCCCTTAGTGACCGAGTTGGAAAGTGAAGGGATGGATGAGTGACTCCGAGATGCCCCTTCTCTGGTCTTGGAGTCCTCTAGTTTTCCGCCGGTATGTCCACCACGGCTGTTACCGACCGGTTGGCCCGATAACGTGACGTCTTCGGTTTGGCAGGGCATTCACGTACGTAGTGGCCTTTTTTGCCACAATATAGGCACAATCCTTGTTTACGGCGTGACTCTTTCTCCGTGGCTGTGAGGCTCGCTCGTATTCCGCTGATGTCCATGGGTTCTCCCTTGGATGCGGTGGAAGTTTCAGGACTTCCCACCGTCACATAGGATGGAAGGGATTTTCCTTTTCTCCCATGATCCCCCTTTCTTTCACTTAGCCTATGTTCCAGCCGTAATACCAGGTTGATAAGGCCCTCACATGTCTTGGGTTGAGGGTCAATATGAGCCACGGCGTCCTTGAGCTCATCGCACAGCCCTTGATGGAAGAGCGCCGTCTGTTTAGCAACAGGCCACTTGGTTTCCGCAACCAGCCTTCGGAACGCGTTGAGATACTGCACCAGGTCGTTGGATCCCTGTCTCAACTCAAGCATTTCACGGTCCGCCGTGTACGAGTCAGCCCTTCTGTCGAATACCTTCAGGAATTCCTCGCGAAAAGCACCCCAATCACATAAGAGGGGGTCGTCCCTGCTCACCAGAGGTACGGCCCATTGTGCCGCGTTTCCAGCCAAATAGGATATAAGGAAAGCCACACGAGCCTGACTCGTGGGGAACGCCTTTGGTTTGCACGATAAATGTAGCGCCACTTGTGTGAGGAATACCTGCACTGTGTTAGGATCCCCACTGTACCTCTCTGGTGTTGCCAAGGGGATGGCTACCGGCATTTCCACTACTACCGCAGGGGTCTGGTTCGTGAGGGAGGTGCTGGGCGTGAGCGGGTCCATTTGGATAGCATCCAGTCTGGCTTTTACATCGGCTGTTTCTTGCCTAGAGGCAGCCACTTCAACTTGCATGGCCGCTAAAGCAGCCAGCACATCATCAAGTGTTGCCATGTCTGTTATCGACCGGGAGACAGTTAGTGTTATTAAGGTCGGATATTTTGTAACGCCCTGAACGTCTCAGGATCGTTTAACAGACACGACAATGAGGACGCAACCACTTGTGAAGGGTTAGTTCTTTTAATGAAGGCAAATAAAATACAAAGAACAAACAAAAGTTATAGTCACTGGAATCCTCCAGGCTAAGTACGTTACCAGCCCACAGCACGGATGGTCCTAACCGTCCTCTGCATATACGCCGATCCCGGCGTATGCCAACAGAGGGCAGAAATGAAATGGCCGACAATGCCAATCGGTAGGCTGTGAGGGGCACGAAGAGTGTTAGGGAGAATCGAGGAGTCAGGGAAACACCCAGCCGGGGTCTCTACCTGAAGGGAGCAGCCGCTCAACCTCTTCCTCAGACTGCACCGGGACGCGGAGTCACCTCCTGGTGATGCGTCACCGATACCCCAATCACAAGCAAGAAGACTGAACCGAGAGCAGCCGCTCGATCGATCCTGTGGACTTCCGAGTCTGTAACGCGGCAAACACCTCCTGGTGTGCGTTACAGCTGGCAGTCCCTGTGTCTCTGGTCGGGCTGGGAGTTACGACTCCAACCAGCAAAAGCGCCACTGCGCTTGGACTCAGCCGAGTCAAAAAGCGAAGCTCAATGGTTGACCGGTAGAGCTTCCGGGTCCTTCACAGGTGACGATGGGGCAAGACACGGCCCAGGGAGTAACGACTCGACCTACCTCCGTTCTTGCCTTACTGGAGCACCACTCCGGAACACTGCTCTTCACGAAGCAGGTACGTCGGTGTAAACACAATATCCGACAGCCTTGTACCTCCCGGTTCCTCCCTTTATTGGGCGTGTTTCCCTTGAGTTATGTAACAGCTCTCCTGTTTACATAAGGGCGTGTTTCCCTTGAGTTATGTAACAGCTCTCCTGTTTACATAAGGGCGTGTTTCCCTTGAGTTATGTAACAGCTCTCCTGTTTACATAAGGGCGTGTTTCCCTTGTATGACAGGAATTCTTGACAGCGGGCAAACTGATAGCGTGGTTGGATAAAAAGGAGAGAGTGAACCGTGTGGTCCTGCTGATTGAGAGGACGGATGGTGTGAGTGTCGCCGAGCCAGAAGAAATTGTCTCCTGTTTCGCGGATTATTTCCGCGAGGTGTATTCTCTGGTCTCTCCTTGCTCGGAGGAGGACTCCCATTCCCTGCTTAGGGATATCGCGCTGCCCTCCCTCTCGGAGGAGGACAGGGTGTCGCTGGATGCCGCTCCTACATCCGACGAAATTGCCCTCGCCATACGTTCGGTTGCCTCTGGCAAGGCCATGGGCCCGAATGGCATCCCTATCGAGTTATATAAGTTGCGACCAGATGTACTGGCACCCCACCTCCGCGCGATGTTCCTGGCGGCCCACTCGCTGGGCTCCCTCCCGCCGGACCAGCGTCTGGCTACTATCGTGGTGATCCATAAGGAGGGGAGGCCTCTGGACCGGGTCACATCCTATCGGCCTATCTCGCTCTTGAATGCGGAGCCCAAAATTCTCGCCAAGGTGCTGGCCAATCGGCTGGTCGGCGTGGTGGGCGACCTGGTCCACCAAGACCAGTCCGGCTTTATCCCCCATCGCAACACGGCCCTTAATCTGCGGCGCTTGCACGGGGTGCTCGCACGTGTCCCATTCGTGCGGGAGCCGGCCATTTTGGCGTCCTTGGACGCCACTATGGCGTTTGACACGCTTGAGTGGCCATACATTTGGGCGATGCTGGCGAAGTTTGGATTCGGCCCGGGCTTCATCAGTTGGGTCAAATTGTTGTATTCGGGCCCATTGGCGCAGGTGGTGGTGAATGGAAGAGTTTCGGCCCCATTTGAGCTGGGCCGGGGCACGCGACAGGGCTGCCCCTTGTCGCCGCTCCTGTTTGCGCTGGCCTTGGAGCCCCTGGCGGAGTGGCTGCGGTGGCACCCCTCCATCCGTGGTCTCCGTTGGACCCCCGAGTATGAGGACCGTGTGTCCCTATACGCTGACGACATCCTTTTGTACCTAGCCTCCCCACGTAAGTCACTCATAGTCCTGGTTGATGTTTTACGTTCATTCGGCCGGAACTCAGGCCTTGTCATCAACTGGGCTAAATCATGCGTGTATGTGCTCTCTGGGGAGGCTCCTGTCCTTCCGCGGGGTTGTCCAATTCAGATTGCCTCTCAGGGGTTTCGATACCTGGGTGTCTACATTACTCTGGACCCGGAGGCCCGCTACGAGCGGAACTTGCTCCCCCCTCTCCAGCGCTTGAAGGAGGACGTCGTGCGCTGGCGGCGCCTGCCGCTTTCGCCGCTCGGCCGGGCGGCGTTGTTTAAGATGATGTCGTTGCCACGTTTCTTATACGCTCTCCAGAACACTATGGACCCAGTCCCGGAGCGCTATTTCCGTGAGGTGGAGAGTTTGCAGCGCCGCCTGTTCTGGGACGGGAGGCCGCGCATTGCCCTGGCGAAGTTGACGCTCCCATGGTATGACGGGGGGATTGCCCTCCCGGATATTAAACGGTATTACTGGGCCTCCCAGCTAGCTGCAATTAACCATGGCCTCTATGGGCCCGCCTTGAACCCGGCATTTGAGATGGACAAGATGCTACTGCCCGGTGGCGACTACAATCGAGCGCTCTACTCTGGCGCGCCCGACGCTCGCTTGACGGGACCTACGCGTGTCATGGTCAGAGTATGGCATGCGGCTAATGCAGCTATGGGGTGGAAGGACCGTTTGACCCGGGCGTCACCGCTGTATGCGTCTGAGAAGTTGGGCTCTCTCTGGACCTCGAAGGGCTTCGAGAAATGGGACATGATAGGCATCAGTAAAGTGGGGGATCTCTGGTCGAGGGGAGGATTCAAAACATTCGAGACGCTGCAGACGGAGTTTCAGTTGCAGGGCAGTGAATACTTTCGATACCTGCAGATCCGTCATGCACTGGGCTCAGTCTTCCCAGACGTCGCCTCCATCCCGGAGTCTTCCCCCCTGGAGGATAGAGTGCTAGATGGCCACGTCGCAGACAGTACGATCTCCCTTATTTATAAAAAACTGATTAATGATCGATCGGGCTTGCTGATTGGCCTTCGCGAGGCTTGGGTTGCCGACGGTCTGGAATTGGACGATGAGGACTGGACCTCCGCGGTGGCCTCTCCGAAGGAGGTGGCTATACCGGCTCGCCTTCGCTTCGTCCAGCTCAAGATACTCCACCGGGTCTACATGACGGGGCCAAGGCTTCAGCGTATGGGCTATACTGAGGATGGATTGTGTAAGCGTGGTTGTGGTGCCGTGGCGACCTTCCTGCATATTCTATGGGAATGCCCGAAGGTGGAGCGATTCTGGCGCGGTGTGCATGAGGTCCTGCGAGTGGTTACGCGTGTTGCGCTGCTGCCGGAAGCGAGGAGATGCCTGTTGAATGTGTGGGAACCAACTGACTACTCGGCTCCGCAAACGTGGTGGGTGACTCTGGGATATATGATTGCTAAGCGTGATATTGCGCAACTGTGGGGATCCCAGAACCCCCCCGCGGTGTCGGCCTGGAAAGAGCACATGGACTGGTGCATGTTTCGAGAAAAGGTGGTGTATGTGGCGAGGGGTAAGCCTGGGACATGGGTGAAAGTGTGGGGCCCCTGGAACGCCTACCGTGGGAGTATCTGCGCGCCACCGTTGCTGCCTGCTGCCTCACCAGCCCCGTCCCCTTAGCTGACTCCTTCCCCTAGCCCCGGGCACAGGGTTCCCCCAGTCCTCGCTCTGTTTCCCTCCCCCTCCTTGGACTCTTCTGATAGTTGGGGTTCCCCATTGGGGAGCACGTGCTGCTATTTTCGACTGTGGGTAGCCTTGTGGGTGTTGTTTTCTTGTTGGTTGTATAAAATGAAACCGTACTGTGGGGTATTATGGCTGTGGCCCATGATGTTGATAACTCCTGCTTATGCTCCTTGTAACGCCAAGTGTTCTATGAACGTATGCCATATGTTTCTGCCATTCCTAGCGGCCGGCCGGAAGGTTGTGGGCCCATATTTGTATATTCTTAAGATTTGTAATAAACGGTTTCAAAAAAAAAAAAAAAACATTTAAAAAACTGTAGAAAATCAGTACAAAAAATAGGTATAACTCCTATCACACTTAAAAATTGGCATTTAAAAAACCTTTGAAATTCACTGAAAAAAACATAGGTTTCAGAGACGTTATAGTTAGAAATTAGCATTTAAAAAAGCTTTGAAATTTACTGAAAACACCATAGGTTTCAAAGACGTTATAGTTAGAAATTAGCATTTAAAAAACCTTAGAGATTCACAGAAAAAAACATAGGTTTCAGGGGTGTTATAGTTAGCTGGCCATTTCACTCGTACAAAACCATAGAAATTCCTCCGTTATTGTTAGTTCTGATAACTATAACTCGCGCGCCCGCAATGCACTGCTGATGATGTCACATATTGCATCATTCATGACATGGCCAGTGACATCACTGATGACATCACTGATGACATCTCAAATGACATCACTAATTACATCATCCACATGACAATCTGATACACCTCATCATACACTAGTATAGCCTTTCATCACTCACTGTAAAATACATTGTACCATATTTGAAACCATTGACACACCAATACCAGTTACTACCGACTCACTGATTCCTAAGTCTACACACACAACTACCCATTCAACAACAGAATCATTTATACATGCAGTCACTAAATAATACAACACTATCAAATGCACTTATACACATATATAGACATTGACACATCAGCAGTCATCTTAGTCGGTTATGCAGTCATCCTACTCACTCATGAAAAAAATTAATGACACTTACATTTACTCACTTGCACAATTATCCAACAACACCTCATTTATTCAAACACACAGTAACTCATAGTTAATATGTTAACAAATCACCATTACAATTATACAGTCATTCATATAGTTACTCTCACAACCACTGACTCTTACACATACTTATTTATATACACCAACTCTCACATGCAATGCCTTTTATTTTTTTACTTTGTTGAAGATGTACAACTAAACATATATTCGCTCACCAACACACAAATAAATACACTCATTCACCCAAACAACTGTATCCACATGCACTCTTAAACCTACACACCTAGGCAATCAACCATTCACACATCTACGCATAGAGTTACACACACACCATCCAACCACACACAAACTCAGTGTACCATACAAATACTCACCCAACTAATCAATAACTAATATACACACTCATGTAGTTAGTGACCAACTGATGCAGCCTTTTACAACAACAGAGACAGTGATGCACACATTCACATAGTTTAGTTACTAATCCATGTATTAAGTGAGACACTTTTAATTACTCACTTAAACAGACTGTCAGACAGCTACTAAATCCTCCATCCAGACAGTTATATATCCACTCAATCTTCAATACAGATTGGTATATATATAATACATATTTAAATTTCAAACTAAACCAAATTCACTGGATGATGTCATCAATGATGTCATCAGTGATTTCATTTGAGATGACATCAGTGATGTCATGAATGATGCAATATGTGACATCATCAGCAGTGCATTGCGGCCACGCGAGTTATAGTTAGCAGAACTAACTATAACAAAGGAATTTCTATGATTTTGTACGAGTGAAATGGCCAGCTAACTATAACACCCCTGAAACCTATGGTTTTTCTGTTAATATCTATCTATATATATGTGTATACAAATCCAAGAGGAAGAGGGAAGGGAAGAGGACGGGGAAACACACCCCAAAACAAACAAGGAGAGGCAAGCGAAAATACGGCACAAGCTTCTGGCCCAGACCGCGTAGGTACCATGACACGCAACATGAGGAAAAAATGGAACGCATAAGCCCAGATGATGAAACTCTAGAAAGAAATCAAAACATGGCAAACACCGATACAAATCAACATGACACATCTAATGATCAAGAATTACAAGTTATCAATTTATCTTCAAAACTACTAAGTGAATTGGAACTACAGGTTCTCAAACGGGGCATGAATTTCTGCCCCACCAGTGGCATAAATCTAGCTGAAACTAGAATTGACCTTTACAAGTTTATAAGAAAGATTAAACTTGCCAAACTATTTATTGACAAACCGGACATGGCTAATTACAGAAAAATAAATCATTCAACCGACCCTCCAAACTCCCATAGAGGACGCGGAACACTTTGTAAATTTGATGGAACTAAGCCAAACGCCCCAAGAAGGAGGTGGACAAGTACAAACATATTGTGTACAGTTAGGAGCTGGAATTTCCAACATAAAACCAAAGTCCAGATTTTATCCACAACTCCCTCCTGGGAACAAAATTGATTTCTTTCAAGAATGTGTTGTAAAAGATCTTTACCAACTAAACATACCATTCACTAAAGATAACTTATCCAAACAAGAACGCCTGGCTCTCAACTCACTGCAAAAAGATGATACCATCGAAATTAAAATTGCTGATAAGGGTGGCAATGTCGTTGTTCTAGACAAGGAGGCATATATGCGGGAAGCTCATTCACAATTAGAAAACAAGGAATATTATGAAAAACTAAAAACCAACCCTTTACCTAAACTAAAAGAAGATTTGGATACAAAATTGGATTTGTGGTTCTCACAAAAACTATTGGATATTGATGAATTCAAATATCTTCAAACAAAACACCCTAAAATGGCAACAATCTACTTTTTGCCTAAGATCCATAAACACGCCACTAGACCGCCAGGAAGACCAATAATCTCCGCCAAAGGGGCATTATTAGAACCTATTGCCAACTACATTGATGTGTTTCTATTACCCTATGTAAAGGGCTTAACATCTTACATAAAATACACGGGTGACATGCTAAGAAGATTACAGGACACTCCATGGCAACCAACGTACAAATTGATCACAATGGATGTAATATCCTTATACTCCAATATTGAAAATAAAATTGGCATTGAAGCAGTTAAATCTTTCCTTAAGGACAGAAGTATACAACTGACTGATCATAATAACATGCTGTTGGAGATGATTTCGATGTGCCTGGAGCAAAATATCTTCTTATTTGGAAATGAAATCTACCGGCAGGCAAAAGGCACCGCAATGGGCTTTTCTTTTAGCCCGTCGTATGCCTGCCTGACAATGGGGCAATGGGAAAAGACATGGGCATGGAGATCGGAAAACGATCAAGCGGTCCAAAAAACCATAGCTTGGCTCAGGTATATAGACGATTTATTGCTAATTTGGGAAGGAACAAATGAGGAATTTGAAAGGTATTTCGAAATTTTGAACAACTCCAATTTTGGTTTAAATTTTACCTATACAATCAGTGACTCTAGGGTTGTGTTTCTGGATACAGAGATTTTCGTTAAAGACAATGTTTTGCATACTACATTACACCGTAAAAGCACCGCGACATGCTCAGAGTTTTCATCAACCTAGTCTTCTACAAAATATCCCGTATGGAGAATTTCTCCGAATCAAAAGAATTTGTTCAAGCGAAAACGACTGGCAACAACAAAAAGACCTAGCCAAAAATAGGTTTTTAAAACGAAAATATAACCCAGCTTGGATTCAAATTGCCTCTAATCGCTCTACAATGATTAATAGAACTGATTTATTGATGGATAAAAATAAATCAACAAAGGACGAATCAGATAAAATACGCTTCATCACCACTCACTCAACGGCCAACCAAGCGATCATAAGGATTCTTAAAAAAAACTGGCACATTCTCCACATGGACCCTACAGTGTCTCAAATTGTAGGAGATCACCCAAATGTGACCTATCGAAGGGCAAAAAACCTGAAGGACAAATTGATTCATAGTCATTTTCAGGAACCAAAAAAACCCGAAGTATGGCGTAGACCGAAAGGATTCTATAAATGTTCAGGATGCAAAGTTTGTTGCATTGCGAAGACAACTAAGGAGTTACAGATGGCAAACAAAAAAACATGGAAAATTGAACAATTAATTAATTGCAAGACTCAGTTTGTTGTGTAGGCCCTTGAGTGCCCATGCTTAAAGAAATATATTGGAAGCACCAAAAAAGAACTCAAACAACGGATTTTGGAGCATGTCCGTGCGACAATTAACTCTGATCGCAGTAATGCCATGGCTAGACACATGGAGAAGGAACATAAAGGTGATTGGAAATCCTTAAATTTCTATGGAATCGAAAGTGTTGGACCAAATAGAAGAGGCGGAGATCGTGAACTGGTGATGAGACAAAAAGAGTCCAAACATATTATGAATTTCCGGACCTTGAGCCCGTTCGGGCATAATCAAGATGAAGAACTACACTGCCACCTGTAAAGATGTACTTACATACTTATCAGATAATGACTGTTGCTCACTCTTTGCAAATTCACACATTTTTTCTCACACATTTTGCTTCATTCTGGACATGTTTGAACAATCATTTATTTTGCACAGTGAAACGTTGAATTACGAATTATGGTGTGGAATGGTTCGCCCACTAGAGGGCTTTATTATACTTATCTAAGTTGTTCAAATAACACATCAATTGAAATGTATGATTATAATTTTAAAAAATTGGTGGACTCTTGCACCAGCATCTAAATTGATGAAAAGAATTTAGTGTGAAATAGGTTTTGCCCACTGGAGGGCCTTGATATGATTTCGTGGAGGTTTGTCAATTTAACTCTTTATGTTACCTAGTATGACAACAAATGCATGAGTTAAATGCAAAAACTATAAGAAATTTTAATTTTGGAAGTATGCTTTTTGTGAAAAAGATAAAAATCAACGTTTTGCGCTATTTTTTGAATCAACAAACTACATGTCCCAGAATGCCTGTACAACTGACAGGAAGTGATGTAACCCAATTGGTTTCTCCCCCTCCCCTTTATTTAAAAGCACAAATTTTGTCAAACACACTACCTGTGAGCAAGGTCTCCGTAGAGACCGAAACGCGTTAGGTTTTGCTGTATGCTGAAATAAAGAAACTGTAATTTGATCTAAAACCCGGTGTGGTTTTTGACTCCGTCACACGGGAGTGCATGAGGAAAAAACTTCCCTATGGGAAAAGCTGAATTTTTGTACTCGCAGCGGGTCCTGCTGCGCCTCGCGTGCACCGCCTCAGAGCACCCGGGAGCCTCCGAACTTGGGCCAGACTGAATTATATATATATATATATATATATATATATATATATATATTCACTGAAAAAACCATGGGTTTCACACACGTTATAGTTAGGAATTAGCATTTAAAAAACCTTAGAAATTCAATGAAAAAACCATAGGTTTCACACATGTTATAGTTAGATGGACATTTCACTCGTAAAAAACCAATGAAATTCCCCCGTTATAGTTAGTTCAGCTAACTATAACTCGCGCGCCCGCAATGCACTGCTGATGACGTCACATATTACATCACTCATGACATGGTCAGTGACATCACTCATGACATCACTGATGACATCTCAAATGACATCACTGATGACATCACTGATGACATCATCCAGTGAATGTGTGTTTTTCTGAAAATTACATATGTTTTATATATGTATATCTCAAGGTCGATGGAAGAATAAATGGGTATATAAGTGTCTAAATGGATGAATTGTTTTTGAAAAATTGATTGTATAACTGACTGATTAAGTGCATCTTAGTGAATACATGGCTTAGTGAGTAATGTTTAAATATGTAAATATCTGTATCAGTCTCTCACTTTGTGTATAAGTGGCTGCATGGGTTGGTGAGTAGCTACATGAGTGTCTATATAGGTTATTAGTTGGTTTTTTGAGTATCAGTGTCTGATGTCTGTATGGTTCGGTGGGGGGTATTACGTAGTGCATAGGTGCATGAATGAATGACTCACTCTTTGTATGTGTTGAAGACAGCATGTGTGCAGGACTCTATGGGTGGATGAGTGTGTGCATGGGTGTGTTAGTGAGTGAATGACTGTCTCAATAGTGTCTCTATGAGTAACTACATATGTTTTAAACTAGTAAATGTCACTATTGGTGTATATAAGCGAGTATATGTGAGAGTGAGAGATTGGAAGAGTTCCTGTATGAATAAGTATGTGTTTCTATAAGTGATTGTTTAAAAGACTAAGTATGTGTAAGTTTCTGTAGAAGTAAGTGTGGCGGTGTGTGTATAACTGTATATGCAAGTAAATGTATGTTTGATTCTTTATTAGCATGAGTGACTATGTGTGTGAGTACCTCTATGGATGAGTTGCATTGTGTAACAGGATGTATACGTGTATGAGTACATATGATGAGTGAGTACATGTATGAGTGACTGTATAGGACTGTTGGTGAATGAGTTGATGTGTATTTGGATCTTAGAATTACTGTATAGGTTGTTGTAACTGGTATTGGTATGTCCATTGTTTTTAAAATTTTAATTTCTATTTTTGAATGTGTGTATCAAAGGTTATATTAGGGGAAGAGGAGGTCTGCCACTCTATCACAAGGATGATGTCATCAGTGATGTCATCAGTGATGTCATTTGAGATGTCATCAGTGATGTCATGAGTGATGTCACTGACCATGTCATGAGTGATGTAATATGTGACGTCATCAGCAGTGCATTGCGGGCGCGCGAGTTATAGTTAGCTGAACTAGCTATAACGGGGGAATTTCATTGGTTTTTTACGAGTGAAATGTCCAGCTAACTATAACATGTGTGAAACCTATGGTTTTTTAATTTAATTTCTAAGGTTTTTTAAATGCTAATTCCTAACTATAACGTGTGTGAAACCCATGGTTTTTTCAGTGAATTTGCAAGGTTTTTTAAATGCTAATTCCTAACTATAACGTGTGTGAAACCCATGGTTTTTTCAGTGAATTTGCAAGGTTTTTTAAATGCTAATTTTTTTTTTTTTCTTCTATTTTTTTAAACATATTTTTATTTAAATTTTCTATCCTTTTATAAACACTATGGTTAAATTTTTAAAATTCTTTAATATGTTTTTTTAATATATTTTATAAAATAAACATGTAAAATTTATTTGCAGTACATTTTTTCCTTTTTTTATTATTTTTTTTAGTACGCGTACCGTAAGCTTCCGGTAAGCGTACGGTTTACGCAACGTCCGTAATTTATCTACGCTGTTTGCGTATATTTACGCAATTTGCGTAGCCGCGCGTACTCCGCGTAGGACGCGTACGCGTGTACGCTAGACGCGCACGTTACGCGGAAGTGTCGGGGAGTGACTGTTCTGCGCATGCGCGCAAGCGCGTGTCTTTTTTACGCGCATGCGTACTTTTGCCGTAAGCGCACCGTAAGCGTACCGTAAGCGTACGGTAGGTCATGTGATCATGAAACACAACTTTTGATTGGTTGAAACTACTTTCAGTTCTAGAACTCTCCTACACCACACCCATTCCCCTCATTTCTGCTTGTGATCCCTTAGGAGAAGGAGCTGGGTTGTCTTTGTGATACGATGGCAGAACAGCAGAGCCCTTCTGAGAGTGAGGCTAGCACTAGCAGCACTACCTTGAGGCAGAGAGCGAGGAAACAAAAGACCTCTTATGTATGGGATTATTTTACTTTTCCTGAAGGCCAGCAAAAGGTAAATGCACCCTTAGTAACTTGTAAGCTGTGTAAGTGTGTACTTTCAAGAGGTAATCCTGACAGGAAGTATTCCTTTGGGAATCATACCATGATGAGACACCTCAAGGATGTACACAGAAGGACACATGCTCGACTTACTGGAGGTAACCCTTCAGAAAGTCAACCAAGCACATCCACAGCAGCTCAGCCTGGACCATCATCTGCAGGGCCGAGTCCTTCTTCTGCAGGTCAGGTGAGCCCTTCATCTGTGGGGGGAGCATCTCCTTTTTCTGGCCCTCTGGAAATTAACCCTCGGTTTGCGAGGGTTGAAGTACGGTGCGCCCATTGTCATGATCTAATTACTTATAGGGAGACCAGTGTTTCCCTGGTGAACAGTAAAATAGATCAGCACACTTGTCGTACCGTCTAATATTCCCAATCTTTCTTTCCTCTGTCCCTGCATGAACACAACGGCTCTTTTAAGAGCCAACCTTATCTTTCATCTTTTTTTTATATATGTTTTTAAAAACTTTTTTTATTTTTTTTTTTACCGTGCGCGTAATTTTTTTTTTTTTTAAAAAAAACACTAAAAATCAATTATCACATTACAAGGTCCTTTAGAGACTACAATTATTATTATTGACTTACCATACCCACTCAAAAAAATATTTATTCATTTGTTTTTTAAAAAAATTGCTTTAAAAATGGTTCTAGTTTTCGAAAATGTTCTATATCAATCTGAAAAAAAAAAGTATTAATATTTTTAAAACATTTTATAATACAGTACACATATTTACATATTTATCAAAAAATATTTTTGCCTTATTTTTGCTGTTTTCAGAATATATTGCATTTCACTATAAATTGTGAAAGCAATTGCATTCATCATTTAACAGCGGGCAAAAAAAAAATAACAATCTCAAAGATTGTATTAAAAAAGCCCAGAATCTCTTTTTACTTAAACTTAACATTATAGAAATGCATAATATTCTAAAAAAATATCATCTAATATCAATACTTATTTCTTTAAAATACCGTCTGATATTTTTGTTTCAGAAGTATAATCACAATATTATATCTCAAATAACTCCACAATACATCTGGTTCCATTTTCTTTAGGCCAAATAGTAATTTTAAAATTCTTTTTTGATTAAATTTCCAATGGTAGTCCAATAAAATTCTAAAGTTTTATTTGTACAGATCTCACCGATTCTCTGTAACATATTGGTTCCCGAAAGATTTATTAATAATTTATTAAGTCCACAATAGAATTGGTTACCTTTCCACATGGCCAAATAGTAATTTAAAAAATCTTTTTTGAAAAAATTTCCAATGGCACTCCAATAACATTCCAAAATTTAAATTGTGCAGATGTTACCGATTTTCTCTAAATTTTTGGTTTTCGAAAGTTTCATTAAAAATTTAAAAAGTCCACATTACAATTGGTTATCTTTCCATTAGGCCAAATGATAATTTAAAAAATCTTTATTTTTGAAAATTCCAATGGTAATCCAATAAAATGGTAAAATTGTTTTGTCCAGATCTTGCCAAGTCTCTCTAAAATTTAGGTTTCAGGAAGATTAGATAGGAATTTGCTAAATCAAAAGGCAAACGTTGCTTAAAAACCAATTGGGAATCATTACACAGTGTCCAGCCTTTTTCACATTTAAGATAAACTGTGTAATGTCCAGAAGTAACAGTAGGTCCTTCATGGAAAATTATTGCAACAGTTACAAAAGTTTTTCCTGAAATTGATAATTGCTGTCCTGTAAACTTCTTTATTAAAGTATCCAATTTTGAACCATCAGCTCTACATCGTTGCATCATTAAAATTACATACTGTCCGTATTCCTTTAAAATGAATGTTGAAAACATGTCAGATTGACACTCACCACATTGCATGCTATGATTAGCATCTTTAACTAATTTAGCAAAAGTGACTGTTTTACTCTCTGGCAATGTCAAAAAAATAAACCTTTCATTATCAACATTAGAGCCACATATATTATAACAGTTTTCACAACTATGTTCCCATTTATAAGAGAGACCAACTAAATTATCAATTGCAACTTCTTCTTCTTCCAGTACCTGAAGAAAAAACATCAAAAATTCGTGTGCATCTTGCTGTTCATTTTGAGAAAACTGTGTTCGTCCTGAACATACATCTAAAAGTTTTCTAATTTCAGTCGCACTTTCTATTTGAGTTTTATCATTACTCAGCTTTTGAAAAAGGAGACTCAGCTCAGAACAGAATCTTTTTCCCTGATTTACTATTATCTGCTCTTGCAAACTTTCCAGATAAAATGCAACATTCAGCACTACATTAGCGTAGCAGTTGACACCAGAGCTATTTTCAAAATGACATCCTACAACCTGTTCTTCTTTTTCCTTACTCTTTTTGCTTGCAATTACATCACTCCTCTTTTTTTCCTCCTCTCTACATCTTCATTACAGATATTCTCATTTCTCCTTTTACGAGAAACTACACGTTTCTCCAACACAGGATACTGACCTAAATGAGGAGCATAGCTTCTTCTTAATCTATTATACTCCTTTACACAATTTGTATCAGCACTAACTTTTGAGTCATCAAAGTCTATCATGAATAAACCTGATAATGTTTTCACTCGTGACAAAGCAACATATGCCATACCTTCTTTGAACACAGTTGAACCAATGTTCACAAATGCACAATCTACAGTCAATCCTTGAGACTTGTGAATAGTTACAGCATATGCTAGCGAAAACGGAAACTGCTTCCTACGTACATATAAGTCTTTCACAAGCATGAAACGAACTGTACAACGACAAATGTCTTTAACTTCTTCTATCTGATCAAATTTTATTTTTAGACATTCAATTCCATCTTTTTTCTGATAATTAATAAAACCCACAACTCTTCCCATAGCTCCATTCACTAAACCTTTTTCAACATCCAAATTTCTCCTTAAAAATACTCTACAGTTCATGCAAACATATAGATTTTTTTCTAATCCAGCTGTTTTGGAAATGTTCTTCTCTAGTGAATCCAATTTATTTTTCAGTGTGCCTGTTACTGTGACAGTAATTCTTCCATCCTCAATTTTGTCCACTGCTTCCAATTTCCTGATCTCTTCCTTTTCCAATTTCAAAAGCTCCTCATTGAATATTGAGCATTCACATAGAGTTGGCATTAAGCAGATGACACTTTTGTTTTCTGCAATGTTCTTGTATATCTTCTCTGCAACTATTTCTTCCTTTGGAAATAAATTATGTAGCAGCCGACTCTGTAATGCTTTTTTGCCAACTTCTGTGAGTAGTCCAATTCTGATATCTTTCAGAATACTTCCATATTCTTCATCGCTTGCTTGCCTCATATTAGTAGTAAGTTCCTTGTACTCAAAGAAGGACCAAATATTTGTATTTCCGATGCTTCCCAATGACTTCTTCGTGTCTTCATGTGTGACAGTATTAAACACTGGTTGTCCTTTAACTGGAGTAAGTTGCAAAAGATCTCCAAAAACTATGACGTGTTTTCCACCAAATAACATGTCATAGTCTGTCTTCAAAATTTGCTGCATTCTTAAATGCACAAAGGCAAGCATTAAGTTTGAAACCATGCTCACCTCATCAATAATGAGAACTTGCATCTTCTTCAATACTCTTGAAACTTCCAAGGATGCTTCTCCAGTTAGCTTGTTGTATTGTATTTTGTTCTCATGCTCCACTGGTAACATTAGCAAACGATGTAAAGTGATTCCTTTTATGTTATATGCTGCTAACCCAGTTGGAGCAGTAACCACACAAGACAAAGTAGAATCCGTTTTTTGCTGTAGGTAGCTTCTGATGACTTTAATTAGGAAACTTTTTCCAGTTCCAGCTTGTCCGCTTACATACATCCTGATTGGATAAAATGATGTGCATGAGCACTCTTTTTTTTCATGTAGAAATCCGTGATCAATTTTTTTTCTGATCTCTTCATAAATTTGTTGCTGCTCTTCATTCAGTTGTCTTTCCAAATTTTGTAAGTCTATAAATTCTTCTTGAGCTTGATTCATAGCCGTTTCCACTTCATTCATGGCTATTGATGCTTCATTTTCAACGATTGGTTGTCCTAGGGGATCTTGACTGAGTGTTTCTGAACTTTGGCTGTCCTGAGAACTGTCTCTAGCTATTTCTGCTGCAATTGTAGTTTCCTGTTCAATTTCTTCATTTAACATTTGCAGATAACTTGAGAATGTACTGCATTGTATGCTGTCTTTGCAAGCATTAAAAGAATCTTCATAGCTTTGAAATTCTCCCAGTAGTTCATCCTCTGTACGCCATGGTTTAAACAACTGTAAAAGAGCCAAGTAGTAAAATTCCTTCTTGTCAGTAGGGTCGCAACTCAGCTTCCTGTGATTTATCAAACTTCCTTTTGTTTGCTTCACCAAACATCCTTCCTCACCAATGACTTTATATTTTCCATTGTTGATGTCTTCTGCGGCTTTCCGTGAATAAATGTAGTTCTGCAGCACTTCATAGAGACACATGTTCTCCAGATGTTGACTTCTCTTGGGATAATATGTGTCCAACATGTTTGATTTCAAAATATCTGTACTTTCTGGGTCATTCTCGGCCAAATATTCAATTTCTCCAACAGATTTTAGTACCCGATTTCTCATTGCTGCAAGGCCTAAACTTGCCAAAATTATTCTTCTTGATTTCGAGTAGAGACTTGCAGAAGATAACCTATCAGAACATTCGTAGGATCCAATTTCTCGATGCGATAACATCTTCAAACTGAAACTGTACAGCTTCTTACTGACAGTCTTCTCGTGAGAAATCTCTTCCCACATTTCCTTCAATTCTGTTTTTTCTGATTTCGTAATGTAAGACGTTACATATCGAGCAACAGCAATGGAATTGTCAGCTACATACTGTATATCCATGTTAGCGTTCCACATGGATAAAATGACTGGGTTGTAGTCATTTATATTTTTTGATTCTTCTTTTCTTTTTAGGTTGTAGGCATTCTTAGGTGATTTTCTTGTGATAGTATGTTTCACAGCTGACATAAAACTGTTTACTCTTCCATTTGAAAGAACAGGTCTAGGAAATCCAAATCGACATTTAGTGTAGTATTTATCTTTGCTCTTGTATTTCCGTCGACAGTATTTTCCACACCGATGACTTTGGAAACGTAAAACTTGCTCCTTTAACTTTTTCTCTTCTGTGCTTTTTGGTATAGCACATGTTGCATATTCTTCAATGTAAGATAACACTGCTTCATCAGTATCTGTTCCAAACTTTGGGGCATCCTTGATCCACAACAGCATATGAATATGAGGAGCACCTCTTGCCTGGTACTCTTTTCTCCAAAAGAAATCTACTACTTCTCCAAGAGGTGGATTTTTTTTATTGCAGATGAAGGACATCATAGCCTCAAATCTATGATTGAAATATCTGCAAACATTAACCGGATCCAATGAGCACAGTTCTCCTGCTGTCTTGTATTCGATGTTTTTAATGTTTGAATTTGCCTCTCGTAGAAAATCCAGTAAATCATCCCAAGCGTACTCAGCACAGCTTAGGGTAACGAACCATGTTGGTGTTCCTAAATTCCGTAACATGCATTTTAATTCACCATGGCGTCGGTACCAATATTCATTTGTCCCACGCTGACAAACCATCAGATTGATCAGTTGTGTTTCCAAATGATCATCTCGGTGCTGCACTTTCTCCATAAAATCCTTAGCAGATACATTTTGTAAATGTACTCCACTTTTTAAAATGTGATTTACTGCATAAGACAGTGCAGACAAATCACTTTCAAATAAAAGATGGAACAAATAAGGAATACTTTGTCGAAATCTGGGATCTTCAGCATATAGTCTTGTAGTCCGATACTCAGAAGCTGGAATCTGTTCCGGACGTTCATCGTATCGTCCTCCTTTTCCTTTAGGAAACAGCTGGGGAAAACATCGAGCTTCCAAGCTCTCCTCCCATACACTCACGGGAGTTCCTTTTGCTTTCTTCATCTGAAAGAGATCAATATTGTCTCCCATAACTTCTTTTGAATGAAGAGGATGTATGCTAAAATGTTCATAAATTTCTTCTTCCTTTGACTTGTCCACTTTTTCAATTTGTCCAGTTGGTGTTTCTGTGTCTTCTTGTAAATCTTCTTCTTCTTCTTCTTCTATATAAATTGATTCATACCATTTGTTATTCCTTTTCAAATACAAATTTGCTCTTTGTACTTTCCGCACATCTACCAGCTCCTGCCAAATCTTCTTATTCTTTGTGGGTACACCATTAACCAGAATAATTAATGGTTCAGTTTCCAAAGTATCCGCATCAATAGTTTCCATATTTTTTTTCAAATCCAAGGGCAAATACACCACTCTACCTTTTAAACCTCTCAGTAAATCTGAAGGAGGTAATTTACCAGTTTTGGGCTCCATACGTACTATGGTCTGGAACGGATGAACACATTGAATGAGTATAGACTCATATGTATTTAATTCAGAAAGTTCAGCAGGAATAGCATCCAATTCTAAATTATTATGTACAGCTCTGGTCGGCATTCTATTTTCCTCTAACTTGTTGTAACAGTATTTACAAATACGCTGATCTTCACCCAAATCAAAACAATTTTCAAGAAAGATATATGTGGCAAAATCCTTCCACTTATAATTATCTTCATTTTCACTCTTTCTGTAGAGATCAACATTCCTAGTTTGTTTTCTATAATGAGTTCTGCGGCAACAAATACAAGTAAAATTTGGTCTTTCATTAGAGATTATTGCAAATTTTGTTATGTGATCATTAAATGTGTTACTTACAGAGGGTTCTACATTCTCTTCCACTTCTTCCTCATTTACTGTGTCCTTCTCTGCACTGTTTTGTTCAGGACCAAAGTAACAAAACTGAATTTCATCAACAACCTTCTCTACATCTGATACCGTTCCTCGGAACAGAGCCCTATTCAATTCATTTAACTTTATTGCTGGACTTTTGGCAAAATACAACCGTCTCACAAACTTTCTCATTTCAGTATGATGAACAGCCAGCATCCTAAAATGATGGAAAACACTATTACACACTTTTCTAGATAGACAAGCCAGAGAATGACCCTGCAAACCAGTATTCTCTCTCACTCTGCATGGATCCAGACTTTGAAGCACCTTAATCTTCTGTTTTATACTTTTTTTTACTATATTCTCTTAGAAACTCACGAAATTTGTCAATAGATTCCTGACGCACAGTGCAAATACTACTACAATTCCAAGTGTACACTGGGGCTTTAGGACGTCTCCCCATAGCCTCATCCGCCATCACTTGTACCTCATCTCTTGGAACCATTATCTCCTTCTCCATTATGCAACCATTTTTCACTTCGTAAGCACGACCTCTGGTGTCAACTGCATGCAGCAAACTATTACTTTGAAAATAGCTCTCTTCATTAAAAAAAGGTTCACTACTTGAACTATGCATCCACTTTCCTAAAAACACTTTACAAAAGTTTGTTCTGTTCACTACTCTTTTCCTTTTGCTATGTGATTTCAGTACATTAACCATTTTGTCTAATGTACGCATCCTATTCAAAATTAAAAAGAATAGTTTCCTTTTTAATTCTAATGCCTTTGCTGCAATGGCTTCAATTTCTTTTTTTCTTTTATAAAACTTAGTCTTTTGCTTATATTTCTTCACATCCTTTATCAAATTGGACATAACTCTTCTCTGAAACATTTTTCTACGTATCTCTTTAAACGCTGTTTTTCTATTTATGTAAATCTTTTCAGTTGCAGAAGGTATATTTGCATTAACTAAATTCTCAATTTTTTCCTGTCCTTTTCTTTTCAAAACATTCTTTCCAGTACAGACATTTTGTAAATTTTTCCTTCTTTTGAATATATTTTTTAGAAATTGTTTTGTCTGCTTACCAGAAGATTTTTTCTTTTTCCCAACATGAGCATCTTCTACTAACTTTGGTCCTCCAGTTGTCTTCAAATATAGGTTTTTTTTGTGGGTTTTTTTAACTCTGGATTTTGTAGGCATCTTAAATTTTGTTCACTGCTCTTCAGCAATACCTGAAAAAAACAAAAAAAAAAATCCTTTATTTTATTTAAATATATTACTACATTTCTTTTCACAATAGTCACAAAACGTAATTTCTTTGCCAATTTGAAAACACACTTATTACTCTTTTTTTTGGCAAGTGATAATCACTTTTACAGACTGACACATTATAAATCCACTTGTCAGATTTTTTTAAAAGCACATGTCCAAACTGCTTTTTCAGACCACCACCATGTGTAACCTGGGTGACTGCCTACACTCCAGCAAGGGTAATCAGCCTTAGTGATGGTGAATGTATTTACATTACTGACAAACCTCAAACCCCACTCGCTTGTAAATACTGTGCATGATTCTACATGGAAAGCAGCTGCGTGTGTGCTAAGAGTCTGCTTCTGCACCAAAAAATCGCTCCCCCTTTTTCCTACTAATGCAACTGTGAAATCACCAGAGCAAAACGCAATAAATCTCTGCCTGTAATTCCTATTTGCACACAGAGTCATGTTTTCACATTAGTCACAAAACGAAATTTCTTTGCCAATTTGAAAGCACACTTACTGCTCTCTTTTTTTAGCAAGTGATAATCACTTTTACAGAATGACACATTATGAATCCACTTTTCAGATTTTTTAAAAAGCTCATGTCCAGACTGCTTTTTCAGACCACCACCATGTGTAACCTGGGTGACTGCCTACACTCCAGCAAGGGCAACCAGCCTTAGTGATGCTAAATGTATTTGCATTACAGACTGAAACCTCAAACCCCACTCGCTTGTAAATACTGTGCATGATTCTACATGGAAAACAGCTGGGTGTGTGCTATAAGTCTGCTTCTGCACCAAAAAATCGCTCCCCCTTTTTCCTACTAATGCAACTGTGAAATCACCAGAGCAAAACGCAATAAATCTCTGCCTGTAATTCCTATTTGCACACAGAGTCATGTTTTCACATTAGTCACAAAACGAAATTTCTTTGCCAATTTGAAAGCACACTTACTGCTCTTTTTTTTGGCAAGTGATAATCACTTTTACAGACTGACACAATATGAATCCACTTTTCAGATTTTTTAAAAAGCCCATGTCCAGACTACTTTTTCAGACCACCACCATGTGTATCCTGGGTGACTGCCTACACTCCAGCAAGGGCAATCAGCCTTAGTGATGCTGAATGTATTTACATTACTGACTGAAACCTCAAACCCCACTTGCTTGTAAATACTGTGCATGATTCTACATGGAAAGCAGCTGCGTGTGTGCTAAGAGTCTGCTTCTGCACCAAAAAATCGCTCCCCCTTTTTCCTACTAATGCAACTGTGAAATCACCAGAGCAAAACGCAATAAATCTCTGCCTGTAATTCCTATTTGCACACAGAGTCATGTTTTCACATTAGTCACAAAACGAAATTTCTTTGCCAATTTGAAAGCACACTTACTGCTCTTTTTTTTTGGCAAGTGATAATCACTTTTACAGACTGACACATTATGAATCCACTTTTCAGATTTTTTAAAAAGCCCATGTCCAGACTGCTTTTTCAGACCACCACCATGTGTTTCCTGTGTGACTGCCTACACTCCAGCAAGGGCAACCAGCCTTAGTGATGCTGAATGTATTTGCATTACAGACTGAAACCTCAAACCCCACTTGCTTGTAAATACTGTGCATGATTATACATGGAAAGCAGCTGGGTGTGTGCTAAGAGTCTGCTTCTGCACCAAAAAATCGCTCCCCCTTTTTCCTACTAATGCAACTGTGAAATCACCAGAGCAAAACGCAATACATCTGTGGCTGTAATTCCTATTTGCACACAGAGTCATGTTTTCACATTAGTCACAAAACGAAATTTCTTTGCCAATTTGAAAGCACACTTACTGCTCTTTTTTTTTGGCAAGTGATAATCACTTTTACAGACTGACACATTATGAATCCACTTTTCAGATTTTTTAAAAAGCCCATGTCCAGACTGTTTTTTCAGACCACCACCATGTGTATCCTGGGTGACTGTCTACACTCCAGCAAGGGCAACCTGCCTTAGTGATGCTGAATGTATTTGCATTACAGACTGAAACCTCAAACCCCACTCGCGTGTAAATACTGTGCATGATTATACATGGAAAGGAGCTGGGTGTGTGCTAAGAGTCTGCTTCTGCACCAAAAAATCGCTCCCCCTTTTTCCTACTAATGCAACTGTGAAATCACCAGAGCAAAACGCAATAAATCTCTGCCTGTAATTCCTATTTGCACACAGAGTCATGTTTTCACATTAGTCACAAAACGAAATTTCTTTGCCAATTTGAAAGCACACTTACTGCTCTTTTTTTTGGCAAGTGATAATCACTTTTACAGACTGACACATTATGAATCCACTTTTCAGATTTTTTAAAAAGCCCATGTCCAGACTGCTTTTTCAGACCACCACCATGTGTATCCTCGGTGACTGCCTACACTCCAGCAAGGGCAACCAGCCTTAGTGATGCTGAATGTATTTGCATTACAGACTGAAACCTCAAACCCCACTCGCTTGTAAATACTGTGCATGATTATACATGGAAAGGAGCTGGGTGTGTGCTAAGAGTCTGCTTCTGCACCAAAAAATCACTCCCCCTTTTTCCTACTAATGCAACTGTGAAATCACCAGAGCAAAACGCAATAAATCTCTGGCTGTAATTCCTATTTGCACACAGAGTCATGTTTTCACATTAGTCACAAAACGAAATTTCTTTGCCAATTTGAAAGCACACTTACTGCTCTTTTTTTTTGGCAAGTGATAATCACTTTTACAGACTGACACATTATGAATCCACTTTTCAGATTTTTTAAAAAGCCCATGTCCAGACTGCTTTTTCAGACCACCACCATGTGTATCCTGGGTGACTGCCTACACTCCAGCAAGGGCAACCAGCCTTAGTCATGCTGAATGTATTTGCATTACAGACTGAAACCTCAAACCCCACTCGCTTGTAAATACTGTGCATGATTATACATGGAAAGGAGCTGGGTGTGTGCTAAGAGTCTGCTCTGCACCAAAAAATCGCTCCCCCTTTTTCCTACTAATGCAAATATAAAATTACCAGAGTTGTACACAATAAATCTCTGCCTGTATTTCCCAACATCTGTAACATGGGTGACTGCCTACATTCCACCAAGGGCAACCAGCCTTAGTGATGCTGAATGTATTTGCATTACTGAGTCCAACCTCAAACCCTTAAACTATTCTTTTTTTATACCAATACACCTTAATTTATCGTGAAAACATAGTCCATATTATTTTACATGTTCCTCACATTTAAATTTCTCCCAAAACAGAAAATAATAAACACAACTTCAACAAAAAGAATTACATTTCTATTATTCATTTCTTAATTTACCATATACATCTCCTCTCAAACTCTAAACTCACCTTTAAAATTAGTTAGTTGTGAAAGAAATGTGGCACTCAAACAGCAGATTATCAGAGCCAGGATCTCTGTTCTCTACACCTCTCTCCTCTCAGCAGAACCAGATAATGGCAAAGTTTCCCTCTATTTTTCCACACATATACATGTAAGTTTCAAATCTCAGTGCTTCCCCCTTTTTTTCAAATGTAATCACACATTTCTATTGGTTGAAAACCAACCCTTTTCCAAAAGTACCCTTCCCCCAACTTGACTTCTGCCTAGTACCCTTCCCCCAACTTGACTTCTGCCTGCTACCATAGCAACAGCTCATGGAACACTGCTGTGTGGAGTTAGGTCAGAAGTTCGCCAAACAATGTTTCAATTCCACAGAGCAAGAGTGCTTGACTTTTCAAACCTTACAGCAAATCCATAGTACTGTTCTTTGGTAACACATTTTTCTGTACCAATACAAAACATGCTTCTATAAATTTACACATACAGCCTAGTTTTTAGTGTAGAATGGTATGAAACAGCCAATCAGTTCTTTTTTTTTATAAAAAAATATGTATGCCTCCATTTCCAAACTGTCTTTCATTTCTTTTTACCATTCTACTGAATTACACCTCCTGAGTGCATCCAGATCTCCTTTGAAGATGTTCACAGTGTGGATTGTAGGACACAGCTATGTCTTCTGGAGTGAAAAGTTTGCAGAGAAAACAGGTATTGTGAGAGACCTTGCTTTGCCAAATGTAGACATTAAATGGATTGGTCAGAGAGGGTTAAAGTGGCACCAATTGATGCCATTGGTGAAATCCTTCATGCAAATCCAACACCCTGACCTCATAATAGTGCACTGTGGTGGCAATGACCTAGGCACTTTGACTGGGGTAGGTCTGGAAATGCTTATGAAGGACACCTTTGCACAACTGTTTTCACGTTTCCCTAAAACTGCCTTTGTGTTTTCCAACATATGCCAAAGGCAAAAATGGAACTGGTCCAATCATTTCTGTCCGCAGATTGACAAAGCAAGAAAGCACGTCAACAAATCTGTTTCTGCTTTCCTCCGTGACTATGGTATGGGTTCCATTTACCACAACAACTTGCGTTACGACATGCAAGACATTTATAGAGGAGATGGTGTGCACTTCAATGATGAAGGGAACAGAGTCTTCCTCTTGAACCTTAGACTCTGCATCGGTACTTACTTGTAGGTACCACTAAAAAATAACTTCATAAACACAACGGCTCTTTTTAGAGCCCCCTAATATCTAAACACTTAAATCTGAATTTCATTTCTTTTTTTATTTTTTTTTTCTACCGTACGCTTACGGTAAGCTTACCGTACGCGTACCCCGCGATTTTTTTTAAAATCAATAAATGTTGTCTTTGTACTTTTCTGTCCTTCTTTGACCCCCTCACAAATGTAAGGGGGTCTGTAACTCTCCTCCTTGCCCCCTTTTCTTGTTATCACTCTTTTTTTTCTGAGTGAAACACACGAAATGGCGGCCGCCGCTTCCTGGTTTCGGCCGATTCGAATGTTTACTAAGATCTAACAGCCAATCAGAATCGCGCTCGCGCATGCCACCGTACGCGTACGGTAAGCTTACGGTAAGCGTACCGTAAGCTGGCTCAGATATATATATTGATTTAAAGGCTATTTTCTCAGAATCTACTGAACAGATTTACACCAAACCTACAAAAGGCACTTCCTTGACCTGAGGACTACCTCTCTGCCAAATTTCTAGTAATTCTGTTCAGCCGTTCGGGCTGTAGCCCTGTCTAAAGGTCCTATGGAAAAATGCATGGGAAAAACGCATTTTGGGACCCCCCTTTTATCTCAGCCCCCGCTTGACGAATCCCCCCGAGACTTTCAGGGTAGGAGCGGAGCGTAGCGCCCCACCTATTTTGAGAAATTCGCGAGGATTCGTCGACCGGCGCCAAAGTTATTCAAAATAGAATGTTGCGGATTTCCTATGGAAACAGGGTCCTAACTATAACTACCTACTGGCGACCGCCAGTAGGTAATATATATAAATATATATATATACACACACACACATATATATGTATGCAAGATAGAGAGACAACAGCATCAGCCCTCTCGATGTAAGCCATGAGGAAAGTTGTCTCAGGTGGCGGAATGGCAGGGGTGGTGGAAAGAGCCACCCATGCCACAGACTGCAATCTCAGGTAACAAAATGGTACGAGGGAGGTCCCACGCTGAAGAGTGCAGAAAGAATGCTGTGACATTATTATATTGTCTACAAAAATGTCACCCATGGTGAGTAGATATATCTGACTTTGTGGTTTATCACTCGTGGAAGGAAGCATGAGGTTATCTGCCTGATGGTGCAAGGAAATTATGCTCTATGTCCCAGCAGACCTGATTGGTGGCAGCAAGGACATGTACATCCCACTGAGTGGCACTTGGTGGCACACAAATGTAACCTAACAGCATATGAGCCTGGGCAATAGCACGTTTCACCCTGAAATGTTTCAGTGTAGTCGATGTCATTACACCATATTTTAAATAATGGGCCTTGCGCTGTCAAGTAATAGGTGTGGCAGTCCGGCAGCTCAAGGGCGCAGAACGGCATTGGACTTATAACATCCTCCCAGCAAATTCTAGGTTGACTATGTCCCCATATTAGACGGGACAAGACTTAATTCAACTTGACATAAAATGCAACAGGAGAACAGGATTAGTAGAAAATAGATAGAGAAATTTAGGGGGCACCAAAAAATACACCCAGTAGTGATAATGGTAAAAAGGTCTATTGATCTATGCAAACAGAAAGCTTTTCCAAGTTCCTGCGAATCAAGTCATCATAGCCACAGAAAACCCATATCCCACGATAACGGCCACCAGAAGAGTTGCATCATAGATGGTACTCAAGCAAAGGACCTGGACAGTCCTCTGTGAGCAGAAATATCTCCAACAGCCATCAATGTACAGAGATTGAAGGAGGTTTGAACATTGCTGATTTGAACATTGCTGGATGAACCCAGACTGATCCGGCACTACTAGGAACTGCATAAGAGGGTGAGGCCTTTGTGCAAGAATGTTGTAATGATAATTGTCTGTATAAAGCTACCTCAGTAGGGTCCTTGTTAAGTTTCTGGGGAACCATGATAATGGCCTCCATGGTTGAGTGAGGTAGAGACCCCTGGAGATTGTCTGATTACTGGAGTCTTGGAGCAAAGGTTGCAATAATGGCTTGATAAAAGTCCCTGGAAGGCCATCAGCAACGGAGGCTCTGCCACCAGGGGGACTAGCAATAATGCCTTTATTATCTTCAAGTGTGATTACGGAATTTAGGATTTCCCTGTCAAGCAGGCCAGTGCTATCTGGTCTAAATAAAGCAAAATATCTGGGTACACTCTACCAGGCATACAAGCATAAAGACGATCACAGTATTACTGAAACTCAAACAGTGTGGAAAGGTGTTCAGTAGTGATATTGCCATCCTCGCATTTGAAGATGGCAATACCAGTATGCCCACCCTCCTGACCATTGATTCAAGTCAAAGTCCTACCTGGTCTGTCCTCATCACTGAAGACATGGACCCGGAAAGCTTGGCCTAGAAACAGACCCTCCACCTCTTCTCTGTACTCTAGAAGGGACTCGTGCAACTGTGCCAAGAGAGCCGCAGCTGTAGAATAGTCATATTCAAGGTGCTTAAGCTGGGACTCCAGGCATGAGAGGTTGGCATACATTTATTTAAGGACCTCAGCAGTTGGAGATGCAAATATCCCAGAGCGTGGCATTATACTGAAATGATTATCATTCAACTCAAAGTATTCAACAATGGTAGTGCCAGCTTTTCCACAGAAGACTGCATCCCTTAACTCAGCACCATGAAGCTGTAATGTATTATACTGCGGTACAGAATTGGGACGAAAGAGGGAACATTTCACAGATGAGGTATCCGATATACTGGAAGGAAGCATTTGAACAGTATTCACACAGGACATCAGTGTCGTTGAGAGTAGGCACATGGTAAGACTGGATATGTGCCAGCACCCTTAGCTTTTGGTGCAAAGCCAATGTAAAACTAGACCGGGCTTTGTAAAATACACTACTGCATCCTTAAAGTAGGAGCTAACATTGAGAAATGTTTCAATTCTTCAAACATTCCACTCGGTGTACTGCACTTGCACAGCACACATGCAATTTGTAGAATATTTCGGAAGTTGTCAAGGCATTGGATTTTATACTGCAAGGGTATGCTGGACAGTATGCACAAATGTGCATCGTGGTGCAAAGGTTGTGCATGGTGCAATGTAGCATTATATGGTAGCGGTGCAGGAGATGAGATCAGTTTCAGGCCACTTTACTAACTATGGCTCTGCACTGCTTTCTCCCTTTAGCACAATGCAGTGCAGCAACTTGTGTTCAAGTGTCCCAGAATGGAAAGTCTGGAGTGGCTGACAGTGATGTTCGAAATCACAATAAAGTCAATGACAGTTTCTGAATATGTTGAACACAGAGATGGCACAACATCTGGAAATGGGTCTATACCAGGGATAATTATTAATTTGGGAGGTGCATCCATCAACTAGATGACTTTCAACCAGCAATAAATAGTATTGACACAGAGAAATAGGAACAACATGTGTAACAACTTTTGTATGTGGAGGAACCTACTCATGTGTTAATGGTATATATTCAGAAATGTTAAGAAGCATTTTCCCATTTCGAGGCCAAAGAGACAGCTGGGCAAAGTACGAATCTATCACGCATTATTGTTTCTTTGCTGATGGAAGAATGTGACATATCTTAAATCCTGGCTGATATGAAAAGTAACGCAGCAACTGGACCGAATGGAATCCAATTGGCAGTGTTTAAACAATGTTAATTAATGCGGCAATCCTTTGATGCCACAGTACAAAGAGATTCTTAGCACTGAAAGTATCCTGAAGCACTGTTGGGGTTCAATCTTGCCATCCCATTCACAAAAAGGGGCCCACTGATAATCCGGAAAACTATAGAACTATAGCCCTATTTGACTGTGAGGCAAACGTGCTTGATACATTGTAGCTGGGTGATGTGATGACTGGATAAACACCCTAAAAAGTCAGTGCTTTTGTCAGAATGGGTTCAGGAAAGACATTGAAACATTGTTGCCAGCTTCATTATTTAGCCAAAAAGTGATCGGCCAGAAATCTACATTATACGTGTGTTTCTTAGACTACAGTGTGGCGAAAGCTGGAATGCTCCAGAATTCCTGTTTACTGTCATACTGCACACTGACGCCTGGGTCAGAGCGAAATTGGGCAATAGAACAACACTAAGAAGATCCCCACCAACCGAGGCTGCAAACAAGGCCGAGTTTATACGCCCATTCACTTTGGCCAACCAGCTCTTTCAACCTTAAAAATCCTTCTGCCAATAGTAGGAGGGCTGCATTAACCAGGCTTCAAGTACGCAGATGACACAGCACTTTTAGACTGATCTGCATTTGGTCTCTAAAGGGCTTAAAATGGTCTTCAACAATATGACTAAGTAAATGACCTTAAGCTAAGCACAGCAAAGACCGTGAAATTTGGTACTTTCAAATGTTAGTTTGTCTGATGATTAGGTGATCAAAGGATACTCATGACCAAATTTTAACAATATCTTGAAATATGGATCGACTTAACATATAAACATCAGCGCTAAGCCATGATACACCATACACATTGTCTTCTGAACCAAATAAGGAGAATAAATAACAGGTTATATGCCCTCAGTGGTATGAGTGCACTTCAGCTATTCGGACCCATGGGTCGGATGTACTAACATTAGGAATTAAGATTTCCTATTTTGATTCTCTCTGAATCACAATTAGGAAATCAGCATTCCTAATGTATGAAATTCTCTTGAGTTTCATTGGCGATTCACAGTGAGTAGCAAATAGACCTACCTCATGCATATTAATGAGGTAGGTCCCAATTTTTGACCCACTAGGAATTGCCTTCTGAGGTTAGCCGACCACCATGTCTGTGATTGCTTTTAAATAAAGAAACCTTTTTTTTAAAAAATGCAACCTTAAAGGAAATTTAGATGTGTTTAAAAAGAAAGAAGGAAACTTTGCAGTTTCATTTTTTAAGTGTAGGCAGTGGTCTGTGGGACCACTCCGTGCTCTTAAAAAATATTTGTTTTCCATTCTCAAAGGGGAAGGGGCTGTGTTACTGAATCACAATATGTGTTTGTACATATCTAAAAGCATTTTTGAAGTCATAAATTACCACAAAAATGCCTCGTACATGTGGCTCAATGTTCGTACTAAATATCATATATAGATTCCCCACTTGGCACTGCAAGTTGCATGTAGAATTGTGTAAAATTCAGTTTGGGGCTATTTGCACAGTGTTTGGTCTACCTAAAAGCACTTAGTCATCAACTCCGCCTGGAATTTGGAATGGTCCATCTAACAACTTTAGGTAATGCTCCATTTATTAAGTACTGTTTTTGACCCATGAGCACTCATATAGGCCCTAGAAAGCTTTGATTTGGAAACAGGAACAAGACACTTCAAAATTCTTATAAAATTTGAATGGCATTTTGGAGATTTGCAGTTAAAAGAATATTAGGACTCTAAGACTGAATGCAGCCATTTTAAATCTCAAGTAAAGAATGAGGCAAGATTCTATTTCTATACAAGAAACAATTGGTCTCGCCTTTGGGACCTTATATGTATTTAGCTATGCGGCACATTTGCCTGGGTGCTGAAACATCTACTGTTCTTTAACATGGAGGGAAAGTTAGCACCAAACTGCGTGACACGCCAGGTATGGGAACACATGGAGAGAAATATTGCCTTTCAGCGGGAAATCGTATAGTCCAAAGCTTAGATTACAAGTGGGGGCCATTTAAGAGGCTCAATGTTTGTCAGCAGAAGGAGACAGGTGAGCCTTGGGTGTCTGCTGCTACATTGTCATCTTCAGAACTGTGTGGGGGCTCCTTTTTTCAATTGAGAGAAAATAAAAAAGAAGGCTAACAGTCAAACTGAGCAAAAATGAAACTTTTTTGACAATTCAAAACAATTCACTTTTGACATTACTGTGAAACACATTAATCCTAGGACAAAATAACAAAGACAAAGGAGAATTGACATGGGGTGGGGGGAGTTACAAAATCGAATGAGTGAAGGGCACAGTATGGAGGGAAAAGTTTGATGTGCAGAGTAGAGAAGGACGCCAAAAGAGGGATGAGAAAAGGAAATTTAGAAAGTGGATGATAACTCCCCAGATACAGACTAAGCAACATTTCATGAAGAGTCATAATCCACACGTATGGGCCACTTTATTGTTTCGTGCCCGGTCCTAATTTAGATCCCAATCCTATCCTGCCTTAGACTTAAACAAGAGAAGCATAGCTATATACTGGAAACATCACATTTATTATACATGTTTAACATATAAAATAAAAAAGGAAAACAAGAACAAGCCAGCTGAATGCCCCTCTTCGAAAGGTATGCAACTTCCAAGTATCTTTGCTGCAAATACGCTCCCATTACCACAGAGGTGTTACTTCTGGGCTTAGCGCTGAGAAGAACTAAATAGTGGCCAGGGAATATGGGATGACCAGCCACGGGGAGTTCCCAAATCCGACTTGTCGAATTAGGAGAAACCTGTGTTGCTGTGCAACAAAGGAATCACTTTATTTGAGTAATTCTAGATCGTGCCACAATGGCTCTCGCGGGCCTCCTGTGTGCAGTTTTACTGTACTCATCCTTGCTCTGCACACCCATCGTACCGGTCTCTACATCCTTTTATGTGAAGTCTGGTTGTGAACTAAGGGATTATGACTAGACAGGGAACGAGTGCCGCTGGGTCTCTGCCACCAGAGCCTAGACAGCCCTGTGACTGGCATTGCCCCTTTCTCTGCTGGACCCGCCCTCCCGGTACTGGACAAGGAAAGAGCCCGCCTCAGGGAGCGCAGCGCACCTGCGCAGACAATGACGCTCCTCCCAGCTTCATCCGTGGCCGCTGGAGGTCAAGTCACCCGCGGGTAACAGAGCCCATCGTAGCACAGCCCCGATGAGGCTGCGGCCGCTCACCTGTCACGACAGCGGAGATGGGGTGGGTGCGATTCTTCCCACGTATTCCTTCAATCTCACAGGGCAGGCGGCGCTCGCTATCCCGGTACCACGTGCTCGTATGGCGACCATGTTCATCCTCTTGCCACTGTCATTGAGAACCATTTCCCTGAAACCTCTGTGAATTAACCTGTATTTTGGCGCTGAGTGACTCAAGGGTTGCTTGGCAATCCTACAACCGCACCGAGTTGCCATGGGGAGAATGGTGATGTCATTAACAACAAGCATTTGCAATGCAATAGGACTTGTATTTACGCAAGAACTATTGCATTACAAACGGGAGTGGGGTGGGCGAGAAGGCATTGACTGCAGGAGTGGGGAGGCACAGGAAGACAGTAGTGCTCACAATCTAAAAAAAAACATACTGTGCAACATTCGAAGTAAAGGGGCCAGTTGCCATGGAAGGATACAAATGATGACATGGCCGTCATAAGGAGGGACTAACAAGCCTAAAACCAATCTGAAGTCAGCATTTAAGACACAGGCCAATGAAAAAGATGGATGGTGAGTGGGCGGAGCTTCCACGGAGCTTCCACTCCATACGGAATACTGCATGCCTCTCAAAGCTAGCAGCGCATGCGTGCTGCCGGTATAGGCTCGGCCTAAAAACTAGTCAGAGCACGATTACTTTTGCCTTTTTACCACAAGGTTTTATCTTCGCGTGAAACAACCTCTGTTACCATAAAATCAATTGAATCTTGGCAGTCCCTTTATACATGCACAAGCTGCAGAGGCTGTGGTTACTGTTCCAAATCAATATCACATATCATTTGTATGTGTTAATTTTTATTGAATCTTTGAAGAAAACCTTTACATTCATGTCTTCTTCGGCTTGGAATATGGAGGTGGCTTTGGCAGGATGTCTGCAGGGCACCGATCTACAGATACTCTCTCGATTGCTAGAACACTGCAATTACTGAACTTCAGAAAGTGGGCCTAGATAATCATGCACTCTCTTGTCCTCTAAGGTGCAGAACCAAGTTGAACACCATTTCTGCCTTGTATACGGTTCTTATAGAGGCCAGTAATCAGTATTGTTTAACAGTTTATGGTTTTAGGTCTAGTTAGAATATTGTTTTTGTGGAGTATATTTGTTGTCATTTTAACTTGAGAAGTAATGCACTTTGTTATGTTCTGTTATTTAGTTTTTAACGCGCTCATATTCTCGAGGGTGTCTTGGCGCTGCCTTGATGGAAAGGACAGTTATGGAGCTAAGGCTCTAACTGTTGAAGAAAAACAGTACAGCACAGAAAGTGGTTATTATTTAAAAAGCAATATTTCAAGAGCTTTACTCCTGCACGTGGCACTTTCCATGTCCCACTTAAGGATTAGATATCATCGTGTTAATAAATGATGATTATTAGTGCATTTTACTCTTGCACTAAGCACCTTACTGGCTCCAATGTGGGATTAGCTATAATCATGCAAATTACACAAATATTATTGCATATCACATCTGCATATGTTATACAACCTGTTGAGGATTCGTTATCATCCTGTACATTTATGGCAAACATTGATGCATCTTGTTTTTGCTACCAGGACCCATAGTATCAATAACCCCAAGTGCTGGGATACACTGCCCTATTTTCCAGGCCGCTGGTAATAAGGGTCATAAAGTATAAAGCCTAGGAGTTAAAAAAAAGGTAGCATAAGCAGAAAAAGTCCTAATTTCTTGGATAATCGTGTGCAGGTTAAATGTTTAACTGGGATGATACCTCTCCTCGATTTATAGAGAACAACTTACTTGGAGAAAGGGGGGGCACCATTCCTCTTTGCATTGTTGATCCTGTACGCACAACAATTGATACTTAGCTCTACAGTAAGAGAGTGTAAGATGTGTTAGTGAAGGTCATTGATGTCAAATGTAGGGCTATCAGGGCTGGATCCATTGCAGACTTTCTGGATCTCCTTGGACAATGAAACTAGGTTTTACTTAGAGGGGTGGGAAATTAAATATATCTTAAATTGATATTCTGAAAATATGAGCTGGATACAGCCATCATGCATCTATGCTACACATTATTAGTGTATAGGAATATGCTGGAGTTTTTCAAGACTATGAAACTTTGGGGCAGGCGCATTCTCCACATGCAGAAACTGAGGCAAACTAAAATTTGGAAGATAATATCAAAAATCATTACCACTGTCTAAAATGGATGGAATGGCGCCCAGTACTGTAATATGTTTTGCTTTAATGATAACATTTTCTGGGTACCTTAATTTGAAATGCAGATGTTGCAGCTGTAATGAGAGGTTCAAGACTCAACTATGTATCAGTTTTGAAAGCCCAGGTTCATATCCTTAGAGACCAGAAGGGAGGAACTCATAACATTGTCCCACAATGTGTACATATTTTTTAGCTACAGCTCTTTGGGGCTCATTCTAGTGTTAGACCTCTAAACATTGTCAGTAGTGATAATATGTGGCAGTGTGAGGAAGCGCTAGGTAGTTTTAATGCAGGTCATGTTTGAAATGCATGGAACTAAATAAGCTCTAAAAGAGGCAGATCATAGAAGTTAATAAGAATATCTTTTAAAGTTAAACACTCTGGGAAACCCCACATTTTAAGAGACAATCTGCAGAGATAAGAGATGGGAGAAAACCACCAGAGTGAGACCTGTCTTGAATGATTGCATCCAAGGTTGCAGTGGGAAAGTAAAATGTATCATCTTCCAGCAACTGAAAGAATGTTGGAAGAATGTAGACAAATATTTCAAATAAGTCAAGGGACATCAATTTAGTGACAACAGAAACATATACTGTAATAAGAGATTTGGTGAAATGAACACCGTATATATTCAGTACGTCAATGAGAGAAGCCTCCAAACTGATGACAATTCATATTCTTGGGGCCTAACTATGAGTCTGGCAGTCCAAGGACTGCCAGACTTGTGGTAGCGAGGCAGTGGTGGTCCAGTCACCACTGCACCAGGAGTCCGACCGCCACATTACAAGTTGGGTCGTCGGACCACCTTGGGTAGCTGCTGCCAATAGGGAACTACCATTCCCTGGAGCTGGCACAGCAGTCAGAGGCTGCAATATGCTTAGCCAAACTGCAGTGGCCCTGCCAAGAATATTACGTATTTCATCTCCGCCGGCGGTGACATGGAGTTTCCTCCTCAATGTAAACCCTGCCAGAGAAGAAACAAAGGGGACCCTAGAGGGCCCCATGTGCCCCCTCTGCTTGTGCATGCACGCAGGGGGGGGGGCATAACATGTGCCCCCTGTGTGTGCATGCACAAAAGTTCCTACACAGCATGGACTTTTCAGTCCATGCCATGCAGAAACCTTGTGAGGTGTTCCCAATACGGTGACATTTTCAGAGGCACTGCAGCCTTAGAAAGAGGCACCACCCTGGGAAAGCTGCACCGGCCGCCCACCAGACTACAAATAACTTGTAATCTGGCAGTTAGAAGGTGGTGAGTCTTGGATGTGCAGGGGCGCAGTGGTGGAGTACTGCCTGCCCTCGCACCGCTGAAACTTGTAAACAGGCCCTTAGTGTTCTCAATAATGCCAGTGAGCTGGACAGCCACAACATGGCCATAAGTCATGCAGTCTCAGAGACAAAAGGGGGTTAGTCAAATTGGTGGTTAATGATAAGGCTAAACTATTGTCAGACATGAGTGACTAACTATGTATAAAAAATAGTTTGTCCAAATCACATAACATCTGCTATGAGAAAGAAGTTTCATGGATCCATTGAATCCATAAAGCTCACTTCAAATTAGCATCACTATTCCAATTGAATGTCAGTGAGGATCTCTCTACAGTAAAAGCTTGCCACTTGTGCTAAATTCATATATTCAACTAATAAAGAAACCATCACACAAATGCTTTAAACAGGCAAACATGAGTGGCTCCAAAGCAAAATTCCATTCCTTCATGCACCACTATTCTCACCTGCCATGGCTTAAAGTTCTGAGGATCTGCACATGAATTGTTGGCAAAGGGACCTTCCTGTGGTTTGCAGGAAATCAAATCATGAAGGGCTTGTGCCAAGGCATAGATGGCATTATAAGCAGCAAACGTAAACTTTGCTGCAAGCACAGAAGAATCAAGCCCCTGTAGACTTTCTGTCCCAGAGCAGTGTCTCGTCCAATGTAAAGTATTTCCGGGACCTGTTTTGTTCAACTCTCCCACCCAGATGCAGCTAAAGACCTGCTCCCAGATTTTTTTTATAAATATGTCTCCAGGATTCTCAGATGGAATGATTCCATAGATAAATTCTTTAAACCCAGGAATGTCACTGTTTGGCACTGCCATCCCCAATGTGCCATTCAGCATTTTCCACAACTCTCTTGGAGAAAACAATGGAGAAGGCATCAAGCTTGTAATTCCAATCCAAACTTTGCCAGAGAAGCCAAGCACAGACACTTCCTTCAGTATAGGGAGGATATGAACATCATAGGCATAGCAGACAATCACAGTGGCTGTGGATTGAAGCAATATCCTGATGAAGCGGTCTAGGGAACCACGGCTGGGAACTGTTGGCAGGGTCTCAAAAAACTCAACACAGATCCGTCTTTTCTCTGCCTCCTCTTTCAGCATCTGGCTGCCTTGAAGACAAACATCATTGTTGGAGATCAAAATTCCAATCCATGTCCATTTAAAAATGAGCAAAAGCTGAACTAATGCCAAAGGCTGGATGTCGACACTGGTAACTGTTCGGAGGAAAGAAGGGAATTGGGTTTTGTCACTTAGGGCAGGGAGTGCAGCTCCATGACTGATCTGTTTAAGAGGAATAAAATGTGATTTTAAACTGTTCAGAGAAAAATTCTTATAATGAGAGTCAGTCATCAACACAAATTCATTAAAAAATAGTTCTATAGTTAATACATGTACAAGAATCATGCCATGGAATGTTTGTCTAGTGTATACAGCATAAGTATTATTGCTACCCCTTTCTTATGTTTGCTTCTCACCATTCATATTTTAATGAATAATGGTGCCAACACAATAACCCCTTATGAGCTTGGGTATCTAACAGAAGAAAGCTGAACTACTGAAAAGAGGAACATTTAAGCCAAGATACAGAATATAAACATGTTTGGGATGCCAAATTAGTGGCAAAAAGAATCAAAATCTGTCATTCATGTATAGGTTTTTGGAATGGAATAAGGCCAGTGAAAAATTTAAATGTAAGAAAGGCATATCAATTGATTGAATAATAAAGTAAACTGTATTTACTAATTATACAACGGGATCATCAATAAACATCTGTCATTCAGCACCAAGATACCCTTGGGTGAACGTGCGCTTCATAAATACACATGCTATGTTATGTTATGTTATGTTCAAAGTACAATAATATCCAAATATATATTGACAATACACTACAAATTGTGTACTACATGTTCCATGATTCCATTTGTCAATGCAAAGAAAACCCACACTACAGAAGTGGGCAGACCTCTCTGTTCCATCTTTTGACTCCATCATCAACACTGAGGGGCAAATGATGCAGGGGCCCCGCTGGTGCATCACGTTGCGTCATGCACCAGTGGCGCTGCCTGCTGAGTGATATTTACAAGCACAGGTAAAGTCACCCTGCGTGACTTAACCTGTGCTTGTAAATATCGCCCCTGTTCACGCAACACTCTGCGTGTTAGGGGCATGACATGGGTGTTGCTGTGGGTGTTCTCACGCAACACCCATGTCCACTGATGCATTTCCAGATTTACCAGAAATCATAAATCTGGAAATGCGTCTGAATGCTGAATTCAGGGTGGGTTTGGGTTTCTGGGTAACAATGGTAATTTTAGCGTTCAGGGTGGGTATGGGTTTTGGGGTGCCAAGGGTAATTTTAGGGTTCAGTGTGGGTATGGGTTTTGGGGTGCCAAATGGTAATTTTAGTGTCCAGGGTGTGTATGGGTTTTGGGGTGCAAAGGGTAATTTTGGGGTTCAGGGTGGGTATGGATTATGGGGTGTTAAGGGTCATTTTAGGGTTTAGGGGTTATGGGTATTGGGGTGGTAAGGGTAATTTTAGGGTTTTAGGGGGTATAGGTATTGGGCTAGTAAGGGTAATTTTAGGGTTTTAGTGGGTATTATATCTTAACCACTTTTACCAAGTTCATGCCTTTACCATGCATCCCTTTGAATTGTAATGGCATGCGTGGTAAAGGCATATGTGTGGTAAAAGTTTTCTTTTTTTTTTTTTTTATATTTTTTTATTTGCAGTAAGTACATAGTAACATCATATTAAATCATAAATCAGCACAAGAATTCAAACTTCAAGTTACAACATAGACTTCATAAATCCTTTGCCCCCTCGGGACCAACAAATGATTCTGTTCCTTCTTTCCATACGCTTCTACCTCCTCTCCTCCTCTCTTATTCTCTTATTCTGGCCTTCCTCCAGTTTGTAATGGGAGCCCAGATACTTTCCCCAAAGTCCCCTACTTTTTTCCCTTTCTGAGCATACAGCAAGATCTCTATATTATGTAGACCAAGTAATCTGGTGAGCCACATTTGAAAAGAAGGAGCTACGGTGTCTTTCCATCCTGCTGCAACAGAAATAAACACCAGGGCCTCCTCCGTTTTCCCCAGTTTTAACCTATTATCAGTGCCTAATATCATAAGGGTGGGTGACAATAAAATGTTTTGGCCTAACAGCCCCTCCCAGAATTTTTCTATTTCCCTCTGTGTTCCCACCAAGGACTCACAATCATAAAACATATGAAGCAGATCTGCCTGGCCTGCCTTGCATCTGGGACAACTATCATCTTCCCTTATCCCCCAAGCAAAGAGCTTTGCAGGCGTATGGTATAAATTAAACAAAGTTTTGTAATGCTGCGCCTTCAGGTTAGAGGAGCGAAATATTTTCTTTTGTAAAAGAAGGGCATGATCTAGATCTACATCAGGGTTTCCGAGTGGTAAAAGTTTTCGTTGTAATGGTAGGTCGTTGTAGAGGCATTGGTGTAGTAATACCCGTTTTGTAATGGCACGCATTGTATTAGTTTGCATTGTAACTTCACATATTCTTCTATGGGGCTACACCTAACATCAATTTTTGGAGCTATTACACAGCTCATACAACATAACATTGCCTAATACCACAGTTTTCTAAAATGCTTTTAAAAATTGTACAGTTACAATAGGGCAATTTTACCCTTGGCACCTCAAAAGCCAAATCTAACCTGAACCCTAAAATTATCATTGGCACAACAAAACCCAAACCCACCCTGAGCCCTAAAATTACTCTAGGCACCCCAAAACCCATACCCACCCTGAACCCTAAAATTACCCTTGACAACCCAAAAAACATGCCCAACCTAAACCCTAAAATTACCTTTGGCACCCCAAAACCCAAACTCACCCTAAACCCTATATACTCACCTTATATTTACATGTAAAACACATATACCTTTACCATTCATGCCTTTACAACACAATGTGTTGTAAAGGCCTGCATGGTAAAGGCATGTGAGTTGTAATGACATGCATTGTAATGGCATTGCATTGTGATGGTGCTTGTGTTGTAATGGCATGAGTTGTAATGGCATGAGTTGTAAAACTTTCATTGTAATGGCTATTTTCCCCTATAGAAGAAGCTATGAGGAGGTGATGGGCAACCATCCACCAAACTGTGGTTTTTGCCTGTGGGTCATGTAGATGCATGAAGCTAGTTTAGCATAGTGTGTGTGGGGGGAGGAGGAGTAGTACTTTGCATGGGCATGCATCTGTGTATCATCATTTCATTCTTTCCCAAGAGCAACCATTGTGGAAGCAGGCACACTAGTCTGTTTTGGAAACTGTGTTTATGCCTGATGTGCCTTTGTTTATTAGTAACATGATGTTAGATGTGGGTTGTACTCAGATATGCTGAGGACTGTGCTTTATTTTGTGGTATACATTGAGAAATGAAGTTGGGCTGCCTGGTGTGTAAGTTAATGACATTGGATATTCTATGGTGCAGTATGTTTTAGTGTGAGGTAATGGATATGGTGTATGGTATGGGGTGTTCACAAGAGATAGTGGTTTCTTCGTCTGGTCTGTAAGCTGTAGTTCGCTTGTGCCAAACTCTATTTACAGAAGGGTGAACCATCATGTTTCTGCCGGTGGAGCCTCTGTTGGCTCTGCTAGTGGATACCTTAGACAGTCTGCCCTATTGTTAGGGTGGACATTCTGACATACTTTATTTCCTATTCAGGACCACCAGGCAACGCCTGATGGTCCAAACAAAAGAAGAATAAAACAAATGACCCTTCCACACTGGGAAAATATTTTTAGGGTGATAGCGTCAGAAGTGTTTTGTTTTTTCAAACAACAAAGTCACTCGTTGGGAATTGAAAATCATGAGCGTTTCCTGAGTGTCTGGAGGAAACATGGCATCCTTGGAAAAACTTGCAAAGTCTTTAGAGGAGCCACAGTGGTAGTGGCTCCACCGAAAGCATTGTGATATTCAACAGGCAAGGGGTGTTCTATAAATATGACAGTCAGTAATACTCCATCAGGTGGCGTGTTAGACCTGACAGCCTTAGAGTGGTCTTCGCCCCACAATTTTGACAACCTCCTCTACTTTTTCTGACCTTGTTTTTTCTGGTTGCAGGACGCTGGGCACTTTACCACTGCTAACCAGTGCTAAAGTGCTTGTGCTCTCTCCCCTAAACATTATATCATTGATTCATCCTCAATTAGCATATTTAATTTACTTTCAAGTTCCTAGTAAAGTGGTACATCCTGTATCCATGGCCTGCAAATTAAATGCTACTAGTGGGGCTGCTGCACTGATTGTGCCACCCACTGAAGTAGCCTTTTAACCATGGCTCAGGCCTGCCACTGCAGAGCCTGTATGTGTAGTTTTACACTGTCATGTCAACCTGGTAAAATAAACCTTTTGTCAGGCCCAAACTATCCCTTTTTATGCATACAAATCATCCATATGGTAGGCTCTGAACAACACTGAGGGCAGGGTGCCCCATATTTAAAAGGCAGGGCATGTACTTTTTACATGTCCTGGTAGTGAACAACTGGCAAAATCATGTTTCACTACTAAGGCTCCCTACTAAGGTTTATCAATCCCGTAGGATACCGATGGGATTACCTTATGACATTATATAAGAATTGCCACTCTGCTAGGCTGCTGCTTTACTGGACTCTTGCCTTGCAGTGCGGCCATGTTGCCTGCTGTTCCCTTGCCTGAGTGAGAAGGACTGGACCTGAATCACTTTAGTCCAGAGTGACTCCAAGTCAAGGGTTAGCTGGCTGGCCTTCTAATCTGAAGTCTCAGGGGCATAACAGACCTCCAACCTACCTGCTTCTGCTCCCAGACTCTGGCATCTGTTTCCACTTCCAAGTGGTGCCACCCCTTTCCTAGAACCTTGGAAGTGAGGCCTAAGGTGCCTGCTTAAGCATAACCCATGCACCCTCTGCTCAACTAGTGAATCAACACTGTTACTTGGATCAGAACAGGCGCATTGCCCCTGTTGGGTGGGTCGGAACCAGCACATCGCCTCTGCTGTGTGGATAGGCCCAATGCATCACCTTCAGAACCACTACTACACAAGGTCTACACATCTCTGTTGACAGCATCCTCAAAGATGAAGCCAAATATTTTTGTTTATGGGAACTGACACATCATCACTGCTGCGCAGATCAGGACTGGCGCATCGTCCCCACTGCATGGATTGTCACTGACTCACCGCTTTGTCTGTGGCCTGCATCTTTGACATGAACACTGTCAAGATCAAGGTACTTTTGTTCAGAAGGCCTCACACAGTCCATGTTTCTAGTTCTAGCTCCATCACGGTCGGCCTGAACTTTTGCCCTGGTCTGGTTCGACCAGATATCACAAGTAAGCACTAATTGCTTCTAAGACCTATTTTTACAGTTTATTCTTTAAAATATTCATATTTGGAGCTTTCCTTATTGGATTTTTGTTGTATTGGTCCTGTTTTATTTATTAAGTTAAGTTCTATTTTTCTGACCTAGTGTGGAATTTGTTTGTGTGGTGTTTTCACTGTTTTACTGTTCGAAGCGTTGCACAGATACTTTAAACATAGCCTCTAAATGATGCCTTACTACTCTGTGCCAAACTATCAAAGAGTATTGTGGTTGCTGCATGAGTAGGGCTCAAAGACCAGTCAACCAACAACCCATCTTCTAACATGGAGGTTATGACCATCGCCCCCCGGGTGGATGGAAGGATACTTTTCATAACTCTAAATAACCCTCTAAGTTCAGGAATATCTGTGGACCACAGTCTCATGGATCATATCCTGAGTCAATCGCTATGACAGAAAATCTAAAAATGCTTCTCCAGACATGATTCCCCTCTCACAGAGCTTTATGTCTTGCCTCCTGCCACCACTCCTTCTGAAATTCCCACTCAAATTGAACCGTCACCAGTGAGATTCAACAGCGGAGAAATAAAATAAGAGGAACTGCCCTTATGTCAGTAATATGAACATTACTGGATAGAGAAGACAAAACACAGATAAAATGTTTATAATGACATCCCCTAATTGCACCAACTGATTAAGCATATTGTTCTAGCCTCCTCATAACCATGGCAGGAGTTTATGAAACTGTGCATTTTGTCATACAATTTCACAACTATATTGGCAAAAAGCAAAAATGCAGAAAGATGTGAATGCGTGCTAATGAGATAGTTATATTCCAGGGTCTCACATATACCAACGACTAATATGTATTTGCAGCAGTTAATAAGGGGCATCCCTAAACAACTGAATGTGCCTAATGTGAATCACTAGAGGCACGGCATGCTAATGCTTTCAGCACTGTCTATCTAGTGCACAGGGACCCAATGAAAAAACACCCATTGACATTCAGACAAAATAGTGGTTCGAAAATACTGATTTAAGCAAATAATGTGTCAAAAATATTGTGATGTTAGGAAAATTGTGGGACAGAATACTGAAGTTAAAAATATAATTTTTCAATCAATCAATCAATCAATCAATCAATCAATTAGTCATAAAGACAGGTCTTCTGTCCCTTTCCGATATCTATGAGAGAGGATGCTGTTCAGAGATGGAGGGTAAGGGCGTTCCAGGCCTCAGCGGCGAGATAGTAAGAGGAGCATCCTCCGCTGTGGCTTTGATGGATGCAGGGAGTGTGAGTTAGGGCGGCAGAGTGCAAGTGTCTGAAGGGTTGGTGGTAATTCAGGAAATGGTTAATGCATGCTGCTCCTTTGTTGTGGAGGGCCTTGTAGGTGTGTAGCAGCATCATTAATTGTCATATTATCTGTACGGGGAGCCAGCGGAGGTTCCCGAGGTGAGCCTCCATGTGGGTCTATTTGGGGAGGTAGAGGATGGGTCTATAGATGAGTAAATAAAGTTTTATATAGTTGAAAAAAGTATGTTTGTTCACATTACCATTGTTTATTTATTATGTTCAGTTTTCTTAGTTTATGTGTTATAAAGTGTTAGTTTTTTTATGTTAAGTATGTGCCATTATTTTTAGTGTGGGTATTTTTTGATTTTATAACATATGTAAAAAAAAGATTTTATTTCAATTTATTTCAATTTTGATATGATCTTGGACTTGTAGAACAAACTGATCAAAAGTTTGTTAAATATTAATTTCTGTATTGCTTTTTATATTAGTTTTAATGTATTAATGTGATTATAAATGATGTAAATTAAATATTTATTGTTAATTGAAATATAAATGGTAATTATTTGTTTAATTGTTCAGTGGCTAATTGCAAAATTGATCTGGATTCATGATTTTTTAAATAATTTGGATAATAACTAATTATATATTTTGTTTAGGATGTTTTTATATAATACTCAATTTTATAATATGAATATTTTTTTAAAATTTTTCATTTTTTATAGCGTTACTTGAATTTTGTTTTTTGGGGTGTTGAAATGTTAAGGTATTAGGGTGGGAAGTCTTTTATGTTTACAATTGAAAAAATGTTTTATTATAATTTTCTAGACTATTTTATCTGGTATATTTTATGTTTTTATTTCTCTTAGTTATATGAATTATAATATGTAAAAATTATATTTTATTACAAATTTGTTTCTATATATTTCACTGGTGCTCAGATTGTAGTTGGAATAGTAAATCTGACTATTTTAAAGTCCAATACGTTCCCTATTATTGCTTATATTGGCATGGCAATAGTAAATCTGACCCTTCCAAAATCAAATAATTTGCCTAATGTTGCTTAGGTCGGAGTGGAAATAGTAACTTTGATTCCTCTAAAGTCCAGCATATTCCCTACTGTTGCTAAAGTTGAAAAAAGACTAGTAAAACCGGCTTTTCTAATAGACAACATTTTCTTTACTGCTGCTTATGTTGGAGTAAAAGTAATAAATCTGAGCTCTTCAAAGACCATGTGGTCAATTACGATGTCATCCGGATAGGCGCCAAACGGGATTCGGATTCTGCTAATCCAATTCAGAACCTATGTTTCCGACCGAATAGGACTCCTTTCTGGATGATCGATTACGATGCAAAGAAACTGTTTCAGGCTGTCCGAATCGGTTCCAAATGCCATTCGGACAGACAGAGTCATTTGCAGCCAATTCGTACAGCTCTATGTGCATGGATTCTGAATGAGCGATTACAATGACCGATTTGGACAGCAGTTCCGATTCGGTTTGCCCGACATGGATCGGCTGTCGGAATCTGACCTCGGGGGCCCCACAGCAGGCCCCCCCTTCTCCTGGAGCCTTCCGAATGGGGACTGTTTGGATACCCAAGGGACCCCTCTTTGCAACCATGCACAGTACGGCAGGGTGATTGTTTTTCCCCAACAACCCCTTTTTTCAATGGTAGCCTGTGTTCTTGTTCGAAGTCAAACCGAATCATATACAGAAGCATCCGGATACATCGTAATTGGTCAGTCGGACTTGCAGAATCCAATTCGTTCTGAAACAATTCCGAAACCGATATAGTCCGAAGAGTTTCCTATAAAGATCATAATAGGCCCTCATGTGCCAAGGTCACAGTCACCTGATGTCCAGGTTTCCTGTAGGAACGATGCTGCTACTTTCACTACTCAATATTTAGGGCCTTATTTTGAGTTTGGCAGTCCAACCCCTATAGGACTGCGTCTGTCCCCACCAGTTGCCCACGGCGTTGGCAGTCCAAAGACTACCGTGCTACACCGGACCGGCAGTGTGGAAGCGTGGAGGAGGGGATCTTGTAGCAGTGCTGAGTTTTTTCACAAATATATATCGATGCCTGTGTGTGCATTTCATGTGCGTTTTGACTGCATATGCATGATATTTGTGAAAAAATACCATATAACCATAACCAGGGTTCAGTCCATATGTGGGCAGTCCTGGCAATTAGTATATGGTTCAATAAAGTACTCACCTGAAGTTCACCGTAAAGGGTCGTAATCCTCGATTTGAAGATCCTGCTGTGAAAGGGTGACCTGGAGAAAGGAAGCCATGGTGGAATCTGCCTGGAAAAAAGGAGAAAGGGGGGAGTACGCAACCCAAATCCTCTGTTTCTGTCACTTTGAAGCAGGCGGTCAGACCACCATGAACTGCTTGTGGATCAAGCAACTCGCAATACGCACAGTGGTGCAGCACCCCTGCACTGCCGATTTACAACTGTCTTTCCCCAACCATAAACTTGGAGGTTCGCTGGCGGACTCAGTGGTGGTCTTCGCAAAGCCAATCCGACCGACTCTTAATACGGTGGTAGGACCGCCGTGCTTAGCACACATTTGGACAAACACCGCTTATACAGGGGCCCAGGGACCATCAAACTCATAATAAGGCCCTTACTACCCAAGCGAGAGTGAATTAATGTGTTATGAAAGTAGTTCCCCTAGGGAAAAGGAGGTTGGAAAAGAAAAAGAGAAAGTACACATGGCTATCTTTACAGAGTTAAAAGGTGGCTAATTTATTTGCTTACTGTCTTGGTCACGGGCCTGGCATACCTGTTGTACTTTTATACGCTGTTGATCTGCCCATCAGAATTTGTCACCGTAAGCCCAACAAAACACAGAGGTTAACACATATCCTATACACACCTATTTAGCATTTATTTATCACAAAACGTCATGCTACACTTAAACCTTGTTAACTTACATAGAACTGGATCTCAAATGATTGTGCAAGGAAAAGAAGTGTTGCCAGTTGTGTTCTCTTGAGAGGTTTATTGGTTGGGAACCAAATCCTTAAAGCCTTAATTTCTCTCCAAAATATTACTCAAAGGCTACTATCCTTTGGGATGACTTCTCTAAAAATACTCTTGTTTAAATGTGTACAACCAATGAGTCCAGTTTTACTAAAGATGTTAAACTTCAATTTGAATGTCCGGTTGTTATTTAAGAGGCATTTGTACTCACATAGTTTTCTTAATGTTTTTCTTTGTTCTATAAATTCTAGAGCGAGCAGAATAGAAGCCTTGTGTTGATTCACCACCCTCCGCCTTCTGGCTGATGGTTCTTTCTGGATGGATGACTCCAAATCAAGCAGTTTCTTGAATGTTAGTCACAGTATATTTGCGGGGTTCAAGGGAAGCATGAGGAAGCCTCTATGCATGAATGGGTGCCTGCAGTGGTGAAGGGTTTGAAGCAACCACATTTTTTACTGATGCTTGCATCGGAGTGAGAAAAGTAAATCTAGCCCCTTCAGTCTTCAACAGTTTCCCTACTGTTGGTCAGGTTGGAGAGGAAGTATTTTTTTGTTTTCCCTTTCTACTTCCTCAGTTCTTCCTTTCTGCTTCTCTCTTCTGCTACTTAATTTCTAGTTTTCCAATTCCTTTCCTGTTCAGTGCCATGTTGGAGGAGCACAAAAACAACAGTTGATGGACAGAATACAGAACAATGCCATACATTCACCCCAGTACAAAAATCTGGGCCTAAATCCATCGTTTTTTGCTCACCAAGCCATTCCAGGTTGAACCCAGCCACATGCAAATCAGTCTTGACCCTGTGCCTCATGGGAACAGTCCAGCCTGAACTGCCAAGCCTGGTCCTCCCTGGACTGGAAACAAGCATCCTAGGACCGGTTTCGGGGTTTCACCCCTCTTCAGCCAGAACAGCTTGATTCAAGTGGCATGGAGAGCACGGGACTCACGTCTGAGCATGCCCGTCCTACTCGGGGTGACAAATGCAAAAACAAGAGTTGATGGACAGAATGCAGAACAATGTCATACGTTCACCCCAGTACAGAGATCTGGGCCTAAATCCATCGTTTTTTTGCTCACCATGCCATTCCAGTTTAAACCCAGCCATATGCAAATCAGTCTTGACCCTGTGCCTCATGGGGACAGTCCAGCCCGAACTGCCAAGCCAGGTCCTCCTTGGACTGGAAACAAGCATCCTAGGACCGGTTTCGGGGTTTCACCCCTCTTCAGCCAGGATAGCTTGATTCCAGTGGCATGGAGAGCACGGGACTCACGTCTGAGCATACCCGTGCAGACTTTTCTGTCCTGTCTCTAAGATAGTGGTAGTAGTAATATCAGTGTGCTAGCGTTCTCTGTGCCATTCTTTATCTAGCTCATACAGCCCCTATCTCCCAGTGATGTATAGTCTGCATCTATGCTTTGAAGAGGAAGAGAGAATTGCCCATAAAAGTGGTTTTATAAGCAAAGATCATTCATTGTAATGCAATAGTAGTTCCAAATGTAGCCTCAGAACTTAGGAAAAGGTCAACTCGATACTAGTACTATAGACGAACTGATTTAGAAAAGTACAATGGTAGTGCGTTTGCCTTTGCCTGTCAAAATCGTTTTTTGGAGATTACCTGTACTGCTAATCTACTTTTTTAATCCTCTGTACTTCTTACATCAGCACCCAAGGGCAAGAAGTGGGCATCGTTGAAGGCGGGTCAGAGTGAAGGGGAAGGGGCTGCCACCACCAGTGCCATGGCTTGTGGTAACCACCACCATCAGCACCACAGCCTATGGTTCTGCTGGCCGCAGTTAGTCCTGTTAGTATTATTTTTTACCTAACTTTTACATCTCCCCACTATTGGAATAATTTTGTCCTGTTTATGTTTTTTATACTGTCTCCCTTTTTTCAACTCCTCTTCTATCCAATCTTTGTTAAATTCTTTTTATCCCTGCATTATCATTTGTATCCATATTTAATGTTTCTGTACCTGACTTCCCCTTGTCTGTACTAGACTGTAGCTTTCTTGTGCTTTGTTAATAAGCTTTCCCTCTCCCCTTGTATGTTTTGTGGACTGGTACTGTAAGACTTAAAGAACAATTTTAGGTACTCTACTGCAAAGATTGCAGCCCAAAATTAGCTATTTTCTCTATGCCTGCATGTTGAGAATGCTTTCTTTTTCTTTCTCATGCTCACACAGTAAAACGAGAGAGTGGCCATGGTCATGATGGCCCCCCAACATTGTGTTGTGTTATCATTCATTTATACATATGCCAGCAGTTTCCATGACAGTGTAACATGGCAGGAAAGTAGTGTGAGGTCCAATTGCATTTGCCAACCAAGACCATATATCCTTCATTGACCAATGTATTCCTCTTCTTCATTGCACTTCAATGACTCAGAGTCATCACAGCTCTGCCCCTCCATTACAAAAGGTTTTTGTTTAGCTTGAGTACCTCACTTTTTTAACATGGTTAACCAACAAAATGCCGAAAGTAAGATACTGCTAACCAAACTATAATGTGGTATTGCGATAGTATTTTCTTAAAAAACATAATAAGGGGAGGTGTATCTGGCATCTAAAATGTGAAATGTTTTTTATCGCCTCACAGACCACCAGTGCCGGGGCCAGCAGCAGCATCTGTGTGCAAGACATGGTTGAGGAGGCATTTTTAGGGGAAGTCCCAGTGGTGGCAGGGATGGGTGGTGGTAAGTCACATTACTTGCTTATTGACAAATTAGTATACTCACTGTATCTGTTAAGCGAGGCAGATATGTTCCTACCCATCATCATTCATCACCTCCCTGCCAATGGCATTTCACTACCCATGACACAACTGCATCATGGTTCGATTAGGCACTGCAGTGTCGGTGGTCCAATGTGTATCTGCTTCAGTTAATGCAGCATTTACTAAGTTTTCAATGCATTTCAAACTGTAAACAAAGTATGTTTCTCAGTGCTGACTTCCTAGTACTTCACTCCTTTATTATTTCCTAAATTCTGTCCCAGATTGCCAAACAGAAATTAAAAATCCATTCTTGTCATGTGCCACATTTGTATTGGAAAGTGATTTATGTACATATATTTCACAGCTTCCATAATGGATTTAAACTTGTTCAAATTTTCCCTTTTCTCATTCATCAACTAAAGTGACTGACTAAGTCAAAGCTTAGCTCATGATGATTAGTGACATACCACTATTCTGCAGCAAAATCTCTACCTACCCAGCCTAATCCCTTTAATTTACTCTGCTGTGGAATAAGTTTCCTCTCCTTACTGCCAAGCAAATGTGTTTGTTGAAAATAATTCATGGTGGAGGGTGAGGCCAGGGAAAAAAGTGACACTAAGGGCCTTATTTCGAGTTTGGCTGATGGAATACTCTGTGATGAACATGCCATATAAAATCTATATCCCTTTCCTTTCGCTGGAATGCAGTGCATGGTTTTTCCCACAGTTTACTTATGGGAGACAAGATATCCACGTTTTATATGTGACATGTGTAACGTAGTGTTATTTTTATTCATCTGCCTCTTTGGAGTCAGGGTAGAATTGAAAGTCAGTCTGAGAAGAGCAGGGCCATTGGAATTCAAGAAAATGTGATTGTCCATTACAGTTAGTCCAGCTGCAGACTGCAGAGATTAGCAAAGTTCCCGATGCTCTAGCACATCTCCATTAATTTAGCACAACAATAATACTTGTACTGCATAGTGCATAATGCCTTGCTCATAAATGAGAGATAATTCATTTTCATTTTTCCACACAGAGTCTATTTAATATTTTTACTAGGAAATTCTTTACAAAAATAAAAATCTCTTATATTTTTTTAATCTGCTGGTATTCTGGCCTAATTCCTTGCATCCAGTCAATGCTTTTATGTGAGGCATGTGTGGGTAAAAATTGGCCCTGTGACTCTTACTAACCATACCAAATTTTCCAATGGCCCTAGGAGACCAACACAGTACTGCTACTGTGCCACTATATAATTTTAAACAAGTTTTTGCACAATTAGTTCTTTTGTTTTTTTTTCTATTTTTTTATATAGCTACTACTGTTGGTTAACCATAACCACCATCTTGTCATGAGATAGCAGCCCAGCCCCATCCAGAACGAATACTGTCGATTGGTGGCTCTGGAGGAGGCTGAGGCATCAGTTCCTCCAGCCAGCTGCCAGGTCCTCCATCATGGTCACCACATTGCTGACATAGCTGGATGCTGGGATCAACCGAACCACCACTGCCCCCCCACCCAGACCACTTCTAACGCAGCATGCTGAATGAGCCGGCGCTGCTTCACCTGGAGGTGGCAAGTCTATACCAGGAGTTGGTAAGACTTCATACCCGCATTGATGATGCCCTCTTCTGAAGTCCTTTTTTATTTTTTTACATGGTGGGAGGGACTTTTGTTGTGAGTGGGGAGGTTATACAATTATTTGATATGTATTTATTGTATTTATTTATTTTAATTTATTCGTTTTTTTGGGAGTTTTCAATTGCTATATTTTAAAAAAAAATCTCATTTGTTTAGAGTTTTCAATTGTCATTTGTTTACATTTTCCCTCCATCTACCCCTTTCCTGACATAGGTGCCTGCTGCACACCTTCATTCATTTTATAAGGATGTCATTACTTATTCTCCATTTCCCCCTGGACTGGTGGACCCCCTGCATGCCATTTGTGCACAGCCACTCACCAGTATTGGTGGTCGGAATTTGCGTAGTTGCCCTACGCAAATTATCGCAAAATTGCTCTAAATCTCCGCGAGCACGCTGAACATTCGCGAAGACGCGGAGATTTCTTTTCCCATCCGTTCGCCATGTGTTTTTGCGTGCTTGCGGGGAAATATATCTCTAACTTGCCCATGCGGTCGCTGATGGGCATGGCCATCTTGCTCATGATGCTTATTTCCTGTTCCGGGTCGAATTAGGTGTTTGCGATCGCAAACTCTCGCGGGATAGCGCGACCGGCTATCAACAATCCAACATCTTGTGGCGCACGCAAACGGATAGGAAAACTTGTCGGCGAACGCAGGGATCCGGTAAGTCGCTACCGCGCGCGCGAGAATGCATTTTTAAAGCGCAAACAAGAAAATACTTCCGCTTTCGCAGCAGACCGCGGAAGTTTCGACATCTCTGCGTTCTCTGCGGAATGCAGAAATGCCTAAACTTCGCAACTTCCACGAGCGGAACGGAAATTTTCGCTCATGCCTACTCACCAGCATTAATTTTTTAAGGACTATTCAAATTTCACAATTGCAAATGAAACAAGACTTTGGACTTTTCCTTGGACATTTCAGACATTGGTTAGGAGCGGGTTGACTTGTTTGGTGGGAGGGTCAGACTGTTGTGGGTGTTGAGGATGGGCGTGTGTGCACCTATGGTAGGCAGAGGGTTCCAGGTGAAAATTGAATCATCCTTAAAATTGTAATGCTGGTGTACAGTGCACGTATGGGAGCCAAGGGAGTCCATGGGAATTAGAATAAACATGAATGCTGGTGTATGTGTACCTATGGCAGGCAAGTGATCTAGGTGAAATTTGAATAGTCCTTAAAAAAATAATGCTGGTGAGTGGCTGTGCACATATGGCAGGCAGGGGGTCCACCAGTCCAGGGGAAAAAGGAAAATAAGTAATGACAATCCTTAGAAAATTAATGCTGGTGTGCAGCAGGCACCTATGACAGGAAGGGGGTAGATGGAGGGAAAATGTAAACAAATGAAAATTGAAAACTCTAAAAAAAATGAGATAAAAAAAATAGAAATTGAAAACTCAAGAAAACGAAAAATGTAAAATAAACATATACAATAAATACATGTAAAATAAATGTATAACCTAATTGGTGGTGTACTAGGGGACTATGAGAACCCCATTGGGAGGCAAAGAATTTAAATGAAATTCCTCAAAGACTGAGATTCTGGTGTTTGGCAAGAACCCCTCTTTTTAGTTGAACAACTGTTGGCTCCAGGAACTAGGGACGCTACCAATCTCTAGTGGTAAAGGAAAAAACCTTGTGTAGTAATCCACTCCAAAAAGTTGAGGTTAAGAATAGTTTATTCAAGAGCAGATTAACATACAGCCTCCTTCAGCATTACAATCCAGTACGTCTCACTTAGAATCTTGCTCTATCTGCGATTCCATTGCATCACAGCTACTTCAAGCAATACTCCACATTACCACATTACCACATATCTTTCCTCTTATGAAATATTAGAAACATTTGAAAAAAACACTTCATGTATATATTAAAAAATATGTGAGAAACAGGATAAAATTATTAAACTTCACATATACTAGAAAAACATTTCATGTACATATTAAAAATATATGAGGCACAACATAAAATTAATGAACTTCACAACTTTACAATACAGCGGTGACAACTCATAAATGAGATACTTTACATAAATCCCCAACACTCCACCACTTACCATCATCCAATGAAACCACTGAGCCTTTTACAGATATCACCTTGTGAGGTTGAGAACATTTACCACATCGGAGATTCCTTACTACCTGGTTCTCTTCCCCTCAAGGCTATAATAGGAGATACGCCTGTCAACGAATGAGGCGTAATTCTATGACCCCACATCCTCCTCCTTAACTCATCTCCCCATGACAAACCATTCGATAACGAGAGCTGGATGCATTCTATCACAATGCGGTTCACTCTCTCCACAAGCCCATTGGCCTGTGGATGGAACAAAGCAACTCTGCTATGAGATACCCCAAGGCTATTCAAAAAGCTACCCATTTCCGATTAAACCAGTTGAACACCATTGTCTGTCACCAGTGTTCTAGGCACTCCTTCTTCCAAAAAGACTTCCTTGAGAAATGTTATTACATTAGCAGTGGTGACTTCACCCATAGACTTACACGTAAACCACTTGCTATGGTAATCTACTAACACTACCAAATACCGATTACCACATCCAAGTTTCTCAATTGGGCCTAATATATCCAACGCTAATTTTTCCCATGGCTTTCCCGGCAACTAGTGAAATTTGCATCGTTATACATAATTCTAAACTGTGTCTATGAATGTGTGTTAACATTTTTCCTGTGTGTGTGTGTGTGTGTGTGTGCGCAGTATTTTATTAAGTAAAGTTTGCAATGATTCACGTGACGTGCCATTTATCAGACAGTAGGCCGATTCCCACAGAGTGGACTTTGTTGATGATACCTAATAGGCACCAGACGTCACTGTAGTTACATCAATGTAGGAGCCTTTGAAACAGGCAGACAAATGTGGGATTAATGGGATATCTGGGTTGCTCGGGTATGCCAGGAAGTTTGCCAGTAGCCTCTCTACTCTTTAATTTAATGCATCGTTGAGGTCTCCCGATACAGCATACTAAATCGTTAAGACATGAACATAAGGGGGTCTACAGAGAACAATGGAATCTTCCATGGATACTATATTTAATTCTAAAGACATCCCTGTAGGATTTCACCACTTTCTTACATATTTAGATGCAAGGTTGGTACATATACATGAAACAATCTGTATTGTTGTTTCCTACCCCAAATTCCCTTATCAGCACTTGAATTTCTGTGTACCTAGTAATTATATGGCAATGGGAGCTTTTTGTTATGTACATGTCCTTCAATGTTTCCAAGACCCAGCAACACCAGGGTCATTTCTTATTCTTTCTATGTTCACTGACTGAATCCAGCAGTTGTCTTTTCTATCTTGCAGTGAAGTTAAAGATACTATGTATTTGTTGATTTAGGCCCTTTTTAGCATATGATGGTCTGAACTCCCTTCCTCCAGTCAGTAGCGGAATGTAGTTTGCTGCCAGGGCCGGCCTGGCCGTAGCGGGCACCGGGCATTTCCCCGGTGGGTCACAAGGGTGGGGGCCGGTTTTGGGCCCCTGGTGGGCCGTTTTTGTTACAGGCCCGTTTTTGCAGCATGGCTGCAAAATCGCCCCTGTAATAAAAATCAACCGAAACCGGCCCTGGCTAACAGCTGAGCCGCACCCCCCAACCCCTGGGGGCAGGCCGAGCTCTTTGCCAGGGCCGGTTTTGGTTCCAAGCCCGGCCCTGTTTTTTGCCCTGGTGGAGTACAACTCGCCGTATTTACACATCGCACGGTTATATATATGCCCTCAGTACAAACTCCATCTCAGCCACTCTGCTCAGAGTGCTGAAGGTGTTCTGTGCGGCTGTCACCAAAGCATCTCTGCTGAATGCACTGATGCGATATTATGTGGTTCCCATGTTTAATGGCTCTAACACACCGCCACTTTTCTGGTTCATTGTCACCGGGCTTTTTGTGGCAGTTCCGAACATGGAAAATGTACCCCAGAATGTCTGTCCTAGAATGAGCAGATGGTATAGTTACTATGACTGACATTCTATTGTCATCAAGCCGTTGGAAAAAGATTAATGTGGGCGGAGGCAACAGAGGTTAAAGGGCAGAAATATGGCCGTTCCTCAACTCTAAACAGAATGGCGGAATTGGAAACTTGGCAAACGGGGTGCTCTTTCACATTTGCTGCAGAGTAAGCATTACCACCAACCTCTAAATAAACCATTGGGTGCTGATTTAGAGTTTTGGGAATGTGTACTTGCCCATATTTACAAGGCCACACCAAGCCACCCTGTGTGGCTTTTCATGCGATTGTAAATTTGGCCCCATTTCAAACATTGCTCTGCATGAAAGGGGCGTGCCATGGGTGTTGCTGTTGTTGTACCCATGCAGCACCCATGGCTTATGGACATTCCCAGGTTTACAAGGTTTCATAAACCTGGGAATGCGTCAGAATACTTTGTCTCCCAGGGTAGGCGTAAGACGGTCAAAACGAGGAGAAATAACTTTGTGCTCTATTTAACTATGTTAGTTATGCCCATTTTATTAGATTAAAGACTTGCCTCATACCTGAGGGACCCTGTTGACCCCGAGGACTCTGGCCATTGCCACAGCTGATGATGAGCGACTGTCTCCAATGAATCCAACCATCTTGGGTGTTGAGCAACAGATGAAGTTTGGGGTGGTCTTATTTCTACCCGAGAGCATCTGCAGCGTCATTGCAATGGGCCCGGCATCTGAACCACAGGAGTCGAAAATCTTGAATCCCAAATTTGTTTTGGGCAAAAGCTCTGCATTTCGATTGATTTCATTGGTGGCAAAGACCATGGCCAGGATAGCGAGGTAGGAATCAATAGAAGGGCTGAAGAAAGAGCAGAGAAAAAACATTTTAATTTACTTGAAATTATAGTAAGCATCTGCCTTTCTATTAAAAACTAATCCTCGGCAATAACTGTTTTTAAAGAAGATAAGTGATGGGCAAAGGCAATTGTCTTTAAAATACACAGAATGTCTAAAACTTGGGATTAGTCATTCAAATAAGTGTTATAAGTTTGTAATGTGTGTTGTGTCAAAACCATTACTACATAAAATGGAAATGGAGGAAATTGCCCTTTCAACAGTCCTGGACTTTTGTAATGGAACACAAGTAGAGCCTCAATGGGATCATCACTTCATAAAATATACTCTTGTACATACTACTTGGACAATAGTGGTGCTCATAATGATTATGCTCTGGTACGAGAAAAATCTGTGTTGAAGTTGACTGAGCGGTGCATCTATGCTCAACAAAATTAGAAGAAAACCTCGGAATAACTTGTCACATAATACTTTCCCCAATCCTCTTTCACCTCTTGGAACCAGATCTCACAGAAAATGTAGAGGAGGCACATTCATCTCTGCCTGGGGCTGATTAGGAAACTAATAATAATATTAAGTATTCATTTGTAAAAGGGTTAGTGGATGTCCGGAAGCCCACAGCCAGTGATTGAATATCACATCTGCATATTGATTCACCTCATGCCTTCCTATTGTGCCACCTGGCACACACTTCCCCTTTATATTACTCTTGCAGGTCCTTCTTCATCTCTGCTTTCTCCCTTTGTCATGAGTTTCTTTCTGATTTTCCATTGCTCCTTCTCTCCTCTTTGGGGATTGTCTCTTTCTAGCTCTGGGTCAAAGACTGTTGAGGAAAATAGAACCAAAAACTGAGCCTTGGTGGGCCCCTCCTGCAACCACCTGCTCAAGGTAAGCTCTGATAATACCCAATTTGCATAGAATACTGTCAAACAATAAGGGTCAAACAGTTACTAAATCCACTAAGATTTATTGGTCTTGATCCTGATAAGTTCCAAAGAAAGAGAAAGGAAACTGGCAAATGTATCCCAAAGACAAGAAATTGTGTAGATGCTGGTTTCCAGGCCTGAGATGTTAGCTAATGTGCAATTGAGCCCCCCTACAATAAATACCTTGTCAGGTTTGCAAAGCCTGTGTTTTCAAAAATATATGGTGCATGTACAAGATCACATGCACTAAATCAGTGCTTAAAATGTGAGAAGTTATGGTTCAGATACCTTTAAACGTGGAATTGTTCATGTTGATTTTGGAAATGACCTCTTGGTTTGATGATCATTGCTGACATTCTGTGACATTTGTTGAAACTTTACTTGAAAAGTGACTGAATTTGTGGATTTTGCAATTCTAAGTATTAAGTGTTATGGGGCTGATTTATGTTTAGACAGTTGTATTACAGTCCTTCAGGGTGACGGAGTAAATTACCCACCTGCCAAATTTAGAAATATCTGCCAGCCTGACGGACATTTCGCCCATCGACAGGAATTGCCTCAAGGCAGTTCCGTCAATGTGGAATTCTGCCTAATGAACTGGCAATGTTTCAAAACGCTTTTTTAGTTTTTCAAAAACAAAACCCCAAAGTGAGTTTTTGTTTTTGAAAAAAAAAAAGAAAAAAATGCCCCCCTTGCCATGGGAGGGCGGGCATTTTTAGTTTTTTTACTGGCGGTAACAGGCTGTAAAAATTGGTTATATGTCTGTCCATCTAAATTGGGCAGGCGGACCCAGATCTATTTCTCAGACGGTCCTTACTCCGTTGGACAATCAGAGAAGTTGGGTCCACTTGGTGACATGAGGAGTCTATGCCGTTGTCAAACTATGGTTAGCCCATCGAATTTAGGTGCGCACAGAACATGATTACCGCCAATATATAAATCAGGAATTATGACTACTAGTAACCTGCTTAATCTAAGAAATATATGTAGTGACCCGCTTCTTGCCTGCTTACCTTTTCCACCATGTTCGACCGGAGACCGGGGGGAACATTACATGCACTACAAGCTCCAGCACTAGTTGCTGCACGCAGTTGCGCATGTCACCACGCCAGGAGGCGCCATAAAATGGGCTGCGGGCTCCCATAGTGCGGGACCCGCTTTTTGCCTACTTGCCTTTTCCACCCTGTTGGAACAGAGACTGGGGAGAGCATTACAAGCACTACAAGCTCCAGCACTACTCGCGGCACGCAGCCGCTCCCATCACTGCGCCAAGAGCTGCCATAAAATCGGCCACGGTCTCCCACAGCATGTGACCTACTTCTTGCCTGCTTGCCTTTCACAGCCTTTTGGACTGGAGACTGGGGGGAGCATTCCAAGCACTACAAGCTCCAGCACTACTTGAGGCATGCAGACGCTCATGTCACCGCGGCAGGAGGTGCCATAAAATCGTCCGCAGGCTCCCGTTGTCTGTGCCCATCAGCGGCCGGTAGAGTCTGGGCCAGGCCAGGTCTCGAGACTCTCTTTATCGTACCAGGCTACCCCCATGCTACGGCTCTCATTTGGAGTGAGTCTTGAATAAGGTACATTGCACGTTTTCTTTTTATGGGGCTCTATGACTGTGATATCCCTGGTTTAATTTTTAGACCTTCTGATCTTATTCCATTACGTGCCCCTTGTGTTCCCCATTTGACTTCTGAAGATACTGTTACCTTGTACCTCAGACCATATAAGATAAAGTATCTCTTGACTGATTAGTGATGGGTAAAAGGAAAATGGCCATCAGACAAGGGGGTCTGCTAGGTACCAATGTAGCTAGGTCAGTTGGGAATATAGACTCCTTTTTAACTAAAGCGGCAAACGTCATCACGAAGGAGATAGTCCTGACTGAAGAAAGGCTCTTCATGGAGTCCAAGAAATTAGCACTGGGATCTGTGAGGGATAGAGGCATGATGAAGGCAATCAGGGACCCAGCGGGAGAAATATCCCCTTCATGCCTCTACCCGTTTCGATAGAAGGCCAAACAGTGGAGGTGGAAACATTTATTTGCACCCCTGCTGCTATCCTGACATTGGGCGATGACCCGGATTGCCTGCCCACTAAAAGAAAAAAAAACGGTGTTAATGGAGCCTTGAGAAATTTGCCGCAGACAAGAACAACCCCACCACCAGCTGATCGTGATCTGGAACTGTTGCTGGACACTCTCGTTGCAAGGCTAGAGAGCTTGACCAAAGATCTGTTAGCACCCATATTCTCAAAGCTGAAAGGGATCGAGCTGAAACTTAATTATTTTGCCTCCATATATAATAATTGTCATCCAGGGCCCGTCATAACAGCTGGGGTGAGGAGGGGTTCATGTCTGGCTTCTGGTGGCCTGACCAAAGCTCCCCAGGGGAGTAGTATCCAAGAAGCGGTGGCAGTGTCTTCAACCAGTAAATCTAACACTAATGATACATTAGGGGAGTGGATCATTGTACCTCAGGCAGCCCACATGGTAGGGCAGGAAAACATCAATGAGGGTCCACCACCCATACACTCTTTCCCCCATCCCAATACGGCCACGGCTGAAAACCATTGTATACTTGATCTTCCCCCCAATCAGCTCCCCTAGTTTATGTTTTATTATGGGTTCCTACACTCACACTAGGTACCAAGGAAACTTCTTTGGACCTTATCCATAAGACCACTCACTGGTGCAACAACAACGTGATTAACGGTCCTAAATTTTCCTCTGACATCATTATGGCCAGAAGAGTGGGTTGGCTAGGTCATGGGACTAGGAAAAACGTTGAGGGGGGCTGCATATTTGTTAATTTTAAGCATCCCATGCAGGCCAAAGCACTTGCAGGTTGCCAATATAAGGATGGCACCAAGACAAAAATCAGAACAGTCCCCTTACAGATCCTTTCAAATGACCCCTAGCAAATCCCCAATGGCAGTTGCCGTTCAAGCTGGTCAAGCCCGTTCAAGACAGAAATGTAAACCCAGTATTATCTTTGACTAATCGTTATCTACCTCTAGCCTGCCTCCAGAGCCTCGACGAAAATGACTGACTACCGTCGGAGGCAGAAATAACACAGGGCAAGAAGTCACCCAAGGCTCTTACCAAGCCACATGTACCTGCTCCTATACTCTCACTTTTGCTGGATAATCCCCCCAATCCCATTCCTACTTCAGCCATCCCTGCTGACCCTCTCATGAAAATCCTGTCCTGGAATATAGCTGGCCTCAGGTCAAACAGGGGCAATATACCTCGGGAATACTTTCTTGCTACACACCACTTTATTGCCCTACAAGAAATGTGGGAGCCCAACAATTATTTTTATTTAGATGATTTGATCACATTTTGTAAACAGGCTATCCCCTCGAACATGGGAGGAGCTAGGGAGGGTCTTCTTTTAATGTTTTCTCTTAAGCTTTCTTACCAAGCCAAACTGATTGATTGTCGATCACCCCATGTGCTAGCAGTGGAACTGTCATGTAAGAATCTTCTCTCTATGGGGCATATCAACAAGGGATTCATCTCTGCTTTTTTGGCTTTAAAAGCCAAAAAAGCAGAGATAAAACTAGCACCCTATCAACAACAGGGTGCTAACACGCAAATTGGCATGTTAGCACCCTTTTACTCTACGCTTCCCCTTGCATCTCTAATGAGATGCAAAGGGGGCGTTCCAGAGTAAAATAATAGGAGAAATGTCGCTAAGCGACATTTCTCCTATTATCAAGAATGTCGCTAACCCTGTTAGAGACAAAAAAAGCAGCGCTAACCGCGGTTAACGCTGCTTTTTTACGTCTGCTAATTTTCAGACTTAGCCATGATATCCTATGGAAGGAGGATATCATGGCTAAGTTTTCCTGTCCCTATCAACAAGGTAACGTGTGATTATCGCTGGGTTTCCAGCGATAATCACACGTTAGCCTGTTAGCGTGTAGATTTTTATCTCTATTGAGATAAGCGTTGCTAATAGCACGCTATCTCAGCGATAAAAATTCACGCTAGCCGGCGATAATTATCCTCACGCTAAGAGCGCTGAGCGATAATTATCGCCGGTTGTTGTTGATATGCCCCATAGTTAGTGGTTAATTTTTACAATTCCTTCTCCAGACCTCACGAGACTGAACATCTTCTAGCCTTAGAGGATTTTCTGGAAAGTTATGGGGAAGGAAGACAGGTTTATCATGACACGTTAATTTTAGGGGATTTTAACATCCATCATTGTTGTCTTAACTGCGTTTCCACATTAGAGGAGGGGGATGGTTCCGAAATGTCAAATCATTTTGAGCACACAGCATCTGGCACCTTTTTGGAGGTCTTCTCTCAGCCCATAATCTGTAATGCCTACAGCAAACAGACACCTCTCTCCTGGTCCCTACCTATGTAGGCAATGGTTGCTTTAGCATAATTGACCACATCATGTTATCTGCATTATTAGCGCCGGCTGTAAAAAATGTAAGTGTTACTTGGAATTGCCACAGCTATCACAATCCTCTAATACTGGATCTCCCCCTCTCGGCCGCCATAAAAGGGGGGGGGGGGTGGCGAGTCAAATCTCTAATGCTAACATTAGTACCAAACACCAAGCGCGAAGACTGAAGTGGGAAGGGATCACCCCTGAGAGTTTTTTTTAGATAATTTGTCCTCCACCTGTGCCCCGGAGATCCAAGTTTGTATGGATCCTGCCCCACAGGATAGAGACATACTTGAGGCCTTCAACAAAATCACTAAGCAGGTAGCATCCAACAAAAAACAAAATATAATGTATGTGTATTGTATGATAGCCTCTTCATAGAACATCACTTTGGAAATTGCTCAATTGAATCATTTGAATTTGCATTACACTGTCATTTATGTTTTTTTGTTGCTTAAGCACATGTTACCACCCTCAAGTACTGTGCAACTGCAGAGAACTCTAGCACCCTTTTTTCGCAATTTACCCTATAAGAAAACATCCTACATAAATACATAGGTAAAATAATACAAAATGGGAAAGCATGTTGTCAGGGGCGTTTGTAGATCTAAAGCGTTCAATGTCCTGTAACCAGTGCACTTAATAATTAAAATTGAACCTTACGTTTGGTTTAAGGCATAGAACTGAGGGAGTTAATAATTTGATAAAATGACAAATAGACCTTTAACTTTTAGATGTCCTTTGATGTTTTAAATGTGTTATATGAGGGATATTCTTGTCTTAATTTTACAGCAATTACTTATTGTGAATGAATTTTAGTAAGAGAATCAACACGTAATTTTTATCAGCATAATTATGTCCATGACCATGAGCACTTTAGACTTCAAACATAGGGTGGGACTACATTGATTGAGTTAATGCAGAAACATGGAGGAAAAACCCCATATCGCTTTCAGTGACAGAAATTCACCCATCACTATTAATGAGGGAAGATTGTGAAGTCTACTTAGTTTATTCATTTAAATCCTATGGTTGTATCGAGATGTAAACTTTGGTCTTGAAAAAAATCAAGCGGCTGCCGTGATGAAGTGGTGCAATTTCCATCAAGTATTTGGATTGCTAAATTAATTAAAACTTGAAGATGATCGATATGGTCGTAAGCAGGTAAGGCTTAAAAAGCAAAATGTCTTTGCTAACTTGGTCTTTGTTTGTTTGCCATCATTGGGTTCAGGATCAGCCAGTCCTGGAGTAAGTTTAAAACTGCGGTGTGAACACACCTTAGAGATATCCCATTGGGAAAACATATGGTTGCACAGAGGTGCGCTACTCGGACCCATGTAAAGAGCGCTCCAGGAGTGCATTTTTAAGGTATTTAAAAAATGTGGTCAGGGGACCATTTGGGCACGGACAGGCACAGACGGGTTTGCCTTTGGCACACCTTTGATATGGGAGCAGCTCACCTGCTGCATGTCTGTGCCTTCGGCATATTTTTATAGGGCATAGGGCATGGAGTTCAGAGCATGGGCCTGCACAGTTAGACCAGCTGGAGACCCAAAATGGCAGTCAGAAAAATGCACATCTAAAATGGCTGCCCATTTCTTCTCGCTCCACAAACAAAGGAGCGGGCCAGGGAATGGGAACAGTTAAAAGAAAGGCAATTCGCATTCTCCCTCTATGTCTTCCATATTAAAAGCAAGTATCAATGTAGTGCCTGAAATTGACATTTAATGAACTTTCTTATACACTGTGTGCAGGGCAGCTTCTGCCCACTAAGGTAAAATCATTTGCTGTCTGCTGTTCTCGAAGGACTCACAACAAAGTTCTACTTAGAATTCAAAATTGTGAATCTGAAAGGCTTGAATCAGTGATGATCCCAGTTTATGCTGAGAATAGGGAGTGAGGATAGTCCTTAGAACAGCCTCTTTCTAGCCTGATTTGAGAGAGAACCTGAAGCCTGTTCTTTTCTCATCGATTCATCCGCTTTGGTGTTTGTGTTGTTCAAATCAGTCAACCGTCAAGGTCTTGTTGCTTAATATGGTAAATGTGACTGTGGATTGGTAGTGTAATATTTTAAGGTATATCTAATTTGTAGATTGAATTTACGTTCTGCAACACTCCCAGGACTAGAAACAGCACGATACACATTTTATCAGGATTTGAACATCAAAAAAAATTTATGAAATACCTTTGGCAGAATCTGGGAGCTGGGATGTCCTGGAACCGTAAATTGGAAGCTGGGAAAAAGCTCTCCACATGAAAGGGCGCGATCCCCCCAAAGATGAGATCACCCTCCGTGGAGTACGCCTCCATGTTGAGGCTGGGAAGCGCACAGCGTGGTACAGGGGTGTCCAGAGCCGATGACGTGTCTGTCCACCAGTGGAGCAGCAGGACCAGGGAAATCAGTGCCATGTTGGGATGTTTGTAATTCTGCAGCAGCACTGAGCTGGAAATGGAAACAGACAGAGCATGCGCATTGGGTCACTTTTATTTGTTGTTTTTTCACAGTACTGGCACAGAGGATCAAACACTTCAGCGTGCCCATGGAGCAGTGGGTAGTAGTTCCAGCTAAACTCCTTTAAGCAGCTCATTTCTACTTTATTTAGGCTGCATGTTATCCCTGAGAAGTTCTATAAATGGGGAATGTTGACAAAGGCAATTACTTTAAGAGCTGGGTATCAATGTTCTTATTCTGCTTCCTGACCATTTCTCCTAAACAACTGGGTTGAGGTGTGTAAGAACAGGCAGGATATTGATGATATATTGGGCAATGTCAATGTAACATTTGGATTTCAGCTGCACAAGAGTTGTAATAATTTTACGTTTTCGGGTCTCACAATCAGGGCTGCCTTTAGCGCAGGTGGTGCCCTGTGCGAACATATTTTTGGTGCCTCCCGCCTTCCCCGTGACCTCCTTCTTGGAATCCCTCACTACCACCCTCCAACAGTGCCCCCTATCACTTCATAGCCCCTCTCTTATGAATGTCATTGTTAGGTCAACAATCAGCACGCATGCGCTGCATGCAAGACCTGCTGTAATCACTCCACAGGAGTGAAATTACAGTTGCTGCTTGCCATTGGCTGACAACTCAATCGCTGCTCCTTATTGGCCAGTGCTCCCGATACATCGCTTCTGTTCTTAAACCAGGAGCACCGGCCTATTACAGTGTTCTTACACCGTAGGTTTTAGATATTTATTTATGGACTCTTTTTTTTTTTTGTTCAGTTTCACAGGTCAGATATTGGACAGTATCACTTGTAGTGCTGAGACTAGTATGGATTTCTGCCTGGTATTGTGTGTACAAAGGGCGGTGGTGGCTTTGGTTGCCATGTGCATCATTCATACTTTAAGCATAGAGCTCCCGGTTTTCCGTTTAAACGGATTTATACACATAAATACAGGCGGAAAACATTTTTTCCTTTGTCTGTATTTATAAATAGACACGGAAAAATACTGAAAAACCGTCGATGTGTCAATCCGTGTCTGAGGTTCACAGGGGCTGCAGGAAGAAATTTTAAACCGGTGTCAGATTCCCCTGCACACTATTCTTCCGTCTAAATCACCCTAAGCACTCCCCTGCTGAGTGAGACTGATTTGTTTCCAGGGAGCCTCTACCGCCCTGACAGCAGCAGGCCAGGAGCGCTTATCAGCCTTTTTGAATGCACACTCTCGGCTGTTTAGGCTAAAATTAGCTGGCTCTTTCTCTGGACTCGGTGCCTGTGTGGATCGCTAGAAAGGAAAAGGAGGAAGCACCATGGGTTAGTGGGGAGGGGGCCCCAGGACACTCTAAAATCACAGCGTGGGCATTGGCCATCAAGTGTCTGGCACAGTGATGTCGTAGTAAAGTAAAGGACACTAAGGAAACTTGACACTAAGGAAACTTTCAACCTGGACAATTCGCAAAGTCGAGTGCAGGGGGCACGGAGCGATACCAGGAGGGCAAAGGTCATTATCACCGTGCGACCGGTGCCACCGCACCGGGTGCTGGCTTCCTGGGGGCGCCGTGCTTGAAAGTTTATTATGCTTTTGAAGCACCTGCTGCAGCGTTTCTTTCCCTCGGCAATTACCAGGCCTCACATAAATGTCACAATAACTCCTGTGATTAATTATCGTCCTGCAGAGAGATCAGCAGTTTGCATAGTTGAGGTTTTGACTTAGGTGAAGTTAGTGCAGAGGGTTAATATGCCTACTGCAAAGAACGTGTACCAAGTAGATTACAGAGTGCGTATGATGTAAACAGATCAGCAGGTTACTGCTTTCAAAAGAGACATCCTTTTGTTACTTGCAATTTATAACTTAAAGTCCTAATATAGAATAGTGAACTATTAACTTTCATCTCAGAACTGCATACACACTGCAAAGTATACATTATTAGAACGTTGATTAATGTTGCAAAAAGGGTTAGTTTGGCTAGAAATCGATTCTTAGTATTAAAGAGAACTCCCAACTATGCTGTTTCTTTTTCGACTCTGCGTTTGTGCTTCTCCACACCAAGCACTCTTAAACTATACTGCCTACCAGTATGGATGACATGCGACTCCTACACTTTTAGTCCTTTGTCTTATGTAACATTTCCTATACACTGATTTACACACGTATGATTGATTGTCTCTGTGCAATGTGTGTGTGATGCAAAGTGCTCGGACACCCTACACTGGTATGAGTGGCGCTATATAACTAATTCAATGCATCTGAGAGAGTGTGGTTATGGAGACTTTATCACTGTTAAAGGGTGCTAATGAGAGAATCTTTGGTGGAGGTGGTCATTGGGGGGCGCCAACAAACATTGTCGCACAGGGCGCCACCAGCACTAAAGCCGGCCCTGCCCCGAGTGACTGTGCCAACATTCATAACGCAGGGTTCTGTCCCGACCCACTCAAAAATTGTTTAAGCAGTAGGGTTTATCTGCAACACCTCTCTAGCATCACCACAAAAAAAAGAAAGTCTGGCTTGGAGTCCTACACAGTGTCGTTTTTCTACTGGAGTTCTTAATAACTTCAAACTGTTGCCAATAAGGGACAGCTTAAAGGCATAGGCAAGTAGGGCTCTCTCATTTGGTTAAGCCCCTTAGACTGGGCCTTCACGGGCAGCACTTTTATTTATCTTGAAGTGAGCAACCAGGCCCAAATCTCGGCGTCTGCTCACCATCCTGTGATCCTGGGCAAATAACTTGATTTACCGGTGCCTGTAGAAATTAGAGTGATCTTGTGTAATCAGACTCACGCTCATGTCAAGCGCTTAAATGCCTCTGGTGCATACTATACAAAACAGGCAAAAATGCACAACAATGTAAAACAAAAACGTTATTTTCATTGAGAAAAAAACCCTCCCCAAGCAAAACGTAACCATTCAAGATGAACATGATAAACATGAAGAAATGGGAGGAATTAAAGTACAATTTGCGTCTTGGTGTTTACTTACCCATCCCGTGATTCTGGGCAAATCACTTAAAGTGAAATGCCGGCTCATGTAACGGGTACAAGCAGCAAGAGGCCACTTGCACGCTGTTCCCTGGACTACTTTTGCTATGAAGTGAAGGGTGTTAACAGTTGATAAAGTTGTAGATCAGAAGTCCTAACCGGGGTTAAGCTGTACAGACCATATGGATAACTAGGACTTAGGGACTCCCTCAGTCTGTACTCTGAATAGTTTGTACTAATGTCCGGAGACCAGACGGCATAAAGGCAAAAAACAACCAGAAAGAGCCTCAATGTCGTCAAAGTCTCTTGAAATACACATGTTCTTGTCCTACAATGGCAAAGTTTTCAAGTGAATGTATTATGTTTATTTAATTTGATATATATATATATATATACATACCTATAAAAACCGAGTTCAAGTGTGTATTGTCTAATTAAATAAATGTGGAAAAATACTAGCTGTAGCGTCTTCTTTTGCTTGCAACACAAATAAATGTGGATAAATACAGAAAAATTGACCAAAAAAAAAATATGGATAAATACAGACGGAAATGTTAAAAAAATAAATACCATAAAACCGGGAGCCCTATTTAAGCAGCTAAGTCGGAGGCTTTACATTCACGTTGGGGTGCGCTCTGTCTGGAATGATGCTGTCTTATGATGGTAACTGCATTAAACACATGCATTTACCCTAACGAGGAGTGTGTCATCCGCAGCATTTACATTGCAGTGATGTAACGGGCCTTCTGGGTGGCAGGTTCAAATCGGTATACTAACTCCATTCGAACAGGGCGGTTCCATTACTAGGATCACTTTATGTTGCTGGGTGAAGTTCTCTCATGTCAGTTGAAGCTTGCCGAAACTTTAATATGGTCGCTGTTCTAATTACAAAAATGTGCTATTTTCTTTCTGCGAGAAGTGACGTTTCATTGGTGGAATGCCGGCCCAATGACACTGACCGTAGCTCCGAGCAGTGCTTCTGCCCACTCTGACCGCATGTATTTTATTGTGGGTCAAGGTATTTTTGACAATGGTGGGTGTGAGGCTGGACTGAGAATGGCGTTGACTTTAAAATGGCGTTGACTTTAACCCACTTTATATGCTTTAGAGCTTGTGGAGAGTAGAACAAATGCACATGACGAGCCTGCTTGTTTCCCTGCAGTTACACGAGGTCTGTCAGAGTGGCTTCATGTGTTTCTTAGCTTCCGTTTATGCCACTGCAGCTCGAGGCATCGGTTTTTCTTTGCACCCTTCCATATTTGCATGCTTTTGACTTTTTTGCTACCCTTTACTTTAACCGGATTCCTTGCTAGAGCTGGCTCAAATAAGGTGTTATAACAATAACAATGAAAAAATAATAAAACGTGCCTTGGTTATTATAAATTTGTTGTTGTATGCCCCACATACACACACATCCCAGGTGCAATCATTCATACATACTTCCCTCCTGTTTTACAAATTCCTCCAATGTGTATGTAGCCACCCGATGTGTACTGGGACGCTTAGGTGAGTGAGCCGATGCTTTATTTTGCAAGATGCTGGTGAAACCGCATGTCCTTACAATGTGCGGGTCCACTAGACTGCGACCTCTGGGGGCGCGCATCTTGAATTTGTTAAAGTTAGACCTCTTGGCGTTCAAAATGACAATGTTTTTTACTTTTGTTTTGTTTATATCAATGGCAATAGCGCTATGTAAATATAATTACTCCACTGCAAATAAAACAAATACGTAAAAAATATTGCCATTTTCTACGCCAACAGCTCCAACTTTAACAAATGCGAGACCTAGTGCTTGTTTTTTTAGTGCTGCCCATACCAGTGTAGGGTGTCCACCACCCTAGCAGTGCTGGGACCGGCCGCCAGTGGTGCGGCGGTCCCGCACTGGCAATTAGGATGCCATCGCCATGGCGGGGGGGGGGGGGAAATGGGAGGCGGGTGAGGAATAATGTCTGGCGGATCGCCACCGCCACCACCATGCGGGCGGTGGCGATCCGCCTGACATCCTAATAGGCCCCTTAATGTCACACGCACATTACACGAGACAATGAATCACACGTGTGTAAATCAGTCTATAGGAAATGCTCCATAACAAAATGAGGATTACAAGGTGTAAGAATCACGTCATCGCTATTTGTAGACCGTATACTTTAAGGATGTTTGGTCTGGAGAAGCACAAACTCAGGATTTATAATGTACCACAGTGGTTGGGGTTAGCTTTACTAATAATAATGTATTCCTACCCAAACAAACCCTATTCAATAAAACTATGATGTTGAATGACTAGGGAAAACATCGCGTTCTAACCTGTACTATGCAGTTTGCATACATCTCTTTGATAAGAGTTCATGTGTCACTTTTCTGTATTGGGATTTTAATGTATGAACTGCAAGTAACATAAGGATCTCTGTGACCCCACAGAGCTATCCACATTGGATACAGTTATGTCATCTTTATGGGACACATTGTTTGCAGCAGGCACATTAGCCCTCTGTGCCACTTTATGATGAGTCAAAACGGCCACTAGACAACATTCTGATCTCTCTCTAGTAGGGACCTTAATCACAAGCATCATCTTGCCATTTTTACTGGTGGCTGAAAACTGCTGGACACACAAGAAACTCTGCAGCAGGTGCTTTTAAATCAGGAGCGGCTTGTGCAGGTAAGAGCGGTGGAGTGGGGTGGGGAGGAATTCGACAGATGGTGACGAGGGAAAATTAAATAAATAGTAAATTTTCCCTTGTCAGGCTAATCCCCGACCCTGCCTCACCACCCTACTGCTCTTACATGCACGAGCCGCTCCTGTTTTAAACCCATGAGTTATTTCTGAAAACAACATCGCCTGAGCTAGGTGCCTGGTGCGACTGAACCAGTTGCACTGCCCTAAAGTCAGCCCTGCTAACATCTTTGGGTCTCACAATTATTTAGCTGGTCCTGCTCCCTCTATTGTGAGCAGACTGCTACTGGTCTGAGCAAACCACTAGTAAAAATAACACAGAGAGAAGACAATAGGAACTGGAAGTCCCAGACTTAAAGCAGAAGGAGCCAAACCGAATGAACATCTAAACAAGTTATTAGAATTTTTGACGAACATTTCCATGAGTGAAGAAGGCTGGGGACAGTGTAATCACTCGTTTGCCAAGCCACTCTCTCTTATCAATCATGAGACACTGCGGAATTTTAACAATGTATAGCAAATACTATTGGACAGCTCCAGCAATTGATTTAATGTGAATGGAAAATGTATACAGATTAACATGCACCGCCAACTGGCCTCTTGGTGCTACAAAATGGATTGTCTGGCGCTCATGAGCCTCTTTATTTTGTTCAAGTGGACAGGAATCTTGTTCCAGAGGTTAGGACCCAGAGTACTGAAGTCGTGGCCTCCACACCCGCCGCTCTTGAATTGGGGAGTAAAAAACAGAAGACAAAAATCAGAAGGGAGAGCTAGCAAAGGAGTGCATTGGGGGCCTGGCTGGCCAAGCAGTCAGCCTGAGTACCACAGACGTCCTTGGAACAGGCAGCTAATGTAGCTTTTTCAGCGCCCGTGAGACGTGGAGAACTTTCATAAATTGAACACCCTCCGAACCGCATTAATTCTAAAACCAGAAGGTGTGAGGGGCAGGCAGCCTGTGGGGCTCACCTAAAGCGGATGGTCAAAAGTTACTCTAACCCAGATGGCAGCTGCCCACTACAAGATGCTCTGTTTTACTAGAGTTCAGCCTCAGAAAGGTAGATCTGGTCTCAATAAAGAGGTGCGGTGAACAGGGAAGGGGTGCAGTACACAAATGACAGTGCATAGTACCCCAGGAGACAGATACACTGACCCAGTTTAGGTATGCAGAGAGCAATGACCTGACACGGTGACCAATAAAGGGATGCCACAGTCAAAGAAGCAAGGGATGAAGCGACCCTCGGCATGGATGCACTTCGAACTGGAGAGGGAGTCCAATGACCCAGTGAAAGAGTCGCTAACTCTCTGAATAGATGCCGCCTCGGAGAACTGCTACTGGAATGTGACAACCTGCCACAAGTCAACACAGTTCAACGGTGGCTTCATCGTATCTGCTACAGGATATGTGTGGAGATTCATAGAAACACAAATTCAAATTGCCCTCGAACCGAGCTAAAAGTTTGCATTGCGCTCTAATTGTAATAAACAATACCAATGGGTCATTCAATGCTGAGACTGAAAGAAGTGACAGGGAGGTTAAAGGCAGGCAGTGCTGTCCGTTTCAAGGCACCAGGAATCCTTGATTTTATTTAGATCCATGTAATGGTTCAAATACATGGCAGCCTTGTAAACGCGGTTTCCCATCCCAAAACAGCACTAGCTACGATTCAGCATGCTACAATGTCTGGTAAGAAAATACATCACTAGAATCATGCCTCAGGGCTTGAATGATAATTATTTAGTTAGTTAGTTAGTTATTGGATTCATAGAGTGTGACCCTAACCGCATGCGCATTGCAGCAATTTACATTAAACATGTTCGATGCAGCATTATATCAGCTAACCGACAAACACATTTTTAATTTAGCTACAACTTATCGATTGGTTGACGTTCTGTGGGAGATGAGTTTTCCACATGTCCTCACAATTTATCTTAGAGTGTGAACAAATGTGGCTAGGTGGAAATAAAAAGTAAACACAAAAGTGTTTAAAGTATAAAGTATGCTGGAGTGACCCTAAATGATTTCAGAAACCCAAACATTTATAGTTACACCATTTTAGTGACCAAGTGATGACACTAGCCTGAAAGTACAGAGGTATCACCAATGTTTTGGTTTCAGCAAATACGCTACATGGCCTTCTTCAGGATTTGCAATGTGCCATTGTGGTAGATATTAGTTTGACACTAGAAATGGCCTCAAAAGGCGCACCAGTTTGGGCAGTAATCAATCGATCTTTCATCGCTCAGCCACAACAAAATATAGGCTTAATGCCCTGTTGCTCTACAGTCATAGAGTTTACCATGAAGCATGTACTAACATACTTTCAACTTTAATAAGAAAACGATTATGTCTTTTGACAAGTAATGGGTCCCTCGATGCACTGATGGAACCACAAGCGGTCTGTCAGAGGCCACCCATATAACTGATGCCTTTGGGTTTAGTGCTCAAGGAATCCCTTCTAAGCTGGTAAGTCTCCTCAGACTTGCAGAATTGACAAGTGCGCCAGGCGCCTTGTAGCTCTCAGTCAAGGTTCCCTATGAATTTAGCATGACCTCAGTTGTAGCTGGAAAACACTTTGCTGGATGGCAGAACAGAAGTCTAAATTTACACACGTCATCCTCTACCAAACATTGATGCAAGGACCGTCCTTGTGTCTGACATTCAGAGAAGTGCATGGACTCGGCCCAGCCCCTCTACAGGACAAGTTTGTTTGTCACTCACCAATCAGGCAACTTCGATCTTCTACTGCCGGCTTACTGGTAGTCCCGAGATTTAAGCGCTCTAGGGTAGGTGGAAGGGCTTTCAGCATAGTTGCTTCCGGTATGTGGAACAAGCTCCCATTGAACTTGAGACAGTGCAATTCCCTATTAGAATTCCGCAAGGGACTCAAAACCTGGCTATATCCCAAAGCTTAATCGAGGCAGGTTCTCTATCTCGTCCTCTGTCACCCTTGATATTGGACCATCAGTCTAAGCGCCAGGATGCCCGTAGGGCGATAGTTGCGCTATACAAGTTCCACATCAATCAATCAATCAATCATTATCATCTATCAGGATTCAGCTGTTGCCGTTGTTCAACCAGTGTCAGATCAAGATTCCTGAAACCTCTTGCCAACTATGTGCAGAAATCTTGAAATACATAGAAGAATCTACTATGGAAATATTTGGGACTCCTTACCGGTTGTAACAGTAGGTCATCCAGTGGCTATATGTAGTTAGCTCTTCAATGAGTGGTGTGGATGCTTAGCAGAGAGATAGGGGTGGATATAGGAAGAAGCCCTTCTCACCAGTAATGGAAGCCTCTGTTGGCACTGGTCAGGAGAGATCTTTTATTCTAAGTCCCCCCCCCTCCCCCCTTCTGTGCACAGGCAGCTGATTGCAGTGACATCTTGTCATGTTCCCTTGACAGCCCCTCCTACTTCTAGACCCTAACGACATGATCTCTTCTCATAATTGTTAGGTAATTGTTGGACAAAATACAAAGTAACAATTATGATTAAATTGCAGTCTTTGAAGATGTGTTTTGCAAATGAGAGCTGCACAGTGATTTGTGTAAAATATCAATAGGTTGTGGCATCACTTCCTCTAAACCATATTTTCTACTGTGAAGCTACCCAACAGCTTAATTAACCCATGCTGGCTCCACACCAGGTCTGTCCTTCAGGATGGGCGTGCAGTATTCAGGGTTTCAGTGAGGTATTTATTATTAATTCTCCGATAATTTAAAACCATCACTTTCTTCTTTGTAGAACCCTGCAGGTTCTTTTCTTAGACCGTGCTATATTAAGACTTGCCACATATCAAGATTAGCAAGATTATCCAGGATTAGTGTCTACCAGTAAAGCATATGGATACCTGCAGGTCACTGTGATGTCAGTGAACCAGCTGTGTTCATCTCTGCCTCTCTCTAGCAGTAAGTCAATGCTTACTTTCTGAATTACCTCTTTACATCTTGCTGCTCTGATGTGCGTTGTCTCCTCATCCACTATGTCAGCCAATGACACAAACTAAATGGTTTCTTGGAGTGTCAATCACATTGTTTCTGCCCAGTCTCTATCTGCATAGTTCATACATTATCCCAGTTGCTGCCAATAATGTAGTGCTCTCTAAATGTTCCTGCCATCTTAATTCCTGCTTGCCTAGGGCTATGCAGACCTTTCTAGCACTGTTGCAGTCAAATAAAATTCCTTATAAAGTGGCCACCAAGGAATACTTTTAGGATTTTTTAAAGCTAATTTCTGTCTCTCCATAGGAGGTGTTAAGATTCAGCCCATTTAGAGGACATGATTGGTTCCGTGCACATTTCTGTGACAGTTTGCTCAAGTCAAAGACTGACATCTATCAGCATTTAGGCCCTAATTCCAACTACGGTGGTCTAGCAATGGTTCAGTCCATCTGCATCGTATCGGGGAGTAGGACCGCCCGCCTACAAGATGGCGGTCCCATAGGGGTAATTACAATGCAAAAACAGGACATTTTACAGATCCCTGCACTACGTGGTAGGCACCAAGTGGTGCCTGCCACATGGTACAGGGATATGTAGGTGGGCATCATAGGAGCCCCCGAACACCCACAACCAAGGGTTAGGGGGGCCCGCTACAGACCCCCAATGTCCCTTTACGCCAGCCTTTTCATGGTGGGTAACCTGCCATGAAACAACTGGTGAAAAGTGACATCGTAATCCCTATGGCGGTGCCTGGTAGGCATTGTAGGGACTATGAGCCCCTCTGCTGCACTGGTGGGCTCAGGGAGGCGGTCAAATGCATTGCAGTTGGTCTTTACGATCGCCACACGTCCGCCTGCCATCATAATATGACAACCGGTAAAGTTAGTTACGATGGTGGGGAGACCCCCACCGACAGCCTGTTGGTGGCGGTCGCCCTGCCATTGTACCCAGCCCCTTAGTGTATTGGGACCGGGTGTGGGCGTTTGCCAGCACCATTAAGATTGCTTGAAGGGCACATTTGGTGCCCTCCATGCATATTCCAGTTCAGGCTCCCACTCTGGCACGAAACTGGACAAAGGACATTGGAGCATCCACCCCACTGTCCAGCCCCTCCTGTGGGAGGAGCCCCTGAATCGTCCCAGCCCTTTCCTTTGAGTACTTAAGGGCTACCTGTGGGAGGGTCCCTATATTTGTCATAAGACAAGATTCAGATCTGAACTCACTTCATCTTCGAACATCTGGGCACTCTGGCCTTCACTGTACTTCGCTCTGGACACCAAGACTGCAACTGGGAATATTCCTGCTGCTCCTGGTCTTGTCGCCCTGCCAGACTTTCTGCAATGTCTGTTCTCCATACAGGTTCCTCACAAGGCCTGTGGACATCCAAGACACGTGAAGGAATCTTCCTTGAAGTGAAGGAGTCACTTCCTTGCATCTGCAGGCACCGCAACCCAGCAGCCTGGTATGGACAGGTGGGGCCTCTACAACTCCTTTGAGGCCAGAACTGTCTTCCTAGCAAGTTGGAGGCCAGTTTCCCTCATCGGAACCGCTGGAGCAGCACCCCTGTGAACCACGTTGACTTGCTGTTGCCAAGGCTTGTTGACTCTCTTCACCCGAGATCTTCGTGCTCCAAGAAGCTCCAGGCTCAAGCATCTCCTCCAACCAAGAACCTTGCCTGCACCTAATCCTTTGCACCATGGGCTTTCATCTGGTGAGCTGCTTGAGGTCCTCTTGCGACTCCTGTGCCTTTGGCCTGTGGGTCCTCTTAAGGGTCTTCTTTGGCTCTAGTGGGCTCCCGTGCTTGCTCGGGCCTGCTCTGAATTACCTGCTCATGGTGAGTCACTTGGGCCTTGCTGGTTCCGACATTGCACCTTGTTCTTCAACAACGCTGTTTGCCTCTGCCAAGGCTTATTGGTGCCCCTACGGGGTACTGACACCTTGGCTCTCAACATCAGATGTGGGACAGCTCATGAATGGTTCTTGGTTTTTGTCAGTGATGCCTGGTCCGTATAGCTGCAACTTCAAGGGCACGTCAACTCTCCTGCATTCCTGACATCAGTGGGTATTCGTCTGCAATCCAGAGTGGCATTGACTCCGTCCACTCTGCTTGCAGGTACATTTCACCTTAAATCCACTTTTGGGTTCCACTGGACTCTTCTCACCTTCTTCATCAGCGGCATCTTCCTGAAGTCCTCCATTGTGGTCTACAGCGGTTTCCAACGCCACTTCGCAACTATGCACCTGGCTTCCCTGGTGTAGGTATCCCAATCCTGGGTTATCCACGGGTGGGGTGGCTCTCCAACCATCCATCTTCCATGGGGTTTGTTCAGGGTCTGCTGCGAAGGGACCTTCTTCCTTAAAATTGCGACTGCGACTTACACATTGACTTGCATTCAGCCTGGCAAATCCTTGGGGGCTTTTTTTCCTGTTGTCCTGAGGTGATTCAGTGGTCCCCCCGGTGTGACAGGTGACTGTACCCACAGATGTGTATGAGTTGAGCGGACCTGTGGTGAGAGTGTCCAAATGATGTGTACGACCTCATGGACATTGATGTGTGTGAATCTTCCTTTACATGTGGGTGAGTGTCTATGTGAAGTGTTGCGCCACACCTGCATGGACCTTGAGGAGGGACCCAGCGACAGTGCCGCCAGTGCTGTGGAGTCAGCAGGAGCCAGTGGCACGGAGGGCGAGGGGAGTCAGTCGGCGGACATGTCTGGAGGCGAGAGCATCTACGACGCTGACGGGTCCGAGGCTGAACTTCCAGAGGAGGCAGAGGATGCCCCAACAACTGCCAGCATCCCACCATCTGTACCCGCCTCCTCAATTGACATCTCCGCTCTCCCAGTTGCTCCCGTCCCTTCTGTCATGCAGGGTCCCACTGTGTCTCCTTCGGACCAGGCACCGCACCCCCTGCCCCTGTCACCCCTGCTGCCCTCAGTGAAGAGTCTGTGGACACACTGCGCCAGTTGCAGGTTGGTCAGGCATCAGTGCTGCATGTCCTCCATGGGGACAGTATCAGACCACAGGAGGTAGCCCATAAACCACAGTGAGACTGGGGCAGTACATGATATCTAACAACAATGTCTCAACGTGGGATTCATTGGGAGGACAAGTTATTCCAAAGTGAGACGTATCTTAAAGTATCGGAGGAATGAATCCATATAGAGAAGACACAGGGAGACCAAGAATGTAGGAAAGAAATGTATTTTCAACACATGATGAACATATTACGTCATATGTACATATCATATAGGTTAACAGCACTGCGTGACACTTAGTGAAAGTGTAACCGAAAAAATACTGCGCACAAGTGCTCATGGAATTTGTGACGGGCGCAAGTGACACATGAAGTGGTATATACAGCGGTGAAAAGGCGCAACAGGAAGAACAATGGTGCTTTAAATATGCCGGAGTCAGGGCATTTACACAGTCAATGTATGGAATTTTAAGGAGCAATAGAGCAAATGCCCATGTTACAAATGCGCCAAAAGTAACGCTGTTGAAGTCGACGGCGTTTCGGCCTGTAACACTCTAGGCCATCATCAGGACTGGTTACACATATTTAGAGCAGTGCTAGGGTAAAGGAGAAACAAATCTCAAAGGAAGAACTCGATTTCAAATGGACCAAAGAAGGAAAAAGGGGGGAAAGTAGTGCACAAGAGTGATGGCCAAAGACGACGCAAGGCGGCCATATGTGAAGGACTACTGAGCGGCCATGGGTGAAGGGACAAAGGGAAAGGACAAAGGGACAGTTGTTGGAGAATCGGTCGTGGTGCTTGGAAACAAAAGCAAGTTACTCACAAATACGCAGAATGGACGCAAAGTTGACCGAATAGGAGAGTGAGATCAAGCCTCGTGAAATGTCCCAACGAAAAGCTACTAGATAAAGGGATAGTTATGGAAGAATGAGTCGGGGTGTCTGGAATAAGTGACGTGATCAAGTTACTTATACATGTCCAAATTGGGCGAAAGGTGAAAAAGGGGGGTGACATTTTTGTGGTGGCCGAATTAGAGAGTGAGAACAAGCCTCGTGAAATGTTCTAGTAAATGTGACAATGAATGGGCGGAGAGGGGAACTGGTTGCCTCCGAAGCGATTTGGAGAAGTGAACGGATGAGGCAGGAGGGTGAGTAAACAAGAACTGACAGCGGGCGGACCACAGGAAATGTCCGAGGACAAAAACTTACTCGCACGGAACAAGAGGCCGAACCAAACGGCAGGGAAGGACCTCGTGGGGATTCAGGCAGGTCCGTGGTGGTCCCAACTGGAGCTGGGAAAGAAGGCAAAGGGTGAGGGGAAGGGCAGGAGGGAAACAATCAAAGGAGAAGGAGCTTGCTCCCTGTGTCTTCTCTATATGGAGTCATTCCTCCGATACTTTAAGATACGTCTCACTTTGGAATAACTTGTCCTCCCAATGAATCCCACGTTGAGACATTGTTGTTAGATAGCATGTCCTCCATGGACACACTCAACTGCTCACACAGTTGGTGTCGTTCGTGGAGGGCATGTCATCAATGATTTCTGAGCAATGCAGATTCTGCGGTCCATGGACTCTTCAATGACGGAAGCAGTTTCTCTCCTGCGGCGCTCCATCCCCCCCCACCCCACACCCATCCACACTGCCCTCTCCCATGCCTGCCCAACGCACACACAGACAGTCACGGGCTCGCACCCCAACAGACACATCCCGCACACCCCCAAGTAAGGCACTGCGCACACCTCCTGGCACGCACACTCAGGGGGATGTAGGCACACCCACATTGTCTGGGGGCAAACGACAGACACACAGCCACAGTCAGAGTCCGCAGATCTCACAACCCACTCCCTCCAAAACAACTCCCCTTAGCTCCCCTGCCAAACTGTCACCCAAAGAACTCTACATGGGTGGGCTCGCCCTCACCCCCACTGTGACACCACCCCGCAAGCAGGCGAGGAAGTCCCCGGGCAGGGGAGTTGAGTCCCCCCCATGTCCATCCCCTCCCCCATGAGCGCTGCACCCCATCCCTCGGCTACCCCCCCTCCGTTGGCCCTGGGGTCTCTTCAGGTGCAGGGGTTACTCTGGACGCCCTGGCAGCAGTGTGCAGCGCCGAGCTCACCTCCACCTTTGGCGCTACCCCACCCCCTGTGGTGGAGACGTCCAGCCCTGCACCCACCACACCTACCCAACCCCCTCCTGTCCCTGTGGTTCCTGGTCCTGCCACAGATGATTTCTATCGTCCAGCCTCCTCGATTCTTAACAGCATTTAAATATCGGCTCCTGAAGAATTTCTCCCGGAAGCCTTTTTGCCCCTACTCGGATGATGCTACCCAGTCATCACCCTCATCGTTGCTAAACTACCCACGGTAAGAACGTCCGTGTGTGCTACTCGGATTCCCTGTGTGGCTATTTTAATCTGGCCCCGCTCTCTATACTCTACCTCTCAACGCTGTTATTCGGCCTTTGTCTGAAGTGAAACACGCGTAGTAATTACTGCCCACGTTATCGACCTTCACGCTGACCTCTAACCACTATGCTCTTTTTATCTTGTTCCCAGACACTTACATGTAGAGACAGAACATACAGTCAGCCTCATTTTGCTATATATATACATCTTATTTAGCTGTCCATATAATATTTTTTACCATCTTATGCTGTTCGTTTTCTATCACGCGCTCTGTTCCAATATGACCGCCGTGTTTTGTTCTAATGAAATACCCTTGGCTGAAGTCCTTTTTCGATTTTTAGATCTATGCTCGCTCACGCGAGATTTCCTACCGTCCAGCCTCCCCGACGCTCAACAGCATTTAAATATCGGCTCCCGAAGAAACTCATCCGGAAGCCTTTTTGCCTCTACTCAGATGATGCTATCTGGTCATCTTCCTCATCGCTGTTAAATTACCCACGGTAAGAACGTCCATGCGCGCCACCTGGATTCCCTGAGTGGCTATTCTAATCTGGCCCCGCTTTCCATACTCTATCTTTTAGCACTGTTATTCGGCCTTTGACTGAAGGGAAATGCTCGTAGTTATTACTGCCCACGTTATCGACCCCCGCGTTGATCCTTAACTACTGTGCTCTCTCCCAGTGCGTGCTAAGTTCTTTTACCCTGTACACATATATGAAGAGGCAGAGCCAACAGTCAGCCTCATTTTGTTATATATACACACCTTATCTCGTTGTCTATATAATATTTTTTACTATCTTATGCTGTCCGTTTTTTGCAGGAATTAGTTCATTCCCCTGTCCGGTGTATTCGACAGACGCATCTAACACTGTTATTGGAACTACCATTTGGCGCTTTTGGCCCCTCACGCTGGATACTCGCCGTGATGTTGTTGTATGATGAACAAACCCTGAGCTTGCTGCCCTATTAACTTCTCGGGTAAGCTCTGCCTCTCTTAGCAGCTACTGCGACCCTAATCGCAGCTTCTTTCATGATCCCTATCCTGACTCTATCCCCTTTATGTGTATTTCCTTGCTACAGAATCGCTCTGTTGAGCCCCCCTGAGGCCCCAAAAAATTTCCATCCCTAGAGTAGAGGGCTATCTTTAGCCACCTACCTGATTTAAAGGTATTGATTTCTCTCGATATGTAACAGTTGTAACCTACCACATTGTTTTACTTTTCTTTTTCTTTTTCATTCTAGGCATTTCCTTGACAACCTTTGCACCCTTGTGTCATTCTTACTTTTTACTGCAAGGGTGATATATTGTACTTTGTTATTTTTCTTGTTTATCTGGACTCACCTCCTCTGAGAAGTTTGTTCTCGGTGCACCTCGGTTTTATCTAATTGGACTATCTTGCGACTATCCTTCCATTTGTATCTGAACCCTACCCTGACTGACACTGATTCCAGACTATTTCAAGTTAGTCCTCTGGACCTTTAGGTTATTATCTTAATCTTTGATTGTATTGATTGACGTTGATTTATGATGTATCAAATCACAGATTTAATTTATGTGTTTCTTAAGTATTTTCTCTCTCTTTTGTATCATTTTGATTGTATTCTAGGTGTCTATTGTGTGTCTCACACGTTTGTTACCACCTGTGCCCTGATGAAGGTGTAGCCCCTCGTGGGCCCAACACCGAAACGTGCGTTGGCTTTTATTATCTCGTGCCTACCTGAAGACCCCATCTGTCCTTAAGAATTGGGAGAGCACAAGTTTTTTGGAATTATTATTTTGTGAAATTGTTAACCTTCCAATATTGATGGTTTTAACCCATGTATGAAATAATTTGGTTTTTTGAAATTATGTGTTTGTCGAGTAAATTAGTATTTTGTGGGAATGAATGTGTGTTTGGATGTCTAGTGTGGGACCTATACATGTTTGCATCATGCAATTTATCATTTATTCTTTGTTCTCAATGACCATTATCTTGACTCTTTATATTTAAATAAACTGATTTTGATAATCCTTTATCCTACGTCGTTTTGCTCCCTTGTGTCAGTCACGATTTGTGGTTGTCTATTTAATCCAGACCCAGCTTTGGGCTTATTTATATCTCTTTGCTGTAGGCAGTTGGTAATTTCTATTGATACTTTGATTTCTGCCACAGATGATGCCCCACCCCAGTCGACAAACCTTAGGGTTACTTTGTGCAGGCAAGGTAGGGGTGGACACAGTCCCCTACATCCACCCTTGGACTATAACAAAGGACTGGCCATTGGCCTTTGTAGATAGTGTATTCTTAATTTATTATTTTAGTGTGCTGAATAAAGCCTTTTCTTTTACTTTCAACACTATTGCATTTCAGGTACTTGATGTTGGTGATGGGGCTCCTGGAGTTGTTGTTCGGGTTATGTGTTAGGCTTCTGAGAAATGTTTTTCTATGATGGTCATGAGGTGGACCATGGTATCTGTGTGCCATCACAATGTCTCTGCAAAGAAGCATTGGTAGTGTGTGTTCCTTTCTTGGATACATTGTCCCAAGGAGTGTTCCTTCCACTGTGGCACATGACATCTTCCCTGAAAACAGTTGCACAACTGTTGTGCTGACCTGTGTCAACATTTCCTTTGTTGGTGACGGATCCCTTCAACAATGGCCATGCCTGTTCACCAATGTCTCCTGCTGAATCGTCTGTGCCATTCTTGCTAGTCACTGTACTTGTGTTTTGGATATGTAGGAATGCCTTCAGGGACAAATTGTCCCTTTTCAGCACTATGCATGTGTGTATTCACGGCCTACCACACAAATGGTACTTGTTATGCAGGGTATTTGGGCACCTGACTCACAATTGTGGGCATTGTATCTGGTGGAATTGAACCCTATTCCTTCCATGAGAGACAACATCTTGGTGGCTGGACCAGCACCTGGACATTCCTATCAGTCCTGGGATGTGCGTGACAGTGTGTGTTCCCTTTGGCTATCTTAGTTTTGTATGCAGTTACATGACTATACACTCTGTTGGCATGAACTCTGGGTGTGTATTGTGCTGCATCCGCCATGGGTGGGTATGCATGTGTTATATGTCCTCACACCCACATGTGGTGTGTCATGCAGTGTGTGTAAGACATCCATCCTCCTGGGAGTGGGACACTGCTGGGAGTCCTCTGCACACACCCCGCATATGTCTGCCCACTGCTGGGAGTCCTCTGCGCCCACCCCTCATATGTCTGGACGCTGCTGGTAGTGATATGCACCCACCCCTCATATGTCTGTCCACTGCTGAGAGTCCTCTGCACCCACCCCTCATATGTCTGTCCACCACTGGGAGTCCTCTGCACCCACCCCTCATATGTCTGTCCACTGCTGGTAGTGATATGCACCCACCCCGCATATGTCTGTCCACTGCTGGGAGTCCTCTGCACCCACCCCTCATATGTCTGTCCACTGCTGGGAGTCCTCTGCACCCACCCCTCATATGTCTGTCCACTGCTGGTAGTGATATGCCCCCAACCTGCATATGTCTGTCCACTGCTGGGAGTCCTCTGCACCCACCCCTCATATGTCTGTCCACTGCTGGGAGTCCTCTCCACCCAACCCTCATATGTCCGGACGCTGCTAGTAGTGATATGCACCCACCCCTCATATGTCTGTCCACTGCTGGGAGTCCTCTGCACCCACCCCTCATATGTCTGAACGCTGCTGGGAGTCCTCTGCACTCACCCCTCATATGTCTGTCTACTGCTGGTAGTGATATGCACCAACCCCTCACATGTCTGTCCACTGCTGGGAGTCCTCTGCACCCACCCCTCATATGTCTGGACGCTGCTGGGAGTCATATGCACCCACCCACGCAACCCCTTGGGCCTGTACACTGCTGGCCTGGACCTACACACACACCAATATGAAGGTGGCCAGTCCTCTAGGCCCACATTCCTGGCGTGTGTACGCATCCTATCCCAAATTTACTGCTGCCGTAACGGGGTACGTGTGGTACGCACCGTACCCACGCATTCATGCATGTGTACGGTCCGTACCTGAGTTGTAATGGTGCCGTAGGTGTACGTGTGGTACGCACCGTACCCACGCATTCATGCGTGGGTACGGTCTGTACCTGAGTTGGCATGGTGCCGTAGGGGTACGTGTGGTACGCACTGTACCCACGCATTCATGCGTGGGTACAGTCCGTACCTGAGTTGGCATGGTGCCATAGGGGTATGCGTGGTACGCACCGTACCCACGCATTCATGCGTGGGTACGGTCCGTACCTGAGTTGGCATGGTGCTGTAGGGGTACGTGTGGTACGCACCATACCCACACATTCATGCTTGGGTACGGTCCGTACCTGAGTTGGCTTGGTGCCGTAGGGGTACGTGTGGTATGCACCGTACTCACGTATTCATGCTTGGGTACGGTCCGTACCTGAGTTGTAATGGTGCCGTAGGGGTACGTGTGGTATGCACCGTACCCAGGGTACGGTCTGTACCTGAGTTGTCATGGTGCCGTAGGGGTACATGTGGTACGCACCGTACCCAGGGTATGGTCCGTACCTGAGTTGTCATGGTGCCGTAGGGGTATGTGTGGTACGCACCATACCCACGCATTCATGCGTGGGTACGGTCCATGCCACTGTTGTAATGGTGCCATAGGGGTACGTGTGGTACGCACCGTACATGTCCACTTCCATTGTTGCGGGACGCAGGGGTTGCTGGACATGCCCCCCAAAGTGACCAGACCCTGGTGGTAATGTATGGCCTTCATGTTATAGGTTTGGGTTTGGTTATGGGGTATGTTTTGTGCCCCTCACCCCCCCGTGGCCCCTGGGTGTTGTTCTCACCTTCTGCAGCGTGTGCGTCAGGTGCGGTGCATCAGGTCGTAGGCCAAGAGGACCAGGATGACACGTAAAATGGGGTTCATGGCATGTACGTCGCGTACCGGGGCTCCGTTGCGTGGCGGTTCACGTCGAACTCTGCTTTTCCGGCTGTGTTTGACTCCCGTAGAAAAAGAGCCGTACGGAGTGACGTAGGGACGAATCGTACTTGCTGGGCCGGAAACCGCTGCCTGAATATGTCCGGACGTCGCGTACAAGCTGTTCCGGATCAGAATCATAGGTATTTTTTCCACGTACGGTCTTTTGTACGATTCGTACGGAAATAGGCTTTCTGTACGAATCGTACTTCCTAGGTTGTAGGGACAGTTTACCGGGTGCGAGTCGTACAGAGAAAACGCTCCGTACGACGATTCGTATGGCCTTTTTACAGGATCGGAATCGGCCCCTAAGTAGAATGATTAGGTACACTGAGCCAGAGTAGATACAGTTGCTGTAGGACTGCCAAAGCCGTGGTTCTGTCTAAGGGTGGGCGTAGTGGGCCTAGCGGGGCTACGTGAAGCAGCACGTAGTGTGCCCAAATCTACGCACACTACGCGCTTCGCGTAGCCCCACTACGCGCCACCCGCCACCCACCCACCCTACTTTTAAAAGATAAAATGAATTTGTAATAAAGCAAATTAAAGGCACTTACCTGACGCGCGGCGTCTCCCGGGGCTCCCTCTTCCTGTTTTTCAATTTTCCTGACAAATGCGCATGCGCGGACGCCCGCGCATGCACATTTCTTGCGAGAAATGCCCATGCGCGGGCGTCCGCGCATGCGCATTTGTCAGGAAAATTGAAAAACAGGAAGAGGGAGCCCCGGGAGACGCCGCGCATCAGGTAAGTGCCTAATTTGCTTTATTACAAATGTATTTTACCTTTTAAAAGTACGGCGGGCGGGAGGCGGGTGGTGGGCGGCAGGCAGCTACGCTTCGCCCACGTAGTGTGCGTAGGCGCTGCCTGCTTCGCCTACTTCGAAAACTGCGAAGCAGGCAGCGCTACGTACACTACGTGGGCGAAGCGTAGTGTCGCGCCCAGGGTTAGTTCTGTCGCCCACCAGATTAGGAGTCAAAACCAGGTCTGGCAGGCAGTCCTAAGTCGGTCTGTGAGACTCTTCTATGCAAACCACAGCTGCTAGAGTGCCGACTGCACCTTACTGCACGGTGTGGCATACATGCAGGAAATGAGGGTGCACATACAGGGGTCCCGCTTGCACCCCCAGGTCCACATCCAGCAGGGGGGCCTTTTAGGGTCCCCTTTGTTGCCATTCTGCCACCCTTTTCATGGCTAGTTCATCACCATGAAAAGGGCGGTGAAGTGGCAACCAACTCGGATTATGATTGGTGGTGTCGGCTGAGGCATTACCAGCATATTCCTGCCGGTGAAAGGCCACCCTCCCAGTGGGGTCCTTGATCCCGGCGGTGTCGGCAGTCTCGTGGCGGTCTGACCACGCAGTCGTAATACCGTGGGCAATTCTGCAGTGTGGCGGTGCTATGGACCGCCAAACTCATAATATGGCCCTTAGAGATCCTGGTTTTAAAGATGTGCCCTGATATTTCTTCATAAAGCAGGTTTACTTCAATTAAGAGAACCCTTATCATTAAGCCTAAATAGCAACCAATTAATTGCATGAAGTTCCATACACTTAGAAAATATTTCCCACATTTTATTTCTACTTGTATTTTTACTTAATACACAATTTTCTGCAGCATTAAGCTCATCTTATTTTATTAAAATAAAAGCTACCTTCTCCTTGTGTCTTTAATGCTGTGTTTACTATGTCGCCTATTTTCTATTGGACAGTCTAACAGGATGACATTTATGCTGTATAAGGTGATCTTTGGCATTTTATTCTCCTTTTGTGTTTCCTGTGTACTGGCCAAACCAACAACAGTGTTTGTAATGGCGACAATTTTCAAATAAAGTGACATTTTATAAATATTTTTGCTGGAACACATGTTTTGGTAAATCAACAAATGGGAGGGAAATGGGCAAGCTGCAAAGATATTTAGTCACCGACCTGTAAATCCCTTCAGAGGACGCCAAGGCCACCATTAATATATGGTACAGTGTGTGATTGTGCTGGACTGGTAAAATGTCAAACTAAAATAGTTGCACAGCTGAACAGATTTGTTTGCCCTCTGAATCAGGCCATTGGTGTTTCAGAGATGTCTCACTTTACTTAATGATGTCACCTCAGCATGTCTTACCCAGCCTATCTTGCAAATTGGTCTTTAAAAACAGTGTTAAAAATGTAACTTGTGCGAGGTGGAGTCAGCCTTCTAATCTAATATATTGTAATGGTCACCCTATCCTGCAAATATCTCTCACTCATTTGGCAATTATCTACTCTATGTCATGTATTAAATTTCTCTCTCCCAGTCCCTTAATGTGTATATTCAATCCTAGCCTGCCTTTCTGCAATTCTCAGTTGCGCTCTCTCACATAACCCTAGATTGCTTATCAGACAATTTTTTCTTTTCGATTATGTACCAAATATATTTGTTTTGATGGGTGTTCCTTCACATATTAATAGCTTTTCTGTTTTTATTCTCTTGACTTGGCTCTCAGACAAAACTTTGAAATATCAATATAGGAACAATATTTATATATTTCATCTGGCTGTAGGGCATGTGCTTTTTGGACCTTTAGTTCCTTACCCAATTCTAACAAAGAGGCATTTATTGATATTTTGTTTATTGCCTATCTGCCTCTTGAGTCACTTTTCTTCACACAGCCTTCTCACAACTAGCTGGTAAAATGTCTTATCATTATGTTCAAAATGTGGCTCGCCTAAGTTATGGTCCCTCCATGACATTATTATGCCACTCTTGCAAATGTTCTTCTTTCCAAAGGTTGCAAAGGAATTTCCCTAATGACTAAATTATATTCCACATGCACGTCTATCCTGCCTGTCTGGTTTGTATTGCTTTCCAGTCTTTGCTTGCCTTTTACGATTAGCTTTCAAATATGTCTTTGAAATGTATGCTTCTTGACTGAACACAACAATTGTACTAGATATATTTTAAGTACATTACACTTTCAAATCAGTTTTCAAAAGTATCTTTGGGCACAATTACGACTTGGGCCCCCTTTGCTCCCCCACTGCCAGCCTTTCCGTAATATGCTTGGCTGGACTGCGCCAGTTTCCCTCAGCAATTGTATTGTCCCTCCGCCGTGCCACCACCAAGGAACGGAGGATGCCAGGTGCAGCTGGTTGTCCACCATGAACAACTCAGGGAGTCGTAATCCGGCAGACGGAACACCGCCACTATGAGTCTGGAGGTCCATGGACAGCCAGACTCATAATCAGGCCATTTGTCAGTAGCCAACCTATCAGACAAAGATTTTTACTTTCTAATTGATTTTTGGACAAATGTTTCTCTTTTGATTTTTTGTTTCCTCACACTATGTTGGCATTTGAATAGGCCTCCACAATTCCTAGAATATCCACCAGCTAATAAAGTGCCAAAAGAGATAATAACATTTGAACGGACAGTGCTATCTGCGATTTCGCAATTAGAAAAGAAAAAAGTCTTCGTAAAATATAACATCTCAAAAGCAGAAAAGGAGGCAATACCTTCACCTAAATCTGACAATTCTTTAACAATAAAACCAGCGAAGGGAGGAGCCAAGATGGCGACCGGAGCAGACGCTTGAGCGCCCGGCTCCGTCGGTCCGTGGCCTCGGACTACTATCCTGATGCCCATCCTCGCCGATTCTCGAGGTGCACCGTGTGCGAAGACGCGCTGACCGCGCTGCTGCTTTCCCGGAGTCTCAACCCGCCCGGATGCCCGAGTTCTGGGTGCTTTTGTCCTCGGCACTGAAACCCTGCGCCCTTACGGCCTTTGCCGGCCTCCTGGAAGCTCCGCAGTTACCGGACCAGCTAGCGCTAACCTGAGCCTTGCGGTCCCGATCTCGCCTCGCACCATGGATCGTTGCCGGATGAGCCCGGGGAGAGACGGCCGGACACCTTCTGCACCCTGTGCCTGACGGGCTGGAGCTGTGGGGTGGGCCCCGGTGCGGTGAGTCTCCTGCCCCGCTCTGAGGACCGAGCTGTGGGGGGCTGCTGCCCCCTTTGCCTATTGCCTAGCCAGCGGCGGGGGGGACCGGCGAGAAGATAAGCGACTGTCGGCCTTTCCTGTTGCGGCGTAGACCTGAGGGGAATTGACCCCTTGCCACGACCCCCCCCCCCTGGCCATTGCACCGTATAGCGGCAAAACATGGCGTTGAGTGCCTGCTCGCGGCTGGGGGGTGATACTCCGGTCTCGCCCGCTGCCCACTTCGCCCTCCCTCTTCCGGACACCAGCTCCACAGTGCCGTCCCGGATTGTTGCCGATGTTGAGACCCAGCTTCCGCTGACATGCGGCTCCGTTCTGGCTGTCCTGCGGGACTTACAACTACAGATGTGCGCTGGCCTGCAGGCGCTGAGTGAGAGGTTTGACCCCATACTGTCGGCTGCGGGCCGTGAGCGCACTGTTTGTCATCCACAGGGCGTGGGTCTCCCGGTGCTCTCGTCCTCTTGCGGGGACGCAGCGGCGGTGTATGATTGTGCTACACTGGTGCCTTCATCTAGCGCTCCCGGCGCCCAGGGTCCACCGCTCTCCACCTCAACTGCGGATACTTTGTCCCCCTGGTCATGGCTGCCTGCTTCATTGTTCCCTGCCTCACCGCGTCCGCGAGGCTATCCTGCTGAGCGATACCTAACGGCTTCGAGGGACCGTCCGCGGTGGCCCACTGCTGCCTTTTTGTGGAACTCCTGTACCTTACTTGCCAGGTTTGGATTTTATGTGGTGCAACGAGGGACCTCAATCGATGGTCGGCGGCCATTTCGTGATCCTACTTCACCATCCTCTCACAAGCGGCCATCTTGTCTTCGTCTGCTCGGGACACGGGGCCTTCACGCAGGAGCTGGTTTAATCCCAAGCCCGCGTTCGGGCCAGGGCTAGACTGACTTCTATCGCTATGGTTTATGGACGGGCGGGCCTGGGACTGGGACTGTATGTATGTTTTGCGCGCACTCGTCGCGACTTGTATCCCTTGCTTAAACTGTGGTGCCATGGTATCTTTGCATGCCGTTTTTTGGCGTAGAGGGCTCTCAGTGTGTGGGGGCCATAACTGGCTGATGGTTCGGGGCGCTCTGGTGTCCAGTGGGCTCCTCCCCACCTTCTTTTCTGTTTTCTTTCCTTCTTTACTCTGTTCCTACTTTCTCTCTTCTCTATATTTCGGGTTCATTGGGCGACAGGCACTATGCTGGGGGGGGGGTAGGCCGTAGCCTCCGCATTGGTGTAGGGTGGGGGGGTAATACTCTGTTCTCAATTAGTTCTATGGGCCTTTCTTCCTTTATGTCTCTGTGCTCTACTTTCTTCGATTCGGGGTCCGGGTGTGGGGTGGATCGAGTGGGGGCGGCTCTGGAGGGGCGCGTACTTGCTCATGTGACTATCCTGATATATCTCTGCACCGCCTCACTGATTGAGATTTTACTCCCATTGTTGTTCTTACTGATGTTGCTGCTCGCCCGTGTGGTGAAGCTATCTTGCGGACTCGAATCTACTTTGCTCTTATCCTTCATTGACTTTTTTCTCTAATAAAATTATCAAAAACTTAAAATTAACCTTCACCTCTCCTTCCCCGGGTTTCGAAGATATCTCCAGTATGTGACTCATAACCTGTTGTTAATCCTGACCGTTGCTGCACGGGGGCTGTAATGTGGGTATCAGTGCTTTACTGTATCGTGGCCGGCCTGACGGTTGTAGGCCCGTATTTGTTCTTTTAAGATGCACGAATAAAGGTTTTTAAAAAAAAAAAAAAAAAAAAAAAAAAAACAATAAAACCAGCGGACAAAGGCGGCTCAATAGTGGTGATGAGTACCGCTAATTATCATCAAGCAGAGGTCCTTAGACAACTTCAGGACAAGCGATGTTATCGTAAAATTTTGATGGATCCAACTTCAGACATTCAGGGTGAATTCAGGTCACTCTTAATGAATGCCCAGCAGCAAGGGATAATCGGTCGAAAGGAATTTGGTTTCTTGAACAAAAAATATCCCAGGATCCCCTTGTTATATGTCCTCCCAAAAATCCACAAAAATGAAACACAACCACCGGGCCACCCCATCGTGTCCGGTTGTGGATCAATATTGGAGCCCATATCAAAATATGTTGACTTCTTTTTAAAGCCCTTTTTGGAAGATGTATCTTCTCACCTGCAGAATACAACCGCTTTTTTAATAAGACTGAAGCTTTGGAATTTTCATCTAACAACCAACTACTAGTCACCTTGGACGTGGTGTCATTATACACCAAGATACCTCAAGATGAAGGTTTAAACGTGATCAAAACTTTTCTTGAGCAAAGGCCAAGACCAGTCAGGGTCCCAAGTGAATTCATAATGCAACTGGCAAGGTTTGCATTGAAAAAGAACTACTCCAAATTTGATTGCAACTATTATTTTCAGACCAAAGGGACCGCCATGTGCCGTCTCTTTGTTCCGGAATTAGTCATTTTATTCATGACCAAATTTGAAGAACATTTTGTTTATACCAACAATCCTTTTTCTGATCAAATTTCCACCTGGGTGCGTTACATCGACAATATTTTCCTAATTTGGAACGGGACACCAACGAACTTGTGGCATTCCATGCCTGGTTGAATGCATGCTCACCAGATATCCAATTCAGTTTGAATTACAGCTCCCATACCATGACATTTTTGGACGTCGAGGTTTATGTTTCCCATGGTACACTTCTCACTACATTACATACAAAACCCACTGACAGAAACAAACCTCTTCATTACACAAGCTGTCACCCACGCAGTTTGCGTGAAAACCTACCCGTCGGGCAGTTTCTCAGGGTAAAGCGCAACTGTACCACAAGAACTGAATACGTCCTTCATGCAAACAACCTTTTGGAGAAATTGAAGTTGCGAGGCTACCCCAAAAAACTACTAAAACATGCAATGAAGTGAGCTTGGTGGACACCAAGAGAAACTCTTCTACAGAAAAAAAGAAAAGATCCTACTGAACGTCTGGTATTTGTAACAATTTATTGTTCATGTACACAAACTTTTTCAAAAGGGTGATCAACCAAAACTGCCACTTGGTGCAAAAAGTACATGCATCATTCGGCAAACCTTTGTTTGCTCTCAAAAAGGACAAAAGCGTGGGGAATGTAATTATTCGTGCAGAGGTACCAAGACCATCAAACAGGAGTACACTACAGTCACAACTGAGCCTTCTTCCAATCACTGGACACCACAAATGTGGCACCTGTGTATGCTGCCAACAAACAGTTGAAGGAACACTCTTTTCCTTTAAAAACATCAAATGGAAACATGAATTATTCACCAATTGCAAAACAAAGAATGTAGTGTATGGCATTATGTGTCCCTGTCCAAAACTTTATATTGGTAAAACAAACCAAGAAGCCCGCCAACGTATAACACAGCATATGTCCAGGATTCGCAAGCACACAGCAAACGCACCTTTGTTCAACCATTGGACACTTAAAAATCACTCTGCGAGCGAGCTAAAATGGACCATTCTATCAAAAATTGGAAAGGACCCACGAGGCGGTGATGTGGACAAAGTATTGCTGCAAAGAGAAGCTATGCTGATAGTGAAATTCAACATTGCTGTGGACGGATTAAATGAACTATCAGAAATGTACAATCTGTGAGAGAGCCAGAACACATGCCCACACAACAAATCCTGTGACCTTTTATTTAGCATAATGTTTACTCTTTATGGATTTTACTATGTCCTGTCTGGTGACAGCATGGAAAACAACACCCCTGACATGTTTTTAATCCCACAGAGAAGATTTTGTTCCTAATATGAAGGAAACAGAAGAGATGTGTCAATCCATGTATCATATCGCCTACATCTCCCATGATGCACCTTGCTCATTGATTCAAACAATGTTGTCAAACAAACAGCAAAATGGATTAATGAGTTATTACAATAATCAATCCTCTGAAAAAACTGGATTCGAACCTGCATGACCCTGTTCTTGGGTGAATACATATTGTTTCTCTACGAGATTCAATAAAGTTTATTGAGAGAGCTTACTTCTGGCGAAACCAATCAAATGACCATCAGGATGGCAAAGCACTCACGTCATAAATATACGATTCCCAGTCCTTTCTTGACACTACCAGCTGTGAGAGACGGATGTAGGTTTGGAGTTGATGAAACATTCAGATGAGGTATGAAAGAGTGGGTCTTGGTTGTTTTCGGTAAAACTACGGTTCGGCCCCCTGCTGTACTGATGGTGGTTGTTGGCCCCTGTTTTTAGATTGTGACAAAAGTAAGATTTTTTCGATGACCACTGGGGAGTGATTCACGAGGCACCCAGGGAGGTGATACGTCCTCTTTGAGGGACTTAGAACTGTGTTCATCGTTCGACAGGGTAGAATGGACCTACTTGTTTTATACTCTTAAATCGTTTGGTTTCGGTCCTAATTTTATTTCCTTGATCTCTCTCCTTTATTCCAACCCCCGGGCTGCAGTTTGTGTCAATGGCTTGGTCTCCCCCTTCTTTGATTTAGGTAGAGGAGTTCGTCAAGGATGCCTCTTATCTCCTTTTTTGTTTAACTTGGCCTTGGAACCTTTTCTCTCCAAACTTCGCCAGAATTCACATATACATGGTTTTAAGACGACTGATTATCATATCAAACTTGCAGTTTATGCTGATGACATTTTGCTTTTTTATCCAATCCAAGCGAGTCAGTTCCCGCCTTTATGGCTGAAGTCCGAGCGTACCCCTTATTTCTGGTTATAAGTTGAATAATGATAAATGCGAAATCCTACCTTTCACTAAATACACTTTTAAACCAGACTACAGCACATCTAATTTTACATGGAGCCCAAATCATATTAAATATCTAGGACTTTATATTACCCCCAATAATTCTGACACGGTTAGACTCTGTTTGAATAAATGTATTCAAAAGCTCACAGACCTCACTACTAAATGGCATCCTCTGTATCTATCCTGGTGGGAACGTTTGGATACTATTAAAATGATGGTGACACCCATAGTTCTATATAGTATATCTAATATACCACTCCCGATTCCTGTAAAACTATTTCATAAAACTAATTCAATTCTTTCCTCCTTCTTGTGGAATAAAAAAAAAACTAGAATGTCTTTGCAGAGACTAATGCGGTCTAAAGATGATGGGGGGGTCAATTTCCCAAACTTCAGGACATATCAGAAAGCATTTCTCCTACGCCAGTCATCCTTTTGGTTGCTTGAGCCCACAGTAGATCGGCCCTTGTGGACTTTAGTTGAAAATCTTTTCTGATCTCCTTTCTCTTTGCAAGAATATCTCTCCTTTTCAAATAAACCCGCAGTCCCTCTCCACCCCCATAATAAAGTTGACATCTAAACTTCTCCGGCCATCGCCACCTCCTCAACAACATACTACTGCCTCCTTCCTTAATTCTACTATTTGGTACAATAAGACTCTTCTTATCCGTGATATAACTTTTTATTGGAAAACTTGGAGGCAGAGAGGACTAATTTGGGTCCATCAGTTATTTTCTCAATCAGTTTTTTTACCCTTCTCTGCACTCAGCCAAACTTTTAACCTGCCCCCTTCATTTATCACTAAATACAGTCTTTTGAAAGAAACTGTAATGAATAACTACACTCAATTATCTAATGCTCCTGTTTTGTCGAGTAGCGTTGATTGCTTATCACAATTAGCTACCAAATTAAAACAATCATCTAAAGCTTCCACTATTTATAATTATCTTCAACATACAACAATCCCTAGACAAAAATCCCCAATTGAGGTTGCATGGGAAGAGGACTTCCAGACTTCTTGGTCAATCCCTCTTTGGAGGAACTTATGGATTAAGTTACGCAAATCTTCTAGGGCAGCAAATATAACGCAAACACTGTTTTTTGTTTATAATAGACTTTTATTATCACCACATGTTTTAAGCAAAAGTTATTCGACTGTCTCTGATGTATGCTGGACATGTTTATCTCCAAAGGCCGATTTATTTCACATGTTGTTTTCTTGTGATTTTGTTTGCAATTTCTGGAAACAAGTTTGGACTCAAATCAATTTAATTTTTGAGACTAAGTTTCCTTTTTCCTTTGTCAATGTTTTCTTAGGAAGTCTCTCTCCTGTATGGGAAAACATGACGTTTAATGTAAAAATTATTGATCTATTATTAGCTGTTGCTTTTCAGCAAATCACTATAAACTGGAAAGACTTTACAAAAATTTCATACAGAGCTTGGTGGTATAATGTTTGCCACAACCACAGGTTAGATACTGCTTTTGTTTATCCTCTAACATTGGCTATGAAACGTTTGGACTTATGGTCACCTGTCACACTGTTTCTTGATGTAAACGCTCAAAAGTTTTCTCAGTTAACTCCCTCACAACAACAAGTTCCCAAACCTCCTTGACCCCTTAAATGTTCCTACTTTTTCTTTTTTTTTTTTTCTCTTCCCTATATTTCACTGATCCTCAGTTTTTAATTGTTACTCATATCTCTCATATTGACATTTATGAGTCTGATTCGTATTCTTATAAGTTTGTTTATGCTGGATTTCTTACCATGAGGTTCTCAAGATGCACTGCATATTGACACCTTTGTATCATTCAATAAAATGTTCTTGAACTTAAAAAAAAAAAAGAACTGTGTTCATGCCACCAACTTTAAAACTCAAGCAGGTTTGTGTCAGTTCGGCCATTCACTGGCCTTGCTTTCCTCCTGTCTTCCAGTTCTTTTTTATAAAATCAAGACGCTTTGCATCTTTACAATTACCATCTCCACCAGCTGGATAAAACACCTTGAAGACATCCTATTGTGAGCCACTATTCTGCCACTTCCACACTATTGGAGTAAGTGTTTCAAAAAGTCCCGTAGATTTCAAACTCTTTTTTCACTATTCCTTAGTCCTCTTAAACTAAGAATTCTCTTTCTTGCTTTCATATTTATTGTAGACTTTTTTACACCTACTGGGGGGGCACAGGTCGTGCCATCAAAAGAAAGTCCACACAAGGTAAAAACTTTTGGGCTGTCCAGATTGGAGTGCTTGAAGATGGGTTTGAGCAAATGGTAACACTTGTACTTTTTTGTTTATTTTTATTTACTTTCAGCTCCTCTGTTCCAGGTCCTGAGGAGAACCCCGCTTCAAACATACTAGGGATTTGAAATACGTCGACCTTTTCTTGAGACCAAACAAGTGTATTTGAATTTGAGTATCAGGTCAATTATCTCCAAAGTCAACAAAGTTGCCAAAGTTGGTGGTTTATATTGCATTGAAGTTCGACCTGCTTGCCCCCTGTGATGTGGTTGCGGAGTGAGGCGAGTTGGGAGCAGAAGGATGAATATCCGGATTTGCAGGCTGGGAGTGCTTTTAAAAGCAGTGAGTGGAACAAAGAAATGACGAACTGTGCAAAATTGTTGCCTCAATTATATGCGCCAAGGGACTATTAATACTTGTGAAAATAATGTGTGCGCAATACAGCATTCGAACATTGAAACGCTGGCGTCCTCGTTTGGAATTGTTTACTGTTCCCTGTGCGCACTCTGTGGGAGAATACGGCCCGCGCTGATAAGATAAGAAGACATCACGTGGGCTGTTCAAAATTACAGAGAGTTACCGTCCGTGATCAAGGCTTGAAAGAGCAGAAACGTTGGGCTTAGGTAGCCTCTTGCCTTCGTGCTGTTCATCATTAAAGCAGTTTTAAAAGCGATCCAGCCAGTGTCAGTGAGCCTTCTTGAAGGAGTAAGAAGGGTTTTGTTGGGATTCTTACTGGAAGCCGTGCACCAGATTCAGTTTGCTCGGCAACTTTGGTGGTTTATATATATATATATATATATATATATATATATATATATATATATATATATATATATATATATATATATGTATTCGTATTCTTATCAAATACGCAGAGTCGGATCGGGTAAAAATAATGAAAGAGATTGATGAGATCAATGAGGCTCTGGCGAAACGGGAACCAGACGACTATACAACTAAAACAAGAAAGGAAATACAAGAACGTCTACTTAAACATGAAGATAAGATTAAACAACGAAAAATATTTAAATTTGCACGGGACCGGGCAGATTATGAACAAGGCCAAATTTACACGTTTGCCAGAAAATATGCAACAGCAAAAAAACTCAAACTTAATCCCGTAGGTGCCAGCACAAGTCAACAACATCAGGCAGGCCCCCCTACGGTACCTACATCGGAAGATGGTTCACTTACCAGCGATACAGGCTCGGAATATAGCAATTTAAGTGCGGACAACATCAGAGAAGAAAGAAGGCTAGATCTTGGAGAAGAAATTGATTTTTTAGTCGAGGACCGGCGCAACACCTTGAGACCGCGGAAACAAACACAGCCTCAAGGAAACGCAGAAATGCAAAAAGGAGAGACAGACGCAAAAAGAGGCAATCCAAAGCCAAAAAGAAGGTATTGGCGCAAGTGAAAATCAATATGAATGAGAATAAAACCATCATCAATTTATCAACCATGAAGCTAACTGAAAAAGAAAAGCAAGTGCTCATGTTGGGACTCTCTTTCTGTCCTCCAAATGACTTCGACTATCCCCAAGCTAGGATCGATGTATTCAACTATATCCGGAAACTTAAACTCATGAAATTTTACACCATCAAAAATGGCAATGCGAATAACCCGGGAAATACATCTAAATTGAAACAACAACAAGCAAACACGTTACAAGCTTTGGATGTTCCCGTTGTTTTGGCTATACAATCTATTCTTCATGAACCAATTGATGAAAACAACAGCATTTCCCATGCAACCGCATCAACGCAAGAGTTGCTGGCTCAAGCGGACATTGGTCAACGAGGGGCAGGCAGCAGCCCCTACAAACAGAAATCTACCTTCATCCCCCAAATGCCGAAAGATGCAATTGATATTTTTCATGAAAGAGTGACGGAAGATATCAAACAGCTATATCATCGGGTCAAACATCAACGACGGAAAAAATCCAACAAGGAAGTTGAATATAATGAGCTGATCAACAAACTGAGTAAAAACCATGAGATAATAATCAAACAATCTGACAAGGGTGGCAACATCGTATTATGGCCCCAAAACGATTACATCAAGGAGGCACAACGTCAACTATCTGATCTACAGTGCTACCAACAAACCAGCATAAATGACTACAACAAAGCCAAAGATTCGTTAACCAAATTGCTTCATCAATTCAAACGTGATAGTATGATTTCAACAGAAGAATTCAAATTCCTGTGGATAGAATATCCGATTATTCCATCTATATATTTCATACCGAAAACTCACAAAAATGTAAACCCAATTCCTGGACGACCGATCATCTCCGCCATCAATAGTATGGGTGAACACATTTCACAGTATGTTGATCATTTTTTGAAGGATCTGGTTAAGAATCTACCAACGTATGTGAAAGACACAGGTGACTTTCTCAATAAAATCAAAGACATACAATGGGGAACAAACATGAGGTTTATCACCCTGGACATTGAGTCCCTTTATACATGTATTGAACATGGTATTGGGCTCGTGGCGACCGAGCATTTTTTGGACACGAGATCAGTAGAATATTATGAGCATAATAAGATCATTATCAAATGTTTTCATTGGTGTCTTAATAACAATTATTTCATGTTTGGGTCGCAAATGTACAAACAGACGAGAGGTGTAGCGATGGGATCCTGCTTCTCCCCCAGCTATGCCTGTTTGATGGTAGGCTGGTGGGAGGAGCAGGTCCTCAAGAAAACCTGGGCTGAACAATATAATAGTCATGTCAAATATTGGTTCAGATATATTGACGATGTGTTTGTCATCTGGCAGGGTGATGAGGAGGAAGCCATTTCATTTGTCAATAACATCAACAACAATGAAGTGAACCTTAAATTTACCTCACATATCAGTGAAAAAGAAATTGACTTTCTTGATGTGAAATTTTATTAATGAGGGCATAATCAACACCACTTTGCACAGAAAGGAAACGGCAGGGAACTCGACGCTGCATGCGTCAAGCGCCCACCCACGACATCTGATACAAAGCATTCCCTATGGGGAACTCCTCAGGTTAAAAAGAATCTGCAGTTCTTATGAACAACAGGAGAAATGTACTAATGAGGCACTTGTAAGGTTTAAACAAAGGGGCTATAATGCATATACTCTTAAACAAGCAGTTATTAAGGTAGCCCAAAGGTCTAGAGAATCGCTGTTAGAAGGTAACAACAGCTTGGGTGAGCCAACATCAGATTCCAATACTCCTAGACTGATTCTCACCTTCAATAAGCAGGAGCGCCAAATAAGATCTATAATCAAACGCAATTGGCCCATAGTTTTGACTGATGCCGTCTTATCTCCTGACCTCCCTAACAATCCTACCATCACATATAGGAGAGGTATGTCCACGAGGTGCCAGTTGGTCAGAAAAAGTCCCGAGACTGTAGCTAAAAAATCCACTTGGCTTCAACCAAGACAGGGTTTTTACAAATGTGCCTCATGCCGAGCGTGTAGATTTGGTGAAACAACTACCAAATACATGACTCCTTTCAGCCCCATTGAACACAAGATCAAAGGCAGCCACAACTGCAAAACCGAATATGCAGTGTACGTCCTGACATGCACCTGTGGCCTCAAATATGTAGGCAGTACAAAACTACAGGTGCATATCAGGATCTTACAACATTTACGAGCAATTGTCAACAATGATCCGGCATACCCGGTTGCTCGGCATTTTAAAGCAGTACATGGAAATGACCTTAAATGTCTGAATTATTTTGTAATTGCCGCCATCTCAAATCCCCCAAGAGGGGGAAATCGGGAAAGATTGTTGCGACAATTAGAATCAAGAATGATTGTCGAACTTGATACAAAACATCCAAAGGGGCTTAACAACACTGAAGATCTCCATAATTTCTTATAGGTTTTTATTCGCTTTCTATAAGTCTTTTAATACCATGCTTTTATATGAAGGTTTTTTATATTGACCTTTTATGATAAATTCTTTATCTTTTAAGAGTTTTTTGTAGAGGGTTTTTATAAATGATTTTTATATTGTATTTGCTTAGGTCATTCTGCACATATATATCCTCAGCTGCTAACAGAAACATCCTTCCTCCCCCTGTTTTTAAATTTCCCCTCTTTTTTTAGGCACTTATAACTTTATGATTTTATAAATTAATTGCACCATTTGCACCAATTTTTCAGCACCTTATAAAACTTAGCGCTTTGCACTTTGAAGCTTAACATAAATGATATGGGAGCTTCCAGTGGTTTAAATAAATGCGTAATTTTGCACAAATTTTGACAGACAACTATCAGTGTGTTTTTGTTTCCATGCTTTCATCTTTTGCACTATATTTATAAAATCGATCCTCACATGAAATTGTTTAGGAATCAGCATTCATGCTGTTCTAACTTATGTATTTGGGGTCAAATGGATCTTAGATATATAAAGCAATTTTCATTTTTTCACATGGCATAGGATTCATCCTATTTTCAGATATTTAGATGCAACATAACGTAATGTATCGAGAAAAAGGATATATTGAGGAACGTGTACAGCATTTATGCAATCATTAAGCAACAATATATGCAACACATATTTGCATGGACGATAATAACTGTCTAGTGTCATACAAAGTGTATTTGAATTTATATTCGCATAATGTATAAACCAAACGACAATGGACTGCACTTCCGCATGTGTACAAGGATACTGTGTTATCCGAAACGCGTCGAAAAGCTGCAATTCAAATAAAGACCTGACTTTGCCACGAAGAAAACTGGTGTCCGTGACTCTCTCTTCGCTGTTTGCCGGACGGGAAGCGGGAAGAGCTGGGAAAGTATTTCTGATATATATATGTGTGTATATGTTTATGTACACATATAGGGGCCGATTCCGATCCTGTATTTTGTTTTCCCGTACGACTCTTATCCGTATATTTTACGTACGAATCGTACAAGTACCGTACAAACGGTGAAGTACGATTCGTACGGGAAAAATACATATGAATCGCCTCAGGAAAAGTCTACGAGACGTCCGCGGACAGTTTTACGTACGAGTCGGAAAATTGAAGTCCGAGCGCACAAGTCCGATCCGTACCGTCGTTCTGAATGCACAAGCGTATGGAAAACGTCCCGTACGGAGCGAACTGTGTATGACCCCTACCCCGGGTACACTTGTGCCCGGGGTACGAGTCGTACGGCCCCCCCACCCCACCCGTGTAGCGCTGGGGGTACGGTGCGTACATACGGGGCTGGGGGTACGGCGCGTACATACGCGGGTGGGGGTATGGCGCGTACATACGGGGCTGGGGGTACGGCGCGTACATACACGGGTGGGGGTACGGCGTGTACATACGGGGCTGGGGGTATGGCGCGTACATACGGGGCTGGGGGTACGGCGCGTACATACGTGGGTGGGGAGGGGTACGGTCCGTACATATGCAATGTTGTGGTACACACCGTACATGATGACACGTACGATGTGGGTGATAGCATGTACGGCGCGTACCGGGCCCCCTTTTCCTCGTGCATCGCGGCGTACTTAGCTTTTCCGGCACTTTTTGGCTCCCATAAAAATATAGCCGTGCGGAGTGCTGTGGGTACGAATCGTAATTGCTGGTCCGTAAAACGCTGCCTGTCCAGGATCGGAATTGTATGTATTTTTTAGCCGTACGGTGTTTTTTACGATTCGTACGGAAATGGTATTTCTGTACGAATCTTACTTGCTGGTTTGTACGGTGTAATTCCCGGGTACGAGTCGTATGGAGAAAACGCTCTGTACGAACATTTGTACCCGGGTTTTACAGGATCGGAATCGACAACATAATGTAAAATTATTATTTAAAATAATCATTTTCATTTACATTATGATTTTCTATTTCTTTTATTTTAATACATAACACATATGGATTTATCTACTGATATAAGATTAACTTGCTCCCGTAATTCAAAAAATTAGATCAATTTCTGTAAGCCAATGTATTTATTCTATGATTAAGCACTAGCACTTTAGTCTATTTTAATACCCTAATTAAGTGTCTTGCATTAATGCTCATATTTAGGTGAGCAATGTACTTATTTACTTCATACTTTACTGCTTTGATAATGTATTTTATGGTGATTTTAGGGCAGGTTTGCAGTAATGGATGCTTTCTATTTCTATGCACTACGAGTTGAGAAACAAATTTATAAATTCTGACCTAGCTCTCACTTTGCGTATGTGATCAAGCCAGGATTGGCCGAAACATGTCATGCTGACAGAACCTCATTAAATCTACTTGAGCAGCAACAGTTGGTGTCTGTGCCTGTTTTTTTTGGGAGGAGTGTCCGGGCGCTTTCTGATATATATACATATATATATATATGCGTTAGACTCAGGTGGGGTAAAATATACTACTCCTACTCCAGTCAGTGCAACAATAGGGAAAGCGTTGGATTTAGGAGGGGTAAAATCTACTATTCCCACTCCAGTCGGTACAACAGTAGGGAAACGACTTCACTTCAAACACATACCATATTTAAATACCTGCGATAATAAGGAAAATATAAAACTATTAATATACAATTAAATAGATTTTCTACAAAAATCAATTAAGCAATTTAAATAATTAAACATATGTAAAATATTTAGGGCCCGATTACGGTGAGGGTCGGAAAGCCTCCAACCACAGTTCGGAGGCTTTCTGTGCCTTGTCATGGTTTCAGTTTCAACCCCCGCATTACAATGCAGGAGGTCAAAACTGTAACTGAGTAGTCATTCCGGCTGGATTGCGACAATTTCAAGGAGCCCATCCACTATTCGTAGACTATCATGTAATCACTATGGACGGCGTTTCTGCCACAGGGATTACGATGTCGGACTTTCTGACATGGAAAGCCTGACAGAAAGCGACATTGGGGGCTCCTAGCAGGGCCCCTTTCATCCTGCGGCCTCTGTTTGGGGGCAGAGGGGGCCTCCTGTTAATCTCTGCACCATGTGGCAGGCACCCTAAGGTGCCTGCCACGAGGTGCAGTTATGAACAGATTCTCTCATTTCTTTATGGGAGCTTGTGATTTGGCCAGTTTACGGCAGCAGCACAAGCTCCCACAGAGAAATGGGAGTATGCGACTGCACCATGTGTGGTCCCATCATAATAAGGTATGGGGAACACCCGAACCATGGTCGGCAGTTCCCATATCGATACGGTGTTGTGCAGACGCAAGTATGGCAACATCGTAATGAGGACCTTTATTTCAAATAAAAATTTTACTAAATGATTATTTAAATAATACCCCTCAAAACACTCCCACATACCATAAACTATACCAAAAATAAAAAATTATAACACAATTAATATATTATGTAATAAATAAAATAATTAATAATAAATTAATAATGAATTGTTAATTATTACTCAAACAACAACCCGCACCTAAAATGTAACTTTAAAATATATAACTGCACAATTTGCATAATTAATAAACAATATTGTTTAATTACCTTCCCACTCTAAGCCTCTACGAACCCAGCTATCCACACCTAAAACATAACCTAAATAATATAATAAAGACATAATTTACATAAATATCTATCAATTAAATAACTAATAATAAATCAATTATTAATTATGGATCAAGTATTACTTATTTGACTTTCACCCTATACCCTTGCAAGCCCAAGTACCCACACCGAAAATATAACTCACACAATTATAATATATACACCATTTACAAAATTAATCAACAATTAATAATAATCAATAATTACTGTATAATCAATATTATTTAATTAACTTCCGACCCTATACCCCTACAAACCCAACAACCTGCACCTAAAATATAACGTAAAAAATATTATTTAGACAATTTATATAATTAATTTCAATTACATAATTAATATTTATTAATAAATAATTATCAATTATACTTGATTAATTTTCCACCGTGTACCCTTGTATCCCTGTAACCCCCACAACCCGCTACAACAATATAAATTACTATTTTTAAATTAAATTGAAAATTTAAATAACTTATACAATAGAACTAATATTTAAAACACGTACAGATAATTTAAAGATATATTTTTTGCAACTATATTTTTGACAACAATATTAACAACACTATTCTTGAAAATGATATTACTCACCTTATAAAATCATTTTTTTTGTCAACGATATTTCTGCACCACTATATTTTTGTATCTTGATTAGGAGTGAGCGGTGAACTCTGCTGTGCCAGCAAATTCTCAGCGAAGCAGTACAGGGTGGATATTTTCCACTTGCGTGGCTCATCAACTTTAATTTGGCGAGTTTGAGCTAGGAAAATCATACGCTTGACCACTACCCGGTGAGATTTGTCAACGCGGGTGGTCGCAGGCAGGTAGCTACCACTTGCGTTGAAAAAACTGGTGCTCGAGTAGAACATCTACTCGTACAGCAAAAAGAAGCAGTGCCTTCTTGCGCTGTACGTGGTGCCGCTTGCGCTGATTTTACAGTGTGGGACAAACTTCCAGCTCTACAAATCAGCATGAGCAGTGCAACTTACCACGCTTATTGCCGCTTGTGAACACCTCGGAGAGGGGCAGAGTTTTTTGCGCACTTCACGTAGTAGGCAGAACTCAACAAACTCTACCAGTCCTAATTTTGATATTCAAAAAATTATATTTGTGCGGGTCTATATTTATGACTTGATATTTTGTACAAATACCACAAACATAAAGGGGTTATTTATGATATGGCGTGTAAAGGTTCCGACCTACTGTCAGAGCCTTTATGGCTACATCGTAAAGGGGCGCTCTCTTATTATTATACTGGAGATCGGAAAGTAAACCGGCCGGTCATTCGAGCTGACTTACAGTCAAAGATTATGATGCATGCTTTCCAACATGGTTTCCATGCTGGGCTGTCCAACATGGAAACCATGTCGGAAAGCGTGTTTGGGGGCCCACAGCTGGGCCCCCTTGGGTGCCCGGCATCCGGTTGGGGGCCACCTATGGTACCCCCGTCGATCCCTGCACCCCGTGGCAGGCACCTCAAGGGGTGCAGGGATGAACCACACCTCCTATTTACATATGGGACCATGTATTATGGCCAGTTTATGGCCGTAATGCATGCACCCATAGGGAAATGCAGGAATGCGACCGAACAGTGTTCAGTCGCATCCCAATGAGGTGATCGGGACCTCCGACCAGAGGTTGTCACTGACATCGAAATATGCCCCTAAATCTCTACAATTTAACACAAAGATTAATTTTGTAATGAGCATAATCTGCCTATTCACTTTGTAGTTTAAAATAATCTTTTAAACAATGAGTCTGCTAGCAGACCTAATTGGGACAAGATTGTTTGTACAAGATGTGATACAGATGGTCGCAAGTGTGAACTCATGTTTAAGCCAGGACAGAGTTTGGAGTTAGGTGCTATTTACTTTACTGGATAAATAAACTGTATGTTAAGTACCTCACTTGAGGAGGACAAACCTCCCAGAATCTAACAGGGGAAAACAATAGTTTTCACCTAACATATTGATTTTGGTGTGGTATGTATCAAAATCAGTATGTTATTCCCTGGAGACTCATAATAGGTGCTATTTATTGCACAATATAAATTCCAAACCCCACAATTTGAATTTATATTCGGTGAGATCATAAGTACATGATTCCTTGACACACTCAGAATAAGGGATTTAGGGCCATATGTAGGTCGCCTAATACCGGTCGGTAACGGCCGATTTTCGGTAAAAATGCCGTTACCGACCGGTATTCAGGCTTTTGGTATGTAGGGGGGACATATCAGGATTCGGTAATTTACCGAATCGGTAAAATTACCGAATCGGTAAATACCGAATCCTGAAATGAGATGTAGGGGGAGTGTGTGGGTGTTGTGTGGATTCGTTATTTACCACCAACTAAAAGTTGGTGGTAAATGACGAATGTCTTAGAAAAAGCATTTTTTGGCCCTTAGAAGTGTGCAATGTGGCAGACATACATGCCCTTAGGGCATGTATGTGTGCCACATGTGCACACATGCAGGAATCAGGGGTGCAACAGGGTGTCACTGTGACACCCTGCCACCGTTGATTGTGCTCCCCCCATTACCGAATCGGTATTTACCGATTCGGTAATGGTAACTGGCTTACCATTGATTCCTATGGGTAAGCTGGTTACCGACTGATTACCTACATAGCATTTACCACTTCATAAATACCGAATCGGTAAAATTCGGTATTTATGAAGTGGTAAATGTTAGGCTACCTACATAAGGCCCTTAGTGTAATATAACTGCTTGCTTATCATTCTAAGGACAAAGGTTTGACATTCTTTGACTGCAACTGTAGACTGTTCAAGTAAAGAACTTATCTAACTTCAGAAGCTCACACTTTACTCACAACCATCTTAAACAGGCCACCCAAAACAACTGGAGGTCAAGACTTTTATAGGATGCTTAATAATAGAGTGCAGGGATGAAACTGTTCTTAGCATCATAGTCTTCGTGCTCAGGCCTCCTACTAATGTTTTTATTTTTACCTTCTACAAAAACATTTGCTTCAGTTTGGTGTAAAAGAGACATTAAGTCATTTTTCTTGAATTTCCTCAAATGGAAATTGCTCATAATGACACTGGATATTCTCTTTTGACACAGTACGCAACAGTAAGCTATTGAGCATGAGTGTACAATTCTATCACACATGCTCTCCTGTTGAGTATGCCCTAAAGCTTTTAGCTTTTTTTGCTAATTTAAATCCAATTCACACCACTTCACTACCAGATCTCTTGGCCTGTTAGACTACTCTCAGACTCAAAAACGTTACGGAGCTTGCTGGCTTCTTTGGTAGAATCTGGGGAGATTGCTGCTCCACTGGAACATGGGTCCACAAAACTGATGGATCTACCAGCGAAAAGATTAGCTGACGCCCTCCTTACTCGTATACAAATAGCCGAGAGCAACCTCAAGACCTCTATCGTAATAACAATTTACAAGGGAAAGCTTACTGAAATTAACAGTGAGCTAGCAGAAAACGAAGAGTTTCTGATGAAACAAAAGATCAGTAAACTGCAAAAAGATATTCAAAAGATCCCATAGCACCTTATTTTTACATCCTACCCAAAATACACAAGGATGTTAGACCCATAACAAGGAGACCCATAGTGTCAGGGATTGGTTCAGTTCTGGAACCTTTTTCCAGATTTTGTGACCATTTCTTGCAGCCCCTAGCTAAGGAGACACCGTTGTTCCTTCTAGACACCAAAGATGTCCTACGACTGATTGAGGGATTCCAACGCCATGACGAGATTAACCTGTTGGTCACCATGGACATTGAGGCATTTTATACCAACATCCCTCAACGTGCCACCCTGGAAGTAATTGAAGATTCCCTCAATTTTTCGGTGTGGGAGTTGCACACACTTGTGTCATTTATCATGGAGTGCCCCACCCTTGCCCTTACAGAAAATTTCTTTGAGTTCAACAACCAACTTTACCATCAAACACAGGGGCACTTCTATACGCAGCATATTCACCCCTAGTGTGGCCTGCCTCTACTTAGCTGCCTTCGAAACTAGACTTATCTGCGATACACGCAACCCCTACTTGAACAATCTCATACTATGGAGGCGTTACATTAACGATATTTAGATTTTTTTGGAAGGAAGATAGGGTGAGTTGCAATGAATTCTGTATTTGGGTTAATACACTCAACCCCTACCTCAAATTCACCCACACAATCTGCGATTGTGTGGTCTCCTTTCTCGACCTCAACATTGTCCTGACTGAGGGTCATTTGATGGATAAACTATATAAAAAGCCCACAGACTGTAACAGCCACCTATTGTTTAGCAATCATCACCCAAGGACCCTCAAAGATTACGTACCGTTCGGCCAATTCCTCCGGATCAGGAGGAATTGCAGTTCATCTGAAGACTATAAATCAGAAGCTAACAACCTGGCAAACTAATTTACATGCACGACAGTACCCACGACACAAGGTGTCACAAGCTATGAAAAGAGCCAGGCACAAAAATAGAGATGCAATATTGGAATACAATTGGAAAGAACCCACCGAGACACTCACATGTGTGACATCGTTTACTCAAGATTCTAATAGGATCAGAAACATTATTAGAAAACATTGGGATATCCTTAATACCGTTGATTTACAAATAGCAAAACCGAGGTTTGCACTCAAGAGAACCAGTAACCTTAAAGATATACTGATCCACACTAGACCGAAGATCAGAACCGTCCCTACACAGAGAGCTCTGTGGGACCTCCCGCCAGTCCAGGGCCGATATCCTTGTGGCTCCTGCACAGCGTGCCCAATGACAAAACCCACAAAAGAAATCACCTTCTCTAATGACTTTACCTGGAAGCTGACTAAACATATGAATTGCAATACTATCAATTGCATCTAATTGCTCTCATGCCCCTGCCACCTTTTGTATGTAGGCATGACAATGAGAGCGACAAAAATACGCATGAGTGAACATACGAGTAACATTTGTTGACACAGATTGACTACCAAACTCTACACACATTTTGAGACTGCTAGACACACCTGCGATAACTTGAGTTAGGTGATACTGGAAGCACACTCGTCCATCTCACCTTCAGCACTTTTCAAGATAGAGCAGAGATGCATTTATCGTCTAGCCACTGACAAACATTGGCTAAACGAAGATATCCCTTGGGGCAGCCTTAACAGGACTTAACCACAACGTATCTGACATCACACACTTCAATGGTCGTCCGTTGCCTTTATCAAATGCCACACTATGATGGCACCCTAATCGAAGCTTACATGCCAGTCTAGCGCCAAATATACCTTCCATGATGGCGTCTGCTCTACACTCAGGACAGTGTGATATAAGTGGCCTTCACACACAATCCCATTCACACGTTATATTTGTCCATTCAAACATGGCGCCCTTAATGAAGTAAGGATGATTACCAACAAGGTCGCTAAATTTTCCACATGTTTTTCTAGTCCATGCCCCCTAGTTGGGTTTGCTCACCAGCCTTTGGCTCCCATTACGAGACTCCGCCCCCCTGCGCGCGCCCTTTTTAAACCACACACCAGACGGGATCATTATCTCCCGGATCCAGCAGTGCGGGGTAGGTCACACATCTAATGGACGAAGTTCATTGGTGAGTACTTAATCCCCTATGTGCGTTTTGGAGCCAATCTGTTGGTGCCCTGTATGTACGAGGACACCCGTCAGGCTAAAGCCTTGATGCCGATTTTAGGTTTCAGCAGTAATTCCATGAGTTTGGGTGCGTTCTCTCACAGCCAGCACCACGAGCTTCGTTTTCAAGCACCCCGCCGGTGCGACGTGCGGAGTAGTTACCTCACCCTTGGCGGTTGCTGCTCGCCGCGTCAACTAGCGGGGCCTTGTTGACTTGCCGGGGGGTCCGGGACTTACTTTCGCCCGTCCGTGGTACTGACTCTGAGCCGTCTCACTTTTGCCTCTTGGTACTAACGGAGACCGATAACCGGGCTAACGGCAACAGTGTTGCTAGTCTTGTAGCCCCCTTTTAGTTTTAATTTTATTTTGAATTTTCTCTCTACCTTTTCTCATAGCCCCCAGGACACCAATACTTTCCTGTGTCCTTCGCCTGCCGTGAATTGAAGGGGCCAACTGAAACTTAGTTACTGGTGAGTTGCTTTTGTCTCACCCAGCTGCTGCATCATTTTTATTACATCTTACACCTAATTATTATGACCCCGCTGGGCCTCACAGTTTCCACTAAATAGTGTAATGAGCATTGCGGGGCCAACGAGGTCGATAGCGATGACCTTTTAAACCACTTGTATGAAATTGATGTGCACTTATTTGGTGTTTCTATGAGGGATATGACGGTTGAGTGTTACCTGAATTGCTATTGCTGGTATTGAACCGCTTTGATTTCTTGGTTTCTGATTTCAGATTGGCTGCTGCACCAGCAGGTACTTCACCTCTTGGTGTCACTTTATTAAAATTAGGCTAGTACACCACTTTACAATTTCCTTTTTTAGTGTAGTTACTTTTTCTAGGTCTTGAAGAATTGCCACTAGATCTTCCTGACTTAACTGGCAAGAAACATGTTGACCAAACGAAACTGAGCGCAACAACCTGCAGCATTATTGCAGTGAGTCGCCAACTCCATTTTTAACCAGGGGGAAGGCAGGACTATTAAAATCTAATCTCCCTGACTCTTCCATTCCCTGTTTTAACTTACACTTTTGCACTCCTACACTACTAGGGCCCCTCACACCCATCGCACCATACGGCCAGGAATAAAAAGATCTCCGCCAAAGAGCCCCTGCATAGAGTGCCCGTTGGGTATTGCAGCGCCGACCCGACGAGTAGCATGCCCGATGATGAAGCATGACACCCAGCTGGCTAGATGTGTGAGGGCCCTTATTCCAAAAGGAAGGACTCCCCAGTCCCTCCCCTTTCTCACCAACACTACCAGTGTGTAGTTAGGGACTTCTTTAGTCACCTCTCTCTCCCTCTTAGCCCTGCTTTACCAGGAACTGCATACCCTTCTTGATGTCCCATGGGTACCCCCACGGGCCCCAACTGGAGGCCTCTGGGTGAAGAGGGGTCTGCTACAGGCCCCCAAAGTCAGTTTCTGACTGCCATTTCATTTCGGACTGACAGACTCGGATAGGCTGTCTGAATCCGACATCGTAATACATTGGTCGGAAAAACGTCAGTAGACCTGTAAGATTCGTATCCAACCGACTTGAAGTCGCCAAATGCCTGTCGGAACTGAGTCAGAAAGACCAAACTGTTAACTTCCCATCATAATCGGTTGGTCGGAAAAGTTTCTGAGTCAGTCGTTCCTTCACAGGTTAGGAAAATCCGAATCCTGTTCCAAGCCTTTCGGACTGACATCGTAATCAGGCCCAAAACATGAATGGGAATTTAACAGAACAACGGGTGAAATCGGGTATCTAAAAGCTGCTACATTTAGGCATATGATTAAACAAAAATCTTTTATTTAGAAACAATACTCAGTTGAGAGTCTCAAAGGGAAGACCTAAAAATGGGTCCCTCATATACATATATATATATATTTCTGAAGGGTAGCCCTATTCTCTACTCCTCTTACATGTCCATAGTCCTCATATATAAGGGAAGAGAGAAGCATAAGGAATGGGGCTTACAATCAATGGATGTGTGGAATTGTGGAGGTTCATATATTGGGGCATTGAGCAGCCTTACATCATTAATCTTGGCTGCGGCTTTCAATGTGTGTCTCGCTAGGTTAGTGTGGGGGGGGGGGTATTAGCTGAAAGTGGCGGAACAATATTCTGTGACTTATGTATTAACATTTTATGCTGGTGCTCACGTGGCACAAAGAGACACAAAGTATTGCCTAGTGTTACTTACCATTAAAAAGGCTAGCAGGCGTCGTTCAAAATTGTGCTGGGCTGCATGTCCTACCCACAACCCTTGTGAAATCTAGGCCTCTGTCTCGCTTTAGCCTTGTTTATCATGTCACCATGGACTCTTTGGCAGTAGCTTTTCTGACCTTCACAATACACATTTCCTTACAGAATTTATTATATGGATGAGGACACAATAACTGCGTACCCCTGCAACAGTTTGATGTTAGACACGATTGCTCATCAGAAGCTTGTGAAATTAAGTAACCCTTCAAGTCTACTTTTTAAGATACTTCATTAGTAAATGCTGACAGTTGCCAATCCGGAATGCAAACAAACGGTCACAGAAATACGTATTGAACTGATTATGTCCCCTAAATGTGCTGAATCCTTGTAAATGTAAATGTATTTGAACTTATATAGCGCACTTCTACCCAGAAGTCTTGTAGCGCTGTATTCATACTGCTGTGGAACCCTTCCTGGTTTTCCTGTGAGATGTCCACTCCTCGGGCACCCCCAAGGTGAAGCCAGGCATCCTAGCGCTGTGGGGGTCTTGCAACTCAAACATGAAATTCACATGATCCTTTCATTATTCCATGGCTACTTTTGAGGGTATTGTATTTGGCACAGAAGCCAGGGTGCAACGGTACTAAAGAGATCTGCAGAGTTCAAGGCATGAAGAAGGAAGCAACATCCCAAGACCACTAAACCATGGCAGCAAATTGGGTGATGTATGAATTATGTAGCCACCCCAGCTAGAGACAGAACAGAAAAAATATAATTGACACTCGCAGCGACCATTCACATTGTGGGATTGGCTGACATTCTAGATGGAGAGACAACGCACATCAGTGCAACAAGAAGCATGGAGGTATGCCTGAAATAAGCATTGAGGCAGCAGATGAACACAGCTGGCACAGAGGCATCTCAGTGACCTGCCGGTATCCGTATGCTTTACTGGTGCATCTCTAAGTTTGCATAATTAAGCAATTTGTGGGTTATCTTATTATAACACCATCTCAGAAAAGAACCTGCAGGGTTCTACTCAGAATGAAGTGCTGCATTTGTATTATAGAAGAATAAATTATGGAACCCTGAAAATTGTACGCCAGCGCCCAAGAACAACAATGTGGGGATCCAGTGAAGCTGGACTGTGGAAAATATGGTTTTGAGAAGGTGATTCCACGACATATTGGTATTTTACACAAATCACTGTGCAGCTCTCATATGTAAACCCTATCTTTAAAAACGGCAACTTTATTATAATTGCTACTTTGGATATTGCCCAACAATTACCTAACAATTATGAGGGGAAAGCGAGTCGTCAGGTCTGGAATGGGGAGGGACTGTCAAGGGAACATGACAAGACGCCACTGAAGTCAGCTGCCAGCGCACAGAAGGAGGGGTTCAGGAACTTAGAATAAAAGGGCTGTCCTGACTGGTGACAAGAGAGGCTTCCATTAGTTGTGAGAAGGTCATCCTATATATATGTCCATGTCTCTCCCAAAAACATCAACACCGCCCAAAGAAGTACTGAGCCCTGCATTGAGGAGCTACCTACTAATATCCAAAAGACGGGTAAGGAGTCCCAAATATTTCTATGACAGATTCTACTATGGATTTCAAGACATCTGAACACAGTTGGCCAGAGGTTTCAGGAAGCTGTTCAGTCTGACCCTGATTGCACAGCAGTCACTGTCCCTGCTGAGTACTCATAGATGATAAGGGTTCTTCTGTCAACGCTTGGTAGAGGATGTTATGTAGCATTTTGTGTATTTGTAAGGTGCACTATCACCTGTTATGGTATCCTGGCACTGATGAGGTCATGCTTATGTCACATGGAACCTGTGCATTGAGAGATAGAATGTGCAGACGCCCTTGTCCATTCTGCCAGTCTGAGAAGACATAAAAGCTTAGATAGCAATCCTTCAGCACTAATACCAAAGATATACAAGTTATTTGGGTGCCATGTGGCAGCCTTTTTGTGGGTTTATCAGTTCAATGAAGTATCCATTTCATGTACTCAGAGACTCAGGCACCCACTCACAGTCCCACTCAGAGACCCATGCACCCAGTCACAGAACTACTCTAGGTTTACCTGTCAATTTCTTTCACGCTGACTTACATGAAGGCTGCAGCAAACACGTTTCACCCTGAAAAGAAGCACTGAGGGTCATTCTCAGGGCATGTAAAATTTGTAGCAGAAGGGATATGTGACTTTTTCTTTTGCCTGAGGTTTTCTAATGATCTCCCCTTGTCAGGATTAAGCTTGGGTGGTCGAAATAGGTGTTGGTTCAAATCCTTCTCATCTGGGATTATTGTTCAGCTAAATTACATTGTACCAATGACATCTTCAGTTTCTAAAATAGAAGTCTTGTTACTGCTCCTCCATAACATGCTAAAGTCCAACCACGGCTCCTACAACCTCTGGGCTCAAGTGTCATGTTGTACAGACAGGACGGTGGCTCTTCACATCTTTGCATTGACAATATTCTCAAGCCTTTTGGGTGCCATTAAAGATATGTCTAATCCCCTCAATCTTCACCTCTTTCTAAATGTCCTGACTTAAGTGTTTTCAGCAGGCTTGGTCACAAGAATCCTCTGATGCATGTGTGCTGCCCAAATGGCCATAAATATAACATAATTTAGCAATGTTAAGCTCATTCGGTTATATTATAACTGGGCAGTGATATAGGACCTACCGTAAACTGAACTGTGTGTAGGTACCTGCATAATAGGAGGCTAATCTAGAATACTAAATGGCACTTGTTTCGTGCCACAAACCAAACGTCTGACTTTCAGGTGACACGGGAACGTATTTGGTGGATAGATCCATCCACTGGTAGAGCACGGGGTCAGCAGTCATAGATGCTCAACTACCCCTGTTATTGAAAAGCGCAACCAAAAAACAAATGTAAATAAATACACACCATGATGCCTATTGCACCTGCATCCACAGCAGGAGTTGCTGCTCGACAATCGGCTTCTCGCCTGGCCTGCGCTTGGCAGCCTGTGGATCAGTAGTGGCCATTGTAATGCAGAATATCAGACTGCAGAGGTTGTGATGTTTGCACCATTGAACAGCCACCATCTCTCTCGGACCAGCATCCCTGACTGGTAGAAAGCACTGAATGTGCCACACTGTCCTGCACCGATTCTTGTACCATATCCCCAGTGGTGTGACCCCATCCAAGATTGATCCTCACCGATAGTCCCACAACAGTGCATGCCACGCTTCCAAACTGACGTGCAGTACTGACAGTACCACTTGTCCATCTGTTGTCTGTTCCAGACTGCCTTCTGTCTCAGGGCAGCCACACAAGTCTGGAACCAGAGTCCTCAACTCACCTATCCCATGCCTTCTTCCACCTGATGTGCGTGTCTGTCCTGAAAGACTCTCAGGGGAAGATTTACTAAGATTTTACTCTATGTTTGCGTCATAACAGTTACACAAATTAGCACAAAATTGTTTTTTTCCAATTTACTTACCAGCACTAAACTTGTCTAGCACTGGGAATAACGTTAAAGTAAAACAAAGCAGCGCATTACTTAGGGCCAAGGGGGCATATCATGGGTGGAGCATGGGAGCTCCCATGCAACCATGCAAGAGTTCTGACACAAAACTCTTTTTACTAAATAAAGTAGACTGGGTTTAGTGCCAGAAAACTGCACCCTTTTGAAGTAGGAACAAAGAAGGAGAAATGCTTTCATTTCTCCTTCCTTTTACGACTTTGCACGTGTGCTGTGCTGTGCTGCACCCATACAAAGAGGGGAAAGGGTTAAAGTCACCTATGCATAGTATTTTGTACTGGAAAGTTATCCTTCCAGTACAAAGCCTATGCTAGACTCATGGAGAGCCTAACATCAAAGCTCCATTCCCAGCCCTGATAGTGCCCTACCCTAGGCCTGCGTTGTGTGCTGTGCGTTGTGTGCGGGTGCACAGCCAGTATGCCTGGTCGCCTGTCTGTCATCTGATGTGCCACAGTATACAGTTTAAACTATTAGAGAAAAGTTACTGCATTTTAGTTGTTCCACTTTCCTAAAGATGAATATTCATTTGGTGCAACCTGGCTCGTGTGGAACAAAGGCGCGGGTTCAGCTTTGGGTGTGACTCCAGGCCCGGCTCTGGATTCATCCTTCTGTGTTCTGTGCACGCACTTCTGGGCGCTCTGTGCACTTGCAAGTTCACGACGGATGCTGATGCTTGTAATTAAGCCTCATCTGTTACTGATTAGGGCATGTAGCATGACTCAAACTGACACAAACACACCACCCAGTCCGGCAAGAATGAACAATAACCTAAAATCGGTCCCCATTGTTCATGCGCACATACAGATATATTGCATGCACATATGTGTGAATTTAAGTTGTTTTGAATGTTTTCCTACGTCACAGTTTATCATGTGTAGATATTTGGTCCTATGTAGTGTTAAATTATATCATCTCTTTAGAAGCTATGGCTCTTTTTTTTTTTTTAAACCAAACATCTTCTGTAAATTAAACAAACTAGATTCTGTGTTATTTCTCTCTAAGTTTCTCCATTTAGTTTCTCTAACCCAAGTTTTTTTTAAATGTAATTGATGCTCGCTAAATCAATTAAAACACAAAAACAAGCACTGACAAAGCCAAAGGTTCGGAATCTTATCTCATATAATGTATGCCAACAAAGAAACAACAATGCAGACCGAGCAGCACGCACCCATGCGAACACCAAAAACTCACATTTAAGAACTCGTACTCTCAAACGTTGATACATACTAAGATGCTGGTACCTGCTCGAACACACAATCCCAAGCATTCAAGCAAAGACACACACAAATGCAAGCATACATACAAACAGACAATGGATATGCAAGCCGACATGGAGTGCATGCGTACAGGGAGGTATGCACATATGGGTAGGAGGGTATTGCATACATTTTGAGGTGCGTCTGGAGAGGGGTGCATGAAGCCAGGTCTGTTGAGTGCAGGGGCAGTCGCTTGTCCTGTGGGGTGTTTTCTCGCACACAAGAGTTTCTGAACTAATAACACAGTGTCAGTGTGATGAAAGTGAGTGAGGTATAGTGAGAGGGATGCACATGTGCAACCGCTGTCACTGTGATGGTGTGCGGGTGAACGGGACGTGTTGAGTTTGTTGCAGAGGCTGCGATAGCTTCGGGGCGATGGTGTCACTGCAGTGGCTGTGATGGTATTTAAATCCATCATTAACCCACACTAAATACATCTCTGCTAGTTAACACCAGATGTCCAGGCACCAGCTCACAAGAGATCAGCAGCCCCTACTAAGAAGCTCATTTGTGAACACACACAAAATATCCTGATAACTAGGCTGCAATTCTTCTCTAAAAACCAAGAAAACAAATGAAGGAAAAGGCCACACCTATAGCACAGACAAAACTGGATCCCCTGCGATATCCTGTCTAAAATATTTATACTACCATTTGAAAAATAAACTTATGTCACTGAAGAAAATAAAAAAATGGATAAAACTACCTCACACCATTAAAACTACTGCATCAACACAAAAACGCCTGACCCGCTCACCAAAGCAAAAACAGAAAGTTACCAGCTTTTGGCGAAAAGGAGAACTTTTGGGGCGTTGGAGGAAGAGAAGCAGCTGCCATGAATCTGTATGATCTCAGTGAAGAATGGTGGTTGAGCAGAAGATGGAAGGGTAAGATGGAGCACCCGAGAAACATTTAATAAACAGTGGAGGCGGATGAAAGAACACACACAAGATGCAGGATTTCCATAGATGCATTATTACATCCATCATGAGAATAGGCAATTTCTCCTTAGAGCAGATATGTTCATATTAGGCATCTCAAGCGATGTTTATAGTAACCCTGGACGTAGTTCGCGAAGTAGCACTAGGCGAACCTACGCAAAGTGCACTTCGCAAGCTACGCGTAGCACTTCGCGAACTGCATAGTACCCTGTTCACACTGTGCAAGATGCCGTTTTCAATGATTGCACAGTGCTGACAAGCATCCGGCGCTGTGCAATCATTGAAAACGGCATCTTGCACAGTGCGAGCTGTAGTTTTCTGCCACTCGAGTAGATTTTTACTCGAGCGGCAGCTTTCTCAATGCTGACTGGTAGTTTCTCATTGCGAGCGGTCACCAGCATACGCGACCACTCGCAATGAGAAACCTGACCTCCTCACGTTGGGAATCTCGCCAGGATGTTTATTTTCCACGCTCGCGATCGGCAACTTGATGTTGCTGATCGCGAACAAGGAAAAAGTCTCGACGGGATGTCATTTTGCTTGCTCGCGGTCGCCAACTTGATGTTGAGGACCGCGAGCAAGCAAAAAATGACCGCTGCACTACGCAACGCTACGCTACGCAGGTTTGCACTGTGCTACATGCAATTCGCGTAGTGCGAAGTAGCGCAAACTTTGCAAAGTACGCAAGCGTAGCGTAGTGCTTTGCCCAGGCTTAATATTAGGCTGAGAGAGCTCCTTCACCCTGGCACCGGTAGCAGAACACTAGAAGCAACACCAGTTCTCACTATTTTTCATTTTTGTTCGATGACATGCTGGAGTTATCAAGTTAATAAAGAGCATTTGTGCTTACAGATAAACAAAAGACTGGTCGTATTGAAACACATCTCTTAGCTTCTTAGGTCTTTGGATTCACTTCGATATGGACATGTAGAACGTACACGTTGGGTAACCAGAGGTCTGGGAGTAAAGCGCATGGCTATAATTCCTGTTACCCACTTTGTATATGATTCATATAGTTCGAGCATGTTCGCGTTGTTAGCGATAGTTACTGTAGGTCGCGAATTGAAAGCTCCATGTAAAATGCAATGTTTCTTTCTTTTGCTGTGCATAATTCTTTCTCTCATTTCACAACGTGCTCATTTAAATTGTACTGTTATCCTTAGATTCTGCGGGAGGGCATCTGATTATATCTTTTAACAAGCTGAACAATAAATCTTGACACCTGCGGATAGGACGGACTGGCTGAGATGCACCCCCTTTGTATGATATCTATAAAGGCCACAGAGCCTAAATGGTGGATTGTATGAGTCAGGATAAGAGAGCTAACACTGGCACTTTGCTGTGCTGCCCTATGCCAAAGTGAAAGGGCAGAAATGCACCATATCTAAGACATGGTGCATTCCTGTCCTTAAAGCTTGCGCTAGCGCCATTTTGGCAGCCTAGTGCCAATGCAGGCACCCTTGCTCCATGGTGCAAGGCTGCCTCCAGTTGCAGGCAGGATCGTTTTTTGTGCAAAAAGGGGCAACTTCTTGCACAAAAACAATCCTATGTGTGCTGCAAAATGCAGCAAATATGAAAAGAGGAAAAAACAAGGAGAAATGAACATATTTCTCCTCGTTACTCCTCACCTCCGGAGGCGTACAGATTTGATGCTCACTTTGTACATCAGAGGCAGCGTCAAATTCCATTAGTGTTGCATGAGAAAACCCACTGCAACGCCCATGGAATGCCTCCTGGGCGCTGGGTAGGGCCACTGAGTGATGTGCACTGCATCGAATTACTCATAATTTATGCGGCCACTCAAAGCCATGCAGGGGGCTTTTTGAGGCTTCATAAATCTTTATGAGAGCCCTGCATCATGCACGTACCACTTTACATAATTCAAAAGTGACGCAGGACTCTCATAAATAGGCCACTTAGCTTTGATTGGTTCCTTCAGTGTGGGAACCGTAAGGAATGTCTATCCTGTCAAATGTCATGTTTTCATTGTGTATCACTGACTGTGCAGTCAGACTGGCTCCTGTCCACCGTTGAAGGTGGATGCTCCATTGCTGCTCAGGACCCAGGCCGGGGAAGGCGAAGCCGGACCCGATAGAGGCCTAGGGTGGAACGCCGGCCGGCGGCGGGACCCCTCCACGCCACGCCCCCGCAATTAAGAAAACCCGGCTAGGCCGGGGAGGGCATGATAGGCCCACAAACAATGGAAGCTCCCCCCCCCAATCAGGGGGCGAGAGAGGTAGGCAAGGGGGAGGTCAAAAGGGGCCAACGGCCCAGGAAAATTCAATTTCAAGGCTCCCCCTCGCCGCACAAGAAGAAGAAGAAAAGAATCAGAAGCAGAGGAATCGGAGTTTTTTGGCGCCAAGCAGAACGGCGGAAAACCTCGCCGGGAGCCAGCGGCGACAGGGCCCACTCGGGGCAAGGAACATCGTCCCCAGGGGCGGCAGGGACGGCGAGCAGCGAAGCCCAGGGGGAGGTAGCAGCAGCAGATTACCTGCACGGCGCCGTCTTCACAGCGCGGCCCCCGCCATCTTGGGCACGAAAGGAGGGGAGCAACAGCCACCGGGGGGAACAGGTGGCGACGGGGACCGCGGGAAGGACACGAAGCCTGCGGCCCTTGCAAGTTGAGCGGACACCCTACGGAACGTGCCGCTGGTTGAGCCTTGCGTGGTGCGCTAAGGTTCACGTAGAAACCCACCCTTTCCGGACCGGGAGTCAGCAGGCGCGAGTACCACCAGGGGTCGTTCGGCGCACGCTCGGAGAACAGCGGGAACAGCCTCGAGCGTGAGCGCGCATCTTAGCCAGGCCATTGGAGGAAGCGAGAGACCTCTTAAAGAGACAGGATCCCCTTTTTCTCCGTGGTCCCTCTCTGGCCGGGTGTTCGACACAACGGATGGCTTGGGAGTCAACTTCCAGATGCCGGCGCTGCCTGCCAACATGCCAGGCAATTACTCGGAGGTCAAACCAGTACCGCAAAAGACGACCCAAGGACTTTGTGGGATCCCATGACCTACGATTCCAGACTAGGAAAGTCACAATTGCTTTGAGCAAGCCAAGGAGGAAAGCCACTGCAGCAGGTCCCCACAATCGCCTTCGTAAAGGTAGAAGAATGATGGGAACAACGGCATCGGGGGTTTCGCGCCTTCGCAGGAAAGAAGGAAAGGAAGGCCGCGCCATCGCATGGAAGGCAGAATTTAAGGCCGGGGAAGCCAACCGGACCGGTGAGGAGGACGCAAGGACGCTACATGGCATTTCGCGCCTTTTTCGTCGGAAGGGAAAGAATGCGGCGATCACCCCCGCCCCAGCTGTCGTCGAGGGACGGGCAGGGTCCACAACAGAATCCAGACTCACGGGCACTTGGAGCCAATACGGCGGTGCCCGGATCAACAGGGGCAACGACCAGGGGTTGGCGAAGAGCTGGATCGAAGCTGGGCAACTGGCGACTTCGAGCGAGCAACCGGGGAAAATCACCGAGGGTCGGTGCGGGCGGCGGTGCCCCCGAAAGGCGGAAGACTGGTGCGGGCGGCGGTGCCCCCATGGCGAGCCCGGACGCGTAATTAAGTGAAAGAGGTAAGGAGCGGGGCTGCGCGAAGCTAGGGTACGGCCGAATCACGTTGGTAAGCCAGGGTTGCGGCCAGCCTACTCACAATCGCTAAGACCCCGCCCCCGGCATTGAGCACAGTAACCCCGTTTTGGAACAATAAGGAAGGGTCTAATAAGGTATGTTCTGCGGTTTATAGGCAGTTCCGGGATGAAAGTTAAGAGCTCACTATTCTATAGTGGAAAGTTAAGTGGTAAATTCCAAGGAGCGAAGGATATCTCTTTTGAACGCAGTAGTCTGCGGTTCGGTTTACGTCATATGCAGGCGGTAACCTACTGGGTACAGGTTCTTGGCAGCAGGCATAGTAACCCTCTGCAGTAACTTCGCCTACGTAAATGCACTCACCGTGGTCTGGTGGGCGCAACGGACTATAAAAAAAAAAAAAAAAAAAAAATCATACTCAGCTGTCCGGTAGGTCTTGGTATTCGATCCCCAAATGGTTGCGTTACAGAAAAGGGATTCACTATAAAGATTGGGTGGGCACTCCTGCTTGAATTCAGGCAGTTTGAAGCAAAAAAAGGTTTATTCAGGAAAGTTTAGTCGCCTTAAGGAAGCCATCACCCGGTGCGGCAGCACCGGTCGCACCGCACCACCATACCGCGATAGGGGCCCGAGCACCTGCCATCGCACACGTCTCACAGCGGTTACGAGAGGTGGAGAGGGGTTCGAGCCCGGTAAAACAGACCCGAGCCTTCACGGAATGGGCCCGATTGCTGTAAAACGCCGGGGAGACAACAGGGCCGGTTTGTAGTGCTGGGGGCGCCCGGGGTGATAATGTTTGTGGGCGCCCCCCGCCCCTAGGACCACGCACTCGCTGGCACCCTGTAACAGTGACCAAGTCACCAGGTCCACACGCTCGCAGAGGCGCCGAATTTGTTATATAGCGCCTTCCGGCCAGTGTAGGGGGCCGAGCACTGGGCATCGCACATGCAGGCATCTAAACGCAACAGGTTTTGCAGGCGTTGAATCACGCTATTAAAGCATCGAGAGGTGTCCTCTGCCTGTAATGTGTCAGGCTGTGGCAAGCATTTGTCGTCACCCCTTTTACTTTCTTGGCTATATATATAAATCTGGTACATTTGGGAGCACAAAGGCTCCAATGAGAGGCAGTGTTTTTGCAGAATCTTTGCGGCATCTTACCCTCCAAGGCGGATTTTCTCCATGACCTAGTTTGACGCGGGCGATCTACCCGCCGAAGGATCGACCTTCATACCAAAGCCCCCGGGATGCTCTTAGGCTTGTAGAGGCTTCCAGGGCAAGCTGCAATAAGCTGATGCTGCGTAGGTGTGTGCGCAGGGGTCTGGCAGCAGCGATTGCATGACAGAATACTGACATAAATATCATGTTTTCTTTTCTTTTATATAGCGCGTTAAGTATCAGAGCGCGTTACACGAGCACTTTACATTCAGTGCACAGAGACAATCAAGCATAGGTCGAATACGGGTATAGGAAAGGATAAATAAGCCAAAGGACGGAAAGCGTAGGGAAGCGAGCACTCAGAGGCGGAAAAGAAACAGCGCAGTTGGGAGTTTTTCTTTGAGAATAGGAATCGTTCGATAGCCAAATTTACTCCTTTTGCAGCATGGTTGAAGTTTCTAATAATGTATAGGTTGAAAAAAAAAAAAAAAAAAAAAAAGTCACAGATTTCAAACATGCCTACTGGTTGTGCTTGCCTTTCCCACACGCGAGGGGCGGCTAGGGGTAGGCAAGCTCGGAAAGTCACAGACAGAACTATGCATTGGCTTTGCTTTTGGAGTCAAAAGCATGCAGATTGCAAGGCATGGAGTAGAGCTTAGGTACGTTAATCCCCGGACTTTCATTATTCTGATGTCGCAAATAGGTTCACCTGGGTTACAGGTAAAAATCAGGCGCTGAGTTACACACCTAGGAAAGTCGGTAGGCCCGGTTACAAGGCAATTGGGTGTTGAAAGCTAGTTGGGGCGGAATGGCTCCCACCGGTGTACGTTTAAGGGCTGTCAGACAAAACACTGGGTTTATTCACAATGCAGCAGTCACAGGCACAGCTTCATGATCCCTTCGTTCAGGCTACAAGAGCACGTTCGAGCCCAGTGCTTGGCAGTACTGGTAATAGGAGAGGTAGGGCAAGGTCCGAAAAAACAGTCTGTCTAAATACGGACGCCCCCCTTGTGCTTAGTTAAAGGTCAGGTCTAGAGGAGTCCAGTTTAGACACGGGGCAGAGAAGGGTGGTGTTACAGTTGGGTTAATATTTCAGGCAGCACCCAAGAAAAGGTTTCTTTTGGGGTCGAAACAGGGCCCCAATGGTGATTAGTGGAGGGGAATCACCGAGAGTATTTACAGTAATAGTAGTGAACTGCTGCAGTGGTTCACCCCACAAGTCTCAATACCTTACAAAGTACCATTCAGAAAAGTCTCACCCTGCATCACCATATTACAGCGAGAAACTCAATTATGTGGAGTACACAGGGAGATTTAGCTATGGAGATACCTTCCCCAGCTAGAACAAACCAGAGGTATAGCATCCAGTGAGGTACAGCTGCACTTCCGATACGAAACGAAGACCGGTGAGTTGCAGGTCCCTAAAGTTAAAAGACATGTTGGAAAGAAAAAAAAAAAAAAAAAAAAAAAAAAAAAAAGACGCATAGCGGGCGGTGGTACCAGCAAGATTGGGGCATAAACGAAATGATAGATATGTGTCCCCGAGGGTGTAGGACAATCCAAGTGTTGTTGTCATGTGGCATATTATAATTTTCGGTAAGAGCACAACCCGGACAGGGCAGTGCAAAAGCCACCCGTGGTCAGGGCGTTGGTCAAGACAAGGCCCCGGGGAATCCGTGTTTTCGGCTAGGGGAGAGCCCCCCCCCCCCCCCAGTTTCCTCAATGTCAATTACGAAAATTTAGCCCAGTATACCTGCGCCACGCAGCAAGCGTAGTTAGAGGAGGCAAAGCAAAAAAAAAAAAAAAAAAAAAAAAATCCTGAAGAGAGCTGATCATCTCCGGGGACAAAGCTTACAAGGCCCAGGGGTGGATGTCAAGCAGCACGGGTGCATAAAACTGGTAGTAGTCAGGGCAGACCGCACGAGGACAGGAAGAGACAAGTTCAGGCGGCACATCGTGGGCATATTCGAGCTAGGAGGTGGCGAGTAGGTAGCGAGGGTAGGCCGAGCAAAGGGGGGAGCTCCCTCCGATCGAGAAACCGTAGGGAGCGTGGCGGAGCTGACACGAGGAACCTAGTAGAGAACGAAAGTACTAGGAGATAGATGAAAGGCTCACACAGTGTCCTTGGATGCCTCACGCCAGGGGCACTGGGGGAGCCGTTGGGCGGCGTGCCGCCAGAGAAAGAACAGAGATGACACTCCTGCAGGACCCCGGGGATGCCTTACGGCAGGGGTACAGACGGAGAAGATGACAAGGACCCAGCCGCAAGAAAATAGAGTAGATGCTCAAGTAAGGTCCTTGGGATGCCAAACGGCAGAGACCCCTGGGAGAAGGGAGGGCCCCGAAAAGATACAGGACGAGCGGGACGGCACTTGCAGCCCGGGCATGCCCAGAAAGGGACACCCTCCTAATCGGTAGCAAGTTGAAGCCTAGACCCGCGAATCGAAACACAGGGATTGGGGCCCCTCCCTCCTCTCCCAGGCAATTGGGGCGGCTGGGGTCCAGAATGGGAATAGAGAAAAGAAGGAACAATAGATAAAAGTGAAACATGATCGTTGAAGGACTATAGTAAGACCATGAATGTTGAAATTTGAAATATGAAGATTTCATGTTACAAAAATGTTTGTTGTAAAATAAAACTGCGACCTTTTCAGGCACCAAGAAGTGGTCACGTGGTACTTAAGGGAAAAGCGCGCAGAGATGGCAGCAAACAGGGGGGGAGCGGGGAGGGAGCGCTCGCCGCCTGGACGGGGTTAGGACCCAGGCCGGGGAAGGCGAAGCCGGACCCGATAGAGGCCTAGGGTGGAACGCCGGCCGGCGGCGGGACCCCTCCACGTCACGCCCCCGCAATTAAGAAAACCCGGCTAGGCCGGGGAGGGCATGATAGGCCCACAAACAATGGAAGCTCCCCCCCCCAATCAGGGGGCGAGAGAGGTAGGCAAGGGGGAGGTCAAAAGGGGCCAACGGCCCAGGAAAATTCAATTTCAAGGCTCCCCCTCGCCGCACAAGAAGAAGAAGAAAAGCCCACCCACCCACACCTATGGATACGGGCGTCGCAGCCGTAGGGGCGGAAGGGTAGCGGAGCTGACACGAGGAACCTAGTAGAGAACGAAAGTACTAGGAGATAGATGAAAGGCTCACACAGTGTCCTTGGATGCCTCACGCCAGGGGCACTGGGGGAGCCGTTGGGCGGCGTGCCGCCAGAGAAAGAACAGAGATGACACTCCTGCAGGACCCCGGGGATGCCTTACGGCAGGGGTACAGACGGAGAAGATGACAAGGACCCAGCCGCAAGAAAATAGAGTAGATGCTCAAGTAAGGTCCTTGGGATGCCAAACGGCAGAGACCCCTGGGAGAAGGGAGGGCCCCGAAAAGATACAGGACGAGCGGGACGGCACTTGCAGCCCGGGCATGCCCAGAAAGGGACACCCTCCTAATCGGTAGCAAGTTGAAGCCTAGACCCGCGAATCGAAACACAGGGATTGGGGCCCCTCCCTCCTCTCCCAGGCAATTGGGGCGGCTGGGGTCCAGAATGGGAATAGAGAAAAGAAGGAACAATAGATAAAAGTGAAACATGATCGTTGAAGGACTATAGTAAGACCATGAATGTTGAAATTTGAAATATGAAGATTTCATGTTACAAAAATGTTTGTTGTAAAATAAAACTGCGACCTTTTCAGGCACCAAGAAGTGGTCACGTGGTACTTAAGGGAAAAGCGCGCAGAGATGGCAGCAAACAGGGGGGGAGCGGGGAGGGAGCGCTCGCCGCCTGGACGGGGTTTGGAGACACATCCTTATTTTACTTCTGCTCAGAGAGATAATCTCTTGAGCAAGCACATTTCTTCTTGGTCTGATTGGAACCTTGTTTTTGTTCTGCCTTAGAGGCTATATTTGCTGATACCGGCTGCTTAAACTTCCCTGATTTCTCTTCTGGGACCTCAGCTTAGTATTAGGAAGTTAACCTTTCAAGGGACCCGAATCATTTATGCCTTGCCTACAATAATCCTAAAATAAATTTCCTCTGTAGTTGCTGTTTGACTTGCTCGTATTAATTTAACTTATGCTGTAACCAGATGATTATTGATTTAAGACTAATTTGACTGATTTGAGTTTGTAGTTTGCTAATCTTCTAATAAACCGTTATGGTTCACAAATAATACTCTGTCATTCTTGTGGGGAACATGTGAATCACTATTATTGTTATTGATACACTATTGAACTGCCGATGTTAAGCCTCAATTTGAGTTAGTCACCCCCTTGCTCACTGGTGAGATTTGAAATTTGCACCAAACCTTTGCACAGTGCAAACCCTGTCCTCTTGCTCTCCATCAGATGGAAGCAAAGGATGGTTCTCATTGAGCTTTTTGAAAGTTCGAATTTTCCCCAGAAATAGTTAGAATTTGCCCCAGCCCAGTCAGCGTCCCCAAGATTCCATGTCCAGTGCAGAGAACTGGCAGTTTTCCTGAAGCATTTGCAGCGTTCTAGAAGTGTGAGTATATTTTTGCTGCTATTCGTTAAAACTGATCCTTGCACTGTGAGCTCCCTCTGACGCTGGATTTACTTTCTGAATTTGCTGCATTGTTTTTATTGCCGTTTATAATAGCTTATACTTCATGCTTGGGAACTTTTTTAAACTTAATTTTGGTAGTACCGACTTCCATGTCCTTTGGTCCAGGCTGAGCACTGATTGGTGTACCTCCTCCATTCTGTAGGTCAACAGGGAGGAGCCAGTTGTGCCCCCTGGCTCTTAATGCCTGCCGGTGCGCGGACGTGCATTCGCTAATAATCGTTAAAACTGATGCTTGCACTGTGAGCTCCCTCTGACGCTTGTTTTACTGTCTGAATTTACCGCATTGTTTTTATTTCCGTTTAAAATTGCTTATACTTCATGCTTGTGAACTGTGTCTGGGTTTTTTAAACTTAATTTTGGTCGTACCGGCTTCTGCGTCCTTCGGTCCAGGCTGAGCGCTTATTAGTCTACCTCCTCCAATCAGCAACTCAACCGGGAGGAGTCAGTTGTGCCCCCGGCTCTTAATGCCTGCCGGTGCGCGGACGAGCCACTAGCGCACCAAAGGCATGCCGAAGGCAAGCCCGTCTGCGCCCGTCCATGCCTGGATGATGCCAGACTTGCTGCCGGATCGGCCAGCACCAAGCAGGTATATTCCGGGGGCAATCTTTTCTGTATTAGCAAGAGGGTCAGTCTGTGGGGGTCTAGTGTGCGTCACTCTTGAGGGCCCTCTTTGTTGCAGAGGTTGTGGGTTTAACTCCTGGCCCGTCGCATCTCCCCCACCTCACTTAGTTTAAACTTCCGCTCTTTAGTAAAGCACTTTGCCGAAGTGTACGATTTACTGCATGATGAGTCACCAGACATCCTCTTCCTTACAGAGACATGGCTCATGGCTAACACGGAGGCTGAGCTTGTCTTGACTTTGCCCCATGGTTTTAACATCGCAACTCTTAATAGATGGACTTGGGGTGAAGACATGGCTATCATCTTTAAATCTAGTTACGCCTGCACTCTTATCAAAGAGGTCTTGGCGGGCTGCGAGTGGATGCACTGATTGGTGCAGCAGGCACATTGACTATTAGATCAGCCAACTTTAGCATTATTGGTGACCTGAACTTGCACTTGGATAGCAAACACGATTATGTGATCACCTTCCAGCTTACACAACCTTTTTTAGGCAGTACCCACTCTGCCGGACACCTGCTAGATCCTGTTTTTTCCAATCTGTCCACCTTCACGGTTAACCCACCTATCCCGATAAGCTGGTCTGACCACTATCTAGTACCCATGGCACTTCTGGGAGTTGGTCCCCTCCAGGGAGTATCCCGGAAATCGTTCCTGAAACTCCCCTGGTACAAACTCGATATGGAACAATTTCATGCCCTCCTCACGCATACACCTAGCATGCCGGATAACCCAGATGCGGCCGAAAATGCCTTATCAGACTGGATTCTCCATTCCCTTGATACCCTTATTTCTCTCAGATGATCACAGAGCCGTATCAGTCAATCTAGTCCATGGTACAATAGTAATCTGGCCACGGCGCTGAAAACCTGCAAAAGGATGGAACGGACGTGGAGACGGGACTACGACCCAATTCTGAAGGGGCATTATCGGGCAGCCATCAAAAACTATCAAAGGGCCATCCAGAAGGAAACAGCGGCTTACTTTGTTGACGAGATTAGAAATAGCAATAACCCTGCTAAATGCATATTCATGATAGTTAAAGATCTCAAATCCTTGGGGCAACCTAAAGCTCCCCCTCTCTCCTCTAACCCACAATGTGAAGACCTTGCCGTCTTCTTCATTAAGAAGTTTGAGAACACCTACAGGACCTTCCCCCACACCACGATCAGAACAGGCCCTGCACGGTGGCCCCATATTACCCCTAAACTCTCTGTCTTCCCATCGATCTCTCAAGAGGAGATGCATAAGATCAGCAAAAAAGTTAAATCAGCTTCTTCTGCAGACCCTCTTAAACCCAAGCAATTCCTTAAATCTTTGCCTCAGCTCCTTTCGCCTTTTTGTAAGCTGATCAATATGTCTCTGTCCACGGCAGTAGTCCCCAGGGCCTGGAAAAAGGCCATGGTGGTTCCCTTATTAAAGAAACCTACACTGGATGCATCTAAACCAGAGAGCTTCTGCCTTATCTCTATCCTGCCGTGGGCATCCAGAATCGCCGAAGCTTATATCAATTCCATTTTCACAAGATTCATAGAAAATAACAATCTGCTCGACCCTTCTCAGAATGGTTTTTGTCCGGGTCATAGCACAGAGACTGCCCTCCTAGCTGTAACTGAACATCTGAGGGATGCATTGGATGCTGGGCGTACGTCAGCTCTAATATTATTGGATCTGAGCGCTACTTTTGACACTGTATCCCACCAGATTCTATTTCAGTGTCTGGAGGAGGTTGGCATTGAGGGCCGGGCCTTAGGATGGTTTGCCTCTTTCTTATCTGAGAGAACCTTTCAAGTGTCGGTCCCTCTTTTCAGCTCCCAGGCATACATTATCAAACAAGGGTCCTGCAGGGCTCAGCTCTGAGCCCAACTTTATTCAAAATATACGTGCAACCATTAGCAGCAGTAGCCTGGAGTAAAGGACTAACTGTGGTTTCTTTTGCTGAAGATACCCAGCTAGTGGTGGCACTATCCGACGACTCCGCGCAGGATGTGCTTAAGTTCAGGAATGATTTAACAGCTATAGCAGATTGGATGACTGCCGACTGCCTCCAATTAAATATGAACAAATCTGAGATCTTGCTAGTGTGGGGGGACACTGAGCTGTGGAGCGAACGCTGGTGGCCTTCTACTTTGGGTTGTTCGCCCTTCCCTAAACAGGGAATATAGGTCAAATCCGTCCTTAACTTTCAGTTCCAAACTAAAATAGTAGCTGGGACCTGTTTCGGACTCCTGCTCAAACCATTGTTGGGTTTCTTTGACCCCACAGTCCGTCAAGTTATCATTCAGGCTACCATTGTATCAAGGCTGGATTATCCCAAGTCACTCTATCTAGGGGCAAATAAAGCCGAGATCCTCTGCTTGCAAAGAGCACAAAATGTGGCTGCCAGGACACTTCTTGGCCTTCGGAGAGCCTGTACCACAACTAACGCCATGCGCAGACAACATTGGCTGCTGGTGGCGAAACGCATTGTGTTTAAGTCTCTTTGTATCACCAACAGAATCCTGAATTTCCACTCCCCGGATATTCTGTCAAATCTTCTCACACTCTACATACCCACCTGTCAATTACGATTTATGGGCCAACACCTGGCTGTTGTCCCCCGGGTGAGGTTAGTGCAAGCGGTAGGGCACTCTTTCCACGTCCTCGCTTCGAAACTCTGGAACTCTCTTCTTGTCCGCATCAGAAGTATCAATATTCACACTCTATTTCATAAAACTATTAAAAGTCATCTCTTACCTTCTTCATAGGTCCCAGTGCCTCTCTCACAGTGCCTTTTTAAACAGTTGCAGCTGTCAGTGCTGGGACGACCCTTAGCTGGGGCAGCTGTGCGCTTTACAAAACTTATAACATAACATTAGGGTTTTGCATCTTTTCTTGCGTGTTGCTGGGGTTTGTGAGTTTGAGGTTGTGTGCTTCACGGTGTGGTGTCCATTTGGGTCCATTTGCGTCCTTGTTGAGTTGAGATTTGAAATGCTGATTTGAGAACATTGCTTGTGCTTTTTGAGGAGAATAGGGCTGTTAAGAGTTGAAGTTGAGTTATCAGACTCATCGTAGTCTAATATTGCAGGATAAACATTGTGTGACTTGTCTGTCAAGGCTTGTGGTGTAGGAACAGGAAGTGCCATCAGACACACAAAAGATAGGGACTTATCAAACTTCTATTATGAGGGTTTAGTAACAGATATTGGTCTCTGGATAATCCTTTTGCACAGATGAGCTACCCACACTAGTTAGGGTGAGTACCGGCTGGCAAGATTTCACTTTGTGTGTTTGACAGCACCAGGAGGGCATCATTATCTGATCTCCTCAGAGTCATTGTGAACTTTGAATTTTCTTTTAGTTCAACAGCCAAGAGTCATCTTTTTGTTTAAACAATTGCTATGTGTTGGAATGTGGTGTATTAGAAGGAGTGGGTAGGTACCTACCATCGGTAATTAGGCCACAATCACAATATAAGGTTCAGTCAAGGTCTAAATACATGATTGCCTTGCTCAAACTTTGGTAGCTGGCTGTGAGCAGACTTTGGAGACAGGTGTGTAAAGAATTTAAAACACCAATATATTCAAAAAGAAAGACAGCACACAATAAAACATCTATCACCAATGTATAAACATATTAAATGTTTTTATGATTAAAATGACACCAAGATGACAAAAATTCCAATGCAGGGAACCGGAGACATTATTTTTTTAATGATTAACACTTTCTAGTGCTTAAAACCCTATGCGCCACTTCAAGGCATCTTGTAGCACTTGACAGGGACAAAGTCAAAGTTTCAGGAGGATGACTGTGGGTCAGATACACTTCGCTGTAGGGTAGGGTAACGTTTATGCCTTCTGACTGAGTCACTTTTTGGAGCTTTTTCTCTCGACATCGAGAGAAGCTCCTCTTCAGGCCAGCTTTGGGCTTGACGACGGCGGCTTCACTCAGAGCGATGCCTCCGATAACTCCTGGAAGTCTCATTGATGATGAAAAGCTCCAGAGCATCAGTGGGGCAAACCTGAATCTCAGGCCTAATTGTGGTTCAATATTTCCATCCTGATCCTAGTCTATTATTATGGAGCTTTTTGCCCAAAATTCTCCAAACTATTCTAAACTTCTGGATCTTGTTTCAGAAGGTTCTTTTGGGGATCCAACATGTCCACAACACCAATCCAAGGTTCCAGAAGCTCTGAGTTTCTCCTTGGGACTACGTCTCCCACAATGCACCTGGTCAAATCCTTTGAAGTCCCATTGAAAGTGGTCAGCTGGTATCTTCTTGTTGGAGATGATACAGGTGGAGCTCTTTTGACCTGTTGCTGTCAGGGAGTCCACTCCTTCACTCTTCAAAGCAAGTCAAAGTTCTCAGGGCTATAGTTCCAAAGTGTGCAGTAGGTGCAGTAATTCAGAGTGCAATCCTCTTGGTGCAGGCCGGGGTTCCAGCAGGGTAGTCCTTCTTCTTCTTGTAGTTTCAGGCAAGGATCTGAGTTTCTGGGCAGCTCTCCCAAATTGATCCAGTGTTCTTGGGTGACTAGCACGTGGGCAACACTGACCAATGAGGTGCAGGGTGCCACCTTCAGTTATGGCAACTTCCTTTGAAGTGTGGCATATTCTTGTCCCTGAAAGCATTATTCCTTTAAAATCCAAAATGGAGAAACTCTCTCCTGGAGGTTAAACTCTGGCTAAGCCAATCCACTGGTGTGGCTAAGTTTCAATAAAACACCCCTAACAACCCCTTCGTTAATTCAGTTACTGGGCCCCCTGTCTGGCTGGGGGTGCAGGATTTGGGGGTGAGCCTGTGCACTGTCCTGTCATTCCCCCATTGAAAACCAGTTTGGCTACTCCACCCCCACCGGGTCTTTTGCTCTGCAGATGCAGATCTCCTCCTACCAGATGTCCTTTGCATCACTGCAGGCCCCTTCACACCTGACCAGAGCAGTTTGGCCCAGCCTGCTAAAGGCTGGCCAATCAAGAGAGGCTGCTGGAAGGCTGGGTTTTGATTAATCAGAAAAGAAAGTTCTATAACGTGATTTCTGAAATAATTATAATAAATCTAATCTTGGCAAGTTATTGGATTTCATCTAGCTATCATTTTAATACTTTGAAGTATAGTTTAAGCTCACTCCTATCAATAGTTATACTTTATTAAAGTATTTCCATATTAGCCTATGGAGCCAAATTGCTACAAAGGAGAAAACAAAATTGGCAGTTTTTCCCTCACCAGGGCAAATATAACATCTCTTAAAATGTCCTTGCTTAGGATTACAAGGCACTTAGGGGAGACATTAGGGGTGACATGTATGTAAAAAATAGGGTAGTTTAAGACTTTGGAAGTAACTTTAATTTCAAAGTTGCATTTGCAAACAATTTAATTTTAAAAGCAGCCTACGAACAACGGCTGCCTTTAAAATGACAGGAGAAAACACATCAGTGCACACTTAAGTGCATTACATCTGTTGGGCCTCTAAACCTACATGCCCTAACATATCCTAGGGTCTTACAGGTTGGTTGTTATACCAATTGTAATTGCACATAATTACCATATTACTTTTATACAGACCACTGGCCCTGGGTCCGAAAAGCAGAGCCCAGGGCACAATCAGAGTCAGTCACCACCAGTATCAGTGAAGACACAAGGGTGATCAGAGGAAAAAAAACAACATTCTCACACAGCCCCCCAGATGAGAGGTGATGGGTAATTAACCTACACCCTGGTAGTCCTCATCAGCTAAGTGGAAAAACCTTAAAAGTCCATCTGTATTGGTATGGGCAGTCCCAGGTCTGCAGTCCACTGCAAAGTCCATCCCTTGTAGGTAAGACCATCCCAACAGTTTAGGATTCTCCCCCCTCAGCTTCATGAGCCATCTGATAGCTCTGTGGTCAGTTTGAATGTGGAAGTGAGTGCCAAACATGTATGGCCTCAACTTCTTCAGGGACCAGACCACAACAAAGGCTTCCCTCTCAATGGCACTCCATCTTTGTTCTCTGGGGAGAAGTTGCCTACTACTGAAGGTAGCTAGCTGATTGAGGCAATCCTCATTTACTTATACCAATACTGCCCCAATCCCTTGTTCTGAAGCATCTGCCTGAACCACAAATCTCTCTGTGTAGCTAGGGGCCAGTAACACCTGTGCTAAACACATAGCCTCTTTCAGAGTGTCAAAGGCCTTCTGACGCTCTAGGGTCCAAATGACTTTCTTCGGTTGCTTTTTAGAAGTGAGCTTGGTCAGGGAAGTCACAATGGCCCCATAGCTCTGGACACATCTTCTATAGTACCCAGTAAGACCCAGGAATGCCGTGACCTGTGACTGGGTTGTAGGAGCTACCCAATACAAAATGGTTTTAATTTTGGGCTGAAGAGGTTGTATATGGCCTCCACCTATAAGATGACCCAGGTACACCACAGAACCCTTCCCTATGTGGCAGTTAGTGGCCTTAATAATCACGCCTGCCTGCCACAGAGCTTAAAGCACTCCTTCAGGTGGTCAAGGTAATCCTCCCAGGTAGAACTGTACACTTCTATATCATCCAGATAAGCTGCACTGTCCAGCCCCAACAAAACAGGACGCTGTTCACCAACCTTTGAAAGGTGGTGGGAGCATTCTTTAAGCCAAAGGGCACCACTTTGAACTGGTAATGTCCCTCTGGTGTGGAGAATGCTGACCTCTCCTTTAGTCCTTCACTGAGGGCAACCTGCCAGTAGCCTGAGGTCAAATCAAATGCACTCGGGTACTCTGCAGGCTTTAACCTCACTGCTCATCAGCTCGAGGTATAGGGTGACCATCAGTCTTACTGACTGCATTCAATCCTCTATAGACAACACAGAACCTTAACTCCTTCTTTAACTCTTGGGGATTTATTTTAAGCACCAGAACCACTGGGCTGGCCAATGGACTACCAGAGGGCTTAATTAGCCCCAATTTCAGCATCTTACCTACCTCAGTATGGCTCATTACCACCAAGATATTTCTGTTCCCTGAAGCAGGTGGAGGGTCTAGGGGACCACAAATATCCACCCCCACCCTCGAAATAGGAAGTTCCAACCACAGACTGTAGTATCAAGGCAGCCTTTGGCTTGCCCCGTCTAGCCACTGGCCTCAGAGGTTGCACAGGAGCTGCAAAACTCCTTCAATTTGGCAGGCATGTTGGACCAATGGAAGTGGTTAACCAACCTACTCCTTGTCTTACTCTGACCCAAATGACTTGCCAAAGGGATGTCACGGCTAAATGTGAGAAAGAATTCTCTCAACTTTTGTAGGACCACCAACCTCCTGGAGGCGCTTTCCTTGAGGTCTCTGGCTTCAGTATATAGGACTCCCTCATTGCAGAAAAATGTGTGGAATACACTGACATCACCCTACTCTTGCCGGGAGGTGGTCTGCCTCGGGCTCTCTGCGTAAGACACTCTACGTCCCTGACACAACTCATCTCTTGAGGTTCCAACAGCTCCTGTCAGTTCTGCCAGGTCAGACAGATCTTGCAGGGGTAGATTCCCTACCTCGGAGGTCAGAACCTGCCCCTCAGAGTCAGATTTCTCCTGCATCTCTGGAGTTCTTTAGGCTGGCTCAGCAGACGAGATGAGGATGAGGTTTGGTTTTCAGTAGATGGAATACTTGTTTTGTCTAATTCTATGTTACCTGCCATGGCACAACCTTTTCATGGTGGCACCTACAAAGGCTGAGACACAATGACCTATCTCGTTAGCACCTATTAGTTTAATCCCTAGTTTCAAGTTATTGCAGTGGAGCTGTGTCACCAATATGCCACACGTCAACTGTTAAATGCAGGGAAAAGAACAGTGGTTCTCACAAGTCATATAGGAAGATCAGGTGGTCCTTTCAATCACATGCAACTGGACTTTGTAGAAATGCCAGTGTGTAATAGACTCTGCTATATTCTGGTGGTGGTTTGTCTCTTTTCCTGATTGGTGGAGGCATCACCCACCAGAAGAAATGACAGTCTTACAGTGGCCAAGGTATAGCTGAGGGAATTGATCACTTGTTTATCTTGAATCAAATCACGGAAGTCACTTCAAGAATGAAATGATGAAACTTTTGTGTGCACTTTTGTATATAGATCAGAGGTTCCATTGTGGTCCCGACCTGAAGTTTCAGGCAAAGTGGAACAGATAAATAGAATAATAAAATCTTAAATTTAGTGTGTACATCCATGTCCTTAAGATGGCCTGGGGCCCTTCAATTGGTGCTGATGAGTCTGAGAGCATCCTAGATAGTTGGACAGGGGTGTCCCCCCATCAAATCCCCATGAGTAGACCATGATACTTCCTGCAGTGCCTGCAACTGCACTTGTAAATATCACAGATGCTATGGGTCTTGACTGCTGCTAATGCCGCGCTGGCGTGGTGCATTCTGTCTCTCACCAGGGTAAGTTGGCGACTCTTCTTCTGAGGCAAGAACTGATCCTTAAACTCAGTCCTGGTGACGGGGTTTTGGCAAAAAAGCATGTGAGAAAGTCATGGCTGGATCCTGCCGGTGTGGCCCGTTACCAGGTAATTGAGGTGAAAGAAGACTATCATCCTGAAAAAGGGACGAGCAGTTAGATCAGAGGGTGGCCAAGAAGCATAAGGTGGCAAAGCAATTAGTGACTCAGAGTTTCTGTGTTGGAAGAATGCATCCCTGACACCATTCAACTAAGAGACAGAGACATGTGAGCAAAGTGACGGGAAGAGTAAACTCCCAGTAGTCAGAAGGTCAAAAAGAACATGTTTGCTCAGATGAAGGTGCTCAGCTCCTGAAGGAACATATTTTGGTGAAAGAGAAGCTGCTTCAAGACTACGAGAGAGAGATTTGACAAACTGTATTTGAAAAGCCGCCATGATTAAAGCTACAGCAATTATATGTTTTACATTTTTTGACTGATCTGAATCAACTGACATTTTTAGATGATTGTACATTTATATTGAACGTTGTGCAGACCCTTAGGGCCGAGGTTCCAGTAGAAGAGTAGGGGTATCTTTTTAGAAGAAGATTGATGTAGGATTAGGGATTGACTTTGGAGTAACTGAGCTCGTATTCATCGCGAATTAGTCAACAGTTTGTAAATTTGCACAAGTAGAAGCAACAAGTAGAATTGTTTTTAATGTTATTTTACCTTTCACATTTTTCCTTTCTGAGTCATGAGAAACCATGGTGATTATTTCACTAAATTAAATTAGAGCAAAAGTGGTTATATTATCAATCATTTCTCTTAGGTTTATGATCTTCTCATTAAGTCTGACTGCTCCTATTGACCAAGGTATTTCTAATGCTAAGCCTAACTTTACTTATGTAGAGGAGTGGCATAGATGTAACCTGAAGGCTTTACATACAGATGGTTCTGAGGGAAATTTTATTGCAGACATCTTTTTCAATTTGTTACATGAGAATTATTTTGCACTGCATGCAAAGGACTGCCATCTCTGCACCCATCTGCCGTATCTGCGGCAGAGGGTATGACCTATCACCACATTCCCTTTACATATGGCTTGTCCTGTAGTATAATACTTAGTCCACGGTATCATCAGGTTTACTTTTAATATAATTTTTTGATTTGCGATTTAGCTCTTTTAGAGTACGTACAGAAATCCTGACTATAATGCGTGCTATATGGATACTCTGTTGCTTTTCATTAAGTTCAAATTTGGGCTTGACACTACCCGAGCCACAGACAAAATCTGACTATCAAGTTGTGTAAGGGTGAAAATGAATTAATTGATGATATAGAGGATGGAAGAGAAGAACTTGCATTGAAAGAGGATAAAGGAAAGGATGAATCTCAGAGTGCATGGGCAAAGGAATAAGAGAAATACAAATTAGCTGGAATACAACCAAAATAGAGTCTAGATTGGCACCAGCATGGAAAACAATGTATTTACAAGCTCCTTGTTCTGCCAGTATGTCACTTTTTTCCCATTTTAAAAGTGATGCACTGGCGGCAAAAGGGGCTTGAAAATAAGCCCCTATGTTTCATGAGTAGAAAAGGCAAGAGTTGCAATTCCTGGATGATGAATTGGAGTGAATGCCACAGAGATTTGAGGTTTTAGGAGAGGGGGATCAGATATTTTGAGGAAAGGATCCTGTTATTCCTGGAATTTTTTATGGGTGTGGAAAGAATGCATACTTTTTACCAGCCCGCAAATTAGACTGGGAGCTGCTATTTAGCTTTGGTGTTTCCCAAGGTGTTTCATGTAGATGACGTAGGTGTCCCGGAAATTGAGATTCATGAAGGAGTTAAGCGTAGTTCTTCATAAATAGTAAGCAACAGTTTGGAGCTATAATTGCCTTTGTTGGAGTAGTTCTAAACAATTACAATATTAGAAAACAGTGGTTTTAACCATTAATGCAGAATTAGTAGCCATTAGGGCAAGGGTTTTGCAAAATTGGCTTGCTCTAGACATTTTGCTTATGAAGAAAGGCAGATTTGTTAGATGCAAAATTTCCAGGAATGTTACAAGTGTGTGTGTAAAGAATATCATAACTTTATCTAAAGATTTGAAAGAGCTGGAAGAGGGAGGTGTCTGGAAAGCAATTGGGAAATCATTTTCTGCAGTAGGTAACCAGCTAAGCTGGATTAAATTGTGGGCTTTTAGGCACTATGTCGAGGCCCATATTGATTATTGCAGTTTGTGTGATTTGGTCTGTTGTTGATGATGAAGGGAATCAAGCTTATGAAGGAAAAGAAGGGATCAGAATGCAAAGAGGGATATAAATCAGCAGAGAGTAAACAGTAGAAAAGAAAGAAAGAGGACATAGAATTAGATCGGAGACAATGAAATGTTTATGATGATCTGAAGGAACTATAGGGGTCGAACATGTGACGTTACAACGGGATCATTTAGATTGCGGTACGTTACATCGCAGTTATTACAATGCAAGTCGTTACAACGAATTGCGCTAGAGGCGCTGGACTTAGGTATAGTATGATTTACTATTCCAACTCCAGTGTGTGTAACAGCAGGGAAGGTGTTGAGATAGTAAATCATGCTATTCCTTAGTGTAGAGAGCCATCCAGCGCAAGTCGTTGTAACGACTTAAGTTGTAATGACCGTGATGTAAACGTATTGTGGTGTAACTACCGCATTGTAAAGGTCATTCGCCATAGGAGTCCAGACATAAGCAGTTAAAGTGAACAAAAGGTTTCTAAAGTTGTCATGGAGGGAATATTTTATGTGACATTTGTGTAAGCTAGCTGAAGGGTGAATTATAAGGGTGGGCAGTACTCGCGGAGTTTTACTCTGCGGAGTTCTGCAGAGTTACCCTAAAACTCTGTGAGATTCCTCGGAGTTCCGCAAGCGGCAGAGTTGTCATACATCATGCTGATTTTTTGTCCTGAGAGCTTGTTCCGCACTGTAAACTCAGCGCGAATGGCACCACGAACTACTCCGGAGGAGCGGAATTTACCACCCCTACTGAATTACCCTACCCCTAGTAAATTGGTGATGCGTTGTCTCTATTTTTCATTTTTGTTTGATGACATGTTCATGGATATTACTTGTAATCAGTGCCTACTTGTATCCATGTATGATTTTATATTCAGACTGACTGTGCTTTGTGACTTTTTAATGAAAAGGAAATCGTAGTGTTCACATTAAGTTAGCAGTAGTTCCTGTAGCTATCGATTTAAAAAACCCATTTTAAATTAAATGTTTTTTTGCTTACTGTGCTCATTTCAGAAGCCAAGTTTCAACACCCTGTTCGTTAAACTGTTATGTTATTGTTTGATTGTGTGAGAGGGCCACTGTATGTATCTTTTAATGATAAATAATAATACATATTTGTAAAGGGCGATCCTATCACCACTTAATGTTTCAAGGCGCTAGAGGTCATCGGAGAGATTAAGTGAGCTATTGCCCATAGTCACATGGTGCTGAGCTGCCGGCGGCGGTCGCACCGAGAGACCCACGCTCCGCAGTCAGGCACTCTGCCGCTGCGCCACACCTCTCGCCGATGAGATGAAGAATAAGGGGCAGATTTACAAGCCCCTTGCGTGACTTTTGCGCTGCAGTTTCGTCACTTTTTTGACGCAACAGTGGCACAAACAATGCGGCCTATTTACAACGTGATCCATCTAGGGAGATGCGTCAGGTTGTAAAGACCTGCGTCACATTATACCTGCGTCAGGTATAATGTATGCAGGGTAGGCGTTCCCACGCAGGAAGGCCTCGTAAAAGTGACTCCGTGAAATCTGCAAGATTTCACAGCGCCACTTTTAGGACGCCACAGCGTCAAAACCTTACGCCTGCTTCAAGCAGGCGTAAGTAGTGATGCAGGGTAGTGGGAATAGGCCTGTTCTGCTTGGGTTTTCGGATCAGATAGAACCCGCTCATCAGAGCCTCACTAACCCAGCCAGAACGTTACCCCCTCCCTAGAACCTATTTACAATCCTGCAACCACATATATATCTACCACCTAAGGACAGGGGATTCCTACTATACATACCAAGACCTCTTACAATCGGCGGCCTCGCGATCCCATACGGATCCAGACCTCTCTGCCCATACGACAGTATCACAATTGGCGGCCTCGCGGTCCCATACGAACCCAGACCTCTCTACCCAGACGGCAGTCTCAGCACAATCGGCGGCCTCGCGATCCCATACGGATCCAGACCTCTCTGCCCATACGACAGTATCACAAGTGGCGGCCTCGCGGTCCCATACGAACCCAGACCTCTCTACCCAGACGGCAGTCTCAGCACAATCGGCGGCCTCGCGATCCCATACGGATCCAGACCTCTCTGCCCATACGACAGTATCACAAGTGGCGGCCTCGCGGTCCCATACGAACCCAGACCTCTCTACCCAGACGGCAGTCTCAGCACAATCGGCGGCCTCGCGATCCCATACGGATCCAGACCTCTCTGCCCATACGACAGTATCACAAGTGGCGGCCTCGCGATCCCATCCGAATCCAGACCTCTCTACCCAGACGGCAGTCTCAGCACAATCGGCGGCCTCGCGATCCCCTACGAATCCAGACCTCTCTGCCCATACGACAGTATCACAAGTGGCGGCCTCGCGATCCTATACGAATCCAGACCTCTCTACCTAGACGGCAGTCTCATACGACAGTTCATCCTATGATCACCATAACATACACAAAGGGAATCAGTCTCACTATTCATCAGATCACACAAGGATTGCCAGTTCGAGCATAGCCTGTTCTCAGGTTCGAGGGGCTCCTCTTTCCCTTATTCAGTTACCACTTACCTGATCAGGGTTAACATCTGTTCATGTAGCCGCAGCTGACTAGAAGAATAGGCTACCCTCTTATACAAGAACACGCAGCACATGTTGGTTCACTACAAACTGGATACTTTATTACTCATTACATACACAATCACATAACATTACGATATAACACATAACCTGCAAAGAAAAGTGAAAGATTAAGTTGTACACTCTAATAAGAAAGGGTCGACATCACCTTAGTAGTATGTAGCCTGCGCTCTGTGGTCATCTAGGTTCCCTTCTCGTCTGTGCCTCGGCTCGCCTGGAATCACCCTTCTCCGAGTCACTGGGACCTCTTCCTTATCGGCTACTCTCTCCTCTCTGGCTATTCTGCTAGGAAAGCATCTGTCTCTCGGTTCTTCTCCGCCTTCAAGATGGCGTCTGTCTTCCCTGGAATAAGTAGTAGCTTTACTGCTAACGGCTAGATGCCGCCTACGGACTGAACATGTAACTGCCTCAGACTTTCACTAATATAGAGGTGCGTTTCCTCATGGAAAATTCCGGCCTGTAACCTGCCGCCCACCAAATTCTTGTACCTCCCCGTACCAAGGACACGTTCCCAGCCGGCCGGCCTGATGTAGTGTCTTCGGCATGAAGAAAAATACAATCCTTCGATAAGGGCCGGCCTGAACCGGTTCTCTCCAAGCGAATAACACCTCATAACTAAAACATTACGTTTGACCTAGAAGCATCCCAAGCTGCCGGAGCAGAAAGAAAGATGGAGTCTCTCCCGTTTGAGGCCTACCAGGCCTGAATTCAGCACAGCTCCGTGAAATACCCTCACTACAGGACAGGTTATCCCTAATACTAACGAATCTATCCCCTAGGCTATGTGTGCAAGCCCTGATCTATGGGGAAGAGCACAGAATCATGTCGAAGTGCCTAGTAAATAGGCTCCATTCACTACTCTAACCCTTAGACTTGAATGGTAAGAGACTGAAGTCACATTTAATCATCTTTTCCTCACAAGAAGGCCGGGAAAATCGAGCAGAACAAGGCCTCAACACGCATTGCTAGAGTTGCGTCGTGCTTGCGACACAACTCCAGCAAATGCGTGACTTTTCCGCCAGCAGATGCGTCAGAATTTCTGATGCATCTGTCAATCCTTGAGCCATAGTGCGCAGTATTGTAAATACGGCGCATCTATGGTGCCGCAAGGATTTCTAAGGGTGGCGCAGGGAAAGTGACGCATCTGTACAGATGCGTCACTTTCTTGTAAATCTGCCCCTACATCTTTACACCTGAGCGTGAAACCGGCTGATCGAGAGTTGTACCATTTTTGTACATTATTTATAAAGACCACAAAGCTAAAATATTCCATTGTATGCGTCATGAGAAGAGGGCCGTCACAGGAGTTTTGCGAGTACATAGTTTTCATTGGTTCCTTCTGTGTGGAAATAGCATGTCGAATTTTAGGTTTTAACTGTGGATCACTGACTTAGGCAGCCAGGCTCGCTCCTTCCCACCTTTGAAGGTAGATGCCGCTCTGCCGATCTTTAGACCCCATGCCTATTTTATTTCTGCTCCTCGAGTTAATACCTTGAGCAGGCACATTTCTTCTCGGTTTGATTGGAACCTTCATGTGGTTCTGCCTGAGGGATTATATTTACTTTACATCTGAGGCTTAAACTAGCCCAACTTCATTTCTGAAACCTTAATTTAGCATAAGGGACTTACCTTTCAAGGGAACTAAGGGCCTGATTTAGATTTTGATGGATGGGTTATTCCATCACAAAGATGACAGATATCCCATCCACCGAAATATAAATCCCATATGATATTATGGGATTTATGTTTCGGCGGACGGGATATCCATCAACCCGTCCTCAGAAATCAGGCCCTGAATCTTTTATGATTTACATACAATAACCTGATGATTATTGATTTAAGGCTAATTTGTCTGATTTGCTAAACTTCTAACAAACAGTCATGGTTTGCAAATGTAATACTCTCTGTCATTTTTGTGGCATAAAAGTGCTTCACTGTTATTGATATGCTTTATTAAGCCTCAATTTGAGTTAAAGATCCATCTGCTCGAGTATTGAAAGAAAGGCAACTTGTATAGAGCATTACTTCTCCAAGGAATGTCCTGGCGCTTTGCCCACAAACCATCTCTGCTGAGTGTATTTCACCAAGTTAATCCTGTTTAAAGACCAAATTTTCACTTTCTTCCTGAACAAAGAGGTTGCAGCAATAGCTTGTAACTTAATTGGAGGCTTGTTCCATGTTGATGGCCCTAAGAAAGAAAAGGACCTTCCCCCAGCCTTGGATTGCGGAATCCTAGGAATTGTGGGCAGGAGGGTGTTGGCTGATCGAAGGTTCCTTGAAGGTGCAAAGAAGCCAATCCTTGTCCTGAGATAGCACGCACCTGTGTCTTAGAGAGCCCTGTGGACCAACACGTGTTTTAAATAAAATTCTCTTCTCTATCAGGAGCCAGCGAAGAGCCTGCAAATCCTGGGACATGTGTTTTCAGATGCAGGCCCAGAAGGGTGTGGGTCGCTGTGTTCTGGAACCCCTGCAATCCACTAATAAGATAGTCAGGGAGTCCCAAATAAAGGGCATTACCATCATCCAGTCTTAGTGTTATCAGTGGCTGTATGACCAGTTTCCTGGCTGCAAGTGAGAGGAAATGTAAAAACTTCCTTAAAATACGGAGCAGTTCAAAACAAGTTCCCAGCGCCATTTTAGGTTGGAAAGAGAGACATTTATCGAATTTGACACCCAAAGTGTTTACTAAACTTCCCTGATGCCCTGGGGGCGTGGGGGGGTTGTCAGCTGGCCAAAAGGTCTGCTATGTGTAAGGGGCTTTAAGACTGAAAAATAGCAGGACGGTCTTACCTCCATTGTATTTAGGCTGATGGTGAGTTAGCCACTAGAAATCAGCTGTTAGACATGATCTGATGGTTTCGCCCAGGAGCTCTGCCTCCCTGCCCCAAGAGAACAGCAGCTGGGCATCGTTAGCATACAAGATCACTTTTGACATGGGCAAGTGAAGCTAGTGGAGTGAGATAAACATTAAATAGAGTGTGGTTCAAGGCTGGACCCTGTGGCACTCCCACTGACAGTTCGAGAGTCTCTGACGAGAGGGGAGGGTTCCATGCCTCTTGGCCTCTGCCCTCCAAAAAACAGGCCAACCAGTCCAAGGCTTGACCCACCATTACGATGGATTGGAGTTTGGCATGGGGTACCGTATCAAAGGCTGCTGATAGCGCTAACACGATCAGCACTGCTTAACCCACAGCATCTAGAGTGACTCTGATGTAATTAGCAACCTCCACTAGTGCCGACTCCGTGCTGAAATTGGGCCTAAAGCCTAAAATACTTGGGTAGAGCAAGTTAATACTTTTCAAGTGCTGGGCGAGCTGCTGGATAACATGCTTCCCCAGTACTTTAGACAAAGCTGATAGAAGAGATATGGGTCTGTAATTTAACTGATCTCCCGGGTCTGCTAAGGCTTCTTTAGCAGGGGCAACGTGTTTGCCTGCTTCCAGGACTGGAGTACTGTTGCTACAGATACTGATTCGTTCTGGAGTTTGTTGGCCAAGGTGTTAATGACACTTTCCTCTATTACTAGTATGATAGGGGGGGCAAGGATCAGCTGGAGAATGGAGATTCAACCTTAAGGCTATGCATAGCTGTTAATTATCCCTCTAGGGAGATGGGTTCAAACCTCAAGAGAGTTGCTATGTATGTAGTAGCTTTACAAGGATGCATTACCTCCAACATAACCTCTTCAGACTGCGAGCTGAAGGAGAGACTGGCTTGAATAATAGAGATCTTATCATGAAAGTAACATGCCAGCTGCTCACAACACTCAGCCAAAGGCTGCTGACACCTCAAACAGGCCTCTAGGGACATACAGTTTTTTACAACTTTAAAGATTTCTCTGGATTTATTTCCAGCTCTCTCCATTCTTTCTTCCAAATAAGCCTTCTTGGCTATTTACACTTCCATATGGCATTTCTTTAAGGCGTCTTTATATAAGGCTTTGACATTAGGGTTATAGAGTTTCCTCCACTGCCTTTCTAAGATTTTACATAGTTTCTTTCCATCTCTGAGTCAGTGTACCAGGGCTGGATGAATTAACTCTGCCCAGTAGATGATGATCTACTGGCTCAGGTGTATGGACCATAACACAAATCCAACTGTCCAAAAGACAAGCATCATGTTCCACAACATCCGAGAGGGAGGGGGCGCTCTGCGCCATGTACCTAATGAACTGCCACCACTGAATTATTTGAAAAGCTCTGGAAGCACAAGGGGTTTTAACTCTGAGCAGTTGTATTTTTTTTAAGACAGCCCAATCAAATTTGATCAAGTGGTGGTCTGACTAGACTTGCAAAATGGCTCACCGACTTCCAACTTAGCGTTGGAGAAGATCTGGTCCAGTACATGACGTGCTCGGTGAGCAGGCTGAACACAAACTGAGTAATTTCCAGGGAGGACATATTTCACAAAGGGAAACTACCTCACTGTCTTCTTTTTTGGTCAGGTGAAGATTAAAATCCCCCAATATTGTACATGGGCATATTTTAAGGCCAAATGTTCCACAGCATTGCCCAAGGAGTTGAGAAAAGGACCCACAGGGCCCGGAGGTCTATATATTAGAACCCCGGACATTGATTGGAGATGTGATAATGTTAGGCAGAAACCAAGTGCCTCAGCTCCTTCAAGTCCAACATTGGGAATCGCCAGGCAATCAAAGTTTTCTCCATTGACCATGGCTACCCCCTCCTCTTCCACTCAGACGATCCACATTGTATATTTTGTAACCCTTTGAAATGATTATGGCAATTGCAGGATTGGGAGACTCAGTTAGCCCTGTTTAGAGCAGAGCTGCGGACAACTGAGTGTTCTTATTTGTCCCAGTCTTGGGAGGGAGAGAAGGTTCACTGTTTAGAATAGAAGTTTAAGCAGCAGGAGTTACAAACCAGTAGTGTAGGGGAAGGGGGCTTTAGAATGCCTTTCCCTGCTGGTGCTAGACTAAGCAATTGTCCTGGGCTGTAGCATAAGCGATGACCACCTTCTGCAGGGCCACGGGCATAATGGCAAAAGCTGATTGCTTCCAGGACGCAAATTGTGCTGCAGGGTTGACTAAATTATGAGTGAAGGAAAGGCAAATTATGTGGCATAATGCAGCACATATTTTGTAATTTTTCCACCTGTTAAATCAGGGCAAAGATGTCATCTCATTAGTATCTGTATAACAACCACATATAGAAAAAGGCAACTGAAAGATGACCGGTTAACTTTTGTGGAGGGCCTTCTGTCGCACACGAATAAAACACCACTTTTTTAGGTCGAGCCTGGGCAACGCATGCGCTGCTCTGCGAGACATGCTGTATTAGAGTTTCAACTTGAAGCTCTGCGACTCTCCGCCCATATTTTTCATTGGCTTTTGTCATTGTCCTTTGTAAACGCTGGCTTCTGATTCGTTATTAGGCTTGTTAGTCCCTCCTTAGTCTCGCCTTCTCTTCATTTGTAACCTCCCATACGGACCTGCCCTTTTACTTTGGTTGTTAAACAATATGTCTTATTTAGTCTGTAAGCACTATTTTCCTTAATGAGTTTCTGCTACTGCAGGCACTACATGCTTTCCTGCAACATTCAACTTTCACTTTCCAAGCAGCCCGGGAAAAAGGCAGACGCTTTTTTGAAATGCAATTGGCCTCGCATTTACAAGAGTTTGAGCTATTGGCATTGTAAATGGTAATGCCTTTTTTAATGTGTTAATTACCAAAAAAGAAATAAAAGGCATTGTCATTTCCAATGTCAATAGCTTAAACTTTCGCAAATGCGAGACCTATTGCATTGCAGAAGCTTGTTAGTAACTTAAATCAGTTTGAGCTAGAAACGATTTTTTTTTTAAATCCTACATTTTATGCAGCAGGTGATGGATTATGTGGCAAAAACGGCAAGTCACTAACTATGCAAAAAAAAGCAGCGGCCGAAGATTTGCATAATTCCAATGTCCCTGCTTAACCCCTTCCATGCTCATGACGGAACGGTTCCGTCATGAGCCACGGTTGAGCTGTGCTCATGACGGAACCGTTCCGTCATGAGCCCGCCCGCGCTCGAACCCTTCAGCACCGCGGCGGAATTCGCCCAGCGCTGAAGGGGTTAACATTGAAGCTTTAAACAATGCTTATGAACCAGCAATTAGAACTGCTGGGGCCCAATTTTCTTGAATCCATTTATCTCAAGAACCCACTCTGGTCGAATGAACCTTTTTACTTGCCAAATAGCGTGGAGGGAGCAAACACAATTATCAAAAAATACCTTCCGCAATTTGGCATAATTGAAGACTCAAAAGTCAATTTCTATTTCTCTCGGGATTTTATTACCAAGAAAAACATCTGCAGATACCAGCACCTTAGCACAAGGCTCAGCAAGTAAATGGGTACTAATACAAATGCCATTCTACGAAGAATCCGCATACGACTAAATATAACCAAAAGTGCTACTTCTAAAAGCATGAGGTAGATAACTACCAAGCTAATGTTGATATTAGGAATCATTAAACCGAAGCATTTCTGTCCCTACTCTATGCTAAATGACATCCCTGCTTACCATTCCCTTAGGACCCAAGAACTCGAAAAAGGTGTCAGAAGTGAACTTCTAAGAAGTCTTCACTTGGAGAGCTTGATCTAAACGCTCCTTCTAGCTCCTCACCTATCTCTTCTCTGCTCAACCCTCGGGCGCTGTCCCTAATACGAAACCCCAAAACACAGAACACGCCCTCCGACACACCTCCTCAACCATGTCTTCTTTCGGTAATTTTCCCTCCTGCTCCGTCCATCTTCCATCGTCCATCAGCTTGGCCTTGAGTCCCAGACACCGTCCGCGCTAGGAGTTACGATTGGCACATTCCAATGCACTCCCATGTCTGGCTTCCTCCATAATTCAACTGTTAGACAAAGACCTTTTTACTAACGAACCAACTGTCCTTGCACCTGCGGTGAGATCACAGAGTGAAGAAATACTTCGCATCTTTAAATTCTACAATTTACTGCAGCCCAAAACCTCTACTAGAATAAATCACTTGCGGCCTACCGCGTTCAGCTAACATAAGAAATACCAGGCCTTTCTCCTCAACGATATATGTGACTTCAGGCCTTTACTAGGTTAAACACACTATTAAATTGCATTCTAACATTAGTGCTCTTACTTTTTTACATACGTGAATAAACGACATACATGAATTAATTCGAGCGAGTTACACGTTTAGTCTGATACACTGCATTAAACAGAAACTTATTGTTACACATTTTCTAAATACATGCATTATACATTTTCGCATCTCCTAACGCTTCTACATGATACCATAGCAACCACATTTCTTAGTACATTTCACACAGAATACCTGAGGATACATTCATTATATGCGGGTGCCAACTAACACTGAATATGATGCACCCCTACAATTTTCAAGCCTTTAAGCGCTACATCAGAACCATAACTCTTTAGAGCGAGGAACTGGGCCAAGAACTCTCATCAGAGGCCTACACACTGTTTTTGAGCCATGCTATAATGCTGTCTGTTCGAACTCCCAAAGCAGCTGATGCCATGAGTGATCTGTGAGCATTGTAACTAGCCTGAAATGCAGCGACAGACCTGTCCATCAGATAACCAAGCAATGTTGACCACCGTAAACTCCTGCAGCCTTAGATGAGGACCCTAACCAGACTACAAATAGCAACTGTTAAAGCAAGTATAAAAGGCATGAATGTGGTGTTTTGAACTTTACAAAAAGTTATTATGCAGGGCCACAACTGATCTGACAAACAAGTTACATTTGAGAATGTGTAGCTCATTACCACTGTAGTGACAATCTATTGTTTAGTAAATATGTCAATAGTATTTGTTACAAATTGATACAATCTGGGATTGACCTGTGTCTAGTGAGCAGTAAGTCATGAGGCAAGTGAGTGATTATTCAACCCTGTGTGAGCATTATCTTCACTCCTTGGAATGTTTGTCAGCAAATTATATTAACTTGTTTCCTTTTCAATTGGATTTGGTACCTTATGCTTTAGGTCACTGGTGTCTAGTCCTATTAAATCATCTTTATGTATTATTCATGAGTCCACTCGTTTTCTCAGACCAATAGCAGTGTGCCCACAGCAGGGGGTGCAAGTGTCAGCCATACTCTGGAAACAGTTAAACAATTGTGAGACCCGAAAATGTGAAATCACCATAACTCTCAACATGAGCAGCTCAAAGCCAGATATTACTTTGAAATTTGAGCAATTACAGCAAAGGCCAATATATCATAAATGGCATAAATTTTCTTAAACAGCCCATCCAGTACTTTTGGGGAGATGGACAGCTAGCCAACATAGGAACCTGTTTTGCATTGATGCCCAGCTCTTTGGACATTTGCCCTTGTCAAGATTTCCAAATATATAGAACTTCAAAGAGATAATTTGCAGCCAGAATATAGTATAATAGTGTTGCATAAGGAGTTTAGCTGGAATTTCTAGCCACTTTTCCAGTGAAACACCTGACCCTCTGTGCCAGTACTGTAAAAAAAATATATATATATCTATGAGCTGTTATGAATCCACGGTCTATTTCTATTTCTAGATCCGGTGTTGCTGCATAATTACAGACCACCCAACATGGCGCTGCTATTCGTGATTCTGCTGCTCAACTTGTGCGTAGAAAAGTCATCTGCTCCGGGGATCCACAGACCACGCTGTGCGCTTCCAGGCCTCAATATGGAGGCGTACTCCATGGAAGGAGATGTCATCTTCGGGGGGATTGTGCCCTTTCATGGGGAGAGCTTTTTCCCTGATTCCAATTTACTGTTCCAGGACATCCCAGCTCCCAGACGCTGCCAGAGGTATTCCATTCATTTGACTTAATGTTCCAAACCTGACAAAGTGTGTACCATGCCATTTCCGGTCCTGAAGTGCTCTAGAACCCAATTAAAAATAATACATGAGATATACCATAAAAGATCAGAATACCAGTTCATACGTTCACCAGATTAGGGAGCAAGACCTTGATGGTTGACTGATGGGAAACTGACAAACCCCAGAAATTGTGAATTCTGAAGATAGAAGAGAACAGACTTCAGATTCTCTCTCAGATCAAGCCAGGAAGGACCAGCATATCCTAATCCCACATTCTATGCACAGGCTGGAAGTATCCCCGAGCCCAAGCCCTTGCGATTCACAATTTTGAATGCTAAACAGAGCCATATTGTGAGACTTCAGACAACAATGATTTTACCATAGTGTGCATGCACCTAGGGTTTCAAACATAAGCTTCCCTGCACCACATATATAAGAAACTAAATAAAATATCAGAAACTATGGGGCACATGCATCAAGCATTTTACCGGTCGCAAACGGGCCAATTTGCAGAATCGCCCATTTGTGACCGGTAAAATGCTACTTGCAGTGCTTCAAGCCCAAAGGCATTCGCAAAACAGGTAATCGCAAAAATTGCAAATGCATTTAGAGAATTGCAAATTGCGATTGCCTAAGTGCGATGCATTATGCATTCGTAAATTGCGTTTTCACAATTTGGAATCGCAAATTACCATCAACTTCAAGTTGATGGTAATTTGCAATTCCTTTGAAAAATGCACAAAAATGCATTTTTCAAAGTTCAATGTGCTCCATACACATGCCCTTAGGGCATGTGTGTGCACCACATGTGAATACTTACCTTTGTTGGGGGTGAATCAGGGTGGCCTTTTGACCCTCTTGCACCCTTGAAATTGCATGCGCAATTTGCTATTACCTATTTGGCAATCGCAAATTGCGAATGCTGTCCATTCATTCCTATGAGCGATTCGCAATTAAGGAATGTGTAGGAATCGGTAATATTTTAGCAAAATCGACAATGCAGAAAGAATTGCGATTCCTTAATAGCGATTCCTTAAGAATCGCTATTAAGGAATCGCTATTCCTTAGCTTGATGCATGTGGCCCTATATCGGTATGCCTTTAGTATGGCAGAGATATGACAATAAAGTTTTCCTCTTGTTATCTACCTCAAAGCATTAGGGTTTGACAATATAAAGTCCTATTCAATAGTCCTCACATCCAAAGCAAATAACATATTTAATTTTCCTCTAGAGGTGGTAATGAATATCAAACTTCAGAGCTCCATTTTATAACACATTTTTTCTATGCAGCTATTTTATGGGGTAGATCGCTGAAAAAGGGTATCAAAATGCTGTGCCCCTGCACAGCATTTGATGGTGGTAGCAGTGTTTAAGCAACAAATACACAGATAAAGCAGTTGCTGAAAATTAATTAACTGGTGAGAGGGGTTGAACACTACTAAAGCAGCCACCACAATCCTTGTCAGGGTGAAGTTACAAGCAAAACCCAAATTAACCTGTGCTTGACTCTCTGATTGCATGGCACAAGCCACTATGGCTTAACTTAGAGGCAATGTGTAAGACAGATATGAAGCACTTCAAACAGTAATAAAGTAAAAACACATCTCAAGAAAAACCACAAACCAATTTTGATAAATAAGGTACATTTTATAAATTATCTGACAACAAAATGGCAAAAATCTAATTAGTAGATTTGGAGATCTGCAGTTGTAAAGATTTAAGTGAAAATATTGCCTAAAAGCACAATGCACAAATTGTGATCGCGCTGGACTGGGACAAAATCATAAGTTCAGGTTGACTGCAAAAGGAGCGTGGGCCAGCAACAAGGATCAAGTTAGGCCCGTTGAACAAAAGTACCTTCAATCCTGTTAGAGGAGTGGAGCAAAGTTTTGCATCAATGATGTGTTGCACAGTTCCCTGAGTGAAGATGTGTTGTGCAGTGGCAGTTCATTGTAGCTGAGGTGCTGATGTGATGTCCTGCATGGAGAAGCATCATGCAGCGGTGTTTTTGAGGGGCTTCGGTGGTGAGGTGATTTCCTGCATGGAGATGCATCATGCAGCAGGGGTTCCTAGAGGGCTACAGGCTGCGATGCAGAGTCCTTCTTTGGGGATGCGTCGTGCAGCGGTTCCGATGCGGAGCCATGTGTGGTGATGTGTCATACTGCATCGCTTCAGCTGGGACCAGAGATGGGCCGGTAGAGCACCTTCATGCCCATTTCCAAAGGTCCAGGACTGATGTGACATCACATGGTGGTGGTCAGTACTCACAGCTGGGAGATACCAGATGCTGAGTTCAAGGTTGTTGGAGCCTGTTCTGTCCATGAGGCTTTGAGTAGGAGGCCAGCCAACTGGCCCTTGGAGTCACTCTGGTGGTCCTGATGTTAAGGTACACGTCCAGTCCTTCACAGAGCAGATGGACAGCAGGTCAACAGAGTAGCAACTCTTCTTGCAGAGCATCACAACAGTCCCCCTGAGTCTGCCACAGGTCTAGAGGCACTGGCAGGCCTGGGATGTTGGAAGGCTACTTAAGCAGGTCGCACAATACATGCTGCAGACCCACTAGTAGTATTTAATTTACAGGCCCTGGGTATATGCAGTTCTACTTTAATAGGGACTTACAAGTAAATTAAATGTGCCAACTGGGAGTAAGCCAGTGTTCCCATGTATAGAGGAGAGAGAACACTCACTTTAGCACTGGTTAGCAGTGGTAAAGTACAGTGAGTCCTAAGGACAACAAAAGCAAGATCAGCAAAAAAATGGAGGGGTAAGGCAAAATGTTAGTATTATGTACATTCGATGGTTTTCAAATAAGGCATTTGCAAAGAAATGTTTCAAAATATGGCGATCATATAATACACATACATTACACATAGCACTTAGATTAAACATGTTATTAGTAGTCATAAATCCTTATACTTAGACATATAAAAATCCACAAATACAGTCAAATTGTACAAATGTCAGGAAATGGGATGATTGTATATTACGCCATTATCCATTTCAAATACAAACATGGATAATTCTAATCTTAGAGTCTAAGAACTACATTCTCTCAGAATGTAAACACTGGTTTAGAACATATAATCACATATGCACACCATATTAAAAACAACAGATTGTGCAGACCTGACAATACATTTATATTAGAGTTAACAATTTAATCTGTACCGGATTCTCAGGACCTCCATACCAACATCTAGACGGTTTCTTACTTTCTTTACTTTCCCTTTTAAATATATAAGAATTAAGACCGAGTTCTTTCATTTGGTGGATTTAATAGCTGTTTGTGTGCCTTATCTGACAGTAAATTTGGAATACTGGTTATTATCAGTGCATAATTTGAACCGGTGGTTGCAGATATGGGCCCACCAGCACGTATTTTTGAACAATTACATTTTTACTCATGAGAATTTGATCCAGAGCAAGAGAAGGAAAATCATACAAGGAGGAAAGAAGGAGGTAGGGAAAAAGAAAAAGCAAGAATAAAGGAGCACGTATGGATGAACAAAAACTTAAGGTGAGATAAAGGGGCAGGGAGTGCCTGGTGGTGGACTAAAGAGGAATGAGGTAGAATCAAGACTATGCTGCCTTGGCATTTGGGATGCTGATGTTCAATCGTGCCTGCCGTGGGCTTCTGGGCACATTTTTACTCCCCAACAGTTATTCTTTTACAAATTAAGCAGTGGATATTATTATATTATTAACAGTTTACCTTTCAGCCCTAACCATCAATGAATTTGTATCATGTATGTTTTCTATGAGATCTGGTTCATAGAGGTGAAAGACCATTGGTGAAAGGATTATGCACTGCCTCAAGCCAATCAGAGTTTTACTTCTACTTTTGTTGTCCCAAAATGCACAGCTCATTACTTCAGCACATTTTTTGTTGTACCAGAGGATAATCAATATGTACACCTATATTGTCTATGTAGTATGTAAAAGAATATATTGTATGAAGGGATAATACCACTGCTATTATTGTAACCTGTAGAAAAATGTAGGACTCATCTTAGAAAGGCACTATTTCAGCCTGTATTCAATTTTCAATGTATTTATTAATTGTTTTGGCACAGCACAAATCACAATTATAAAACACTAATATAAATGAATAATCCAAAGTTGAAAGCACTCTTTTAGTAACACATTTTAAAGGCCATTACCCTTGTCCATTACTTGTCTTTTTTAAAGATAGATACTGTAAGAGTTTCATTTTGTAGCAGCCTAGTTTTAACTACAAACTCAATACAATTACATTTATTTTGTTTCCTGTTGTATCTTCAGTCCTTCAATTGACTCCTACCTCGCTATCCTGGCCATGGTCTTTGCCACCCAAGAAATCAATCGAAATGCAGAACTTTTGCCCAATACCACTTTGGGATTCAAGATTGTCGACTCTTGTGGTTCAGAAGCTGATCCCATTGCAGTGACGCTGCACCTGCTCTCAGGCAGAAATAAGACAACCCCAAACTACATCTGTGGCTCAACACCAAAGATGGTTGGATTTATTGGAGATAGTCGCTCAACTTCCGCTGTGTCCATGGCCAGAGTCCTAGGTATCAACAGCATCCCTCAGGTAAATCTTTAATTTAATAAAATAGGCATAAATAAATAACCACGTGACAGAGAGTACATTTGGGGATATTCCTCAGATGGGCCAGTTATGCCAACGCAAGCATGAACATGCAGATCTGAGCCTGATATCACTTGATAACTTCAAGGGACAATTATTCTGCTACAGATATGTCTGATGCCCTCATGCAGAGTGTGGTGTTATGAAAAGAAGTAAAAAGTATCAACAGATAAGAAGTGTTAGGAATATGGTGGATATCAGTCGGCGCTGGAAATCTGAACATTTTTGAGAATTAGTAGTTCATATTAAGGAAAAGGCGAGCTGCTGATGGTTGAAAGATACTTCTGACTTTTAAAGTCTGGATAACTCAAATTGGCTGACAATCAGAAAAACAAATGTCTTTGAAGATTAAGGGCCTGATTTGGATATAGGCTAATGGGATACTCCATCACAGGCATGGCAGTTATCCCTTCCACTGTATTACAAGTGAAATAGGATATAATGCACTTGTAGTTGGGTGAATGGAATATCCAACAAAGTATCCTATCTGCAAAACTCTAAATCAGTCATGAAGGGTCTTGTTTAGAGTTTGGTGGTACAGGGTTCTCTTCCTCAAATATGGAAGAGTACCCAGGCTTGCAGACTTGCCAGAACCCCTACTCTATTTATAGGTGACGGTATTGCCATTTTTCTGACAATTTATCCTCCACTAGGCAAAACGCTTGACAGATGGCACAATTGATGGTAGACATAGTTCCTAGACTATTTGCCCTTTTCAGGGTGGACATTCTGATGTATGCTTTTCCTGTTTGAGATACTGATGGAGAGCCCTGTGGTCCTGAACAGGAAAACTCCCAGGGACATATAATCAAGGACATGCAATATTTATCGCAAATCGCACTTAGCGCAATTCATATTATCTCTGTATTACATCGCCGTGTTAGCGACGTATTATCAACGTTTTGCTAACAGGCGATGTAATACCAGCAAATAACCGGAATAGCGCATGAAATCCAGCAAAGATTTCACAGCGCTAAGGAGAGGCTTGCTGATAGGGGAGTGCGGACCTAACCCGTCAATCCACCTCCCATTATCAGTATGCCTAAGTCATTTTAAAAGCAGGCGTTACATACCTGCGATAACCGCGGTTAGCGCGGTTATTTTCATCGCTTCGCGGGTCTGCTGCACGGCTTGCTACTATCGTGAAGCCGTGTTAGCGTGGATTTTCCATGTTGTTTAGCTAGGGAACACCTACTTTGCATGTCATTAGCGATATTGATCACTGACATGCAAAGTCGCAAGGAAACACGCGCTAATGCTTGTTAACGTGCCCTTGCAAATAGGGTGATAAAAAGATCGCCGCTTTTTCAGCGCTATGTGCTGAAAAAGCAGCGATGTTTCCCTTAATAATATGCCCCAAAGTGTGTTGGGCCAATAAACATGACAGGCACCCAGCAAAGGGTCACTGCCTTCAGAGCATATGCTGTGCTGAAGGTACACCGAAGAATCTATGCTGCCAGGGCAGTGAAGTACATCCCTCCAATAACCTGACTGAATGGAGTGCAGCCCACCAAACATTCAATAAGGCCCTGCGGAACAAATTTAAAGTATCACATATTGGATAGTATGACAAAAATGTGCCAAGTATCCCATCCACCAAACTTAAGGAAGCCTCGCTCCATTTAGATTCAGAGACACTGGCCTGTTCCCGCATCAGGGCGTGTGTTGGTTCTGCTGATGGAAACCTTTGACTGAAAGTCCATCAGATATCAAGCTGTTGGTGAAATTAGCTCGGACCATTCTCCCTCTTTAGGGCAGTCATTGTGACATACTTTTCACCTGTTCGGGATTGCAAGAGAAAGAGAAAAGTTGCAGTGTTCAAGGACTTTGGGTCATATCTACAAGGCAGCGATAAAAAATGATCACTGCTTTTGTGGCTGTTTTCGGCCGAAAAGCGGCGATAATTTTATCGCTATATCAGCAAGGTCACGCTATTGCGTGAATCCTTGCCTTAGGGCCTGTTTACTGAACGCCCAGCTTTGCGTCTCTAATAAGATGCAAAGTGGGCGTTCCTTTCCGAAATAACTGGAGAAATGTCGCTAACCGACATTTCTCCAATTATCAAGGGAATCGCTAAGAAGCATAGCAATAAGAAAAGTAGTGCTAACCATGTTTATCGCTACTTTCCTTACGCCTGCTTTAGTTCTGACTTAGCCATGTAATCCAATGGGAGGTGGATTACATGGCTAAGACCACCCTGCCCTATCAGCAAGGTATCGCCGGTCACAGTGCGATTATCGCTGGATTTCCAGTGATAATCACCCTGTTTTCAAGCTAACGCTTGCATTTCTATCAATTTGGAGATAAGCGTTGCTAATAGCACGCTATCTCCGCGATAGAAAGCAGCGATAGCCGGCGATAATGATCCTAGTGCTAAGTGTGCTTAGCGATAATTATCGCCGGCCCTTGCTGATATGCCCCTTTGTTTTTCTATTACTGTGGCTTTCAGAGTTTGTTTTCAAGAACAAAAAGCGTTTCTGAATGGTCTCGATAAATATGGTGGCTGCACAGCAAGCTCTTAGTGCTTTGAACTGGGAGGCTGAGATGGAGGCTTTACTGAAGACAAACAAAATAGCATTTTATCCAGTTAGCCTGTTAAGTTTATTGATTTAGAGTGCAACTGAGATCAACAATATAAGATAATAAAAGCAACTTTAGATCGATTTACCAATTCCATGACATCATAGATATCAAATTAAAAAGAGAGAAGAATTATTTTTTAAAGGGTTTTGCATATAATTGTTAGTGGGAAACATTGCTGAAATTTAATATAATTAAAACACAATGGAGAGATATACATTTCCTTACTGCCACAACAACTGCTTTTAGAAAGAAGCACAACCCATACCTTAGATCTTGTACCTCAACTATCAGTAGTTAAACAGTTTTAGTTTATAGTATCTTTATGTTCACAGCAAGATATAAAAAGCAGTCACTGAATACAGCCCGTGCTCATGGAAATAATCCAAAGTCCCCGGGACCATATTACAGAAGTGCCCCGTGGGCACAGCAGGCGTTTGCGTCCGCTTTTTGTGCACTTTAGTATTTTAGAAGGGGCCCCAATTGCTTGTGTGGCCCCTTATGTAATGCAGATAGTGCTGGCACACATGTAGCCTCACCGCTAGCATTCGAGGGTGTTCCCTCATTTTCTTGGAGGTGTGCCGCCATGCAAATTATGGAATATTTTTGCATCTGTGCCCTCACCATATTACCAACGGGATCGCAGAAGCAAACATGGCTTTAGGAGGCACAGTGAAAGTGCACCACAAAAAGGTGGCTCACTTTCAGTGCACTTCCCAAAGCCCACCCTCTGGAGGTATGAAAGGGGGGTCTCATGGACACCCCAGACATACCCTTGCAGGCGGGTGTAGTCCCTCACTGCAACCGCATTCAAGGGGATTTCAGATCCCTCTTAAAATTGCAGATGGGTTGCCGTCTACGCAGAGAAACACAGCTGATCCACATTTCTCTTGATTGCGCTACCCTGGGTTCGTGGCTGCCCTGAGGGCAGCGTATTCACCATAATAGGGAGCACTTTCCCTGTTTGCACCCAGTGCACCTGCTAAAAGGTGCACCATGGCGCAAACAGGAAAAGTGCACCCCATCTGTTTGGGGCCCCAGGTGTACATTGAAGTTGATGTTCACAACAGAAAGATCCCATTGCTGTATAATTATTAGGTATCCCTAAATTTAAGTAGTGAGGGGGGGTATGAAGAAAAGCAACCACAATATATATTGTTTTGTAAATATGTCCACACTTTGCATCACAAAGGTCACAAAGAAGTGAATTCCTACAGGAATGCCTTAAGTAATTAAACATAAGGTCAATGGAAGACTCTATTGATTTCTATAGATATCATTCGGTTTATGTCATAATGATGTTGTTTGCTATTTGTATGTGAACAACAGAAACATGCATCGAACTAGAGAACAGAGCGGCTGCTGGTGTAGAATTCCTGGCAGACACAAGCAATCCAGAATCCCTCTAAAAGGCACAAGGCACAACGAATAACCAAGTCAAATCACCAGAGAGGATGCCGTAAGAACCTCTAGCCTATTTGATGCAAATAGCAAATGCAAATAGCGAAGCTGCTAATATTGGCAATGTTTTGCTGGTCACTCCTAATATGAAGAAATAGAAATGCACAGTGACTTTGCGCCACACATAGATTTTGGCATAGTCATAACATCAATACTAGATCTGCTGTCACTCTTAGACATCGGTGCTTGTGTGTTATATGAGCCCAAAGTCAAAGGTTTGTGGCATTCTGTTTATGCTGCCTGCATGAGTTTCTAGAGTTGCCTAGTGAAGAACTGCCAAGTACCTAACCTATTTTTGGACACAGGCCATCGTCTAAGGATAATATGGACAGATGCGATGAGACTTCTGCTTTTCAACATTTGAATGGATGTATCGACTGGTCAACTAGGAATAATGTTTGTGACGGTCCGTGGAGCAGGAGCTTGCTCCATATTTATGTCACGACATGACTGACAAGAGACGTCGCGGCTGCCGTTTGGCTTGTTCCTTCTGTCTGACTAAGATTGGCATCCGAATAATTTGGTTCACTGATTTTCTCTAGCATTCGTTGCTTTCAACATCTGCTTCGTTGTACCATAAGAAGGACCTGATTTGTCCTTCTCCCTTGGAGGGACCAGCCCCATACAAGTTGTTTGATTTTTCAACGCAACTCCCAATGTTGGAAAAAGGTTTCTCCGATTCTGTCCTGATGAAGACCCCCCTTCGAGGCTCATGTGTCTCTCACCATTTTTAGAGGTGAAATTGTCGACTTTCCGTTATCGATTCACCTGGACTGGATCTCTTTTCCGCATCTAGATAACATATGAACCCAATCATGTATCTAAAATAACTGTGGAATGAATTTCTGATATTTAAATATCTCCAGCCAGGTCACTTTCAGTACATCCCTGTGACAATTGTATATATTGTAAATACCATTCTTCACGTGCTATTCTTAAACACTTCCTCACTCAATTACAAGCACCTCTATTCTCACTCTTTTCACTGTTTGTGGAGCAACAGTATAATATGGCATGTTATAAACTGCAATGACCTTCAGATGCTCCTTTTTATATACCTTTTGCAACCCTATTTGTGAAGGTGTAATTAAATATTGGGTACTAAGTAACTGTTGTTTGAAAAGTTGTCGCTGGGATCACTGTGTTTTGTGCCATATTTACTTAGCAGCACTAAGCCAAGTGGCTTAATGCTGGCTCGTAAATATGGCTCCCTTTAACACCGTTTTCTGTGTTAAAGGGGCATGGGTGTTGCTGGGGGCGTTCCCAGCAACATCCATAGCTTTTTGACATTGCCCCAGATTTACGAGAATCGTAAATCTGAGGCAGCACCAAAAACGTACGCCTGTTTTATTTCTCCTCGTTTTCCTATTATGTGTGCTGTATTCTGCAGCACACATTGAAAGAGGAAAAATCCTCTTCTGGTTGTTTCTGTGCAGGAAGGTTTCCCTTCCTGCACAGAAATACGCATCCCGCAAAGCAGGCACCCTTGCACCATGGTGCAAAGTTGACTGCGTTGGTGCACGCAGCCCATTGTGATCCAGTGCAGGGTAAAATCTGGTAGTTACGGTGCATTCTTGACCTTCTCTTTTACCGTAGGCAGCGCCGCAGGAAGGCCTGCAGCGCTGCCCTACGGCAATATCTCATAAATGAGGCCCTTTGTATTTATATAGCTCCTTTGCCATTTTATGTGTTGGAAGCAACAGATGCGGCAATTACCCAAATCAGTGTCACTGACATTGAAAGGATTGTAGCCTGAATAGAGTTTGCTAATATTTCAGCTTGGAACCTGACATTTGCTTCCATATTTCCGCAGAAAGTGTTGAACTCACTGAACCATTTTCCCAGTACAATTGAAATATTTTAGAGAGCAGCCCTTTTGCAACAGATTGATAGCAAAGAGCTTTGTGTGATTCATATGTCTTGCTGATCTGAAAATCACACATTAGTCTTCCTGTTCAAAGGCTCTTCTAACATTGATACAATTACAGTGAGTTTCAGGTGCATACCTGGGATCATCAGCAAAGACCACTGTGTAGGAATGTGTCCACTTTGTGATAAATGGCATGTCATACATGTCAGTATAAACTTAACCTAATAAACTGCCACACATACACACAAGCGACACACACATTCAGAGAGGAGGTTTAGAATCATGGATAATGATGCACATTTCACAAGTTCTGGAATCATCTTACCACTAGAGATGGTATCCCATGGCTAAAGATTCCCACTGGGGACCCTTTTGCATCACAAGAAAACCAATGCAAAACAGCACACTTCCAAAGTATATATCCCATATAATTCAATTTACAGTACTCAAAAATATGTTCAGGTGCTTACACAGCACACAGGGTCATTTTGCTCTACTCATGCTGTTACGCGGCTTCTACTCAACAACAGTTTAACACATATGCCTTAACCTGATGACGATGATGGTAGTGAAGAAGCGAATGCTGACGGCGAACATGGATTTGAGGGCAGATAAGCACGAGTCACAGGCAACAATATCACTTGATGTGGTTTTTCAAGTCTTGTTTTTACTGTGTTGATATTTACCACATTTGGGACAAGTCTCACATTTCAATTGGTGGCTGTAATGAGTTTACCTCTGGGGTTATGGACTTCTCTCTGGGGTTTTCTCTATTCTCTGTGGGGATTCAGTTTCAATAATGCAATGTTTGTTCATATGTTCTATTTATCTCTGATGTTCTTTGGGGGATGTTCCAGGCTTTTCAGTTATCGATCGTGGACCAGTGACAGAGAGACGTTGTGTGCTGATAAAATCACTTTTCAACATCTTAACCTGTGTGGATCACCTCCAGCACTTGGACGATAGAAAACACGAGCAGATCTTCATGCCTCATTAGGTTTCTGCATCATCTGGCTGATTTACGCTCATTTATCCTACCTATCGTCCTGCTTCAGGGTAGGATATTTTTGTAAATTATTTTTATTGAAATTAAAAAGAGAGTACCAAGATTACAACCAGCATAAGGAAGGAAAGTAGTATAGTAAAAACACATAATTTAAGGGTAATACAATAATAAATATGATGATGTGATAGTTGCAAAATTTAATCCTATGCTGTAAAGTAAGTAAAAAAAGAGAGTAGATTATCTAACTAATAGGGTAGGATATTTTCCATATTCATCGGCTGTTATCCTATGTGCGAGGTCCGTATCCATTGCCCGCATGTGTCTGAGCATGTCAGCCCTGCGAGCCACTGCTCCCCTTTGAGCTCTTTGCATGCGCTCTTCGGCCGGCACCTGTTGTGGACTCTTTGAGGTTGTGGATTCCTCTTTCAGTGAAATGTGATCACTCCATGAGCTGGTGACCTGTCCCAGCTCAGTGCAGTAAACGCCCTGCATGTGCTTCTCGCCTCCAGTGGGTTCGGTGTTGCCACGGGAAAGCTCAGACTTTTCCTGATCTTCAGAAGAGGCAATTCCTGGTGGCAGAAGTCTTGAGGCCGGATTACGAGTCTGGCAGTCCATGGACCACCAGACTCGTGGTGGCTGTGTTCCATCTGCCGGATTATGACTCTCTGAGTCGTTCCAGTGGTGGACCACCAGCTGTGCCAGGGAGCCACCATTCCCTGGTGGTGGCGCAGCTGTGGGGTAATGCAATATGCTAAGCAGGACTGGCGCAGTCTCACCAAGCATAGTACTATTTCCTCCACCGCAAGCCATTTTATGGCAGTGAGACCGCCATGAAATACTGGCAGTGGGGGAACAAAGAGGGCCCTACAGGGCCCCCATGCCTCCCCCCCTCAAGCATGCTGTGCTGGAACATTTTTGCCATTCCTATTGCGGTCCCCTTTTTCAGGGCGGTGGAAAAGCAAAAGAGCCACCCACCTGCATGAGTTGAACTCGTAATCAGGCGGTCAGTCCGTTTGCGGCTTTGGTGCAGCCGCGCCAGCGGAGAACCGGCGCAACTGGACCATTGTTTTAATCATCTCCATTTCTATTGCCGTATTTCGTCATGCTTCACGATTACTCTCTGCTGGCCTATTTTTGATAGTAGGGCAGGTTTGGCTGGACATTTTCTCTCACTGGAGTGCCTGCCACTTTCCAGCTGTGTCATTGTCTGGCAAGTTTTCACGTGTTCATCAGGGTGCTTCATAGTTTCTTATAAAACAGGATTGGCTGAACTTGGAATTCCATTGGAATGGCAACTGTTTCTTAACTGTGTCATAGGCTGACACAATTACATATGTTATGTTATGTTATGTTATGTTATGTTAAAATGGCTTTTATAGAGCGCACGGCTACTCAAAAAGAGTGTCCCGGCGCTTTTATTTAAGGTAGACTACAGTATGTTAACATAACACATTAAAAGAGAAAGTAACACAGACAGAAAGAAAAACAACGAACGAGACAAGACCTACTGAGTAAACAACCAGGATTTGAGATCCTTTCTAAAAGCTAGTAAGCTGGAGGCTCCCCGAAGTGTAAGAGGCAGAGAGTTCCACAGCTGTGGCGCCAGTAGTCCAAAAGAGCGACCTCCCAAGCGCGCTCTCTTTACTCGCGGGACGGACGCCAAAAACAGGGATTCTGATCTCAAAGAACGAGCCGGTCGGTAGAAGGCAAGTCTCCTTTGGAGGTACTTTGCTCCCGTCGCATGAAGGGCCTTATATGTCAGGGTCAATGCCTTAAAGGCGATCCGCTTGCGGATTGGAAGCCAGTGCAGGGTCTGGAGCAAGCCCGCAGCACTGACGCGTCTGTTCAAGCCAAAAATCGCTCTCGCCGCAGCATTCTGCACAATTTGAAGCCGCTGTAGCAGGTACTCTGGCAGGCCCAGGTACAGACCGTTAGAATAATCTAGCCTGGAGCCTATCAGAGCCTGCACAGTCAGCCTCCTGTGCTCCTCCGATAAGAGGGGAAGAAACCTCCGTAGCATCCTAAGGAGGCCGAAGCAAGTGCCCGACACCCCCAGGATCTGAAACTTCATAGTCAACCCCTTGTCCATCTTGACCCCCAAGTTCTTAGCCATTTGGGATGAACAAGTTGGGGGGAACATATTGGTAGGCCACCAAGCCTGCCAGTCTGGCTCCGTGTTGCACCCAAAGAAAAGTACCTCGGACTTATCGGAATTGCACTTGAGGCTGTTCAGTTGAAACCATTGAAACACAGCCCCAAGGCAATCCCGGATACTCTCCCCATCAAAGTCTCCTCCTCTCTTACACGAGAAGAGGAGCTGGGTGTCGTCTGCATAGGATACGATCCGGGCCCCAAACGACTCCGCCAACGCCGCCAAAGGGGTCATGAAGATATTAAAGAGGGTCGGGCTCAAAGTAGAGCCCTGAGGGACCCCGACTCCCAGAGGCAGCATCACGGCGGAATCAGGCGAGGCCCAGACCGATTGCCGGCGGCCCATTAGAAAGGAGGAAAACCAGCTAAACACCATCCCCCGTAATCCAATCTCATAGAGTCTTATGAGAAGACCATCATGGGGGACGGTGTCAAAAGCCGCCGACAAGTCCAGCATCACCAGCATGGCTTTGCCCCCAGTATCCAGAACCCCTTTAATGGTTTCTGAGACCTCGAGGAGCGCAGTCTCCGTACTGAGATTTGGGCGGAAACCCGACTGAGTGGCATGCAAAATCTCATTCGACTCTAGAAAGTTGGACAGCACCGTCTGCACGTGCTTTTCAACAACTTTCGTAAGAGCCGGCAGCAGAGAGATAGGCCGGTAGTTGACTGGGGCCTTTGGATCCAGACCAGGCTTTTTGAGCAGCGGGATGACCATTGCCTGCTTCCAAGCCTGCGGAACCACTCCCTGACTCAGCGAGAGATTCAGTAGCGGGTTAGCCAATGGATTAACCACCTCGGCCAGTTTTGCCAAAATTTTAGCAGGGCATGGGTCCAAGGGCGAGCCCGATTTCAAATTGCCCAGAAGTGCTAAAGAGGCGGGCGCAGATAAAGGTGGAAATACGCCCAGCGTCAAACCTGGAGAAGCAGAGGGCGATCGATTGGCCTCAGAATTAATTCGCTCCACGGATACAACCGATGGAAAAGAATCCTGTATAAGTTGGATCTTGCTAGTAAAAAAACTAGCAAGATCAGAGGCCCAAGAATCAGAGGGTCTCTCCTCAAAGATGTTAGTCCGTGGAGAAATAAATTCTCTAACTATAGAGAAGATCTCCTTACAGGAGTTGGAGGCAGCCTCTATCCTCCCTGCCAAGTAGGCTTTCTTACGCAGGCGAATGTCCCGGTGATACTCCTTAACCACGCTCTTATAGGTCAACTTAGCATCCGAGTCATATTTTACCCGCCAGGCTCTTTCAGCTACCTTGCATTGCTGCCGCCTAGCCGACAGTGCTGCGGTAAACCAAGGGGCGGAAACTCGTTTGGGAGTAAGACGGGGGGCCAATTCCGGGGCAAGATCGTTAAGCCTGTCAGAAAGCCATGCCTGCAAGGACTCCAGATCCTTCGACAGGTCGCCAGAAAGGGGGCAGGGGTGATCCAGGGCAGCCTGAGCCAGCATCTCAGGGGTCACTCGATGGTACGCCCTATGGGTGCGACCATGCTGCTCTGGGGCGGCAACAGCCAATTTACCTGTGCCTTTGATCGAAAATTTAGCCAGCAGATGGTCTGACCATAGTACCGAGATAATCTCTAAGACCTCCAAAGGGGAAGTCGAGAAAACCTGGTCAAGAGTGTGCCCCTTGTCGTGCGTCGGCCCCTGCAAATAGGGGAGCAAACCCAGCGGTGCCATAGCCTCAGAGATTTTAATAGCGGCCGCATCGGATGGATCATCCATCCGGAAGTTGAAATCTCCGGCCACGATGCAATGTTCTGCTTTCAGGGCCAGTCCCAGTAAAACGGAGTCAAGATCTTCAAAGATCTGTAGACCAATAATCCCTTGACTGATTGATGCGGACCAGAGCGATAGAAAAAGCAAGGGACTCCGAGCCACGAATATCCTCCACTGGCAGGATAGTACAAGCCGTGCCTTTCTTCACCACCAGTGCCACTCCACCGCCCCTACCCTTCGCTCTGTCCTTCCTGAAGACGTTATAATCAGGCGGAATTGCCATGGCGACGTCAGGATTCGAAAGTTCTCCCCACCATGTCTCGGTAAGCATAAGACACAGTGGCTTAGCCGTGTCAAGAAGCTCAAAGACGTCTTGTGCATGTCTGCACGCCGATCTGGTGTTTAGTAGCATGCAGAGATATCCCACACTGGCGATGTTATTGCCAGGGGAACAAGACAAAGCACGGGAGGGACGCCATCCGCAACCGGGACAGATGGACTTACCACGGTGACGCCCAGGAAAGACAGTACAGCAGCCACTGGAAGCAGTGAGGAGAGCGCGAAGCTCCCCAGCAGTATAACGCAGCACGAGTGGACCTGTATGACACATGCTGGGTGGCCGAGCCTGTCCCGCCGCCCGAGCGCCTCCGGGACGCTGACGGGCGCAGACGGGCAGGACTCTGGCTTGACTCAGGCGTCGCGAGGGCGCGACCGCTGCGCGTCACCGCTGCGCACCAAAGCGAGCTTTAAATAGGCAGTATGGCGGTGCGGCGGCGCTGGAGCGCTAACCCCCGAACCCAGGAAGGGTCAATAGACCTATCCAAGATGGCGGCGGCGCGTCACGTGACCCCGTGAGCCCGGACCCGCAAAATGCGGTGCAAGTAAGATTTTATAGTGCGTGAAAGGGCCAAGGGGGGGGGCGCAGCTATCATAAAAGCAGGGATACAAAAATAAAGCCAAATCAGATAAGAAAACAGGAAGTTTAAAAATTGCATGTGCAAGCCACGACAAAGCGCTGAACGCGTGACCCTAGCGCAGCGTGGTAGTCACCTTTACAAGGCTGACCCACGTTCCAACTCACCTTAAAATAGGCAGTATGGCGGTGCGGCGGCGCTGGAGCGCTAACCCCCGAACCCAGGAAGGGTCAATAGACCTATCCAAGATGGCGGCGGCGCGTCACGTGACCCCGTGAGCCCGGACCCGCAAAATGCGGTGCAAGTAAGATTTTATAGTGCGTGAAAGGGCCAAGGGGGGGCGCAGCTATCATAAAAGCAGGGATACAAAAATAAAGCCAAATCAGATAAGAAAACAGGAAGTTTAAAAATTGCATGTGCAAGCCACGACAAAGCGCTGAACGCGTGACCCTAGCGCAGCGTGGTAGTCACCTTTACAAGGCTGACCCACGTTCCAACTCACCTTAAAATAGGCAGTATGGCGGTGCGGCGGCGATGGAGCGCTAACCCCCGAACCCAGGAAGGGTCAATAGACCTATCCAAGATGGCGGCGGCGCGTCACGTGACCCCGTGAGCCCGGACCCGCAAAATGCGGTGCAAGTAAGATTTTATAGTGCGTGAAAGGGCCAAGGGGGGGGCGCAGCTATCATATAAGCAGGGATACAAAAATAAAGCCAAATCAGATAAGAAAACAGGAAGTTTAAAAATTGCATGTGCAAGCCACGACAAAGCGCTGAACGCGTGACCCTAGCGCAGCGTGGTAGTCACCTTTACATATGATTATTTGACTTGGTACTGGATGTTTATATGTGATACATGTTAGGAACCTCCTTGTATTAGCTACTCACAGTGCACCAACAGGGTTCTGCTAAAGTTTTTATTTCATAGCATTTATACAAACTGCCAATTTACCTGTTTATTTTTTTTTCGGATCCTGGTACTGCAATAATGAAGTGGCAACAATGGTACAGATTCTTTGAGACTTTCCTATTAGTCATTGATCCTGTAAACTTTACTGCATTGAGGAAACACGGAATGTAATAGAACTGTTTGGGAACAGGTCAGATAATCTTTGACCATCAACCTCAGCTCAGATCACCTTCAGCACTTGGACAATAGAAAACACCAGCAGATCTTCATGCCTCATTAGGTTTCTGCATCATCGGGCTGATTTGCGCTCATATATCCTACTTATCGTCCTGCTTCAGGGTAGGATATTTTTGTAAATTATTTTTATTGGAATTAAAAAGAGAGTACCAAGATTACAACCAGCATAAGGAAGGAAAGTAGTATAGTAAAAACACATAATCTTTGACCATCAACCTCAGCTTATTCCTCACCCATCTGTGGAATGGGATGATTTCTCTGAACCTGTGGGAAGATTGGAAAACCCCTTTAAAGATGATTGCAGCCAGCGTGATTGTTGAAAGCCACACGTTTTTCACTCCCAAGCAATAGGCATGACTCCATTGACAGCTTTTTAGGGAAATTAAGACGGTTGGGTTCTACATGCAAGTTCGTTGGCCCACTTCACTAATATTGAAGAGATTAGCTAGTATTCAACTGCTTTGATTGCAGAATGAAGGAAAGGATATTGGGGCACATGCATCAAGGTAGGCTTTTGTGATTCCTTAATTGTGATTATTAAGGAATCGCAATTAAGGAATCGCAAAAGCCTATGCATGTAGGAATTGCTATAAAAATAGCGATTCCTACAGGCCAATAGGATTGAATGGGAATTGCATGCGCAATTTGTGAGTACCCAATAGGTACTCGCAAATAGCGCATGCAATTTCAAGGGTGCAAGGGTGCCAAAAGGACACCCTGTTGCACTCCTGAAATTGTAATGTGAACGCACGTTGCACACACGCATGCCCCAAGGGCATGTGTGTGTGTGACCAGGAACTTTGAAAACTGCACTTAAGTGCATTTTTCAAAGTTTTTGCAAATTACCATCAAGTTCAAATTGACGGTAATTTGTGACCCCTAGGTGCAAAATCGCTATTTGCGATTTCATCTTGCATTGCATTCAGGGAATCGCAATTTGTGATTGCCTAAATGCAATCGCAATTAAGTAATCACTATTTTTACAATTTCTCAAATTGCAATTTGTGCATTTGGGATAATGCATCCCAAATGCAAAAATACCGGTCGCAAAGGTGCAGATTCTGCGAGTCTGCCCGTTTGCGAACGGTTTTAAGCTTGATACATGTGGCCCCTTGTGCTTTAGAAATCCTACATTAGAAGAAACTTTCAAAATTGCTAGAAGGATAAAAAGGTCTGTTGAGAACTGAGACAATTCAGATAATTCACAGCTGAAAACTATATCACTATTTCCTTGAAAAAAAAATTGTATGAGTACTGTAGGAGATTCAATAAAAGTTGACAAAGGAGCTAATTTGACAGAGGTTTGTTTTAGATGTGAAAATAAAGGTCACATGGCAAATTCAAGTAAATGTCCTGCATTGGAAAAACATGCTTGAAGTGTAGAAAAACAGGTCACATTGCACAAGTTTGCAAGAATATTCAGACATTTGTGTCTGTGGTTTCTGCAGGATGATTCAAAATCTCTTGACAGTCTAGAGGACACTGATCAAAATAGCAGTTAGTATTATCAATTCACATATTGACATCGGGAAAAAAGGTTGAAAGTAAAAGAGATCTGTGTGTGAGATATGAATTGAAATGTAGATATGATTGTTACCGTGGATTCTGGTTCCCCCACAACTATAGCGTTTGATAACGGATGGCCGTGTAAAGGGGTGAAACACGTGTTGGCTGTCTCTTCACTCACTCTTACGGATAGAGTGACAGTATTATCATAAACAAATTACAAAAAAAAAACAGTGCGTGATTGGAATTTTTCCAGTAAGGACTCATGAAACTAATTTTGCCCTGACAATCCTGTTGAAACTTGCACATATTAGGGGGTCAGGGTCTTTTCCCCCCTGTCAAGGGCAAGAATCAAAGAAGAGAATCCTTTGCTCATTATATGGCAAGTAAGGGATCAGGACCGCCTACCCCTCATCTCTAAAAAGCGTTTGATAACCTGTATGCGCAAGAATGGGGACACATCATTTTGTTACCAACAGTGAGAAAACAGGGCTTTTTGCAGTGTCACCCACATTTTGCCCCTATTTTGACTACTTAGTGTTGGTTTTCCGACACTGTCTGTATCATGGATTCTGCTAACTAGAACTAAAAGGTACTTGGTATTTAGGTGTAATTACAACCGGTACTGCCCACCTACCTGTAAGTCCCTAGTATATGGTAGGGCATGTAGGTTTAGAGGCTGAGGGGATTTAATGGATTTAAGTGTTCCTGCTGTGTTGCCAGATGTCATTTTAAAGGCAGTCCTGCTTTGCAGGCAGCTTTTAAAATAAAATCATATGCAAATTCAACTTTGGAAATAAAACTGCATCCAAGGTGCCCCAGGGGTATGGTGCCTTGTAACTACAAACAGGGACAATATAAAATATGTTTTATATGCCCTGTTGCGAGAACTTTAATAAACTATTGGCTGAGTGAGCTAAAAAGATACTTCAAAGTATTAGTTAGAATAAATCCAACAACTTGCCAAGGTCAGATTTATTGTAACTATGACAGAAAATAAGTTATAGAACTTGCTTTTCTGTTGTGGAAAAATCCAGCCATCTAGCAGCCTTTTCTGATTGACCACCCTTTGACAGGCTGAGCCAAACTGCTCTGATGAGGGGTGAAGTGGCCTGCATTGAGACAAAGGGGACATCTGTTGGGAGGAGAACTGCTGCTGCCAAGCACAGGACAGGAAGGCAGCTGGGTAGCCAAACTGGGCTTTAAAGAGAGAATGACAGTTGAGGGCAGGAACAGACCAACCACATTTCCTGTCTCCCCAGCTAGATGGGAGCCCCAGAAAGTTAATAAGCAGGACCTGGAAGAGGAGTGCTAGGGAAAAGTAGCCACACCAGTAGGTTGGATTAGCCAGACCCTAAGCTCCAGTAGAGACTCTACATTTTGGATGTTAAAGAATAGTTCTTTCTGGGACAAGAATGTGCGACAATTTGAGAGAAATTGTAATATCTGAGAGTGGCACCCTGCACCCCATTCGTCAGGGGTGCCCCCTGCTTGCACCCACGAAGCATGGATAATGGGAGAGCTGCCCAGCAGCTCAGATCCCTGCCTGAAAATACAAGAAGAAGAAGGACTGCCCTGCTGAACCCCTGGCCTGCACCAAGAGGACTGCACTCTTAAGGACTGCACCTGCTGCACACTTTGGTCTTGAGACCATAAGGAATTTGCCTTGTTTTGGAAAGTGAAGAAGTGGACTCAGCAACAGGATAAAAGAGCTCCAACTGCATTATCTCCAAAAAGAAGTACCCAGCTGACCATCTTCAACTTGACTTTTAAGGATTTGGCCATGTGCATTATCAGAACAGTATTTCCAATGTCCCAATGAGCAACTCAGGAATTCTGGAGCCTTTCATTGGTGTTTTGGACACTTTGGAATCCCAAAAGGACCTTCTATAACAAGATCCTGAAGCTTAAGATCATTTGGATTATTTATGATAAAAAACTCCAGAAGTTGACCGACCCGTCATCCAGAGTCAAGCCGGTGATGTCAAACTGCGACCTGGCACAAAAATTCAGGTTTGCTCCACTGAAGCTCCGGAGCTCTTCCCCAAAGATGAGACTTCAATTTTAGTATCAACCGAGGCATCAAGCTGAAGCAAGCCACAATCGTCAAACCCAAACCCTGCCTGCAGAGGAAACCCACTTGATGTCGAGAGAAAAAGCTCAAAAAAGTGACTGTCAGAAAGAACAAACTTGACCAGGCAGTACAGCTCACTGTATCTGACCTATGATCCAACGTGGTTGTCCTGAAACTTTGACTTTGTCCCAGTCAAGCATGGTAAGATGTCCTGAAGTTGTGCTTTTGACCTTTAGGCACTAGAAAGTGTTTACAATTAAACATTCATATATCTGATACCCTACATTGGATTTTTGTTGTTTTGGTGTCATTTTAATTAAATAATTATTTCCTATTTTAATTATTTGTCTTTGTAGTTTATTGTGTGTTGTGTATTGATATTTTTAAATGTTTTACACGCCTGTGTCTTAAGTTAAGCCTGCCTGCTCGCAACCAATTACCAAGGGTAGGGAAAGGGAATAATTTATTGAGACCTTGACAGGACCTTATATTGGGATTATGAGCTCCACCACTATCCTTTGTCCGCTGGTGGTAGGTACCTACCCATACCTACTAATAAACCACCTTCCAACACCAACAGATATACGTACAGTGTTTTTTTGTGGATGAGAGATCTACATGATGGGGTATTTTCTTGCACATATCAGGTTCAAGGACAGATTGATTAACACTAACGTATATGCTGCAAAAGAGTTTACAACTTTCTGGGATAGAGGGATCAAGGCACTTTTGGGAAGGTCCTTAGCATGGGAACAGAACATCATATTTACCTAGTAGAGATGAGTGAAGTGGAAGGGACTTTGTTATTAGAGGTATTGGAAAGACACAGGAACATTTTTGAGGACAGATTGGGGACGGTGAAGTATTTTGAGCATAAGATCATTCTCAAGCTGAATGCAATTCCAGTACTACACAAGGTTCACAATGTTCCTTTGATTAGTAGGAATAGATTGAGGTAGCATTTGGATGAGTTATATGTGAAAGGGGGTTTTGAGTCAATGGACTCCTCAGAGTGAATTTCACCTATATTTGTATCTTTGAAGAAATCTAGTGGATCAGACTCTATATTTATCCAAGGTCTTTGAATAAGAATATACAGGTGGATTGCTTCCACTTGCCAGAGACACAAGAATGGTTGGCACACCTCGGGGGAGTTAAGCTATTTTCGACTCTTGTTATGAAGACGTCCTATCATCAGGTTGAGTTTAGTAAGGATTCACAATTCTCAACTGCTTTCAATACACTATTCAGTGTTTGTTTCTTCCCACGCATGTCATGTCAAGAATAACTTTATTCGGTTCAAAGAATTGACCATAAAAGTATGACGTACATACAAAAAGAAAGGAATAAAATTTACATATTAAATTTGTTCCTCGGTACATCATATGGCTCAAATACTACATAGTGAGTTTTTCCTATTTTAAAAGATTCAAAGTTAAAATTATTTTAAAAAAAAAATCAAACAGTCATTTTATTTACATTTCATACCGTTTCCTTATTAAAAATGCAATTCTAATAAAATTTAATACTGTAGCGCGAATAACTTCAGAGGACAAGGATCGCAGGAAATCGAAACCTTCCTGATAATTGCGGGGACAACTTTTTCCTAAAAATGGAATAAGGAAACATGACCCTGGCACTTTGTAAAGTGTGCAAAAGAGAATACAGTGCAGGGTGCTTTGTTGTGCTAAACCATCACAGGGGCAAGGAGTAAGGTTATTGCACCAGCCAGCATGTTTAGGAAAGACCACTAAAAAGTGCAATGTGCAAAACCGAAACCTAGTCAATAACCATCTGTACTGAGAAATCATAGTAAGGGACAAGTAAAATTGTTGTTGAAAAAGATGCCAGTCTTGGAGGGGGTGCGGCCCAAGATGCTGCCGGAGGTTGTTATGCTCAGCAAAATATGCATTTTTTATGGTGAGTTTCATATTAGTGTCAATACTCAATGGATTATCGTAGTAATGCCCTAGGCCTATTTCATTACATTTTCGTTTCACATAGCAGAGCCATGAAATGGCCTCAGCATTATCCAGCGTCAAACAATCCTTAATGATCGCTCTTGTGAGAGTTAAGTCTTCTGACTACCAGAACTTGGCACAAAGCATTAGTGGGGCAATGTTAATCACATCTGAAATGAAGCCCATCCCTACCTCCAGATGACAAAATGCTAACGGTGCACTATTTTGGATCATCAACAATCTTTTTAAAAAACGTATTTTCTAGAGTTTGCAGTTGAGTACTTTTGTAATCTCCCCATACTCCCGCCCCATAGGTAGCAATAGACAAACATTTTGCTTTATATAAGGTGAGCAATTCCTTTACTGGTTTGTGGCCTAACTTACATGCAAAATGAAAAGGGCCTTCCACAGCACGGTTAGTATTCAGCACCCTTGATGTAATAAGAGTGTCCCAGTTCAGTTTATTATTAAAAACGTTCCCCAAATAGGTAAAATTAGACACGTTATCAATTGACTTGCCCTTTACAGAGAATGTTTTAGATTTGGTGTGTTTTGGACCGCAGACCATAACATAAGATTTAGTAAAGTTTACTTTTAGGTCCAGGGCTGACAGAAAATCAGTAAAAGCATTCAAGGAGCCCTGTATGCTATTTGCAGATAAAGCCATTAAAACGGTGTCGTCCGTGTATGACAACAATAGGACCGGGTTGCCACCGATTTTTGGAAAGTCTAATTTCTGGTCTAACAGGGCTGATTTTAGACCATTCGTATACACGAGAAAGAGAAAGGGGGCCAATATGCACCCCTGTCGAACTCCCTCAGTGGAAATGATACATCTAGTCCTCTCACCCCCAGGACCATATTGTATGACTACCGTAGTAGATATATGTAGCCTACACAGGAGGATGATGAGAGATTCCTCTAAACCCATTTCGCCCATCATGGACCACAATTTCCCCCTGTTAACTGTATCAAAGGCGCTGGACAAGTCCATGAAGGCAAGGTGGATTGATCCCTTCCTAGCCTTCATGTACTTGCCCATAATCAAGGCCAAGTTGAGACATTGTTCGTTTGTCCCCATGCCTTTCCTAAATCCATATTGGGTTTGTGATATTAGCCCAGTTGAATCTGCCCAGGCTTCCAGTCATGCTAAAATGACCCTTCCCATCACCTTGACCGTAGCATCGATCAAGGAGATGGGCCTATAGCAGGCCGGATCTTCCTTATTACCCTTTCTATACACAGGTACCACTATAGCCTCCTTCCATGAGGTTGGAATGGGGTCAATGATTGCCGCTTTCAAAACATTTGTTAGAAAGGGTGACCCCAGTTGCATATTGCTCTTACAAAAATCAAGGGGTACCCTGCAGCTTTGAGTTGTATACCTTTCATAAGAGCATCTTCAACCTCACTTACAGTTAGGGAAGATCTCAGGTGGTGGTCAGTTACTGGATTTAATGGGACGTCTGGACTTAATTCTTGGCCAATGATATCCTTGGGGTAAAATATTTTTGACAGTGGGATTCCCATACTTGCCCTGGTATCAGTGAATCCATCCCCCTTGAATCCATTGTGAATAGGGGGCGGTTTATTACCTCCCAGAAGCTCCTAAGGTCTTTTAATGCGCTCGCTCTCTCTAAGTCCGCCCAAGCCAGCGTTCTCAGTTCATTCTTCCGCTTAACCACTGCGCTCTTGTAAGCCTGTCTTGCACTCTTGATTAAGGATTTGTCTCTGGAGCTTATATGTAGCGCCTTTTGGGCCCCTGTGCACTCTGTGTTGAACCATTTAGGCCCCCTAGGTTCCCTTGATACTATTGGGGTTGTCAAGTTTTCGGACACATTCCTACAGATTCCCTCAAATCCCTGTATAATCATTTCTGGGGGGAGTCATGATCTAAGGATTGCAGTATGGAACTTAGGTTTGCTTTAACGATGCTCTCCTCAAATTGGGGAGGATTTATCTTGTTCCATTTCATTCTCACCCCCTTATTTCGATTATACTGGAGGGGGCAACCATCATCTTTCTCCTCTTGGGCAATTACATATAAGGAGGCAGTGAGGGGATCATGGTTGCTAGCGTTATTGGGCTCCACTTTAAAACTGTCCACCAGGAAAGAAACTTTACTGGATATTAGCATGAAGTCAATAACACTTCCATTCCCTCTGCCCATGAAGGTTGGATATTGGGTTATTGTGTTACTGACTAAAGTATCAACAAAAAGTAAATCATTCACAATAACTATTTCATTTAAGGCATCTCCCTGTGGTGTGCGTACAAAATGCGTCAGGGGTTAGCCCAGTTAAAGTCCCCACCCAATAGATACACAGGGGCTACCACTTCCCCGTGATCATGTCAATTTCCACTTTAAGATTTACAATAATGTCACTATTATTTGTGTCAAAAACATTGTAATGCCAATTATTTAAAAGAATCTTGACCTGAAACAAATTAGAAATTAAAATCAATTGATACCAGGGTAAGACTTTAACGGAATTCGTTTTGATTGACACATACTTAAGGGATAGCAATGTCGCTAATCCTCCTTTCGCTCTCCCTGCTGGTGAGGCAATCGCATGGACATTAATGGAACAGAAGTCATCTTATTCAATATTCTCCCTAGCCCATGTTTCCTGGGTGCAGATAATATCAAAAGTATTTATATACTCTAACCACATTTCATCCTCTAGTTTTGAGTGGATACCTGCAATGTTCCTGGAGAAAATTCTGAAGGGACATGTTTTATTTGAACTTACACCTGGGTTCTTCCTCTTGCTAACAATCGAGAGGTTTAAACCGGCCCCCCACATCCCTGGACTGTGAGATGTTGAAGGACTAGATACAACATTCACAGTCTCCCCCTCCTCGTTGCCAATGTGAGTACCAGGTAATTTAAGTTTAGGATAGTGTTAATTTTTTTTCCCCAGACTGTTACCTTCTGTTCTAACCTCTCGGGGAAGGTTATGCCTAGTTACCCCCCCTGTCCTTAACATCCAGCTTGAGCTATGTGTGTCCAAGGGTGGTCAGTCAATTTCTGATAACCCCGATAATACCTCAAAACGGTTAGGGTGGAACCATTCGGGTAGAAAAAACAATGGGTGGGCCTGTATGTGCTCCGAAGAGGAGTCTCTAAGGGGGCAAAGGGCAAAGTCCACCCATCTTGCATCGTTGAAATTCAGGACCACACAATCTCTCTCTCTGTCTTTATTCATTTTCCCCAACCAACTTACCCCTCTTGCCATTATAATGTGGTTACCCCAGTTTACCTGGGGCCCGATTTTACTGGTGCACCAGTGGGCGTATTTATTAATGAGGCTCTGACAGCTTTCGTGCCTAACAGGTGGTAAATGTGGTACCCCTGTCAGGACCAATGTGTAGGGGGAGCACTCCGGAGGGAGATTTAATATGATGTTTTCATCCTGCCTTGTAGACTCAAAGCCCCTGTTTAACCTTTTCCTGTTCCCTGAACTCGCTCTACGATCACTTTCAATGCTCAGTGAACAGGATTCCTTGTGTTCCACCAGACTACTAGGAGCCCTCCTCTCTTCACCCCTTGCCTTGGTTTGTGACTCTATTTCAGGATCTATGCAGATGGCCCTATCCCGGGGTAGATTTAATGTGGTGGCCTTTGCAACTCTGTCTAAGGTACCCTCTAGGGTTAACCTCCCACTTTTTGGAGCTCCGGAGGTGGCCTCAACGCCTCTCTCCCTCGCAGGCCTTTACCCAGGGGACATCTATCAATGCGACCACTTTGCTCGGATGTATCCCCCTGAGACGACAAGAGTTGGGCCAGTTGCTCCTCTACACAGGCCAGCCGAGATAAGATAGGTTCCAGGGTGTCTGACACTAATTTACCAAAATGCTCTGACATGTCCATATCAGACAAAGTCTTTGTTTTTACAGACCCTCCTCCCCCACGGGGTTTTCCCCCTAAGGTAGGGGGATTTTGCATAGCTCTTTTTGTCTTTGGCATGAGACCCAGGGTCCGTTGATCAGTCCTGGTTTCATTCGGGTCAATGCGCTTCCTTTTTCCCCCGCCACATTGTGGTCCTCCGTGGTTGCTGGGGTTATGACTCCCCTGCCTTGTGGCTCTCCATCCGTAGTTCCCTGGCTCAAGTTAATAATGGTGGGTGAAAGGGCAATTGGTTGTTCCTACCGGGGGTATATGGGAATACAGGTATTATTCGATTAGGGTCCTCTACAGTTGTTGGGAGGTAAGACTGTGCAGAGCGCGTGTTCATGGCTGGGAATGGGGATGATGGACCCAGCGACAGCCTTGTTCAGGGCCCCGACAGCCTTCTGAAGGAAGCCATCTAGTGTGGCTTCAGTACCCTTAGATATGGGTATTGGTTTCTTCCTACCCATCCTAGTTTATCTTGGGAGTTCTTGGGGTGTACAGAGCGAATTGTAATGTGGGTGAGGGTTATCTCCCCACCACCCAGGCCCCACTCCTTACTTTAGGCTCGATGATGTCTCTGAATAATGAAGCCAGGGGATGTGGCCCAGCCCGGCCTCCTCCACCCACAGACGGGCCCGCCTGCGGGAGTGTGCGGGTGCTTTTATTCGCCTCCTGGCATGATGACAGCGTTGGCCGCCCTTCCTGCCGCAGAGGCTCCTGGGAACTGAAGTCCTCCTTCCTCCGGTCTGCTGGCCAAGTGCGTCCCACCACGCATGTCATTTGGCACAGCTGCATCGGTTTTTCAAAAGTTGATGTGCCAGCTCCTCAGCAAGAAGAAGGGAGTGATGGCATATCGAGATGATATCTTGATTTGTCATGATTGTCAGCATTCTCATCTACAGAACTTGACAGGGTGCTGGGCATTTTGGAAGATCATGGAATCACAGTGAAAGGAAAACAATGCAGATTTATGGTGGAGAAAGTTGAGTATTTTGGGCACAAGATCTCAACCCGGAAAATCATACCTAAGGAAGATTGCATTTAGGCAATTAAAAAGTGTCCCTCCCCAATGGAGAAATACCAACATAGTTCCTGGAGCTGTGTGAGTGCTATCCACATTTTGTTGAGAATTTTGCATGGCAGACTGGATCATTCAGGAAGATGGTGAGGAAACATACATGATTTGTTTGGAAGTAAGAACAAATTGAGGCTTTTGCAGCATTGAAGTCTCTTCTAATCCAGATGCCTTCTCTGCAACCATTCAGAGATAAAATACCTTCCATAGTGATGATGGATGCCAGTGGGAAATATTTTGTGTTTAGTCAAGTGGTTGAGGGAAGGGAAACACTAGTTCCTTTGCCTCTAGACGTTTATCTACAGCTGAAAGAAATTATAATTTGATGGAGAGGGAGGCATTGTCATGTGTCTGGGATGCACAGCATTTTGCCATGCATTTGTGGGGAAAAGAGTTTTCTTTGGTAAGCTGTTGGTGTTTCTCTTGAATGATAAAGTTCTGGGAAATGCTAGTCTGAAGTTAATTCATTTACTTTCCTAGATGTATGAATTCAATTTTAAGGTGATGCATATTCACAGAGCGAAAAATTGTAGGGCTGATTTTTTTGGCCAGGTGCCCATTGGAAGTAGTTCAGGATGATGGTGTGATCAATGAAGAGGAATCTGTGATTTGATTGACTGATGGAGTGACATTGTCGGATAAGACCATTACACTGCAGAATGGGAATGACACTGTGATTAATGATAGTTGCCGGAAAAAGCTCAAGGAAAAATGATAAGGCAAGGTTGCCCCAGGGAAGCCATAATTGCCCATTAGTTGAAAGCATTTTATAAAGTCAAGAGGAGTGGGTGTACAAGAGGTAGTTGCTGACAGGGTTTTGGCATTATCATAACACTCCTCACTTTACAGACACGGTTGGCTCCATTTGTTTTGGTATGGAGTTGACATTCAACTAATGAGTTTAATCATTGTTGAGTCTGGATCAGTGACAGAGAGACATTGTGTGTTGATTCTTTTCACCAAGCATACAGTTTGAGCTGTGTGGATTTCTTCTATTTACTGGCACAACAGTGGCATATACCTGATATGATAAAAAACAAGACTTCCCTGTGAATTTCATCTATAGCATTAATATTCTAATAACCACATTAAACACTGGTAATGAATATGTAACAGCAACTCCCTGGGATTACATTCCTGTAGGATTCACTTGTGCACCTCTAGGAACTAAATCTAAGGATTATCATAGTGCCTTAGGCTACAGGAGTGATGGAAACCGTCTCACCCTCCTTGTTGCTTAAGGAATCCACAGGTGTTCCCTGCACCCAGTGGAGAATGGTAACAGGAGGCTACTTGCAGATCAGAGCTGTTGAGCTCCACCACCACACCACCACATCCTTCCTCCGCTATGGCGATATGAAAACTGAGCACCTGATTCTAACTTGACGATTGACATACGGAGGAAAGGCAGCAATATACCATATTAATGGTGCCATCCCCACATTCCCACATTCCCCCCTGGATTGCAATTCATGCGTACTGAAAGGCTCTATCAACGTTTACATCATGGTCTCATTTTAGTATGTACCATTTCTACTGCCTGCTGGTGAGGATAACTAAATGAACTCACACCACACTTTTATCTTTAGAAAATATCCAAAAGCACTCTTGTTCTGACTTTTCCAGAATTTAATGTAACCTTATTTGGATCCTTTGTTAAATTGCATCTTACACCAGCTCAACATATATATGTATTATTTATTTTATTTGTTTTCATTTTTTGGAAATTGTGTAAAGTGTACAAACACCAATGAATCCTGTTGCTTGACACTACTGATGCGACTCAACCATGAGAGACCACTTATTGTGTCTTTGACAGTTTGTCTAGTTGGTCAACAGGGATGTGAAGTGTCCAAGGAATTAAGTTCTACCTAGCTAGTAGGAATGAAAATGAATAGCTACCTTTGCAGATTCTACCAACTTTTCTATCTTCAGGTGAGAGACACAGGAGGATCAAACAGTGCAGTTAAAAAAAACCTAGCAGCTCCTGAATGTTGAACACTTAACCATCAGCAACCAGTGCACAATGGCCAGATGACTATAAACTGGCATACATCATGGTACACCTAAGAGCAAATGTGGGGCAGAGATCTGAATTAGTTGGATGTGCTGCAAAAGGTAGTGGGGAGACCAAGATAAAGACATATCCTTAATTAAAGGTGACATGCAAGAATTACCAAAATATCAAAATGATTCTAGGCTGGAAGGAAATGAAGACCTTCCTAAAGAACCACAGAGTAAGAAAGCAGGTAGAATTGACTGCAACTATCAGAGAGATACCAAATATAAGATCAATAATAATGGGACAGTTGAGAGGGCAGGCATTAGAGCTAGGCACTGCCACGGGCACTTCTACCCACCCCCAATCCCTCGATTAAAAAGAGAAAAGAAAAATAAAGCTTCCCAGCTCACAGTTGATGTCCTGGACTCGGTCACATTTCACACCCCTGAATGGACATTGGCTGTGCATGGCCTTGAAACACACACTGGAAGCCACTCTGTGCATTGGTGTCCATTTCTTCTTTTGTGCCACTGGGGGATATCAGCTCTTTACCTGCAGAATGTGTGTAGGGGTGCGATAACATGCTTCACAAAGGAGTACAGTGTGATTTGGCAGTGTGACTAGAAGAATGGACGTCATTTAGGGGTCAGCAGGGGTAGTAGCTGTGACCCATGGCTTTCCTCTTGCGACCCTGGCACTGCCTTTGCGACCCCTGGCTACAGAGGTGGCAAAATCAGTGCCAGGAACACAGTCAGCATGTCCTTACGGAAATTGGTTGGGGCTTGACTTTCTGTTTTCTGTTGATGGTTCCATTACACTGATAGTGAAGTATATTACATGATTCACTATTGGTATAATAAAAATAGGGTAAAATTAGTTGGAATATGACCTTCTCAGGCTGCTGTAGTGAGTGACAAATGCTTTTAAATGTATGTTGTGTGCATGCTTGCGGGTGAGAGTGTGTTTACATGAGAGAGAGACAGTGACTGTGTGTTTATGTGTAAGCTGTTTGTGAGTGAAAGCGAAGCTCAAAACCTGCGTTATGTCACTTCCTCTACCCCTAGCATTTTGTTGAGTTGACGTCTATGACTAGAAGAAACCATCAGGAAACAATGATGGGTAAATCCTCCAATCACACCCTCGTGCTGTCGCTTCCAAAGTGTACAATGCACAGCTCACGTAGTGCATTCGCTGTGATTGCATTTATCAGTCCTCCCGGTCCAGCCCCTCCACTGACAGGCACACTGTGCAATCCATCAGGGAGCTTGCTTGCCCATAGGGGGGTGAGGGATCTGGAGAGCACGTGTGACATGGGGGCATCATTCCCTCACAGCGCGTGACAGTGTACAAATCTTGACCCCAGCATTGGTCAGCAGAAGATCCCGTTTGCCCTGCATCTCCCATACCAAGTCAAGTGGTGTTCAGTGATGAGAAGGAGATTGTCCAACAACGGCACCAGCTTAATAATTGGGTGCATTTAAAAGGGCTTCGGTGATCTACGAACCTAAGAAAACCCTTACAGACAATAAAGTGGTAAACAAACTACCTGTTATAAAATTCTGTCTTTATCACAAAATGCATTTTTTTGTGTGTGGTTCCAATAAAACACAAACTGTTGAAAGAGCCATGAAGTTTTCTCTTGGTATTAGGTTGTTTTGCTTCCTAAATCTAAATATTTGGGTGGAATAAAAGTCTCTAGAAAGGATGATTTTCACCTCAGAGTTCTGAGTGACAATCCACGGACTTGGGCCAATCTGCCAAGAACCCCAGTTCTTTCCTTTAAGAAAGTATGGCTGAAGACATATTATGGAGGTCAACAGTTTATTTACATTTTCACAGCACATGGCCCGCTTACAGGAGGGGCAAAGCAATTCTAATATTTAGGATGAATTTTCTAGCAATCTTGGTGTCATTTTACTTTTTTCTCACCAGAACCCACAGGTTTTTCCAGTTGACCCAAAAGAGTTTATAAAATGACATTAGACCATCTGCTCTGAATAGTGTGGCTGGAGAGATGTGTTTACATGGATGGCCAGCGGCGGCTCCTCCATTATGGCGGAGAAGCATCATCCCACCTGCTGCAAGTGCAGCAGGCATACTCATTAATAAAATGGTATTAAATACAATTTTATTAATGTGTCTAAGGATCAGCGCGATGGCAGGCGTGAGGCTGACCAGTGCGATTGCACTAGTAATGCAGTCCCCCACCAGTGTGCAGGTCAGATTGGCTGCCTGCCTACAGCTGAAAAATCTCACATGCATACTTCAAAGCTGAGAAACGGCCGAGGGATTGCAGCCGCAGGCCCCCAGCCTCAAAATGAGTGCTGGGTTAGCCGGCTCCAGAAAATCCTGGATCTGCAGCGCCACTCCAGGATTGGCTGGCCTTGCGTTTAGGGCAGAAGTCCTTCACTTTTTTGCCTGAGCCGAGGAGAGCACCGGGAGGAAGGAGACCGCATTCAGAGCCTGCAGCAGCAAGGACACAGAAAAGAGAGTCGGTCGGCAGGTAAGTTCTTTGCATTTTATTTTTAATTTATATTGTTGTCTGTTTTACCCCCCTACCCGTCGTCTGTCACACCACTCGACCCCCACACCAGCCGCTACTGTGGATGGCCCCAAACCCATCCGGTCATCAGTGCAACGTTTCCACCTGCAGAGCCAGCTGTGGCACCGCAGGCAGAAACTTGATTGTCTGCCGGACTAGAAAGGCGGGTGCCGGTATCGGCCCCGCCGCGGATATGGCGGGGCACCGATCCCCTCCCCCCCTCTCGCCTGTTCGTCCGGCCCGGCGCGTCTACCGCGTCAGTGTGACGCAGTGGGCACGCAACGGCCGGGATTGGGTGGCGGCAGGGAACCCTTGGCCCGGAAGCAATTAAGGTGCTTCCGGGTCAAGGGGGCGGCGGGGGACAGGCCAGTTAGAACTGGTCTGCCCCCAGTGTTGGGATAAAAGGCCCGGGAGCGCGGGACGCGGTCTCTTGGTCCCGCGCTCTCAGGCAATCGGACGCAGCCCTTGGGGGGCTGCTAACTATTTGTTTGTTTTGTTTCCCTGCAGGTTCGCGGTCGGGGATTTCATCGGTAGAGCAGTATATGCATCGGCGGTGGCTGTCTACTACGTCGGAGTCGTGGGCGAGGCGTTCTCTGGGCAGCGCGAGTACAGCGGAAGCAGGCCTGCGGTCTCTCTACGTGGTTGGCGGCGGGAGTTCCATGGGAGAGGCGCCTTAGGTTTGGCGCATGGCGCGCGCTCGCACCCGTAAGGTATTATTTGGAAGGGGGCCGAGGCTCACTGCGGGTGGACAGGAGCGCGTAATTGAATGCTGTTGTGCACCGAGGGTGCCCATTGTGATACACGCGTAGGTTCCTGATCGCTAATGCTGTGGTTCTTTGTGGCGAATACATGCTGCGTGATCATGCACGATACACGGAAATGTTGGAAAGAATATCAAGCGGCAAAAATGCCGGTTAATGACTAGGAGCTATAATGAATAGGAGTTATAGCTCAATTGTAAGTCTGGGGCCTGTTGTTATAGAGTGTCTCACAGGACAAGGGTTCGGGTCCCGCAAACGCTGTCAAAATGTCATAAGCTGGCAACATTTCGAACTCTTCCGAATCTTGTGGTGCGAATGGTTAGCACGTTCGCCTGCTTAACTTTAGGGTTGGTGATCCGAAGCACACCCGGAGAGGTTGTTTCAGGATTCGATTCGGGCGGGGAGGTGGTCCAACTCTGGTACGGGGAATTTGAGCTAGAGCCTCATGGTCGCGTCCATCCTGTGATTCTGGGCTAATTACGTAATCTCCCCGTGCCATAAAAAATGTGTAATGAGAATGCCACGGGATATGTCCACGCTTCACTGATGGAGATAGTTTTCCCGTCAATCATAAACCTTCTTAAAGGTTTTTTATGGTTTTTGGGCAGAGAGCATGGGTTGGTTTCTGGGGTTTCATTGATAATACTTTAACTTTTGATCTGCTGCCACAATGGCTTCTGTTTACATGGCATTTACGGCGGCCATGTTGTGCGTGATGGAACCACAAAGAGAGTAGAAGAGTGGTGCGGGTTATTTTTCCAAGAGGGTGCACAGTTCATGAAGATAAGGGGAAGCTACTGACAAGCTATCTCCCAAAATCTACCTTGCGACTTGTGCTGCTTCCCGATTGGGTATCGAGCAGGCATTTGGAGTCCACCAGTCTTTTAGAAAACACGTCATTCTTTTAACTGATATTTAGTTTTATATGTTTACTATCGGAATACATGTAAAGCTACCACCTCTGGTAGCCAGTGACTGCTGCAAGGGATTTTAGGTATTTCGTTTATCTTTGACTGTTCCTGTACGTGGACGGGGGGGGAAGGTTGCTGATATGGTGCTTGGTCCTGGTTCTGGCTTGTTATTGATACACATTTGTTTTGATAAGCAGTATGCAGATTATGTGCATGCTGTTTCCTTAGCCACCGAACTGCATACTTTGCTACTAGAGCTTTATGGTTGAGGTGGGAAAGTCGATCACACAGTCCACATTTGGCACTTGGAACTACAGGGGTTTCTTGCTAGGGTGGTCCTCTCCGCACAGAGGGTGGACGCACTTGAAAGGGTTCTGATGTACAAACCCTGGCTCGGGTGAACCACAGGAGTCTGCTAAATTTCTCCGGCAGCTTGTGAAGTTTCTGTATCTGGGCTTCAGTCCAGCATTAGAAAGTCAACACAGCGCATCCTCCCTCTGCAGGAAGGCCATTATTACTTATCGGGGAAGTTTTTTGTGGTAAAACACAGATCATGCCGAAGGCTTGGTACAGTATGTCTGTCAATACATCTGAAGGCGAAACATATTGACGCATAAATATTAAACATTGGTGAGTTAGAATGGGAACCTGGGAGGGGTGTCCATCTCGCTGGAATATATGCATGCATATTACTTGACTGGCCTGTGACTAGATGCTGTGTGGACATGGTGGATAGGTTGCTTTACTCTACCCTAAACAGACTTTCATGTAGGTGGACCACGGGTTGAGATTACTGGTGCTTACAGGCGTTACTTGCAGGAAGTGGCATCTGGCAACAGTGGGTCGAGTGGGGGCGGTCTACAGGTGCAGTGCAGAAGGTCCATAGTTGGCTGGGCTCTGCCATGCACGGCCAAACTAGTCTATGAGTAGACTAACGCTGAACGGCTCAGTTCTTTCCATCTGGGTGGCTCCGCTCTGTGGACATAGGACTGAAGCAAATGGTCATGTTCCAGATTCGGTTTCGAGAGGTTAGAACCGTGCAGCATGTAGTGTTTGACAGGGTCCACTAAGGTACAATGAAGAGCACCCCTTGGGATCTATAGCTCGTGGGTGCGGGTTATTATGGCCCTAGGTTACGTGGGCATCGATGCTGGGGGTATTACTTAAATGGGATTATAAAATGTAAAGTATCTGCAGCTATGCTGTTCACTTACTAGGGCCTAAGGTGGGCATGGCTGAATTTTCCGTCATGATTTTAACCACAACGTGTTTTTTAAATATTAGTTCACAGTGAACTTTGAGCACCTCGAGCAAAGGGTGATCTTTCCACCAATATTTAAGGCATTTGATTCAAAGGATATGTACAATTTGTCTTCGGTGGGTGCGTTGCGAGACCTACTGACTTTCGCCGTAACAGGTAAACAATTGGGGGGAAGGTTCCTCGCCAGACTGTTTTGTTATTAAGGCCGGTTTTCTGGTCACTGTTGCCTTTTGTCATCAATGGCAGGGCTTTTGCATCCTTTTAGTTTATCTATGTTCGGGTATTAAGCTAGCCATGCAAGGTGGGTCTGGTCCAGCGGGCTGACCGATGTTAGATTGGGGGTCTCTGGTTGTCGAGGTAGGTACTACGGTCCAAGTTGGGACGCTTGTCTCTAGTCAGGAGAAGGGAGATACACAGTTAAGATAACCCCTGCTCATCCTCTAGGTAGCTTGGCCTGAGCGGTCTAGGCTACCAAAGGCGATGTGTAACGTATTTGTACCAACACTCTCAGCAACACAGGGAAAATGTACTGGCCTGAGGTGAGGGTCACTTGGGAGAAACTCTCAACACGCATGATGTCAAAACACAGGACATATCAGGTTTTGTTGTCATACCGTCAAGGGTATCAGTGTGTGCGGTGTGGGGGAACATAGGAAGGAGGGGTCTGGCTCAAGAGGCCCTAGGCGCCATGTGCAAGGGAAGTAAGCTGCAGGGGGGCATTAAGTCACACGGCGTCTATGCGCCGGTCCGCTTATACACAGTCTGTACACCCATTTATGCGCATACATGTAGGCACAATGACTTATTGTATCACACGGTATCTCTGCACTTATGTGCTTGTGCACTTGTCATTTGAACGGCGTATGGCATCACACAGTACAGTCGCATCCCTAGTGCGTGTACACTACGGCATTATATGCCTGGGGGTGAGTTATGTTGTATATATGCACCATGGCCCGTGCACTTGCACAGTTAAATGTAAGTGTGGGGTCACACGTTGCTGGCGGGCATTGCACTTGTAAAAGATGCAGGTTATTGTTGGGTTGTGTCGCGCTGGACCGACTCCATGGGGCTGGTTCACATTAGGGGTATTTGGGGGCCTAGGTTGTCCGACCCACGCAGTAATACTGCACCCGGCGGCCGGCAGGTTATGGGACCTGGTCGTGTCACACCTCGAGAGGGGTTTAGTGTCGGCGGTACCAACGCATCCTTGGTCCGGCGGCCCAAAGAATAGTACTTGCACACTTTTAAAACCTGGGGGTGGGGTTAGAAAGGGCGAGAGTACGGTCTCACGAAGTAGAGCATGACTTAAAAAATTGTTGTTGGCCATCTCACAGCATAAGGTACTAATCATGGATCTTTGATTTTCATATATGTATGCCGGGATCCACGCCTGATGCCTGGGAGTGCTACGCACCGCTATGACTTCAAGAGGTGGACAACTAAGGGGATTGATGGATCCGGAACGCGAGTGGCAAGCGGCGGCCTCCAGTGGGATGGGCGATCAACCCAGTGGTTCCTGCGGTGCTAGCCTGGGACAGTGCTCCATATGCTTCATAGTTGTAAGGTGTAGTTGTCACTCATTTGTTATTGCAATTTGTGGTAAGTCGGCAGTACGTCTGCCTCGCAGGTGGATACCTTCAGAGTTGCTCATGCATTATAGTGGGAGGGTATGGTTGTCACCCATTATTGTTGCCATTAGAGTTATGGTGGCGGTTCGCTGCCTTGCAGGTGTATACCTTTACCGGCGGTATAAAACCCAAGTATTTGGGGCAGACGCGACGCATCAATTCCTGTGTCATGGAATGGCTAACTGCCATTAGGGCGCATGTCCACGCAGGCGCCTTTCAGTGCGGACATTGAGCAGGGTTGGGATGCTCTATGTAGGGGAATAGGCTGGCACGGAGCTTATCCCAGAACGTTGTGCTTGGTTGCAGGTAGTTCACGGTCTAGGGCTCCAAAACGGCAAGCACATTCCCATGATGAAGCCAGCCCCGTAGCATTATTATCCTGGAAATGTGGAGTGACCGGGTACGAAACTATTGCTCAGCACCCCTTTTTTCATTAAATTGGTCGCTAGGCATGTTGGGATGTTGTAATAGGGGCAGCAGTCAACACAGAAACTATCTTAGAGCAGATTGTTTCAGTTGCAATGGGTCACGAGGCCCATGGTAGGCTTATGGGAATTCTTTGGGAGCCTGTGGGACACTACTGGGTTAGTATCACAATCGTATAATCACGTCGGCAATGAGTGCCGGGCTATTTTGAGTGGCCGGTTAACCCTGACTGTTTTACAGCATGGTGCTACTAATACTAGGGGTGTGGGTTGCAACGTGTTACATCGTGATGCGTTCAATCAAGACCATTTAGTGGCTCCCTGGCGGTATGTCAACTTTGTCGGATGCAGTCGACCCTGGTATTTGTGTTATCATACACTAGGAAGGGGGTCGCGGACCCTACGCCTGGGTAGAGCAGTGGGAATACTTCGTATGGGAGTGGGATAGTGACGCGTCTAGGCCGCGGTTCACCTCTGCATGGATTGCAGAGATTTCAGTAGGGAGGAGGCTAGCTAGTGTTTTTTACACCTGCGGACTATACTGACAGAGCCGAGAGCAGGGGGGTTTCCAAGTATCTTTTCTTGGGCGCAGTCAGTTTAGGGGTTTTTTTATCACTGATCTTCTGAAGAGACACTGTCCTTCGCCACAATAGTTCTTAGTTAGTGGGGTAACGACTTGATACCACTAGGCAGAAGGGTCGTTCTGGAGGAGGTAATCTCCAAGGTTGCCTGGGTAGCACAAAGGATCCAGGGCTGCAGCATAGTCTGGTCACATGGGGTGTCAGGGGGAACTGTGCTTCATAGAAGTCGTGGTTCATTCGACTAGGTTAGGTGATGAAATAGTGTGGAATGAATTTTCATAGGATGGGTCAGGGAATTGAGGCAGGGGCATGACCTTTCTGAGTTAGGATGGGGGGGGGCCAGATAGTCGGTCAACTATGCTGGCCTGTGGCGGTAAGGTCATGACTGGTGAGCAGTAAATTTAAGGTCCTTAGGGGGCGGCGCCATTCACGGATGGGGTCGCCCAGGAGGAGGGACAAGGGGTCTCTCCTAGAACTCCAGGGGCGGTACATCCGGTTGGATGGATGGGTGCGGGGAAAGGAGGGGAGTCACGCTTTCTTTAGGCTGGTTGGCCACCCCGCACTGGTATCGACGTCATTAAATGGCGCAGAGTGCAAGACCCCACAAATTGGAAATGGAGTTCAGGGAACGTATGGGGGTAACCGGGGGGGGGAAGTACCCTCTCGGTAAGCGGGCCCTCTGCGCATGCGCAACTCCTACGGGAGGGCGTGGTTAATTGATAAGGATCTGACACCGGTTAGCGACCTTGCCGTAGGCCCAAATAGGATACGCAGAAAAAAACTATTGTATGATTATGTCCAGATGTTAGATTCGGATAGGAACAACTATGTATTAGTGATAGTTTAAGGTTAGCCATCTGATATCTGTGCATATGATTTGTAATCAAATGTTGTGTTATGTTTCTGCGTATAATTGTGTTAATATTGTTTATTTCAAAATTTTAATTTTGTTTTCATATTTTAATAAATACGGCCGGGGGTTGTACGACCCCCGCCTCCAAAAAGTAATTACCTTCTCATGTCCCTCATTAGAAATGTGGTTTACGCGCAGGGTGAGGGGGAAATTCGGTAGTCCCTGACCATATAGAAAGGCGGGTGCCGGTATCGGCCCCGCCGTGGATATGGCGGGGCTCCGACCCCCTCCCCCCCCTCGCCTGTTCGTCCGGCCTGGCGCTTCTACCGCGTCAGTGTGACGCGGTGGGCGCGCCACGGCCGGGATTGGGTGGTGGCAGGGAACCCTTGGCCCGGAAGCAATTAAGGTGCTTCCAGGTCAAGGGGGCGGCGGGGGACAGGCCAGTTAGAACTGGTCTGCCCCCAGTGTTAGGATAAAAGGCCCGGGAGCGCGGGACGCGGTCTCTTGGTCCCACGCTCTCAGGCAATCGGACGCAGCCCTTGGGGGGCTGCTAACTATTTGTTTGCCCACCCACCATCCCCTGTTGCAATATGATCATTGGGTAATGAATTACGGTGTGGTGTTGTTTTGTTCCTTAGGTTTTTCCCGTTACAGGTCATCTATCGTCGTATTTATTGCTATTCCTTGGTCAGGCGGTAAGGTCATGACTGGTGAGCAGTAAATTTAAGGTCCTTAGGGGGCGGCGCCATTCACGGATGGGGTCGCCCAGGAGGAGGGACAAGGGGTCTCTCCTAGAACTCCAGGGGCGGTACATCCGGTTGGATGGATGGGTGCGGGGAAAGGAGGGGAGTCACGCTTTCTTTAGGCTGGTTGGCCACCCCGCACTGGTATCGGCGTCATTAAATGGCGCAGAGTGCAAGACCCCACAAATTGGAAATGGAGTTCAGGGAACGTATGGGGGTAACGGGGGGGGGAAGTACCCTCTCGGTAAGCGGGCCCTCTGCGCATGCGCAACTCCTACGGGAGGGCGTGGTTAATTGATAAGGATCTGACACCGGTTAGCGACCTTGCCGTAGGGCCAAATAGGATACGCAGAAAATAATTAATGTATGATTATGTCCAGATGTTAGATTCAGATAGGAACAACTATGTATTAGTGATAGTTTAAGGTTAGCCATCTGATATCTGTGCATATGATTTGTAATCAAATGTTGTGTTATGTTTCTGCGTATAATTGTGTTAATATTGTTTATTTCAAAATTTTAATTTTGTTTTCATATTTTAAGAAATACGGCCGGGGGATGTACGACCCCCGCCTCCAAAAAGTAATTACCTTCTCATGTCCCTCATTAGAAATGTGGTTTACGCGCAGGGGGAGGGGGTTAATTCGGTAGTCCCTGACCATATCTAAATAGAGCGGGCGAATCATCAGTTTGGCAGAAAGTTTACTCCACCAAGTGGTGGAGTACCGTGCTAAAAAGGCTAGAAAGTGTGAGGGTGCCTAGGAATCTGAACCATCTGGAGCAACAGCCCAGGTGCGATGAACAGTCATGCTGCACACTAACGTTCCGCCAGCACAAAAGAGAACCCTGGTCTATTTTATTGTTAAGGGTCAGCATTGACAGGTTTGCTCACAGGGCACACTAATGGGATACTTATTTGCACCAAAATATAGCCTGGCATGCCTTTCAATTTTTCAGTTTCCCTCAGGTGTGTGTCTAAGGTGTATAAACTGGAAATAGTATGGCCTTTCATGCCAATATCTGGTCTATAATGTATTGTATGCTTGTTGATTTTTTGGCACATCCATTTTGTTGGGCTGTTAAATATCATAGAAATATTAATGGGTGTAAGACATCGATATTCAAGTAAAAATGTTGATTGTATTTGTTTGTGACATTAAATGGGTTGTATGACGAAATATCAGTAACAAAAATATTGGCGACAACAAAATCAGTGACAAAAACAACAAGGACAGAAATATTGACTTTAAATACTTTGTAGGTAAAGCCAAATATATTGACCACGAAAATATAGAAGACCATAATATTGCAATAAAATAAGTAAGTATATCGAATTTTAATTACAATGTTTTTTATTAACTTTAAAGTATATATTAAATTTGAGAATAATGTTACATTTGAAAAATATACAGAACATTACTCAACTTACAAACATAAAACAAAAATATAGACTTCAAAATTAACTCCCAAAAAGTAGTAAACAATTTTTAAAAATACAATTAATTAAATATAAATAAGCTAAAATTGCTAATAATAATTGATTGTAAATACAAACACAAAATATTCGTAATAATAATGAAAACATATACACAATAACTAAAATAAATAAATAATAGTTTAAGATACATAGTAAAATATATATTCGGAGGTGAACTAATTTGAAAAAAGTAGCAATGATTAATGATTCTTGCTTCCGAAGCTGAAATGAAGGTAATCCCCCACCTTATGTGACTTGTGCCTACATAATGATTGTAAACCATAAGCCAAAATCCAGGAAGAATGGCATTTTTGATTGGTCAGACTACTTTAGAATCACACAACTCCTGCTTTGGATTGGTTCTACGGAGGTGAGAGAAGGGGCAACAACACTAGAACAGATTTTTTATTCTAAACTACATCAAAAGGAAATAACAAGGTTACAGTGGGCATTTACAGATCTAGTCCTCAAAGCTAAACATAGTTAAAGGACTCAATTGGAAATTGATCTAGGACATGAAAACGGGGATGGTAGTTGGAAAATATTGGGGGAGCAGGCCATCAAAACCATTATTTGTACTTCCCATATGGAAATTGCTTATGATCGGCTCACTCCATACTGTTTGGCAGTATGGATAAACATTGGAAAAATGGTGGTGAAAGGGAAACTTTCCTCCACATTTGGTGGCCATGTAGATTCATCCAAGCATATTAGACAGAAATCCTCTCACATATCAAAGCAATATTACCAGTAGCACCCCCTTTGCAACCGCTACCAATACTACTGGGTGGTTCAGGGGACAATAACAAATACCCTTTAATCATACCTCTGGGCAGACTCATCACATATCTGTTGGTGGCTGCTCATTTGGCATTGACCCAGGTCTACCAAACAGCCAATTGCCCCCACATTAAATGTGGTGGGGAAAATATGGAACTCTTACACCCTTGAAAAACTTACTGTGATGGTCCACAGCAGAATGGAGAAATCTGAAACCATGTGGCTATTGTAAGAAAATATTCCTCTTTTTGTATTGATCACACCCATTTTCTTTTTACTAATGCTGCTAGTTTTTTCATTCTGTGCAGTGGGACTCTGCAATCCAATCCCTGGACCATGCATTCTGGCCACTTAAACGTGTTGAAATTGACTATACTCTTGATTTTCTTATTTACCATACCAATAGGTCCCTAGTATATGTTAGAAAGTATATCTAGGGCCTGTAAGTTTTAAATGTCACTAGTGGACACGAGTAGACTGCATCCCATATGTAACAATGCAAAACATGACCACGGGCCTGTCACAATTAACCAGCCTGTGCATGCTAAACTGCATATTCAATCTGTCAAAAGAAAACCTTCTGACAGGCCTAAATACTCCTTTTAAATATTAATAGGTCATCCCTAAGTAGTTCCTAAGGCAGGGTGCATGATATTTAAAAGTAGAACATAAAAAAGCTTAATGTAAAGCATGCCCTTACAGTGGTAATGCCCTAAAAGCTAGTTTCACTGGAACAGGGTTAGTTGTTCCATAGAAAAGCATTGGGTAACACTACTAAAGGTAAATAATTTTATCTCTGTTTAGGAACCAGATAATAAGTTAATTCTTGAAATTTGTATAACATTGTTTATAATATTTCTTACAAATACAATTTATTTGAAATATCAGATTTGTACTAAATAGATAAAATCACCTGTAACCTAGCTTAAGCCCATTTGCCTGAGCTTCCATCTGCTACCTGAGAGCTGAATAGCTCCTACATGAAGCATGAATTGGCTCCTAGAGCTGAGAACTTGGGTGTGGGGACAGGTTTAAAGACCCTTAAAAGAATGGCCTGGGAGCTTTACCATGGCCCATGCATATCTTCAAAGGATACCTGTACTGTCACTGACAGGTGTAGCTCATTCCTCGGCCTCACTCCCATTTTTTCCCTTTTGTCTTCCTAGCCAGCAGGCAGGCACCAATTCCAGTGTGAGAAGATCTGCACCCAGAGCCAGTTTTGAATGATCAAACAGAAGGAGTTGCTTACTTCCCTGGTTACATTTCTAGGGTGGGCATAGGAGCTCTAAACAGGGGAAGAAAGATTCTGCCATGTTAAAAGTATGAAGAGAGGGGCACTCTGGGATTGTTTGAAGTAGGGCACACAGAAACCCTCAAGTGATCTAGTGTTAGATCGTCCTCCCAAGTCAGCAAACTTCGGGAGAGGGACTTGAAATCTTTTTGTCAACCATCTGCCTGGAGAACCAACAGAGATGAGTGTCACCATCGAAGTCACAACTATTGAGATCGAGCTGCTGTTTGTTCTTAAATTGCCGTGCTGAAGGAGATCTGACTTCCAGACAAGTTTCTAAGTCCAAACATATAGGGCTTCACTGGGATCGACACCTAGAACCATCCGATCAACATCGAGGCCTTTTATAGTTTTTAGGCTCATCTAACCACTTTCCTTCTGTTTACTCAGTCTAATCTCTTTTTCCCGCTTCCCTCCCAGGCTGTTTCCTTGTGCTCCCTCTCATTCCCGCTTGTCGCCTCCCACAGACCCACACAGTGCACCGCCCCCCTCTCTGGAAGTGGAGGCCACAGCGTAACCCCATTGAGAAGGTCCCCAGGGCAGATCTTCTTGCTGCTCGCTCTGCCAGCAGAGCCTCTGAACTTCTGAGCACCCACCCTCTGGCTCCCAAACCATTCCACACTCGTAACCTGATTTTTCCTTTAATGCTGCATTAAACTTTCCTTCCATTCAATCCGCTCTCCCCTCTAACTGCATTCCTCCTGTTAGGCTCCTTAACTGTTTCTTTCCATTTAACAATTTTTTCGTAACCACATCCTTCATTTCCAAGCTCCTATTTCCTTCCATTTAACCCTGTTTCTCCTCGTAACTCAATCCTTCCTTTCCGACTGCTATAACCTTTTTACTTCCATTTAAACCATTTTTCTCCTTGTAACTACATACTTCCTTTCCAGGCTCCTTGTTCCTTCTTTTAACCCTTTTCCTTCCAATTAACCCTTTATCTCCTCGCAAGTGCATCTTTCCCTTTCAGGCTCCTTTAAACCTTCTTCCTTCCATGTATTCCTTTTTCTCCACATAACTCAATTCTCCATTTTTGGCTTCTCTAACCACCTTCCTTACATTTACACAGTCTATTCTCTTTCTCACACTTTCCTCCCAGGGTTTTTCCTCATTCTCCCTCCCACATCATCTGCGGTGTCCCACAAGGATCCTCGTGGAGCCAACCCTGTTCAACACTTGCATGACTCCCTTGACCACCCTGCATAGATCTACCAGCATGAACATTTCCTATACAGACAATACTAGACTCATCCTCTCCCTATCCTCAGACCCTGCTAATACCAAAGCTAACTTCCACAGATGCATGACAAGCATCACAACTGGATTTAGAACAGATGCCTCAAACTCAGCACCAACAAAACAGAGATACTTATTTTCGGGAGCAGCACTTCCCCATGGGACAACTCCGGGTGGCCAACCGAAGTCAGCCCCCCACCCACACCAACAGAACTTGAAAGGAACCTTGGCATCATAGTCAACAATGAGCTTACGATGAGGAAGCAGATGAATGCGGTCTCATCCACCTGCCTCCTCACCTTGCACTTGCTCAGAAAAATTGCTCCTCCTCAGCACCGGACACACCAATACCCAGGCCCTCTGCACCAGCCACCTGGACTACAGCAATGCTCTCTATGTGCGGATCATCTGAAAACTATAAAACAGACTCCAGGCCATTCAGAATACAGCAGCCAGGCTCATCCTCGACCTCCCAATATGAACCCACTTCATCTCCCACCTCAAATCTGTGCACTCAGCCATAAGCAAACGGTGCCATTTCAAAATGCTCACCCATGCTTACAGGGCCTTATACAACAAAGGACCAGCATAACTCACACACAGGGTGAACTTCCACCAACCCACCAGATAACTACTCTCTGCATTCCTCTCCCTAGCCCTGCAACCCACATCCACAGCAGCATGAGTAGCGGCCGAGCCTTCAACTATCTGCCTCAAAATCATGGAATGGCCTCCCCTACCAACTCTGAACAGCTCCCACCCTGCAGGAATTCAGGAAAGGCCTAAAAACTTGACTTTTCAACTAAGACCTCAGTAGCAGCACCCCACCCCACCCCTCCCCCCAGCGGCTGTATAGGCTTACGGGTGATGAACAGTGGTATACAAATCCTGATTGATTGTGATTGATTGATTTCCTGCCTTCATCAACAGCCACAGCCCATTGACAACTGATTGTCAACCAATTACTCTCCTTAAAAGTTTCTAATTCAGAAAGTAAACCTTCCACCGGAGAAAACATGGTACCTGTATCTGACTGGCAATACATCACAATTTGTGTTCATTTTTTACTTTGACTCTGTCTATTGCGACCAGTTGTATGCGGTTGGCGCTTTGCGCTTTTTGGTACTATTTTTATTTCAAACTTTACAAATTATTATCTCCAGTTGCCCTCATTGGAGTTTTGTTATATTTGTGTCATTTTTTTCATTAAAATATTCTCTATGATTAAAAATTCCATGGGATTTTTATTGTGCTGTTTTTGACTTTTTAACAGTTTTTGTACTTGTCTTCTCTTTGCCTTAGCTTCCAGGATTGATCTCAGATTTATATAACTGAAACCTTTACTAGACCTAGCATGAACAGTGAGATAACTTACTTGTGGTGGACTAAAATCCACTCCAACTAATAATCCACTTTCTCACAGCTACCTTTTCTGACGTTCATGGAACGGGTTAGGATGGTGGAGGTTAACCCAGGTCTGGTCCCTCAACTGGACTCAATGTGATGGAGTCTGCCTCAGAAAGCTCCTCTAAACCTGATACCCTCATAAATACAAGGGTATGAACTTTTGGTTTGCCAAGCTATGTGTCAAGAAAAACAAACTCAGCAATATGGACAGTGTAATAGTGTAATTAATGGTCATTATCGAATCGTCCATGACAATTTGTTGTTTTTAAAATCAAAATAAGGTGGTTACAAAGAAGGGTAGAAATAATATACTATGCTGTATACACTAGACAAAGGCATACCATGTCATGATACTGGTAAAAGCACTAACTATAGAAATATTTTATAACAGATTTGTGTTCATGACTAAAGCTCATTTCAAACCATTTACTCTGAAAAGTTTTAAATCACCTCTTTTTCATCTTAAGCAGATCAGTCATGGAGCAACAATCCCTGCCCTAAGTGACAAAACCCAATTCCCATCATTCCTCCGAACAGTAACGAGTGTTGAAATCCAGCCTTTCGCAATAGTTCAGCTTTTGCTCACATTTAGATGGACATGGATTGGAATTTTGATCTCCAACAATGATATTTGTCTTCAAGGCAGCCAGATGTTGAAACAAGAGGCAGAGAAAAGGTGGATCTGTGTTGAGTTTTTTGAGACCCTGCCAACAGTTCCTAGCCGTGCTTCCTTAGACCGTTTCATCGGGATACTGCTTCGATCCACAGCCACTGTGATTGTCTGCTATGCCTATGATGTTCATATTCTCCCAGTACTGAAGGAAATGTCTATGCTTGGCTTCTCTGGCAAAATGTGGATTGGAATTACAAGCTTGATGGCATCTCCTATGTTTTCTCCAAGAGAATTATGGAAAATGCTCAATGGCACATTGGGGATGGCAGTGTCAAATAGAAAAATTCCTGGGTTTAAAGAATTCATCTATGCAATCCATCCATCTAGAAACCCAGGGGACATATTTCTGACTAAGATCTGGGAGCAGGTCTTTAGCTGCACCTGGGTGAGAGAGCTGAATAAAACAGGCCCAGGAAATTCTTTAAATTGGACGGAGCTCTGCTCTGGGGCAGAAAGTCTACAAGGGCTTGATTCTTCAGTGCTTAGAGCAAAGTTTACATTTGCTGCATACAATGCCATCTATGCCTTGGCACAAGCCCTCCATGATTTGATGTCCTGCAAACCACAGGAAGGTCCATTTGCCAATAATTCATGTGCAGATCCTCAGAAATACAAACCATGGCAGGTGCGAGCACTAGTGTACGAGTGAAATGAATTTTGCTTTAGACCATTTATATAGTGAACATATGAATTTAGCACAAGTGTCAGGCTTTTTAGTCTAGAATGATTCACATGGGAATTAAATTGCAATAGTGATCCTGCGTTTAAAGAAAACCATACCAATTCAATTGGATACAGGATATTTCTTTCCCATACCATATTGTTATATGATGTAGATAAACCATTGTTTCTACATGGTCACTCATGCCTGGACCTCATTGTTGGCCACAAAATTTACCCGCCCCTCTTTTGCTCCTGTGGCTGCAAGGATTATGGTGCACATTGAGTCTGTCAAGTTTACTGAGTTTATTGAAAATCGTAAGCATATGGATAGCTACCAGGTTGGCAGTCTCTCTCATAGAAGAACTGAAATGATCTTTGTATCCATTTTGGCACATCTCTGATTGCAGTCGATGTCTATGCTGTTATAGCACTGATATTGCTTGACCAATTGGAAGTCTTTGTCACCTTCTTTTGTAACATTACTTCAGTTGTTGGAAGTTAATCTATTTGACCATCCCTATGCTGACTTTGATGTCATCCTGATAGACAAGTCTCACTCAGGCTGTTTCTCTTCCATCTCTTACCTCTAAAGATAGTCTCTTCAAATGTAGGGTTTTCCCAGAGTTTTTATATTCACACATGATTTTTAACTCCTTTGACCAGCCTCTTGCAAAGTGTATACGGTTCCATGGATTTAAATACATGTCCTGCACTAAAACACCCAAGGCTTCCTCACACTGTCACATTTTCTCTCTACTGTCAATGGTACGAAGCCTGGTGCTCAATGACAATGTTTCCCAATAATATGTGTTCTGGACACTGTATTATGTATTATGTGAAGTGCTCCGATTCCCTTGATCTTGAATGTGCACTACCAACATTTCAAAATAAATAGATCAATATTCTGTCCCCTTCTGCTCTCTCAGCAAAGATCATCTCTCATACCTTTATCCTTTCCAACCCCTTAAAGGTGGCACATGCCATCCAGCCTCTTCTCATTCTACCTTGACCCTATATCCTCTGCAGACCCAACATGTTACTCTTGGTTGCTATCTCTATCTGAAAATTCCAGTGCCTCTTCCACCAACCACATCCATATCCCTTGTGCATGACATGAAAACCAATACTAGAGATGGGTAAATCTTCTCCTTCCACTCAGTGTTTTCTTTTGACCACTTAGAACAATTTAACTCTCCTTACTCTAGCCTCTCTACTCCTCCTTTCACCCCATTCCATTGCCTTTATTTACTCCCTTCTTCACTCCTGGTCAGCTCTTTTAATGTACCAATCAGCATCCTTCCCCTGTCTCCCTCCCCCTACTCTACTAACCACATCAAAAGACTTCTCATCCTTAAAATGAGTACCAATAACTTGAGAAATAGCAACACCTAAAGTGCTGTATAAAAATAAGTTACTATCATGAATCGTTACTTGTCAGACATTTTTTTCCTACATTCTCCTGATTGTTCCTGTTGATCTACACACCCACATGATTCAGCCGTCTCTGAAGCTCTCATTGACTTCATTGCAAATGTCTCAGTCAATCAATCCATCCCCTGCATTCTGCGTAAGTCGACCAGTAGGGAGCAGTTTTATTATTTATTAGGGCAACTAGCACAGCAACTAAAGTTAATGTACTGTTTTGTTCAATGGTGAGAAAGCAGTGCAGAGTCATATAAAAAATGGCCTGCTGTTGCTGTCATCCCCTGTGCACTATAAACGCTGCCTTGCACCATGCACAACCTTTATACAATAACGCAGATGGGTGAGCATACTGTCTAGCCTAGAATTTGCATTGAAAGCATACCATTATAATTAGGGGTGGGCGGAATTTGCGAAATTCACTTTCGCAAATTATCGCGAAAATGTTAAAAATCTCCGCAAACACGCGGAAATAACGCGAAGATGCGGAAGTTTTTTTCCCGCCCGTTCGCGGTATTTTCTGCGTGGTCGCGGCTCGCCAACTTACCCATGCGGTTGCTCGCGGGCGCGGCCATTTTGTTTTCACTTGTCTCGCAGTCCATGTTCGCGAGAAGAAAGACGTGATCGCGCGACGCATGACGTTACTGCGGGTGCGAACTGTCGCGAGACAGCGCAAATGGCTACCAACAATCCAACATCTCGTGGAGAACGCGACCGGATCAGGAAAACTTGTCGGCGAACGTGGGGATTCAGGTAAGGCGATCGCGTGCACGCGAGAATGTATTATTTTACAGCGCGAGCAAGAAACAAATTATCGCTAAGCTGCGGAATGCGGAAATTTTGACATTTTTGCGCTTTCTGCGGAACGCCAAAATACCAAATTATCACAATTTCTGCGAACGGAACGAAATTTTAGCCCAGGCCTAATTATAATGCAAAATCCTATGACTAGACAATTCTGAAACATATAACACATTGTATTTGTGCTGACCAGTGCAGCACCATAAAATGTGTGGAATGTTTGAAGAGATTAAACATTTCTTATTTATTTATTTATTGATGTAAAAACGTTTACATAGTGCGAATACGACCCATGAGGGTATCAGAGCACTTTACACTTGAGCAATCAATCAATCAATCAGGGAATTGTAAAGCGCGCTACTCATCCGTGAGGGTCTCAAGGCGCTGTGTCGGCGGGCGTAGAACTGTCTAGCCGAAGAGCCAGGTCTTGAAGGTCTCCCTGAAGGTGTTCAGGGAGGGGGCTCATCTGATGTCTGCCCGTAGGTTGTTCCATGTCTTGGTTGCAACGTAGGAGAAGGATCCCCCACCTGCTCTGGCTCTGTGGATGCATGGGGATTCGGCCAGTGCGAGGTTGGAGGATCATAGGTTTCTTTTGGGTACGTGGAAGTTGATTCTGTCATTGAGGTATTTTGGTACTTTGTTGTGTAGGCACTTGTAGTTGTGAGTGAGGATTTTGAAGGTGACTCTTCTCCACCGGGAGCCAGTGCAGTCTACATAGGTGCTGGGTGATGTGTTTGTGCCGGGAGATGCCGAGGACGAGTCTGGCGGCGGTGTTCTGAATAGTCAGGAGAGTGCGTGGGTGACTGTCTTCCTTGACTCGGGGGGATCCACTTGAAGGTCTTATGGAGGATGTGGAGGGTGTTGAAATAGCTGGAGGTGACGGTGTTGACCTGGCGGTTCATGGTGAGTGATGAGTCGAGTATGATGCCGAGGTTCTTGGCATGATCTGAGGGGGTAGGTGGGTTTCCGAGGGCGGTCGGCCACCAATTGTTCTCCCATGCTGTAGGGGTGGTGCCATGGATGAGGACTTTTTGGTGTTAAGCTTAAGGCAGCTGTGAGTCATCCAGATTGTGACGTCTTGCATTCCTTCCTGGAAGTTGAGTTTGGTGGTGGTGGGGTCTTTGGTGAGGGAGAGGATGAGTTGGGGGTTGTCAGCATAGGATACGATGTTGAGGCTGTGTTGTCGGACGATGGCTGCGAGGGGAGCCATGTAGATGCTGAAGCGTGTCAAGCTCAGTGATGATCCCTGTGGGAGTCTGCAGGTGATTGTCGTGGGGTCGGAGAGGAAGGGTGGTAGTCTGATCCTTTGGCGTCTTCCGGTGAGAAATGATCGGATCCAGTCCATGGCTGTTTCTTGTATGCCTGCATCATGTACTCTGCTGACTAATGTGTGATGGGAGACGGTGTTGAAGGCCGCTGATAGGTTGAGTAGGATGAGGGCTGCGGACTGGCCTTGATCCAGGAGGGTGCGGATGTCTTCTGTGGTGGCAAGTAGGGCAGTATCTGTGCTGTGGTTGCTTCGGAATCCAGATTGGGACGGGTCGAAGATGGCGTTCTCTTCGATGAAACGTCTCAGTTCCCTGTTGACTGTTTTCTCTGCAACTTTGGCTGTGAAGGGGAGGAGCGAGATGGTGTGATTGTTCTTGAGGTCGGTGGGGTCAGCTGTGGGTTTTTTGAGCAGGGGTCTGACTTCTGCACGCTTCCAGTCGTCTGGGAAGGTTCCTGTTTTGAAGGTGGTGTTGATGGTGCATTGTAGTTTGGGTGCGATGGTGGCCGTGGCTCCGTGGTAGATGTGAGGGGGCAGGGTTCGGTGGGGGCTCCCAAGTGGATGCCTTTCATGGTCGAGGTGTTGTCTTCAGATGTGATTGGTGTCCAGTTGGAGATGGTGGGCCGGCTAGAGTCTCTGGGGGGCGGAGGGCCATCTATGACGCCTGGTGAGTGGTCGACAAAGTTGCTGTAGAGGTTTTTGATTTTAAGGTGGAAGTAGGTTCCAAGCTTGTTGCGGAGGTCTTGGGATGAGGTGATGGCTGTGGCTTCCCTGCTTGGGTTGGTGAATTCTTGAATGATGCTGAAAAGTTCCTTGGAGTTGGTGGAGTTGGCGAGCATTTTGTTGTGGATGAAGTTCCTCTTGGTGGCTCTGATTTGGTTGTGGTAGTCCTTCATGGCGTCCTTGTAGGTGGTGTGGTTTTCGGGTGACTTGGTGTTTCTCCAGTTCTTCTCCAGGCATATGCAGGTGTGCCTGGTTTCTTGGAGAGTGGTGGTGAACCAGGCAGCTTTCCTGGGACGTTGTATGTCGAGGTTGCGCAGCGGGACGAGCTCGTCTGTGCAGTCGGAGATCCAGGTGTGTAGTTCTATGGCTGCTTTGTGTCAGATGCCCAGGTGCGGTTGTGTCATGTGAGGGTAAAGTTGAGTTTCTCATCGGTAACCTTGCTCCAATTCCTTTAGGGTGGGTGTGGGGCTGATTTGGGTGCCTTGGATTTGTCGACGGCCAAGTGTACGCAGTGGTGATCGGTCCATGGTGGTTGCATTGTGTGGCTTAAATGGACGCTGTTTCCTGCCGCGAAGATGGGGTCGAGGGTGTGTCCTGCTCTGTGGGTTGGTGTGTTGACGAGTTGTTTCAGTTCGATGCTGGCGAGGTTGTCACAAAGGATGGTGGAGTTGGGGTCGCTGGGTTTCTCGAGGTGAAAGTTCAGGTCTCCAATGAGTATGTAGTTGGAAGAGGCGATTGTGTGGGGGGCGATGAAGTCGGTGACGGTGGTGGCGAAGTGTGTCCAGGGAACAGGGGGTCTGTAGATGAGGGTTCTTCGGAGTGTGGCTTTGGGGTGGTCTGGATCTGGAAGTGTAGGTGTTCAGCGGAAGGGAAGGTTACGCTGGAGGTGGTGAGGTGGAGGGTGCTCCTGTGGATGATGGCAAGGCCCCTTCCAGGTTGGTTGGGGCGGTCTTCCCTCTGAATCTTGTATCTGTCCGGGATGGAAATGTTGATGTCGGGTGCGGAGTATGAGTTGGTCCAGGTCTCTGTGAAGAAGGTGATGTCGGGTGAGAGGGAGTCGAGTAGGTTCCAGATTTCCATGGTGTGCTTGTGTATGGAGCGTACGTTTAGGAGGATGCATTTTAGGGTGTCGTCGGTGTTGGTGGCATTGGAGGTCGGGGTGGCAGTGAGGGTCTGTCGGCAGTGGAGGCAGGAGAGCTGGCCGTGGGTGGTGGCATTTCCTATGTCTTCCTGGGATGAGTGCGAGGAGGTTGGTGGCGTCGTAGCATTGGGGGGTTGGAAGTCTAGGGTTCCTGGCGCTGGTCGGAGTCCGGTCGCGGACGGGTTCAGACGGGCTTGGGGAGGTGGGAGGGAGGCACAGCTGGGAGGCGGGAGTGGGAAGCTGTGGAGGGGAGGGGCCACAGGGGCAGCAGCGGCAGGGGGAGTAGGAAGTGGGAAAAACGGGCAGAACGGCACAACAGGCAAGCAGGGCACATTCTGCAAAGAAACCAGGCACAACAAGCAAAAACAAAAACAAATTAAGGCTCAATAATGGAGAAAAGAGGTACAACAAGGGAGGCAGTGGTTACAGAGGGTGCAACCTAGGGAGGAGCCGAGGCTCGAACCCCTACCTGCACAGAGTCCTGCTGGGCAGAGTCACAGCACAGCAGTCGGCACTACAGGGGGAGAGAGCAGGTCCCTGGCCCAGGTCAGCAATAGATTTGGGGTATATAGATTAGACAACAGGGAGAAAGTACAAGGGTAGAAAACACTGTAGGACAGCAGTACAAGGCATGATCATGATCATAGACGATGGAAGAATGTACTAAAGGTGGGTGCATGAGTCAGAGTAGGCTTGGAGAATAGAGAAACAGAGTAGACAAAGCAGATAATAAATGTCACAGAGGAAGAAGCTAGGGATCTAAAAACAAAGTAAGTACGAAAAGTGCATCAAGAAGAATGTATGAAATCCCAAATCAAAATCCAATCATAAAAAGATGGCAATAAACAATGGAGAAGCACGCAAGTCTTTGAGTGATAGTCAGGAGAGGGGGTTCTAGGGCAGGAATGTGTTCATACATATTGCTTTGAATTCCTTTTTTAACATTATTGGTGAGGTGTTCATTCTGATTGCAGGGAGTAGGGAGTTCCAAATTCTCGGGACAAAACTAGAGAAATCTCGGTGGTAAGTTTTCTTTTTCTGGAATTTCTGCGGCTTCAGCGGTAGAATGCTGGAACTTCTGGAGGATCTGGAACCTTCAGATAGTACAAGTTGTTGAGCGAGGTACAGCGGGGTTTTGAAATGTAAAGCTTTTTTGGTCATGCAAGCAATTTTTGGTTGCATCTTTGCTTCATATGGAACCCCATGTAGGCATTTCATCTCCAGCGTGATATGGTGGTGTCTTTTTGAGACAGTGATGAGTCTAGCAACTAAATTAAGAGAGGCCTTTAGTGGAGCCATCTTCGATCTATGGATGCCACAGAGGGTTGCGCTACCATATTCTAACTTGGAAATCACCATGGATTTCACAGCATATTTGAAGTCCTTTGGGGGAAGAAAAGGTTTTATTTTCCTTAAAATGCTCATTTAGAAGTTCTCTCCCTTGGTGAGATCATTAATGTGCTTCTGCATGTTTAGGCTCTTGTCTAGCATTATGTCCAGTGAGCCCGTGGAGGTAATGATGTGTGGCATGCAGTTAAGAGCTGTTAGCAGGTTCATCCATTCACTGATGACTTGTGACTGGGTGAGAAGATTAAAAGTCATTCTGTTTTCAGTGCATTTAATGTAAGATGAAGTAGAATCAGCCAGTTTTGAGCTTTCATTAGAGTGGTGTTGAGGACCCTGATGTCACTTGAGGAGGAGACTTTTAGGTACAGTTGGTTTTCGTCGGCATAGATGTGATAGTGGATATTGGATAGTTAAAACATTTTAGTTAAGGGCTCCATACATAAGTTGAAGAGAGTTGCTGAGAGTGTGAAACCTTGTGGAACTCCTAGATTAACCGAGGAGGGTTTGGATAGGGACTCATTAACCTTGAAACGTTGCATTCTATTGTGGAGAAAAGATGCAAACCAGTTTAGGACTGGCCCTGAGAGCCCCATCCTGTATTCCAGTATGTCTAGTAAGCAGTCATGTTTAACTGTATCGAAATCTGACTATAGGTCGAGAAGGATTAGAAGGCAGGATTTGTTCTGATCCAGCATTTTGAGGGCATCATCTACAATGTGGGTAAGAGCAGATTTGGTACTGTGACCGTGAATTAAGTCAGATTGAAATTGGTCAAGTAGTTGGAATTGTTCTATGTGGTTAAGTGGCTGAAAGTGGACACATTTCTCTATGAGCTTCATCAGGGTCGGAATGTTGGAGATTGGGCGAAAGTTGTGTAGGTCAGTTTGGTCTGCCGTTGTTTTTTTAAGAATAGGGGTAACTTGTCCAGCCTTAAGACAATCTGGAATAGAGCCTTAGAGCAGTGAGGCTTTGCCTGTCTTGGCCCATAGTGGGAGTAAGAAAAGTTTAATCTCATTGAGAAATTCAATGGCAAAGGGTGACTGAAGTGGTTGATGGTCCTTATTCTATGAGAGATTTTAGAATGGTGTTATCATCCAAGATTTCAAATGAGCTCCAAGAATAATTGTTCTTGGGGGTATGCATTGGTGCAAACATAGGTGCCAACGACTGGGGAGGGTGGGGGCTGATAGGTGGCAAGATCGGCAGGAGCTCCAGTGCAGAACAGAAATTATATTCCACATTTGTTGTCTTTTCAATTAAGAAAGTTGAGAAATCTTTGCAATTCATCTGTGGGCAGGGTCTCAGTGGGGAGAGATTGAGTTTGCTATTTGATTGAAGCTTAACAATTTAGAACAGTTTTTTGGGTCAATTTTTAGCGTGCTCAAGTTGGTTAATGAAATAGTTAAATTCAAATGCGTTTGTTATAAATCTTCCTTAGAGATCTCAGATGTTTGAGATGATCAAGGGACGGCGAGAATCTCCACAATCTTTCCGCTTGTCTCAGGTTTTTTCTTTCCATGTTCAGACTATGGTTGTACCAGGGTTTGGAGACTTTGGAAGGTATTCTTTTTAACTGAAAATGCGTGACCATGTCTAGAATGCTTGTCATTGATCGTTGTAGTGTTCAGTGAGGTCACAGACATCAGACATGTCTTCAGGGGAATTGTTATTACTGAGGGTTGTCAGATCATCCAGGTTAATGATTCGCAATTTTCTTTTCCAATTTTAGTTTTTTTTTGGTTGGGTTTTATTATTAATTACAGATTCTGTGATGCAGAAGGTGATGCAGTGGTGGTCTGTCCAGTTGCAAGGGACGATAGAATCAAGTTGCATGGAGTTAGGTATACCAATGATTATATCTAAGGTTGCTCCCTTGACGTCTGCAGGGCTATCACATATTTCAGGTAGATTGAAGTCCATGAGGAAAGTTTTAACGCTATTTATAGAAGGGCCATTCATGTCATTCCAGAGGAGGTTGACATCTCCAAGGTAGATCTGGGTGCTGGGATGATCTGCATTAGTTGAGATAATCTCCATAATCTGTTCGATGAAATAAAGGTTGTCTCATGGGCGATGGTAGAGCAGGTGGAATTTGCATACTTGCCAGTTGTCACAAGCAACCTCCATGCATAGGTATTCACATGATGGGAGAGCAGCGTAATGAAGTTGTTTGACTACAAGATTGTTACAGTATATGCAGGCAATACCTCCCCCTTGCCCACTAGATCTAACTTACCTAATGATGTCATAACTAGAGGGACTAGTAAGTCAAGGATAGGAGCAGATGAGTCATTTAGTCAGGTTTTAGTCAACATTAAGAGATCTGCATCATGATCGGGGGTGAGGACGGCGATATCTACTGTGTGTCTTACTGCAGATCTATGATTGAAAAGCATGCATTTAAGCTTTGAGTTGGTGTCAGCTGGAGTAACATGTGAGGTGGTGACTTGTATGAGGTTATTTTTGTTTAAGGCTCTGGGATTAATGCTGGGTTCTCTGTGCGGGTCAGCTTGGATTGTCTCAATTTGACGCTTGTTATGTGTATTGTCCGCACATGTTGGGTCATAAGAGCATACGAGAGAGTGAATATACATATCGGTCATTGGGTCATTTAGTCTAATGGGTTTAGTGTGGTCTTTTGGGAGGGGAGAGGTTTTCCATCTAGAGAAGGGGGAGGTCAGGATTGGTGAGGGCAAAGGGAATGTGTGACCTGATGGAGGCCTGGAGTAGTAGTTAGTCGAATGGGCGTGATTGTGAATGTGTGCTTTCAGAGAATTGCTTAGTCGCCCCTTATTAGCCAGTTCAGAGAAGAGGAGTAAAATGCTTGGAACATCTACCTTCAGTGGTTGAATGGCTAGGGTGATCTGGACCAATTTGGGTCCAATTGAGGAGCAGGTGCAGGGATCAGAGACTTGAGGCTAACCCCGGCCCGAGACCTCTACTCCGCCTGCAAAGTGTGTGGAGATTTGCCTCCTCTGAATTCTGTACAGAACGCAAAGAAAGCAAATCTCCACACACTCCACAATGGAGTGGAGTTGGCCAGCCCCACCTCCACCCCCTCCATATTAACAAGTAAATCTATATTACTTACTAGTAAATTTAAACCACGTACCTGGCATGCGGCGTCCCTGGGCTGCCCTCCTCCACTTCCTCGCCCTATCGGTAATACTGGAGAAAACTCTGTATGTGCTCAAGCCCGCGCATGTGCATTTCTCGCAAGAAATGTGCATGCGCTGGCGAGCAGCTGAGGCCGAGGGTTGTGTGGGGGTGGTGTTCAGGAGAATATTGCTGGAAACATGTTGGCCTGAGGGAGCCATCCAAGGCGAGGTAGGGTTATAGGTGGAGCGGGTTATTACAGGCAGCAGTGGGTGGCGCAGCAAATGGCTATATGATAGCGCTGGAGTGAGAGGGATCAGCTTATTAGCCAGATTTGAAAGTTCAGTATCTGACCTTGACATCTATAGGTCTAAGAAAAGAGATTTGGGCACACTGGTAGTATCAACGGTAGTTATTGTTAGAACTGGCTTCAAGAAGGCATTGGTTTTTAATTCAGGGCCCAGAGTGGGTGTCTTTGTAGACTGGGCTTTAAAAATAAAGTAGGTGTGCACAGCTCCACTCAAGTTGCACCCAAATAAAGCCTGCATGATGCAAAGTGGTGTAATGTAGCACAAAGTGATAATTGTGTTCAGAAACATGCTCTATTCCACACAAAACACCTTTTGCACTGGAAAGTAAATACTCCTGTAAGACTTTGAATTGCTTTGTGTTACTTTGTGCCAGAACAAAGTTGTTGTACATCATGGCCCAGGTTTAACACATGTAACCTATAAAACTCACCCCGGCTGCCTATTTAGAAACAACATATTCGGTTTTCATCAAAAAGAGGCTAATGGCCGTGAGATTCGGGAAATTACCAACTCTGGCAGACGAACCGGTCTGGAAACGACCAGACTCAGATGCCTGTCGTCTATGTGGCACTACAAAAGTAAATTTAATCCACATTGTATGCCACTGTAAGACTCTGAACCAGGAGCGTACGTACTTTTTAAAGCACATTTTTAGGGCCAAGAGACTACGTACCTGCAGGTCTGCCATTATTGGTGCTTTGGACTCAACATCCCCCATAATTAATTGCAAGCTGATAAAGTTCCTGTTAGCTTTTGAAAAGCGTTTGAAAGCAATATGAAATCACAAAACAAAAAGGCATTTTATATTAATGATTGATTACTGATGTACAATTGTTAAAGTTGTTATTATCTTCAGAAATTCTGCTTTTTTTAAACTATGCCTGAAAATTGTTTTTTTCTTTTTTTCTTTTATTTTTTTTGTTATCTGTTTTATTGTAAAGGACAATTTCTCTTTTAATCGTTTGTTACGGTTTTAATTAACTAAACAATAAACGTTTACTTACTTACTTACTTACTTACTCACATATAACCTACTACAAACTAAATTTCTTTTAAAGTATGCTAGAAGACCTGAACCTCCAACAACCAGTGTCCAGTCTAAGTCAGCCTGCCTACCCTAGATTCTATCTTTGCATCTCATTTTTATGCCACTGATAAAGGAAACTTACCATTACCTGGAGATACCACCAAGCCATATAACTTTGTAAACCGTTGTAAATGGCAAGTCCATCAGAACATGAAAGAAGCATCACCTTATAATTTTCACAATCAGTACTCCTGGTGCTTCTGCCAACTAACTGTGTGATAGCTGTACAGACTTTCTACTGCTTACTCACTGATATCTTCTGGTTCTTTGTGCTGCTCAACATTTCCATCAACCATGTGAAACCATGTGGTACTCCAAATGATTAAAGGCTGTAAAGGTGAAAAAAGATACACTAAAAATGTTTCAAGGAAATGTAAAACACTAATCAAAAGCTTTGATATGATTTGGGAGGACCACTCCTAATAAGGCGGACCACCTGACGCCTGAAAGATGATGACCCTGTGGCAGTTGGGTGACCACCTTTAATTGACAGCATTTAAGATCAATAAGCAGTTCACTAATTGTCTAATGATTTATCAATATATGTAACTTAATGTCAACTAGTATAGTTTGTAGACATTAAATCATATAGTGGAAGATTAACAAGCTGTTGACACTATGTTACACAAGGCTCTAAGATAAAATGCTTTGGCATGTTTACCTATGGTGTAAACCTTAAGAACATATGAGACAATGTGTTCCAACAGATTACAACTCTGCCACCAAATAATCAGTATAGTCATCAAATAAGCCTAAAATCAAAAAGAATGGTGTCCAGTAACATTTTGAAACCAAAAGGTTAATTTTAAAATTAAACTAGCAACGCAGAAGGCACAAACAAGGTCAATCAGAAGCTTGGTAAATCAATAAAGCAATTATGTAAATCCTCAATCATATGTGGCAAATAGTCTGACTTAAAGTTAAGTCTTAAAGCAAAACTATCCTAAGTCCAAATTAAGAGTCAGCCTGGCAAATTTCTGCTCTCATAGAGTAGGGGTAAACTAATCTGGCTCACCTCCAAAATGTACTAACTTTTAAGGGAAAATTCACATTTGAAATCAGTGCAAATTACACAGTCAGCATAAGGCAAATAAAGATAAATGAATTACAGTTCAGAATTATACAACATCATTTATTTCCAACATCCCAGTACTATCCCCTACATGAATATTGATACCCCCTAGTCTGACTTAATGCCATTGGATGTGACAGTAGCAATCTACTTACACAAGACAATAGAATCTCATAAGTGAATGGCCTACAGTATTTCTGGCAGAAAGCGCCTTGAATGTTGCAAAAGACTTCCTCCATGGTTCTTATAGAACAGCATGTCAATACAGAGCATTACATAGTGAACATTTTGGTTACTTTCAATTAGCAGAGAAATTAAAACACTCATCATGGATTCGTTAGGAATCAAGGAGTTGAGGCCAAGTTTGGGCCTACTTGTGTCAAGCACAGAAAAAATATAGCATTGCAAAGGGCAGTGTTTTTGTATTAATGGCAAATGTTCATAATGCTATGCTCATAAATCTACTAAACCAAAATCAACTCTTCCAATAATTAGCGTTCAACTGGTGTGCACTTTTTTGTTGTCACCTAGTCAGCACATTCCTAAGCCTTTTATTACACCGTAAACTCTCTTTAGTCTTCTGGTTTGTCTGTCCTCATTAAACAATCAAATTACCAATTTACCCTCCACAGTCACAAACACTTAACCTTTAGATATCCTTTCTGGATAAAGTCAATCCTAATGGCTGATCGAGCACCCCCGTTTGACAACTGTGCAAGTAGTTAGCGGGTGTCAAGGTTGCTACTAGGTTGACACCAGCCTGTTTGCGGAATGCTGCAACTGAATCCTCAGCATCGTACTTTTTCACACACACACATACACACGCACACATGCACAGACACACACTACATGTTTGGGTGTTTTTATTGCACAAAATGCAGGGTAAAAAAACACATATTCTCAATGAACACAGACATATGGAAAATATCACATGGTTCCTTTGGAAACATAGATTTCTTCAACATCATGTTAGCCTCCAAAACCACTCTGATGAGCTTTACCATTGTCAGGACAACTAGGATTATGTGTCATTGAGGACCAAATTATGTTGCAAGTGTATCTACAGTATGCTTCAAAGTATGTGGCAGCTGTAACCAAGACTGGTTCCCTAAAGTAACATCAATTTACACCCCACCATTCACAATGTTGTTTTCAATTACATTGAATATGTCATGAGTGATGTAACATGCATGGGTGGAAACAGTGCATGGCAAGGGTGTGTATATTTATTTTACAGGACAATTTACAGTTACTTGAGATAACTGTAACTGGTGACTTTCTGTGGTGTTGTTCAATTTTAATGTTATTTTGTTTCTTTAGACCATAAAAGCATAGTATATAAAATATATAATGAATATCCCTATGAAACAAGTTCACAATGCAGTCAATTGTGATATTAATAAAAAAAGTGAGTTGGAAAACATGTTACAACAATCATCAGAGACAATCCGTTGGAATAGGTGAAAGGAAATACCGTTATACACAATCAAGCAGAAAGTTGAAATATCAAACACAGAAGTCACATAAAAGAAAGGGATTTAACCCCTTCCCTGCTCATGACGGAGTGGTTCCGTCATGAGCACGGGCGCCGTGTGCTCATGACGGAGTGGTTTCGTCATGCTGCAGCCGTTGGCGGCCGCTTCGCCCACGCGGCACTGATTCCCCGCCTGTGCGGGCGATCAATGCAAGTGGGCGGAGTCGTGACGGAACCACTCCGTCATGAGCACAGCGTGCCCGTGGCTCATGACGGAGTGGTTCCGTCACGAGCATGGCGGCGCCGCGCTGACCCCGAACCCCCCCAGTGCCGCGGCGGAACTCGTTCCGCGGCGAAGGGGTTAAAAAATGATATCAACAGTAAAACTCTTGATTCACATTTTGCAACTTGATCAGGGACAGGCAAAAGTGTATGTGCCTTTAGAACAATGCAAAGGAATCAACTAATTGATAACCTGGCTTGTATCGATCTCATAATACGGTAGGTCACCCGATAACTTCTCAACCTCCATAGATTACACATTGGTTTGATTCATCTCGGTCTAGGCCCAGCATATTTTGGACAAAAAAACAGGATATGTTCAAAATCCTCACTAGCATATTTACCAAAGTAACAGTCTACTGAGGTAGGTTGATGGAGCTTCCATCTGTGTGTGAATAGCTTGACTGATAGTGCTCCCAATCTAAATTATACGTAAAATGTATGCTCCATAAGTGGTTGGATCTCATCTAAGTATGCTTATTTGGCAGGTGATACTTTCTGCACTAGTAATGCTTTAGTCAAGCCCCACGATTTTGCTTTGTGATGGTGTTCCTTCATTTTTTTATCCCAGAAAGGGGGTTTTAACTGTGCCCTTAGTGCGGGCTCCGATCATAGAAGGAGTGCTCCAAATCTAGGTCGGTGAAGTGAGATTTGACAAACTTGAGCCCTCAACTCTAGAATGATGTAAGGGGTGAGCATGCAAGTTGTTTGATACAAAACTTGATATATTTAGGTGGTATCTTAATGAAGTTTGCACCCTGGGTCTGCTTGGCTGCAAGTCCCATGTTATCCTATGGAATGGGGTCCCCAGGGCCTCATCTTGACATGTGGCGGGTGACCACATAACACCTCCCCTTTTATAATGTAATGCGTCTTCTGGGAAGGGGTCTCCAGGGCCTGGTAATGGCTTAGGGATAGGTGCTATACACTCCCTCCTCTTAAATGTTATTAAATACAACTGTCCCAGTGCTAGCCCACCTAGGGGGTGTAAAACTAAAATGGGCAGGAGCCAAACCTTTTTCTAATGGAACCACAAGTTTGTGAATCCTTGGTTCCTCTGTGGATCCACGGTCCAGTCCAAAAAGGTTTTGGCTCCCCCTTCCAGAGTGAACCTCCTACACAAGGCATAATGTGCCAGAATATTCCAACCACGCTCCCTAAAACCTTTGTAAAAAACTTTTTTTCAGGAGAGGGGACTGGTCTTGAAGTCCTGCAATGGCTGTCACAACATCTTTGTTTGATGTGGTGGCAGCCAATCAAATCTTATCTTTAGAACTGTTAGATCCATGGATCCTCCATTGTGTGATATATACATTTTGAAGATTAATTCCTCAAAAACAACTGAACAGATCTACATGAACTACAAAAAGCGTGCTTTTTAGACCAAAATCCAGCTTTCTGGCAAATTTGATTAAATTCCAGCTGTTGATACAGTATCGCTGCTCAAAATATTTTGTGAAGATTTTTATATATATATATTTCCTCCACATTTCAGTCAGAGACCAAAAAGGCAGCGGGCACTCCAGGATGTGAGGTATAATCACATTTATTTACCACTCCAAACACACTGACGCTTTCGGCAGACACCTTTTTCAAAGTGCTCATACAAACATATATATGTGGCTAAACTCCTAATCTTTGAACAGGGTGACCTGGATTACAAGCACTGTTAATGAGCCTGAGATTTAGCAAAAACATTATAATATCCTTGATTCTCAAAATGCAAAAAGGTGTCATTTAAATATGCAAATGCAAGCTGTCCCATTTATATCTAGGTTTGTATCAAAAGGTAGCTGTGGATTCAGTGGGCATTACCACAACTTGTTTTTTCCCTTTGGCATGTTGATAGATTGTGAAATTGAAATGACATACATCTAGAGTATATAACATTTTTAAACGGATAAAAAGGCAAGCATCACTCCTAACTATATGTTTTCATCTGTATCTAGCTATTGCACTATGTGAAGAATGCCCACATGAAGAACTCTGCTGGGAGTGAGGCATTCTTCGATGCCAATGGGGACTCACCACCTTTTCTTGATCTGTTGTACTGGCACATGACATCTAGCACCACAAGCAGCTTTGTCAATGTAGGCACCTATGATGGAAAGGCCCCAGCTGGTAACCAAATGACTATCAACATCAGCAGCATCCACTGGGGTGGAAAGAACACCGAGGTCAGAATTTTGTGATATTCTCCTGAGCTCCACTTAAAGACTGGTTTACTATTGGTTTGTGACTCTTTTCACATTAGCACTGTTTTAGAGTGTAAAGAATGAGATGAGCAAAGTAACTTTGTATTCACAAAATCAGTAATACACAAATAGGCATGGAATTTGTGAAGGCTAAACTTGGACCAGAACTGGTCACAATGGCAACAGGATATTCCCAGTTCCTTGCATAGGTCGCAATGAGAGGATGAGTAAAAGCTAGAGCTGCATGGTGACTGTAGCTCTGTTCTCCATCCTAAGGTGTTATAAGTAAATCTGCTTCACAGTAAATGCATATTACCTGTGCGGTTTAAAACAAAATCACTTACAATCTGTCTTACCATATAGTTCATCTATACCACCTCCACACTGTCATTTGAAATAGGAATGAACAGAAAACTCCCTGGTTTTTAAAACACTACAGTTAGTTTGTTAGTTTAGTAAGCTATATAAAACATACAACAGAATAAAAGGTGCTGCAGGAAAGGGAGAGGACAGAACAGCACCATACCTAGTATGATATAGTTCTGTCTTCTTTTATCCTTGGGCTGGTGTACTTTAGGCTGAACTGCACTAACATATACACCTTTTCTAAATAGTGCAAGGTTGTGTGCCTTATGTGAAGCGTAGACTGTGTGCTGGGAGTGCACCCTTCCAGTACAAAATACCATGCTTAGACATGTTAACCCATTTTCCCACTTTGTAAGTTTGCTGTAAAGAATGAAACATACAAAGTGACAGCATGAGACTTTGTAAATCAATAAAGACTAAATATACCACATTAAAGGTATTTATGATTTAGCTCTCACTTGATGAGAAAATACTGTGACTAACCCCAGTTCTATCAGGAATCTGGCCTAGAGCCGAAAGGCCAACAGGATGATACACAAGTGCCATAAAGTAGCGAGGTAGCACACCTGGTCTGCAGGATGGCTGCAGATATTACTGACTGAGCTGATACCAATGCCACAGAGGTGCTGCCAAGATGGAGAGCAGTAGCATGCTTCTGGATACAGAGCACAAATAAGTAATGGAGCAAAAGCACTTTGCAGACACCAACGGCTAAACAGAAAACCAAGGATAGAGAGACAGGAATTTAGAGCACAAGCAAAGATGGGAAAATGAGTAGGGTAAAAATAACAAATAGTGAGGACTCGCATATGCTGAGTGATAAGCTGACAGAAGCAAAGTAAACTAAAAAAACTGGAAGAAATTTCCAGCAACCAGCCCAATCTTCACACTGAACTTTTTCAATCACTGACCCATAAGACTCCAGGGGGTGGATTTACCACTTTTGCACGCAGTACCGTGCAGCACCTGTAAATATGATCACTGAAAATGGCATTCTCCTTCCCTTTCCCCAGCGCAGGTACTAAAATCAGCTGCAATGCACCACAGAGACACCTTTGCACCAGCACAAATACTATGCATAAACTGACTTTAACCCTTTTCCCACTTTCTATGTGTACTGTACAGCGCAGCAAACGTACAAAGTCTGAAAAGTAAGGACAAATGAAAGCATTTCTCCTTCCTTGCTCCCACTTCAAAAGGGCGCAGTTTTATGATGCTAGACCCTGTCTACTTTATTTAGTAATTTGAATTTAGCATCAGAAACCTTGGGTGATTCCATGCTCCACCCTTGGTTTGCCCCTTTAGCGCTAAGTAATGCAAAGCAGCACATACAGCTGCTTTGCATTTTCACATTATTTCCAGCGCTAAACAAGTTTAGCGCTAGAAAGTGATGCAGCGGTACTTTCCCGGTAATTTCTAAATGCAAAACCTCTAATTCACCGCAGTAAAGGTACTGGACCCTTGCCACTGTATATTACCTTCAGGAGACTTTACATAAACATGAAAAATCAAAAATGCATTTAATATTTAAGCCAATAAAGAGAGTTGTGAATATTTTAAAGGGTTTTATTTTCTTAGTTAAACATGAATTTTTTTCTGACCCTTTATTCATTAGTCAAATATCAATCGGGTTACAGAATTTTGAAAACAGGAAAAATACAATTAATAGAGAACATATTATAGGTTGCATACAAAGCCCTCCATAAAGAAGGGAATAAGGTATCAAATGTCAGTCAGAATTCTTTGAAGAGTTCAGGAAATATAATTCAGGAATGAGTTATGCATGGCTAATCAATAATTGATAATTTGCAAAAATCTCCCATAAAGAGAAATAAATGCATAAGACAAATAAATCTTTTCAAAACTAATTAATTAGTCAAAGCCTGAAGTTAAAAAGTTAGCATCTAAATCTAAACCTGTTCTATCCAGCTCCACTCTCTGCCCTATTCTGATCCTCTGTGTCTCTGTGCTACACAAGGAGTAAGACAGCCTCTCCTTCACAGACCATCAGAGGAATGTGATCTACCTTGCCAAAAATATGATGTGCAAGGACTCTCTGAAAAAATATGAGCAAAAGGCCCCCACCGCTTTCTGTCTCTCCTCGGACGCAATCTCCACCCAGGCTGCACCCGCGATGTTTCACGTACCTAACCCATATGATGTCTGGCCTCATCTGCTGCCTCTCCTCTCTCCTCCTCCTAAAAGCAGCAAGCACACGCCCCCAAAGAGGGCATTATTTATACTCTAATTCTCGGCAGACTACACTAATAATTGTTTCAAATTCAGTGAAACTCACACTGTGATTGGTTACCATAGATGACATGAGTGTCTCACCATCCTTTTCTCATTGCAAATTCCAAACCATACTGGTTTTAACAAAAGAAGTGTTAATGATAAATATAATCATATATTTCAGCAACAATTAATAGGAAAAAATGTTTCAGTCCAGCTTCCTGCATCCTGTGACATCGCACGCAGGATAAGCACATTCCACAAACACTGGTACATTGGCAGAATAGCAAGAATTTACAGTTCACAGTGGCCTTGAACTAGGTCTTCACTCGAGGCACTTGGCAGTATGTAGCTGTTTTCTGCGCATGCTCTTTCATTCAATAATATTCACAGCCTTGCTGGATTCACAGGCAGCCATTTTATCTTAGGCCCAAAAATAAAACAAACACAAAACCAGTTTTAATTTCCGAAATAGAACCCATTCTGTTTACCTCCCCATACTAATTAATACCTTCTATTATTTTTCCTAGCAAAAGCTATTAGTTTAAAGCAGCTTTTCTATTATTTGTGCACAACATGCAAAATGTGCAATGTACAACATAGCATAAAACATGCACCAGTGCAAATTTTCAAACCACAAGCAGTTAATACACACTCATAGCAACATGCTCTAATGTTTTAGATGGCTTTTCATGCAAAATACTTTAGCCCCGCATGTAGTGTTTGGTGCATGGTTAATTAACACACATTAGAAAAAGATGTGTTATGAACTAAATATACATGGTCTAAATTTGCAACAAAGCCAAAGTCTCTTAAAACAGGAATAGGGAGTGTAATTTATAAGGGAAAGGAGCTGGGAAGAGAGAACACATTCAATGATTATTTTTCACAGCTAAAGAGGCCACTAAATCACGAGTTTTCTCTACACTGCAAAAACACATGTTAATTCAGCACAAGCATTTCAGACTGAAAGCATTGACCAGGCCTCATTTCATGTCTTTCATTTTGAAGTGCACCTTTTAAAAAGCATTTGACTAGGCCTCATTTCATAATCTCATGTGCCATGTGTTTTCCACCTGCACCAAACTCTGCATCATTTAAATGCAGTCTGTCTGAAGCACAAAAATAAAGCAATGCCTGACTCCAGATGAAATCTGAGCTACATCAAAAGTAAAATGGAAAAAAAAGATTTTGCGCTGATTTGCAACACTTTTGTACGGCGTAAAATCTTAGTAAATCTTCCTGAAGGCATCCTTTCCACAGCTTGGTTAAGTCTTTCTGTCTCTCTGGCAAGAATTGGATAATGGCTGGTAAATGGAAAATATTTAACATTTAAAGTGTCTATCAGTTTTTTTCCAAAACCTGGCAATGGCTTGAGCTCCTTGGTGAGTGATGATAACATCAGATAATTCATAAACCTTGATGAGCTAGTCTTAAAACTGTTGGCAATCCTCCTAGAGGCACAAAATATACCACAAACCACCACCAATAGAATATTAAACCCTTGTGATAATTGTAATTCAATAAAAAAAAAAACATAAAGATCATGAACCACAGCTGGGCGGAGGTGTCAAGATGTTGCAGTAATCATACAGGTTTAACATTATCTGTTTTTGCCTGACTGCAAACTGAACATTTCTTCAGGCTAATACGGACAGATCTGGTCTAATATGGACACCAAAGGTGCATTTGAGGCAACCCTTACATCTTTCTTAGCCCATTGTGTACTATAAAGGGATAAATGTGGCACCATTTTATGACTTGAAATTGCAACTCCCAATGAGTCAAATATAAGAGATGTTTCCTGTATAGTTTTTCTGCCTCTTTTCTACAATTTTGCACATCTTTCTGTTGAAATTGTTCATCATTCATCTGTCCTTGTCTGATTCAGACTTGGTTCTTTAAGTGATGTCAAATTCCGCTTTCTTGAATAGTATCCAATTAAATATTAGGAGCAGGCACCAGTTCTTCTCCGTCTTCCCCTTGTCTATCTGCCTGGCCATTTCTATCTCCTGGTATGCAGGTGACTGTGCATTGACATCAGGTCCCAAACACACCAATATTGCATGTCTGGCATTCAAAAACCTAATAGGTATCAAAAATAAAAGGGTTTTCTGGTCTGTCTAGAATGTGATATCATGTATTGGTCTTTTAAAGTAATGGCGTCATTGTGTGAAAGCCTATTTAATCACTAGAAGTTCTCTATGATAGATGGTATCATTGTATTCAGAAATGGTAAGGGTTCTTGGGTAAAATGCCCCTGGAAGAACAGCTTTTGTTGTTGGATCTCTCTATGGAAGGACAAACTCCAATTGCAAATTCTGAAGCATTGATTCAACAATGATAGGAAGTTGCATATTAGCATTTTGGAGAATGGCCACCATAGTAAATGACATCTTCAAGGTCTGAAAGACTTTCTCAGATTTCATGCCTCAAGTAAGAAATTGCCATTTTAGAGCAAATAATTTGATTAGCCTCAATATTGTAGAAAACTATTTAATACAATGTTTATGAAAATTTAGAAAGCCTGAGAATTTTTGTATTTCCTTGACAGTGATTGGGGTAATTTTTAAAGCCCAAAAACGGATCTGTTTTAAATACACATTTTTCTGCTTTAGCGTGGAATGAATATTTCATTAACTGAGACTACATTCCTTCCTGGAAGATGTGTTTGATGCTGTTGGATATCCTAGGAGCAAAGTTATAACAAATCTCTAAAAATGTTATTCACAAAGTTCTGGATTGCTGCAGGGGCATTACATTAAACTGAATAGCATCACAAGATCCTCATTGTGTATTGAAACTGTTTCACACTCAATATCCCTTATGGATTCTGACCAAATTGTAGGCTCCCCGAAGATTCAGCTTGGAAAATATTTTAGCCTCCTTGGAATCAATTCCAACAGTATAATGTTTGAGATTGAGAGGGTAGTGGTTTTTGAGTTTGATGGCCTTTAACAAGTGATTCTTTAAGAATGGGCATTAGTTTCCATTTGATTTTGATAAAAATTATTGAGGCACCTCCAGGTGAGGTGGAATGGCAAATGAACCTCTTTCCCAAGTTTTCTTGCAGATGTTGTTTTAATAATTCACCCTCTTTCATTGCTAATTCTATGACTGAAGACTGGTTTAAGATAAGTGGAGTGGCCCATATTAGGCTGTAATTTGTTAAATGAGATAAGGTACACATAACTATTGAAGTATCCAAAGGAAAACATTTACCTTAACTTCAAAGAGTTCTTGGCACTGTGCTAAAAATGTTTGGAACAAACAAGGTTCTCCTAAACATTTATCGAATTGGATAAGATTAGTTGGCACACCATAATTCATGCCTGTCTCAATTTGAGGACCCAGATTTGAGGACACAATTTAAAGACTGCTCCACTGGGCTCACCATCTGGTGTGGTAGACTGAAATTAGATGTGGCTGTAACTCATGTAATTCCTTGTAGTGGAATCAAACAATATCATCAATAAGTCTGCAAGATTACACAATCCAAAGGCAGTCTTACCATCAAAACACAGAATTAAAAAGTATTAAATAATTCAAAAATTTAATAAACAGGCATACACATAAATAATAATGCAAACATTGATTATTAGCTCAACACCAAAATAAATCTGTATTGAATATTACAAATAAAAACATGGATTAATACTTACATATCAAAATAAAATTTAATAAATATTGTAAACATTTATTGGACATGTGAACAAATGACAAATGAAGGACAAATAAATCAATTAGGATGAATCAACAAGAATTCATTTCACAATAACATAAACTATGAGATAAAAACATAATGTAATACAATAAAACAACAAAATAAAATCAACATTATAGTAAATTATGTTTTAGTCTTTAATATAATTGCATATGTAGCAGTCCAATGTGAATACACTTCAGGTTTATACAAACATCGATGATTTGCTCATAACATAACGTTATAACATTGTAATGGCGTCAGAAAAACATTCTTTGTTTTCAAGTTGACATTTTTTGAAATCATGTCCATTGCATTTCGGGACTGGAGCATCCCTTCTTCAGGGGCAACCTATGAATTAAAAATCGCACATTAGTTGAAGCATGTGTGTGAATATCTACCAGACACCAGGAGAACACCATGATGTGCAGGAGGTCGAGAAAAAACTTGTGGGCAAAGACAGGAATACAAATGACATGAGTGTCCAATATTCAATTATGCAACATCTTTGGTGCTAGAAAAACCATTGTGAGTGCGGGCAGAAACTGTGGAGCCCCCGTTGGAAATGGAAATGTGGTAGTGCACAGGTTATTGGAGTTCACGGGAGTAGTGAAACAGTTATGAGGACGGATAGTGTTAAGAAGATAACAGACTGCAGAAGGATAGAAACTAGTGTGGAAGTTGTCCGATCGAGTGAGAAACGTGCAATGCTGCTCGTAAATAGCAAAAAGGAGAACAGGTACTGAGTCAAGGCTCACCGGTTGTGGGGGTTGAGAATAGGCAGCCTTCTTGGAAAAAAAAAGCTATAAAGAAATAATATGCAATCATAATGAATTCTAGTGGTCTGCAAAGGGTACTTGAACATACAAGCGACAGTGCGGTATATGCTCACCGTTAAAGTCAACGTGACCGAACGGGTCAGAAAACTGCAAGCGAACATGAAGAATTCTGTGGGAAAACCAAAATGAACACTGGTAATGGGAGCCTTAGTGAACAACATTCAATGAATAAAAAATGTAGGAACAATGGATTCAGGTCGTGAATATGATTGCATACCTGAGGAGATGCAAAGAAGAAAACTGGACGCTACGCCATTACTTCTGCCAGAAATCTTGCTGGCCTTGCGCTGAGCGGTTCAGTTAAAGCGTGACGCTGGTAAATCTAGAAAGAGGACTTATACGTGGCGTCAACAGTCAGACATCTTTGAACATGTTTACCTTGTGGTGTTGATCAAACTATATGAGTGAACGCGTGGCTAATGCCAAAATAGTTGTGAAACGACGAGGTGAACAAAGCTAGCAGTAAGGGCGGATTTCCGTTAAATAGAAAAATAGTTGCTGTAGTTCTCAAACAAACAAAATGAGATCCCGGTTTAAAAAAAGAAAAATAGAAAAGTATATAAATATAATAGAAATCGCCGGATGGACTGCAAAAAATGGGAACGTAAAAACATGGGACAGTGAAATTGATGAGTACCTGTTCTCCTCTTTGCTATTTACGAGCAGCATTGCACGTTTCTCACTCGATTGGACAACTTCCGCACTAGCTTTTATCCTTCTGCAGTCTGTTATCTTCTTAACACTATCTGTCCTCATAACTGTTTCACTACTCCCGTGAACTCCAATAACCTGTGCACTACCACATTTCCGTTTCCAACAGGGGCTCCAGAGTTTCTGCCCGCACTCACAATGGTTTTTCTAGGACCAAAGATGTGGTATAATTGAATATTGGACACTCATGTCATTTGTATTCCTATCTTTGCCGACCTCCTGCACATCATGGTGTTCTCCTGGTGCCTGGTAGATATTCACACACATGCTTCAACTAATGTGAGATTTTTAATTCATAGGTTTCCCCTGAAGAAGGGACGCTGCAGTCCCGAAATGCATTGGGCATGATTTCAAAAAATGTCATCTTGAAAACAAAGAATGTTTTTCTGACGCCATTACAATGTTATAACGTTATATTATGAGCAAATCATCGATGTTTGTATAAGCCTGAAGTGTATTCACATTGGACCGCTACATATGCATCAATATGTCAATGGCACTAAAAAGTTATGTTTGAATTATAATTTTGTTCTCTAATTCTTAAGCAAGAATTTGTTTATGTACATACACTTTACCAAGGGGAGTAACCCTTCCGGAACAGTGTGCAGTGTTCATAACCTCGTTGGTTGTGTAGTTTTCCGTCTTATTCTAAACGCTTGGTCTGACAGCAAGCGTCACACAGCAGCACCCATGTTTTTTAACCTGTATAGTTTGTTGACAAGTCCATATAGGTGTGCGCATCTTCATACATTTATTTAATACAATTGTACATAAGTACAAAAAAGATAAACTCACCTTCCATTTTTCCACAATATTTCTGTAGTCACGATATTTTGAACACAGTATGGTCAAATAATATTTATGAGTTGATAAGTTAGAGAGTCTCCCAGATAGTCTTGTCCTACCTGTCCTACTTGCTTTCAGTTTTCCATCAGCAAGAGGTGTTTGATCCTGCTAATGTAAATTATTTTGATACTGGTCACTCAACTTATGGTCCTATGATTAAAAGGATCTGCACCTAAAATAGGCATCCAGGAATGACTGGCTCAGCTGGATGGTGCAATGAACCGTAAGCCTTTCCCACACTACAAACGAGAAGGGTCATGGGTAGTTCATTTTTACTTGGAGGCAAAAGCATGTCTCTATGTAATTTGACATGCCCTCTGATTATCTGTTTCTAGAAAAAAATACTCCAATGCTAAATTTGCTCCCATTCATTTTGTTATCCTACCCTTCAAAGTATTTTCTGATTTATATATCTGAGAACTTCGTTGGAAAATGCAAGTTGGGAGAATTAGAAATTACACATATCTCACAATCATAGGAGGTAGGAAACTGAGATATTCTTCAGATTAGACCACTATTACGAGCTCACACAGCGGAGATACCCTTAATATAACAATGACGAGTTTTAGATGTCAGAATATCCTTTACTTTAATGTAATCCTACAAGCCCAGGAGTATAGATGAGGAAATGCCTCCACATGAGAAACAGTATATTAACATCAGGAATTAGTCCTTCCAGTGAAGCATAAAATAGCACCCAAATATAATCTTATATATATATTTTAGAAATGCAACAAAGTGGACCGCAAAAGCAAACTTGATGGTTTCCCCAACTGGCACCCATTTTGCTACAAATACAAGTTTTTCCTTTTGAATGATATGGGAATTAGGGGTGGGCGGAATTTGCGTAATTAACTTTCGCAAATTATCGCGAAAATGCTAAAAATCACCGCAAACAGGCCGGAAATATCGCGAAGACGCGGAAGTTTTTTTCCCACCTATTTGCGATATTTTTTGCGTGATTGCGGGTCGCCAACTTACCCATGCGGTTGCTCATGGGCGCAGCCATCTTGTTTTCACTTGTCCCGCCCTCTCGCGATGCTTACTTCCTGTTCCGGGTCGCGCAATGCATGTTTGCGCCCGTTCGCGGTCGATATTTCCTGTTCGCGACCGCTTTTACTTGATCACGTTGCTTTTTGTTTGCTCGGGGAGAAAATATCACGCGAACTTGCGCACGTGGTCGCAATGGGCGCGGCCATCTTGTTTTTCAGTCTATTGCATGGTTCTGGGGCCTGATTTTGAGTCCTCCCAAAATATTTTCAATCCTTTGTTTATTTTTTGGATCTTTATTACTTATTATTTCTCTAACTATTTTCCTGCTTCTATATTTTTTGTTTTTGTCTACTTTTTTTTGTTTTTTAGCTACTTTTTCTCTTTCTATTGCCTGCTATTTATTTCCTTTACTCCTTTATTTATTTTACCTTTTCTTTCCCGCCCCGTCCCCAGAACCATGTCTAAGGGTAGGGCTGTTCGCCGGTGCAGCCAGAGCCGCAGCCGCCTTCCTTGCGGAAGGCGGCGCCCACAAGGGGTGCAGGCACGGGCCTTATTTGGGGAGGTGGAGTTGGCTGCACTAATTTTCTTTGTGCAGCGCCACCTCCCCTCAACCCTGGCAGCAGGTGGCAGGCCTGGGTCCGGGTACGGCCTCCGGGAGAGTCGGCAGCGGTGGGGGAAGGTGCGCTGGGCAGTGTCACGCTTCTCTGGTGTCCGGCGCACCCAGGCGCAGCTGACGCACCGGTGGTCCGACATCTTGGACCGTGAGCAGGACCTGCTGGACCTGCTAGGAGTGGAGGTCCCGGGGCTTGGTGAGTACCTACTTAATTATTACTACTTTGTGTCTGTTCTTCTGCTCTGTGTTATATATTGTGAATATCTTTTTTTTCTTCCAACCAGCTAGAATGTTGCTGCTTACATTCCAGGTAATTACGTTTAAAAGTCTGTGATTTTTTTGACACAGGTGCTCTTCTGCGCTATTACTAATCTTACTTGTTTGCAGCTTTGCGTTTGCGCTTGCTTAGCGTGATTCTTTACGAGTTTATTTTAGAGAAATTAAGTTACGTAATGCTACAGTGACTAGTCCACTCCTTACTTTGTCCTGTCACTAATAGATAGGGGCGGATTGATACTTAGGTTTAGGTACTTTGTATGAGCTTCTAATTTGTTAGTGGTATGCGTGATGCCCCCTCACTCAGTTACGTGACGTGCTGCTAGTACAGCAGTCTTTATTAGAACCTTTTCTAGTTTGTTCAATGAGTGGTGGTAGGCTTAGCAGTTACTTAGCACTAGCAGATCAGCATCAATCAATCAAACCAAAATTTGGTGTATACAAAAAATGTAGTCATGTTCATGTGTCCTCCATGATTTGACCATATGCATTGTTGAGGAATACAGTGGAAATGCATACTTAATGTACAATTGGCATCCCTGGAATAGGTGGGCTAGGTTGGGTGGTACGTTGTACTTAGGCTTAGTTGTAACTTAGTATTCTGGAATCAGAATGGAAGACTGGATTACTGTTGATAAATAGTAACTTAAGTAGTCGAACTGCGAATCCCCCGATATTACTTGTTGACCAGATGAGATCGGTCAATTTAGTTATTGCAATTGTTGTTTACATAAGTGTTTTTTGACCGTTGTTGAAAAATATTGTATTTGTTTGACACCATCCATCAATGTTGGTCTCTTTCTTATATCTTTCCTGTTCATCAGCACCCAGGGGCAGACCGACATGGACTGGGGGGCAGTCGGCGGGACAGTCAGAACACCACCAGGAGGACACCGCTGAGGGCTCCTTTGCTGGCCCCAGTAAGTCTTGTTTTACTTTTTAATAATATTTCTTATTCCATAATTTTACTGCCCCATATTTTTCACGAACTATTGTTTGTTTCCAAATGCTATTTTTTTATCACCAATTAACCTTCGATCTGTACGGTTTCAAAAATCTTATCCCTGCCTCCGCTATGATGACTCTCAGTACTACTACTACTACATACTATCAGTCTCTCTGTACTGTAGTAGCTAGTCTTGCCCAGTTGGCCAGTGCCACTCTTTGTGTAAGGTTGTAATATAAAACTCATATTCACCAGTAGCTCTAGCCATTGAGTCCAATCCGTTGGGTCGTCGTCTTGTACTACTTTTACTCTTATTGATCTTGAGGCTTTGAAAATTCACAGCAACAACAGCCCTACCAGATTTATTACTATTTTGATATGATACCCTATAGGACATACTACTGTTGTAGGGATCTTGCACATGCACATACACAGACATTTGCACCAGAAAATAGGATGTTGGTGATGGTAGGTTGGACCTTCCTCGCACACCTCAATCAGAAATTCCGCACCCACCACAATTCCACTGCTTGACTATAGTACTGTCTTGTCATAACTATTAGGTCTCAGAACCCTCCCCCCAAGATACCCAACAAGTAGACAACCCAGAACATAACACACCCAACCTCTCAGTCGTGGAAGCAATGCACATGCACACCCTTACTTTAATTTGCTCACTCGTGTAAGTTAGTCCACACCAAATACCACCAAGTCTATGTAAGTTCAAAATGTTTATTTCAATTTGAGAAGGTCTGTACACTGTTTTCTTATAAATGCAGCACCAACCGGAAAATCAATAATATTAAAACAATATACATTGTTACACCTTTACAGTTGGGAATTAAATAATGATAACTGAACAGTGGTGGAAGGCAGCACCACCATCCCCTAGGAATTTAGTTGATATAAATTTATAAATGAAGATGTGAGTGAAGGGACCCCTCACCTTAGAAGAACCTAGTACTGGTAGTTGTTGCATCATTCAGAAGCTCTGGTTCGTAGAAGGGAATCTTGCGTCTGCAATGCGAAAAATGAAATGGTATGCGTTAGTATATTGCAACTTGCAAGCATTTCTCAGCCGTGCCAAAAAGTGTAGCATTTATGGATAAGCAATATGGACTAACAGTAACAGTAGTACACCAGTACTTCCTAAAAAAGTGGCTTGTTAATGTTTTTGTTGACCGCTTGTACGCAGCGCGTAGACTAGACAGTAGCAGTGTGAGGCAGGTCATGTGGGCTCAAAGGTGTCTTAAGAAGCTGCAAGGTAACGTCACATGTGCAAAAATAAAAGACACAAAGGTAAAATGGTAGCATGGCTAGGGCTTATTAAGCAAAGGCTACGATGATCATATATAACTATTAGTGTCTACTCTACTACTACCTGATTTGTACTAGTAATGTATGTTAGTATTAACTCATTTTTCAACCTTGCTACTGATCAATAGGGGGGAGGTGTATATGACGCCTAATAAATGTGTAATGTTTTCTAGGCGCACTACCGACCACCATTGCCGGGGCCAGCGAACAAGGCGACGCGGAGGGCGAGGATGCGGTAGTTGCTGCCGATACCGACGATGGAGTGTTAGGGGGAGTGGCAGCACCAGTGGTAGGCGGTGGTAAGTTAGATTCATAATCCTTAACTATTGTTGAACTTGACAGTACACTCACTGCAAGGGTGTACTGTATGTATATGTATACTCTACAGTTGTGACTTAGGGCCCCATTAGGATGGTGGGCGTATTGCCCCCGCCGGGCCGGCTGGAATTCACTGCCGACACCGCAGGGGCAAACCTCCGGCCATCCCTGTAGAAAATATTCAGACCCCCCGGACCAGGCGGAAAAGGGTTCAATATGCCGGTGGTGTCTCTCTGAACACACCGCCAGCCATATAATCTGCATTTTGGAATGCCTTTGCGTGGCGGCATTGCCGTCCGCCACGGAAAGGCATGCAGGCATTGCAGAGTATGCTTTGGTGCCCCCATGGAGGGTACCTACCTATGCTATGGTACCCCCCCGCCTTTCAAAGCAAAACATGACAGGCTCCGTGCGAGGCCCGTCATGTTGTGCTTGGAAAAGCTGCACAATATTTTAGCATTGCTTTCGGCAACGCCAACCAGAATGTAAAAACAGGATGCGCCCGCCACTGTGCCGGGCGCATCATCCTAATTAATTGTCCCCACGGGACCCCCACCCTTTTCCGATGTCGTATGTAAGTATGAGTTGTTTGGGACGTTTGAAGAGTGAACTAGAAGACTAGAATTCCCTTTAATTGGCATAGGACTAGGAGCCGGAGTATTGAGTAACCAATGGCCTCATCTATCTGATTTCAACTGCGCTTTGAAAGTTTTATGGAGAAGAGCACCTGGTGCACTGTTCAACTAAAAAGTGAAAGACGGGTGGAAGGAAGAAGGACGGGCGTCATTTAAAATGTTATGTACTACTGTGCTTTATTTTATAGTGCTACTCTACCATGCCTTTATGTGTATAAATAATTACCTTGTCCTACTGTTTTTCTAAGAGTATATTTTACAATTGTCTTGTTTTTTTCTTTTTGATACACAGCTACTCCGAAACAAAATCCGAAGGAGTTGGCCGCCAAGGCACGGCGCCGGAAGCTGGAGGCAATCCAGCGAGAATACCGGCGGCTGGTGGTCTTAGCCGAGGAGGAGGAGGAGACTGCGGCTGCAATTGTTGATGCCTCCTCCAGTGGCCCCGGCCCCAGCCACCGCCCTCCAGCGTTATGGCGCCACCGTCTGGAGGCTGCCCGCCGCCACCGTGCCATCTCCGGTGCCCCCCCACTGTGGCTGCAACTGACGCGGCCTTAGACGCCGCGTCGCCCGTTTAGAGGGCCAGATACGTGTCCTCCTCGAGTCCCGCCCCACCACTTAGTCCCTGTCATCCTGTTCTGCCCTTTTTTTTAATTCTTGTTTGGGTGGGTGGGTGGGAACTTGTTTGGGCGTTACAGACTTTTTTCTCCTATGGACATTGGTTGGGGTTAGGAAGGGGGGTGGGTCAGCTTTTGTGGGTTTAGTTTATTTTTGTCAGGGTAAATTAAATATATTTTTCTATGTTACATGCAATGTTGTTAATGTTTTGTAGGTGGGGTAACTGTTTTACATCACACTGTTTCCTTGCTGGTGCATGGCCGCCCATAGCCTGTGTTTGATTTAAATAATTGGCTGACTGTATAAGACATAAACAGATAGATGCGACACACCTCCCCCATTGACTTGTCCTTCTAGTACTTTCAGTCTGTCCTCTAGTCTATGCATTCTTTGTACTGGTGTGTGAAAATGAAATCATTGACAACATCTCCATTATTAATTCTGCCTCCCCCAAACTTCTCTCTTACCGGTGCTTATGTCCAACTGTGGCACAGCACTGGCTGCATGGTGAAGATGGTTTCCTTTATCATACATGCCATGATTGGGGTGGTGGTGGTGGTGGTGGTAGCATAGTATTAGTAGTAGACACTGGCAGGACGGCAGCATTTGCAAAAAAAGAAAAGGAGACAGTCAATCGCCTTTGAGAGACTGTTAGAGGAGTAGTAGAATGAAGTACAGTACAGAACTTACCGAGCAACAATAATATGCTCAAATATTTGACAAAAAAACAGAATGGTGGTTGGGATAGCCTACTAGACAGAGTTACAAACTATAGTTGTGTCGAGTCACTTGACTAGGCCTACAGCCTAACAGTTAGTGCTGTATATGAGGAATGAGAACAAACAAATCCAATCAATGCCGGCAATTCATGCTGAGGTATATGTCCCTTTGTTAAATAAAATAACCTCTGAAATATCCTACTCATGGGTGGGCAAGCAGAAGAAGATCATCGCTCTGCCTTGAAATTGAAGTAATGTTGCTTTCACCACATCCGTCCCAGCAAGTGTGTGATTAAGTATTGGTGTACATTTAATTTAGTTACACCTCGACAATAAGTCACACAGCCCGGGGGAAGAGGGTTAGGGTTTGTTGAAAGGATGGGAAGGGTTTTTTTGGGAAAGGTTTGACATAGAAAAGCAGTATGCATACATAGACAAACTAACGACAATCATTGAAGACTACCATATCCATATGTTAATGGAGAAAAAGGCAATGCATGCATGATGATGTGAGACCCGGATTACATACACTTCTAGTTCTTGTTCTGTTCCGGCCTTAATACTTTTACAGATAGCAAATAGAAATTTTAAATATTGGTATGGAAGAATCGTAAACACAGAGCAAACCTAATGATGATAATAACAACTCCAAGAACACACTGTTGTAAAGATTGTATACAAAATATTAATCAAATGATTTAAAAGAAGATAAAAGTGGATACTGTTACTGTGTTATCCTGGTCAAAAATGTGGACTGGATTTGCATCTCGGCATTCCTCTTGCTCCTCTCGTCCATCAATCTTGGGTGTGTCGCCTCGCCACTCGCCACTGACCGGCTGGAAAAAAAAGGTGATTTATTGGTAAGGTAATTAATATGCATTGTAATGTTTTACAAAGTTTAGGGCAAGGCCCGGCCTGTAATTGTAGATGGAAAACCAAAGGGGATATTGAGACAGAAAGTTACAACAAATGCACAAGTGATGGTGTAGTGCAACAAGAACACTTTCCGAGGTGGCATGTATGCATCATCTCTACTACTCTAGTCTGTTTACAGCATTGACCTTCAACAGTAACAGGAGAGAGCAGGCCCACAGTGCTTAGCAGTAGCACATCCTACGTTAACACTTTAGAGTCCTTTTTTCTCTCTCAAAGAGTTGGACAAACGCAAAGCACATTATCCATTCCAAACATTGCATTTCGCAGTTTCAGTTAGTAAAATCAATGCACTGCAGTCCTCCCACCGCTACACTCTATTCCACTTCTACACAGACATTTGTGTCTGCTGTGGTTGTTGTTGACGTGTTTACCTTTATGCTTTTCCGTTTTATGCCACTCATGAAACGTCCTCCTGACTTCATCATCATCTCCGATACTTTTACTGACTGACTGTGAAGATCGGCCTGCAGTATAAGTAAAATTTTTATGACACAACAAGAGTAGAAATATAAATATTTCTGACTTGAGTCATTCTTTATTGTGTACAGAAAGATAGATTACTAGTACACTTTGACATCACTTTGTGCACAACAAACAAACATCGGAAACACAAAGACCAATCGCTCAGAGTCAGGTGTCCAATGCGTGCCATTAATTGTCATCATTACCTGTTCCTTCTCATCTTAAGTTAACGGGCCGTCTATTTCGCCATCATCATGATGGACGGGTCTCTTGTGTCAATCATACTCATTGCGCAGATTGAGTGAGTGCCCTTCCTGTATTGAATTAAAAGCAATGTATCACCAAGCTGCAGGAGAAGTACAAATTTCTTATTTGCAAGAAGGGGAAAATTTAATTCACCTTGAGTTAAGTTTAGTGTGTTCTGAAGAAAGTTGATTAGTGGCAGTGCACAATTACATAAATTCATGCACAACAAACACAACAAAATCTAAATCATTCAGTCTGCGACTCTGCGTCCAATGCATGGCATCAATCATTACCTGTTTCATCTTATTTTCAGTTAATGGCCAGTCTCTCTCGGCTCTGAAAGGAGGATAGCTATAGTAGTCATCTGATTCATGCTCCACTTCTTTTGGAAGGACTAGGAAAGTTTGAATTTGTTGTTACCATCATCCAATCATCATTCATGAGGGAAATGGAATTGAGCAGGAGATTCAGTATGATGGAGCGGAGGAGCTGGATTCGGAGGACTGTACTGTCAAATAGCAGACACCTGAAACTTGTATATTAAATTAGAAGAGTAGAAGACAGTGGTAATGGATTTGTTGTGATTCACAAGTTTATAACCGGAACGACAGACACATAAACAAAGGGGGAAAAAAGGGAGGAAGACAATAAGTGCGAGCCTAATTGTCAGGGAAGTATAGCTCGTCCTCAAACTCTGGGGGTTCAGCCAGTAGTAGGTAATCATCTGATACAATACTTCCGTCACCTGAGCCGCTGTCCTCATCTTCCTCCATTGCTTCATGTATTGTGTAATTCGGTGGTATGAAGTGCTGATTCATTTTTATCATTGTTAACCTCTCCACGTTTTTTGGCGATAGACTGGTCCTTCTCAATGTTACAATGGAACCAGCAGCACTGAAAACACGTTCGGAAGAGACACTTGCGACAGGGCAAGCCAGATAGCTTATCGCCAGCCTGCTGAGCTGTGGCCATTCAGACCTTTTCCTATACCAATACTGCAATGGGTTTTGATCAATGTACACCTCTGTTGGGTCGTCCAGATAGGCCTGGACCATCCGCTCAATGTTCATGGTTGCTGCTGGTAAGCTTGTGTGCTGTTTTTTCTGTGCATCAGCACTGTGCTTATTAAAGCCTAACTTTAGATACCAATCCTGTAATGATAATGATTGTACTCGGCCTAATGATCCAGTTATTGTTTCTGTGGTCGATAGTGATGGTGAGTGTTGTGATTGTGATACAAACGCACTGCCCTCAGCCGACGAAGTTGCACTTGATCCTGCATGGCCTGCTTCAGTACTTCTTGTGGGTTGATCTTGCGGGCTTTTAATTAGCTGCCGTTCGTTTTCCAACTTCCTGGCTGCTTCAGCTATACAACTTTTGTAGCGGGCAACATCAATGTCGGAAAAAGCAAAGAATGTCTTCAGTGCTAATTTTGCATGTGGATCCAGAATTGTGGCACAAATGTAATGTTCTTGTGACAAAATTTTATTTTGTATCCTTACATTTTCAGCTAAGCGCCGGGATAAGCTCTCCACCAAGTCATGGGCTTGCCTTCTGTCCTCTACACCTTTGCATGATTCAGACACATTATTCAGCTCATGCTCTAGCATTTGCAATAATGGGATAGCTTGGCCCATTGTACAGTCCTCCTTGCTGACTTCACGTGTGAAGACCTCAAAAGGAGACAGCATCTCAGTCAGGCATTTAATTAGGATCCATTGATCCATCTCAAGGTTCATGCCTTTAACACTAGCATCCCCGCTTCTGTTCCAGACATATTCATGGAGTGACCTGTACTGTTCGTACAGACGATCAAGCATGTAATACGTTGAGTTCCAACGTGTTGCCACCTCCTGGATGAGTGCCTTGACTGGCATCCTTTGTTCACGATGGATGATCCTCAGCTGCTTCCGAGCTTTAAAAGAATGGCTGAAATAAGTGCATATTCTTCGGCAGATGGCCAGTAAATTGCTGACTATGGGTTCTTTTTTAAGAAAGTCTTGAACTATAATGTTTATGCAGTGCGCCAAACACGGAACCCTGAAATAGGAACCAAGTTCCATGGCCTTAAGTACATTACTGCCATGGTCTGTGGCAACAAAACCAAAACCAAGCCCTCTGGGCCGCAGCCATTCCAAAACCTTGGTGCGAAACTCGTGTAAAATGTTTTCAGCCGTATGAGATTTCTCCATGGCGAACATGGCTACAGTTGCATGTTTCCGAGTACCTTCAAAAATCGCAGCTGTGTCAACAACACCTCGTGCAGATAGCTTATCTCTAACCCCTACAAAAGAGATCCAGTGTGCAGTGATGCACATGTAATCTATGGCTTGGCAACTGGTCCACATGTCTGTTGTCAGGTGGATATTGTGCACAGTACTCTGCTGCAAAGCTTATCCAACCAATTCCAGCACATCATGATGTAGTGCCGGAACAGCAATTCTTGCAAAATAGGACCGGCTGGGAACCTTCCATTTAGGGCAGATGGCAGACACAAATTCAAGAAAACCCACCCCTTCCACAAATGAAAAAGGAAGAAGGTCCAGCGCTAACATTTTAGCAAGCTTCGCATTGTACAATCGTGCCGTTGGGTGGTTGCGTTGGAACTGCCCCTCCAACCTAAACATGCCCTCAATGGTAGGCTGGATTACTTTCCTTTGTGGTGCTGTTTTCATTAACCCACTAGGGCTCAACGACACAGATTGTCTCATTGAGGTAATCGGTCACCTTGGTGTCTCACCCTAACTCTGAGTATGGCTCTTACTGCGGTGCCACTCTGATGTTACTGAGGAGGATGTGGGCGTTACCACTCCACTATTGGGGACAGGGCTAGAAATGCCTCCCTCTTCTTCACCTGCCACCACTATAATATTGCTCCCTGATTCATCCTGACCAACTTCAATGGGTTGAGTTTTTCTACTTTCTTTTAACTTAAGTAGGTGATGCTCCCACACGATAGTGTGGTGTATTCTTAGATGACTTGCTTGTCCTCCGGTACCATAGTTTGTACCAAGCTTACCACGCCGGACACCTTGACGACAAATTGAGCAGATAGCAACGTTCTCCTCCTTGGTGCTAACAGCAAAGAAGTCCCAAACTGGGGAGGAGAACTTTCTGGCACTGCTAGATATTCCACTTTCAACACCAAATGAACTGGAGGGGGTGCTTGAAATGTGACCCTGTGCACCTAGACTGTGACTTTTACTACCACTACCTACTGAGATGCTTGAGCTGGATGTAGGTCCCTGCCGGGCCTTGGAAAATATGGCAGCTGGAGGTAGTGGTGGTGCAACCTGTGTTGGTGATATCCGTGCTACATCCCGCTCAGTAGCAGACTTTCTGGATAGGGTGAGAATGTTGGTCTCCAATCCCTTTGGGGCAGGCGTAATGTGCGTGATGACTGGCTCGTCTTCATCAACATCATCACCCCCCTCGTCTACATCTACCTCCATAACTCTAAGTTTTTCTGGGACCTTCCTTTTCAGAAGCATTGTCTTGTGGCGTATATCACTCTCAGACTGAGCTGGTGGTAGCCAAGTGGCATCACGATCATCAGAAGCGGGGCTTGAAGAAGAAGATGATGGACTAAGCCTCCTTTTCCTTGCTGGTTGTCTGGAAGACAATAGATCTTCTGAAACAGTGGTTTCACTTTGCTCCACTTTGTCTGAAAGAAGCTCGATTTCCTAAAATGCCCCTACGTCAGGAGCAACAACTACTATGGTTGGCTGTTGCGGCGGCTGCTGCTGTTCTTGTTCCGGTGGCTGCTGCTGTTCTTGTTGCGGCGGCTGCTGCTGCTGTTCTTGTTGCGGAGGCTGCTGTTCTTGTTGCGGCGGCTGCTGCTGCTGTTCTTGTTGCGGCTGCTGCTGCTGTTCTTCTTGCGGCGGCTTCTGCTGCTGTTCTTGTTGCGGCGGCTGCTGCTGCTGTTCTTGTTGCGGCGGTGGCTGCTGCTGTTCTTCTTGCGGCGGCTGCTGCTGTTCTTGTTGCGGCGGCTGCTGCTGTTCTTGTTGCGGCTGCACACTGATCTGCTGAGTTTGCGCCTGGGTTGAACTTGATTGTGTACTACTTTGCGGTAATGACATTTCTTCAACATCGCTGCTCGTTAGTAGACTGGCTACCTCTGCGACACTAAAGCCCTTGGGCCTAGGTTGGTGGGGTTGGACCGCTGTGCTGCTCCCAGCTTGGTTCCCGGACAACGCTGCTGCAGGCGTAACTTTTTTGGTGCCAAAAAAAACATTGGCCGGCACACCACCAGTCGTGGTTAATTGCACTTCCTTTTTCTGTTCCTTCTTCTCACCGGCAACTTTCTTGGTACTGGACCTGGTACCTTTCTTTGGGGCCATCTTCTTCAGATGTCAGGCAGGATGCAGATGCACAACAAGTTCTGGTCACACGTGGACGTGATGCGCAGCAGGACTTCTGTCTGGCTGGCAGTACAACGGGTAGCCAGGTGATGCTGATGACACCTCCTACTCTGTCTTTTGTGCACCTAAAAGCAAATAAGCCAGGAGAAGAACATCAGTGAAATGTTGCATTTGTTGTTGTGGTTCAGTTACTTAGTACTGTACTAGTGCAAACAAAAGAAAGTCTAGCCATTTATGACTTTTTTAACTAGGGCTATGTTATACTACTGTGTACAGCCACACACTACACTCTCAGGAAGGATAGGAAAGTTAATAATAATACCCACCAAAATAAAAATGTAATTGAAGTGGGGTGGACCCTATTTGCCAATAAATTATTTGAGCATCTCAGCATCCATGGAGCTGCTGCTGGCAAAGTGGGTGGATGGATGGAGGCAGTAAGCCAAATAGCCAATAGGAAAACCATGCAGGCCTATGGCAAAAGCAGGACACTAATAACTCCCAGTCCAAACACAAAAAAAGGCCACCACCCACATGGACACTCACAAATCACAAACAAGCCGGGGGCCTGGGAAACACCCTGAGCTGACAAAAGGCCTATAAAAGCCAGGTAAAGGATGCATGATAAAGCACACTGCTCTGCCTTTTTAATGCAACAAAATGTAAATACGAACAAGCCCCAAAAAGGTCTGCAGGGTGCATGCATTCCACACCAACACACCAGTGACCAGACACATACAACAAAAGCATTTCTTTAAGACAACCAACATCAGAAAGGTCACTCCCAAAAAGCACACTTCCCCAACTCAATCCAATGCCATCCATGCCCTAAATGAAGTCTAAAATAAATTCAACAGACCACACAGAAAACACTAGGTTAATAAAGCTGTGGCTACCTGCTCTGATCCTAGTGGATGAAAGCAGGCCTGTTGGCAGACAAGGCCAGGCAAGCTTGCAGGCCTAGGCTTCAAAATGGCCACCAGCCACATGGCCAGGCACAACAACATCAGAAAGGCCACCCCAAAAAGCACACTTCCCCAACTCAATCCAATGCCATCCATGCCCTAAATGTAGTCTAAATTCAACAGACCACACAGAAAACACTAGGTTAATAAAGCTGTGGCTACCTGCTCTGATCCTAGTGGATGAAAGCAGGCCTGTTGGCAGACAAGGCCAGGCAAGCTTGCAGTCCTAGGCTTCAAAATAGCCACCAGCCACATGGCCAGGCCCAACAACATCAGAAAGGCCACCCCCAAAAAGCACACTTCCCCAACTCAATCCAATGCCATCCATGTCCTAAATGAAGTCTAAATTCAACAGACCACACAGAAAACACTTGATTAATAAAGCTGTGGCTACCTGCTCTGATCCTAGTGGATGAAAGCAGGCCTGTTGGCAGACAAGGCCAGGCAAGCTTGCAGGCCTAGGCTTCAAAATGGCCACCAGCCACATGGCCAGGCCCAACAACATCAGAAAGGCCACCCCCAAAAAGCACACTTCCCCAACTCAATCCAATGCCATCCATGCCCTAAATGAAGTCTAAATTCAACAGACCCCACAGAAAACACTTGATTAATAAAGCTGTGGCTACCTGCTCTGATCCTAGTGGATGAAAGCAGGCCTGTTGGCAGACAAGGCCAGGCAAGCTTGCAGGCCTAGGCTTCAAAATGGCCACCAGCCACATGGCCAGGCCCAACAACATCAGAAAGGCCACCCCCAAAAAGCACACTTCCCCAACTCAATCCAATGCCATCCATGCCCTAAATGAAGTCTAAATTCAACAGACCACACAAAAAACACTTGATTAATAAAGCTGTGGCTACCTGCTCTGATCCTAGTGGATGAAAGCAGGCCTGTTGGCAGACAAGGCCAGGCAAGCTTGCAGGCCTAGGCGTCAAAATGGCCACCAGCCACATGGCCAGGCCCAACAACATCAGAAAAGCCACCCCCAAAAAGCACACTTCCCCAACTCAATCCAATGCCATCCATGCCCTAAATGAAGTCTAAATTCAACAGACCACACAGAAAACACTTAAGTAATAAAGTTGTGGCTACCTGCTCTGATCCTAGTGGATGAAAGCAGGCCTGTTCGCAGACAAGGACAGGCAAGCTTGCAGGCCTAGGCTTCAAAATGGCCACCAGCCACATGGCCAGGCCCAAAAACATCAGAAAGGCCACCCCCAAAAAGCACACTTCCCCAACTCAATCCAATGCCATCCATGCCCTAAATGAAGTCTAAATTCAACAGACCACACAGAAAACACTTGATTAATAAAGCTGTGGCTACCTGCTCTGATCCTAGTGGATGAAAGCAGGCCTGTTGGCAGACAAGGCCAGGCAAGCTTGCAGGCCTAGGCTTCAAAATGGCCACCAGCCACATGGCCAGGCCCAACAACATCAGAAAGGCCACCCCCAAAAAGCACACTTCCCCAACTCAATCCAATGCCATCCATGCCCTAAATGAAGTCTAAATTCAACAGACCACACAGAAAACACTTGAGTAATAAAGCTGTGGCTACCTGCTCTGATCCTAGTGGATGAAAGCAGGCCTGTTGGCAGACTAGGCCAGGCAAGCTTGCAGGCCTAGGCTTCAAAATGGCCACCAGCCACATGGCCAGGCCCAACAACATCAGAAAGGCCACCCCCAAAAAGCACACTTCCCCAACTCAATCCAATGCCATCCATGCCCTAAATGAAGTCTAACTTCAACAGACCACACAGAAAACACTTGATTAATAAAGCTGTGGCTACCTGCTCTGATCCTAGTGGATGAAAGCAGGCCTGTTGGCAGACAAGGCCAGGCAAGCTTGCAGGCCTAGGCTTCAAAATAGCCACCAGCCACATGGCCAGGCCAAACAACATCAGAAAGGCCACCCCCAAAAAGCACACTTCCCCAACTCAATCCAATGCCATCCATGCCCTAAATGAAGTCTAAATTCAACAGACCACACAGAAAACACTTGATTAATAAAGCTGTGGCTACCTGCTCTGATCCTAGTGGATGAAAGCAGGCCTGTTGGCAGACAAGGCCAGGCAAGCTTGCAGGCCTAGGCTTCAAAATGGCCACCAGCCACATGGCCAGGCCCAACAACATCAGAAAGGCCACCCCCAAAAAGCACACTTCCCCAACTCAATCCAATGCCATCCATGCCCTAAATGTGCTTGAAAATGAAATACATTCAAAAAACACCAAAAGGAACAGTTGCTTCATCATGCACACACCCATGAGGCCATGCCCATGGCTAGCTCGGGCCTACTACTACTACCCACAAATGTTTTTTAAAAAAAAGGAATGATGATAGTTATCAAAAATAAATTGTAGTTACAACAACTGCAATGCCCACAATCAAACAGACACAACAACCACTTACTTGTAAAATATCCTATTCCAAAAATCCTCAAATCCAATTGCAATGATGCGGCAGACAAAAAGAGTGATCTTTCCAGCTCCAAATCCAAAGGCAGAATGAGCAGGAGATGGAAAAAGCACTGGGAGGAGCCTACTGGACAGGAACAGGAAGTTGGAGATTCTGTGTCACTTCCTCCCTCTCCCCACCTTTTTAAAAAAGGACTCTTTGCACAAAAAAGGACAGCCAAATGTCAATGTGAGGAGTTGTTTTCATCCAAAATCAGCATTTGCAGAAGGTTTCATGCTGCTAGAGCTGATATTCCTCTCCAAATTGAAAATTTTACATGTTCGAGTTCTCGAGCTTCACATTACTTGCGCCGGCGTGTCAAAAATGACATGATCGTGTTCTCTTCGTCCCTGTCGCGTTGGATATGGCGTGTTCGGGGTCTCTTTCTCCTGTTCGCGTTCGATTAGACGTGCCCGCGTCCTCACCCTCTCGCTCGCGATGTAGAATGACGTGTTCGAGATCTCAATCTTCTCATACTCGCGCGGTGCATGATCGCGAGAAGAATGACATGTTCGCACAACAAACGACGTCATCGCGCGACAATGTGAGCGCAAACTGTTGCGAGACAGTGCAAAATGGCTACCAACAATCCAATATCTCGTGGAGAACGCGACCGGGTCGGGAAAACTTGTCAGTGAATGCGGGGATTCAGGTAAGGCGATCGTGCGCATGCAAGAATGTATTTTTTTACAGCGCGAGCAAGAAACAAATTATCGCTAAGCTGCGGAATGCGGAAGTTTGGGAATTTCTCACATGCTGTGGGGTAGAACTTAAGACGAGGTCACATGCCTAAACTTGCCTTTGAGCATTTCGTAAATTATGATTAAAATATGGTGTGCATTCTACCGCTTATTATGATAAAATAAACCTTTTGCCAGGCCCAAGCCTTTCTTCTTACTATATATAAGTCACCCCTAGGGTAAGCCTTTGCCAGTCCAGAGGGCAGGGTGCAATGTATGTAAAAATATGGGCATGTACTTTTCAACTTTAGATGTCCTAGTAGTGAAAATCTTTTAAAATTAATTTTTCACTACTGCAAGGCCTATCTCTCCATTATATAACATTGGAGTTGCCTTGTTACATTTTATAAGTGTCATTTCCAAATGGGAAGAGATGATCAATTAATGTTTGGTACCTCTGGAATCACAATTCAAAATCCTAACTTAAATTGCAATTCTGAAAATGACCCTTTTAGAAAATTGGCATTTTATTGCCTTAACCATTAGTTGCCTGCTGCCTGTGTCTGGGTCACATTACTGGATGTGGGTTACGGTTGAGCTTTGTGTATTCCTCTTAGACAGCCACACACAATGGGTATCTTAGGTGTTACTGGAGGGGCAATCACTAGCAGGGTGGGAGGGAGGACCTTGGCTCAGCCCCTCTAACACTTGATTAGGCTGTGTCCTGTTTCAACACAAAGGGCTGCATAGTTACCTCCTGTATTTAGTCTGAAGCCAGCCCCAGAAAAGCAGGGCATTTGTGCGCGCGAAAATGCCAAATTATCGCAATTTCCGCGAACGGAACGGAATTTTGGCCCAGGCCTAATGGGAATTTCACCTTAATAGAGGTGTGTAATTTTCAGAAAAATACTAGTTGTGAGAAGTCGGGTTGCTGGTTGACTGGGTCGTGAGCCCTGGTGAAGCAGCAACAACAAAGTTTGTCAGGGTGAGGCACAAGCAACCTAAAATTAACCTGTGCTGAGCCCTCTGGTAACTTGGAACAGAGCAGTGAGGCTTAAATCAGAGTCAATGTGTAAAGTATTTGTACAACACTTCAAACAGTTATAAAGTGAAAACACCACGCAAAAAGAATCCCACACAATAATGTGGGGGACGGTGGCGAGGGCGAGGTCAGCGGAGCCGAGCTGTCGCTTCGGGGTGTAGAAGGTGAGTTGTCTGTTGAGGTCCGTTGTTGTGGAGCGCCTTGTGTGCGTGGGTGAGGAGCTTGAAGGTGATCCTCTTGTTGATGGGAAGCCAGTGCAGGTCTCTCAGGTGTGGTGTGGTGTGGCTGTGGCGAGGGATGTCGAGGATCAAGCGTGAAGAGGGGTTCTGTATGCATTTTAGTTGTTTCAGTAGTTTGGCCTAGGCTCCTGCGTCTAGGGCGTTTCCGTAGTCCAGCCTGCTGCTGATGAGGGCCTGGGTGACCGTTCTTAGATCTTGCGGAGCATGCGGGGGGTGTTAAAGCAGGAGGACGAGACGGCGTTGACTTACTTGGTCATGGAGAGTGTTGAGTCGAGGATAAACCCGAGGTTACGTGCTTGGTCGGTGGGTATCAGTGCTGCTCCCAGAGCAGAAGGCCACCAGGAGTCGTCCCCGGCTGAGGGGGTGGTGCCGAGGATTAAGACCTCTGTCTTGTCTGAGTTCAGCTTCAGACGGCTGTTCTTCATCCACTCGACAATGGCTTTAATTCCATTGTGGAGGCTGGTTTTGGCAGTGAGGGGGTCCTTGGTGAGGGAGAGGATCAGTTGGGTGTCATCAGCGTAGGAAATGATGTTGAGGTTGTGTAGTCGGGCGACGTGGGCGAGCGTTGCCATGTAGACGTTGAACAATGTCGGGCTGAGGGATGATCCTTGGGGTACGCCGCAGATGATCTCGGAGGCTTCGGAACGGAAAAGGGGGAGGCGGACGCTCTGGGTTCTGCCGGAGAGGAAGGAGGTGGTCCATTCCAAAGTCTTGTCTCGGATCCCTGCGTTGTGGAGGCGTGTGCGTAGGGTGAGGTGGCAGACAGTGTCAAAGGAGGCTGATAGATCCAGGAGGATGCGGGCCGCGGTTTCGCCGTTGTCCAGCAGGGCCCTGATGTCATCGTGGCGGCGATGAGGGCAGTCTCGGTACTGTGGTTGCTGCAGATCCCGGACTGGGACGGGTCCAGGATGTTGTGCTCCTCGCGGTAGTGGCTCAGCTGTCTGTTGACGTTCTTCTCAATGACCTTCACCGGGAACGGGAGCAGGGAGATGGGCCGGAAGTTCTTGAGGTCCCTTTGGATCCGCCTTGGGTTTCTTGAGTAAGGCGTTGATCTCGGCGTGCTTCCAGCTCTCTGGGAAGCTCGCGGTCTTGAAGGACATGTTGATGTCCTTGCGGAGATGGGGTGCGATGGTGGCACTGGTTTTGTTGAAGATGTGGAGTGGGCATGGGTCTGACAGAGAGCCGGAGTGGATGGTGTTCATGATTTTGATGGTGTCGTCGTCATTTATGTAGGTCCAGGAGAGCGGGGGATCGATGTGGGTAGTGGCCACTGGGTCTGAGGTGTCGGGGCGGTCAGGTTGTTGAAACTGTCGTGGATGTCTGCAATCTTGCGGTGGAAGAAGGTGGCAAGGGAGTCGCACAGGTCTTGCGATGGTGGGATGTCGTTGGTTGGAGAGTTCCTTCACGATGTTTAAGAGCTCTTTGCTGTTGTGTGCGTTGTTGTCGAGTCGGTTCTTAAAGGAGGCCCTTTTGGCGGATCTGATGAGGTGATGGTGTCTACGGATGGCGTTCTTGTGGGCTGTGTAGCTGTCTGGTGTCTGTTTGCAGTGCCATTTCTTCTCTAGTGTACGGCAGGTTTGCTTGGAGGCCTGGAGGTCTGCGGTGAACCAGCTGGCTTTCTTGTTAGTGTGTCTGTTGGAGGGTTTCTTGATTGGGGTGAGATCTTTGGCGCAGTTGTCGATCCAACGCCTGAGTTTGCGAGTGGTGGTGTCGAAGTCGGTGGGGTCGGCGGGTGGGCTTCGGTCGAGGGTTGTGTTTAGCTGGTCTTCGGTGATTTTGCTCCAGCTGTGGCGGGGGATCTGTTGAGTGTGGTGGTGTGTGGTGGGTTTCCAAGGGGTGAAGTGGATGCAGCGATGGTCGGTCCAGTGGAGCTCGATGGTGTGGTTGAAGGTGACGTGGGGGCTTGCGGAGAAGATGGGGTCAAGCGTGTGGCCGGCGGAGTGGGTGGGCGTTGTGACGAGCTGTCTGAATCCGAGGTTGGTGAGGTTGTCAATCAGCGTGGTGGAGTTAGTGTCGTTGTTGTTCTTGAGGTGGAAGTTCAGGTCTCCAAGGAGGATGTAGTCCGTGGAGGCAAGGGCGTGCGTGCTGACGAAGTCGGCGATGGAGTCTCTGAACTGGAGTCGCTGAACTTGAGCCAGTCTGGTATATTATTCCTTGACCGGACGCCTGCCACATTTCAACTTAATATTTTAAGCATCAAGGCTCTCCTATCCCAAGAACAGACCCCAAGTCATAAAGTGATAGGATACATGACAGGATCATAATTGTGTGTAGTTAGATAATGCATCACAGGGATCCTAGGCCACTGCCCTTTAAGATGGGCTCCCGGAATGATAGTAGTTGGGTGTAATGTACTTGTCGTTATTGATAGATGGCTTTTGTATCTCTAATGGGCCCCCGTGGAGTCAATCTACATTCTCCAAATCACTAAATGAGGAGAAAATGTTTGTGCAGGGTACACTGGGAGTCTGGGCAGAAGGCTTGTAAAAGTACCCAAGGGGTAAGGTGACAAGCTTGATTTCAGTAGAACAGTTAAATGCCTTTGCCCACAATATATTCCGTGTGCAGATAGGTCTTCAAAAATGTACAACAATACAGTCCCCCACAATATTTTCCCTTGACTGACCAAGCCAGCCCACCCTCCTCACCATTATGATCTGGTTGTGGCCCCATGCGTTAAAATGTTTGTGCTTGGTCAACCCGTGAGCAGCCCCATTCTGGAGCTGATCCAGAGCCAAAATTAGGACCTATGAACAAGCTGCAGGGGGGAGACTCAAAATGTCTTGACAAGAAGTAAGAGCAGAACTACCAGTGTCCTGAGGAGATGAATTGGAGGTTGCCAGGCAGGTGCGGGCTGAGGTAGGATGAATGCTGTTGCTTGAGGCTGGGGGCTTCACAGTGTCTGAGCCCCCAATGGTTGAGTTTAATGATAATCCACAGTTGCCCAGAGAATTTATGCAGGGGCTCTTACGCACGACCTTCAAATTAGCGCATGAAGAGTTATGCAAAATTGTAAGTTCATGTGCAGATAGGCCACTACCTTTCCTCCCCAAGTGCTCAGTGATTCGATGTTTAAAGGTGTTGATTAAAAAACCCTCCACCCGGTCAGTTGTTTAACTTTCCCCTCACGAACACTGCTAAATTTTTCACATAAAACATCTAATCGAAAGGGTTTGTGTGACAGGGAATTGCATGTCTGACTTGCAGAAGACTGTGTTTGTGACTTTGATGAGGGTTTGATCCAAGAGAGCAGCTGATATTTATTACTTTGATGAAGGGGAGGCTGTTTTCGCTTTGTAGCCACATTCCTCCCTATTTGCCTTTTCTTCATAAACGCTAAGCTAGTGCCGGACTGCAACATTGGGGTATTGCCAGACTCCGGCTTGGCTACAGTGGTATCAACTGTATCAGTGCAATTACTGGGACAAACATGACCTGGTGATAGACCTTTACCACCCTCTGTGAGCCGAAAAGCATATCGGCATGGGAGTGATGAACTGGCAATAACCTGTGCTCCAAAGAGAATCTGCGCTCTGCCAATTCATTTTCTTTTTTTGTGTCACAATTTTTTATTGAAACAGAAGCATACAGCGTATGCACAGTATGAGGCAAAATATGGAAACATTAAGCAATACAATGCAATGAAGTGGGGGGGTAATGGAAAAGGGAGAAAACACTTTACACATAGAACTACTATAGCCAATTTTACCAGTACTGCAGATCTCCTTATGTGTCGAGTGCTAATGAGTCATCGGTCTAAAAGCCCACACTGAGGAGGGGGAGGAGAGGGGGGATCCAGGCAACCAGTCATTGGAGAGAGGGGCGAGGACACGTCTCTAGGGTCTGGATTGGCAACAGATTTGGGGGGAATGCGCATAGGTGAAAGGAGAGGAATCCCATAGTATCGGGCTAGCAAATTCCGTAGCACATTGCCAAGAGACGGAGGAAGAGGTCCCCACTAGGATGTGGAGAGGATGGCAGGAATTGCAGAGGTGGTTCGCCAAGTTGAAGGGGTCCACATGCCTGCATGTCTAGGGGAGGGAAAAAGGCAAGAGATGGGGAGGAGCAAAGGCGGCAGGTAGGGGGGAGTATGGGAAGGGGGATGTGGCAGGGGAGTTAGGGTTGTGGGGGAGGCAGGAGAGGAGGTAGGCAGAAAGGGTGCAGGGAGAGGATGGAGCAGGGGAAGGAAAGGAGAGGGTGGTAGTGGAGCGGGAGGGGAAAGACCGTGGAGGAGATAAAAGGTAGAGGGCCGGTTGGGGGGAGGTTGGTGAGGTGTGGTTGGGGAGGCTGGGGACACACACATGGTCTCTCAGGGATATATCAAGAGTTACCACTGTTGTCTGAAAATATATCAGCCTCAGAGATCTGGATGGGGTGCAATGGGGGGTGGGAATGGTGTCTCCCATTTAAGGGGTCATCTCTTAGGAAAGGGGCTCACATCTTTGTGAACACCTCTACCTGGTCCTGCAGGTTGTAAATAACATGCTCATGCAACGCAGTTCAGATCATTGCCACTGTCCAATCCTCTTGGGATGGTTGCACAGGTGACCTACAATTGCAAAGTATACATCTATTGGCTGTGGCCAGAGTTGTGGGAAGAAGATGACGCTGCAGATAGGAGAGGTCTGGAGAATCCAAGGTGTCATGGAGGAGAATGACAGTGGAAGTGAGGGGGAGTCACAGTGGCATGGACGCTCCCAAGGTGTCCCCAAAATATGACCAGAAGGACCGGATTGAGGAGCAGTCAAAGAGAATGTGAGGGAGATCACAGTGGGTGCCTGCACACCTCCAGCAATTCGCATGGAGAAGAAGTCCAGCCCTTTTCATTTTTGTTAGTGTCCAGTGCCAATCGTGGAGCATTTTGAAGAGGCAGAACTTTAAGTGGGCTTCCCGGATGCCCCTGTCTAGGGATTCTAGGATATCAGCCTAGTCTGCTTCCTCAAAGGTTGTCTGCAGGCCGGCCTCCCATTTGGTGTGGAGGCTGCATAGAAGAGGTTGGGAGAAGAGGTGGCTCATGAGTGTGCTGTAGAGTCCCAACACAACTCCTTTGTGTCGGCCCCATGTAGTCAGATAGGCCACCACTGGCCAGGACTGTATGGATCAAGGGCGTGGGCTAAGCGATGCCTCATGCAGTGCTGCAGCTGCAGGTAGTGCCAGGCTTGCTGTGGGTGGAAGTTAAACTTCTCCCTCAGGCGAAAGGCTTCAGATCTCCATTGAGCAAGATTCGGCAATGGTGTGTATGCCCACCTCCATCTAATGGGTCCAGCTTATACATGACCATCAATGAGCAGCCTGTCAGTGTCCCATAGTGGCACTTTATCATGTAAGCGTGGATCTACCCCAAGTAGTTAGTGAGCATGTAACCAAGCCTTTTGCCTAGCCTGCAGTACGGGGTGTAGGAGGCGTGGCTGTAAGGAATAAGCTCCATAAAAAAGGCCAAGTCCCTCACCTCAGGGAGGAGCGATCATTCAGTGTGGGCCCACTGCAGTGGGTCCGGGGTACCAGGGAGCAAGTATACCAGTTGCAATAGGTGGTGAGCCACGGTGTAATGTTCCACTGATGGGAGGCCTAAGCCTCCACAGGAGCAGCGTGCCATGAGTTTGGGCGCAGCCAGTCGGAGCCTCTAGGAGCCCCACATGAAGGACTGAATCAAGGAGTGGATGAGATGGAGAGTAGTTTAAAGGCACCAAGACAGGGAGCATTCCCAGCATGTAGGTGAAGCGTGGTAGTGTGGCTATCCTCACCACTTTCACCCTGCCCCACAGGGAGAACCCCAATAGGGACCATTTCTCAAAGTCCAGTTGCATCTGGGCTATCAGGGGGTCTAAGTTATACAAGACCATGATGTCCATTCCTCTATTGACTAGTATACCCAAGTATTTGAGACACAGGAATTCCAGGAGAAAGGTAGACATGGATTGCCGCTTTTGTGGTGCCCATTGAGAGTAGCAGGGCCTCGCTCTTGTCCCAGTTTACTTTATAACTGGATAGGGTTGCAAAATCACCACTGACTTCCAATAGAGCTGGCAAGGAGTGTTGGAAATCTGTGAGGGTGAACAGTACTTCGTCTGTGTAGAGGTAGAGTTTGGATATTCTGCCTGTGATGGGAATGTCCGCAATGTGTGGTGAATGACGGATAGCAGAGGCTAGGGGTTCCATGGAACAGGATGGGGAAGAGTGCGCAAACCTGATAGGTTCCCCTCCGGATCGGGAAAGGGTCCGATAGGAATCCCACCGCAGTTGACTTGGGCCGTTGGACAATCATACAGCAGTCACTCCTTGGCAATACATTGATCTCCTAGGCCGAATCGTTTCATAGTGGTGAAAAGGTATCCCCAGTCGATGCGATCAAAAGCCTTCTTGGAGTCCAGGGAGAGGGCCGCTCCATCTACTGGAAAGTCCTTGGCCTCCCAGAGGGTGTGGGCCAGGGTGCAGAGGTGGTTCCTGGAGGAGCAGCCTGGCACGAAACCAACCTGCATGTGGTGGATCAGAGAGGGAATGACTTTACTGAGACACACTGCCAAGCTGCTGGCGAAGATCTTGATACCCCCATTCAGCAGCAAGATGAGTCTGTAACTTCTGCATACCAATGGGCCCCTCCCAGGTTTGGGGTAAGACTGCAATCATCACATTGTTGGAGCGAGGTTACAGGGAGGCCTTCAGTTTTGCCTCCTGGAATGGGGCCCTTGAGGGAGTCGACTGTCTCCTCACCTGACCACCTATAAAACTCATTGTGGAAGCCATCCTTCTGCCGATTCAATTTCATTAGCAAAAAGCCCTCTCAAGTATACTGTCAATTGAAACAGGGGGGCTTGTGGTGAGAGGACCCCAGCAACTTTTCACTTCCCCATAATTGCTAGGGAGCAAAATAATCGAATCTCACCTTGCTGCGAAAGATAGTTCAGAAACAACGCAGATACACTTGGTCCATTTACTATGACATTTAAAGTGGGGTGGCCCTGCCCAGCCTCATCTGACCAAGGTACTGCAGTGGGCTTTTAATCATGGCTCTCCCAGGCAAAGCAGTGACAATAAGCAGCTCTTTTATTGCTATCATATGCCTCAAATGCTATGGCAGTGATCCCCACCACAAGTACGGCAGTAATGTCCACAAAATTGCAAGGAAGCCTGTCATTATGCCATGTCCTCTAGAATTCCAGGAATGAGTAACCTATTTCGAAGGATGCCAAAAATGTGTTAAAGTGGCTACTATTAAGTAAAGGGTGGTGACCATAAATACAATGTCCCTAAAATATTCTGACGCTGTAAATTTCCAAGCAACGGCTTCCATTGTGCCAGGAATTGACACTCTAATATCAATGATGCCTTTAGCTTGCCAATGATGTCCCCCAATATGTAAGGGGATGTCTCCATTACTTCAAAAATACCACAATAAACTGATGATGCCTACCATTAAACATTATGTCAGAAATGGGAAATATATTGTCATAGATGCTTACAACCAAATATACTAATGATGTCCCACATTATTCCAGTGTCATTGTTATTCCAAAGAGGGACTACATTATGTGACTGATGACCCCTGTATGTAAAGGAAAGCTACCAAATGCCCTGTGCTGATTCATTTACCAGGATGTGGTACCTGAATAACACACACATACAAATTAAAACTTACTCCTCCAACCTTTTTCTCCCATCACATTTGTAGCGAATCCTCCTAGTCTCTATGGTCAACCCAGATTTGTCACCTTTTTCTAGACCCTCTGTTTGCTAGTTCTTGCACTTTACCCCTGCTAAACAGGAGTAAATTGCCCCTCCTCTACCTCATTTAACTTGCCTATAATTCCACAGTGAATGGAGTAGGAAATACACCAAGGGCCTGGAAGTTAAATTGTTCTGGTGGACTGCACTACCTATTTGCCCATCAAACTGAGTGGAGTGGACCTGTAAAACATGCCTTCAGGTCTACCTTGTCTAGCCTAACTGTAGCCGCCTAAAATCATACTGCCAATCTTGTCAAAATACCTATTTTTGACAGGCAGAAAACTCTGCTTTAACATAATAATGTCACCTCTAAGTACACCATGTCACCCACAAGGTAGGGTGTTTGGTATTTAAAAGTAGAACATGTGCAAAATGAAAGTTACTTCGATGAATAGCTCCCAAAAAGCTATTTTCACTGACAGTCCTGTAGTAAGATTTCAAAGTACAGACTATAAACTTTTATCTGTAACTTTTGATAGGAAACAGATAAAATAGTGATTTGTATACTTTTTGATATTTAGTAAACGTGCAAAGTCAGATTTTTAACAAATATCTAGCAAAAGTTAATTTTGGAAACTTACCTTTTACCTGCCTGGAATTTCAGTTGATTAATTAGCATTAGCCTGTTGACAGCTGGTATGCCATTGATTGGCCTTATTCAGGTGTGAACACTGGTTTAAGAGAAAAACAATGTCTTCTGCCTGGTGACAGGGATGGATGGGTGTGGGGCATTTCATCCCTGTCAGCTCAGATAGGACAGAGCAGCGGCAGAAAACTTGAGTAATTAAGTGCTTCCAGTTCCTCATCTAACACAGAATTTCAAATTAATCCCACCATTCACCTGAGGAATTAAATCAGCACTGTAATGGTACTTAAACAGGGTGGTGAAGGAGCAGTCCCTCCATTTTATGAAACCACTGAAGATTAAACTTTAATCTGCTGTGATTTTTAGACATAAATGGACTGCTCCCTCTTCCAGCTATGTTTAAGTACCACTGCAGGGCACATACCCCGAGGTGCCCTTAGATGCTAAAGAAAGGGCACCGAGGGGTATGTACCTCACTGGAGTGCACTGCATACCCCTCAGAGCCCTTACATAAGTATATAAGGACACAGAGGTAGTGCACTGAATACCCCTTGGTGCCCTTACATTCTTACGTAAGGGCACAGAGGGTAATGCACTGCACTGTAGTGTATTGCATACCCCTTGGTGCCTTACAAAAGTATGTAAGGGCACAAAGCTATTCAGGGGGACATTGCATCAAAGGTGTTCAATTTCAATGAACTTTCTTTTGATACAGCTTCAAACGTGCCCCACTGGAAGATTTTGAGCACCAGACAAGGCCTGATTTAGATCTTGGAGGACGGGTTACACTGTCACAGCGGTGACACATATGACATCAGCCGAAATATAAATCCTATAGTATATAATAGGATTGTGACTGAGTAACCCGTCCATCAAGATCTGAATTAGGCCCTAAGTCAGAAAGATAAAATCTTTGACAGGGTCGAACCCACTTTGTTTATCCAACCTATGCTCACCTTGGTAACCCTGGAATTATGCCTATGTCCTGGTCTACCACATCCATAGATGGTCGTTGACATTAAGGGCCTGATTTCAATGTCGGGCGGAATTGCACTAACTCGGTCCTGAGACAGATCTACACTGGGTCGGCGGTTTCGACCGCCTCATTAGAATGCGACCGAACACTGTTCGGTCGTGATGTAGCGCTTAAAAGGTTGAAAATCGTAGGGGTGCGTTATATTCACTGTTAGTCGGCACCCACATATAATCAAATGTGTACTCAGGTATTTTGTGTGCAAATGTATTAAGAATTGTATAACCTATGTCGATTTCAATAGAAGTGTTAGCTATGTACAAGCATATTGTGTACGTATTAGAGAAATGTATAGAGTTTAGCCTATATGAAAAGTAATGTGGTGTTAGAAATGTGTAACTTAGAATTCGTGTCTGTAGACTGTTTAGTTTGACCACACATGAAAGAAAGACGTAAATGTCAATACTGTGATTTAGACATGCTTGTGTAACCGAAGTAGTGGCCAGAATTTGCATATATCGTTGAGGCGAAAGGCCTGGTATTTTCTTATGTTAGCCAAGGGCAATAGGCCAAAAGGGATTTATTCCAGTAGAGGTTTTAGGCTGTAGTAAATTGCAAGTTAAAAGATGTGAAGTATGTCTGCCTTGCATGATCTCACCCCAGGTGCAAGGACAGTTGCTCGTTAGTAGAGAAGCTCTTTGTTCGTGAATTGACTTATGTAGTAAAAGCCAGACATGGGAGTGCATTGGAATGTGCCAATCGTAACTCCTAGTGCGGATGGCGTCTGGGACTCAAGGCCAAGCGATGGACGATGGAACTGGACAGCGCTCTGTGGAAAATTACTGAAAGTCGACCCCGCAGAAGAGGAGGCGCAAAGGGCGTGTTCTGAGATTTGGGGTTCTGTATTAGGGACAGCGCCCCGAGGGTGGAGGCAGATCAGAGCAGCCCAGAGCAGAGAAGGGTAGGCGAAGAGCTAGAGGGGGCAACTTAGATCAAGCTCTCTAAGTGAAGACTTCTTAGGAAGTTTCACTCTGACACCTTTCGATTGAGGGTCTCAAGGGATTGCTAAGTAGGGATGTCATCTAGTACAGAGTAGGGACAGAGATGGTATGGTCCAGTGTCCCTAATATCGACATTGGCTTGGTAGTTTTCTACCTCATGCTTTTAGAGATTGTGCTTTTAGTTATTTTTAGCCGTATGCGGATTCTTCGTAGAGTAGCATTTGTGTTAGTGCCTATGTACTTGTTGTGCCTCGTATTGAGGACTTTGTATCTTCAAATCTTTATGCTGATAATAAAAGCCAGAGAGCCAAGAGATTAAGCCTCGCGTCCTTGATTATGGCAAATTGTGGACAGTAATTTTGATAATTAAGTTTATTCCCTCCACGCTATTGGGCAAGTAAAAAGTTCCATCCGACCAGAGTGGGTTCTAGTAGGTAATTGCGAGATACTAAAATGGGCCGGAGCAGTTGGTAGCAGAGACGGATGGTTACTTCCGATAGCGAGGGACGATTAGATTAGATAAGGATAAGTGATCCTCGAGGCCCAAAAGACGATAAGTGATGCTGAATCATCAGATGGCGAGCAGCAGACAGCAGCAGATGAGCATCGACGGCGAGTAGCAGTGCGGCAGGAAGCAGCAGTTCCAGGAGTGAGTATGAAAATGAGATGTGGTAGATTGCGGTGTTGATTTGTTGTGTGATGTCTTGCGGAGTTGATGTGTATGTCGTGTGATTGTGAGATCAGGCTGTGAGAGCGCGCAGCCCGGGAATTGTGGTGTAGAAGACACCTGAGATAGATTTTGTTGACCACCCAAAGGAGATCGTGAGGTACCATCGATCACCTGGACCGAGATAGGGGGAGCGAACGTGTGTGTGTATGGCAACTTAACGCTGGTCGTGGGTTGTTGTGTGTGGATCGGAGTGTTAGTAACCTATCAGTGGCGATCTGTCTGGCCAGACGGGGGCAGACGGGCGCCAATCGAGGTCAACAAGGTCGAGAGACTGTGGACGAACAGTCAGAGGCTGTGGACGGACAGCCAGAGAAGTATTTCAGTGTATGAATGGGACGAGAGCAGGCGTAAAACGTGTTTGGAGAAAGGAACTGCTGCGAACGGAGGAAGGTGACGTCAGAGGGTGTCGCGCTGTGATAGGCCGGTTGGTGTGAGTCGCGCTGTTATTGGAGGATTTAAGAATAAGAAGTAAATAGAGCGCGAGATCGAATTCGCTCATCATGAAGTGTCTTAGGGTTTTGCGAGAATTGTGTAGAGGCGATAAGCATGTGGTTGTGCGAAAGGGAGAAGAAGCCCCTCCCGAGAACACTCCAGCACATTACATGGCAAAGAACGTGGGGTTACATACTATAGTTTGGATTGAGAATTGGCACAAGATGACACAAGGCGAAGGGGAACTAGCTTTCCCGAGGTATGGCTTATTTAGACTAGCGGTGCTGTACCAACTGAAGACGGTGATGGGGTCCTTAAGACCCTTGCCAAGACCGGCACAGTTCGAAGCATTACATGCGTGGATTAGAGCAGCGCATGATAAGGAAAAGGGAAGAAGTCAGGAGAGGATGAGGAAGTCGATTAGGGCATTTCAGGATGCCAAGTGGGACGCAGCGGAGAAAAGATGGAGGGTGCAGACAATTGAGGAAGAGAAACTGTATCCCTTGCTGATAGACTCGACGGGGATAAGGCATGTGAAAGCACAGGAAGAGGAGAGTGACTCCGATGATGGGGTATTGCAAAGATTGTTAGACGAGAGACCACCTCCTTATAATCCAGACGAAGTGGATGATAGGTGGGGTGAGAGGGGAGAAACTGGAAGGGTAACAATCCAACCCGAGACCCGAGTGGAAGGTTTGGTGTCGTTTGAAACAGCGAGTTCACAGGGTCAGTCCGAGGCTAGTGGGAGGATTGAAAGAGAGATGAGGTTACCGGATGCATTGAGGGTACCGGTCACCATTGGACCGATTGTGTCAATATACAGTCCGGAATCAGAGGAAAGAGAGAGGTCTGAACGAGTGGCAGAAAGAACGAGGAGAGAAAGCGGGGAAAGTGGGTTGGAAGGGGCAACGGCCCGACCTCCAAGCCCTGTACAATGGAGTACACCTTTGGCAGCGGTGTCAGATACATCTAGGGGCGAAGAGGACCAGAGATCGGTGAGGCCGAGGACTCTGATGGAGTCGAGATCAGATTTAAGGTCATGGGTACCGTCAGAAAGGCATCTGAACCCTAATGTGGTTCAATCGGAGAGAGCTCGGGATGATTTTAAGAGTTATTCTGCTCCCATAGAAACACCAGAAGAGAGGAGAGAGAAGGAACCAGAATGCGAATATGATGAGGGACGTGGTGCAAGTTGTCAGGTGTTGAAAGGAGCCTTGAAGGCAGGGATGATAGACATAGTAAGGCTCAAGGCAGAGGTGGATGAAATTATATATGGAAGTCTACCTCTTGAGAGGATAGTATCTTACAATCCGGATGAGCTGTTTTTCGTGGCGAAGGATGTGACGCGGAAAGCACGAATGGCACATGAGAAATTGAGGGGATTGGCGAAGGAATATGATATGGATTTATCCAAGACTAGGGTGTTGCAAGGAAGTCATAGGATGCATTATACTGAGCGTGAGTTGGAAGAGAAGAGGGTTGTTGGATTGAGGTCACATGCCAGAGAACTGGTTCTAGCCATGCGGCCATGGCTGACGCTGGAGAAATGGGAAGAGAAATGGTCTAAGAAAAAGACCTCTAGGGGAGCCGAAGGAGGGACCCCGGGTGAAGGGTTGTTACTAGAAAAGACCTTTCCCCTGAGGGAAGTGGCAAATGGAGGATATGTGCATGTACCATGGAGCAGGGGGGATTTGGCATCATTTACGAATGATTTTCCCAGGCTTAGGGAGAAGCCTGCAGAGTGGTACAAGCAGGTTGAGCGTTTTGTTAAGATTTCGAAGGTGTTGTGGATAGACCTAAATACCTTATTCGATATTGTGGGTCCGGGAGATCTGTGGAACGCATGTAAAATTGCTGTTGATTGGCCGGACTACGAGCCTGAGAGGAATATGATTACAAATGGTCCGTCGCCAGCGGTGATGAGGTTGTATGAGAAAGTAATTACCTGGTTGAAATCGAAGGTTTCACCCCAAGACATTGATTGGGTGAAAATAGACAGGACGGTGCAGGAGCCTAAGGAGACAGTACATGAGTTTTATGAGAGACTTTTGAAGGCTTTTAAGCAGTACAGTGGCCTAGACGAGCTGGAGACGAAAGATATGGGACAGTTTGTTTCTAAGTTCGTGCTGGGTTTGAAGCCCGAGGTTAGTCTCATGATACAGCAGCATTTAATCTGTTGGCAGAATAAACCCGTAGATGAGATCTTGCGGTATGCCAGGTACTGCACGGATGAGATTGAGTCGAAACACAAGAAGATTAAGGATAACCTATTGCTCATTCAGATGCAAGCTGCTCAGGGACCGCCGAATGGGGGTCCAGTGGTAAGGAGACAGGGAAACTATCAGACAGGGAACCAGAACGTGCAGGGTCAGGGAAGGCCGAGGCCCGTAGACCCTAGGACCGGGATAGATGTAGCTATACTGAAGAAAACGACAGCTTGTCACCAGTGTCATCAGGTGGGACACTGGAGGCGCGAGTGTCCCTTGAACCCCTATAATCAGCCACAGATAGAGGGAGGAATGAGTCAGGTCCCCGGGGCGGAACAGGTACAGACGGTGACTGTACCGAGAATGATGCAAGGGGGGACCGGCATCTCGCAAGTGCAGGTTCCTCAGCCACCCAGAATACAGAACATACAACAGGGAGCTCGAACTTATTTACAGATGCCCATGTTTGAAGTAAGCGAGGAGAAAGATGTGGATTTACTGGCCCGGTTGAGTGTAGGCCAGGACGATGATTGCATACTTAGGGCCATTCTAGAGGTGGATCAGAGAGGACCCTTTGTGGAAGCAGAACTTGATGGACACCCCACTACCTTTTTGCTTGATACGGGGGCTACCAGGTCAACTATAAGATCAGCAGTAGTTCCGGGCGTAGCCCTTTCTGGAGAAAGCATACAAGTGGTTGGAGTAGCGAACAAAAGGCTAGTTAGCCCCTTGACAGAACCGATTCCAGTCAGGATAGGAAACTTTAGGGATCAACATCAGTTCGTGGTGTGCGATTCTAGCCCTGTTTGTTTGTTGGGGAGAGACTTATTGTGCAAGCTCAATTGCACAATCTACTGTACCCCGAAAGGAGTAGAGGTGCAGACAAGAGATGATGATGCGACCTTTAAGGTTGCAAATCAGCGGGTGTGCGTGGAAATGTACCCAGCTTTGACAGTGGAGGAGCTTCCACAGGATTTGAGGGAGTCCGTATCGACCGATGTGTGGGACCTAAGTGGAGAAGAGATCGGCTTAGTCAGGGGAGTGGAACCAGTGAAGATACAGGTTAAGCCAAACGTGGAATTCCCGAGAACACCTCAGTATAAATTATCCCCTGAAACGATTGCTGGGATCAAACCTGTGATCGAGTCTATGATTAGGCAGGGAATACTGGTGGAGATCATGGGTAGTCCATGTAACTCGCCCATTATGGGATTGCAGAAACCAAGTGGGAAGTTCAGGATAGTGCAAGACTTGCGGAAAATAAACGACATAGTCGTTCCATGTTGTCCAGTGGTACCGAATCCATCTGTGATACTGTTTCAGATCCCATGTGAAGCTGGATGGTTCACGGTGATTGACCTATGTCAGGCGTTCTTTTCGGTTCCTTTACATGAAGAGAGCAGATTTCTTTTTGCATTTAGGCTAGAAAATCGTATATTAACGTGGTGTCGTATCCCACAGGGGTATACGGAGAGCCCATCGATTTTTAATCAGCTCCTAAAGAAGAATCTTGAAAGTGTTGTGTTGCCGCGAAACTCTGTTTTAGTGCAATACATTGATGATCTGCTCGTTGCGTCGGAGACAGAAGACGCTTGCAGAACAGATACCATTGCGCTGTTGAACTTTCTGGGAGAGAATGGTCACAAGGTGTCTCCAAACAAGCTGCAATACTGTTTACCTGAGGTACAGTATTTGGGGCACAGAATTGAAAAGGGTAAAAGGAAGGTGTCTCCAGATCGCATTGATGCGATTCTGAGAATGCCAGTTCCCTCGACACAGAGGGAAGTTAGAATGTTTTTGGGAATGGTGGGTTATTGCCGCCAGTGGATCCCAAACTTTTCCTTTGAAGCGAAGCCTTTACAGCGGCTGACGCGAAAGGATGTAAGTGATCCGGTACCATGGGACGACGACTGTTTGAAATCATTTCTGAGGCTGAGAGAAGCCTTATGTAGCGCTCCTGCGTTGGGAATGCCGGATTACAACAAGGCAAAGAGAAGGTTGCGCATTAGCAGTGTTAACCCAGAATCATGGAGGTGTCCGTAGACCAGTTGCTTATTTCTCAGCTACTTTAGATCCAGTAGCTTCTGCGTTGCCCGGATGTCTCAGATCCGTTGCAGCAACAGGTGTCAGCATCGAGAGATGTGAGAGCATTGTAATGGGTCATCCTCTTACTGTACATGTGCCACATTCTGTTGAATTGTTGATGACTAGGACTAAAACACAGCACCTCACGAATAATAGGCTGACTCGTTAAGAGCAAGTTATCCTTGCAGCCGATAATGTGACATTGAAGAGGTGTGCTGTTTTAAATCCTGCTACATTGTTACCTGTTCCAAATATAGATGATAATGAAGATTGTGAGGACCATGATTGTCTCGACGTTACGGAACTATGCACCAAACCGAGACCTGACATTGTCGATGAACCACTCCCAGTTTCAGATGAGATTTTCTTTGTGGATGGTTCATGTTTAAGAGACAGTGTCGGTCGATTGAGAGCAGCGTTTGCTGTATGCACCATCACGGGTGTGGTTGAAGCCGCTTGTTTAGAAGGAGTACACTCCGCGCAGGTGGCTGAGCTCATTGCCTTGACTCGTGCCTGTTTGGCAGCCGAGAAGATCCGTGTAACTATTTACACAGACAGCCAGTATGGGTTTGGTGTGGTTCATGACTTCGGACAGCTATGGTCCCAGAGAGGGTTTATGACGTCTTCAGGTTCTCCTATAAGAAATGGTGACCATGTACGAAAATTGCTTGAAGCATTGCAAGGTCCTGATGAAATTGCCGTTGTTAAATGTGCTGCTCATACGAAGGGGAATGATTTTGTTTCACTGGGTAACAATTATGCTGATGAAGTAGCTCGGTTTTGTGCAGAGCAGGGATGCAATTTTACGGAAACTCGCATTGAGGAAAAAGAGGAGGAAATGGTGTATGATCAAATGTTAGCAATGGCAGACTCATGGGAGGAACTGAAACAGCTTCAGGAAGGGGTTTCTGATCAGGAGCGAGACAGTTGGATACGAGCTGGATGTGAGAAAGGAGAGGTGGATATATGGGTTTCGAGTGATGGACGAGCAGTGTTGCCGGAAAGTTTGTTGAACCCCATGGCGAGGCTGATACATGGTGCTGTACATTTAGGTAGGGACGCAATGATGAGAGTGTTTCGTCAGACTTGGTATAACCCGAAGTTTCGGTCAGTGGCTGAAACCGTGTGCCAGAGGTGTGTCACTTGTCAACAGATGAATGTAGGGAAGAGGACAGCTGTGACATTGAGTCACATAGGGAGGTCAGGGGGACCTTTCAATAGGATGCAGCTGGACTTTGTCGAAATGCCGAAGTGTAATGGGTTGAGGTACATATTAGTGATAGTATGTGTCTTTTCCAGGTGGGTGGAGGCATACCCTACACGCAGATGTGACACACTCACGGTAGCAAAACTACTATTGAGAGAACTCATTCCAAGGTACGGGTTCCCGACGTCCTTTGAATCGGACAGAGGAACTCACTTCCACAGAGAAGTTATGAAGTTGCTTTGTGCTGCCTTGGATATAGATCAGAGGTTACATTGTAGCTATAGACCAGAAGCTTCAGGAATAGTGGAGCAGGTGAATGGAACTCTGAAGGCTCGGATGGCGAAAGTGTGTTTGTCTATGTCTTTGAAATGGCCTGATGCATTACCCTTGGTCCTTATGAGCCTTCGAAGTGTGCCTGATAGAAGGACTGGGTTGTCACCCCATGAAATCCTCATGGGAAGAGCGATGCGTTTGCCTGCAATACCTGCCACTGCTCTGATAAATATCACTGATGATATGATCCTGGACTATTGTAAAGGCCTTGCTGACGTGGTCCGTTCTGTGTCTCAGCAGGTGCAGACAGCAACGGTTCCAGCTGCGAGTGACTTGTGCCACGACCTGTGTCCAGGTGACTGGGTCCTAGTCCGCAAGCACGTGAGGAAGAGTTGCTTGGATGCAAGGTGGCGCGGCCCGTTTCAAGTGATCCTTATTACGAACACAGCTGTCAAGTGTGGAGGTTTACCGAACTGGGTGCATGCTTCCCATACCCGCAGAGTTCCAGCACCCTTAGAAGATACAGCCCCTCTCGAGAACGAGTATCCAGCTGAGCCGACAGAACCACCTGAGAGGGCCAGTCAAGCTGTAAGGGTTGCTGAAGCGGCTGATGGTGCACTGAATCGAGCTGAGGAAGGACGTGAAAGAAGTACTGACACAGAAACAGGCGAGGGAGCAAGAGGTGCAGTGGGTAGTACGGAATCGAGTTCTGCCGAAGAGGAGGAGGTCAGTGCACAGGGTATCGAAGGGAAGACCGGAGGTCCCACCGAAGCAGAAAGGGTTTGGCCCGCAAGACAGAACCGGGTAAACCTGAGGTCGGCTCCAGACACAGATCTTGCACCAGTTTCGGAGGAGCCAGAAGAAGAATCGGGAGACGAGGAGTATCCTCAAGGTGGTGTGAGAAGGTCCAAGAGAACTAGAGTGCCAAGTCGGAAGTACGCTTCACCAGAGTGGGCATATCAAGTGACCGATGCCAGGGTTACCGAGCACGGGAAGATTGAGGTCGATGACATTGGTCAACAGTGTCCCACTCCAGAGAGTGGAAGTGTTGCTGAAAGTTCCGGGATTGGAGATCGAAGGAATTCTGACGATTCATATTCCGAGTCCACCTTTCCTGAGCGTCATTCGAGGTATGATCTTGGACAATCTAGAGTTCCCGACGTTCACTACTGTGCCAGACCCACAAGAACTGATCATTCTTAAGCTCGAAATATTGCAGGGAGTCCTGGAACTGTTGGGACCAGCGGTTATGTTGGACTGATTTGAGAGGGTTGCAAGCAGAGAAGAAGATAACTTAGACCCGAGCGGAAGAAGAACAAATTTAGGGATTTTTCCGTTCTAGAACGAAGAGAAGTTAGGGAGGTTTGCCTAAGTTCACGAAAGAGACATTAATGAGAAAGAGACTGTATTGGACACTGAGTATATTCCGAAGATGGCAGATCCTGCAAACCCACATCGTAGGGCTAAATTGATAATAGGCACATTGATAGGAGTTGTGATAGTCACCATATTCGCAGTAGTGATAAGTTCGAACATGGTGGCTCACAGGCAAGAGGGGAAGGTTCAGGGAGCGCCCACACCTAGTACTCCAGGGCAGAGAGGTGTCAGTATCAGAGAACAGGGAACGTCGAAGTTGAGGGATGATCGCAGACTCCACATGGATTTGTCGAAGGGTGATTTTAAGCTTAATGCGTATGCAAGGTTATTGTATGAATATATTGATGCGATGGATGTGAAGGATTGTTATGTGTGTATGCAGTTGCCTGCTTCAGTGGATGAAGGTATCAAGTATCATCATCTCCCATTGACATATGGGATTTCTTGTAGTTTATTGCTCAGTCTATTTTATGACAGGAGACAGTTCGAGTATTTCTTTTCAAATTTTGACACAGTACTTCCTGAAGTTCCAGCAATCAAGCATTTGAATAAATACGATTATTATAAGAAAGAGGACAGACTCCTGAAGTATTTTAGACCGACTGTGAAGTTGGATACGGCGCATGCTCACAGGAATAACCTGACATGTGCGTTATCTGAGACGGAGAAGAAATTTATTGATCAAGTAGAGGACAGGTATAGAAAGTTGACCCAGACACGACACACCGGAGATAGTCCAGTAGATTGGACAGAGGAGGAGAGGGCTCATAGATCCAAGTTTTGGACCAATAGCGTTAGATGAAGTGCAGAGAGGGAATTTGTGTATTGGGCGGCCTCAATCGGCCACGGAGAAGGTTGCAGTAGGACATAGCACCTGTTCTCAGACTTTCACTCTGGACGCTTCTGTTAAGGGTTTTATGCAAGGTCCAGTAGAAGTGATTTCGACAGTGTATTATGTATGTGGGAAGAATGCTTATGTCAGGCTACCCGCAAATTGGTATGGCATATGCTATTTGGCTATCATATTCCCGAAGATTTATCACACAGAGGACTTGGAGTTGTTAGAGACGAAGCAACATTCTAGAAGACGTAGGGCTGCAAACGCAGGTGCAGTGATTGGGGACATATACGGAGCAATGATACCTAGTATGGGTGTGGTGTTGAATGACGTGAAGATCAGGAGGTTGGCGACTGTAGTTGATGAGTTGTCTATGAACACGGCGAGGTCTTTGGTGTTGGTGGCTGGAGAGATGTTGTCGATACGAAATATGGTTATGCAGAATCGCCTTGCGTTAGACGTGTTATTAGCCAAAGAAGGCGGAGTCTGCAAATTGTTGAAGGTTCAAGAATGCTGCACATATATTCCAGACAACACGAAGGAGATAGGGAAGTACATAGATAACATCACAACTATTCACAAGGAGATTATGGATTTGACGGAGGAGAATGTATGGGAAAAGATTGGACAAGGATTTGGAAGAGTGGGAACGTGGTTTGCGAATTTGGGAAGAGGATTTCTTGGATCAGTGTTGAAGCCAATTATCATTGCTGTAGTTTGTGTGATTTGTTTGTGGGGATGCGTGAAAGCGTGGAAGTGGTATCAAGGAGGCAAGGTTGAAAGAGCTCTTAGGGCAAACGAGAAAAGGATGGAGAAGCTCCAGGAGCAGCAATATGAGAGTCTTAAGAAAATGGAGGGAGTTCGACATGGCGGAGCCATGACTAGTACGGTTTAAATCAGTTCTGAAGAAGGGGATTGTAGTGGTGTGATGACAGATGTCATCAAAGGGGGGAACTGATGTAGCGCTTAAAAGGTTGAAAATCGTAGGGGTGCGTTATATTCACTGTTAGTCGGCACCCGCATATAATCAAATGTGTACTCAGGTATTTTGTGTGCAAATGTATTAAGAATTGTATAACCTATGTCGATTTCAATAGAAGTGTTAGCTATGTACAAGCATATTGTGTACGTATTAGAGAAATGTATAGAGTTTAGCCTATATGAAAAGTAATGTGGTGTTAGAAATGTGTAACTTAGAATTCGTGTCTGTAGACTGTTTAGTTTGACCACACATGAAAGAAAGACGTAAATGTCAATACTGTGATTTAGACATGCTTGTGTAACCGAAGTAGTGGCCAGAATTCGCATATATCGTTGAGGCGAAAGGCCTGGTATTTTCTTATGTTAGCCAAGGGCAATAGGCCAAAAGGGATTTATTCCAGTAGAGGTTTTAGGCTGTAGTAAATTGCAAGTTAAAAGATGTCTGCCTTGCATGATCTCACCCCAGGTGCAAGGACAGTTGCTCGTTAGTAGAGAAGCTCTTTGTTCGTGAATTGACTTATGTAGTAAAAGCCAGACATGGGAGTGCATTGGAATGTGCCAATCGTAACTCCTAGTGCGGATGGCGTCTGGGACTCAAGGCCAAGCGATGGACGATGGAACTGGACAGCGCTCTGTGGAAAATTACTGAAAGTCGACCCCGCAGAAGAGGAGGCGCAAAGGGCGTGTTCTGAGATTTGGGGTTCTGTATTAGGGACAGCGCCCCGAGGGTGGAGGCAGATCAGAGCAGCCCAGAGCAGAGAAGGGTAGGCGAAGAGCTAGAGGGGGCAACTTAGATCAAGCTCTCTAAGTGAAGACTTCTTAGGAAGTTTCACTCTGACACCTTTCGATTGAGGGTCTCAAGGGATTACTAAGTAGGGATGTCATCTAGTACAGAGTAGGGACAGAGATGGTATGGTCCAGTGTCCCTAATATCGACATTGGCTTGGTAGTTTTCTACCTCATGCTTTTAGAGATTGTGCTTTTAGTTATTTTTAGCCGTATGCAGATTCTTCGTAGAGTAGCATTTGTGTTAGTGCCTATGTACTTGTTGTGCCTCGTATTGAGGACTTTGTATCTTCAAATCTTTATGCTGATAATAAAAGCCAGAGAGCCAAGAGATTAAGCCTCGCGTCCTTGATTATGGCAAATTGTGGACAGTAATTTTGATAATTAAGTTTATTCCCTCCACGCTATTGGGCAAGTAAAAAGTTCCATCCGGCCAGAGTGGGTTCTAGTAGGTAATTGCGAGATACTAAAATGGGCCGGAGCAGTCGCATCCCCACATTTCCTTATGGGAGCATGCATTATGGCCGTAAACTGGCCGTAATGCATGCCCCCGTAGGGAAATGGAAGGTCTGGTTCACCTCAAGGTGCCTGCCACCGGGTGCAGGGATCAACAGGGGGGGGCCCTTGGTCATCAACTGTAGGCCGTGCACCCAAGGAGGTCCTGCTGGGACCCCCCCAAACACACTTTCCATGTCTTAAACCGTGCATCGTAATCTCAAGGACGGAAAGGCCTGCCCTTGAGATTGCAGGCCGGCTTCCAACTTACCGACAGGCTCCTCGAGCCCATGGTAGCCATGTGGAATGACCTGCCGATTTACTTCCTGACTGTCAGCATTATAATGCAGTGGTCAGAAAGTAAACCAAGGAGCCCATTACGATCCGGCTTGGAAGGCTCCGACCGATGGTCAGACCCTTCTGAGCCGCATCGTAATTGGCCCCTTAGTGCTTTTTAGCTAGTGCTTTTTAGCGCTCTTTCTACTTAAAATGTTAAAAACGCATATCTCAGGTTTCCTTTTATTGGATTTTTGTTGTTTAGGTGTCAAATGTTTATTACATCTTACTCTATTTTTCTAATTCAGTTTAGGATTTTTATTGTTTGATGTTTTGACTTTATTACTGTTTTGGTACAAACACTTTACATATTACCCTAATTTAAGCCTGTGTGTTATGTGCCATAGCAACCAGAGACTGCCATTCCAAACAATCCACTCACAACATTCTTCAACAGTGATTATCTAAGGTCACACACCTTTTCCATGGTTTGCATGCTCTCTAGGAACCATTGGTGGTTCTTTTCCAAAATGTCCCATGCTCACACAGGCAGGTCCTGCAAAAGAACCAAGTCCCCATGTGAAGGGCTTGGGATGCAGCACCTGTGATGTCACACACTGCATGTATGTGTTCAGACTCTGACTAGAAAGGAAGACTCTGAAAGGCAGGAGTCTAGTTTTATTTTCTACTTGGAGACCAGCTGGATTACACATACCTTCTTATGTTACAATTCCCTTTCCTGATCACGCCGAGATGTGATATTTTCTTTACTTCTGTACCAAGTCAGCCATTTCAAAGTCTAAACATACAATTCCAGGTGATCAGGATCTCAACAACCAGAATGGTAGTTTGAGACTGATAATATGAGAAAACGCTAGCAATGTCACTCTTGCACAACCATAAAAGACTCAGCAGGCTAAGGCACCAACAGCATAGACCTATCTATAATCCGATGCTCAAAATGATCATTGCAGTTTGTTGAATCAACCTCCCATCTTTCTGGATTGAATATAACACGACGCCATACTGTAGGATGGTCCTTGTGCTAGCACTGTGTTATTGCCAAAACCCAACCTGGTCTCTAGGTTACAAGTAAATAAATGCCATGTATAGTCCTGTAGGTACGTTGGGAAGAATAATACATTTTGACCTAAACATAAAAGCCTTTCAGCGTTAATAGAAGAGATATATACTTCATCAGGTAGACTGCTTTGATGGACAGATTTATTACCCCTCTTTCTAACTCTTCTCCACTCTCTCTGTTTCTGTTTTTTTCTCTGTTATTCTCTCTCTCTCTCTCTCTCTCTCTCTCTCTCAGGCCCCTACATCAGTCTGCAGCAAAAGTTGTACCCCAGGAGAGAGGATATCAGCCATTGCTGGTCGCCCTTCCTGCTGCTTCCAGTGTTTACCCTGTTTGGAGGGTACTACTTCCAACCATACAGGTGAGTATAAATACTGTATTAAAAAATATTTGAAAGAAGTGGATGAGTGGGTAAACATTTCTGACACTATATTTTTGCAATTTACGTTATAATTATAAGAGTAAGATGTTTGAGAAAACAATATTTTTGACGGAATATTTTTGTGTTCCGATATTTTTGCACACAGTGATCCTTGCACATGTTACTCAATGTCGATAATATGTCCATCACACATAATAAATACTAATGAACATGGTATACAAAGCATGGGCATGTTTCAGCTGTTCAATACCATTTTATCCTGCTTTCATCATATCAATACATTCACACAATACCAGAGATAGGTTGATATTTACTTGCTGTTACATAATTGTTTCATGCACCAGATCGACATACTAATTGTGATAACAGTAGATTGGGTGGCTCTTATCATTAGAACGGTTCTAGGTTAGAGAATGACCATTCCAAGGTGTTGAACTGGATAAAACATTGAAGCAGGCATTGATACTGAAAAAACTATGCCTGAAATCGTCATGATGACTGCCTATAATAGATGTAATCGTAAATATGGAGGATACCTTCTGTTACTGGTGATCATCTCATAATTACATACTTGCTAATACTGTGCTACTGTAGAGTAGGTCAGAAATACAAGTGCTTAGATGTGAATTAAGAATCACAGTGGAAGAGTTGGAGGGTCCCCACCTCTTTGCATCACTTGGGTTGAGTACTTCTGACATTGTCCAATCCCTGACTTTGCTACAGGAAGGTTGACCAATATGGTGCATTCCAAGCTTTCAATAAGAGATAACTAAACACAAAAAGAGAAGGAAAAGTTAGACTGTTAACAGTAGTTCTCAGTGACAGAAATTCTTGTAAGACAGCTCATGAGGAAGGGAGGATTATTTAAAGCTAGGATTTAAAAACGTTGGACCATTATATAAAAACAAATGAGGGAATAAGCCCTACAAGAAGATATGGTCCTCTATTAATGTGTAGCTAAAATACTGCCAAGGTTTGTCAAGGTGAAGGTTCCTTGCAGACGATCATGGGGGAGGTGGCCATATTGTTCAGATTTAGAATAAACCACAGATGTGTTTAGTTCATCACTAGCAAGCTAAAGAGGTAGACATTATTGTAATTCTTACATATGGCTCAATTCTGATTGGTTTTGCAAATATTCATGTGCACATTACTGTTTAGACTTGACTCAATGATGGAACCTACGTGAACATTGTTGATTTCTTCTTCCTGTTTTGGACCATTTAAAGTAGTCAGTCAAATAATACATATACACAGTTTGCAGACTGGTAGTTACTACCCATTGTGACCTGCAAGAATCCGAATGGTACACCGCTGAGCAACTGATAAATCGTTTGCAATCGGTATTTACCTGGTTTGCAATTTGCACAATTTGCACAAAGATGTAAGAGCTATTTGCATGACAATTAATTGTGAGGCCTGGTTGGTTCTCAAAAGGAGTCCCTTGAACATACCTCTTGCTGTTATCAAAGGTTGAATAGTATCAGAAAATATTTTCAGAAAGCTATGCCTGTAAAAGCTATGAAAAGTCCTTTAGGGGATTGATGAAGAGTGGAGAATATCAAATTATTAATTGATAATTGAGATGATGCTTACAAACTAGCAACATTTTTATAACACATCATGCAACGATGCAGAGTAACATCATACAGATTGTACATGATTTGTATAAACTCCTGTCACTGGTTTGCCCTACCCAACCCTTAAGCCTTTAACAAATGTAATACCTAAAAGGAGAACTTCAGCCCGAACTTATTCCAACCACCTCCACCTCAGCTTACACCCAGATGACATGGAAAATATTAGCTGCTAATATCCGTACTTCCTGTGACAGATTTTTACATTTATGAGTTCTTTGCAGAATCAACAATATTTTCAAAATGGCAGTTAGTGGCCATCACCTAACATAAGTTACCATTAAATGGGTACATGCACATTTTTAGGAAAGGCTGAATAGCGTGATAGAGGCTTCCAGAACTAGGACAGACAAAGACCCTGAGCGGCCATGGCAAGTTACGAGAAATATCTTCCCAGAGCTCCATGACCACCAGGCAGGAGTGATTCTGAACATGGACAGTCAGTTTACAGTGCACTGGACCATCCCTACTCACACATCATGGGACAGCTCAGTTTCCTTCCTTCTATGTGTGAGGTCAGAATAATGGAAGTACTGAAAAAGACTTTGGTCCTCATTTGCAATATTTTGATGCATGACAGCACAGCAAGCCTTCCTGATGCACCGCTCTGCATCAAAAAAAGGGAAGGAATATGCCTCATCTACAAGATACAGTGAATTCCTGTGCTTCCCTCCTGCACTGGTGCACAAACAGCAGTGGTGCGACAGCACAGAACCCCTTAGGTCATTTTTTAAGGGTGCCTGCGCTTAGAGGATGATTATTTTTGTGCAGAAAGGGAACATTTCCTGCATAAAAACAATCATCAGAGTAATTTTCGTCTTTTTATGTGTGCTATAGAAAGAGGAAAAAAGGAGGAGAAATAAAAGTATTTCTCCTCGTTACGCCTCGTTACGCCTCCCCTGGGGAGGTGTAGGGCTCTGATGCTTCCGGAGGTTTACAATATGTTGTAAATCTGGGAATGTGGCAAATTTCATGGATGTAGCGTGGGAACACCTACTGCAACACCCATGGAACGCCCATTTCACACAGTTATGCAGGAAAGGGAAACATATCTACAAGGCCATGAAAAGTCACACAGTGTGACTTTACAAGGCCTTGTAAATATGTGGAAGCCCATTTCGCTGCTGGCGAGTCAATAAACGTGACGCACACTGCAACCCAATGGCTTTCTACATAAGCCTCTCAAAATCTAGGTCTGGACTGAGTTTTGAAAATTGACTAGGAGAAAAAAAGCAGTTTGAAAATGTTGAAGGCATTTGGGAAAATTTCTTAGCTCATGAAATCGTTAGGTTTCGTGTGTGAATTGGCTAAGTGTTATGTCTTTGGTGTGTTTCCATGTAATTCTTTTCAGATGTAACAGTGCTTCAGTTCAGACCCAGCCATATGCAAATCAGTCTTGATCCTGTTCCTTATTGGAACAGTCCAGCCGAACTGCCAAGCCAAGTCTTCCCTGGACCGGTAACAACATCCTGGGACTGGTTTCGGGGTAACGTCCCCGATCAACCAGGCTAGTTAGAATCTAGTGGCAAAGTGAGCAAGGTACCCATGTCTGGGCATACCCTGTCAACTTAGGGCGAACAAAGAATACACAAGGAGATGATGGACGGAGCACTGAAACTCACCCACAGTCACAGATCCGGGTTGAATTCATCATCGTTCTTTAGCTGACTTCGACGCCCCAGTTCAGACCAAGCCATATGCAAATCAGTCTTGACCCTGTTCCTTACGTGAACAGTCCAGCCTGAACTTCCCAAGCCAGGTGTTCACTGGACCGGAAACAAGCACCGTGGGACCAGTTTCGGGGTAACACCCCTCATCGGCCAGGCTAGCTTGAATCCAGTAGCAAAGTGAGCAAGGGACATACGTCTGGGCATACCCTGCCAAATTAGGGTAAACAAAGCAAACACAAGGAGATGAGGGACAGAGCTGAAACATTTCAGACACTTACCCCCAGTCACAGATCTGGGTTTAATTCATCATCGTTCTTTAGCTCACTTCGCCACCCCAGTTAAGACGCAGCCATATGCAAATCAGTCTTGACCTTGTTCCTTATGGGAACAGTCCAGCCTGAACTGCCAAGCTAGGTCTTCCCTGGACTGGAAACAAGCATCCTAGGACCAGTTTTGGGGTAACACCTCTCAACAGCCAGGCTAGCTTGAATCCAGTGGCAAAGTTATCAAGGGACCCACGTCTGGGTATACCCATCACTAGGGTTGGGCGGAATTTGCGTAATTGCGTTACGCAAATCTCCGCGAAACGGTGAAAAATCTCCGCGAACACGCAGAAATTCCGCAAACACGCGGAATTGCTTGTTCGCGATGCTTTTTTCCTGTTCACAATTGCTGTTTGCGTGCTCGGGGAGAAATATCTCGCGAACACGCATTTTGAGAACGCGAACAAGCAAAAATTTCGCGAAATCGCGGAAAGCAGACTTTTGAGCTATTTCGCTTTCTCCGCGGAACGCATTTTGAGAACGCGAACAAGCAAAAATTTCGCGAAATCGCGGAAAGCAGACTTTTGAGCAATTTCGCTTTCTCCACGGAACGCGAAATTACGCAAATTACGCAAATTCCGCGAGCGGAACGGAATTTACCGCCCAGGCCTACCCATCACACTTAGGGTGAATAGTGCTGCAGCAACAAATGATGGACAGAAAGCTGAATGAATCAAACATTCACCTTCAGTCAAGGCATATGGGTACAATCCATCATTCCTTTGTTTACTATGCCACACTAGTGTGGAACCAGCCATATGCAAATCAGTCCTGGCCCTGTTCCACCTGGGATTAGTCCAGCCCGAACTGCCAAGCCGGGTCCTCCCTAGACCGGAAACAAGCATCCTGGGACCGGTTTAGGGGTAACACCCCTCATCAGTGAGGCTAGCTTGAATCAAGTGGCACAGCTAGCAAGAGACACACGTCTAGTCATACTCATCCCACTTAGGGTGAATAGTGCTGCAGCAACAAAAGATGGACGGAATGCTGAATGAATCAAACATTCACCGCCAGTCAAGATGCTGGGTTTAAACTGGAATGGCATTGGGAGCAAAAAAACTATCGATTTAGGTCCAGATCTCTGCAATGGGGTGAATGTTTGACATTGTAGCATTCTGTCCATCAATTATTCTTTTTGCAACTTTCTAAAGGTTTAATGATCTTACCATTAAAGAGGATTTAAATGTATAATTATTTTGACCATAAACAGCATTCCTCTATCTGCTTGCACTCCAAAGTTATCTGTTTTGACATGTAGTAAGTTAACAAAGTGTTAGTCAAATGGAGAGATAGGCCTTAGAGCAGTAGAAAATGGCTTTAAGAGTTTTTCACTGTTAGGAGATGGGAAACCTAGGCACTCGTGTCCTACTTTTTAAGTGAAATGCACCCTGCCTTTTGAGCCTTTGGAGACTATATTAAGGATAACTTATAAGTATTAAAACACCCTATTTTACTGACATATAGAAAGTGGGCCATTTATCTAATGATTGAATGATCGACTGTGAGATCAGCAGTCATGAATTATATATTCTTGAATTCTATGCATTGTGTGTGCTTGAAGAAACCAGATTCTCTCCATTCTTTTATTCCCTTTTCTGCTCAAAAATTGGCACCGGTCCTAAGTGGATACAATGCTGCTTTAAACAGAATGATGGTTGGGAGCACACTGCCTCACAGTCCCAGCACAGTTTGCCCCTCTGCATCCTGGTAAATGCAGTACACAGTTCAAATTTACTTCAAAATTAGCTAGAGTTTTTCACCAAAGTTGGTGCAGACATTGCTGTATATCTCTAGACACGTGTTTCTGGGTTGAGCCCGTCATCAGTAGAGAGCAGAAGTATTAGAGAGCAAAGAAAAATCATCTGGGGTTGTTGAAAATGCTGCCAAGTTCCTCTCAGGTCACAGTACCACTCACAGGCACACAGGTGCATCTCCAAAGCTCGTCAGCTTGCTGGCTAAAGGGAGCCTTTTAAACAGAATGGGGGTTGGGAGCACACTGCCTCACAGTCCCAGCATAGTTCTTTGGTGAAAAACTCCAGCTAATTTTGAAGTAAGTTTGAACTGTGTACTGCATTTACCAGGATACGAAGGCGCGAACTGTGCTGGGACTTGAAATTGAAACACCTTAATATGTATGGTATACATTGACTCAGGAGCCCCAGGTGAAGAAAAGCAATCAGGCCTTTGTTCAACTGATATGTCTTTTAAAGAAATGTAAGGAAAATCATTATCTCTATTTGCAATTATAGGTCCTGGCTAGGCATGCAAGAAGAAAGAAATCTATCATGCCATTGCATATCCATTTGAGAGTGAGAAAACATTGTCTGTTTGATTTGTTTTATTTTTTGGGCATGCTTACAAAATGCCAATTGTTTTGCAAGCATTCATATAGCATAGTCAACTGTGAGAAAAAATACTCTTTGAAAACATAAATATGTTTTTCTCACTTCCAGACCTAGGTTATCCATATCGAAATAATGTCAAATTATTTACCTTTATTTATTTTTATCTTTCAAATTAATACCACCCTAATTCCATGATTTTACTGCCTTTGCAAAGGGAAAGAGTTAACTATTTTTTTTTAGGACTGAATCAATCCAATTTAATTTAGATCATAATTAAAATATTGAGTGTGTACAATCTAAGACACAGTAGGTATAAATATTTGAAATATATTATTGAAAAATTGTAGAATGTTAGGCTCATATGATACGATAACAGCATGATGCTCTGTATGTCCTAGATCTTATGATTTTACAGAAAGATTGTGGGACACAATTGAAATTCAGTGACATAAACAGAATTAGAGATTATTGTGTAATGGTGTTTCCTTGTAAAAACATTTTAGCTTTAATTGAAGAAACTATTCATCTGTCTTAACCCTGGGAAATATATAATTAAATTGCTCTACAAATAGCCATACATTTGCTTGCATACCATCTTTATCAGCAGAAAACATTCTCTCCTGAACTACTTAAAAACCATCAGTGGCATTAAGCTCATCTTTTTGTAGAGATTAAACTATTTTATATCTTCTTCAGATTCCTTAAATTGTTTAAAGTGCCCAGATGACAAGTGGTCGAACTGGAAAAGAGATGATTGCATCCCAAAGGAGACTGAATTCCTGTCATTTGAGGAGCCCCTGGGATTTGTCTTAGTTTCAATCTCTATCTTCCTTTTTCTCAATACCACCTGGGTCCTGTGGCTCTTTAGATGGTATCGTCACACAGCAGTGGTTAGAGCCAACAACATCAATCTTAGTTATATTTTACTTGTTGGCCTTATGCTGTGCTTTCTCTGTTCCTTACTGTTTATTGGACAGCCCAGGACAATGACATGCATGCTCCGGCAGGTGATCTTTGGCATTTCATTCTCTCTGTGTGTTTCCTGTCTATTGGCCAAAACAACCACAGTGGTCATCGCTTTCAAGGCCACAAAACCCAATAGCAACTTAAAGAAATGGATAGGATCCAGGACTTCCACCTCCATTGTCCTTGTCTCTTCTTTGACCCAGTCTGCTATTGGAGCCCTCTGGCAGTGGACGTCACCTTCTTTCCCTGAACTTAACACTAAGGCTATCCATGGGAAGATGACAGCAGAATGTAATGAGGGGTCCATTTTAATGTTCTACTGCATGTTGACATTTATGGGACTGTTAGCTTGTATATGTTTTGTAGTTGCTTTCTTAGCACGGAATTTGCCTGACACCTTCAATGAAGCCAAGTTCATCACCTTTAGTATGCTGATGTTTGTCATTGTATGGCTATCTTTTATCCCAGCATATCTCAGCACAAAAGGAAAGTACCTAGTAGCTGTTGAAATCTTTGCAATTCTATCCTCTGGTGCTGGTCTTTTATACAGCATTTTTTATCCCAAAATCTATATCATCTTCCTGAGACCGGAAATAAACGCTAGGCAGTATTTGCTGTCAAAATCAACACTTTCTGGTAAAAATAAATAGAATGCATATCATATTTGTTGTCTGAGCATTAAATCTAGGTTTCACACAATTCATTTAACTTTTACAGCCTAAAATAAGTAATTGAACAATAAAATAATTACCGCCTATGTCTCATTCAATTTTGTATACATAAGTACAGAATCAATTAATTTCTGACACTTTATTCCAGTTTTTAATCTTGCTATCCAAGAATTAAAAAATGTCTTTCAAAACCTTCTAAATCTAATCAAAGATGGTTTAGGACAAAATAACAGGCGGTAAGTTGCATCAAAGTTAGGTCATAGGATATGATATTGGTGGGATAAAAGTTAATGAAAGAGATATTTAAGAAAGAAAATGTCTGCTACTAATATGATTTTGAATGCTCTGACTTTACAAAAGCTGGCAACCCTTTAATAAGATATATATGAAAAATCCATAAATGTAAACTTACCTCAAGCCTCTGTTGAAAGTAAGTGAGCAACAATTCAGGCCGCTAATACCAGGCTAGTGAGTCAAGATAATTCAGCAATTTGTTGTGTTTTCCCTGTTACTTAAATGTTATTTTTTTCACAAAGCTAGATAAAAGATGCTGAGGCATATAGTGCTGTGGGGGAAAAATGAACCAGCCACAACGGCCCTGATTTTGATGTTGGTCGGAAAGCCATATTCATAATATGGCGGTCTGAATTAAAACCAAAGATGTTGGTCGGAAAGCCTCTGACCACAGGTTGAAGGCTTCCGACCGACATCAAAATCAGGGCCTTTGATTTTGATATCGGCGTAAAAACCTTCGACCTGTGGTCGGAGGCTTTCCGACAGACATTTTCAGTTTTATTTCTGACCACCGTATTATGAATATGCGGTCAGAATTGAAACCGGCCAGTCATTACAGCTGGCTTCCAATGGGGTCAAAAAGCTTGTCGGCCAGTGAGAGAGCGGCACGTAATCCCTTAAAGACGGCGTTTCTGCAATTGGGACCATGATGTCGGTTTCCCTGTTCCCACAGGCTTTTCATGTCAGGCTTTCCGCTATCAAAAGCCTGTCGTAAAGTGACTTTGGGAGCCCCCAGCAGGGCCCCTTGCAACAGCGGCCTCCGGTTGGGGGACTGGGGGGGGGGGCACATATTGTGCTCCGCTGTCAATCCCTGCAACAAGTGATGCAGAGGTTAACAGAAATTCCCATTTGTCGATGGGAGCTTGTGCTGCGAACGGTTTCCGAATGCAGCACAAGCTCCCATGGAGAAATGGGAGTATGCGACCTCACCATGTGCAGTTGCATCCTAATACTGGGGTCGGGACCGCCGCCCAGAGGGCTGTCGGTCCCGATTCCGCAACTGTGCATCCGCCCCACATCGTAATGAGGCCCAAAGTGTCTCAAGATGTTTCAAAATTGTTTTATGCATTTCCGATGAGTCAGCTGGAAAATGAAATTTGAATTTTTGTTCTTCATCTTCTTCATACTCACATAGCTGCAACCTGGCCTGTGGGGTCCTATTGTTTATTTTCCTGTGTTACATTTTCATACTGATCATTACACTCACATTTCCATACTGATCATTAGCTTATGGTAATTGGACCTCATTGAAAGACTTACACAGCAGGCATCCACTCTGACAGCGTGATAAAAGAAACACATCTGCCATGTAATGGCATCAATTGTTTTTCTTCCAAGAAGACTTCCAAAATCATGATCTTTTTCAACTAAACATTTCTGTAGCAGCAGTTCTAACATGTTCATGCATGGTGTAATATGCGTCAAAGTAGAGCTAACAGCCATGACTAAGGGAACTAAAAGTGTGTCATGGAGCCAGAGATAGTGGTGATCCGTGAGGAACAATTCAGCTGTGTAGGAGGATGAGGAGAAGGATCTAAATCTGAATTTCATTGTCAATTATTACAAAGGGGAAGACAGAATGACTGCCAGAATGTCTAGTTGATTAAAATATTGGGCTATTGGGGGCGTAATTTCTTAGATAATTGGTACAATAGTCATAGCAGCCATTGTAGTGTCAGGGATGGTGTTGTACTCATGAATAGACAAGGAAATGTGTCATTAGTGTTAAGAATCAAAAGAACAATTAAACATACAGTAAACTATAAAGAGTGAGTCATAAAGGTGTTTGAGGTGCAAAATCAGTACATTTATAAAAAATCATGAATGTTTATTAAAATTTTAATGCAAATACAGAAGGTCAAAATATGGTCAAATTCAGTAAATCAGTCGTATAGACATAGGGATCATGAAGGCTCTTTAGCATCTACATAGATGCATTAATTAGCAACATCCAAAATATAATTTAAGTTATAAATCTAGAACAAATTAACAGAGAATTGGGCAGAGTCTCTAGTAGAGCTGGGTCACCTCCAATTTGAGGTTTTATAGTCATTTTCACGACAAAAAGTAAAAGAAATCACATTGTCAGCATGGGGTGAAAAATGTATCATTATAGTAACAAATCACAGTTCAGCATTATAAAAATTATTTTAATACCATCATCCTAGCACTATACCACAATATGAATAATAATTGCCTCTTTCTGATCTAATTGCATCAGTGTTGTTATAACAAACTAGTTACATGAACAATGAAAAGACTCATGGGTGAATGAATGTAATACAGTGTGTAACCAGGAAGAGCCTTGAAATAATCTAAACCCTGGGTCTCTAACTAGTAGCTCGAGAGCTACTGGTAGATTGCCAGTACCTTCAAAGTAGCTCTCAGAGGTGAAGTGAAGCCCAGTATTAAATTCAGAGAATATGTGCCTATTAAAGGAGGCAGCACTGACGATCTCAAGATCCTTAGAGTGACAGCCAGCCAAACCTATGGCAGTAACTCATACTAAACAGTCAAACACACAATGCATCGGTCTATAGCACCTGCCACTTGACAGTCTGTATCCAATCTAAATATAACAAGGCCACTAGGAGATTGACCATGTTGTATCCCTGCTTTATCGGTCACAACATGTGTGTGAACAGTGGACCATAAAAGAAGCACAACAGCAACAGCCTGAGCAGTAATGAGCGCTGTCCCTCCAAAGTGTGGGTCTGCAGGAATCAGAGTGAAAATGTGTCAGTTGGGTGTATGATCAGCTCATGACCTGAGGAGAAGAGGGCATGATCCAGACCAGTGAAAACTAAGAGACTCATCAGCATTTATGTGCATCCATAATAAACACTATTGCTTCTTGAAAGCTACGCATGGTGTCAAGGACCACCAAATGTGTATGCCTGCCTCCTGGCATACCCTTATTTATGGTTTCCATCCTTGGATCAACTCTGGCCCTAGTTTAATGGTGGGCATTACTGGCATAACACAGGCATCCGTGGGGCTAGGGTGAGCATCCATGGCACAAGACTGTAATACCTGGGTATTCAAAGTAGTCTGTCCCTAAAAGGCATTTGTATATGGGAGTACATGATGAAAATGACAAGCTGATGTTTTGGGACTGTGCATTTCCTAAAATCTGAAAAATGATATTTTAAAAGCAGTTTTTGTTTTCAAAAATGGATTTTCTTTTAAACAATTGAGTTTGTTTGCCCACAGTGGAAAGTGGAGTTTGATAGAAAAATGTGCATTTCCAGAAACTGATGAATGATAATTCAGCTGAGCTAGGGAGACCTACTGCTCTACTTATATAGTTTGTGCTGTAGGGCATGTCAAGAAGTTAATGTTACTTCATAAGTCAGGTGGAGGCATTTTTTATTGATGAACGTTTTCACGGCATTTCTTCTGGTAACCACACCTGGAATACTTGGGTGGTAACTACTGATAATCCTGCTTAGGGTGGTCATATTGTAGTCACTATTTTACAGTTATAACATTTGCTAGTAGTTCAGGAAGACTTTCCTTGAGCTAAAGCAGCTCTCACTATGGAAAATGTTAGAGACCCCTGATCTAAACGCTTCCTCCATAGTTTTTCAAGATCAACTTGTGATTCCAAAATAAACAGTGCACATTTGTGGTGTCAATATATAAACACACAAGAAATATTATCAAACCAGCAGCCATTTTATTTCAAAATAGAGTCAAGGCCTAGTTGAGCCCTAGTTTAGCATAGGTCAGTAAAACAGGTTCTATATATCTTATTGTTATGGTTCAACTGTAAATTACTCATATTAATAAGCACCTACGGTTCTAAAAAGAAAATACCTCCCACAAAATATTTATTACTCAGTCAATTTTAAACTGAATGATGCTACTTTAAGCCTAGGATGATAACTATGAAGAGCAAATCCCAAATTCACAATATAAATCTGAATTCATTAACAGTGACACATTTGGACACACAGTCCCTGTCCACAGGGTAGCTCCAAGGTACTCAACTTTGCAATCCTGATCAAACAAGAGTGACGTGAGCTTCCAAACTTATCTGAACCCAGTGACAACCTTACACTAACAATATGTAGATTGGAAGTAGAACTGGGGAAAGGTCAATGGGACAAGAAAAACAGAGAGATGCTGAATATATTCACACTACCTGGTAGCACAGCTGGGTTTGGTCTGCTCTAAAGGAGAGCGGCTATCCTAAGACAAGCAAAGACGTTTAGCATAACTCAGATTTTGAGTTTGGCATCTAACACCTGATACTGTACTTGATTTACCAAATGACTCTCTCTGCATTTCTGATGCTGTGTTCAGGAATGAAGCTTGATATCTTCCCCTACCCGAACTGTAATGAAATCTGATGTGATAATTTGAAACAACACTTTGAATTCTTACATATGGTTTGCTAACAAAATCTACCTTCAATATTGTATTATACACTTCCGTTGCTTGTAATGCATTCAATGTAATTGGTTAATAAGTGTAATATGAAAAATAATTAATTAATAACGAGTAGTTTGTATAGACACTCAGCGATCATATAGTCTTACAAATACCTTAGCACTATACCGGTACTAACAAGAACATCTGTATAAACATGTTTCTCTGACTTCTCTCATAGAAACAAAGCAATGAAGGCTGAGTTCTTAATTCTAATAGATGACTCCTTCTGGAAATAAAAAAAAGTGCAAAATAGAGTTTATAATCCTTATTGAAGACTCTTTGTATATAAAAGGGCATAAGAGTCTAAGGGGCATATCAGCAACAACCAGCGATAACCGGCTAGGATAATTATCGCCGGCTAACATGGATTTTTATCGCTGAGATAGCGTGCCATTAGTAACGTTTATCTCAAAAGTGATAAAAATCCTAGCGCTAACTGCCAAACGTGAGATTATCGCTGGAAACCCAGCGATAATCTCACGAAGTTTGGCGTTAGCTTGTTGATAGGGCCTCACATACTTAACCATGATATCCACCTTCCATAGGATATCATGGCTAAGTCAGTCCTGAAGCAGGCGTAAGGAAAGTAGCGATAACAGGGGTTATCGCTACTTTTCTTGCCGCTATGCTTCATAACGTGGGGCTTGATGATAGGAGAAATGTCACTTAGCGACATTTCTCCAGTCATGTCAGGTCAGGAACGCCCACTTTGCATCTTATTAGAGATGCAAAGCTGGGCGTTAAGAATCTGGGCGCTAATGCAAGGTTTCACGTGACAGCGTGACATTGCTAATTAGGCGATAAAATTATCGCCACTTTTCACCCGAAAACGGACGCAAAAGCGGCGATAATTTTATATCGCCTCGTTGCTGATATGCTCCTAAGTTTCTAACCAGTGATCCCAATTGCAATAACTATGTATAACGGTGGCATAGCAAGAAAGCTATGGACTATGATAATGAAATTGTTGTTGTATCAGCCAAGAAAGCCTTAGAGTCAATTAAAATAAAGTATAAAATAGTCAATTACAACACTTACTACATAGATGCAAAAATAGAGTAGCCATAAAGTACTCCAAGATCTAAAATATGTAATACAATCATCTTATGTTTTATTCATGTAATGCTAATAAAATAGTATATTTATATCTTAAGAGCACAGAAACAATTTAAAGCGTTAAAAATACAACACTAGTTGCAGTTTGCAGACTTAGGCGGGACAAAGACATAAAATACTTCTAAGCAGAGCATATATCTCCAAAATTACAGGTTCAGTCAATTTGCCTTTACCATGGTCAATTTTGAATTATGCTAGTACATAATAGCATAGGTGGCCAAAGTACCGGGATCAATGAGTAGTGCATTTATAACTTAACTCAAATTACCATGCACCATCCCATGCACCACTTGGTATAATGCACTAACAGTCGTAAAGTGGCAAGTATAATAAACAATAGAACTGTTTTAGAGTGCAGTGCATTTTTTTTGTCCTCATTCGTGCAAAGATGAGATATAGGTAGACAAATATCCCTCTTATTGGAAACTGGGATTTTTTCCTTTGTCACCTCGCCCGAAAGAAGGGAATTCCTTCATAACCAGCGGTGCGAGTTTGTCCTATGATCCCCAAGCTCACTGGGCAGGTCACCTGTGGTTCTACCATGGTGAAAAGCTCAGATTTGTTTTCTTGCATTTTGTGTAATCATTGAACATCCCTTCCTACCCTGCCGGTACTCTCAGTCTTGGATTTTATTACTATCCCACAGGTCCTCAAACTTTGTTCTGTTACTTTTCCCTCTAGATTGATCTAGCTTTTTAACCGTATCTATTGAGGACAGCCATTCCTTAAGTGTTAGGGGGTTTTCAAGTATCCTTTTCATACAGATCTCCCATCTGGCAAGTAGGATTAATACAAACGATAGATGTTTTTGCTTGTTATTTAAGAAGGGTGGGGGCCCACTTTCTCTTAAGGTACCAAGGATAATTATATTCATGCTTACCTCAATGTTTTGTCTCTGGGCTTTACTTATAATCTTCCCCACATTGGACCAAAACGTCTGATGTTGGGGGCACTGTTGAAACATGTGGATGTCATCAGCCCTAATTTCACCACATTTTGGACAACTTTTCCCCACTTGTTTGTTTGTTTTTTGGGATCCAGTATACCCTATGTAATGTAAAAAGATGTTTTTTCTGAGAGGTGCAGATTACACACCATAATGTAGAAAAAGATACTTGCCATAAATGTTGCAGATTCTGTGCTGGCAGGTATTTCTTCCAAAGCTCTAGGGGTATTGTGAGATCTTTTTCACCCGCTAGAGTGCAGTGCATGCATTAAAGATAGAACTGCAGCAGCTTCAGTTTTTCATCTAATCAACTAATCAACTGTAGAGTTTTGATTTTCTAGTTATCTCAATAGACATCAGTGTGCACTGGCATATGTGGTCTTTACAATAATATGGCACAAAGAAACCAAGAAACCAGGGGGTATAATATCGAGAAACGGCGTTAAAATTATTGCTGCTTTAGCGGCAGAAAACTGCCGCTAAAGCGGCGATAATGGTCTTGATAATATGCCCTTGAGAATTCCCATAGAAGTCCATGTTCTGGTGTCAACATGGGCTTCTATTGGAATTCTCTGCTGCATAATATGAAGCCCATTATCACCGCTTCAGCTGCAGTTTTCTGCCGCTAAAGCGGCTATAATTTTAACGCCGTGCTTGATAATATGCCCCCCAGTTCGGTAAATTATACTGTTTTAACTTCACTTTGGTTGCTAACCGTCAGCCAGAAGCATACTTCAGAAACCAGGCACTCATGAGATTGGGGAGCCATTAAGATAATATGCATACATAAGCTATCACAACAAAACATACTGATGTTATCATCAACTGGACAGTTATCTCTGTGATAACTTAGCTGATTAGTGGTTCCCCATTCAACATTCCAACCTAATCTGAAAAAGAACTTCTATTCTTCTCGCCTATCTCCTCCTTCAAGTCCTCCCATAAAAAGTGTTGTCGACTAGTTTTCAGTAGATGCTTGTAGGCCCACCTGTGGGTCTGGAAATACATTTTACATTGTCGTTAGGAGTGGAGATGGATAAGAGCTTACGAAACAATAAATAGCATTCTTCATTCTACCAAGCAAACATGGGCTTATTGACTTGCCCTCAGTTATTATGTTTACCGGGCATGTTCACATTAATTTGATCACTGATAGCAGTGCCTGAAATGTATCTAATATAATTTCACATGATACGCCCTGCTTAGAGGGAAAAAATAAACTCTCCCGCCCTATCTAGGAGGGGTTCTAACTGTTGTAGCTCAGCTAGATATTGATCAGGCTTCCAGCAGATGGTTCTCCTCTTATTAGATGGTTCAATTGAAACGTGATAAACATTCCGTGCATATGTCTGGGTCCAGTTGCTGCGGCGGCTGAGAGCAAAACTCACTGTGAGAGGATCATGTTCACTTTTGGCCCGTCTCACTACAAGCATATCACTTACCTTGATCCCATTCTCGAGGTTAATTAAGACATAGGGGCATATTCACAAGAAACTATCGCCGAGTCAATGGCACTTTATCGCAGCCAAAGTTGCGATAAATCTACCACCCCATTCACAAGCCGGTGTTAACAGCCCACAGCACCAGTATACCCGCGATAGCAGCCGCAAAAAACATTGCCACAGAGGCCCCCCGTAACTATCGCTAATGAGATGCAGAGTGGGCGTTCCCGTGCCAAAAGCAGCGATAACATCACACCTCAACATTCACAACGACCAGACAGAACTGTGATGAAAACACAAAACAGGCGATACGGCGCGTTAGCACCATGAAATCTACACCTGCTCTGACCTGGTGTAAAGTCGGACGGCAGCCTGCACCACAAAAGGGAGCACAGCCCAGGGCCACATCAGAAGGGCAACAGATGCCATGGAGCCACCCATCATGCGGCCCGGACACCCAAGAGGGCCACAACACCCACCAACACCACCCCTAGGACCACCCCTCCCTGGCACCCCCTGACCAAAGACATGCCACATTAGCTACACCTGAACATGCACAAAATAATCTGCCTGACGTTGCACAATCACAACTGGTGACATGCATGTGTCGACACAGAAATGAGCAGCACACATTCACTTTCAAAGCAACAAATTAAATTTTATTAAAATGAACACTGAAATGAAATGAAGACACATGGCCACTCCCCTCGGGACAATCCGTAGGTCCCAGCCTGCAAGACAAAAATCATGATGAGAAGGTGTGTCCTTCGCACATCAAAGGACAGAGAGAGAGTGAAGGGGAGAGGGAGGATGAGAGGGGGAGAGAGAGAGAGAGAGAGAGAGAAAGAGAAGAAGAGTGGGGGTGAGAGAGACAAAGAGAGGGGGAGAGAGAGAGAGAGAGAAGAAGAGAGGGAGAGAGAGAGAGAGAGAGAGAGAGTGCTTCCCCTGCGCACCCAGGCCACACTGCTCACCTGCTGCCACCGGTGTGTCTCCAACCACATGTCCGTATGTATCGCAGTTCACCAGGTCACACATCTGAGTCAGAGCTGTCAGCTGAAACAGAGTTCAGATACATGACTGGCACAGAACACTCACCTGCACAAGACAGCATCTCCTGTCCGTCCATGCACACCCAGACAGAGGCACCCCAACCCCTACCGCTGCCCATCGGAGCATGCCCGCCCATGAACACCCAGGCCTCACTGCTCACCTTCTGCCACTGGCGCATAGACAAGGGGACCCACCACGTGCCGCTGCAAGCCACAAGCCCAGGGCCCGCGGTCATGGCACCCTTAACACCATGAAGCCACGCTCCGCAGGCCAACAGGTCTCACGTTTGGTGCTGGGTCTTGATTACCCCATGGCAGAGCCACTGGCACCATCGCAGGCTGCACATTAGGTCTGGGCGTTAAATTCCGTTTCGCTCACGGAATTTGGATAATTTTGCGTTCCGCGGATAACACGGAATTGCCCAAATTTCTGCGTTATGCAGCTTCGCGGAATTTTTTGCTTGTTCGCGTTCTCAAAATGCATGTTCTCGAGATATTTCCCCCAAGCACAGAAACAGCGATCGCGAACAGAAGAAAAGCATCGTGAACAAGCAATTCCGCGTGTTCACGGAATTTCTGCGTGTTCGCGGAGATTTTTTACCGTTTCGCAGAGCTTTACGTAGTGCAACTACGCAGATTCCGCCCACCCCTACTGCACACCCACTCAGCCCAATGGGTGCCACTAACTCTGGGATTCCGAAAGTGATGCCACGTGGCAGTAGGCCCACGCAGCCCGCTGGCTCTGGCCTACGCTGCGGTCCAGCAGGGCACACTAAACCTGAGCTGTCCGGACAATGCCGAGCACACTACACAATTAGGGCCCGTGGAGGGCCAGCCAGAGTCCATCCGGGGATGACATGTACTGCAGAAGAGGAAGGGTACAGTCCGCAGTCTGTTCGCCGTGTCATTGGTCTTCGAACAGGATGTGGCAGTCATGTCCAAGGTGAGTGCATCGGAGTGTATCGGGGGTCTGTGGGAGGTCATGAGGCCATGTGTGGCACCAAGCAGAAACAGGTGGTGGAAATGAATGCAAGTGCCTCCTGATCACGAACCCATCCACGTCCTCATCCCCGGATGTGTGCCCTGCCCCCCTTGTGAGTGTTGCAGTACCGGCTGCGGCACTGTGTGCCACTGACACATCAGGGGCCTGAGTGGATACGTCTGATGCACTGTGAGGCACTGACACACCAGGGTGCGGGGATGTGGATGGTGTGGGGGCAGCAGCATTCATGAGCACCACGCCTTGTAGCGGCAATGCCATGATGGAGGTCTGCAGGGCATGATAGATCCCAGCTACATTTTGATGATGTGCATCGGTGGCTGCCATCCATTCTGCCTCCATCCACACCATGTCCTCCATGAGCCTCCGCATGTGTGCCAACTCACAGCTGGTATCGCTGGAGCCACTCTGAGTGAACAGCTATTCTACTCTCCATGTCTTGACTCCAGTCAGGGCTCGTTGGAGACTATGGGGCAGACATAGACACCTAAGGATGGCGTCCTGTTTGGCAGCCATTAGTTCGAACCCCACCCGCACCTGCTCAGCAGTCTCTCTCTGGCCCTCCTGCACATGGCGTTGGAAGGCCATTTGTTGTTCCTGGGGGCCTTGAGAGGGTGCCGGAGCTGTGGGTGCCTCCTGCTGGGTGGTTTGGGTGGTGGGTGGGGTCTCCTCGATGTTGCTGGGCTGCCCTGATCCTGGAGGTGAGTCGCGCATGAGGCCAATGATGTCTAGGAGGGCTTGTGTGTCGATGGTGGTGTTGTCCTCCTCGTCATCAGTGAAGAGTGGCTGGGCCTGCTCTGCAGGAGGTGTTGACGATGCCCCTGCGATGTGAAGGGGAGATGGTGTATTACAATGTGTCCACATGTATGTAGCCGCATGGTACAGGTTGACATTCTGACAGCATGGCATTGTACATTTTGACAGTCTGTGGGTCTGTGCGAGGAGCCAGGGTCATTGTAGGTGTGTACGGTGCCATGCTTGATTGTGCATGTGTGCCCTCACCCCTATTTCCACCCGTCCCCCCAGTACCTGGTGGTCACTCACCCTGTTGCGGTTGTGTTGTGTCCTGTCGAGCAGTGTCCGGTCCCCCGACTCTGGCCACAGTATCCACACTGATGACTGTCGACACCAGCTCCTCCATGTCATCCAGCGCGAGCTGTGGCACTGGGCCCCTACCTCCAGTCTGTATTGCTGCCTTCTGGTTGTCTGCGAGTTTCTCCTTAGTCTTCTGCTTGATGTCATTTCATCGCCTCTTGACCTCGTCCATTGTCCGCTTGTGCTCTCCGACGGCATTCACCTTGTCGACGATGTCCCGCCATATTCCAGTTTTGGTGCCCAATGACACTTTGGAGGTGACGAAAAGTAGTTGATGGTGCTCCATCACCTCCTTGACTATGATCCTGTTCGCCTGCGGACTGAACTTCATCTTCTTCGTCTTCTTGTCTTTGCCTTTCCCTGTCCACGATGTCCCGGGATGGTCGTCCAGGGCGCTTGTGGGGTTGTGCTCGGCTGCCTCCATGGTGCTTGGGTGTAGGTCAGTTTGGGTGTGGGTGTTTCTCTACTTTTATGGTGATTTTTTCAGCCTGCCAGGTGTGTGTTGCAGGCCTGGCGCTGCTTAGTGCTGATTTCCTCATCGCACTTTGTCTCATCACATGTTTTTTGGTGTTGTGGTTTGTGGTTTTATCTCCTCTGTGGTGGTTGTATCGCGGACATTGTCCGCGGTGTCGGCGGACTATCGCATGGAACCGCCTTGTTGTGAATTCCACGTTGACACGGGGTTATTTTCCCGCGATGGGCTGCGATATTGGAAGTTGCGTTACGCTACTCTTGCGGTAGTATTCACACGTTTTTGTGAATATACCCCATAGTCTACAAGTGAGCTCCTTCGACCAGCTCTGTATGTATTTTTCACTGGACTGGTGGAGGTGGTACGGCCATTTTGAGTTCTCAGCCCCAGTGACAATAACAGTTTTACAAATCTTTCCCCCTTTCTACGTGTCTTGACCCAAACAATATCGGGCAGCGGTATGTCGAAAAAACAGCTATTATCCATCAAAATTGCATTGTTTGGCATTTTGTCCATTGGCGGACATTCAATACCCCTCAAATCAAGAAAAAATGTTTGCCCCTCATTTGATCCCAGAGTTAGCTTTTAAATGACTCCAGATATATCATCATATTGCACTATTTCAGCTGCACATCTCCCCCCCCATCCTGATGGAATATACATCTTTATTATATCCAATGAAATAACTTCCTCATTTGGTTTCAAAAGCCTAACATGCAATATATTAGAGTCCACTACTGTGTTAGAACATTGATCTACCTCACATTTTTAAATTACATGCAACATAAATTGCCAGGCCCCCATTCGGTCTACCCTTTCTTTGATGAATGGCTGGAGTACAATACTCATGATAGCCCTCAAGTCCATTTTCCATCAGTGACAATGATCAGCCTTGTAACAGATGACTCCAAGTTGTATAATTCATTTTCTCACCTCCAGAACTTTACCTGAGGATATACCTCCCATTTCCTGGGATAGCTATCCCCAATCTTGGTAGATGCTTGTTGCTAGCTCCTCAGTCACCTGACTCAAGTTTGGGCAGCATATCAATCATGGATCACGATGGTTCATGGTCATATTCACAGTTTCAAATCCTTCAGCTGCAAGCTGTTTATCTTTGGCTGTAGTTCCCATGTGCTTAGTTTTATCTCTCCCACATTGCCATTGTGTCACTTCTGTTTTACGAATAGAACTATTGGATGGCTTTGCTGTTTCTTTTATGTTGTTGATACTATTAAGTGGGAGAACGTCCATACCCATTATATGGAAATCATTCAGATGTGGGGATACTAATGTACCAACAATTGATGTAACTACTCGCAATGCTGGAACCATAGAAACAAGATTTAGTATTCAACACCTGTTTAGTACATTGTAAGAATTCAGATCAGGAAAGACTTTGATTAATTCGTAGTGACTTTTGGCTTCTGTTGCTTTTTGCCTACAAATCCTGGTGGGGGTATGCATTGTAGTCTGTTATTTCCAATCCCACTGTTCGTTATTTCCAAATGCACATGTTCTTGTGATTTAGAGTGTGCTGCTAGATTTGGATGATTGGTTATGCTTGAGTGTGGATCTATTCTTCTAGGTAGACCAGTTATACGTTCATCTACACATGGTGCTGCTTGTGGATTTAAAGTTATTGCAATAAGTTCAAACTAGATGCCATTGATGTCATCATTATATTGTTTTATTCTACTCTAGGCCAATGATCCAGGAGATCAATGTTTGCATTTTAGATGGAGGAGGGGGAAGGGGTCCTGTTCAGTGCCTCGAGGCATGAATCTATCAAATATGCAGGAGCCCCTTGTTGTCGGGCAAGGCTTCTACTGGTAGGAGGATGCGCCCAGGGTCCTCTGCGTGCCTCCTGGCTCTCTCCACCTATTCTTGCTTGGACACTTGGGCACAGTCTCAGCAGGGGGCGCAGCAGTCCAACCTTGACAGGACTACAGCAATCTTGGCTCAGGTCATCCCCTCGTGCCTCACGGTGTTCCTGGGGGTCTCAATGCTCCCCTTGTGCCCCCGGCCCCTCTCTCACATTTGCCGATTCCAACCAGCTCTTGTCAACACAAATAAAGTTCCAGCAGGGCATCAGTAGGTGTCCTTTGGTGGGTCAAAGAATGCTCTAGTGTGGGTTGTCACCCGGCCTGCTGCGGTGGTCCCAGGTGGCTGCTGTCATGTGGGTGTCAGTCCCCAGCAGCACTACTGTTATGTGGAAGGCATCTGCTAATGTAAGGGCGTCTGGACAAGCCCAATATGAGCCAGGATTTGCCTCCTCCCCGTCACATGACACTCAAGGGTCTCAATCCATGGGGGTCCCCCAGGGCCACAGCTGGTAGGTAGGATACCACCTCCTTCTATATTCACCCTGGTGCCCTGAGCAGTGGCTACAGAGCCAGTGCGGGTGTGTGCCGGTGGGGCCGCAGTCCGCTCTGCACCTTCAAGATAACTATCTTAAATGCCATGCTCTGCTGCAACGGGGCCCTTCGCACTGGTGCTGTGAGTCTCTCATCATGATAGGGATTATTTCTCAGGCCTCTGGGCAAGATGGAGGCCCTGAGTGCTGGTAGTTGCAGCCTGGCCTGGCCCCTGGGAGAGTGGCACCAGGGATGATATAGGTGAGCCATTAACAGCAGGGATCTCACTGCACCACAGCCATTGCCATTTTAGGCATCTGAGGGTGGCTGTGACCGCAAAGCTGTACTGTCCCCAAAGCAGGCCCCACTGCCTCTGCCAGTGTTCCCCAGTGCCCAGCAGCTTCTAGGGTATGGTGCTTGTGGTTGTGCTTTCTGCTGGGGAGGGTGAGCGGCAGGCCCAGGTCAGCAGCAGGGATGGAGGGACACGAAGACACATCATATCTATCCGCCATCATCGTGACCATGCCCCAAAACATACGCTTTAGGGCACTAACATCACACTTTAACATGGACGCAAGGAGGGGTTTCCCCTGCCCTTCTACTAAATGGGATGTGGGCTGGCGTGACCTTAACAATAAACTTCTCAAAACACACTGATGGTTGAACAAACTGATGCACCAGCTATCAAGTTCTTGTCATGAAATGTCAATGGCCAGTGTGACAAAATTTCAAGGGGCGTCATAGTACAATCCCTCAAATACCGGGCCCCTGTTGTGGCCCTCCTAAAAGAGATTTGCTTGAAACAAAACACTTACAAGGTGCTTGACAGATGGGATTCAAAGTTAGTGATACACTCGGAATATACTACTGGCTCCAGAGGGGTGGGGATTCTGATTAGAAAGTCACTCCCACCTTCTCTAAAGCAGGTCTGGCCGGATACCCATGGACTGTTTATGGCACTCACTGGGAGCTGGAAGGGACTAATGGTCAACATCTGCTCTGCATATGTCCAGCCATGCCGCCACAATACCTCTTTTCCTGACTTGGGCAGAAATTCATCTTTCACTCAGGGGCACACGGCAGTCTTTCATGCACTGACTATCTATTCACAATTACACATCACCTCCACCTCTTCTCACACGCTCATTACCTGGTAAGAGGCATGCCGGATCACTCTCCCAAGTGGGCAAAGTTGGATCTTGAGGGGCACCTCACAGCATACTATCTCACTCAAACCATGGTACCTTAAACTACACAAGATCAAAAAGGGGCGAAAAACTGCAACAAAGCACTACTTTACAGAAAATGAAACTTCGGTTGACTCAGCCAAAATCCCTATCGGAGGCATACAATGTGGTTATCAGAGGGCAGGGGCTTGCCCCAATAGTAGGTCCCAATAAAGAAAAAATAGCTCAGCTAGACTTGCTGGAGCACGAAATCCAAACACAGGAAAGGGAACTTATCGTGTCGATGATAGGCATGGTCTTTTGATAAGGCAAGAAAATTGCAGGTAAATGTCAACTGATGCTGCCTACTTGAGTCAAAGAGCCATGCTACACTGCATATTTGATGTTGGCAATAAAGTGGGCAAACTGTTGGCCTGGTTAGACAAGAGGTAGCAGACAAACCACTGGGTGCTAGAAGTGAGGTGACACGATGGAGTGTTGGTGAGGGATTGACCAGGTGTGGCAGATATCTTCGCCACCTAATGTGCTCAGTGATATACCCCCTGTGATGACCACCACAGCAGAGGAATCACATGAGTTTCTCTCTGACATTCAGTTACCAAACCTACCTATCTTGGATCTGGCTTTCTTTGACTAGGAGTTAGCAGAAAATGTAGCATCAGCTGTGGACGAGTTGTCTTCAAGCAGGGCGGTCGGCCCTAACAGGATACGGATCAAACTTTACAAACTACTAGGCTGGAAAATGGCCCAACACCTCCACTAAAGAGGGAAACACACCTGAGGATTGTGCCTCCTACAAGCCAATATCTCTATTTAATGCTGAGGCCAAAATCTTGACCAAAGTCCTGGCTACCCGCCTCACCAAGGTAATCACGGGCCTGATCCATCTGGATTAATCTGGTTTTATGCACTATCGTAGCATCACCCTAAACCTGAGGCACCTTCATAATGTGCTGAGCAGGGCTCCCCAGATGCAGTAGGATGCACTAGTGTTCTTGTTAGACGCCAGAATGCCATTTGACTCCGTGGAATGAGTGAATATATTAGAGGTGCTGGCTAAAATGGACTTTGGTCTGTACTTTATCTGCTGGGTACGACTTCTATATGCCAACATGCTTGCACAGGTAAAGATGAATGATGGGATTTCCCGGATCTTTCAGCTGCAACGTGGCATGCGGGAAGGTTGCCCCTTGTCGCCTTTGATATGTGCACTTGCGCTGGAGCCATCGATGGCCTGGATCAGTCAAGGCTCACTACTCCGAGGCCTGCTCTGGACTGATCCGTGGGAGGACAAAATATCCTTAAATGCAGCACTCTTGGGCAGGGTGGCCCTGTTTAAAATGATGTCCCTGCTCCATTTCCTCAATAATTTGCAGAACATGCCATACCCGGTGCACAAATTGTACTTTAAGACTATAGAAGATGAGATTGGAGAGTTGATATGGGATGGCATCCCAGAGCGAATTGCACACCATAAACTGATGAAGGGGTGGTATGATGGTGGGGTGGCCCTACCAGATATTCAGAAGTATTAGCGTGTAGCGCAGGTATCCACCATCAATGGCTGGGTCGTCCACCCCCCAGAATGATCCAGCCAACTACAAGTTTGACAGGTTGGTACTTCATCCAGGGTGATAGCTTAGGGACCTTTGTGATTCTCCCAAGCATCTGAAAATCCAGGGACCCACGACAATAGTAATTAACAACTGGAATGCAGCCACTCGAGCCCTGGGCTGGAAAGGGAAAATTGTACAGGCCTTGCCCTTTAGGACACAGCTGCAATGGGAACTCTTGTGCGGATCCCAGACTTTGCTAAGTGGGACTTAATTGGTCTCTCCTGGGTCAGAAACGTATGGCATCAGGGTGATGCCATTCCCTTCAAAGACCTACAACAAGCCTGCCAATAAGAGTCTACCAAACATATTGTTACCTGCAGGTCTGCCATGCACTAAGGGCAGCGTTGCCAATGGATGCAATGCTACCGGAGTCTTCACCACTAGAGGACAGATGAATATGCGCCACGCAAAGCCACATCTCTGACATACAAGAAGTTACTCCAGAAAACACCCAATGCCCTGACACAATTAAGAAAACTCTGGGTACATGATCTGGGAGGACTCAAGGATGATGAATGAGAGGAAGCCATGGCCTCCCCTAGAGATGTGGGCATATGTTCAGGTTTCTGCCAAGTACAATTGAAAATGCTTCACCACTCGTATCACTCCACAACCACACTGTTTAAAGGTAGGGTGCCTAGTGTCAACTGCAAACGAGGTTGTGGCCACGTGGGCACGTTTTATCACACCACTTGGGATTTCCGAGTACTGCCGGGCTTGTGGGTGGTGTTGACTGTTTGAGTGAAGTATGCAGATCGTCCCTTGCCCTGGCAGAGAAGTAGTGTCTCCTAAATGTTTGGGAGGAAACAGATTTGCTCCGTATGGGACGTATATGGTTAACACTGGGGTTGGCTGTAGCAAAAAGAAACATTGCTAAAATCTGGGGAGAGATGCAAGTGCCACAGTTGGTAGACTGGAATTGTGACATGGACTGGTGCATGTTGGCCAAAAGGTCCTAAGGGGGGGCTATGAAGGTCGGGGTTCCCCCAAAAATGGGTTATAAAATGGGTTAACATTTGTGGGCGGTGGAATGACTATAGAGGTAATATATGAGGTGTGCTAGTCACCATCGCTGTAAGTGTGCAGATAGCCCCGGCAGAACCATGGAGAAATGCTGAGAACTGCAGATTCTTTCAGGCTCCCCCACAGTCCCCAACATGAGAAGCTGGGTTCCCTAGGTGGTACTACCCAGGGCACCCAGTATTGTGGAAATGCCTGGGGGATGAGGTCCTTGGACCAAAATTGGCCTGGGAGGAGAGGCCACATGAACCCCCCCATGCTATTTAAAAATTAAATAAAGGACAGGCCCCGGTGATGGGATCCTCCGAGCCATAATAGCCCCAAGAAAGTGGGGCCATGAGGCTTTCCTTCCTTTACTAAAAAATAAATTACAAATAGAAAAATCAGTGGCCCAGGGATGGGGTCCCCCGGGCCATAATCAGCCCAAGGTCATCCTTGTGGCTCAACTAAACCTCCTTTTACCTTCAGTAAGTCCCACACTATGGGGTTGCTGAGAGGTGATCGTGGCCCGCCCCTTTCTCTACCATTCTTTTATGTTTCATAAAGGTACCCCGATATAGGCTCAGGTAGTGAATAAACCTTTCACCTACATTGGTAAGACTGAAGTTATTCTGTTTGGCAATGCCTCCAAGTTCTGGACCCCAAGTTGGTGGTCAGCTTCGCTGGGGGTACTTCCGATTCCCACCAGGAAAGTAAAAAATGTAGAAGTCCTGATTGATGATAAACTTAATTTCGAAGACCAAGTTAATTCAGTTGTCTCGGCTACCACATTTGCTCTTAGAACATGCAAGAAAATGATATAATATATACCTAAGGAAAATCAATGTACAGTAGTGACCGCATTAACTATGACGAGGCTGGATTATTGTAACAGCCTCTACCTTAACATTCAGGAGCGACTGCTGCACAGACTCCAACTTCTACAGAATTCGGCCGCTAGACTGCTCACATGGACGGCTAAATTTGCCTCTGTCTCTGGTGACATCAGAAGACTTCACTGGTTACCCATTAAGAAACGGGTGCAGTTTAAATCACTCTGTACTGTTTTTAAAGCTCTTCAAGGGGACGGTCCAGAGCATCTGTAGCAGCAGTTTCAGTGGTATGTCCCCAATAGACCACTTCGCTCTCTAGGACCAAAATTGGTAACAGACCCTATCTTTAGAAAAGCCGGCTGGGGAGGTAGGAGTTTTCAGGTAGGGGCAGCCAAAGCTTGGAACGCCCTCCCATATCAGCTTAGAAATAGCATGGATCTACTGGCTTTCAGGAAAGCCTTAAAAACCTGGCTATTTGGCGTTTAATCCATGGCCTCTTCTGTGAGTTCCTTTGGGAGGTTTTGTAGATAGCGCCAGGACACCTTTGGGTAACAATTTGCACCATTAAAAATAACATAACATAACATAACATAACATATAGTCTGGTCAAGCTTTATACCAAGATGCTTTACGACCTGTTTTTGCTAATGGGCTGGCCAACAATCATCCGACCAGATCTACTGTGCCTTGCCAAATAGGGCAATCTCTGGTTTTTTGCCATTTAATTGGAAACAGTTTTTGATCATATATTCAGCGATTTCTCTCATGGAGCTTGCAAACCGAGATGTAACTTATACTGGATCCTAGCCAAAGGAAATGAGAAGTTGGGTGTTGTCTGCATATGACATTGTCTCAAATTCACATGATCTCACAATTTGTGCTGGGAGGGTACTTAGATATTAAATAGTGTTGGGCTCAGGCAAGAACTCTGTGGGACTCCTTTATTGACCAAAATTGACATGCAGATGGTTTGGGATCTCATAAACCAAAGTAGAATTCTGGCATGTACTTCTGCATCGTGCAGACTATGGATTTATATTGAGTAAAATACCACATCAAAGGCTATGGATAGGTCCAGTAGTACCAGAATGACAGGCAGGCATGCATCTAGTGAGTCTGATGGTATCAGTAACTGCCCCTAGTGCAGTCTCTGTTCTAAGCAATGCTCTGAATTGTGAGGAGTCCAGGATATCGTGCTCTTCTAGGAAGGCTGTGAGTTATTTGTTTATGTGACTTTCTAGAATTTTTCCTAGCAAAGGGAGCGGAGAGAGCAGTCAGTAGTGAAAAGGATCTCAGAACTGGGGGAAACATTTTTGGCAGAAGATAGATAGAGATTATAAAGAGCCATTACTGATTATATAATGGGATTGGCTAGGCTAGAGGTGATCCAGCGGGGCATAAGTCGAAAGGAGAGGCCGAATTTTGCAAGAACGAACGTCTCCTGCACTTGCTCCAAAGAGCATGGCTTGAATGTATCCGTGACATTGATGCCATTAGGAGGAGGCAGGCTAAAATCAATTTCCACCTCTGGCTGGCTCAGGTCGACTGAAAAGTTTTCATAAATGATGTTCATTATTCTTTAAAAAATTCAGCCAGAGAGTCACAAAACTTTGCGTGGCCGGCGTAAGAAGGATACAGGCACAAGGCTTTACAAAGTTGTTCAGGGCTTTGTAAAGTTCTTTAGTGGAATTTCCTGACTGGTTATTGTTAAAGTTGTATAACTGCTTTAATATCCTTTTATGGTAACTGCACAGCAGCAACCTATATGCTTCATTATCCAGGAGGGATTTGGTTGAGCACCTCCTTTGTTTCAGACGTTTGCATTTAGATTTTTCCAGGTGCAAATCGTCTGAATGCTAGAGGACTTTGACTCTGGTGGAAGTGGATGGTATGTTTTTTTAAAGGAGGGACCTGATCAAATGTTTGTGGAAGGGAGTCCTGATGTGGAACTAAAGCAGCTTTAATGTCAGTATATGGGGTAGTTGTAATAGGCAAAAAATCTGGTGAAAGGAAACAATTTAAACTGTCTTCCATTGATGTGTTGGTCTACTAACCTTTCTCGGAGTCGGGTGTAATCAGGTAAAAGGATGTGGTCCGGAGCGTAAGATCCGGCTCAGACGCTCGGCGAAGACAAGGTGCTGGGTATCTAGCAGCAAGCATCAGGGTTCGTTACACCTGACCCCTTACTGGTGAGAATCCTCCTGGTTCCATGCCGTGTTCCTCTTCTCCGGGGACACACCTCCAACCATCCTGGAATTTACTACGGCTTAATTCTTAAGCCAAGCCTCACCCGGCCGCCTGGACCTTCATCACGACCGTTCGTTCAGCCCTCACGAGGTCTTATCGCATTCTACCATCAACCTAGGACATAGTATCACAGTGCATCCCAGAGCAACTTCCCAGACATTTGCTTGATTGGTTAATCTTGATGATGATCCCTTAGTCCTGTTGGGGGTCGAAACGTCATCGACATTTACATCTTAAACTCTAAACTGTGAATTAAGGATTATGTGGAGTATAAAATATCTGTGTTATTGTGGCTACTGTTAATTTGTATCTTCTATTAAGAGTAACTTTTAAGTCACCTGCATGTGGTAGGGAAATCAGCAGATTTCCAAATACCCTGTAACGTCCTGCTCACTAATTGTTTATGTATTGTCTTGCTCTATATGTGTATTAATACATTTCAAATACTGTCCACCCAGACACGAATTGACCCTCTTTTGATTGAAATATTGTGGCTATCTATATTAATTCAACTTGAAAGGGACCGCTATCTCTTAGCAATTCGTTGTGCCAGTGACACAACCACTGTGCATGTCTGCTGCATGTGTTCGCTACACATCCATGTCCTGATTTGATTTTATATGCATCTCCAAGAGTAGCTGAATGCTTAGACCACCTACCGGACTAAGATTGCAGCAGACAAATGGCCCATAGAAGTGTAACCTATAGTAGTACTCTCTCCGCAACAAACGGCAGAGTGCAGTGGCAAACCGGAGAGTGCTGACTTTAAAATGCTTTTTGATGAATTCAAGGAGTCCCCGCTTTTTTAAAGAATAATACAGAAGGTAGGAAACAATAAAATACACAGGTGGGGACATACCTGTACAGGGGTAGAAGGCGCCTTTACAGGGGGGTGGGGTACCTGTGCAGGGTAGACATGCCTGTACAGGTGGGGAAAGTGTCTCTACGGGGGAGGGTGCCTGCACAGGTGGGTGATGTGCCTGTATGGGACAAGTTACCTTTATAGGTGAGGAACATGCCTGTACAGGTGGGTGGTGTACCTGTGCAGGTGGATAGGTGGGGTGGGGTGGGGTGCAGGGAGGTGTGTTGGGCCCACTCCATCTATTGACACTGAACATGCCCTCAATCATCTTCATGACCAAGGCATGGTGTCCTGCACTTTCCTCCCCATAGAGTGATATTTGGTCATAGTGCATCCATGACATGTCTTGGCACGACTTAGCAATACTGTCCAAGACACTGGTCTGCCTATTTATCATCTGAAGGATTTCCTGAAGTGAGTCTGACATTTTAGATAGAGTAGCCCTTATTGCAATGAATTTCCTGCCTCACATCAGACTGTTGTTGGGAAACATCTTCCTCCCACTGGCCAACAAGAGCATGTGATATCCCCCTCCACATGGGACACCTTCTGATATGACCATCAGGTCCACCAACATGGGGAGGGGTGGCACATGGGAGGCTATTGGGAGGAGATTCATGCCTGGGGGATGCTCCTGACCAGGGGTGTTTGGTCCTTCTGATGCTTGAGAGAAGGCCTGGGATGCACTGTCATAGGAGAAGTGTGTAGGAGAAGTAGCACATTGACTTTGGACGTGAGGGCTGTGAGGAGGTGATATTGTACGGGGGAGTACAACTCTGTGGCTGGTTGGCTGACTGCTGGGAAGTATCAATCCTCAGAATAGAAGTGGGAGGTACAATGCTGGCTTGGCCTGATGTTGTTTTCAGTCTTTTGGCCAATAGACCAACAATGCACTCCTCTGCATCCAGGTCCTCCTCCGTTATGGGCAACAGCTCATCTTCCTCCTCCTCATCCTCCTCTTGTTGACCAGTGCTGGCCACTGAAATTGCTGCTTGGAGGAGGATTGGGTTTTCTCCTCGGATTACCCACCGCAATACACTGCTGGATGGTTCCGCTCCATCAAGGGACTTTCGCAAAGATTTGTGAACTATATGGAAAATAAAGGTTTACAACACTCAATGGCACGCTTACCTGATGGACGGATGCTGGTGGGTCTGACTGCTGCAAGTAGGCGGGCTCCAAAATCCGTGGATGAGGTATTTTGGATGACTGAGGTACTCTTGACAGTAGCTGTAGTAAAAAAAAAATCCATATTTCAATACAAAGGATGGTGTGTTTTATTTTACATGAATGTATTATTGGAATACACTTTCGACACAGTTAGTGCTACTCCTCTTTAGATGAGACAATATAAGCAATTAGGTACATACTTTATTATTTCAATTTAAATTCAGAGTCCTACTTTCATTAGCCAACGTGTTATGAAGTAGTATACTCTTATTAACCATATCTGGGCATATGGAGATCGGTGTCAACAGGGATAGTTGACACATACCACATGCTGCTAGCTTCATCCGGCAATTCATTTTGCTGCACCGTGCCTTCAAAAGCAAAGGGATGCATCATATTTATAACAATATTACATATCCCTGAGCTCTCCCCTGAACTGGTACACAATTCGCTACCATGCACCAAAGCAGGCACCCTTGCACTATGCGTTGCGGGGATGATTGTTTTTGTGCAGGAAGGGACACCTTCCTGCACAAAAACAGTCATGAGAAGTGGTTTCCTCTATCTATGTGTGCTGTAGAATGCAGCACACATAAAAAGAGGAAAAAATGCGGAGAAATAAAAGTATTTCTCTTCGTTACGCCTCCTTATGCCTCCCCTGGGTAGGCGTAGAATTCTGATGCATTATGAGGTTTACGAGGCATTGTAAGTCTGGGAATGTGGCAGAATGTATGGGTTTTAGGTGGGACTACCCACAGCAACACCCATGGAAATTCCCTTTCACCTTTCACGCAAAGTGTTGAGTGAATAGGGACTGTGTACATGTAAAGCCACACAAGGTGGCTTTACATGTCTTTGTAAATATGGAGCTCCACACTGTACCGCCGGTGTGTCACAAAAAGTGACGAACCAGCTGTGCAAGAGGCTTGTAAATATGCGCCTGTGAGCTTTCAATAAAGTTAGATGTCAGTGACTTACCAGGGTCTACCATCCGTGTAGTGTGTGGTGCCTGACCATAGAGCTGAGGTCACTGTAGTATATGTTGTCCTGGTCAACATCAAACGGCCTAAAAGGATAGGAGTATAATTTTTTTTTAATTTGATTTAACACATGTGAAAAACAATGTATTTGAGCTAAGATCGCATGTGTGACATTAATGGTGGAGTTTATGAAAAATAGCTATAGGTTATCTGATAATCATGAAGCACATAAGACCCACTGTGGCCATGTATGCGTACCAGTTTGTGCAGATGGTTGTAATTGATCTTCCCCATGACGCAAGTTCAGGAACCTCTGCTTCAGTGGGTGGATATACTCTGACTGTATATGGAAATTAAGTGAAGAAGTCAACCTACAAATACAACACATGATTATAATGTCCAACTTTTTACATAGTTTCCTAATTGCATCTACAATACAACTATGATGTTTACTAATTCATGCACAATTTCAAGTGCCAGTTACAATACTAAAGTGAAATCACCCGCAGAGATGGTCCACTGTTTGAGAGTCTAATTTACCATGATTATTACCACAAACTTAAAGTGACTTCCGCAGTCACATTTGCAGTTAATAAAAAAAAAATCTAATAAAGTCATAGTTTAACCATCACATATTACCTGGCACAACAATACCGTCATCATTCACAAGCAGCCCATGCAGCAGGTGGGGGTGCCTGGTGGAGAGGATGTCCTTCTCAAGTGGTGTGAGACGGACACAGGTTCCAGCTTGCCCACCAGGGAGAGCTCTGGCCACCTCTATCCTGGTGAACTTCTCCTTTACCCCTTCTCCTCTTCCCCTTCTCCTCTTATCCTGCCAATTCTTTTTGATGTTGGTGATGGTCCAGACATCCTCACCCAATGTACTGACTGCATTAGTCATCTGCTTCCAAAGGGCTGCCTTCTGTGTTGCACTGCTGAGGTATGGAGGATGACCGTGTAGTTTTTGTAGTTCTCCACTATAATCTGGAACTCCTCCTCTAAAGGTTTTCTTCCTCCTGATATGTAACATGCCAACTCCTGGCAGATGGCAAGGCAAGGCATAGAGCAGCCAGATGAAGTATGTGGGTGGAAAAAGCAGAGCCTTTGATGTGTGCAGCTTTTATGAGGTTTGCAGTGTAGGTGACATAATTTGTCTGCAGGTGAATGAAATTACACTTTTCCCAACCAGAGTTTGGAGGTTCCGCTCCGAGTGCAAAAATTCTGCTCCGAGTATGGAGATTGCATATCGAGTGCAGGGATACCACACTCGGGGCTGGGATCCCTCCATGAGTGCAGAACCTCCGCCAGGAATGTAGAACCCCCACAGGCATAAAGATACTACTTATAAGACCCTTTTTGAATAATAAAAAGTAGTAACGTTACACTTTTGGTCTAAGTTAGACCTTTGACAATCAGGCCCTTTCTGTTGAAATATACAAGTTAATGGCTCAAGCTGAAAAGATAGCAAGGCCAATTCAGACTACAATCCTTCCAAGGTCAATGCTATTAAATTGCGTAGTAGCCACATCTGTTGCTTACAACACTTAAAATGGCAAAGGAGCTATATAAATACAAATTATTACTAGTTGGCCAGTTCATAAAGTCATTCACATTTTGAAAAGTAGAAGTCTCATCAGATCTGTCTTTTTCTCCTTTGACAATGGCGTGTGTCCTTAAATAGGTTAGGTATGTGGTATCTCTTCACTGGCCAACTCTAGAAACTCATGCAGGCAGCATAAACAGAATGTCACAAACCATTGACTTTGTGCTCATATAACACACCAGTGCCAATGTGTAAGAGTGGCAGCAGATTTCGCATTGATGGTATGACTAGGCCAAAACCTGTGTGTGGCTCAAGGTCACCTATGTATGGTTCAAGGTCACTGTGCATTTCTTTTTCTTTGTGATGACCAGCAATACATTGCCAGTATTAGCAGCTTTGCTATTTGTATTGAATAGGCTCGTCTAGTCATTTGCCTTGCTTATTTGTAGTGCCTTGTGCCCTTTAATGGGTTTCTGTTCTGTTTGTGTCTGCCAGGAAGTATGCACCAGTAGCCACGTTATTCTCTAGATTGATGCATGTTTGAGTTAACCCCATACAAATAGCATACAAAATCATTACGAAAGTAACCTAAAGAGCCTATAGAAATCTAAAGAGTCCTCCATTCATGTTATATTTCTTTCCTTAAGGTGTTCCTGTAGGAATTCACCTCTTTTTGACAATTTTGATGCAAGGTGTGAAGATATTTACAAAACATTATGGGCCTAATTACGATGTTGGTTGGAAAGGCACGGAACAGCATTTGGATTTACCTAACCCATGTTGTAACCCCTGTTTCCGACCGAATCGGAAACATTTCTGACCAACCAAATATGATGTCCGACTCTGTTCCCGGCGGCATTAGAAGACTCCAAGTCGGTCGGAGCGGAATCACATAGGTCTACGGACCACATTTCTGACCGACTCATTACGGTGTTGGATTCAGACAGCCTTTTGAATTGGTTTGTCTGATATGGAACAACTGTTGGAAATTGAATTTGGGGCCCGTAGCAGGACCCCCTATATCTGGAGGCCTCCGGTTGGGGCCCAAGGGGGTACCCTTGGGACCCTTCTTTGCAGCCATGCACAGTGTGGCTGGCACCAAAGAGTGCAAGGTTTTTCGCAACCACCCCATTCTTGAATGGGAGCCTGTGTTGTCGGTCAGAACACAGGTTCCCATTGAAGTCAATGGGAGTCCAACCAAACTGTGTTTAGAAATATCATAACCGGTCGGTCGGACTCGCCGGACCCGAGTCGGTCGGAAACGATTCCGACAAGGAGTCGGTCAGAATGCTTTCTGACCTACATCATAATGAGGCCCTATGTATTGTTGTTGCCTTTCTCAATTCCTTCCTCACTGTTTACATTTATATGTACCTAATTATTATACAGCAATGGGAGCTTTCTGTATGAACATGAACTTCATGTACACCTGGGACCCTATTACAGATAGGGTGCACTATTCCTAGTTTCACCACAGGGTACATTTAAGCAGGTGCACAAGGTGCAAGCAAGGAAAGTGTGCCCTATTAGGTTGAATGCACTGCCCTAAGAGCAGCCATGATCTCGCGCTGCCCCCAGGGCAGTCCAATCAAGAGAAATAGTGAGCAGATGTGTAAAATCTGCTCTGTGTTTCTCTGCACAGGCTGCAACCCGCCTACAATTAGAGATTAGAGATCCGCTTGTAGGATGGTGCAGTGAGTGACTTAACCCACCTGCAAGGGGATAACTCAGGGGTTTATGGGACCCTCATTCAACCCTCCAGATGACTGCCTTTTGGAGGCACACTGAAAGAGCATTACTTTATTGTGGTGCGCGTTCGGTGCACCTCAAATGGCATGTTTGCCTCTGCGCCCAAGTCTGTAATATGGTAAAGAGATTCCCTTGTATGCATGAGGCCACACACCATGCAAATGAGGGCATGCCATTTAATGTTAGCGCTGAAACTATATGTGTGCTAGAGCTGTTTGCATTAGAGAAGCGCAGCTCAAGTATTCATGGCCCCTTCTGCAAGACAAAAGTGCCCAGAGGGCACACAAAGAGGATGCAAACATCTCTTGTGCCCCTGGGGCACTTCCGCAATATAGCCCCTGGGTACTTTGGATTACGTCCATGAGCATGAACCATACCCATTAATTACGTATTTATATCTTGCAGGGAACATAAAGATACTATAAACTAAATCTGCTTTAATTATCGATAGTGAGGTACAAGAACTAAGGTATGTGCTGTACATGTTTTTAAATGCAGCTGTTGTGGCAGAGGAAACTTAGATCTCTTCATTGTGTTTTAAATGTAATATAACAACAGCAGACAAACTGATTATGTTTCTGCAATGTTGTAAACAAACTTTAAAAGCAAGAGTTATAGAAAAACTAAAATAAATGTTTGTTGCACACTGAGAGTTTTCTCTATCCCTGGAAATCCCAAACAGGGCAAAAGTATTTTAGAATGTCTGCCCTAAACAGGGAGAATGGTCTGAGCTAATTTGATCAACAGCCCATTATCTGATGGATTTTCAGTCAAAGGTTTCCATCAGCAGAGCCAAAGCAAGCCATGCTTGTGGAAACATGAAGATTCTCTGACTATAATAGAGCAGAGCTTCACACATGTTTAATGGATGTGAGTCTCAGGGTCTAATTTAATGCTTTGTGGTCTGTACAAGACCTCATCATAAATATCTCTTCTGTCCAATTGACGACAGCTCAGCAACATGTTCTCTACAAATGCACTTCTTTTGTTCCTGTGTATCACACCTATGCTGTGGAACTTGATGTGCCATCGTATTGGGCAGGTGAACGTCCGGCAATGGGTCGGTGGTCCCATCCTCCCTATTATGATAGGACCACAGCTAAGGTGGTATTAAAGTGCTCTTTTCCACTGTGGCTTGTGCTGCAGCCAGGAAAAGGGCACAAGCCTCAGTAGAAAAAGGCACTCTGTGCACATCCATGCACTCTGTGCCAGCCAGGCACCACATGGTGCCTGGCACACGGTATATCGATGTGTGGGGGGCACTACATGTGCTCCCGAGGCCACTTAACAGTAGCCTACGGGGGCACTGTTTTAGGCCCCAAAGCATGGGACCATCATGACTGGCAGTCGGAAAGGGATATCCTAATCCCTACAGTGCTGTCCTCCATTGTAAGGGTAGTAATCCGACCACTCTCCCGAACTGGATCTTTGATCCAGTTTGAGATGGGGGTCGTAACCCCCGACCTATGTGGTCTGACTGGCTGCACTGTAATGAAGCGGTCGGACCAATGCCCTTGATGGTGGGCAGACGATCCCTGCAGCGGCTTGTCTGTGGTGGCCCACCCGCCATCACAATGAGGGCCCTAATCTTTTATTATTTTTATTTTGAAGAAAAAACACTTATTGCTAAATTTTCATATTTTTGATATATATTTATTATAAAGGAAATTTTACTTTTTTAATTTAATATTTGACATATTTATTAATAGTTGTTAAGGAAAAACAAAACAAATGTTTTCAAATACATTTTCAGTTCTATTCATTTTCATATTTGTTAAACTTTGTAAATTTTAAAATATATTTTCAAACATATCTTACATACATTTTCAAACTGTTTTTTAACATAAATATTTGTAATATATTTTAAATAATGTTATATATGTTAGAATATTGTTTATTATATATAATCCATATTTTAATAGTTGTTAAACAATTTCAGAACACATTTTTCTGAATACATTTTTTTTAAACTGTACATTTTTAAATATTTTTCACAAACATTTTACACACATTGTCATACTGTTATTTAACATAAATATTTTTAATATATATTAAATAATTTTTTATATAGGTTATAATATTTAGTACATTTAAAATATTTGTACTAAGTTTTTGGACATTGGTCCACATGTGTTATATTTTCAAACATTTATAAACATTTAATAAAATTTGTCCTAGTATTTCTGCTGTTTTTTCCATTGTTTCGTAAGGAGAGATAGTCTTTTTTTTACTTTAATTAGACAGGCATTTTTTGTTTACCGCTAACTTAGTAGTCTATCAGTGTTATTGTTGGGTCAATCATGGAAGAAAGAAGTGGCTGTTGGATGCCTCTCTTCTTTGGTAAAGGTAAGTTAATATCTACCTATGTTTAAGATATTTTCTAAGGTAAACAGTTGTGTATATGATGTGCGTGGTGGTATTGGTATGTTTAATGTATGTTGTATTGCATTTTTTAATGCAATTTGGTGTTGTGTACTTTTATTCTGTGTTGTAGAAATTAAATTGTTTTTTAATGTAAATCTTGTGTACCGTATGTACTGCTGACTTGTTTTGTGTATTGTAAAATTATGTATGTATACATTTGAGTAAGTAGTGTTTAATGTGGGAGGGTGTTTTATCTCTTTTTTGCAGGTTTCATTTTCCTGGACATTCCTAAGAGCAGTCGGATGCCCTGTGTTTTTTTTTTCTTTTCAGGAAATTTAAATTCGTTTTTTATAAACTCATTATTTAAGAATACATTTCCTTGTTTTTCTGGTTTCTTGGAGCAGTTCTTTTTTTAAAACAATTTCTAATTTTTTTATTGAACTTACAGACTGTGTATTGCCTCTTAGGATTTTAATATTATTTTAACAACGTTTTGTGGAATAATTTTTATGTATGCAGATTTAGAGAGACATCTGAAGCAAGAAAATCGTAAGTTAATTGTATTAATTTACTGTGGGTGGGAAATGGTATATATTTGTAATTATGTCATATTAATTTTTTTTTTAATTTGCTTTAAAGCAATTTTTAGATATACTTACTGCTATTGTTGTGTTTGATGTGCACTTGTCAAGGGAGTGTAGATGAAGGTTGAGTAATCTGTAGAAAAGGATAAATGTTAAAAACTGTGTTAGTAATTGTTTATTAAGATTTGCTTTTTAAAGTTACATCTATTTAACTTCCTATTTTACGTATAATGTTACTTTTTTGGCGAAGTGGATGTATGGCTGTATATGTTGAAGGCTATCTTTTGCAAGGAAGATCCGGCCGTGCTTCCTCCTCTTCAAAGGTTTGCGGTTTTTGAGCTATTTTTTGGTTAAATTACTGTGGCTTTTATATTATTTTTTTAATTGGTTAACCTATTTTATTGGTTATAGTTTTGTATAGTTTCATATTATTGGTTATTTTAGCTTCCTTTTAATCTTTTTTTCAGCTATGCACTTATTTGGAAAATGCCAACTAATATGCTTGCATTTGAGATAACTTATTTTATTTAATATGATATGTATTTATTTTAAGTAAATAAACAATTTTGTTTATACATAGAAATATGTGTTATATGTAAGTGGGATGTAAATAAGTGAAGATTACAGTTTTGAGGAGTTTTATGTTGATTTTTTTTAAACGTATAATATTTTGATTAAGTAAAATATTATATTGTCTTTAAAAATTATGTCTATTATTTAGCGATCGATTTTTGGTTGTTTGTTTGTTTAAATATTGTGTTTTTCATATTTTTAACTGCTACTTATTACTTGTTTTAACAATATTTATATAGTCAATATTGTTGATTTTGATAATTTTGACAAAGTCTATGGTTAGTAATTGTTTCCAATATTTTTTTTTCAAATATTGTTGTTTTCAATATATATGTTAGATTAGATATTTTTGACATTGTTAGTTATGTTTATGATATTAGTTATGTTTAAGCTAAGTGGAGGGTCTCCAAAATGTTGTCAATGATATTAAAGTTTCAATAACTCTGTAACCCGATATTTGTTGTATCAACAGTATGTCAGTGAACCATCCACAATTGGTATATTTAATTGATATGCAAGTTACTAGTAGAGTGCACTACCTATGCCTAAGGCCTGTAAATTAAATGTTAGTATTGGGCCAGCAGCACTAATTGATTCTTGCATTCAAGTAGACCTTTAAAACTGACTGAGGCCTGCCACTGCCGAGCCTGTGTGTGCAGGTTTCTTGCCACTTCAACTTGGTATTTAAAACCCTTTGCCAATGATTAAACACCCCTGTCTTTATACATATGACACCCCTAAGGTATGCCCCATGTAGCCCAAATGGCAATGTGCTCTGTAGTTAAAAGGTAAGGCATGTACTTTAAAGTTTCAGTCACTTACATATGCACCTACAGACCTATAGAGCCAGTCACCCACCTATACAGCCACAAACATACCTATTTAGAAAAATATACAGCCACTGTCACATCCTCTCAGTCACAGAATTACTTACGCATCCTCTCACACAGTACTTTTGTATCCATTACTAATAGGGCCACTTGCACTCACAGTTACACACCCAAACATCCACTAAAACAGTCAAGGTCAGTAAAAGTCAAAATAAGCTTTATGTATTTCTGTAGTAAAATCATTCAAGTTACACATACGTGTAACAAGTAAAACAGAATTAAATAGTAAAAAGACATACAAATTCTGACTATATACAACAGTGCCATTATAATTCCGTACATCGTAGAATGCAGTCAGCCTAGTATAGCATAATCATTGCAGAAAGAAAATGATTCCTCTGATTGATCAAACATGTTAGATAAGTGGAGTTGGTTCAACAGAATGCCAGATGACATTGCATTGCTTAAATTTGTATTCTCTCAAGCAGGGTGCTAAGATTCTCTTCCTCAAACCTTTGTAAATTTGCCAAATTCTACTACATGCTTTGTAATTTGATCCAATACATTATCACAAGGGCATTTAACAGGTATTTCTAACCAATCATTAACAAAGGGGAGAGTAATCAGACGATGAAAAATGTCCAATTTAAATCTAGTTGGGAAAAATCAGTATTTGGGGTTCTGTACAAAATTAAGACAGGGTTGAATCTCATAGGTCATCAGCATCATCTGATTATTTAAAACTTTATGGCTCTATTTAAGTACTTGGTGGTCAGGACACCAGGCCGTCGTGTTGGCAGTCTGGAGACCACCGTCTTGCAAGCGGCATCTTGACTGCAGTATAATGACAGGAAGGCCTTAGTTGGCTGTCAGCGGCGGCATGCTCAGGCTCACACCGTGAGCCTGAAGACGGTGCTACAGTGGTATGGCACCTGTATTGCTGTGTGCGCACTGTCATCATGCACCATGTTGTGCATGGCACACAGTGCACGCACACAGTACATGCAGAGGGTGCACAACATGCTCCATGCACTGCCTACCCCTGGTGAAATCTACCTGTTTGGGGCCACCTCTTTATGTTTCTGACATCCTTTACATGGCAGCGACTCCATTCATGGCCACTTTCAAAATTGCTGCTCCGTCGAGATCAATGATCCTGGCGGTGGCGTCAGCACTGCATCAGATTGGCAGCAGTTCACAGCCATGATCTAAATATGGCAGTCAAACTGATGGACATGCAGCGGTTGGACAGCCACCGACAGTTGTGTGGTGGGCTGAACACAACGGTCATAATTGAGCCTTATGTTTTAACAGCTCTGTGGTTAATCTAAGTCTCTCAAATAAGGAGATATCTCTTTCAGATCTTTCTTCCTAATTGCCGTTAATGTTTCAGGAGAATTAAAATACCTAAGGTGTCCCAGATCTAAATGAAGATTTTTAACATAATTCAACCAGGGAATTTGTAAGGGAAAGTATGATTTAAGTCTTGAAGCAGTTGGTTAATTAAATTTTGCAGCAAATTTGCAATGAATTTGCAAATTTGCTGCAAAGCTCCCATGCATGTTTATATGAAAGCCCCTGGGTGGGCCAGGTCCTGGAGGCATGTAAACATATTTCAATAATAAAGGTTGTGCCCTACTCCTACAGCCTTACATGGCCCTGGGGACCGTCACCCGCAGGGACCACTCCTGCTACGTCTCGGGGTGCTCATTACCTGGATATAGCTGTTTGCTTTTGCTTGGTGGGAGCTGACAGCTCCCACTAAGCAAAAGAAAACATACTGGTTCCAACTGGCATGAGCTGTCAAACAGCTCCCGCTTTCTGGAAGTGGAGGTTTCATCCCTCCCCTGCCCACAGACGTAAATGCAGGGAATATGATGAAACGATTGCTCCTGCATGGAGGGAGCTGCTGTTCCTGCAGCTCCCTCTATGCAGCAGCAATGCCAGCTCTCGCAAAAGGTGGGGAGCCAGTCGGGACCTTGGAGGACTTGAGGCTCCCCCTATGTTCCCATTTCACATTGAGTGCCATGGGGGCACCCTGGAGACATTGTCAGGTCCAGGATGATGACCGTTTCATGAGTGATATAATATGTGAGGTCATAGGCAGTACATTGCGGTGGTGTAAGTTATAGCTAGCTCTGTTAAATATAACTACCGAATTTCATTGTTTTTGTACAATTGAAATCTGAACATAACCATAATGTCCCTGTAACCTTTGCTTTTTTCAGTGAATTTTGAAGGGTTTTTTAAAATTCTATTTCCTAACTATTACATCCCTCTAACCTATATATTGTCAAAAATCTGAAAAACTAAATTTGGGCCACTTGCAAAATATGCAGATCCCTTACGGGGCTCATCATGGCCCCCCATGTAACTCCTCAGGGAATCCACACATCTAGTGCGGTTGAAAATGAATAACTACATCAACACATTTTTACACTGAATCTTATGCTCACACCCATTCAGATACCTATGCAGATACTGTCACATTCAGTTACATACCCATACAGACACTTTTACACACACTGTTATACTCATGCAGACACTGTCACCACCAATCACATTGCCATAGAGAGACTGTCACACACATTCATTTACCCAGAGACTCTGTGACACTCATTTACAAACCCATACAGTCACTGACACATCTGTTCAATATTCCATACAGACACTGTCACACCTATTCATATACCCATGGAAACAAATGTGACCCCCATTTTTTATATACCCATTTAAACTCTGTGACACCCATTCAATAACCTGTGCAGTCACTGTCACACACAATCAAGTACCTGAACAGACACAGTCACACTCATTCACATGCCCATGGACACTCTGTCACACCCATTCACAAACCCATACAGGCACTGGCACACCCATTAAGATACCCATAAAGACACTGTCACACCCATTTACACTGTCACATCAATGCATAAACCTATCCAGACACTGTAACATCCATTCGGAAACCCATACCAACACTGTCACACCCATTCACATTCCTAAACAGACATGCTCACAACCATTCACATACCATTAGAAACACTGTCACACCGATTCAAAAACCCAAACAAACACTGTCACACCCATTTAAAAACCCATACAGAAACTGTCATAACCATTCATGTACCCAAACAGACCCTGTCACATCCTTAAACATACTGATAGAATCACTGTCATACCTATTCAGAAAACCTATGCTGCCACTGTCACACCCATTTACAAACCCACACAGACACTGTGACAACCAGTCATATACCCAAGCAAATACTTTCACACCCAGTCACAAACCCGTACAGGCACTGTCACACCCATTCAGATACCCATAAAGACACTGTCACACCCATTTACAAACCCAAATGATGGAGGCAGTCGGAAAGGAAACCGGCTGGCTTCCGACGTGATTTCCATGCTGGCCTGTCCAACATGGGAACCACATCGTAAATCGTGTTTGGGGGCCCCCACAGGGCCCCCTTTGGTGCACAGCCTCCGGTTGGAGGCCAAAGGGGCACCTATGGTGCTCCCCTGTTGATCCCTGCCTCTTGTGGCAGGCACACAGGGTGCAGGGATGAACCGCACCTCCCATTCCACTATGGGAGAATGCATTACAGTCGGTTTATGGCCATAATGCATGCTCCTATTGTGAAATATAGGAATGCGACAGAACAGTGTTCAGTTGCATCCTAATGTGGCAGTCGGGACAGCCGACTGGGTGTCGGTTGGTCCCAGGACAGAGTCGGTGTTGAGCGGAAGGAATTCTTCCTGACCTGGAAATAAGGCCTTTAAAGTCACACCTGTTGACAAACTCATACAGACACTGTCACACCCATTCAGAACCACATACAGACTGACAGAGATACGGTCATACCCATTCACATACCTATACAGAAATTTCCACACCCATATATATACCATAATGACACTGTTACACCCATTGCCCAACTCACTTATTCACCTAAAATGATACCCATTTAGACTCTATTATACCCACTGTGGTATGCATTCAGAACCCTTTATTAGAAATATTAAATGTGCTCTTTTGTATTGAATGTGTGCTTTTGGTTCGCAGATTCGCAAGCGATCCACGGAGTCAATACATTTATTTAAAAAGATGATTTACAGTTAAAATAACTGCTGTTTGGGACATAGGGAGTCAGTATATTCATTGTGTGTATATGATGACAACGTATACGCACGAATGCAGAGTTTCAAGTTGTTCAGTAGCACTCTGTTCTCTGTGATATAGCACCATATCTCCTGTTTATTCCATGCATGTCAAAGGGCAGGTTATTATTGTAGACAGAGCCCATGTAATGGTCTCTGAGGAATGTTTTATTAACATGTTTCCTGGCTTTCTCTATCTGTAAACCAAATTCAGAAGACGAGTTCCATTTTTGCCACTGGCATATGTTAGGAAAAAAACAAGACAATGTGAGGGAAAAGTTAAATTCATTGTTCAAAGGTATTCCTCATTAGGATATTTAGTCATACTCCAGTCAATGAGCCCAAGTCATTGCCATAATAGTGCACAATCATGAGCTCTGGTTGTTGGTCTCCATAATGCTTTCAACCAATCGAAGCAGTTGATACACTTTAACCCACACTGGCCAAACCAATCAAGATCCACATTAGGCAAACCTAGGTCCCTGCGAATACCTCTGTTTCTAGCAAACTTGCTCACTCAGAACACAAAGCTGTTACCCACCATCCACACTCTAACCATTTTGAAGGATGGAAGAGTAGCACATAGGAAAAGTCTGTAGCTGAATGAGACAGTTTTCAAAATTAAGTCATTTAATAATTACTCTAGCAAGCAAAGTTTAACAAATCACATTTGATTGTATGGTGTAAGTATGTAGTGAATAAAACTAGGTTGTCCAATAAATTTAAAAAAGAGTATGTTTGTACTTGTATACAATCAACCACACCTGCAAAATTTGCCTTGGAAGTTGCAATGCTGCTGTAGAGGCAGTTGTGAACTTCTGACGTACTGCTAACATAGAATGTTACATTGTTGGTCAGCATGGAAACAGAGCTACAAGAGTATGGTCGAAGGGAAGAAGAAAAGACTAGAATGCCAATGTGAGTGGACATTGTTTATAAAATAAATAGTGTATAAGATTTGTTTGGGTCTCATTTTAGGGATTTGTAGGAAGTGGTGTGTAAGTGGTAGTGATTGTTCAGAGTTTAAAAAAAAGAATTCGGTTTGCTGTGTGGCTAAGCAGATCCTTCGCCTGGTTACTTGCTGGGGCCACGCTGAGACCCTCTGATCCCTTCATAAATCGACACATCAGGCCCAAACTCACCATTAAATTGGGCTCTCTTTAAAGGAGTTAAAATAGGGTTAAGAAATGTGACCATTCAGAAGAGCTGTATGATTCATAAGGAAATGAAATAAAATGAAAGCACTATTTCTTTTTCTTCTCAGTCTCTGTAACCTGTAAAGCAAAGTTGAATAGTATGCCATTATTGCTTGTCTTGTAAGAGACTCGTTTACCATTCTTCTGCTTGATTTTTGTGTGGTTTTTTGAGACAAGTTTGACAATCGGATACTGAGAAAGAAAAATACTCACCAACAATCACATTTAACAGGTATGTTTATTAAGCTGCAGCATAAAAAAAGTTGATACAGAAGGTTTGAGTGTGATTAAGGTGGATGAAAGTAAGCAGGATGTTTGAGACTAGTAAAAGGAAATGTTCAAAGCGAGTAGAAGAAGAAAATAAAGTAAAGTGTATTAATCAGGAACTAGGAAGAAAAACTGGGAAGAAAAACAAAACAGTGGTATACACCAATGTAGGGAGTGACACAAGTAGTGAAATGCTAATGTATGCAGTGAGGTACTAATGCATTTTAATATGCATACAATTATGCAATAACATATACACAAATATGTAGATTAAGATGTGCTGGTTAGAGGTGGCAGACCCGTAAGCAGAGAATCGGCCAGGGACCAGGGTTCAATTCCTGATGCGGCAGGGTCGTGGACCAGGGTCAAAACGGACTCGATAATTCTCGCGTCGGTACCTACTCTAACCAGGAACACACTCGGCAACTCTGGGCATTAAGTTTGCCTCATCTCTACAACGGCCCCCCACAGACGCCAGGGATGCCTGGTTTCACCTTGGAGATACCCAGAAAGGGACCATCTCACAGGGATAGCCAGGACGGGTTCCCCAGCGGTCTACAGCGCCGGGACGCCCCGTTGCTGGGGCAGCTGTGCGCTTTACAAGTCTACAACATTTACATTTACCCTGATGCTTTTGTTGAGAGACCAAGGTTTAGTTAAATATATATACACATAATGATAGCATATAGTAACAGATCAAAGGGTACACTGATGCATACGTTTATATAGTCAGAAGCAAGCTGATGTATGCGTCCTTTCCCATACTAATTCAGACCTCCTTTATTGTCATTCACATACGTATACAGACACTGTTATACCCATTCAGACACTGATACAGAGGCTCTGACACCCTCTCATATACCAATGAGAGACTCTCATACCCTCTCAGATATCCATACATACACTGTCACAACCTTTCACTTACCCATTCAGACCTCTTTTATTCTCATCCACATACCCAGGCAGTCTGACACCCATTCACATCCCCGTACAGATAGTCACACCCTCTCTCATACCCATACAGAGATTCTTACATCCTCTCACATCCCCATGTAGACTCCCTTAAGTCTATTCACATACCCATGCGCAGACTGCCACAGCCTCACACATACCCATATAGAAATTCTTACATACTCTCACATACCCATGTAGACACCCTATATACCCTTTGACATATCCATACAGAGGTTCACACACCCTGTCACATACACATACATAGACTTTCAAACCCTCTCACATAGACATACAGACAGTGAGACAGCCATTCACATAGCCATAAAGAGACTCTCACATACTCTGATATACCCATGTAGAGACCCTTACATTTATTGACATACCTATGCTTTCAGCTCTCACACCCTCTCAGATATCCATTCATAGACTGTCAGACCCTCTCGCATATCTATACAGACACTACCATAACCATCCACATACCTATAGAGATACTTTCACATCCTCTCACTTATCAATACATATACCCTTATACACACTCACTTACCAATACTCAGACTATGACACTCAAACAGAGCTCCTTTATTACAATTCATGTACTTATACAGACTGTGAAACCCATTCACATACTCATAGAGAGACTCTTTCACCCTCTCACTTACCCATAGAGATACTGTAATGCCATACCCATACTTAGACTGTCACATCCTTTCACATATCCACACAGATCGTGGCATAACCTTTCATACACCCATACGTAATTTGTTATAGCCTGTGACATATCCATATAGATAGTGCCATAATCGTCCTCATAACCATTCATAGACTCTCACATACTTTCACATACCATGTAGACACCTTTATGTCCATTCAAATACCCATACACAAACTGTCACAGCCTCTCAAATACTCATAGATATACTGTTAGACCATGTTACATACCCATACAGGCACCGTTATATACAATCACATACTCATGTATAATCTCTCACAACCTTCCACATACCCATTGAGAATTCTTTTATTCCCATTCACATACTTATACAGACAGTATAATATCTATTCCCATACTCGAAAAAACACTCTTACACCCTCTCAGATATCCATACCGATTCTTTATAGCCATTCACATACTGATACACAGACTCTGACATCATGTCACATACCCATAGAGAGATTGTCACACCCTGTTGCATACTCATATGTAGACTGCCACAGCTTGTCACATATGTATTGAGACATTCTCTTTTCCTATCCCCATACAGACACAGAGAGTCTCACACATAATAACATACCCTTGCAGAGACTCTCACATTTCTCACATATCCAAATAGAGACTCATATATCCTCACATACTCATATAGACACCATATACCCATTCAGATATCAACACAGAGATTTACATACCCTGCTACATACTCTCATATATGCATAGAGACTCATGTCGATTTACATACCTATAAGCAGACACTTGCACGCTCTCATATATTCATTCATAGACTATAAGACCCTCTCTCTTAATGATACACATACTGTCAAAACTATTCACATACCTGTATAGATACTCTCACACCCTCTCACTTATTCATACATACAACCTTATACATATTCACATACCAATACTCAGACTGTGACACCCATTCACATACTTATAGAGAGCCTCTTAAACCCTGTCCCTTACCCATACAGATACTGTAGAAACCATTCACATACTGATGCAGTGACTCTAACATACTATCACATACCCATAGAGAGACTCACGCTCTGTCACATACCCATACATAGACTGCCACACCCTCACATACCCACACAGTTAGTGTGATAAACTTACACACACCCACACTGAGACTCTGACACACTCTCATATACCCATGTAGACACCATTATATCAATTTAGATACCCATAGACAGACTCTCATACCCTCTCACATACCTATACATAGACCATCGGACCTTGTTACATACCCATACAGGCACCTTTATACCCATTCATATATCCATAGAGAGTCTCTCACGCCATTTAACATATCCATTGGCAACTCCTTTATTTCCATTCTCATACATATACAGACAGTGTAACACTGATTGACATACTCATACAGACACTCTTACACTTTCTCACATATCCATGCAAACACTGTTATACACTGTCACATACTGATACAGCTGTGACATCTTGTCACATACTCAGAGAGAGACTGTGACACCCTCTCACATTGATGAAATCAAATGGATCAGCACAACAAATTGACAATGTAGATTATTATGTGTTATTAATGGTTCAGCACAGTTATTGTACCGATACACACACACAGTACAAATAATTCTTAGACTCCATCAAATTTGTTTTGGAGATAATTCTTCATTCATATTCTTCTAGGTTTCTTGATCCCTTTAAAACAGTATCCAATGCGTTTCGTCCCCATGGGCTTCTTCAGAGTTCTAATTATGAACAATCTTAAAAGCATATTCACAAGAAACTATCACTGAGTCAACGGCACCTTATCGCAGCCAAAGTTGCGATAAATCTATCGCCCCATTTACAAGCTGGTGTTAACAGCCCACTGCACCAGTATACCCGCGATAGCAGCCACAAAAAACATCGCCACAGAGGCCCCCTCAACTATTGCTAATGAGATGTAGAGTGGGCGTTCCTGTGCCAAAAGCCGCTACAACATCACACCTCAACATTCACAACCACCAGACAGAACTGTGATAAAACCACAAAACAGGCGATAAGACGCGTTAGCAGAAGGAAATCTACACCTGCTCTGAACTGGTGTAAAGTTGGACAGCAGCCTGCACAACAAAAGGGAGCACAGCCCAGGGCCACATCGGAAGGGCAACAGATGCCATGGAGCCACCCATCATGCAGACCGGAAACCCAAGAGGGCCACAACACCCTCCGACACGACACCCAACACCCCCCCGGACCACCCCCAACCCCGGACTAAGAAACTGCACACCAACACCACGAATCCCAATACAAACATTTTGCCTGATGTCGCATAAGTAGGAAAACCAACAGAAATGCGTGGCCATGATATGGAGACTCAGTCAAACAGCAATGCAATCATGAACACAAAACACCATACAAACAAAAGCTGAAACAACCCTTAGGATGAGTCCTTGCGGATCTTCACTGGACAATCTGTAGTACACAGCCTGGAAGACCAAATCCAAGAGAAGAAGGTGTGCCATGCGCCCAACAAAGGAAAGACAGGGAGAGAGCGAGGGAGAGAGACTGAGTGAGATTGCACAAGCAGCGCAAGGCCCCTCGGGCACCTGGCTCTACATGCCAACATGTGTGTGTGTTTCACCATCCGTACACCATGAGCCCAAGGCCGTGTCTCAATCTCAGCGCCAAAGCCACATCACATTCTGAAAACACAAGTAGTAGTCAGACAAACATCAGGGATGAAAGCTCCATTGTCCCACTGCAGAAGGCGGGAGGACACTAGGGGTGGGCGGAATTTGCGAAATCCACTTTAGCAAATTATCGCGAAAATGTTAAAAATTATCGCAAACACGCGGAAATATCGCAAAGATGCGGAAGTTTTTTTCCCGCATGTTCGCGAGATTTTCTGCATGGTTGCGGCTCGCCAACTTACCCATGTGGTTGCTCGCGGGCGCGGCCATCTTGTTTTCAGTTGTCTCGCGGTGCATGATCGCGAGAAGAAAGACGTGATCGCGCGACGCATGACGTCACTGCGGGTGCGAACTGTCGCGAGACAGCGCAAATGGTTAAAAACAATACAACATCTCATGGAGAACGCGACCGGATCAAGAAAACTTGTCGGCGAACGCAGGGATTCAGGTAAGGTGATCGCGCGCGAGAATGTATTATTTTACAGCGCGAGCAAGAAACAAATGATCGGCAAGCTGCGGAATGCGGAAATTTTGACATTTCGCGCTCTCCGCGGAACGCAAAAATGTCAAATTATCGCAATTTCCGCGAACGGAACAACATTTTTGCCCAGGCCTAGAGGACACCTGCACCTCTGACCTTGGTCCAGAATGCGCCTGGAACACCCTGAGAGAGATGCCATGGCAGGCAGGGATGACTCCCACACCACGCATTCTGCAAATGAACTATCTGACTCATCCACCCCCCCACTCAGAAGCCCCTGCCTTTTGTACCCCCGCATGGGATGCCCTTGACACTCACGGAAACAGCAACCCACTCTCCTGAACGTTGCACACACATTCGTATCATTGCTCAGAGCTGTGGTATATCCTCCACACAACTGCCTCAGTTTAGAAGAGTGCTGGTTCCACGAGACGCACCAACGCAATGGTAGACCATACTGGGCACATGCACAACCCCCGTCCCTTGGAACAGTACCGTGCACGTATGCTGCATTTACTGGGTGCAGTGCTACTGGTAGTGCTTTGGATCAGTTACCAGCTCAGCTTCCCCCTTGCCTACGTCACCTGCATCCAGACCTGGTTCCACTGCCGAACATGCACATTCGAGTGTCCCATGGATGTCTACCTATCCTATCCAACGCAACTGTTGATGAATTGGACTATGACTTGTGCCTGCGCCCCCTGTTGGATCATGAACAGGAGTGTAACCGAGACATCCGTGCATCGAATGCCCTGACATACTGCGTATGTATTGGTAGTTGTGCATTGATGATTGCACGATTCCTCGTGTGCAGTGACCACATCGAGGTGCTCCCCTATTGGGCTGTGTTGCAGATTGGTGAAATGGCATGGGCTGAGCACACCTGCCCAGACCACTTAATGGATTGGCTCACCCTGGAGTTCCTTGAACACAACAATGACGTACTATTGGAACACATTTCACATGAAGCTGCACGGGCATTCATGGACGAGTAACTATGTCCCTGCAGCACATGTCCCAACAACTTGTTGCATCATGGGGATTGCTCACACATCCCACCACAACAGAGGATACGTCTGCCTACATCCGGGCTCTGGATGCATGTGCGTGGAACAACGCGTGTGTACACACACCTGTGCAAGGTGAAGCAGGTCCATGCCCGGTACAACCCAGCCTCATTTGGAAACGTTGCAAAATTCAGACACACTGCTGGGGGAGAGCACACACATGGCAATGTAGCACAACATGTGAACCTGTCAGACCCTCACACCTTATCACTGTTAGCAGAGCAGACAATCGGCGCACTCCGGAGGCAGAGCACTATGCAGATCCCATGGGCAGTGAGACATGCCCCCTCACACGGGGCAATGGGCAGACACCAAACAACACATGACTCATCCAGAAAGGCAAGGTGGGCTGAGAGCGTTGCCATCCGTGATGAATGTTGCCCAGTTTAGCCTCAACATTTCCTAAACTATGACATGTACCCATGCTGCGTGTAATTGCCTTAAGCATGTCCCTTCCTGTTGTGGCTGTTGCCTCATCCGTATTGACACACACATGCCAATAAAGTCTATGCAACTCACTGGTGTCTAACTGTGAGGTGTGTTGTTTGGATTGTCCACTTGTGCGCCACAATGGGCATTGTCCCTACACAGGGAGGAACTGACTGACGCATGTGCAATGGGGGTTGCCCCTTTGGCAAGCTCCACCTCTGTGAGCCAGACATTGTTATTCGTTATACGTGACTTCAGCAATGTGAGTATGGTGTCCAACCCCTGACCATGTGGAGCAATGTCATATATCATAACAGAATGTGTCCACACAGATGTGTGTGAGTAGGTATGTGACGTGAACTTCTGGTGTCACATGTGCTGTAGGACACCACTCCTGGCCTGCTTTTATTTGGGTCAGTCCTACACACAGCCCTATTCAATATATGGACGTGTGCCTACATTGGAGGTTGTGAGATTGGTGTTGATGTGCAAGGGGGACACAGCTAGTACTCACCTTCACAGTCATTCAATTGGCCATGTGTCTCAGAGATACACATGCGCATAGATGTCAGTTACCAGGGTGTACCTTCATGTGCAATCATTGTACCTACATCCAGCCATACCTCCAGATGTGAGTGAACATAGTGATGACACATCTGTGTGATTTAGAATGTTTTATTCACATTCAAGTGATTGCGGGAGCTGGGTCTGTACATGGCCATCCAAGCCCACATCAAATGGAAGCCCAGTGGTGTGCCAACCAGAGTCCTTTGAGGATTGCACAGTGATTGGGAAGAGGGAGAGTGCAATCCGCAGCAGGATAGCTGTGTAATTGGCCAGCGGTGCAGAAATGGCAGTCCGTGTCGGGGTCGGGATGAAAGTCGCAGAGTGTTCCGGTGGTCACTATGAGGTGTTTCCCAGGCCATGATGCATAGGTCATAACAAGGCAGGGACAAGCCATACGGCGATGATGGCTGCTACTGCCTCCTTCCCCACACAGTAGTTCACATTAGGCCTGGTCGTAGTTCGCGAAGTAGCACTTCGCGAAGCTACGCAAAGTGAAGTTCGCACTACGCGAGCTACGCGTAGCACTTCGCGAACTGTGTAGTACCTTGTTCGCACTGTGCCAGATGTCGTTTTCAATGATTGCACAGTGCGGACAAGCAACCGGCACTGTGCAATCATTGAAAATGGCATCTTGCACAGTGCGAGCTGTAGTTTTCTGCTGCTCGAGTAGATTTTTACTCGAGCTTCAGCTTTCTCAACGCGAACTGGTAGTTTCTCATCGCGAGCGGTCGCGAGCATACGCGACCACTCGCAATGAGAAACCTGACCTCCTCGCATTGGGAATCTCGCCGGGAGGCCATGCTCGCGATCGCCAACTTGAAGTTGCTGATCGCACACAGTTCTTGTGTCTGATTCATGGCACCAGTGCGGTCAGCCAAGGTCTGTGGCGGAGAATGGTGCGTACAGGGGGTGTCTGATAGGGACTGTACAAGGTACATGATGGTACTCAGGCACCCACATATGGCATTGAGTTTGGCTGCTATGAGCTCGAAACCCACCCGCAGCTGTTCAGCCAACTCCAGCTGGGAAGACCACACACATTGTATGTGCTCCATGTATTGGTTGGGGGGTCCTAGGAGACAGCCGTGGTGGTGTGTGTTTCCTGCTGTGTGGTCTGTGCAGGTGGTGGGGTCACCTCGAGGCAGCTGGCCTGCCCTGCTCCTGGGGGTGGGGTGCGGAGGCTGTCCAGAATCCGTTGGAGGGTATCTTGACATATGTGCAGGTTGTCCTCTACATCATCAATGATGGGGTTTGTGTTCTGCTCTGCAGTAAGTGTTGATTGTCCCTCTGCAAAGTTAAGGGGAGATGCAGGTTAACAGAGTTTCACATGTACGTTGTTGATTTGCATATGTTTACATTCAGACTGCATGCCAAAGTAAGTTATGAATGTTTTGGGGGAGCTGGCTATTCGATGGCACTCAGTGTGTTTTCCGAATACATGACGGATGTGTGGTGGTACCTGTTCATTATCATCACACTGTGTCAGGCAATGCCAGATGTGAGTGGACAGTTAGTACGCACGAGCGGAATATGTTGTGGGCTCTGTCCTGTGGTGCTGGTGTTGAACTTTGTACCACATTGCCGTTGTTGCTGTCCTGTGATTGCTATGTGTGTGTGCTGCATTGTGGGGGAGGTGCCCCTGTAGCTCTGATTTTGTGTAGCCTTCTCCCTTTGAGGCGGGGTGCCTTTGAATTGTGTGCTTTTTGGGGGCTGAATTGTTTTTGATTTGGGTCATATGTGCTCTTGGACAGATTTAGTGGCCTGGTGCATTGTTCGTCTGCTGCGTGTATTGTACGGCATGGGTTGTGGGTGCACGTGGATATGTCAGAGTGTGACCTGCTCCTTTACGGATGTGATCCGCACTGGGCTACCTCCATGTCGATTTGTGGGCAATGTTATTTTTTGGCTGCTGCCATGCTATCGGACATGCAGTGTTACTTGCATAGTCAGTGTGGGTCACAGAGCCGCTGCTTTGCTGGATTCAGCACTTGTGCATGGGTCGGTTGTGATATTGGTGTTTGGGGGGGCCCTCTGTGCACACTGTGGATGGGGGCCTACTTGGCGTTTCCATGTGTGCTGCAGTGTGCCAAGGCAATCAGGGACATGTTCCATGTTTTGGGTGTGCAGTGTGCTTTGCTTGTGTGCCATTGTGCCCATCTCCCCGTCCCAGTGTCCCTGGTCGGTTCTCACCCTGTTTCTTTTGGGTCAGGCCATGTCGTGCTGTGTCCAGGCCACCGTCTCCTCACTGCTGACTATGGCCACCATTTGCACCAGCTCATCCAGCTCCTCCTGTGTCTCAGGAGGCCCACCTCCAGTGGCCGTTGCTGCCACCCTGTTGTCGGCGAGCTTATGTTTGGTCTGCATTTTCAGTTCATGCCAGTGCCTCATGACCTCCTCCAGTGACCTCCTCGACACTCTGACTGCATTGACGTTGGTAACGAAGGCCTGCCATATTTCAGTTTGGATTGCCAGTGCCGCAGTAGAGGTGCCGAACAGTTGGTGATGGTGTTCGGTCACCTCCGTGACGAGGATCCGGTCTTCCTGCGGACTGAACCCCTTCTTCCTCTTGTCCTTGCCCTTCAATGAACGCGGGGTTCCTGGCTGGTCCTCCGTGGTGCTTGTGGTTTCCGGCTTGTCCTCTGCACTCGGTCTGGGTGCATCCATGTTGCTACACAGTTTGAAATTTTTTGTTGGCTTTTCTTTTTTCTCGCTTTTATGTTGCTTTTTCCCGCCAGATGCGTGGGATTTGCAGGCCTGTGGCTGGTCTTTGCTGATTTGTGAACCGCGATTGTCCTCATCTCATGATTTTTTGTGTTCGTGTTTTGCATTTTTGTGGTGTGGTATCGATTTTGACACTAACATTTGACCTGTTATCTGGTGTCTATCGCATGCTACCGCCTTGTTGTGAATTCCACGTTGACACAGGGTTATTTTCCCGCAATGGGCTGCGATATTGAAAGTTGCGTTACGCTACTCTTGCAGTAGTTATCACACGTTCTTTTGAATAAACCCCTTACTGGCACATGATTCAACAATGCCATTTGCGATTCCTTATTAGCGAAAAATAAGGATTCGCTAATAAGGAATAGCAAAAGGCTATGCATGTAGAAATCGCTTAAAAAATAGCGATTTCTAAACATTCATTAATTGTGACTCGCAAATTGCGAGTCGCAATTAAGGAATGCCTCCCCATTCATTCCTATGGGCCTAGAGGCCCATAGGAATGAATGGGAAGGCATTCTCAATTTGCGATTCTCAATTAGAGAATCGCAAATTGCTCATGCAATTTCAAGGGTGCCAGAGTGTCAAAAGGACACCCTGTTGCACCCCTGAAATCTGCATATGAGTACATCCTGCACACACACATGCGTGTGTGTAAAATGGAACTTTGAAAAATGTACTTTAGTGCATTTTTCAAAGTTTTTGCAAATTACCATGAAGTTCAACTTCATGGTAATTTGCTCCCCCTATTAGCGAAATCGCTAATTTTTTTACTTTAATGCGTTGCATTTAAGGAATCTCAATTTGAGATTCCTTAAATGCAATCGCAATTTAAGTAATCGCAATTTAGAGATTACTTAAATTGCGATGTTTGCATTTGGGATGATGCATCCCAAATGCAAAACTACTGGTCGCAAAGGGGCAGATCCTGAGAATCTGCCCGTTTCCGACCGGTTTTTGCTTTGATGCATGTGGGCCTTAGTGTGTTATTTATGACGTTATTAATGCATGAATTTCCAGATGAATATTGTTTTCTTTAAAGTCTCTGAAATTGAACCCAAGCATGCCATTTCATGTAACTCACCAATAACAGTTTCTTGAATCTGTATTTGTGCGCCCACGAGCTGAATCATGTCCTGTGGTGTGTTCTCAAGGTAGGGGCCTTGGGTTGAATTACAGAGGATGAAACACGTTGCATGTTTCATCATTTCAGGATGTTCGCTGATCACCACTCCAAAATATGAAATTTGGTTAGAAGATTTTACTATGTAGAAACTTCTGCTTTATCTTTAGGAGAGATGGATAGACGTTTATTGCATGGGTCATTAGAACAGGTACAGAAAGTTAGTGAAGATTTTCAGTTTCAGTTGTTTTGTCCAGAAAAAGATTTTAGGGAAAATGCAGAGTTGGTAGCTGAAGGTGTGGAAGACCAAGGTTCAGAAACTACATCTGAAAACTTTCCTTTAGACATTGCAAAGTTAAACACAGTTTCCTCCGAATAACCAAACTGTGGGGCATATTATCAAGCACGGCGTTAAAATTATCGCTGCTTTAGCGGCAGAAAACTGCTGCTAAAGTGGTGATAATGGGCTTGATAATATGCCGCAGAGAATTCCAATGTTATGTTATGTTAAATAAACTTCTATAGCGCAAGACTCACCCGGGGGCATCTCGGCGCTTTGCTAGTTTTTTTTCCTAAGACTGAAAGGAACAAGGCATTTTAGAATAGGAAGGCTTTTAACTGTTTCCTAAAAGTGCTATACATTGTGATTCTGCGAAGGGAGTCTGGAAGCTCATTCCAGTATCTAGGTGCCAAATATAAAAAGGATTTTCCTTCAGAACGACATAGCCTGATGCGTGGCACTTGTAGGAGGGCCCGCGCACCGGACCGCAGATTTCTATTAGGGACGTGCTTAATAAGTCACTTTTGGAGATATCTGGGGCCTCTACCATTAAGTGCCGAGTACGTGAGACAACAGATCTAAAAAACGATCTTTTCCTCACTGATAACCAGTGGAGTTCTCGCAACAGGGGAACCGATGCGGAGCCCGCTGGGTGATTCATTACCATCCTAGCTGCCGTATTTTGGATCATCTGGAGTTTACTCAACAAGGTCTCTCCTACCCCGGCCAGCAGGGCATTACCATAGTCCAGGCGACTGATAACCATTGCCTGAACCAAGGTTTTACGATGGGTTGTGGGCAGAAAGGGGAGGATTTTACGCAGCAGACGCAGGCTACAATAGAATGAGCTGGTTGTCACAGCTATATGGTCTCTCATAGATAGAGACTGATCTAGTTTTTAACCCAAGATTTTTAACACATTGGGTCGGAATAGGGGCAACTCCCAATTGGGCCAGCCACCAGTCATCTGACCAACTGACAGTTGCTTTACCTATCAGCATTAGCTCAGTTTTGCCGGGGTTTAACTGGAGGCAGTTCTGCGTCATCCAATTTGAGATTTCAAGCAATCCTCTGGCAAACCGAGCTTTCTCTGCTATGAAGTCCGAGCCAACCAAGAAGATGAGCTGAGTATCATCAGCATACGAGATGATTTCAAAGCCCAATTTTTCCGCTATCCCGGCTAACGGGCCATATAAATATTAAATTGGGACGGACTTAGGCACGAGCCCTGGGGTACGCCTTTATCTAGAGTGATTGAGTCTGACAAATGTGGCCCGAGCATGATTGTCTGAGATCTCCCAGCCATAAAGTTACGTAACCATTTTAATGCTCTTCCCTGGATACCGCAGGATTCCAATCTCTCCGCTAGCACTTCGTGCAAGATGCTATCGAAAGCTGCGGAGAGTTCAAGCAGTATCAGTATTGCCGAGCCCCCTACATCCATTTGTAGCCTAAGCGAATCTGTGACTGCTAAAATAGCAGTCTCGGTGCTATAGCCCGATCGGAATCCTGATTGTGAAGGATCAAAAATTTCATTTAATTCTAAATATTGGCTTAGTTGTTTATTTACCATGCCTTCCAACGCTTTTCCCAATAAAGGTAAAAGAGAAATCGGGCAGTAATTTCCAAGTTCTCGCGGGTCTGCCGTTGGTTTCTTCAGGATAAGACGCACGTATGCTTCCTTTCATGTTCTTGGAATATTCCCAGATTGAAGAGATGAGTTATATAGTTGGAGAATAACTGGCGCACAACTGGTAGCTAAAAGAGCCATCGTTTTAGGAGGGCAAAGATCAGTGGTGAACCTGATTTAGCTGAGGCGAGTGCTTTGGGAACTTCAAGAGTGATTGGGGCAAAGCACTCCAGAATACTTCCTGTCCTTTTTTCCAGCTCCCTATATCTGAGAACATCAGGGGCTAGATCATTTTTAGATGGAAAATTCGCATAAATTCTAGTAATCTTATCTTGAAAGTAACTGGCTAGCTGATTACAAAATTCCTATGTTTCCACGTGGGATTGCCTGCATGCCTGAGGAGATACAAATTCCTTTACTATACTAAAAAGCGCCTTAGGGGTATTCCCCCCACCTTCAATTTGATTAAGGATAAATTGGCGTCTTGCCAGTTTTAAATTGAGATGGTAAGAGGTCAAGGAATGTTTGTACAGCATTCTATCTTGCATTTCTTAGCTGACACGCCAAACTCTCTCTAGTCTTTTGCATTTGGACTTTTCCGTCCTAAGCTCGCTGGTGTACCAGGGGGCTGTGGGCAGTTTGGCCGCTGAGCCATGTTCTTTTTGGGAATGACTACATCCAAGGCAGTTGAAAACGCCTTGTTGAAGTCCTCCAATGTTAGCTCATTTCCCATCTCCATTTTCCCTTTCTCTAGCTGAAAGGCCTCCTCGAAGCGTTCAACTATGAGATTATGCCAAGACCTGAGCATTATTTGTTTCTTCGCCAGACTAGGGGTGGTAGGTTTAGGGCAGCACAGCTCAACAGCAAAACTAACCATCACATGGTCTGACCATGTAAGCGGCTCTGGAGGGCTACAGGCTAGATTATTAATGATAGCAAAAATAAGATCTAACATGTGCCCAGCACTGTGAGTCGGACCAGTCACTCTTTGGGTCAGGCCAAGCAAATCAAGGGAGGACATTAGGTGATTCACCTCCTGACTCATGAGGTCTTCCCCATGGAAATTAAAATCTCCCAGTAGGAGGAACTTGTTTGCAGCGAGCACATGCATAGCAATTAGTTCGATCAGTTTATTTGCGAAGCCAGTCCTAGAGCCCGGCGGACGATATAATAGGGCTCCATTCCAACTATCCGTAGGGGAGGTGGTAATTTTAAAAATTCCTATTTCCATACTGTCATTTCTTAGTGTGGATATCCAATTTATTTTAAGGTGTTTTTTATACGCTATAGCTATGCCCCCGCCTATCTTTCCCTCTCTGTCCAGATGCAACAGAGTATACGTCTCAGGAATGGCCATTACTATCAGTGGATAATTAGTGGGGTTTAACCATGTTTCTGTGAAAAAACATATATCTGGGGTGTGCGATGAAATAATATCCCAGATTTCGAAAGGGTGCTTTGCAAGTGATCTCTCATTGCATAGTATACACTTTAGCCCACTAGCCTTTTGCTCCATTAAGTTGTTCCTAATCTGAGGGTCCCCTAGTATCTGGGCCCCTTGAAATTGACAGAGCCTACAGGCCACTGGGCCCTCCAATATGCCTGAGAATTGGCAACAGAGGTGGTTCTGGAGCTTAACTAACTCCCTTCCCCTAAGTTTCTGTAGGAGATCACCTGAATAGGAGATACGAGAGGCAGGGGGACAATTGACCACAATTCGGGCAGGGTGAGTGGCCTCTGGGCTCGGCCGGGCACGTCCGCTGTGCGTGCACACTGACGTGTTCATTTATGGAGGAGTATTCCCCCCAACTAGCACGCCACCCTTCTTTTACCCGCAAGATGGCCGCTCGTTCCCCCTGCTGCCTCCGATGTAAACCGGCACCTTCACCGCACCGCACCTCAATTGGCTGGATACGGTGAATAAGAGGGAGATATACAGACAACCTAATCGAGTGTGGCAAAATATTTTAAAAAACAATTTAGCTTCCTGAAAGGAAATACAGCAGTGCAAAATAATTAGGTAGTGCAGAGAGTTAAAATACACTTCTCCCGGCTTCCGACTCCGGAGAATCTAGACACAATAATAACGGGCTTGATAATATGCCGTAGAGAATTCCAATAGAAGCCCATGTTGACACCAGAACATGGCCTTCTAAGGGTATATTATCAAGCCCATTATCGCCGCTAAAGCGGCAATAATTTTAACGCCGTTTCTTGATAATATGCCCCGCAGTTTGTATTTGTTCTCTAATCACTCACTATAAAACACAAACTCAAAATGTAGTTGCGTACTCTAAAATTTAAAAAGAAAACAATCACAAGTGGCAAGAATTTGGTGCATATTTATTTGTAGAGGAAAGATTTGATTTATCCACAGAACAGATTATCTGTAGGTACTGCTATGATAAGTTAGAGAATAATAAAATGCCTGCTAGAGGTAAATATAAGAAATTAGATTAAGTATCAATTCCACAAAAGGTTAACGCATTGAATGTTTATGCATCAATTCTTGTATTCCATCCTTTTCAAGCAAAAGTTCAGATGGAGCCAAATACAGGGAGCTTACCTCCAACTGAGCTCCAGAGAGGACTGAAAGGGAGAGTTGTGTATTTAGCTTTAGGTTTTAAGAAGAATATTGAATCTGTAGGAGCAGATAGAGAGATAGAAGAACAACTTATAATTTTAGTAAATGGTTTTGCAACAAAGAATTTAAAAATATGGCAAATGTTAATAGATGTGATTAAAAGTAAAAAAGCAACATTATACCTTGTTAAAAATAGTATTTACTATAGAAATGTTAAATGTTGCTGAAAATGAAACTTGCATACAATATGCTACCTTATCATCATGCGACAGATTGAAAAAGTGGATCAATCTAGATCTAAAGAAATTTATGAACACTATAGGATCCACCCTCTGCGTTCTAAAGAAGTCATTAGTGATGATATTGAATTGTTTAAAATGAAGCAAGCAAAAGAAAGTCACTGGGAAAAATGTATAGAGGCTTTTTGTTTTCCTCAAATGTTTCCTACTGGAGTAGGTGGACGCTGTAATGACTGCCCTTTACCAATACCAGCAGTTGAATACCGTTCAATATGATTATACTCAAAGGATCCAAGGTTTTATAAGTGCATTCCATATATATTTCATCTTCTGCTTCAGAGTGATTTTTCTAGACTTTCTTATGCTGAGAATTATCTTATATTATATTGAAGACAGGAGGAAATCTTTAAAATTTAGCTGCAAGGGAATTTGCTGATAAAGTTCAAGAAAAAGATGAAAACTTTGAATGCAACTTAATGAATTTGATGACATGCCAAGGGAGAACAAATAAGTAATAGTATCCTCATCATGGAGAACTCAAATACATGCTTAGAAACCTTGGAGAACCTACTTGCTTTGTTACACTTAGGGCCTTATTATGATATGGCCCGACCGCAAGTCTGAGGCCTTATGAGCCTCTTCGCGGTTCAATTTCCGACCACCTAATTACAATCTAGGTGGTCGGAGATTAAACCAGCCGGTCATTCCGGCTGTATTCCAATGGGCTCAAGGAGCCCGTTGGCCAGTCATAGACCGGCACTTAATCCCAATGGACGGCCGTTCTGCCGTCGGGGTTACGATGCTCGGTTTTCAGGCTTTCTATGCCGGGCTTTCCGACATGGAAAGCCTGTTGAAAAGTGAGTTTGGGGGGGTGCTAGCAGAGCCCCCTTCTTCCTGTGGCCTCCGGTTAGGAGCTGAGGGGGCACCTAGGGTGCCCCCCAGTTGAACCATGCACCATGTGGCAGGTACCTTGAGGTGCCTGCCACGAGGTGCAGGAATGAATAGAAACTTCCATTCCTCCATTGGAGCGTGTGCTGCAGCTGGTTTACGGCTGCAGCACAAGCTCCCATAGAGAATTGGGAGTATGCAACCACTTGTAATTATGGTGTCGGTACCGCAGACCGGAGGTCGGTAGGTCCCAAGACCGCAAAGATGTTGGTCGGAAGCAACTCAAACCGACATCATAATCGAGCCTAAAGTTGTGCTGAATTTTCATGGGATGATATACTTGAATCCTCGAGAAAGGCAAATTCAAATAATGAGGACACGAATGTAAAGACAGAAGAAATTTGCTCTTTGGATCCACCTGATGTTGTCAGATATTTTAATCACAGATACCAAGCCATGCTGTCTTTCATCTGTAACAAAAGTAATCTTCCACTCGGTGAAATAACTGATTTTTCAAGCAAGAGGTGCTCCATATAGTCGTGCTGTTATGGATAAAAGATGTTCCAAAATTTGGAACAGGGAGTGATGATTGTGTGCTCTCTTTCATAGAACAGTATTTGACATACACCATCCCAAAAGACACTACTAATAAACGCCAGAGGCAACAAGTTCTCTGCTTTCAAACAGATAGATTTGGGAAATACTGCCACAGAAGATACATATCTGAAAGGAAATTTTACACAAGATGTCATTTTGGATTCCCATGACTTGTTATTTTACAAGGGAGAGTCAACTGCTTATTATCTGTAATGAGACATATAGTGACAGAAAGTCGCCAAAAAATCACATAGTAAACTGAGAAGAACAGAGGCGTCCAAATGCATCGATGATAAGAATGCAGTAATTCTAAAAATGTGGAATGCAAATATGAACATACAGTTTGTTGAAGGCAACTCTATTGCTGTTGCTTGATATATGACTTCATACATTACAAAATATGGCAAGAGATTAGTACAGTAAAGATTCTAACAAAAAAGTTAAACAGCTCCAGTATAAAAATGTCCCATCGGGAGATTGGTTCTTATGAACTGTCGGATAGGTTGAGCTTGGCAAGTTTGTACTAGGGTAATAGCTTGAGTAAGCTTAGGCCTTGTAAATAATGAAATAGAGTGTTAAAATCTTTTCCGGAAATTCAGTATTTAGAAGAGTTTGACCCAGAAAGTACAAACATAGTAAGAACAAACATGTTGGATGCACACTACCCATGAAGAAGTGTACACTTGGAAAATATGTGCCTATGTGAAATTCACATACCGAAGTAATGTAAAAGAAAACATAGCAAAAGGACAATTTGCTGTTCTTGGATGTGAAAAAGGAAATCTTATAAACCACAGTAAATTTAGGGCCAGATTAGGATGATGGTGGGACTGGCACTGACAGCCCATCGGTAGCGTTCCCACAACCATCGGACTCATCATATCCTCCAGCCTTATTTCAATGGTGGGCAGATGGGTGGCGATCGGATAGACTGACCGCCAGGGATCCGATGGGCTCCTTGAGCCCGCCAGTGCAGCGGGGTGCCATATTCTCTACAATGGTTAACCAACAGGCAGGTGGAAAAGGACTTTGGGGGCCCATAGCGGGCCCCTCCTTCCCCTTGGCCCTCTGATATGGGCACTGGGGGGGCACCATACCCTGCTCCATGTGGCAGGCACCACATGTTGCCTGCCAAGTAGTGCAGGGATACGCACAGGGTGCATTTTGTGCATTGTGGCGGGTGCTGCATCCAGCAGCACCCCCCACAATGCAAAGAATACACGGTGCGACAGCCTTGCAGGCGGTTACAGTGTAATCCCTACAGCGGAACCGCCGATGGCTAGTCGGTCGTTCTCATGTAAAAAGGGGCATGGCCTCGGACCACCTCTCAGCAATCCCACTGTGTGGGGCTTACTGGAGATACCTGGTGGGCTAGTTGGCACCTAAGGACCCTTAAGGATCTCGAGGACTTAATCCTCCAACCAACAATGTGCCAGGAGGAGTGTTTGCAGTGTGCTGCAGGGAGGGGGCGAGCCCTCTGGCAAAATACCTTTTTTCCCTTTTTTGGGGGGGTTTGGAAGGGGGGCTCTATGGCCCCCCTTCTCTCAATATTTTCTGGGCCCAGGGGACCTCATACCCCAGGACCTGCCACTATTCATTTAAAAAGAATGAATAGTGGCAGGCCCTGGGGACCCAATTACCCAGGGCATGGCCACATATTTAAGTTTTTTAAAAATCTTATTTTTAAGAAGGGGGCCGTGCAGCCCCCTCCTGAGGCCATTATACCCATCCCCAGGGGCATTGCCTTGTTTTTTTATTTGTTTAACTTTTCGGGAGCGAGGCCGTGTGCCCCCCCTTCCCTGGGCCACTTCTGGCCTGGCCTCAGGGTTGGGGACCATGGGGAGAGCCCCAATGCCCCCTTGGTCCCAGCTGGCTCCCCGCCTCCTGCGGGTGCCAACATTGCTTTTGGACAAGGGGAGTTGCTACCATGCAGCTCCCCTTGTCCAAAAGCAATCTGCTTTGCTTCTTGGACGCAGGAGCAGATTTCCTGTTCTCGCTTCCAAGAAGCAAAGCAGTGTTTGCTATGATAGGGTTGGAGCCGTGCTCCCGCCGAGCCATAGCAAACAGCAATGTCCTGGGGGGGAACTTGCTATGGGTAAATTAGCACCGGGGTTGGTTTTAAGGCAGCTGGAAGGTAGCTATTATAAAAAAACTCGCTTTAAGATTATTAGAGCAGCCTGGAATGTATGGCGGAAGATTGGTAAATACTTGGAAATACCCAGAATTAATAGATATTCACTGTTGTGGTGTTCTTCGGAATTTCCGGCGATATTGTATGATAATATAGGTAGAATTTGGGAAAAAGCAGGAATAAAAAATATAGGAGATATCACGGATTTGAATGGGATGGTCTCGTATGGGGACATTCAGGAACGATATGGAGTAGATTCTAGCACGATATTTAAATATATACAAATCAGGGCGAATATAAGTAGTCTGGCTCCACAACCAATTAACTTATCACGAATTACCTTACTAGACTATGTGATGAAAAAACAATATAGAGTTAAGGATGTTTATACAATGCTGACGGAGGCCACTATGGACGATATCCTTAAAGTAGAAAGTGCTTGGGCAGGTAAATTAAAAAACCCGGACGTAGACATTAGCCGATCACTCGAGTTGTCTAAAAAAACCTTTTTGACTGCTAATCTTAAAGCCCATGAGGCACAGGGTCAAGACTGATTTGCATATGGCTGGGTTCAAACTGGAATGGCATGGTGAGCAAAAAAACTATGGATTTAGGCCCAGATCTCTGTACTGGGGTGAATGTATGACATTGTTCTGCATTCTGTCCATCAACTGTTGTTTTTGCATTTGTCACCCCGAGTGGGACGGGTATACTCAGACATGAGTCCCGTGCGCTCCATGCCACTGGAATAAAGCTATCCTGGCTGAAGAGGGGTGAGACCCCGAAACCGGACCTAGGATGCTTGTTTCCAGTCCAGGGGAGGACCTGGCTTGGCAGTTCGGGCTGGACTGTTCCCATGAGGCACAGGGTCAAGACTGATTTGCATATGGCTGGGTTCAAACTGGAAAGGTATGGTGAACAAAAAAGCAATGGATTTAGGCCCAGATCTCTGTACTGGGATGAATGTATGACATTGTTCTGCATTCTGTCCATCAACTGTTGTTTTTGCATTTGTCACCCCGAGTGGGACGGGTATGCTCAGACGTGAGTCCCGTGCTCTCCATGCCACTGGAATAAAGCTATCCTGGCTGAAGAGGGGTGAACCCCCGAAACCGGTCCTAGGACGCTTGTTTCCAGTCCAGGGAGGACCTGGCTTGGCAGTTCGGGCTGGACTGTTCCCACGAGGCAAAGGGTCAAGACTGATTTGCATATGGCTGGGTTCAAACTGGAATGGCATGGTGAGCAAAAAAACTATGGATTTAGGCCTAGATCTCTGTACTGGGGTGAATGTATGACATTGTTCTGCATTCTGTCCATCAACTGTTGTTTTTGCATTTGTCACCCCGAGTGGGACGGGTATACTCAGACATGAGTCCCGTGCGCTCCATGCCACTGGAATAAAGCTATCCTGGCTGAAGAGGGGTGAGACCCCGAAACCGGTCCTAGGATGCTTGTTTCCAGTCCAGGGGAGGACCTGGCTAGGCAGTTCGGGCTGGACTGTTCCCATGAGGCACAGGGTCAAGACTGATTTGCATATGGCTGGGTTCAAACTGGAATGGCATGGTGAGCAAAAAAACTATGGATTTAGGCCCAGATCTCTGTACTGGGGTGAATGTATGACATTGTTCTGCATTCTGTTCATCAACTGTTGTTTTTGCATTTGTCACCCCGAGTGGGACGGGTATACTCAGACATGAGTCCCGTGCGCTCCATGCCACTGGAATAAAGCTATCCTGGCTGAAGAGGGGTGAGACCCCGAAACCGGACCTAGGATGCTTGTTTCCAGTCCAGGGAGGACCTGGCTTGGCAGTTCGGGCTGGACTGTTCCCAAGAGGCAAAGGGTCAAGACTGATTTGCATATGGCTGGGTTCAAACTGGAATGGCATGGTGAGCAAAAAAACTATGGATTTAGGCCCAGATCTCTGTACTGGGGTGAATGTATGACATTATTCTGCATTCTGACCATCAACTGTTGTTTTTCCTTTTAGCTCTGTCTAGTGTCTCATGGCTGTAACCTCTTGCTGCAAATGTATTCTGGAGTTCCAATTGCGTCTCTTTCAACATTGTCTCATCAAAACAGTTTCTCCTCATATGGAGATATACAGCATAGGGGATGATTTGTTTCAATTTGCCGGGATGGAAACTCTCCGCATGCAGGAAGGAATTTCCTGTTTTTGGTTTTCTCTATGTTTTGGTATGAATTTGGTTGTTTTTTACAAAAATGGCCAAATCCAATAGGTGTTTTCTGTATTGCTAACATTCATTGTAAAATTAAGGTGTAAGCAATTGTTATTACATTTTGCTGTGAATGCCAAAGTAGACTCAGGGTTGCTATTCCACAGAATAAAAAGATCATCAATAAAATGGGTTTAGAGGACTACGTTTTCTGCCTATTCTGTGGCATAGTCAGCCATGAGCACGTGCTCCTCTCACAAGTCCGTATGTAGACTGACATAACTGGGGGTAAAACAGGTGCTCATGGCCATATGTCTGATTTGTGTTATCAGTATCTTGTACAAAAATAAAGAAATTGTTATGTAGGCACCATTCCTTCATCTCTAAAAGCATTGTTGTATGTTGGTGTAGATATATGGTTCTAGTGCTCAGGTAGGATTGTATTGCATTGAGACCATCCGGGTAGGATATATTGGTGTAGACGAAGGTGACATCTAAAGTCATAAAGGCAATGGTGCCTTTCCATGTGAGGTCCAGCATCCTCCTTAGAAAATCTCCTGTATCTTAAATAAAGGATGGTAGGTTTTGATCGTGTTGCTGTAGGAAGCGATGAATATATTGGGAGGTAGTCTCAAACAAGCTCCCAATGGCAGAGTTTTTTGGCCTTCCTGTGGGACTGAATAGATTCTTGTGTTAAATAACTCAACCCAAAACATGCCCCAAGTGGGTTATGATCAGTAACTTGGTTAACTGTAACATGTCTCACAAATCGACTGGTTAGGACTTTAAAACACTATACAAACTCATTCTTGGTTTATTAATAGCACATGTTTATCACCCTTTGATGCTGAATAAGATGTAATCGAACTCGTAACTCCAAAGTGGGATCGTATAACACACTTATTAACCACTCCATGTCATGACCTCCTTACCAACATTAAACATGAATTTTCAAATGTTAAGCCAGTGTAATCTCTACCCCTTGTAAACCAGCTTGTCATAGGTCTATCAATGGAACAAAACCTATAATACAGTAATTCATTCTTACTGGTATTCTCCTCATAATTTATGCAATCATTCTGAATGAATACTTAAAAATCGATAACATCAATGTAATTTCTTAAATACAAATAATAAACGGTAAAGTGCAAAAACAGTGTGTACTATGTGTGTCTAAAATTCTCCTGTGCTATTTCATCTGTCTACAACCGGTTCTGTAAGAAGTAAAAAGATTGACTAGAACTTTACTGTAAACCATTCATTTATGGACATATAATTCCTCTTCAGAATTCAGTACGTTGGGAATTTTTGTGTTTAGTATCTTGATTCTAATTTCATTAACTGTAGTTCCCTGTTCTCTCCTCTTTTGCTTTAAGGAACTGAATCAATGACAAAGTAAACCAATTCATCCATTTTGTCATTGTGGGATTCATGTATGTGTTGAGCAACTGGATAGGTTTTATCTTCATTATTAACAGCTCTTAAATGTTGCAGAATCCTCACATGTACCATTTGAATAGTGCTTCCCACATACATCTTAGGACACTGATATTCCAATATATAGGTCACAAATTCTCTCCTGCAGTTGTAGGAATTGCATATCTTGTGGTTTTAAATAAATGTGATATGATTTGTTTTACATTGATAAGTGCAACACAAACAAATGAAGGATGGAATGCTGAATAAATCATACATTCACCCCAGTCAATAAATCCATTGTTCTTTTGCTCACCATGGCACTCAAGTTTACACCCATCCATATGCAAATCAGTCTTGACATTGTTCGTCATGGGAACAGTCCAGCCTGAACTACCAAGCAAGGTACTCCCTCGACCGGGAACAAGTATCCTGGGACCGGTTTCAGAGTATTACCCCTCATTAGCCAGGCTAGCTTGAATCCAGAGGTACAGTGAGCAAGGGACCCACATCTGGGCATACCCATCTCACTTAGGGCAAAAAGTGCTATCTGTGGCAGTATGAGTGCCTGTATGGATGATTCAGTGGGTGCATGACTGACTGTATAAGTGAGTGATTAGGTGCCTCAGTGAATGCATGGATAAGTGACTAGATTTTGAGAATGTCTGTATCAGTCTTTCAGATGGTGTCTAAGTGGCAGTATATATTGCTGAGTGGGTATGTGAGTGGCTATATGGGTGATTGATTGGGTGTCTGAGTACCTGTATGGGTGCATGAGTGTCTGTGTCTGGGTAAGAAGGTGTGTGACTGCTTGCATGCATAAGTGAGCGGGTAAGTCAGTGGCTGTAGGGGTTTGTGAGTGTGTAAGTAAGGGGCTGTATAGGAGACTGAGTATGTGTATTGTTGTGTCGGTAGTGAATGAATGTGTCAGTGGTATATGGGTGAGTAACTGGATATGTGAAAGGCGAATATAGGTGAATGTTGGAGTATATGAGGGACTGTAGGTGTGAGTGAGGGATTGTGATAGTGACTGTATGGGTGATTGTGTGATTACATCAGTGACTATAGGAGAGTGAGTATGTGTAAGTATTTGTATGAATAGGTGACTGAGTGTGTATAACTGTAAAGGTGAGTAAATGGCTTTGTGAGTGATGCTCCAGGTAAGTGAGTAGGCGTGTGAGTAGCTCAATGAATGACTGACAGTATGTGGCTGCATTGGTGTATGATTGGAAATATCAGTGGCTGTATTAGTGAGTGAGTTGGTGTATGAGTGGCTGTATGGGTAACTGAGTGGATGTGTGAGTAGACCTATGAAACAGTGGATGGGTGTGTAAGTACTGGTATGGGTGTGTCAATGGTTTTGAGAATGGTAGTGTGGAAGTTGAAAGTATGAAAAGTATGAAAGGTATGAAAGTATGAAAGGTTACATGGGGTGTGAGTGGGTTCATCAGATATTCTGTGGATGACGTCATTAGTGATGTCATCCGTGATGTCACTGACCATGTCATGAGTGTTGTATTATGTGAGGTAATAAGCAGTACATTGCAGAGACCCGGGTTATAGTTAGCTCTGCTAACTATAACTGCTGAATTTCTCTGGTTTTGTACGAGTGAAATATCACCCAAACTATAACGTCCCTGTAACATTTGTTATTTTTCAAAATTCTGCTTCTTCATTGTAACATCCATTTTTTTTAAATGAACCTCTAAGATTTTTGCACTTTCTTTCTATAATTGGATATTGTGTATTATATCTATTTCATACCTCACTCATTTTTTTATGTCATACGTGTTTATCAGATAGTACATTAATAACTGGTTTTATTTTTAACAATTTTGTAAGCCAATACAACATTGTTGCATTTGCTGTGGAGAATCTGTCATCAGTAAATGTATTTCAAATAGTGAAAGCTACAAATATTTTAAATAACTTTTAAGTCTAAATATTTAGCAAAATATTGTTTTAACTTTCTGTAATCAGTTTTGAAGAAAGCCACCTTTACAACAAAAAAATGATATTTGCGACTACCAGATATTGCATGTTTTTCAACAACTCTGAAACGTATATGTAGAGGTATTGTCAGCAAGTTTAGTATAGCTGTTCACTATTATAGTATTGAAAGTTCTGCTTTTCTTTCAAGTTTTAAAGCAAACTGTTTTAAGCTCTTTTTTTTCCCAAAACTTTTTAAAAAAAATCATTTTTTAGACCTATTTTCCATTATCTCAGGTATTTGGGACATTGCAATGATGTTGTTAACCGCAATGATTGTGCCTTTTCCATAAAGTGTAAAATACATATATCCACACATATTACAGTATTTTACACACTAGGGCAGTGGTTCCCAAACTTTTGACTCCTGAGGACCCCACTGAGTCACCACTGGAAGTCGGGGACCCCCAAGCAATTTTTATGATTTAAATTTCAAACGTTAAAACAGTAATTCGAAAAAAATTAACATGTGTGCACACAAAACAAATATTCGAAATACTAAGGATTTTAGGGGCATATTTACAAACCCCTACCACCATGGAAACATCACTTTGTGCAACGTTCGCTTGTCGATAGGGGCTTTGCCTTATTTACAAGGCAGCGGTAAGCCACTTAATATGGCTTAACGTTGCCTTGTAAATAAGGCCCCCTTTCGCGCAATGCTTAGCATGAAGGGGTGGGTAGTGGGTTTTGCAGTGGGTATTCCACCGCAAAACCCATTGATTTTGATGCTGCCCCCTATTCACAGGGGCAGCGTAAATAGGAGGCAGCGCCAAAATTAACACCAGGGAAAACCAGGTCTTAACTTGGCGAAATGAGGAGAAATGCTTTATTTCTCCTCATTTTTGCTTTTTCCATGTGTGCTGGCTTGTGCAGCACACATGGAAAAAGCAAAACGCATTGGATTGTTTATGTTCAGGAAGGTCACCCCTCCTGCACATAAACAATCAATAAAAAAATTGCATTTTGTAACTTCCATGTGTGCTGCATTAAGCAGCACACATACAAGTGACAAAACACCATTTCAAGATTGTTTATGTGCAGGAAGGGGGACCTTCCTTTACATAAACAATCTTCCCCTGCACGCAGACACCCTTGCACTGTGTTGCAAGGGTGCCTGCGTTGGCGCTACACTGCTAAGTGTAGCACCAGCACAGGGCAAAATGTAGGGCTGCACCATATTCTTGTAAATATGGTGCAGCCCTGCGTTTCTGAAGTGGCGGTGCATGTCGTTAAGCCACAGAGGCTAACGACACGCTCCAAACTTCTTTTGTAAATATCCCCCTTAGTATTTTATATTGAAAGAATTTGCAAAAAAATAAAATTTTAATGGGAAGGTTGGTGCTGCATCTCTGTGACTAACTTTTAAATGGTTGGTTTTATTTCTCAGTACGAGGCTTCTACTCCTGCCAGGGCCAGACTGGAAACCCAAAGCAGCCCTGGCAAACGTTTTCAGACCAGTCCCCATACGGTACACACCAAGTGCATTGAGTGTGCCTGACCACTACAAATGGGGCTTTGGGAGGCTCTCCACCCAAAGAAATGTAGGAAACAACGGTGCAGTCACAACACGTTTATCACTTTACATCACACACATATAGAGACAATTAATCATAAGTGTAATTCAGTGTATAGAAAATGTTACATAAGGCAAAGGGGACTACAAGGTGTAGGATTCACATGTCATTTACACTGGTAGGCATTTTTAAAGAGTGCTTGGTCTGGAGAAGCACAACAAACTCGGGATTCAGAACATAAGACAGTGATTAGCATTGACTTTAACAATAAAAATGTATTTCCACCCTAATAAACTTTTTTAGCAGCATCAGGATAATGAAAGACTGGGAAAAAACATAAGTTACTAACTTGTACCATGCAGTTTGCAAGCAGCTCTTTGATGACAGTTTATAGGTCACTGTGCTAGATTACGGTTGTCACTTATGTACTGCACAGTAACAAAATAATCTTTGTGACAAAAGCAGTAACCCACTCGCCTATGCACATAAAGTACTGTTATTTAAAATGCACAGTACACGTTCTTTGCAATAGGCATATTAACACTCTGTGCTACATTAGCTAACTCAAAGCTGCCACAGGACAAAACTCTCATCTCTCTCCAGCAGGTACATTAATCACTGGTGTTATCTTGACACTTTTATTGTTTCTGGAAAACTGCTAATTATACAAGTGCAGTGCTTTTTAAACTGCTGCCTGCGGACACCCTGGGAAAGTGTCAGGGACCCCTGGGGGTCCCCGGACCACAGTTTGGGAAACACTGCACTAGGGGTCTCTTACACTATTCTCCAAAGTCAAGTTTTTCTAGAGAGTTTCTATAAAAACCATTTCAAAGACCTATTTTATCTTTTTGTGGTGACCTCAGAGACTGCAATGACATCAGTAATCACGATCCGAAAACGGAAAACAAAAGTCGACATTCAATGACCACCAACTCATCCAAAAATATTATGTAAAAATATCCATTCTGAATATTGCCCTACACATATTACTATATACATACTTCTTTCAAAGCATATTTAAACTCATATTTTTGTACTAAGTTTCTTTAAAAGCCATTTTAAATCCTATTTCTGATATCGCAGTTATTCGGGACATTGCAATGATGTCCTTAACAGCGATGAGCACGCCTTTTCCATAAAGTGTAAGACACATATATCCAAACATATGACAGTATTTTACACACAAGGGGTTTATTACTGTACACTCTAAACTCATGTTCTTCTAGTGTATCTATAGAACAACCATTCTAAAACCAAATTCCATTTTCGAAGTGAGATCGGAGATCGCAATGATATCAGTAATCGTGATCCCCACGGTTATGTTGCGAAAGCAGAAATCAAAAGCAGGAATTCAACAGCCAACATCACATTAAAAGAGTATAACTATATATTTAATTCTAACCATCAAAATAGATAAATCCCGATATAAATAACTCTATAAAAACAGTTATCAAAATCTCAATATCTTTATAACAATGCGTATTAATGATTCACTGATTTTTTTTTTATCATGACAACATTGATAGTCGAGATGGTACAGGGGGGCCACGTGGTGGGGCCACGCAGCATTGCCACGCATATCAAACGTGATAAATTTTTTTATTTTGGACACATAACTTGTGTCACCGACACCCCCATTTCTCAAACATGGGGTCAGAGTACCTCTACCCGGACCCCTTATGTTAGTCTTTTCTGAAATACTCAGCCCAGGTAACCTTTCCCGAAAGATATAATGGCAGCTGCAACTTTCTGTTCAGGTTGCATCTAGCCAATCAGAGCATTCTCGTTGGTGAGTGCATTCGTGATTCATCGCAAAACCACCCCGAAAAATCGGCCTGAGAGATCACTATAATTTTAACCTCAAATTCCTCAACAACTAGCGTCCCTTCCTGCACAGAAACAATCTTTCCCGCAACACAGGCACCCTTGCACCATGGTGCAAGGGTACCTGGGTTGGCCCACGGCAGCCAATTGTGTGCCAGCACAGGGGAGAGCTTAGGGATATGGCATATTGCTGTAAATATGACATATCCCTTTCCTCCGAATGTAACTCAATGTGGCGCAGCCAAATAGTTTGCAGCACCGCGCTTTATTACTTCATTGTAAATATAACCCATTGGGTGCTACAGTGTATTATCATTTTTTTACATATTTAACTCTTTCCAAAAAGTCTAAATCTAGGTAAGTAGTAGGTTTTTAATTTTCTCCCTACCTAATGCCTCTTTATTAAACTTGGGTATAGGTAGGAAAAAAGAATGATAATTTACCATATTTTTTTTAAAGTGACAGCCTCCTGCTGTACTACCTTGGAAGTGCTGCAGTACTTAAAGAAAAAAATACATTGTACTACACTATACTATACAAATAGAGTATACTACAGTGTATTATCAATTTTTTATATATTTAATTCTTCAGAAGAATTCTACAGAGTAATGTGGCAATATCTACAAATTTCTGCGCTACTTACACAAAAAACGAATTCTACAAAATATTTCAAATAAACTGTAATACACTATATTTCAGTCATTTAGGGGCTGATTATGCTGTTGGTTGGAGTTGCATCCAAACTGACATCATCGCGGAATCGGGGTCGACCAACTTCCGGTCGGCGGTCCTGATAACTGAATTATGATGCAGCCGCACATGGTGTGGTTGCATACTCCCATTTCCACATGGGAGCTTGAGCTGCGGCCATAAACTAGCCGCAGCACAACCTCCCTGCACCAAGTGGCAGGCACCTCACGGTGCCTGCCATAGGTGCCCCCTTGGCCCCCAACCAGAGGACACAAAGAGAAGGGGGCACTGCTAGGGGCCCTCAGTCTACCTTTCCGACAGGCTTTCCATGCCTGGAAAACAGAGGATTGTATTCCCAATGGCGGAAATGCTGTCCATTGGGATTACGAGCCAGTCTCCGACTGGCCAACAGGCTCGTAGAACCCATCGCAATCCAGCTGGAATGACCATCCGGTTTCAATTCCGACCACCAATATTGTAATTAGGCAGTCGGAATTTAAACTGACGATCTCAGTCTGAAAGCTTCCGCCCTGAGGTCGGAGGCTTTCCAACCGAGATTGTAATAGGCCTCATAGTCTCCAATAGTGTATTTATACTTTTTTAGATTTACTAGCACAATACTCCGTAAGCTCGTTATATATAAATATATACAAATGTATAAATACATTTCGCTATCCATGAACACTTTCATAAGTGGTAATGGACATGGAATAACAATAAAACCCACTGCTTACCAATATCTAAGGCCCTAACCCACAATACAGACAAGCTGTTGGAAAAACAACATGGCTGCCTTTAAATTTTGTGAAGGCAGACATTCCTCTACACTCTACACCCCTCCACTCTACTGTATGACACGCTACTCCACAGTCCATCACTCCACTTTACGCCTCCCCACTGTATGCTTATTCCACTGTGTGCCACTCTAATATCCACCACTCCACTCTAAGCCATTCCATTCTACACTACAGTACACCACTCTACGACAATCTGCTTATGCCACTCCAATGTATGCCACTCCACTTTTGGCTATTCCTCTGTCTGCAACTCCACTGTTCGCCACTCCACTCTATGCTACTATACTCTACGGTACTCCACTGTATGCTTTGCCACTCTACGCAACCCCACTCTATGCCACTATAATTATCTATGCTATCCTACTGTATGCAAGCCCACCCTGGAACACCACACTGTAATCTAGTCCAGTGTATGTCACTCCACTCTCCACCACTCCACTGTATGTCAATATACTATATGCTATTCCACTCTATGCCATTCCTTTCTTTGCCACTCCACTCTACACTATTCCACTCTATGCCACTACATTATACCTCACTCCACTTTACACCACTCTACTGTACAGCACTCCAGTCTATGCTATTATACTGTACACAACTTCACCATACTACAGTCAGCTCTATGCTATTTCACTGTATGCCGCACTACTCTGCACCACTACACTGTATGCCACTCCTTTGTACACTATTCCTCTGTACCCTACTCCACTCTATGCCACTCCAGTCTACACCACTCCATTGTACGCCACTCCAATCTTTGGTATTGCAATGTATACCCTTCCACTCTATGTCACTCCACTGTACGCTATACCACTCTACTTGTTCTCCAAGTCAGGTTTTAGTGTGGTATAAAAATGATACAGTAGATCAGGTAAGTTGTCTCCCAAGTGAAGTGTGTGGTCGTTACGTCCGGTCCCATTTTTATACCACACTAAAGCCTAACACGGAGAACATGTGGAACATGTTTCTGACAACCTAAGCCCTTAAGAGATCCCAGGTGGTACAAAACGCTTCGGCTGTCAATTGTGTGCTGTAGTTTTAAGGAACAACCAATTAATAAAAGAATAAAGAATGAAAAGAAATTTTCCAGAAAGAACGACTTGCACAACGGCTTATTTGGAAGATACCATTTTGCACTTATTTATGATGGAATATGGAGATTATTATCCATTGACTATTAATCCACTTATATAGTTGAGAGCAGAGCCATTTGTGTCTGATTTTGTCTTGGGGATTTCTTTCCCCATAATTGGAGACGTAGGAGAGTCACGTCTCTGGCTTGTTGCACCACTCCTGAACTCTTTCTTATTGCCACTGCATGGTATCGACTGGTGCAGGATCTTGGTGCCTTGATCTTCCTCTGTGCTTTTGTGCTATACCACCCTACACCACTCCACTGTATGCAATTGCATTCTTTGCCACTCCAGTCTACACTATTTGACGGTACTGCACACATGGTAGCCACACTACATTAACTATAACTCACCACTCTACCATGGACTGTGTTTTCACAAGTTATGGGATTTGCGATGTCATGAAGGTTCTTTTTAATGCCATGATTTCAGATGGTATAAGTGATGTAATATGAAAGGGCATAAACAGTGCATGGAGAAGGCACGAGTTATAGTTAATGTGATGTAAAATGCTCTAGGTTTCTCTAATATTAATTTTGTTATATATAATGATTACCATAAGTACCATCAGCCATAATCTCAGCCAGGTTTACTTCACTGTCAAGTTGCAGCATGATATGCTCTTATCTCTGCATAAAGGTCCCACTCAATGCGCTAATTTGAAAACCATTCTGGAACTGAATAGGGTCACAGAATGGAGGAGCCAATAGGACAGACATTTTATGTGTCAGAGGGAAGTGCAACGTTAAAACTGTGAGTACAGACAAGAACCACTGCATGCCCCCTGTGTCTCATGAGACTTTCAAACTGCAGTGCCCATCTTGAATGGCTAGACAATAAGTTCCTCATAGTCCATAGCTGTTTTACTATGCAACTGTGATACTCAGTTACTGCAATTGCGATTGCTATTTAGAAGCTTAGCCTACTCATACTGTGTTATACTGAGAAGTTGATGTAAGACATCTTAGGAATCAAAGAAATATTCTTGCAACACATTTGTACATCAGTTATTCCATTAGGATCACAAATGTTGTTTGTTTTTGAAAAGAGTCTTCAAAATAGATGACTAACCATATTTTGCACTTTGTTTATTTCCTGAAGGAGTCATCTGTTAGGATAAAGAACTATGCCTTCAATGCATGATGTAATTTATGAGAATATATGATAGCTGGGTTTCTATACAAAGTACACATTATTAGTAAATGCTTTTCAAATTACACTTATAAACAAAATACATTGAATGGATTGAAAGCAACAGGTGGTTATCCCATGATATTGAAGGTAGATTTCTTTACCTAACATTGTTTAAGAATTCAAAGTGTTGTTTAAAGTTATCACATCAGATTTCAGTACATTTCAAGTCATGCGAAGATAATAAGCTTCATTCCTGAACAGACAGTCATAAATGCAGAGAGTGCCATCTGGTAAACCAAAATACAGTATCAGATATTAGATGCCAAACTCTATATCAAAGGTATGCTAAAAGTTCTGACTTATCTTTGGATATCTGCTCTCCTGTAGAGAAGACCAAACCCCGGTACGCTATCAGGCTGTGTGAAGATATTTAACATATCTCTGTCTCTCTGGTTCTACTTCCAATCTACATATTGTGAGTGTAAGGTTGTCACTGGGTTCAGTTAAGCTTGGAAGCAACACATAGCTCTTGTTTAAGCAGGTCTGAAAAGTTGAGTACCTTGACACTATCCTATGCAAGGGGACTGTGTGTCCACATATGTCTCTGTTCATGAATGTAGCTTGTTATTTAGGCTTAAAATGTCATTATTCTGTGTAATATTTACTGAGTATGAAATATTTTGTCAGAGTTGTTTTCTTATTAGAATCATAGCTACTTATTAAAAGGAGTCATTTACAATTGAACCAAAAACACTGTGATATATAGAACCTGTTTTACTGACCTATGTTAAACTAGGGCTCAACTAGGCCTCAACTCCATTTGGAAACAACATGGCTGCTGTTACATAATATTTCATGTGTGTTTACATTTTCTCCTTGACAGCACACGTAGCTAAATGCGCACTGTTAATTTTGTAATCACAAGCTGAGCTTGAAGAACTATGGATGTACACTGTTTTGCATTCATTCATGAGTCTTTTTATTGTCCACACACCTAGTTTGTTCTGGGACCACTGGTGAAATTGGGTCAGAAGGAACCAATAATTATTCCTATTGTGGGATATTGCAAGGACGCTGATATTATATGATGTTTTGTAATGCTGAATTGTGATTTGTTGCTATAGTGATACATTTGCTAACCCCATGCTAACAATGTGATTTATATTACTTTCTATGGTAAAAATGACTTTAAAACACCCTCACATTGGGAGCGAGCCAGGTCTATTAGGGACGCTGTCCAATTCTCTGTCAATTTGTTCTATAATTTGAATGTACATTTTTGGGGAGGTATTGCCCAATAATACATCTATTTCAATGCTAAAGAGCCTCCTCGAAAATTGATTCCTAAGTCTTGGGACTGATTTATTGAATTTGGCCATATTTTGACATTCTGCATTTGCATTTTATTTTGGATAAACATTTATGGTTTTAACAATTTACTGATAATGAACTTTATGACTCAGTCTTTATAAGTGACTGTTTTTGTTAATTGCTCTTTTGAATCTTATCTCTAAGGGCACACTTCTCCACACTATTCTTTAGGACAACATCATTCCTGACCCTGCAATGGCTGTTATGACTCTTATACAGATTAGCTAAGAAATAGTGCCAATAATAGCCCCAATCTTTTAATCAACTAGAAAATGTGGCAGTCAATCTCTCTTATCTTTTGTAGGAATTAACTAGGAAATTCAGATTTAGACCCTTCTCCTCATCCCCCTAGTTAAATTGTTCCTCGGGGATCACACTATCTCTGGCTCTATGACAGACATTTATTTTCCTTAGCCATAGCTGCTATCTCTATTTTGTCATACAGCACTTATCACACTGCATGGAGATGTTAGAAATGTATCCATATAGTTTTTTCTTTGTGCAGTTCAGTTTGTGATTTTTTTTGGAGAAAAACAAACAAAATCATGATACTGCAGATGTATTTTTTCTATCACACTGCCAGAGTAGATGCATTTTGTGTAAGCCTTTCAATGAGGTGCAAAAATAATGGTCAGCATCAAAGTGAGAGTGTAATGATCAGTATGACAACGTGACCCAAGAAAATAAAGAATAGGGTAGCACAAGCCAGGTTGCAGCTTTGTGACTATTAAGATGACCAACAACACTTCAAGTTTCTTTTCCAGCTGTCTCAATGGAAATGCATCAAACACTTTTCAATTATCTTAAACACAATGCAGTTGGCTCATTATTCAACCACACCACTGTGTGCAACACCATTTGTTTTATCTAGCATTGAGAAAAATAACATTTAAGGAACCGGGTAAACCATTCCAAAGCACTGAACGATTTTAGATCACTGGCCTGGTCTTATTGGCCAGCAAAAGCCAGAAGTAAGTTTACATTAATGAATAATTCATATATGTCTATTAAATGGTAGCCAGCTTTTGTCAAGTCAGAGCATTCTAAATCATATTCTTTGCATACATGCATCTACTTAAATGACAATTGCTTTAACTTTTATCCTATCAATATCATGTCCCGTGACCAAAATTGGGGCAACTTCTGCCTGGTCTTTTGTCCCAAGCCATCTCTAACTGGATTTAGATGGTTCTTGAAACAGAGTTTTTAATTCCTGGATAGCATTCTTGGAAGTAGACAGCACTCTATCTAACTAATAAATTAAAAGGTTCCAAACTGGAAAAAAGAGCCGGCAATGAGTTGATTTGGTACTTACGATCTTGAATTAGGACATAGGTTGTAGAGGTGAACTGGATTACGTGAATCCTATATTTAATGCTAAGACAACAAATATAACATGCATCCTATTTTCTTTTATCAGATAGTACTGATTTTGAAATTAAATACTGTCTAGTGTTTATTTCTGGTCTCAAGAAGATGATATATATTTTGGGAGTAAAAATGCTGTACAGAAGACCAGCACCAGAGGATAGAATTGCAAAAATTTCAACAGCTACCAGGTACTTTCCTTTTGTACTGAGATAGGCTGGGATAAAAGAGAGCCACACACTGAGGAACACCAGCATGCTAAAGGTGATGAACTTAGCTTCATTGAAGGTGTCGGGCAAATTCCGCGCTAAGAAAGCAACCACAAAACATATACAAGCTAACAGTCCCATAAAAATCAACATGCAGTAGAACATTAAAATGGACCCCTCATTACATTCTGCTGTCATCTTCCCATGGATAGCCTTAGTGTTAAATTCAGGAAAAGAAGGTGAGGTCCACAGCCAGATGGCTCCAATCACAAACTGGGTCAAAGAAGACATCAAGACAATGGAGGAGGAAGTCCTGGGTCCTATCCATTTCTTTATGTTGCTATTAGGTTTGGTGGCCTTGAAAGCGAGGACCACGGTGACTGTTTTGGCTAACAGACAGGAAACACAGAGAGAAAACGAAATGCCAAAGATGACCTGGCGGAGCATGCATGTCACCCTTCTAGGTTGTCCAATAAAAAACAGGGAACAGAGAAAGCACAGCATGAGGCCAACAAGTAAAATATAGCTAAGTTGGATGTTGTTGGCTCGAACCACTGCTGTGTGACGGTACCATCTGAAGAGCCACAGGACCCAGGTGGTATTCAGAAAAAGGAAGACAGAGATCAAAACTAAGACAAATCCCAGGGGTTCCTCAAAGGACAGGAATTCAATCTCCTTTGGGATGCAACCATCTCTTTTCCTGTTTGACCACTTGTCATCTGGGCACTTCAAACAATTTAAGGAATCTGAGGAAGATATAAAATAGTTTAATGTCTACAGAAAGATGACTTTAATGCTACAGATGGTTTTGAAGAAGTGAATGGGAGAATGTTTTCTAGCGATAAAGATAACATGCAAGCACTCATATTATTATTTGTAAATCAATCTAAAGATATGTTTCCCATGGTTAAGTAAGATGAATAGTTTCTTCCATTAAAGCTAAAATGATTTTACTAGGAAACACCATTAATCATGAATCTCTTATTCTATTTATGTCACTGAATTGTAGTTGTGATCCACATTCCTTAGGTAGAATCATAAGCAACAACAACATCTAGGACCAAGAGCAGCATGCTATCACATCCTAGGAGCCATAATATTATGAAAAAAATTAAATAATACATTTCAAATATTTTTACTTACAGTGCCTTAGATTGTACCCACTCACTGTACTAATTATACCCTTAAATAGATTTGGATTTGGATTGATTCATTACTAAATCAAAACTAGATGTAATTTCACAGATAAAAATAAATATAGGTAAATAATTTAACATTTTGCCGATATGGATCTGGAAGTGACAAAAACATATTTATGTTGTCAAAGAGTATTTTTTTTCTCACAGGTAGCTATGCTGTATGAATGCTTGAAAATAATTGGCACTGTAAGAATTTTAGATGAGAAAATAATACCCCTCCCAAAAAAAGAGAAGCAATGTGTTTCACTCTCAAATGGATATGCAAGGGCATATTAGATGTTCTTCTTCTTGCATGGATAGCCAGGACCTACAATTGCAAATATGCAGTATTAATTTTCCTTTCACTTTTGTTAAAAGTTGTCACTTGTATTTTGCCTCCCTATAAAACAAAGCATGTTGGCCGGACAAAATCATAATTGCTTCTGTTCAACTGGGGCTTTTGAGTCAATTTCAAACTACAATCAGAGCATTAAGTAGTGCCCTATTAGAAATCTGAGAGTAATGGAAAGGATAAATCTTGTAATACTCAGGAGTTAAACACACCCTGTTTTACCATTAACAGTGCTTTGGCCCTGCTATCATTCCCTATCAGCCCAAACAATCTCCCCAGGCTTTTTGCTTGCTGAACCTTAGGGATTCTCAAAGGATTTAAAATTCACCATTCTCTGACGGAATTATTTAACTACCTGTAGACGTCCTGCCCTTGGCTCAACTGTTATTACCAAGCTTGGTGTAGTGAGGGTGAAAGTAAGAGATAGAAATAATGGCTAATTTTGTGTTTTCTTTTCTACACTTTTGAAGTCTCAGCTGCAGACACCATAAACAGTCTGTTGGAGACCGATATTTTTTCAGTCAATTACATATACTAAGAGTGGTCTAATGTGGAGCAACTTACTCATGATTGGATGGCCGTCTTCTCTTTTTTGAATTCCCTACTCCTGGTTTTATAATCTTCCCTCACTATTTTTGTCTCCCCAACGCCCCCAGCCCTACTTCGATCGTACAATGTTTCAACTGGATGATGTATCCTTACACTGCTGAAGGCACTCTTTGATTGATTTGATTTGATTTTTTATTTAATATAGCGCATTGAATCACCCCCGGGAGGGTCTCTCAGCGCTCGGAGGCGGCAGTGAAGCAAAGGTCGAGGTTATCAGGCTAGGAACAGGGCGGTTTTGAGAGCTTTCCTAAATTTCCAGTGGTCAGGGCATTGTCTTAAGGCCAGCGGTAGCTGGTTCCAAATGCGAGGGGCCTGGTAGGAGAAGCATTTTCCTCCTGTTCTTGCTTTCCTAAACTTGGGGACTTGTAAGAGCGATTTGGAGCTGGAGCGTAGGGATCGGAGGGGGGTGTAGAGGTGGAGTCTCTCCGCCAGGTAAGGAGGGCTGTTTCCCCCAAATCGTGTTGTGGGTGAGGCAGTAGATCTTGAATTTTACGCGTAGTCGTATGGGCAGCCAATGGAGTTGATGGAGGAGGGGGAGAGAGGCAGATCTGTAGGGTGCATTTAAGATCAGACGAGCAGCGGTGTTCTGTATCACCTGCAAGCGGTCAAGTGAAGACTTGTTGGCTGCAATCAGGAGAGCGTTGCAGTAATCTAACTTACTTAGCGCTAGGGTCTGGGTCAGGGTCTTTCTGATGGAATCGGGGAGATATGGGAAGGCTTTCCTTAGAAGGCTCAGTTGGGGAAGCATGAGCCAACTGTGTGGGATACGTGTTTTTTCATAGTGAGGGACTGTTCGAGGAGCACCCCGAGGTTTTTTACCGAAGTTGCCGGGGTGGGAGGGGTGCCCAGTTCTGGAGGCCACCACTGCGGGGTCCACAGTAGAGGGGCATCACCGAAGAGCATGGCGTCCGTCTTTCCAGCATTCAGCTGGAGGAAGTTATTTTCCATCCAGCGGGATATGGCCATCATGCCGGAAGAGAATGTGTATTGAGCTGTCTGGGAAGTTTTGTTGAAGGAGAATGTGAGCTGTGTGTCATCCGCGTAGGATATTGGGACAAATCCATAGTGTCTTAGTAAGGTGGCCAGGGGGGCAATGTATATGTTCAACATAGTCGGGCTTAGGCAAGAACCCTGTGGAACTCCCTTGGTGAGGTCTTGAGGATTAGAACGGAAAGGTCCGAGGTTGATGGTCTGGGAGCGATTAGAGAGGAAGCTGTTCATCCATTTCAGGGCCGTCCTTGTTAAACACCAAATGCAGTATCAAATAGCTTTAGGGGATATGCCCAGGTACTGCATGGCTACCCCTCTTGCAGGATCAGCACCACTGCCTGGATCATACAGTCGCTAATCTCCAAGAATAATTACCATCTCCTTCAAGTGTTGCTACCAGATCATATGTAAGCTCTTCAAATATAGGATGCCTTCAGTCCCCTGAACAATACTTGCAAACAATATTTTGTAACCATATTTAGTACTATAGCTGTGATTTTTTACATGAGTGTATATTTTGTTAAATATAAAGTATAATACAACATTGCATCCACTTCTAACTGGTGGCATTTTTTTGAGCAGAGAAGGGGAGCAAAGAAAGGGGAGTTAGTGGTTTGCACAATATCACACAATGCATTGAATTCAGGATTATATAATACATGCCTGCTGTTCCCACAGTCAATCATTCAGTCATTAGTCAAGTGGCCCACTTTCTATATGTCAGTAAAATAGGGTGTTATAATACTTATAACTCACCCCCTAATGGAGGCTCTAAAGACTTGTAGTGCAGGGTGCATTGTTTGTTAAAATTAGACATGTGTGCCTAGGTGTTACATGTCCTAACACTGGAAAACTTCAAAAGCCATTTTCTACTTTTGTGATAAATTTGGACTGCAAGCAGATAGAGATATACTGCTTAAACTAAAATGAATAATTGAAAATCCTCTTTCATCGAAGGTCAGATTTTAAGGCACAATTCCGAAAATGCCACTCTTAGAAGGTTGGCATTTTCTTGTCTCAATCATTTCTGCCTCTTGAATGTGTCCTGAGTGTGACTGGCTCTGCTGTTTGGATTTGTGTATTGTGACAGTAACACAAAAGGGGCTTAGATGTTAACAGGTTGGGACATCCTAGCAAGATGCTGGGAAGGGAGTTATACCCAGTCCTGATTACACTTCAAAGAGCTTTGCCTCCTGAACACACAAAGGCTTCTGGCACTAGACCTGCCTTCCTTTTGTCATCACCAGACAGTTTTGAGTCTTGACAGGTGAAGTGTAGAATTTTCCTAAACCAGATGTGGGGGTAGGACAGGGAGTCCCCCCAAAAACATAGTCTGGCACCAAGTATAAATATTGGACTTCCAGACCCATTCATCAACAAATCTCCTGGACGAAACAAGTGTCAGCTGCAGTGTTCGTTAGACTATGCTGTATAAATATTTGCCTTTGAAGTAAACAACGATGTGGAAGAATTTGACTTATATGGATTGGATTTTATCATTACAAAAGAACCTTACAAAGAAGAGATCTACCTGGGCAAACTGGACTGTGTGTGCTTGAGTGCATTTTTCTTTTGTAGACATTAGGTCTGCACTTTGTTGTCAAGGTGAGGCCAATTTGAACCTAAGGTAGCTTGGTGCGTAGCATGATATCACCACTTAATGTTTAAACATAGGACATTGCGCTCTCATAACAATTAATGACTTTAGATGGATGTGCAGACATTAGAGCTTAGTCTCCAAATGCAGTTTTTTCCCTTGATTTATATATGCTGATGATATGGCATTAAATACCTTCCCCCTCTAAAGCCTACAGGTGAAGGAGTGTTTATTCCTTTCCCACCCCCAAATCAGTTATTAAAAGAAAGCTGATGATATGTTTCATAATTTAATGTTAATTGTGACATTTTTAAAGCACATTTAGATCTCAAAATAATCACGTGGATAAAACACCAAAAACTTAGCATTTAGCCAATTCATATACAAAACCTAATGAACTAAGTAGATGCTAATAATTTCCATGCCATCTGGTTGTAAACTGAGGTGGAGGTGGTTGGAACGATTTCTGGTTGAAGTTCTTCTGTTAGGTATTGAATTAATTTGAATTTTAAGGGGAGGGGAGGCCAAATCAGTGACAGGAGTTACTCTAAAGGAGAAATTTTGCATGTAGGCTGGAGAGGATCGAATCTATTAAGAGTAGTTTACTTCATTTATGTTTTTCATTTTTAGAATATATAAAACTCACATACAATCTGTATGATATTAATCTGCATTATTGAATGTTGTTTGTAAAAATGTTACTAGCTTGTAAACAACATTTTTATTATTAATTAGATATTTGCCACTCTTCATCAATCCCCAAAAGGACTTTTCATAGCTTTTACAGGTATAGCTTTCTGAAAATATTTTATCATACCATTCAACCTTTGATAACAACAAGAAGTATGTTCAAGAAGCTCCTTTTGAGAACCAAATAGGCCAAATAGACCTCAAAATGAACTGCCATGCAAAAAGCGCAGACTCCTATGTGTAAATTGTGCAAATTGCAAACCAAGTAAATATTGATTGCAAAGGATTTAACCGAAGTCCAGTAGTGAACCATTTGTATTCCTGTAGGTCAGAATGGGTAATAACAACCAATCTGAGGTCTGAAAACTGTGCATGTGTGTTATTTGCCTGACTAGTTTTGATGAGCCAAAACAGGGAGGTGAAATAAACAATGGGCACCTATTATCTTTCATTGAGTCAAACCTAAACAGTAATGTGTGCATTACTATTTGCAAAACCAATCAGGATCGAGCCATACGTAACAGCTACAATAATGTCTCCCTTTTTAGCCTTGCTAGTGATGAACAAGACATATCTGTGGTTCATTTGAAATCCTAACAATATGACCTCCTCACCCATGATGGTCTGCAAGCAATCTTCATCCTGACAAACCTTGGCAGTATTTTAACCGCACATGAATGCCTGAGCTATCTTTCAGGAGGATCATATCTCCTTGTAGGGCATACTCCCTCATCTGTGCTTATTTAAGGGACCAACATTTTTAAATCCTATCTTGTTTAATCCTCCCTTACATAGGGGCTGCCTTACCAGAATATCTGCCACCAGTTGCCAATAAGTGAGAACAATTGTAACCAATCTAATTTTTCCCTCTCATTTCGTGTTTAGATAGCGCTTAATAGCTTGGCATGTATCATATTGGTCAACCTTCCACATTCTATTAAAGACAGGGATTGGACTATGTTAGAGGTACTACACCCAAGATCGGCAAAGAGATGAGCACTCTCCTACTCTTCCACTAGGATTCCTAAATCACATCCAAGCACTTAATTTCTGGCCTACTCTACAGTGGCACAATATTAGCAAGTATGTGGTGACAATCAGTAGCAGGAAGTATCCTCTATATTTATGAATACATCGATGATAGGAAGCATTGATGAAAATTACAGGCAGTTTTTTTCAATATTATCATTATAGGCCGCTTGTAATGAAAGAGACACTCTTGTGGTTTGGCACCCTGTGATGACCTTCGACTACCAACATTTAAACCGACTGTAGTGTGTTATTTTATCCTAGCCTTAATGTAGGACGGTCCTGCATATGCCTGCTACTCTTCTGTCTTGTAATCTTGCTGTCTTTCAGTGGGAGCTGTCATGGAGTAGAACAGTACATTTATATTATGAGTTCTTACTATTGGCTTTGACATGGCTTCATGTCTTCATGTCATCTTGTTTTCTGACTTTGACTATTGGCTTTGACATGGCCTCATGTCATCTAGTTTTCTGACTTTGACTATTGGCTTTGACATGGCCTTCTGTCATCTTGTTTGCTGACTTTGCCTTGCTACTGCATGCATGCACAGCAGTGCTTGCGGTTCATATTCAAGGTCTTTCTGCTCCTCACTTGTTTTTTGTACCTCACCGACCAGAGTGAACTGGAATATGTTGTGGGAAGTGTCTGTGGAATGTACAACTCTGTCTAGTCAAAATACGGGAGCTTGGTCAGCCTCCATCTTGGCCTTGACGCAGATGGGTACAGCCAGCTCTTTTTTTTCTAATGAGAAGGAGGCGAGGTTTTCTAGAAGCTTCGCCTCATGTTGAGTAATAGTATTAAAGCTGGGAACCTGCGAGGCCAGGTGGAAGATCACCACAGAATAGACGTATTGCTGTGGAGGTGACGGAACTTGAGTCCTGACTGAACTCCTTCCTGGGCTGTTGAAGGGCTTCCCCAGCTTGAGTTGGCAAGGATGATGCAAATTCAGTTGGTGAGGTGTTCCTAACCATTATATATATATATATATATATACATATATATATATATATATATATATATTACCTACTGGCGGTCGCCAGTAGGTAGTTATAGTTAGGACCCCTTTTCCATAGGAAATCCGCAACATTCTATTTTGAATAACTTTGGCGCTGGTCGATGAATCCTCGCGAATTTCTCAAAATAGGTGGGGCGCTACGCTCCGCTCCTACCCTGAAAGTCTCGGGGGGATACGTCAAGCGGGGGCTGAGATAAAAGGGGGGTCCCAAAACGCGTTTTTCCCATGCATTTTTCCATAGGACCTTTAGAACGAGCTACAGCCCGAACGGCTGAACAGAATTACTAGAAATTTGGCAGAGAGGTAGTCCCTATGTCAAGGAAGTGCCTTTTGTAGGTGTGGTGTAAATCTGTTTAGTAGATTCTGAGAAAATAGCCTTTAAATCAATATATATATCTGAGCCCGCTTACGGTACGCTTACCGTACGCTTACGGTAAGCTTGCGGTACGCGTACGGTGGCGTGCGCGAGCGCGATTCTGATTGGCTGTTAGATCTTAGTAAACATTCGAATCGGCCGAAACCAGGAAGCGGCGGCCGCCATTTTGTGTGTTTCACTCAGAAAAAAAAGAGTGAAAACAAGAAAAGGGGGCAATGAGGAGAGTTACAGACCCCCTTACATTTGTGAGGGGGTCAAAGAAGGACTGTAAAGTACAAAGAAAACATTTATTGATTTTAAAAAAAATCACGGGCTACGCGTACGGTAAGCTTACGGTAAGCGTACGGTAGAAAAAAAATAAAAAAAATAAATGAAATTCAAATTTAAGTGTTTAGATATTAGGGGGCTCTAAAAAGAGCCGTTGTGTTTATGAAATGATTTTTTAGTGGTACCTACAAGTAAGTACCGATGCAGAGTCTAAGGTTCAAGAGGAAGACTCTGTTCCCTTCATCATTGAAGTGCACACCATCTCCTCTATAAATGTCTTGCATGTCATAACGCAAGTTGTTGTGGTAAATGGCACCCATACCATAGTCACGGAGGAAAGCAGAAACAGATTTGTTGACGTGCTTTCTTGCTTTGTCATCGCACCGCGTGCCCACCGTGCGTGCACGGCACTAACTGCGTAAAGTGGGCGCGCGGTGCGCGAAGCGCACCGCGTGCTCACTGTGCGCGCACGGTGCGCGAGCGCACCGTGTGCGCACGGAACGAACTGCGTTAAGTGGGCGCGCACGCCACGAATGGCGTAAAGTAACTTAGCATTTAAAAAACCGTACAAATTCACAGAAAAAAACCATAGGTTTCACACACGTTATAGTTAGGAATTAGCATTTAAAAAACCTTGCAAATTCACTGAAAAAACCATAGGTTTCACACATGTTATAGTTAGCGGAAATTTTACTGATAAAAAACCAATGAAATTCCCCCGTTATAGTTAGTGCAGGCAACTATAACTCACGCGACCGCAATCTTCTGCTGATGACATATGTGTCTTTATGAAAAAAAAATATTTGTAATATATGTATAGCTAAAAATGTATGGAAGAAGACATGGGCAAATAAGTGTCTAAATACAGTATTAGCATCAGCAGAGGATTGCGGTCGCGTGAGTTATAGTTGCCTGCACTAACTATAACGGGGGAATTTCATTGGTTTTTTATCAGTAAAATTTCCGCTAACTATAACATGTGTGAAACCTATGGTTTTTTCAGTGAATGTATATATATATATATATATATATATATTCACTTAAAAAACCATAGGTTTCACACATGTTATAGTTAGCTGGACATTTCACTCGTAAAAAACCAATGAAATTCCCCTGTTATAGTTACTGCAGGCAACTATAACTCACGCGACCGCAATCCTCTGCTGATGACGTCAGATATTACATCACTGTATTTAGACACTTACCTACCCATGTCTTCTTCCATTAATCTTTAGCTATACATATATTACAAATATCTATTTTTGAGAAAGACACATATGTCATCAGTGATGTAATATCTGACGTCATCAGCAGAGGATTGCGGTCGCGTGAGTTATAGTTGCCTGCAGTAACTATAACGGGGGAATTTCATTGGTTTTTTACTAGTGAAATGTCCAGCTAACTATAACATGTGTGAAACCTATGGTTTTTTAAGTGAATTTGCAAGGTTTTTTAAATGCTAATTCGTAACTATAATGTGTGTGAAACCTATGGTTTTTTCAGTGAATTTGTATGTTTTTTTAAATGCTAAGTTATGTTTTTATTTTTTTTTATTTTTTCGGGTTTTACACCGCTTCGCACACCGTGCGCGCTCTGTGGGCACTCGGTGCGCTTCGCGCACCGATCGCCCACTGTTCGCAGTGCTCGCAGGGTGCGCGGACCTCGCGATTTAAAAAAAATAAATAAATTTTTTCTCCATTGGGAGTCCTTCTGTGACACCCTGACCAAGGCTAGGGGGTCAGGAACTGTCCACTCTGCCCCCTTTTCACGTTCTCCACCTTTGTTTTTCATCCCCTCAGACTGCGTGAGACAAAATGGCGGCCGACACTTCCTGGTTTCGACCGATTCGAATGTTTACCGACATCTTTCAACCAATCAGAATTGCGCTCGCGCACGGCAGGGTGCGCGCACAGTGCGCGCACGGTGCGCACGTATAGATATTGATATGCTTTTAAATGCTATTTTCTCAGGAAATACTGAACAGATTTACACCAGACCTGCAAAAGGCACTTCCTTGACCTGAGGACTACCTCTTTGCCAAATTTCAAGTAATTCTGTTCAGCCGTTCGGGCTGTAGCTGCGTCTAAAGGTTCTATGGAAAAATGCATGGGTAAAACGCATTTGGGACCCCCCCTTTTTCTCGGCCCCCGCTTGACGAATCACCCCGAGACTTTCAGGGTAGGAGCTGAACGGAGCGCCCCATTAGTTTTGAAAAATTCGCGAGGATTCGTCAACCGGCGCCAAAGTTATTAAAAATAGAATTTTGAGATTTCCTATGGAAACTAGGTTGTAACTATAAGTATCTACTGGTGACCGCCAGTAGATAATATATATATATATATATATATATATATATCTATCTATCTATCTATCTATATATATATATATATATATATATATATATATATATATATTTTATTATTTATTTATATATATATATATATATATGCATGTTCTACTCTTTACTACTTGTATATACTGCATTCTATTTCAATTGTTCAATTAATCATTCACTTGACATTTGGGAATCTGCATTTACTGATATATTTGGCCAACAGTTCTGAACATTGCATTAATAAACTTGAGTGTGTTATTTTTAAATGCACCTGAATTTGTGTTCTTGCCTCGCCTAAAGGGAGTGCTGCGTCCTTTCCATGTCTTTAGGGGGTGCTGCTCAAAGTGTATTATTTAAAGGTGCAGTGGTATATTTGCCTACAAAGTGGGAGTGCAGGGTTTGGGTGTGTACTTTTAGTGAAAAGCACATTCATTACAGCCGCTTCAATTTTTGTTTCAATTCAACACCTTATTACACCTTGGGATGAGCAGTATAGAAATGTGGGTTATTGGTTGACTGGGTCTAGCCCTGATCAAGCAATAACCACAATCCTAGTCAGGAAAACTATAAATGAGCCTGTGTTCATCCTCTGGTAGCTTGGCACACAGCATTCAGGTTGAACTTTAGAGGCAATGTTTAAAGTATTTATGCTACACTTCGAATAGTAAAAAAGTAAACATACCACACACATAGATTACACACTATGTTAGAATAATTGTATTAATTAATTTAATAAAGAAAGCAAGACCAAAATGATAAAAATTCAATATGCAGAACTTTAAATACGAACTTTTAAAAATAAACTTTAAAATAGAGCTTAGAAGCAATCAGCACTTATTTGGGATATCGGGTAGAGCCGGACCAGAACAAAGTCATAGGTTCAGGCGGACCATGAGGTGTCTTTTTTGATCGACGCATTGGTGTCAATGTGCTAGTCCTTATCAATGCAGAAGCAGCGATGCATTGCCTCTAATGAGAGAAGAGCTGGCATGTAGAGCGTTGTGCAATGTTGGTTCCAAAGGCGATGCGTTGGGCCGATCCATGCAGCAAAGGCAATGCTCTGGTTCTGGTCCATGCAACAGGAGCGATGCATCAGTTCTGATCAATGGAACAGGAGCAATCTGCTGGTTCTGATCAACACAACAGGGGCAATGCACGAGTCTGATCTACACAACGGTGGTGATGACCTGGTTTGACAGAGTATGTGTGGGGTTTGCCAAGCAAGCACCTTAGGCCCAATTGCAAGGGTCCAGGATTGGGGTGGCACCACTTGGCAGGGCAGACTCACAGATGGCTGAGTCCAGGTGTAGAAGCAGAGTGGTTAGAAGTATGTCCCAGGGACTTGAAATCAAAAGGCCAGCCAGCTAGTACCCTTGGAATCACTCTGGGTTCAAGTAATGTAGGTCCAGTCCTTCTCACCCTTCAGGTGCACAGCAGGCAGCAGGTCAGTACAGCAAGGCAGGAGTCGATCACAGCAGACATCCAGCAGAGTAGCAGTCCTTCTTCCATGCAGAGTCTTCACAGGTACAGAGGTGTACTGAAGTGATGGTGCCAGAGGGCCAGTACTTATTACTAGTGAGCCTTAAAGATGGGGGATACTTCAAAACAGTTCTTTGAACTGCACAGAGGTCTTCCCTTCCTGCCCTGGCTCCAGACTCACTACAGGAGGGCATGCGGCCCTTTGCGTTGGGATAGGACACAACCTATTCAGGTGTAAGTGACTCTTGTTCCAGCTCCTCCCATCCTCCCAGGATGGCCCTTCAAGTAAAATCAAAGCTCCCTTTGTGTGTGCCTATGGAGGCGGAATACACAAAGCCAGCTTTCACCCACCCCAGACTGATCAGAGACAGGCAGCAGGCACTAAATTGCTAAAGTAAGAAAAATCCAACTTTCTAAAAGTGGTATTTCCTGAATTTTAATTTAAAATCTGACTTCACCATCAATTAGTATTTTAGTTTAGGATTCCAGAGAGACCAGAGTTGGAGGTCTTATCTCTTCCCAAAAGAATTTGTGCTTATAAAATGTAATAAGGTAATCCCAATGGTATCCTAAGAGAGAGATAGGCCTTGCAGTACTGAAACTCAACTTTGGGAGTTTTCCCCACCTGGACATGTAAGTCTGAAAAGTACCTGCCCTGCCTTTTAAATATATTGCAACCTGCCCTATGGGTTTCCTGGGCCTACTTAGGAGTTGCTTGTATGAAATTAAATTAAATGAAAAGGCATTTTTAGAGCGCATACATACTCCATGGAGTGTCTGGGCGCTAGAGATTAAGGTAACCTGCAGACTAAAGATGAACGTTCTAGGCCACTTGCTGGAAAAGCCAGGTTTTTAGCCTCTTCCTGAAAACCGGATGCTCAGTGATAGCACGCAGTTCCAGAGGGAGTTTGTTACAGGCCCTAGATGCGAGATAAGAAAAGGATCTTGTTTATAAAGAGAAGGTTTGGACTATGCAAATGGTTTATTTTTCCAGATAGAGATGGCAGTGTAAAACTGCACACATAGGCTCTACAGTGGCAGGCCTGACACATGGTTAAAGGGCTACTTCAGTAGGTGGTATAATCAGTGCTGCAGGTTCACTAGTATAATTTAATGTACAGGCCCTGGGTACCCGAGGTACCACTTTACTAGGGACTTATAAGTAAAGTGACCTAAAGCCAGCAAAAACAAGGTCAGCGAAGTTGAGGAGGTTAGCATAAAGATGGGGGGAAACCACCCTAAGGCTGCCAGGTCTAGCAGACATCCTCTAACCTTGTTCCTTTTTAATGCTAAGACCCAATCAATGTACTATTATTTAAATGATTATGTGATCTGGTACACAAAATAGCATCACAGATTAAGTAACACCAAGTAAATATATCAACCTATCACTGTTATTGTGTCAAAGTATTGATCTGATGAAAGTAAAATGAAATTGTAATGAGCAGCTCAAACATTTTCACGCTTTTTATAGCGCGTTTATTAATATTTATTGTGTGTGATATATATATGTTGGCAATGTAGAGTAACGTGAAAGGTTCACTGTGTGCAAAAATATTGGAGTCCAAAAATATTCTGTGAAAAATATTGTTGTCAAAAACATATCGGTCCAATAAATATAATGTAAATTACAGAAATATTGTGTCAAAAATATTTACCAGCTAATGCTTTCAAATATTTTTAATAAAGTAATAAACTCACCTGTATGGTTGGAGATAGTCCCCTCAGAACAGGGTAAACACTGAAAGCAGCAGGTAGGGCGTCCAGCAACTGCTGATATCCTCTCTCCTGCGGGACAGCTTTTACTGCAGACTGACGTAGGGGCCTAAGAAAGAGAGAGGGCGCAAAAGAGAGAGAAAGAGAGTGAGAGAAGAACAAAGAGAGAGAGGGAGAGTGAGTGAGAGAGAGAGAGAGAGAGAGAGAGAGAGGGCAGAAGAGTGAGAAAGAAAGAGAGGTGATGAAATCTATCTATTGGAGCTGCCTACCTGATAAAGTATATACCTCTTCTATTAGCTCTGAATGGATATTATATTTAGATTAAAATATATTATTCTTTGCACAAAGTACCTCCAGGACTATGTATATGCCATTTATTTACTTGTTACCCAGTGACCAGGTTAGGTTTTGGCAGTAACAGAATGCTACCATAAGGACCATCCTACAGGATGACTTCTTATTATATTCAACCCAGCAAGATAGGAAGTTATTTCAACAAACTAGAATGATAATTTTGAACATCAGTTGATAGACAGGTCTATGCTGTTGGTGCCTTAGTCGTCTGACCCCTTTATGGGTGTGCAATAGTGATGTTGCTCTGTATTTTTTAAGATAATAAAAGCCTTGGGTCACCATTCTGGTTGCAGGAATCCTGCATCACCTAGAATTGAATGGTTAGACTTTGAAATAGCAGAATTGCAACAGAAGTAAAGAAGAAAACTTCAAAATATCACATTTCGTTGTGATCAGGAAAGGGAAGCATACCATGAGAAGGTATGTATAATCCAGTGTTTTGGAGTCTTCCTTTCTAGTCAGAGTATGAGCTCATACATGCCATATGAGATATCACAGGTATTGCAACATAAGCAATTACCATGCAGCCCTGTCGAATATACCTCGTTATCGCGCAGTATTTTCCCCACAGGGAATTACAACACGGGTCGTTACAATGACCGCATTGTAATTCCACATACCATTACCGCGCAAGTAGTAACAACGACTTGCGGAGGGGGGGCGCTGGATGTTGGAATAGTATAATTTACAATTCCAACTCCCGTCTGTGCGTACAGTGGGGAAGGTGTTAGATTTTAAATCCAAAAACTTCTCCCCCCCCCTCCGCAAGTCATTGTTCTGACTTGCAGAGTAATGGTATGTAGAATTACAACGCCATTGTTGTAACAACCGCGTTGTAATTACCTGCAGGGAAAAAGTTTCATGGTAAACGTTTACCAGCCCTGCCACATGGGGGCTTGTTTCTTTGGCAGAACCTGCCTCTGTGTCGCCGTGGTACATTTTGAAAATAAACCACTAATGGTTCCTGGAGAGTACACCTCAAAGTCACTAAATTAACCTAACCTCAATACCCTGGTAGCTATGGCACAGGACACAAAGCTTTACTTAGGGTAATATGTAAAATAGTTGTACCAAAACAGTAATACAGCCAAAATAACAAACAATAAAAATCCTAAACAGAGTAGAAAAGTAGTAATGTAATAAAATGACACCAAAACCTCAAACTTCCAATAAGGAAAACCTGAGATGTGAATTATTAATGCTTTAATTAGAAATTGTGATAAAAACCACTAAACACCAATGACCATCTACGGAAGCAGTAAACCAGGACCTAGGTGTGATTTCAGGGTGACCGCAATGACCACAGGTTGGATATATGACGCAGGTTCGACGATGTCAAAGATTTTACTTTCCTGACTTAGTTTTTTCCAGTGGGGGCAATCATGAAGCTGTATCCTAAGAAAGTGCATCGAAAATTAACACCCTTGCTGCAGGGCCCCTCTGAATGGCTTGAAAGGGCTTGGAAGTCCAAACCGTTTTGAAGTTTAGGAGTTTCAAAGTTTCTGCATCTGCTTCTGTGTGTCACTTTAAAAAGCTGTCAGGACCTCAGGAATAGCACTTAAGGGTCAGGTCGCACTCCAGCAAGGTGACCAGCAAGTTCCAGTCCAGGTCCAGTTGGTACTGATCAACTAGTCGCTTCAGGAAAAGGCTTCTTTCAGCTTGTTGCGTCCCTCTAACCACAAAGTAGGTCAGCCAGCTAACCCTTGGAGTCCACTTCTTTTTTCTGGGTATAAGACCAATCAGAACCAGTCCTTTAGGGTGCCTTTAAGGCTACTGCTATCAGGATCCAGTCCTCCTCTGATCCTCCACAGGCCCCTAGACTTTCTGAGGAGGGTTACTTGGGGTACAACATTTATGCTGTTACTGGCCATTGGGTCGGAGTAACTCCTAGACACTCCCTAACCAATGGGGGAAGAATTCATGGGGGTAACCCTACCCACTCTTGAAGCAGTTCTTGTCTGCTGTAGTACAAACATTGCCACAGTGTCCCTCATTCCCAAAATTCAAGATGGAAAAACCCTTTCTTCCTTGTGAAGAGCTTGTGTGTCCACATGGAATTATGACCAGGGAAATGAGCAGTGTTATCCCATGATAGGGATCAAATGCCCCACACCCATCCAGCTTATCACAAGACTGAAGCTGTTGTTCTTTCCTCGGACCAGTGTTTACACCTCAATAAGATCAATCACTGGCATGCCTACTGTCAATAGGCTAATGCTAGTTAGTGTACTGGAATTCCAGGCAGGTAAAAAGTAACTTTCTATAATCTACCTTTTCTAAATATTGATTAAAAACCTTACTTTGTATTGTTATTAAATATTAAAAAAAAACACTTGAATGACCATTTTAGTAATTTCCTGGCAAACGGTACAAATTAAAGGTTATAATCTGTACTTTTACTACTTACAGCCCTGCCAGTTAAAATAGACTTTTGGGGGGTTTCACCAAAAGAACAAGCCTACTGTCATTTTGCACATGCTCTACTTTTAAATATCAGACACCCTACCTTTTGGGTGACATGGTGTACTTAGAGATGACTTATAAATGTCATTATGTTAAAGCAGGGTTTTCCATGTGTCCAAAAGAGGTATTTTGACATTTTTGACAGTAGGATGTTAGGCTGCTGCATTTAGGGTGCACAGGGTCAACCTTAAGTGATGTTTAAAGGGCTTGCTCAGTGTATGGCCAAATAGGTGCTGCAGTCCACCAGAAAAAATTTAAGTTCCAGGACCTTGGTTTATTTTCTATATCATATGCAATGGACTTATAGGCAAGTTAATGAGGTAGAGCATGGGCACTTCACTCCTGTTTAGCAGAGTTTAAGAGCCAGCGCAAATAAGGTCTAGAAAGAGGTGACAATCTTGGATAGCCATACACTATAGGAGGTTATGCTACAAATGGGATGGTGCAAAGTGAGAGAAAATGATGGAAGTTGTATGTGTTAATCTCTATGTGTGTATTTTCCAAGTGCCACTTCCTCGTAAATAAATCAGCACACGGCAGATGTTAGCCTTCCTTTACATACAGGACATCAGTCACATTATGTAGTCCCTCTTTGGAACAATGATGACACAGGAATAATGTGGGACACCCTTAGTGTATTCTGTAAGGAACATCTATGAGATTATATTGACTGTTCCTGACATAATGTTTATTGGGCATAGTGGTAGGCATCAGGTGCTTATTGTGGTATTTATAAAGCAATGGGGGCACCCCTGACATATTGGGGATGATCATTGACAAGCTGGAGGCTTCATTGGCACTAGGGTGTCAATTCCTGGCACAATGGAGGCCCTATCTTAGGAATTCCCATCACCAGAATAGTATAGGGACATTTGAATAATGATTACCATCCCTTACTTAATAGTCGCTACCTTAACACATTTCTGGCATCCTTTGAAATAGGGTGCTCATTCTTGGCATAATAGAGGACATGGTATAATGATGCTATTTTTGTGGACATTCCTGCCATATTTGTGGTGGGGATCCCTGCCATAGCTTTTAAGGCTTAGGATAGTAATACATGGGCATGATGTTTGAAGATCGAACCACCATTCATAAAAAATTAGCCAGTGCTATTTTAGGATAACATTAGTGTTAGACCTGTCATTCTTGGTGTGGTTTTTCCATAACGTTTTGCCTTCGGACCTCCTGTTTTTGCTGTCTTCTTTATTGCTGGCCTTAGGAGTCAATGCACTTTACCACTGCTAACCAGTGCTAAGATGCTTGTGCTCTTTCCCTACAAGATTGTAACACTGGCTTATTTCCAATTCGCATATTTAATTTAGATGTACGTCCCTACCTGTGGCCGGGGCCTGTAAATCAAATGCTGCTAGTGGGCCTGTAGCACTGATTGTGCCACCCACTTTAGTAGTCCTTTCAAACATGACTCAGGCTTGGCATTGCAGAACCTGTGGGTGCAGTTTTATACTGCTATTTTGAATTGGCAAAATAAACCCTTTGTCAGGCCCAAACCTTCTTTTTTACTTCATAAAAGTCACCCCTGGTGTAGACCCTGGACAGACCAGGTCACCGGGTGCAACATATGTAACAGGTTGGCCATGTACTTTTATGTTTTACATGTCCTGGTAGTGAAAAACTCTTACATTTGTTTTTCACTACTACAATGGCTATCTCTCCCATTGGATGACATTTGAGTTGCCTTATTACATTTTTTAAGTGTCATTTCCAAATAGGAAGAGATAATCAGCTCCTGCTTGTTTTCTCTGGAATCACAATTTAGAATCTTAAAGTTGGATTTTAAATTGCAATCCTGAAAATGCTACTTTTAGAAAGTTGACATTTTCTTGCCTTAGCCATTTGGCGGCTGTAGCCTGTCTCTGATCACAAGACTAGGTGTGAATTACAGGTGGGCTTTGAGTATTCCTCCTATATAGCCACTTACAATGAGGAGCTATGATGTGAATGGATGGGGCATCACTAGCAGGATGGGAGGGGGGAGATTGGTCCAGCCCCATTACAGTAGACTGTGTGTTCTGTCTCCATATAAAGGGCAACATGTCCCCTGTAGTTATTTTGGATAACGAGCTAGGAAGGCAAGGCATCTCTGCACTTCAAAAGCATGCCTCTAAATGGCCCAAACACCAACTCTTCAGTGCACTTCTGGACCTGTGGATACTCTGCCAGGAAGAAGGACTGCTATGTTGCTGAAAGGACTGATACTCTTGCCATGGTGAGGAAGACTGGACCTGCATCTCTTGACCCCAGAACCCAGAGTGACTTCATTGGCTAGATAGCTAGGCTCCTGATCTGAAGCCTCAGGGACATAATATGATTCCAAAAACCTTGTACCTGCACCTTGACATTTATGAGTCTACATGCCCAATGGTGAAACCCCAGTCCTGGACCCTTGGAAGTGGGACTAAAGTGCTTGCCAGCCTCTGTGGATCCATCAGAATCAACACATCTCCCCTGCTGCACGGTGCAACCCCTAGCAGAATCAATGCATCTTCACTGCTATGTGTATTAGACACATCACAAATACTTGCCTAACCTCCACAGCCCGCATCGCCTTTGGAACCACTGTCTCGCTTCCCTCATTGACGGGAGACGGGATGATGGCAGACTATGCGTCACAGCCTTTCAGCTCTTTGGAATCGAAGCATCATGCTGACTGCATGCCACATTCCCGAAGTCAAACTTTGCATCACAAGCTCCGTCAACGGGATCCTCAACGACAACTCAGGCCCTCGCATTGTAGCCTGGCAACGATTCAGATGCATGATGCATCTTTGATGCTTCTCCAAGCAATGCTCTGCAAACCAGGATTCAAGGTACTTTGTTCAGGGTCCAACTGGGTCCCTGTAGCACGCCCATGCTCCATCATAGTTGGCCTGAACTTGTGACTCTGTTCCTGTCCGGCGCAACCAGATAGCCACAGTTGGCGCTTTGTGCTTTTTGCCACTATTTTCACCTAAATATTTAAAATGTTATAGCTCCGGTTCAAGTAATTGGATTTGTGTCCTTTTGATCTTGTTTTATTTCCTAAAGAAAGTTCTGTTCTTCTAACTTGATGTGGGATCATTTTTGTGTAGTGTTCTGACTTTAATACCGTTTGAAGTGTTGCACAAATACTTTACACATTTCCCCTAAGTTAAGCCTGACTGTTCTGTGCCAAGCTAAGAAACGGTTGAACACAGGTTAATTTAGATTTAGCTTGTGCCTCACCTTGACAAGGATTGTGTTTGCTTCTTGGCCAGGGCCCTCACCCCAGTCAACTAACAACCCAGTTTCTCCCAATTAGTATTTATCTCAAAATTACACACTCATGTTAAGTCGAATTTCTTAGATCATTCAAAAGTAAAAACTTGCATTTGTAGAAAGATGTGTGCCAGTTTGAGAAACCATCAAGTTTGTGTTTGTGGTCCAAGTTGTTGCATTTTAAAAATATATTCAAAAACTATATTTGAGTGCTAATGTATGCTTAAAAGGAAAGGTTAATTGCAGATATTAATATCATGTGGATGAATTTCCTCATATATACGCCTGGGCTTATGGGATTACATTAATGTAATGGATATTCTGACATCTACAACTGGTCATTTCCCTGCTATATTAATGGCATCTCAGCTCTTTGAGCCTGTAAGAGTGATCTAATTTGAGGAATACCTCAGTTGTATACCTCCTGTGACTGTTACTGTTTGATATGTGTAATTTTTTATTCTCCCACCCTGCACTTTCCAAGTAGGTTTTTCAGATATATGAATTAGAAACTACTTTGAAGGGTAGGATAAAGAAATCAATGGGAGCAAAATTAGCAATCAAGTATGTTTTTTTAGGAAAAGATAATGAGAGGGCATGTCAAATTGCATAGGCACATTATTTGGACTCCCGGTAAAAAACAACTACCCATGACCCCTCTTATTTCTAGTGAAAAGCTTAGGTTCACTGCACCAACCAATTGAGTTTAACATTCAAGGAAGTCTCTGGTAGGTGCTGATGTTTTTAATCATAGGACTATGGTTTGAGTCACCAGGATCAACATAATTTATATTAGCAGAATCAAACACCTCTTTCTGACGGAAGACTGGGAGCAAGCAGGACAGGTATGACTAGATTATCTGAAAGGCGTTCCCCTGACTTATCAACTCATAAATATTATTTGACCATATTGTGTTAAAAAATGCGGCTACACTTATTTATAATAATATCAACGACTAAAACATGATTTAGTGCATTAGTGATTTTATGTTATTGTCTTATTGTATTGCATTATGTTTTTATCACATTGTTTATGTCATTCTGAATTATATTCTTGTTGATCGTTTAATAGTATGATTTTAATGTATTTCTGGTGGTTGGGGAAACCCGGAGTAGTGATTTTATTTTAAATGTATATTAATTCATTCGCATTGATTTATTTGCTTTACATGTCAAATAAATAATTAAATTGTTTATTAAATCTTATTTTGGTGTTAAAGTATTTTTCAATGTTTTTCAATTGTCATTTTTTACATGTTCATTAAAAAAAAAAACTTTATTACAAGTTATTTTGTTGTTGAGATATTAATCAATGTTGGCATTATTATTTATTTGTTTACCTGTTAGTTATTTTTTTTAATTATTTAATACATTTTAATTTTGGGTTATGGTGGTAATTCTGGTTTGGAGGCAGAATTTATTGTTGATTCTTCTTGATTCAACTACAAGGAATCACATGAGTTACGGTCACCTCTAGTTTCAATCTACTGACACCAGCAATGTTTCTCATGGGGAGACTAATACCACCGCAAGCGGTGAGCCCAATTGATCTGTCTCTAATTTGGGTCTTCAAATTTGGGTCCTCAAATTGAGACAGGCATAAATAATTGGGTCCCAAGTAATCGTGTCTCATCTGATGCATGTTTAGGAGAACCTTGTTCATGCCTAACCTTTTTAGCATGGTGTCAATTAGTGTTTAAAGCTAAGGTAAATGTTTTCCTTTTGATAAGTTAATGATTAGATTTTCCTTGTCATTTTAACAAATGACACCTTAATATGGTCCACTCAACTTATCTTAAAACTGAGCCCTTAGTTATACAATTAGCAATGAAAGAGGGTGAATCATTAAAATAATGTCTGCAAGAAAACTTGGGAAAGTGGTTTATACACAATGCCACCTCACCTGAATCACGTTTATACCAAAATCAAATAGGAAATATTGATCATTCATAAATTATCAAAAGTAAAAGGCTATCAACCAAAAAAAACACTACCCTCTCCCTCTCAAAACTCATACTGTTTAATCATTTCCAAGGAGGCTGAAATATTTTCCAAGGTGAATCTTCAAGGAGCCTACAATTCAGTCAGAATTCATAAGGGAGATGAGTGTGAAACAGCTTCATCACAATACTTATCTGGTGATGCTATTCAGTTTATGTAATGGCCCTACAGCATTCCAGAATTTTGTGGACAACATTTTTAGAGATCCATTAGTAATTACTCCAAAGATATCCAACAGCATCACAAACATGTTTGAGGAAGAGAAGTCCTATCTTGGTTAACAAAATATTCACTGTACACTAAAGCAGAAAAAGGTGTACATTTAAACAGATCAGGTTCTAGGCTTTAACAATCACTCCTACGACTGTCAAGGAAATGCAAAAATTCCCAGGCTTAGCAAATTTGAATATACATTTTATTAAGTAGTTTTACTCAACTGTGAGGCCAATCAAATTGGTTGCTCTATCATTGTTAAATCTGATGCTTCAGAATTTGCAATTGGATTTGTACTGTCATAGAGAGATACAACAACAAAAGCTGTGTTTTTATGTGCATTTTACTCCAACCGCTTACCATTTCTGAATGCAATTATAGTATCTATCATAGAAAAGTTATTTTGATTAAATAGGTGTTCACACAGTGTCAACATTACCTGGAAGGGGCAATACATGCGATCACAGTCTGGACAGACCGGAAGACCATTTTATGTTTTTTATCAAAAACGTTTTTGAACACCAGACATGTGAGATGAATTGTTTGTGTCCTGATGTCGATACAAAGTTATCTGCATACCAGGAGATAGATATGGCAAGGCTGATTCATTGCCTATACAAAGAAGAACCGGTGCCTGCTCTTAATACCTAATTGGTTACTGCTCAAGAAAGAGAAATTTTTACATCAATTAATGAAATAAGTCCATTGCAGATAAGGACAGGTGAATGATGAACACTTTCTACAGAAAGATTTGTGAGGTTGTAGAGAGGAGGCAGCAGAACTATACAGGAAACATCCCTTATATTTGCCTCATTGGGAGTTGCAATTTCAAATCAGGAAGTGGTGCCATATCTCTCCCATTATAGAATACAATGGGCCTCGAAAAATGTAAGAGTTACTACAAATTAGTTCGGATCTGTTAATGATAACATGAAGAAATGTTCAGTTTATACTAAGGCAAAAACAGATAAAGCTAAACCTACAGGATTACTTCAACATCTTCACACCCTGGCCCAGCTGTGGTCTATGATTTACATGGATTTTGTTATTAAATTACCATTAACACAAGGGTTTCATACCCTGTTGGTGGTGGATTAAGGGATCTTTTGTACCTCTGAGAGGATTGCTAACAGCTTTAAAAATAGCTCATCAAGGTTTATGGATTAGCTGATGTTATCCTCACTGACCAAGAAGCTCAAGTCAATGCCAATTGTTTTTTTAAAAAGTGCTAAACACCGTTGATGTCAACATTTTTCTATTTCCCAGCCATCATCCACAGCTTGCTGGGTACACACAAAGACTTAACCAAGCCTTGTAACATTGTTTCTGATGATTTTTGATAGAGCACCAGTATGAGTTGAATAAGTAGATTTTAATGGCAGCGTTTGCCCACACAATTCTTTGCACTGCCTAGATACCACTCCTTTCTATGTTCCTCAGCTATCCCCCTCACTCCTTTATGGCATATATTTTTCCTACCAGAATACCAGGTTGGTGGGAAAGGTATGGCTGTGTTCAAAATATCTATATCTGCCAGGGTTCAAACCTATGATTGCCTCCAGATTTGTTGGTCTACATTATATCCTTAAGTAGCAGAACAATCAGTTGTTCAGTTTGAATTACTTAGACGTGAAACATTCTCTATTTCATGTGTACTGTATTATCATGAAGCCATTAAGGGAGAAATTGGACTGCCATCCATATCGGTTGATGTCTTGTAGGACTGTAAGTTAGAACTATGCGTGACCGCCAAATACATTTTTGTCAGATCTAGTATTTAATTTCCAGTAAAGTATATGATGCCTCAGAAAGATCCTGGGAGCTGGCCTGTACATGCACAATGACAGGTGTCTCCATTTCATCAACAGTATGCAAATAATTCAGGGCCCATCAAAAGAGATTGAGGGATTTTTGGGGTGGTACTGTCAGGAATATCAGGAAAAATTGTGCTAGCTCAGTACCCTTACCCATGCACGGAGGGATATAAACCCCACTTTAAAATCAGAAGAGGTCAATCTTGGTGAGGATAGGAGTAGTGGAAGCTAAGCAACTCCTTAATTCATAGTTGCAGACAGGATGCCTTGAGTCTCATGGATCAATGATTAACAAAAGGTATGTGCAAGGATTGGGTCGGGCTTGGAAATATATCTCAGTTGTTTTGGCTTACTTTGTGTCTGTCAGCTTATCACTCAGCATATTCTAGCCCTGACTGTTATTATAGCTCTCATCATTTTCCCACCCCTGCTTGTCCTCTAAATCCCTGGCTTTCTATAATTGGTTTTCTGTTTACCTGTTTATGTCTGCAGAGTGTTTTTGCTCCATTACATATTTGTGCTTTGTGGCATTGTTATCACTTCAAGATGTAATATCTGCAATCATCCTGCTGACCTAGTGGGCTGCTTCACTACTTTCTGGCAGTCTTAGATCCTCCTCTTGGCCATTCCTCTCCTGGCCTGGTTCCTGGAAGAACTGGAGTTAGTCAAAGTATGACCTCGTCCTGTGAGAGGTTAACTATAAATACGTTTGATGTGATATATTCAGTCTTTATTGATTTACAAAGTCATATGCTGTCACTTTGTCCATTTCTTTATCTACAGCATACATAAAAAGTAGGAAAATGGGTTCAATTATGTCAAAGCATATTATTTTGTACTGGAATGGCACACTCCCAGCACAAAACCTATGCTTAACATCAGGTATCCTTGTACTATGGAGCAAAGGTGTATATGTTAGCGCTTAACAGCCTAAAGTATGCCAGCCAAGGATAAAAGAAGACAGAGCTATATCAAAATAGATATGGTGCTGTTCTGTTCTCTCCCTTTCCTGCAGTGTTGTTGTATTTCTTATATAACTTACTAAACTAACAAACTAAAAGGCTGTGTTTTTGAAACCAGGGGTGCCTTTGTTTATTTCTGTATCAAATGACACTGCGGTGGTGCTATAACTGAACTGTATGGTAAGCCGGAAGGTAAGGGATTTTGTGTTAAAACACACAGGTAATATGCATATACAGTGAAACAGATTTACTTATAATGCATTGAAGAGGGAGAGCAGAGCTACGGTCATCATCCATCTGTAGCTTTTACTTATCGTCTCATTGTGACCTATGGCAAGGCATTGGCCATCGTAGAATCTTTAAAGATCTACTTTCTTTTGTGACCAGCCCTGGTCCGAATGTAGTCTTCAAAAATTCTTTGTCTATTCGTCTACTTCTTAATTTATAAATCCAAAGTTACTTTATACTTCTCATTCATTATGCTCTAGTACAGTGCTAAGGAGAAAAGAGTTACAATTCAACAGTAAACAAGTCTTAAAGGTGAGCTCAGAAGAATATCACCAAATTCTGACCTCAGTGTACTTTCCACCCCAGTGGATGGTGCTGATGTTGATAGTGAATTGGTGACCAGCTGGGGCATTTCCATCATAGGTGCCCACCCTGACAAAGCTACTAGTGTTGCTGGATGTCATGTGCCAGTACAACAGATCAAGAAATGGTGGTGAGTCCCCGTTGGCATCAAAGAAAGCCTCACTTCCAGCAGAGTTCTTCATGCGGGCATTCTTCATATAGTGCAATATCTACATACAGATGAAAACATACAATTAGGAGTGATGCTTGCCTTTTCATCTTTTTAAAAAATGTATTTGCTCTAGATGTATGTCATTTAAATTTCATGACATAAGAACATGCCAAAGGGGAAAAAACATGCTGTGGTAATACCCACTCAATCCACAGCTAGCTTTTGTTACAAAACCAGACATAAATGGACTTAGTTTAATGACCCCTTTTTGCATTTTGAAAATCAAGAATATAATAATGTTTTAGCAAAATCACAGGCTCATTAACTGTGCATGTAATCAAGGTTACCTGGTTGAAAGGTTAGCAGCTTAGCTATATACAATCTGCAAGTGAACAGTGGCAGGATTGTGCCATTCACATGCTAAATACCTACATTCATAGGGGTCTATTCACAAACGATATTTAGTAGTACTACATTTAGTGCTACTCACACACTACAAAATGCTATTTATTAACAAAAGGGCAGAGGTTCTGCATCTCCAATATTTTCTGTGTGGAAATATGAACATCTGCAGACATCTGCAAACATGTACACCTGCATTTTAGTAGTAGGAGGTAGGGGGTTGTCTGGAAAATAGGAATGCTTGCAACTAACTTGGAGGGGTTTAGTGGGAAGTAAAATAGGGTTAAGAAAGTATAATTGATTGGTTTTGGTAAGGACATGCAGACACCCAGAAAACATTAAGCCCCTTCTCATTTACACACTGCCCTTCTAAAGTTAGAACAGCCTAAAAGTACTCAAATCAGACCTGTAGTAAGTCCAGCACCACCCTTTGCCACTCACAGGTACTGCAATACTGTCTTGCAGAAAACAATGGAGACAGACTTAAAATAAAACCTGACAGGAAATAGTGTTAAAATATTTACATGTATGTTTACTTAATAAAAATAAGAATTAGTTTAATTTAATGTAAAAACATTATATTTAAATAGGAAATAAATATTTTGGGCCCGATTCACAGAATTAACTTAAGACTAAATCCTAAACTTACTGCTTTGAGGTATTCACAGAATGCACTTACTACTTTTGGTATTCACAGACTGCACTTACTACTTTTGGTATTCACAGAATGGATTTACGACTACTAACTTTACGTCCGCACTCGGGCCGGAAATTCCGGTGCGGAGGCGGGGCTTCCGGCCCGGAGGCGGAGCTTCCGGCCCAGAGGTGGAGATTTCGGCCATGTCTAAATCTCCGCCACCGGCCGGAATCCCCACCTCCGGGCCGGAAGCTCCGCCTCCGGCCCGGAAGCCCCGCCGCCGGGCCGGAAGCTCCGCCTCCGGGCCGGAATTTCTGGCCCGAGTGCGGACGTAAAGTTAGTAGTCGTAAATCCATTCTGTGAATACCAAAAGTAGTAAGTGCAGTCTGTGAATACCAAAAGTAGTGAGTGCATTCTGTGAATACCACAAAGTAGTAAGTTTAGGATTTAGTCTTAAGTTAATTCTGTGAATCGGGCCCAAAATCTTTGTTTAAATTAAAATTAAACTTCATTTAAAAAAGAGTGTACTAGTTTAATTCTGTACGTACATTTAGAGATTTTAGGTGGGATTTTCAAATAAATGTTTAACTCAATAATTTTCATTTAAATAGTGTAGTTAAATATTTCAAATGATATTCATGGAGATGTAGCCTTTTTAATTGTCTTTTATTTTTATTTAATATTAATTTATATTTCTTAATTTATTTAACATTTAGTAAACTTTATTAATGTTTCTTTTACTTTTCCAATAGATCTCCATCTTCATGTCAAAATGTACAACTACTTACTACATTTAAGAGGGGAAGTCATTTAATTAACACGTTGTAGTAAAATTTTCACTTGTAAAGTCTGAATAGTCAAAAGTAGTAAATTTACTTCAAAGTGTTGGAGTAAATTTACAAATGTGCATTTACTCATGTGTAAATTTACCTTTGAGAGTACCTCCCATAGTTGTAAGGCCTCGAGTGATATAAGTGATAACTGGTTTCACAACAATCAATCAAATTTTATTTATAAAGCGAACAGCTGCCCACTGATCATCCCATCGCTAGAAAGTAATAGTTTAGCTGATAAGAAAGGCACAATGCTACAGGTCAAATCTTCAAGAGTCTTCTGAGGAGACCCTAATTCGAAGTGTTTTGGAGCATAGGTGGCAGGCCATTCCAAGGCCTTGGAGGCTAGATAGGTAAAGGAACCTCATCCTGGGTGTCCTCAGAAGGCGGACTTCTGATGATCTCAGAGAACTGGGGGGATGGTAATGAGTAAGTCTATTTCTAAGATATTTTATAGCCAACTTAAAAAAGGAGCTATGAGCTTGGAAAAAGGATTTAAATATTATTTATTTTATAACTCACAACAAATTCGATTTTTTGGGATATGGAACTATAGATTGTCTGCGGAGAATCATGAAGATCAGTGTGGCTGCTGCATTATGAACTATCTAAAGGCGATCAATTACATAATCTTTTCTAGAAGCAATCAATGCATGCATTATGGTTTTGTATGTTTCCAAGGAAGTAAGTCCAAGGTCTTCGTCAATGCACGCAGTAAGGAAAAAGAAGTTCCTTCTATGGCCAGAATTTAAGGGTGAAACGAAAGCTCATTATCAATCCCCCCCCCCCCCCCAGATTCTTGGCTACAGATGCTGGTTTGGGTGGTGAAGGACACCGAATTCGGTCAGCCACAAATTATTTGACCAATTATCTGTGGCTTTGTCTATTGAGTAGCACTTCTGTTTTATCAGACTTGCACTTCGGGCAACTCTGCTCCATCCATTCAATTTCATGAACCAAACAATGTTTACAAGAATGTTGGATATGCCAGCCTTTTCACCAAGGAGATAATAAGTATTATGTGTGTATGAGATCATCTCTATGCCATGCCATTTTGTCATAGAGGCTAGTGGGGCCATGTACTCATTGAAAAGTATAGGACTTATTGAGTATCCTTGACAGACCTTGTAGTTGACAGACTTAGTAGCAGAAGAGAAGGTGTCCAGTGATACCAATTGACCTCTGCTGCTGAGGATCGGTTATAGCCATTGCATGGCAGTTACACAGACCCCTTTATATGCTACTCGCTATAGTGTCTGATGGAAAACTGTGTTGAATGCCTCCGGCAGATCGAAGATGATCAGTCTTGCCTTGATATAAACAAGTCTGAATGGAGGGCAGCTTTGATGCAATATCTAGGTCTAAAGCCATAGTGCAGCAGATGAAGAAAGTCAAAATACTTTAGTCATCTTGATAGTTGGATATTGATAAGCCTCTCCACCATTTAGGAAGCTGCAGGAAGAAGGGAGACAGGTCTAAAATGTGAGAGGGTGGCAGAATCAGCAAATTAAATATATCAACAGTGCCTCAGGCCTGATTTCATACATTAGGAACCATGGCTGTGTCAAGTGAGGTATTGAATAATCCATTGAAGAATGTATTAATAAGTAATAACAGCAGCCATGGTTAGTGGTAATGAGATGCTGGATGAGCCAGAATCACTGCTAGGAATGGCCAATGTCTGAATTCCTCTATGGGAATGTAGTTAAAATAAGGAGAGGAACTCAAGACCTTCAAAAAAGTTTCCTATGGCTACTTCCACTGTGAGTTTGTGGTGTCAGCACCAGAGAATGCTTTTTGGATTTTTGCCTTAGCCTTAGCATTGAGGAACGATTTTATAATTTGAAATATTTCATGTGGAACATTTGTGGCTGCACTGATTTATATGTTTGAACTGTCTTAATAGCTTTACAAATGGAATTCAAAGCTTTTATAAACTTGTTTATCCTCTGTGATATTGCTTGTTGCCATTTCCTCTCTCAAAATTGACAACATTGTTTTCCCTCATGAGAGCAAGTGAAAACCAAGCGGCTGAGATGGACAGCTTAGAGGAATTAAATGGTTCGCCTTTGGCAAGTTGCCCTGTAGCGGAGGACAGTCATAAATGTATTTGTTCAACGTCTTCCTCCATATATCCCGGTAAGAAGGGTGAAGATTTCTCCAGAATTTGGTAGGAACCTGCATACCGAATTTGTTCCAGGTGCATGTTTTTTGCCCCGTAATATTACTCAAGGTGTAGCTACACCAAAAAGGATAAGCAGACTAAAGGTATATGTGGAATCACTTCCATTCTCCTCAAATTTGGGAAAATCAAGCAAATAATGTGTCCCACAACATGGGTTGGGACGAATACCAGTTGTTGAAGCTTTAAGGCAGCTAGAATTTCCATTACGGTGTCAGCTAGAGTTTTGCTTGTGCAATTGGCATGTAAATAAAAATGTCCTGCTAAAGAGAAATTCAGATACAAATTCTGCTATCTAGCACAGAGGGCATGAGACAAGAGCCCTTGACAGGAAGAAGTAATGGGAAATGTTGATGTTAAATCCCATCCCTTCTGCTTCTGCTAAAATGCTCAGTCGAAAAGGGTGCAATGATATAGGGTTCTGAAAATGATCACCAGACTTTCTCCGTTTCACTCTCCTCTGTCGTGATGAATGATCAGTAGGTGGAGAATTTCTACACATACTTCCTGACATAAAAAGGAACATAGGACCCTAGTCACAAAGGTAAATTCCACCTTAAATATGTGTTTACTGTTTACCTTATGCATGCCTGCCAGGAATTTACAGAGTGATTCCTTACAGCCATAAAGCCATTTATGAGACTAGAGATCTCCACTACAAGTGTGCAGTTTTCCGCACCAGGGAATCCTGCTCATTGATGGGAAGGTGGCCATTCCTGTGCTTACAAAGATATGGTTAGCCTTCAAAGTGTGTGAACCCTACTCTTACATTTGTTGGTCATTCATAAATTCCTAACCATACCTTTTCAAGCAACAGCTACACTGTTTGTGTGTGTGTGTGTGTGTGTGTGTGTGTGTGTGTGTGTGTGTGTGTGTGTGTGTGTGAGTGTGTGTGTGTGTGTGTGTGTGTTTGGTTGTGCGTGTGTGTGTAAGTATTTTTTTTCTGCAAATAATGTTTTTGAATTGCTATTGCTTACTTGGATTTTTTGATGTTGTGGATGTTCTGGGTAGCGGGAGCAATATGAAACAGCATTGAGATCCTTCTTCTTGAACATGTCCTCTGAGGTCACTGCTTGATAGGTTGGGCAGCAACATAGGGGAAAGTCTGTTCCGCTGTATTGGAAAAATACCATATACCCCTTCTTGACTATGTGACAAGTGGCTGGGCGAGAAAGATTTCACTGTACCCTAAGGGGCTATGGTAGATTGTAATTATCAGACGTTAACTGAGAGTGATCCTGGTATGGTAGATGCCCAGACTTCCTTGATGATGGAGGCCGGTGATGCATAAGGTGTAGCTGGATGTGAAACTGTGTGCAGCGGTTAAGATAAGGGTAGGCACATTCTCTTTGGGCAGCTGGGCAGTCGTGAGCAGTTTTCCTGTTTAAGGCATCAGCCTAATTAATGGCTCATTATTAATAGTGCAAGGGGAAGAACTTATACCATGAGACCTCCAAGGAAACAGGATGCTTTGAATGTTCGGTTCCTAACAAGTTGAGGTCTACTGGGAGCTGGAATTGAAAGATGGACAGGTCTGCAGAAATCTTTTGTTGCAGGCATACTTCACTTGTTGCAGAAGGACGAGGCCATGTTTACCAAACATACAGATTAGGCCGGGGGGTATTTATTTTTAACAACATATCAGCCTGCCACTTTTAGGGAAACTGGATTTTACTTACTTATAATTTCCAGCTATCTGACTAATAAAGAAAATAGTACAGTAGTTAGTAGCTATTTTGATGCATGCCTTCTGTTGGAATTAATCATGATGTGCTAATGAGGAGAAGGGTGGTCACAGGGGCCAAATCATGTGATTTTCTGTGATGCCCAAGAAAATGTGATGAGTTTTCCAATGGTAACATTTTTATTGCTAATTTCCTTTCCATACATTAGTCATTCCATCGAAGTAATTGCAGTTTGTGAAAATATTGTATCACTCAAATTAAGGTTTGAGTTGGTGCTAAGTTATGAGCGAGAGGTCAAATTCTTGTGATGATCTGTGTCTGAGCTTCAAAAAACCAAAAGATTTGTATTTCTATTAGAGACGTAGTTTCTGGAAGGAATTCCCAGCTCATCATTGGTAGTTTGTAACGAACTATAGGACCTTCCTCAGAGGAAAGGCATATGGTACATATGCAACAGCATCAAAACATTACAGCTATAAACTAAATTACTTAGTATTTCAAAACCAGCAAGTGTTCTCAATCTCCAGGACATTGTACACTCTCCATCTTCAGAAAAGAATTTGCCCAGGGAAAGCATGCTCCACTGGACAGGACTTGAACCTTTGGGTTCAGAAACAGTTTAGCCCCAATATTCCTGAAATAGAAAATGCTTCATCTATGGAGACTAGGTCACTCATTTACAATATATTGGCGTAGGTCAGTGCCGAAAGTCTTTTTGCTGCGCTGCCCTATGCCAATTCGAAAGAGCAGGAATGCACCGTATTTACAAGATACCATGCATTCTTGTCCTTTCAGCCGGTGGCACAATTTGATGCCTACTGCCAAAGCGGGCACCCTTGCATCATGGTGCAAGAGTCTCTGGGTTGTTGGCAGGATTGCTTTTGTGCAGGAAGGGACACAGGTGAGTAGTCGTGATTTACAAGACACTTGGGGGGATATTCTCAAGAACGTGTGATAACTACCGGAACTCTTCATATCGCAGTCTATCACGGGAAAATAACACCATGTGCCAATTATGATCAATTGTTGCCTTAAAAAAGTACCTAGGATACATTGAGGCTGACTAGATGGATTCACCAAGTAGAGTGGCCTCATCAGGGCCCGGAATTAGGGAAGTCCCAATCAGAAAAGGGGCTTGGTTGTTTTTCTGAGAAAAACTCTTTTAATTCTCAAACAATCACAGGGGTACACTTCTGGGATCTGCCAGACCTCACTGGGGGGCACTTAGAGACTCTTAGGGTGTTGGGCAGAGGTCAACAGCAAAGTCCAGTTGAGGTCCGGTTGCCACTGCAGCTGAGATATTTCATAAGAATGTCCTCTTTAGCATTTCCATGTTCCTGGAATAACCCAGGGATCAGCCTTATGATCTTTGGAGATCTTACTGTCCAGGGATTTCAAGTGGAAGGAGATCCAACCTCTTCATGTCCTCCTCATGGGTCTTAAATGCCAAGTACAGCAGCTTCAGTTGGTTTGGTATCCTTTCACATGCCCAGTAGTGTTCTGATGAAAGTGCATTGGGGTGCCCATTTAGGTGTTGTACTAGCTAGTTGGTCTGGGTGACTCTTGGGCACTACCTAACCAATGGTATAAAAGTTCCTAGGTTCAACCTCACAAATTGTGTCACTAGTTTATGTTTACTTTACTGTAAACAGGCTCAAAATGGATTGTGCTAGGGCATTTTCAAGATGATGAAAGTCTTCGGCCACTCTAAACCTAGGCTCTGAGGGCTGGGTTTGTGTTTGCTGTCAATTACAGGTGGTGACTTAACTGCCCAAGGGCCATCATCTTTCAGGCATTAGGTTGTCCGTCTGTCGTCATCTCAATTCATAGCAAAGCTTTTGATAAGTGTTTTACATTTCTCACCATAGGTTTTTTCCACTTTTACAGCCTTTAATCCTTTGTAGATTCGCAGGGTTTAGTGTGGTTGATGGGGATCTTGAGCAGCATCAGTAACTAGAAGATATAAGTGAGCCAGGAAAATAAACACTGTACAACTATCAGACAGTTAATTAGCAGAAGTAGCAGGAGGATTGTAAAAATGTGAGGTTGTGTTTCTTTCATGCTCTGATGGTCTTGCCATTTACAACAGTTCACATAATTATATGGTGTGGTGGTATCTCCAGTTGATGGTAAGTTTCCTTTCTCAGTTACAGATAAATGAGATGCAAAGATGGAATCCAGGGTTTGCAGTTTTCTAATAGGTTATAATATGTTAAATATGGGCCATGATGTACATCTACTTTGTGTTGGCACAAAGTTACAAAAAGCAAATTGAAGTCTTACAGGTAAATTTACTTTCCAGTGCAAAATGTATTTTGGCTTGAATAGTGCATGTTTCTGAGCACATATAGCACTTTGCTCTACTTTACATCACTCTGCATCATGGAGGCTTTACTTGGTTGCAACGTGGGTGGATCTGTGCACGTTTACTTAGTTTTTGAAGCCCAATATACAAAGATAGACACTCTGGGGTTCGCATAAAAAAACAACGTCTCCTTGAAGCCGGTACTAACAATAAGAATATTTAATCTCTTCAAACATTCCACACTTTTCATGTGTCGCACTATTCAGCACACATACAATGTGTGGAATGTTTCAGAATTGTCTTGTCATAGGAATTTGTACTGGAAGGGATGCTTTCAGTGCATGTTATAGTCTATACAGCATGCTCACACACTGTATCATGCTTTAAAGGCTGTGCGTGGTGCAAGACAATATTTATAGTGCACCAGCAAAGGGGATGACAGCAGCAGCAGGCCATTTTCAAAATATGGCTATGCATTGATTTCTCCCTGTTAAACACAACATTGCAGCAACTTAAGTTGTTGTGCTGGTTGGCTTAAAAAACTATAAATCTGCCACTTACTGTTCAAGCTAAGCAGAATGCAAAGGCAGAAGTGATTGACTGATGCAAATTTATATGTTCACTATACAAATGCTGCAAAGCAAAATGTCGTTGACTCATACACTAGTGCTCTCACCTGCCATGGTTTGAAGTTCTGAGGATCGGCACATGAATTATTGACAAATGGACCTTCGTGTGGTTTGCAGGAAATCAAATCATGGAGTGCTTGTGCCAAAGCATAGATGGCATTGTATGCAGTTAACGTAAACTTTGCTTCAAGCACTGAAGAATCAAGCCCTTGTAGACTTTCTGTCCCAGAGCAGTGTGTCGTCCAATTTAAAGCATTTCCTGGCCCTTGCTTCAAATCTCTCACCCAGGTGCAGCTAAAAACATGCTCCCAAATCCTTGTCAGAAAAATGTCACCTGGGTTCCTAGATGGATGGATTCCATAGGTGAATTCTTTAAACCCAGGAATTTCTCTGTTTGGCACTGCCATCCCCAATGTGCCATTCAGCATTTTCCATAATTCTCTTGGAGAAAACATAGGAGATGCCATCAAGCTTGTGATTCCAATCCACATTTTGTCAGAGAAGCCAAGCATAGACATTTCCTTTAGTACTGGGAGAATATGAACTTCATAGGCATAGCAGACAATCACAGTGGCTGTGGATCGAAGCAATATCCCGATGAAACGGTCTAGGGAGGCACGGCTAGGAACTGTTGGCAGTGTCTCAAAAAACTCAACACAGATCCTCCTTTTCTCGGCCTCTTCTTTCAGCATCTGACTGCCTTGAAGACAAACATCATTGTTGGAGATCAAAATTCCAATCCATGTCCATCTAAATGTGAGCAAAAGCTGAACTAATGCCAAAGGCTGGATGTCAACACTGGTCACTGTTCGAAGGAAAGATGGGAATTGGGTTTTGTCACTTAGGGATGGGAGTGCTGCTCCATGACTGATCTGTTTAAGAGGGAAAACAATGGATATAAAACTGTTCAGAGTAAACGTTTTAGATGAGATTTAATCACACAATTCATTATAAAATATTTCTACAGGTAATGCTTTTACAAGTATCATGACATGGATTGTCTTTGACTAGTGTACACAGCATTGTAGATTATTGCTATCCTTTTCTTTTTTAACCACTTTTTATAATTTTACAACATACTGTCCTGGACCATTCAATAATGATCATTCATTACACTATTACACTGTTCCTGTTACAGAGTTTGTTACATTACACACAAAACTTGGCAAGCCAATATTTTCTACTCTTGTCTATGGGAGAGTATCAGGTTCTGAGAAGCTTTCCTACGCAGACTGCATCTTTTTGATTCTGGATATCTGTACTAGTTCAGGGACCAGACCTGGGTTAGCCTCCACCATTCTGTCCCTTTCCATGAACATCGTCAAATGTAACTGCGAAAAAGTGGATTATTAGTTAGGGTGGCTGGAAGTTCTCCACAAGTGAGTTTTGTCACATTTCTTGCCAGGTTTCAGTAATTTAAGCCTGAGCTTAACCCTGTTAGCTAGAACACAGAGAAGACAGGCTTACCTTAAGAAAACTTTTAAAGCATTTCGAAGTACGAAAAAACCTAAAAAGTCAAAACACAGCACAATAAAAATCCCACTGGCTCCGCTCCTACCCTGAAAGTCTCGGGGGGATTCGTCAAGCGGGGGCTGAGATAAAAGGGGGGTCCCAAAACGCGTTTTTCCCATGCATTTTTCCATAGGACCTTTAGACACAGCTACAGCCCGAACGGCTGAACAGAATTACTAGAAATTTGGCAGAGAGGTAGTCCTCAGGTCAAGGAAGTGCCTTTTGTAGGTTTGGTGTAAATCTGTTCAGTAGATTCTGAGAAAATAGCCTTTAAATCAATATATATATCTGAGCCAGCTTACGGTGCGCTTACGGTGTGCTTACCGTACGCGTACGGTGGCGTGCGCGAGCGCGATTCTGATTGGCTCTTAGATCTTAGTAAACATTCGAATCGGTCGAAACCAGGAAGCGGCGGCCGCCATTTCGTGTGTTTCACTCAGAAAATAAAGAGTGATATCTTGAAAAGGGGGCAAGGAGGAGAGTTACAGACCCCCTAACATTTGTAAGGGGGTCAAAGAAGGACAGAAAAGTACAAAGAAAACCTTTATTGATTTTAAAAAAAATCGCGGGGTACACGTACGGTAAGCTCAACGTACGCGTACGGTAGAAAAAAAATAAAATAAAAGAAATGAAATGCAGATTTAAAAGTTTAGATATTAGGGGGCTCTAAAAAGAGCCGTTGTGTTTATGAAGTGATTTTTTAGTGGTACCTACAAGTAAGTACCGATGCAGAGTCTAAGGTTCAAGAGGAAGACTCTGTTCCCTTCATCATTGAAGTGCACACCATCTCCTCTATAAATGACTTGCATGTCGTAACGCAAGTTGTTGTGGTAAATGGAACCCATACCATAGTCACGGAGTAAAGCAGAAACAGATTTGTTGACGTGCTTTCTTGCTTTGTCAATCTGCGGACAGAAATGATTGGACCAGTTCCATTTTTGCCTTTGGCATATGTTAGAAAACACAAAGGCAGTTTTAGGGAAAAGTGAAAACAGTTGTGCAAAGGTGTCCTTCATAAGCATTTCCAGACCTACCCCAGTCAAAGTGCCTAGGTCATTGCCACCACAGTGCACTATTATGAGGTCAGGGTGTTGGATTTGCATGAAGGATTTCACCAATGGCATCAATTGTTGCCACTTTAACCCTCTCTGACCAATCCATTTAATGTCAACATTTGGCAAAGCAAGGTCTCTCACCATGTCTGTTTTCTCTGCATACTTTTCACTCCAGAAGACATAGCTGTGCCCTACAATCCACACTGTGAACATCTTCAAAGGAGAACTGGATGCACTCAGGAGGTGTAATTCAGTAGAATGGTAAAAAGAAATGAAAGACAGTTTGGAAATGGAGGCATACATATTTTTTTCATAAAAAAAAGAACTGATTGGCTGTTTCATACCATTCTAGAATAAAAACTAGGCTGTATGTGTAAATTAATAGAAGCATGTTTTGTATTGGTACAGAAAAATGTGTTACCAAAGAACAGTACTATGGATTTGCTGTTAGGTTTGAAAAGTCAAGCACTCTTGCTCTGTGGAATTGAAACATTGTTTGGTGAACTTCTGACCTAACTCCACACAGCAGTGTTCCATGAGCTGTTGCTATGGTAGCAGGCAGAAGTCAAGTTGGGGGAAGGGTACTAGGCAGAAGTCAAGTTGGGGGAAGGGTACTTTTGGAAAAGGGTTGGTTTTCAACCAATAGAAATGTGTGATTACATTTGAAAAAAAGGGGGAAGCACTGAGATTTGAAATTAACATGTATATGTGTGGAAAAAGAGAGGGAAAGTTTGCCATTATCTGGTTCTGCTGAGAGGAGAGAGGTGTAAAAAACAGAGATCCTGGCTCTGATAATCTGCTGTTTGAGTGCCACATTTCTTTCACAGCTAACTAATTTTAAAGGTGAGTTTAGAGTTTGAGAGGGGATGTATATGGTAAATTAAGAAATGAATAATAGAAATGGAATTCCTTTTGTTGAAGTTGTGTTTATTATTTTCTGTTTTGGGAGAAATTTAAATGTGAGGAACATGTAAAATAATATGGACTATGTTTTCACGATAAATTAAGGTGTACTGGTAAAAATAAAGAATACTTTAAGGGTTTGAGGTTGGACTCAGTAATGCAAATACATACAGCATCAGTAAGGCTGGTTGCCCTTGCTGGAGTGTAGGCAGTCACCCAGGTTACACATGGTGCTGGTCTGAAAAAGCAGTTTGGACATGTGCTTTTTTAAGAATCTGAAAAGTGGATTCATAATGTGTCAGACTGTAAAAGTGTTTATCACTTGCCAAAAAAAAGAGTAGTAAGTGTGCTTTCAAATTGGCAAAGAAATTTCGTTTTGTGACTAATGTGAAAACATGACTCTGTGTGCAAATAGGAATTACAGGCAGAGATTTATTGCGTATTGCTCTGGTGATTTCACAGTTGCATTAGATGGAAAGGGGGAGCCATTTTTTGGTGCAGAAGCAGACTCTTAGCACACACCCAGCTGCTTACCCTGTGGAATCATGCACAGTATTCACAAGCGAGTGGGGTTTGAGGTTTCAGTCAGTAATGCAAATACATTCAGCATCACTAAGGCTGGTTGCCCTTGCTGGAGTGTAGTCAGTCACCCAGGTTACACATGGTGCTGGTCTGAAAAAGCAGTTTGGACATGTGCTTTTTTAAGAATCTGAAAAGTGGATTCAAAATGTGACAGACTGTAAAAGTGTTTATCACTTGCCAAAAAAAAGAGTAGTAAGTGTGCTTTCAAAATGGCAAAGAAATTTAGTTTTGTGACTAATGTGAAAACATGACTCTGTGTGCATATAGGAATTACAGGCAGAGATTTATTGCGTATTGCTCTGGTGATTTCACAGTTGCATTAGATGGAAAGGGGGAGCCATTTTTTGGTGCAGAAGCAGACTCTTAGCACACGCCCAGCTGCTTACCCTGTGGAATCATGCACAGTATTCACAAGCGAGTGGGGTTTAAGGTTTCAGTCAGTAATGCAAATACATTCAGCATCACTAAGGCTGGTTGCCCTTGCTGGAGTGTAGTCAGTTACCCAGGTTACACATGGTGCTGGTCTGAAAAAGCAGTTTGGACATGTGCTTTTTTAAGAATCTGAAAAGTGGATTCAAAATGTGACAGACTGTAAAAGTGTTTATCACTTGCCAAAAAAAAGAGTAGTAAGTGTGCTTTCAAAATGGCAAAGAAATTTCGTTTTGTGACTAATGTGAAAACATGACTCTTTGTGCAAATAGGAATTACAGGCAGAGATTTATTGCGTATTGCTCTGGTGATTTCACAGTTGCATTAGATGGAAACGAGGAGCCATTTTTTGGTGCAGAAGCAGACTCTTAGCACACACCCAGCTGCTTACCCTGTGGAATCATGCACAGTATTCACAAGTGAGTGGGGTTTGAGGTTTCAGTCAGTAATGCAAATACATTCAGCATCACTAAGGCTGGTTGCCCTTGCTGGAGTGTAGTCAGTCATCCAGGTTACACATGGTGCTGGTCTGAAAAAGCAGTTTGGACATGTGCTTTTTTAAGAATCTGAAAAGTGGATTCAAAATGTGACAGACTGTAAAAGTGTTTATCACTTGCCAAAAAAAAGAGTAGTAAGTGTGCTTTCAAAATGGCAAAGAAATTTCGTTTTGTGACTAATGTGAAAACATGACTCTGTGTGCATATAGGAATTACAGGCAGAGATTTATTGCGTATTGCTCTGGTGATTTCACAGTTGCATTAGATGGAAAGGGGGGAGCCATTTTTTGGTGCAGAAGCAGACTCTTAGCACACACCCAGCTGCTTACCCTGTGGAATCATGCACAGTATTCACAAGCGAGTGGGGTTTGAGGTTTCAGTCAGTAATGCAAATACATTCAGCATCACTAAGGCTGGTTGCCCTTGCTGGAGTGTAGTCAGTTACCCATGTTACACATGGTGCTGGTCTGAAAAAGCAGTTTGGACATGTGCTTTTTTAAGAATCTAAAAAGTGGATTCATAATGTGTCAGTCTGTAAAAGTGTTTATCACTTGCCAAAAAAAAGAGTAGTAAGTGTGCTTTCAAATTGGCAAAGAAATTTCGTTTTGTGACTAATATGAAAACATGACTCTGTGTGCAAATAGGAATTACAGGCAGAGATTTATTGCGTATTGCTCTGGTGATTTTACATTTGCATTAGATGGAAAGGGGGAGCCATTTTTTGGTGCAGAAGCAGACTCTTAGCACACACCCAGCTGCTTACCCTGTGGAATCATGCACAGTATTCACAAGCGAGTGGGGTTTGAGGTTTCAGTCAGTAATGGAAATACATTCAGCATCACTAAGGCTGGTTGCCCTTGCTGGAGTGTAGTCAGTCACCCAGGTTACACATGGTGCTGGTCTGAAAAAGCAGTTTGGACATGTGCTTTTTTAAGAATCTGAAAAGTGGATTCATAATGTGTCAGTCTGTAAAAGTGTTTATCACTTGCCAAAAAAAAGAGTAGTAAGTGTGCTTTCAAATTGGCAAAGAAATTTCGTTTTGTGACTAATGTGAAAACATGACTCTGTGTGCAAATAGGAATTACAGGCAGAGATTTATTGCGTATTGCTCTGGTGATTTCACAGTTGCATTAGATGGAAAGGGGGAGCCATTTTTTGGTGCAGAAGCAGACTCTTAGCACACACCCAGCTGCTTACCCTGTGGAATCATGCACAGTATTCACAAGCGAGTGGGGTTTGAGGTTTCAGTCAGTAATGCAAATACATTCAGCATCACTAAGGCTGGTTGCCCTTGCTGGAGTGTAGTCAGTCACCCAGGTTACACATGGTACTGGTCTGAAAAAGCAGTTTGGACATGTGCTTTTTTAAGAATCTGAAAAGTGGATTCAAAATGTGACAGACTGTAAAAGTGTTTATCACTTGCCAAAAAAAAGAGTAGTAAGTGTGCTTTCAAAATGGCAAAGAAATTTCGTTTTGTGACTAATGTGAAAACATGACTCTGTGTGCATATAGGAATTACAGGCAGAGATTTATTGCGTATTGCTCTGGTGATTTCACATTTGCATTAGATGGAAAGGGGGAGCCATTTTTTGGTGCAGAAGCAGACTCTTAGCACACACCCAGCTGCTCACCCTGTGGAATCATGCACAGTATTCACAAGCGAGTGGGGTTTGAGGTTTCAGTCAGTAATGCAAATACATTCAGCATCACTAAGGCTGGTTGCCCTTGCTGGAGTGTAGTCAGTCACCCAGGTTACACATGGTGCTGGTCTGAAAAAGCAGTTTGGACATGTGCTTTTTTAAGAATCTGAAAAGTGGATTCAAAATGTGACAGACTGTAAAAGTGTTTATCACTGCCAAAAAAAAGAGTAGTAAGTGTGCTTTCAAATTGGCAAAGAAATTTCGTTTTGTGACTAATGTGAAAACATGACTCTGTGTGCATATAGGAATTACAGGCAGAGATTTATTGCGTATTGCTCTGGTGATTTCACATTTGCATTAGATGGAAAGGGGGAGCCATTTTTTGGTGCAGAAGCAGACTCTTAGCACACACCCAGCTGCTCACCCTGTGGAATCATGCACAGTATTCACAAGCGAGTGGGGTTTGAGGTTTCAGTCAGTAATGCAAATACATTCAGCATCACTAAGGCTGGTTGCCCTTGCTGGAGTGTAGTCAGTCACCCAGGTTACACATGGTGCTGGTCTGAAAAAGCAGTTTGGACATGTGCTTTTTTAAGAATCTGAAAAGTGGATTCAAAATGTGACAGACTGTAAAAGTGTTTATCACTTGCCCAAAAAAATTGTAGTAAGTGTGCTTTCAAAATGGCAAAGAAATTTCGTTTTGTGACTAATGTGAAAACATGACTCTGTGTGCAAATAGGAATTACAGGCAGAGATTTATTGCGTATTGCTCTGGTGATTTCACAGTTGCATTAGATGGAAAGGGGGAGCCATTTTTTGGTGCAGAAGCAGACTCTTAGCACACACCCAGCTGCTTACCCTGTGGAATCATGCACAGTATTCACAAGTGAGTGGGGTTTGAGGTTTCAGTCAGTAATGCAAATACATTCAGCATCACTAAGGCTGGTTGCCCTTGCTGGAGTGTAGGCAGTCACCCAGGTTACACATGGTGCTGGTCTGAAAAAGCAGTTTGGACATGTGCTTTTTTAAGAATCTGAAAAGTGGATTCAAAATGTGACAGACTGTAAAAGTGTTTATCACTTGCCAAAAAAAAGAGTAGTAAGTGTGCTTTCAAAATGGCAAAGAAATTTCGTTTTGTGACTAATGTGAAAACATGACTCTGTGTGCATATAGGAATTACAGGCAGAGATTTATTGCGTATTGCTCTGGTGATTTCACAGTTGCATTAGATGGAAAGGGGGAGCCATTTTTTGGTGCAGAAGCAGACTCTTAGCACACACCCAGCTGCTTACCCTGTGGAATCATGCACAGTATTCACAAGCGAGTGGGGTTTGAGGTTTCAGTCAGTAATGCAAATACATTCAGCATCACTAAGGCTGGTTGCCCTTGCTGGAGTGTAGTCAGTTACCCAGGTTACACATGGTGCTGGTCTGAAAAAGCAGTTTGGACATGTGCTTTTTTAAGAATCTGAAAAGTGGATTCAAAATGTGACAGACTGTAAAAGTGTTTATCACTTGCCAAAAAAAAGAGTAGTAAGTGTGCTTTCAAATTGGCAAAGAAATTTCGTTTTGTGACTAATATGAAAACATGACTCTGTGTGCAAATAGGAATTACAGGCAGAGATTTATTGCGTATTGCTCTGGTGATTTCACATTTGCATTAGATGGAAAGGGGGAGCCATTTTTTGGTGCAGAAGCAGACTCTTAGCACACACCCAGCTGCTCACCCTGTGGAATCATGCACAGTATTCACAAGCGAGTGGGGTTTGAGGTTTCAGTCAGTAATGCAAATACATTCAGCATCACTAAGGCTGGTTGCCCTTGCTGGAGTGTAGTCAGTCACCCAGGTTACACATGGTGCTGGTCTGAAAAAGCAGTTTGGACATGTGCTTTTTTAAGAATCTGAAAAGTGGATTCAAAATGTGACAGACTGTAAAAGTGTTTATCACTTGCCCAAAAAAATTGTAGTAAGTGTGCTTTCAAAATGGCAAAGAAATTTCGTTTTGTGACTAATGTGAAAACATGACTCTGTGTGCAAATAGGAATTACAGGCAGAGATTTATTGCGTATTGCTCTGGTGATTTCACAGTTGCATTAGATGGAAAGGGGGAGCCATTTTTTGGTGCAGAAGCAGACTCTTAGCACACACCCAGCTGCTTACCCTGTGGAATCATGCACAGTATTCACAAGTGAGTGGGGTTTGAGATTTCAGTCAGTAATGCAAATACATTCAGCATCACTAAGGCTGGTTGCCCTTGCTGGAGTGTAGGCAGTCACCCAGGTTACACATGGTGCTGGTCTGAAAAAGCAGTTTGGACATGTGCTTTTTTAAGAATCTGAAAAGTGGATTCAAATGTGACAGACTGTAAAAGTGTTTATCACTTGCCAAAAAAAAGAGTAGTAAGTGTGCTTTCAAAATGGCAAAGAAATTTCGTTTTGTGACTAATGTGAAAACATGACTCTGTGTGCATATAGGAATTACAGGCAGAGATTTATTGCGTATTGCTCTGGTGATTTCACAGTTGCATTAGATGGAAAGGGGGAGCCATTTTTTGGTGCAGAAGCAGACTCTTAGCACACACCCAGCTGCTTACCCTGTGGAATCATGCACAGTATTCACAAGCGAGTGGGGTTTGAGGTTTCAGTCAGTAATGCAAATACATTCAGCATCACTAAGGCTGGTTGCCCTTGCTGGAGTGTAGTCAGTTACCCAGGTTACACATGGTGCTGGTCTGAAAAAGCAGTTTGGACATGTGCTTTTTTAAGAATCTGAAAAGTGGATTCAAAATGTGACAGACTGTAAAAGTGTTTATCACTTGCCAAAAAAAAGAGTAGTAAGTGTGCTTTCAAATTGGCAAAGAAATTTCGTTTTGTGACTAATATGAAAACATGACTCTGTGTGCAAATAGGAATTACAGGCAGAGATTTATTGCATATTGCTCTGGTGATTTTACATTTGCATTAGATGGAAAGGGGGAGCCATTTTTTGGTGCAGAAGCAGACTCTTAGCACACACCCAGCTGCTTACCCTGTGGAATCATGCACAGTATTCACAAGCGAGTGGGGTTTGAGGTTTCAGTCAGTAATGGAAATACATTCAGCATCACTAAGGCTGGTTGCCCTTGCTGGAGTGTAGTCAGTCACCCAGGTTACACATGGTGCTGGTCTGAAAAAGTTGTTTGGACATGTGCTTTTATCAGAATCTGAAAAGTGGATTCATAATGTGTCAGTCTGTAAAAGTACTTTTCACTTGCCTAAAAAGTAGTAGAACATATGCTTTGCAATTGGCAAAGAAATTTCGTTTTCTGCCTAATTTCAAAGCATGACTTTGTGTGCACACAGGAATTATTTTTAGAAATTTAATTTGTGAAGGTGTTATTGTGATTTTCATTTATAGGAAAGGGGTTTATAGTATTTTAAGATTTCTAAAGAACATAAAAAATGTAGTAATATATTTAAATAAAATAAAGGATTTTTTTTTAGTTTTTTTCAGGTATTGCTGAAGAGCAGTGAACAAAATTTAAGATGCCTACAAAATCCAGAGTAAAGAAAGACCACAAAAAAAAACCTATATTTGAAGACAACTGGAGGACCTAAGTTAGTTGGAGATGCTCATGTTGGGAAAAAGAAAAAATCTTCTGGTAAGCAAACAAAAGATTTTTTAAAGAACATATTCAAAAAAAGGAAACATGTACAAAATGTCTGTACTGGAAAGAATGTTTTCAATAGAAAAGGAGAGGAAAAAATTGAGCATTTAGTTAATGCAAATATACCTTCTGCAACTAAAAAGATTAACTTAAACAGAAAAACAGCGTTTAAAGAGATACGTAGAAAAATGTTTCAGAGAAGATTTATGTCCAATTTGATAAAGGATGTGAAGAAATATAAGCAAAAGGCTAAGTTTTATAAGAGAAAAAAAGAAATTGAAGCCATTGCAGCAAAGGCATTAGAATTAAAAAGGAAACTATTCATTTTAATTTTTAATAGGATGCGTACATTAGATAAAATGGTTAATGTACTGAAATCACAAAGCAAAAGGAAAAGAGTAGTGAACAGAACAAACTTTTGTAAAGTGTTTTTAGGAAAATGGATGCATAGTTCAAGTAGTGAACCTTTTTTTAATGAAGAGAGCTATTTTCAAAGTAATAGTTTGCTGCATGCAGTTGACACCAGAGGTCGTGCTTACGAAGTGAAAAATGGTTGCATAATGGAGAAGGAGATAATGGTTCCAAGAGATGAGGTACAAGTGATGGCGGATGAGGCTATGGGGAGACGTCCTAAAGCCCCAGTGTACACTTGGAATTGTAGTAGTATTTGCACTGTGCGTCAGGAATCTATTGATAAATTTCGTGAGTTTCTAAGAGAATATAGTAAAAAAAGTGTAAAACAGAAGATTAAGGTGCTTCAAAGTCTAGATCCATGCAGAGTGAGAGAGAATACTGGTTTGCAGGGTCATTCTCTGGCTTGTCTATCTAGAAAAGTGTGTATTAGTGTTTTCCATCATTTTAGAATGCTGGCTGTTCATCATACTGAAATGAGAACGTTTGTGAGACGGTTGTATTTTGCTAAAAGTCCAGCAATAAAGTTAGATGAATTGAAGAGGGCTCTGTTCCGTGGGTCAGTATCAGATGTAGAGAAGGTTGTTGATGAAATTCAGTTTTGTTACTTTGGTCCTGAACAAAACAGTGCAGAAAAGGACACAGTAAATGAGGAAGAAGTGGAAGAGAATGTACAACCATTTGTAAGTAAGACATTTAATGATCACATAACAAAATTTGAAAAAATCTCTAATGAAAGACCAAATATTACTTGTATTTGTTGCCGCAGGACTCATTATAGAAAACAAACCAGGTATGTTGATCTCTATAGAAAAAGTGAAAATGAAGATAATTATAAGTGGAAGGATTTTGCCACATATATATTTCTTGAAAATTGTTTTGAATTGGGTGAAGTTCAGCGTATTTGTAAATACTGTTATAATAAGTTAGAAGAAAATAGAATGCCGACCAGAGCTGTACATAATATTTTAGAATTGGATGCTATTCCTGCTGAACTTTCTGAATTAAATACATATGAGTCTATACTCATTCAATGTGTTCATCCGTTCCAGACCATAGTACAGATGGAGCCCAAAACTGGTAAATTACCTCCTTCAGATTTACTGAGAGGTTTAAAAGGTAGAGTGGTGTATTTGCCCTTGGATTTGAAAAAACATATGGAAACTATTGATGCGGATACTTTGGAAACTGAACCATTAATTATTCTGGTTAATGGTGTACCTACAAAGAATAAGAAGATTTGGCAGGAGCTGGTAGATGTACGGAAAGTACAAAGAGCAAATTTGTATTTGGAAAGGAATAACAAATGGTATGAATCCATTTATATAGAAGAAGAAGAAGAAGAAGATTTACAAGAAGACACAGAAACACCAACTGGACAAATTGAAAAAGTGGACAAGTCAAAGGAAGAAGAAATTTATGAACATTTTAGCATACATCCTCTTCATTCAAAAGAAGTTATGGGAGACAATATTGATCTGTTTCAGATGAAGAAAGCAAAAGGAACTCCCGTGAGTGTATGGGAGGAGAGCTTGGAAGCTCGATGTTTTCCCCAGCTGTTTCCTAAAGGAAAAGGAGGACCATACGATGAACGTCCGGAACAGATTCCAGCTTCTGAGTATCGGACTACAAGACTATATGCTGAAGATCCCAGATTTCGACAAAGTATTCCTTATTTGTTCCATCTTTTATTTGAAAGCGACTTGTCTGCACTGTCTTATGCAGTAAATCACATTTTAAAAAGTGGAGTACATTTACAAAATGTGTCTGCTAAGGATTTTATGGAGAAAGTGCAGCACCGAGATGATCATTTGGAAACACAACTGATCAATCTGATGGCTTGTCAGCGTGGGACAAATGAATATTGGTACAGACGCCATGGTGAATTAAAATGCATGATACGGAATTTAGGAACACCAACATGGTTCATTACCCTAAGCTGTGCTGAGTACGCTTGGGATGATTTACTGGATTTTCTACGAGAGGCAAATTCAAACATTAAAAACATCGAATACAAGACAGCAGGAGAACTGTGCTCATTGGATCCGGTTAATGTTTGCAGATATTTCAATCATAGATTTGAGGCTATGATGTCGTTCATCTGCAATAAAAAAAATTCACCTCTAGGAGAAGTAGTGGATTTCTTTTGGAGAAAAGAGTACCAGGCAAGAGGTGCTCCTCATATTCATATGCTGTTGTGGATCAAGGATGCCCCAAAGTTTGGAACAGATGCTGATGAAGCAGTGTTATCTTACATTGAAGAATATGCAACATGTGCTATACCAAAAAACACAGAAGAGAAAAAGTTAAAGGAGCAAGTTTTACGTTTCCAAAGTCATCGGTGTGGAAAATACTGTCGACGGAAATACAAGAGCAAAGATAAATACTACACTAAATGTCGATTTGGATTTCCTAGACCTGTTCTTTCAAATGGAAGAGTAAACAGTTTTATGTCATCTGTGAGACATACTATCACACGAAAATCACCTAAGAATACCTACAACCTTAAAAGAAAAGAAGAATCAAAAAATATAAATGACTACAACCCAGTCATTTTATCCATGTGGAATGCTAACATGGATATACAGTATGTAGCTGACAATTCCATTGCTGTTGCTCGATATGTAACGTCTTACATTACGAAATCAGAAAAAACAGAATTGAAGGAAATGTGGGAAGAGATTTCTCACGAGAAGACTGTCAGTAAGAAGCTGTACAGTTTCAGTTTGAAGATGTTATCGCATCGAGAAATTGGATCCTACGAATGTTCAGATAGGTTATCTTCTGCAAGTCTCTACTCGAAATCAAGAAGAATAATTTGGGCAAGTTTAGGTCTTGCAGCAATGAGAAATCGGGTACTGAAATCTGTTGGAGAAATTGAATATTTGTCCGAGAATGACCCAGAAAGTACAGATATTTTGAAATCAAACATGTTGGACACATATTATCCCAAGAGAAGTCATCATCTGGAGAACATGTGTCTCTATGAAGTGCTGCCGAACTACATTTATTCACGGAAAGCCACAGAAGACATCAACAATGGAAAATATAAAGTCATTGGTGAGGAAGGATGTTTGGTGAAGCAAACAAAAGGAAGTTTGATAAATCACAGGAAGCTGAGTTGCGACACTACTGACAAAAAGGAATTTTACTACTTGGCTCTTTTACAGCTGTTTAAACCATGGCGTACAGAGGATGAACTACTGGGAGAATTTCAAAGCTATGAAGATTCTTTTAATGCTTGCAAAGACAGCTTACAATGCAGTACATTCTCAACTTATCTGCAAATGTTAAATGAAGAAATTGAACAGGAAACTACAATTGCAGCAGAAATAGCTAGAGACAGTTCTCAGGACAGCCAAAGTTCAGGAACACTCAGTCAAGATCCCCTAGGACAACCAATTATTGAAAAAGAAGCATCAATAGCCATGAATGAAGTGGAAACGGCTATGAATCAAGCTCAAGAAGAATTTATAGACTTACAAAATTTGGAAAGACAACTGAACGAAGAGCAGCAACAAATTTATGAAGAGATCAGAAACAAAATTGATCACGGATTTCTACATGAAAAAAAAGAGTGCTCATGCACATCATTTCATCCAATCAGGATGTATGTAAGCGGACAAGCTGGAACTGGAAAAAGTTTCCTTATAAAAGTCATCAGAAGCTACCTACAGCAAAAAACGGATTCTACTTTGTCTTGTGTGGTTACTGCTCCAACTGGGTTAGCAGCATATAACATAAAAGGAATCACTTTACATCGTTTGCTAATGTTACCAGTGGAGCATGAGAATAAAATACAATACAACAAGCTAACTGGAGAAGCATGCTTGGAAGTTTCAAGAGTATTGAAGAAGATGCAAGTTCTCATTATTGATGAGGTGAGCATGGTATCAAACTTAATGCTTGCCTTTGTGCATTTAAGAATGCAGCAAATTCTGAAGACAGACTATGACGTGTTATTTGGAGGAAAACACGTCATAGTTTTTGGGGATCTTTTGCAACTTACTCCAGTTAAAGGACAACCAGTGTTTAATACTGTGACACATGAAGACACAAAGAAGTCATTGGGAAGCATCGGTAATGCAAATATTTGGTCCTTCTTTGAGTACAAGGAACTTACTACTAATATGAGGCAAGCAAACGATGAAGAATATGGAAGTATTCTGAAAGATATCAGAATTGGACTACTCACTGAAGCTGGCACGAAATCATTACAGAGTCGGCTGCTACATAATTTATTTCCAAAGGAAGAAATAGTTGCAGAGAAGATATACAAGAACATTGCAGAAAAGAAAAGTGTCATCTGCTTAATGCCAACTCTACGTGAATGCTCAATATTCAATGAGGAGCTTTTGAAATTGGAAAAGGAAGATATCAGGAAATTGGAAGCAGTGGACAAAATTGAGGATGGAAGAATTACTGTCACATTAACAGGCACACTGAAAAATAAATTGGATTCACTAGAGAAGAACATTTCCAAAACAGCTGGATTAGAAAAAAATCTATATGTTTGCATGAACTGTAGAGTATTTTTAAGGAGAAATTTGGATGTTGAAAAAGGTTTAGTTAATGGAGCTATGGGAAGAGTTGTGGGTTTTATTAATTATCATAAAAAAGATGGAATTGAATGTTTAAAAATAAAATTTGATCAGATAGAAGAAGTTAAAGACATTTGTCGTTGTTCAGTTCGTTTCATGCTTGTGAAAGACTTATATGTACATAGGAAGCAGTTTCCGTTTTCTCTAGCATATGCTGTAACTATTCACAAGTCTCAAGGATTGACTGTAGATTGTGCATTTGTGAACATTGGTTCAACTGTGTTCAAAGAAGGTATGGCATATGTTGCTTTGTCACGAGTGAAAACATTATCAGGTTTATTCATGATAGACTTTGATGACTCAAAAGTTAGTGCTGATGCAAATTGTGTAAAGGAGTATAATAGATTAAGAAGAAGCTATGCTCCTCATTTAGGTCAGTATCCTGTATTGGAGAAATGTGTAGTTTCTCGTAAAAGGAGAAATGAGAATATCTGTAATGAAGATGTAGAGAGGAGGAAAAAAAAGAGGAGTGATGTAATTGCAAGCAAAAAGAAAAAGGAAAATGAAGAACAGGTTGTAGGATGTCATTTTGAAAATAGCTCTGGTGTCAACTGCTACGCTAATGTAGTGCTGAATGTTGCATTTTATCTGAAAAGTGTGCAAGAGCAGATAATAGTAAATCAGGGAAAAAGATTCTGTTCTGAGTTGAGTCTCCTTTTTCAAAAGCTGAGTAATGATAAAACTCAAATAGAAAGTGCTACTGAAATTAGAAAACTTTTAGATGTATGTTCAGGACGAACACAGTTTTCTCAAAATGTACAGCAAGACGCACAGGAATTCTTGATGTTTTTTCTTCAGGTACTGGAAGAAGAAGGGGTTCCCATTGAAAATGTATTTGGTCTCTCTTATAAATGGGAACATAGTTGTGAAAACTGTTATAATATATGTGGCTCTAATGTTGATTCTGAAAGGTTTATTTATTTAACATTGCCAGAAAGTAAAACAGTCACTTTTGCTAAATTAGTTAAAGATGCTAATCATAGCATGGAATGCAGTGAGTGTCAATCTGACATGTTTTCAACGTTAATTTTAAAGGAATACGGACAGTATGTAATTTTAATGATGCAACGCTGTAAAGCTGATGGTTCAAAATTAGATACTTTAATAAAGAAGTTTACAGGACAGCAATTATCAATTTCAGGAAAAACTTTTGTAACAGTTGCAATATTTTTCCATGATGGACCTACTGTAACTTCTGGTCATTACACAGTTTATCTTAAATGTGAAAAAGGCTGGACACTGTGTAATGATTCCCAATTGATTTTTAAGCAACGTTTGCCTTTTGATTTAGCAAATTCCTATCTAATCTTCCTGAAACCTAAATTTTAGAGAGATTTGGCAACATCTGGACAAAACAATTTTACCATTTTATTGGATTACCATTGGAATTTTCAAAAAAAATGATTTTACAAATTACCATTTGGCCTAATGGAAAGGTAACCAATTGTAATGTGGACTTTTTCAATTTTTAATGAAACTTTGGAAAACCAAAAATTTAGAAAAAATCGGTAACATCTGCATAATTTAAATTTTGGAATGTTATTGGATTGCCATTGGAAATTTATTCAAAAAAGATTTTTAAAATTACTATTTGGCCATGCGGAAAGGTAAACAATTCTATTGTGGACTTATTTAATTATTAATAAATCTTTCGGAAACCAAAATGTTACAGAGAATCGGTGAGATCTGTACAATTTAAACTTTAGATTTTTATTGGATTACCATTGGAAATTTAATCAAAAAAGAATTTTAAAATTACTATTTGGCCTACAGGAAATGGAGCCAGATGTATTGTGGAGTTATTTGAGATATATTTTTCTGATTATACTTCTGAAACAAAAATATCAGACGGTATTTTAAAGAAATAAGTATTGATATTAGATGATATTTTTTAAGAATATTATGCATTTCTATAAAGTTATGTTTATGCAAAAAGAGATTGTGGGCTTTTTTAAAACAATCTTTGAGATTGTTAATTGTCATTTGAGATGTCATCAGTGATGTCATGAGTGATGTCAGTGACCATGTCATGAGTGATGTAATATGTGACGTCATCAGTAGTGCATTGCGGGCGCGCGAGTTATAGTTAGCTGAACTAACTATAACGGGGGAATTTCAATGGTTTTTTACGAGTGAAATGTCCAGCTAACTATAACATGTGTGAAACCTTTGGTTTTTTCATTGAATTTATATATATATATATATATTCACTGAAAAAACCATAGGTTTCACACACGTTATAGTTAGGAATTAGCTTTTAAAAAACCTTGCAAATTCACTGAAACACCCATAGGTTTCACACACGTTATAGTTAGCTGGACATTTCACTCATACAAAACCATTGAAATTCCCCCGTTATAGTTAGTTCAGCTAACTATAACTCACGCGCCCGCAATCCACTGCTGATGACGTCACATATTACATCACTCATGACATGGTCAGTGACATCACTGATGACATCACTGATGACATCTCAAATGACATCACTGATGACATCACTGATGACGTCATCCAGTGACTGTGTGTTTCTGAACAGTTTTAATATGTTTAATTTTTATAGGGAAAGGCCTGTTGAAGAATAAATGGGTGTAAAAGTGAGTGAATGGATGATTTTGTAGGTGCGTAACTGACTCTATAAGTGAGTCATTAAATGTATCTTACTGCATACTAGTGACTAAACTGTGTGAATCTCTGTATGTGTCTGTGTGTTGGTGTATAAATGGCTGCATGGTTTTGTAAATAGCTATATGAGTGTCTATATGGGTTATTTATTGGTTGTCTAAGTATCTGTATGGGTGCCTGAGTGTATTAGTGGGTGAGATGTGTGTGTCTCTGTGCATAGATGTATGAGTGGGTGATTCTATGGGTACATGGTTTTAAGAGTGCAACTGTGATGGACTGTATGGTTGGGTGAGTGTATGTAAGGGTGTGTTAGTGATTAAATGTATATCTCAGTTGTACATGTGTCAGTAAATACATATGTCGTAGTCCAATCCCTTATAATGTCTCGATTGGACTACGGGAATATTCTTTACTTAGGCTGCAATAAGGAACCTGTTAGGAGGCTAAAAATGGTTCAAAATTCTGCAGCGCGCCTTCTTTGCCATATTGCAAGAAGAGCCTCGGTTACTCCTTCTCTGCAGGATCTTCATTGGCTCTGCATTAACAACCGCATCAAATTCAAAGCTCTCTGCCATATTTTTAAAATAAAACAAGGTGTAGCTCCAGTTTATTTACGAGAACTCATCTGCCCTTACATACCACACCGCGCCCTGCGTTCCTCTACCCAGGGTACTCTAACACTTCCCAGAGTTAAACTGACAAGAATGGGCGGACGCTCTTTTGCGTACCTCGGACCGAAACTTTGGAATTCTCTTCCTAACCATGTGAAGTTGGAACCCTCTTATCTAAAATTTCGCCGAGACATTAAGACATGGCTCTTTATTCAGCAAATGGCCTAAGCTACCTAGTCTAAAATTGAGACTTATTGCGCCGGGAAACCCTATTAGGGTAGCTGTGCGCCTAATAAATTTAATAATAATATGTGAAACACAGTGTATATGTGTATAAGAGTATATAACTATCTATATCTGAGAGTGTGTGATTGCAGGACTGGCTGTATGGATGAGTGTGTGCTTGTAGTAGAAATAGAATAAGAGTGTCAAAATGTTTTTGTATTTTTATGAGTAAGTGAACTTGAGTGTGTTTAACTGTATAGGTGAGTTAATTGGACTGTGTTTATTTATTAGCACAACTGACTAGGTGTGTCAGTACCTCAATGGATGATTGGTAGTGTGTGAGTGTCTACATATGTTTATAAATGCATATGATAGTCTTGTACGGAGTGACTGTAAGTATAAGTGACTGTACAGATGAGTGAGTGGAGGTGCATGTAGATCCAAGAATCAATTAGTGGGTATGTAGTTATTGGTATTGGAGTATCTATGGTTTTCAATATAGCTGTCTGAAATTTTGAGTTGGTGTATCAAAATTTATATGAGGGTGGGAGAAGGTGTACTAATTCATCACATATATGACGTCATCAGTGATGTCATCAGTGATGTCATTTGAGATGTCATCAGTGATGTCATCAGTGATGTCACTGACCATGTCATGAGTGATGTAATATGTGACGTCATCAGCAGTGGATTGCGGGCGCGCGAGTTATAGTTAGCTGAACTAACTATAACGGGGGAATTTCAATGGTTTTGTACGAGTGAAATGTCCAGCTAACTATAACGTGTGTGAAACCTATGGTTTTTTCAGTGAATTTGCAAGGTTTTTTAAAAGCTAATTCCTAACTATAACGTGTGTGAAACTTATGGTTTTTTTAGTGAATTTCAAAGGTTTTTTAAATGCTAATTTATGAATGTTTTATTATATTTTTTATATATTTATTTTACAAAAAATTGGCTATGTATATAGTTATAGATTACCTGTATCCTTTAATTTGGAATGGCTCAGCTTTTTTTTTTTTAATTTTGATAAAGTTGAACAGCATAGTTAATATCTTCTATTAACTTATATACACTTTAATTCTTTCATTTTTTGGGGGGGGGTTTTAACGTGCGCGCTCCGTGCGCGCACGGAGCTTGCACGTCATCGTACGCGCTCGGTGCGCGCACTAAGTACGCATGCGTACGTTCTCCGTGTGCGCATGCGTACGTTCTCCACGTACGCATGCGTACCTCGTGCGTGCTCCGCGCGCTACGTTCGCGCATGCACGCGTGCTTCGTACGCGCGCTACGTACGCGCGTTCTCTGTACGCGCATTCGCGCGTGGTGCGTTCGCGCATGCGCGCAAGCTCCGTACGCGCGTGCATCATACGCGCATGCGCGAGTGCACCATACGCGCATGCGTGCATGCTCCGTGCGTGCTCCGTGCTTGCACCGTGTGCGCACGGAGCGCGCACGTCAAGTAATGTGATTAAGAAACAACACTTTTCATTGGTTCATACTAGTTTCAGTTTCAGATTATTCCAACACCACACCCACTCCCCTCATGGCAAGTGATGTGATTAAGAAACATCACTTTTCATTGGTTCATATTAGTTTCAGTTCCAGATTCTTCCAACACAACACCCACTCCCCTCATTATTACTTCTGATTCCCTGGGAGAAGGAGCTGATCTGTTTTTGAGATACAATGGCAGAGCAGCAGCCATCTTCTAGGAGTGAGCAGGAGACTCTTGTGCCACAGAGGCAGAGGAAGCAGAAAGACTCTTTCATATGGCAGTTTTTCACTTTTCCTGAGGGGCAGAAGAAGGTGAATGCTCCCAAAGTCACCTGCACTCTTTGTGGGCAGACCTTATCACGTGGAAATGCTAACAAGAAATACTCTTTTAGTATTCACACGATGTTAAGGCACGTTGAAGGAGTACATTCTGTGGCTTTTGCTCGAGCTGTTAGTGAAAACCCACCAGCAGCTCAGCCGAGCACATCCGCAGCAGCTCAGCCGAGCACATCATTGGCAGCTCAGCCGAGCACTTCATCTGCGGTGGCGCCTTCACCTACTTCTGTACCTCTGGATATACGCCCTGCTTTTCGGAGGGTGTATACATGGTGCACTGACTGTCATGCTCTTATTTCTCTTGGTGAAACCAGTATTGATCTCATTGAGAGGAAGATAGAGCAGCACTCATGCACCAGGCCATAGTTTTTTTCATTTTTTCGTTTTTCTGTTCCTCTGTCCCTACATTAACACAAGGGCTCTTTTTAGAGCCACCTAAAATCTAAACAAAAAAACTTGTTTTTTAAATCTATTTTCGAATTTTTTTTTACCGTGCGCACACGGTGCGCTCACGCTATGATTTTTTAAAAAAAAATAATTGTTTTTTTCACCCTTTGTGATCCTTCAGGGACTCCCTGACAAAGACTAGGGGGTCAGGAAGTCTCTACCCTGCCCCCTTTCCATGTTCTCCACCTTTGTTTTAAATGGAAACACATTTCTATTGCTTGCAAATTTCAACCCTTTCAAAATGATTCCTACTTCTAACATGACTTCTACCTGCTAGCATAGCAACAGATCATGGAATACTGGTGTGATCAGAGAGGTCAGAACTTCAGCACACAATGGGGCAGATTTACAAGCCCCTTGCACCACTTTTGCGTCACTTTTAACATGTAAAAAGAGACGCAAAAGTGGCTCAAGGGGCTTGTAAATCTGCCCCAATGTTTCTAATCCAAAGAGAAAGAGTGCTTAACTTTTCAAACCTAACAGCAAATCCAAAGTAATGTTCATTACAAAACATGCTTTTAAAAATGTAAACATACAGCCTAGTTTTTAGTGTTGAGTGGTCTGAAACAGCCAATAAGTTGTTTTTAATTAACCCCTTCCCTGCTCATGACGGAACCGTTCCGTCATGAGCCACGGTTGTCGTGTGCTCATGACGGAACGGTTCCGTCATGACAATCCTGCCGGCGGCCGCTCCGCCTGCGCGGCGCTGTTTCCCCGCCTGTGCGGGGCGACAACGCAAATGGGCGGAGTCATGACGGAACCGTTCCGTCATGAGCACAGCTCAACTGTGGCTCATGACGGAGCGGCTCCGTCATGAGCACAGGCCCGCCGCGCTGCCCCCCTGCCCCCCCCAGCGCTGCAGCGGAATGTCCGCAGCAGCGAAGGGGTTAAAAAAAAAAAGTATGTAAGCCTCCATTTTAAAACTATCTTTCATTTCATATTGACATTCTACTGAAAGACACCTTCTGAGTGCATCCAGGTCTCCTCCTCACTCACTGAAGTAGTCTGCTGTTCTGCCATTTTCAAGTAAAATTGATACCTTTTCAGCTCTTTGTCCCAGGAAATAAGAAGAAATAGTGAGGGGAGTGGCAAGGCATTTATAAAAGAGACGGTGTACTTTTCAAAGATGCAGGGAACAGAGTCTTCCTCTTGAACTTTAAACTCTGCATCAGTACTTACTTATAGGTACCCTAAAACTCTCAAAAAAGATAACAGCTTGTTTTAGAGCCAACCACCATCAAAACACTTAAATTTGATTTTTAATTCTTTTTTTTTTACGGGCATGAGGATTAGAAAAGGGGGTAAGGGAAAGTGAGAAATGGAGAGTGAGGGGATGGAGGGATTTAGGAAACTGGAGTGAGAGAAAGGGAGTCAGGATGTCAATGAGCAAAGCAGAGTGAGGGAGATTGAAGGAAAGAATGCAAAAAGGAGAAGAGGTGTGGGATACATACAGGAGGAAGTGAAGTAGGAGAATAGGAGTGACTATGAGTAAAGGATAGTGACAGTTACGGAAGGTGAGGGAAGGAAAACGACGGAGAAGGTTAAAAAATTAACATAGATGGAAAATGAGTGATGGAGAGAGGAGGAGTGGTAGAAACAGAGGGGCAGATTTATAACAAACTAATGCAACACGGTGCAGCAAGTAATTTTGCTGCGCCGTGCTGCGTTAGTTTCGAAGCACAGAGATGCAACATATTTACAAGAGTTTGTCGCATCTCTATGCTTCCCCTGCGCTGGCGCACAAACTGCGTTACAACAAACAATTGATGGACGGAATGCTGACAATTCAGACATTCTCCCCCAGTCAAGAGATCTGGGTTAAATCCATCGTTCTTTTGCCCACTACACCACCCCAGTTTAGACATGGCCATATGCAAATCAGTCTTGACCCTGTGCCTCATGGGCACAGTCCAGCCCGAACTGCCAAGCCATGTCTTCCCTGGACCGGAATCAAGCATCCTAGGACCGGTTTCTGGCTATCAGCCGTCATCAGCCAGGATAGCTTGACTCCAGTGGCGTAGTGAGCACGGGTCCCACGTCTGGGAATGCCCATCCCACTTAGGGCGAAAAGCATTACAACAAACAATTGATGGACGGAATGCTGACAATGCAGACATTCTCCCCCAGTCAAGAGATCTGGGTTAAATCCATTGTTCTTTTGCCCACTACACCACCCCAGTTTAGACATGGCCATATGCAAATCAGTCTTGACCCTGTGCCTCATGGGCACAGTCCAGCCCGAACTGCCAAGCCATGTCTTCCCTGGACCGGAATCAAGCATCCTAGGACCGGTTTCTGGCTATCAGCCGTCATCAGCCAGGATAGCTTGACTCCAGTGGCGTAGTGAGCACGGGTCCCACGTCTGGGAATACCCATCCCACTTAGGGCGAAAAGCGTTACAACAAACAATTGATGGACGGAATGCTGACAATGCAGACATTCTCCCCCAGTCAAGAGATCTGGGTTAAATCCATCGTTCTTTTGCCCACTACACCACCCCAGTTTAGACATGGCCATATGCAAATCAGTCTTGACCCTGTGCCTCATGGGCACAGTCCAGCCCGAACTGCCAAGCCATGTCTTCCCTGGACCGGAATCAAGCATCCTAGGACCGGTTTCTGCCTATCAGCCGTCATCAGCCAGGATAGCTTGACTCCAGTGGCGTAGTGAGCACGGGTCCCACGTCTGGGAATACCCATCCCACTTAGGGCGAAAAGCGTTACAACAAACAATTGATGGACGGAATGCTGACAATGCAGACATTCTCCCCCAGTCAAGAGATCTGGGTTAAATCCATCGTTCTTTTGCCCACTACACCACCCCAGTTTAGACATGGCCATATGCAAATCAGTCTTGACCCTGTGCCTCATGGGCTCAGTCCAGCCCGAACTGCCAAGCCATGTCTTCCCTGGACCGGAATCAAGCATCCTAGGACCGGTTTCTGGCTATCAGCCGTCATCAGCCAGGATAGCTTGACTCCAGTGGCGTAGTGAGCACGGGTCCCACGTCTGGGAATACCCATCCCACTTAGGGCGAAAAGCGTTACAACAAACAATTGATGGACGGAATGCTGACAATGCAGACATTCTCCCCCAGTCAAGAGATCTGGGTTAAATCCATCGTTCTTTTGCCCACTACACCACCCCAGTTTAGACATGGCCATATGCAAATCAGTCTTGACCCTGTGCCTCATGGGCACAGTCCAGCCCGAACTGCCAAGCCATGTCTTCCCTGGACCGGAATCAAGCATCCTAGGACCGGTTTCTGGCTATCAGCCGTCATCAGCCAGGATAGCTTGACTCCAGTGGCGTAGTGAGCACGGGTCCCACGTCTGGGAATACCCATCCCACTTAGGGCGAAAAGCGTTACAACAAGCAATTGATGGACGGAATGCTGACAATGCAGACATTCTCCCCCAGTCAAGAGATCTGGGTTAAATCCATCGTTCTTTTGCCCACTACACCACCCCAGTTTAGACATGGCCATATGCAAATCAGTCTTGACCCTGTGCCTCATGGGCACAGTCCAGCCCGAACTGCCAAGCCATGTCTTCCCTGGACCGGAATCAAGCATCCTAGGACCGGTTACTGGCTATCAGCCGTCATCAGCCAGGATAGCTTGACTCCAGTGGCGTAGTGAGCACGGGTCCCACGTCTGGGAATACCCATCCCACTTAGGGCGAAAAGCGTTACAACAAACAATTGATGGACGGAATGCTGACAATGCAGACATTCTCCCCCAGTCAAGAGGTCTGGGTTAAATCCATCGTTCTTTTGCCCACTACACCACCCCAGTTTAGACATGGCCATATGCAAATCAGTCTTGACCCTGTGCCTCATGGGCACAGTCCAGCCCGAACTGCCAAGCCATGTCTTCCCTGGACCGGAATCAAGCATCCTAGGACCGGTTTCTGGCTATCAGCCATCATCAGCCAGGATAGCTTGACTCCAGTGGCGTAGTGAGCACGGGTCCCACGTCTGGGAATACCCATCCCACTTAGGGCGAAAAGCGTTACAACAAACAATTGATGGACGGAATGCTGACAATGCAGACATTCTCCCCCAGTCAAGAGATCTGGGTTAAATCCATCGTTCTTTTGCCCACTACACCACCCCAGTTTAGACATGGCCATATGCAAATCAGTCTTGACCCTGTGCCTCATGGGCACAGTCCAGCCCGAACTGCCAAGCCATGTCTTCCCTGGACCGGAATCAAGCATCCTAGGACCGGTTTCTGCCTATCAGCCGTCATCAGCCAGGATAGCTTGACTCCAGTGGCGTAGTGAGCACGGGTCCCACGTCTGGGAATACCCATCCCACTTAGGGCGAAAAGCGTTACAACAAACAATTGATGGACGGAATGCTGACAATGCAGACATTCTCCCCCAGTCAAGAGATCTGGGTTAAATCCATCGTTCTTTTGCCCACTACACCACCCCAGTTTAGACATGGCCATATGCAAATCAGTCTTGACCCTGTGCCTCATGGGCACAGTCCAGCCCGAACTGCCAAGCCATGTCTTCCCTGGACCGGAATCAAGCATCCTAGGACCGGTTTCTGGCTATCAGCCGTCATCAGCCAGGATAGCTTGACTCCAGTGGCGTAGTGAGCACGGGTCCCACGTCTGGGAATACCCATCCCACTTAGGGCGAAAAGCGTTACAACAAACAATTGATGGACGGAATGCTGACAATGCAGACATTCTCCCCCAGTCAAGAGATCTGGGTTAAATCCATCGTTCTTTTGCCCACTACACCACCCCAGTTTAGACATGGCCATATGCAAATCAGTCTTGACCCTGTGCCTCATGGGCACAGTCCAGCCCGAACTGCCAAGCCATGTCTTCCCTGGACCGGAATCAAGCATCCTAGGACCGGTTTCTGGCTATCAGCCGTCATCAGCCAGGATAGCTTGACTCCAGTGGCGTAGTGAGCACGGGTCCCACGTCTGGGAATACCCATCCCACTTAGGGCGAAAAGCGTTACAACAAACAATTGATGGACGGAATGCTGACAATGCAGACATTCTCCCCCAGTCAAGAGATCTGGGTTAAATCCATCGTTCTTTTGCCCACTACACCACCCCAGTTTAGACATGGCCATATGCAAATCAGTCTTGACCCTGTGCCTCATGGGCACAGTCCAGCCCGAACTGCCAAGCCATGTCTTCCCTGGACCGGAATCAAGCATCCTAGGACCGGTTTCTGGCTATCAGCCGTCATCAGCCAGGATAGCTTGACTCCAGTGGCGTAGTGAGCACGGGTCCCACGTCTGGGAATACCCATGCCACTTAGGGCGAAAAGCGTTACAACAAGCAATTGATGGACGGAATGCTGACAATGCAGACATTCTCCCCCAGTCAAGAGATCTGGGTTAAATCCATCGTTCTTTTGCCCACTACACCACCCCAGTTTAAACATGGCCATATGCAAATCAGTCTTGACCCTGTGCCTCATGGGCACAGTCCAGCCCGAACTGCCAAGCCATGTCTTCCCTGGACCGGAATCAAGCATCCTAGGACCGGTTTCTGGCTATCAGCCGTCATCAGCCAGGATAGCTTGACTCCAGTGGCGTAGTGAGCACGGGTCCCACGTCTGGGAATACCCATCCCACTTAGGGTGAAAAGCGTTACAACAAACAATTGATGGACGGAATGCTGACAATGCAGACATTCTCCCCCTGTCAAGAGATCTGGGTTAAATCCATCGTTCTTTTGCCCACTACACCACCCCAGTTTAGACATGGCCATATGCAAATCAGTCTTGACCCTGTGCCTCATGGGCACAGTCCAGCCCGAACTGCCAAGCCATGTCTTCCCTGGACCGGAATCAAGCATCCTAGGACCGGTTTCTGGCTATCAGCCGTCATCAGCCAGGATAGCTTGACTCCAGTGGCGTAGTGAGCACGGGTCCCACGTCTGGGAATACCCATCCCACTTAGGGCGAAAAGCGTTACAACAAACAATTGATGGACGGAATGCTGACAATGCAGACATTCTCCCCCAGTCAAGAGATCTGGGTTAAATCCATCGTTCTTTTGCCCACTACACCACCCCAGTTTAGACATGGCCATATGCAAATCAGTCTTGACCCTGTGCCTCATGGGCACTGTCCAGCCCGAACTGCCGAGCCATGTCTTCCCTGGACCGGAATCAAGCATCCTAGGACCGGTTTCTGGCTATCAGCCGTCATCAGCCAGGATAGCTTGACTCCAGTGGCGTAGTGAGCACGGGTCCCACGTCTGGGAATACCCATCCCACTTAGGGCGAAAAGCGTTACAACAAACAATTGATGGACGGAATGCTGACAATGCAGACATTCTCCCCCAGTCAAGAGATCTGGGTTAAATCCATCGTTCTTTTGCCCACTACACCACCCCAGTTTAGACATGGCCATATGCAAATCAGTCTTGACCCTGTGCCTCATGGGCACAGTCCAGCCCGAACTGCCAAGCCATGTCTTCCCTGGACCGGAATCAAGCATCCTAGGACCGGTTTCTGGCTATCAGCCGTCATCAGCCAGGATAGCTTGACTCCAGTGGCGTAGTGAGCACGGGTCCCACGTCTGGGAATACCCATCCCACTTAGGGCGAAAAGCGTTACAACAAACAATTGATGGACGGAATGCTGACAATGCAGACATTCTCCCCCAGTCAAGAGATATGGGTTAAATCCATCGTTCTTTTGCCCACTACACCACCCCAGTTTAGACATGGCCATATGCAAATCAGTCTTGATCCTGTGCCTCATGGGCACAGTCCAGCCCGAACTGCCAAGCCATGTCTTCCCTGGACCGGAATCAAGCATCCTAGGACCGGTTTCTGGCTATCAGCCGTCATCAGCCAGGATAGCTTGACTCCAGTGGCGTAGTGAGCACGGGTCCCACGTCTGGGAATATCCATCCCACTTAGGGCGAAAAGCGTTACAACAAGCAATTGATGGACGGAATGCTGACAATGCAGACATTCTCCCCCAGTCAAGAGATCTGGGTTAAATCCATCGTTCTTTTGCCCACTACACCACCCCAGTTTAGACATGGCCATATGCAAATCAGTCTTGACCCTGTGCCTCATGGGCACAGTCCAGCCCGAACTACCAAGCCATGTCTTCCCTGGACCGGAATCAAGCATCCTAGGACCGGTTACTGGCTATCAGCCGTCATCAGCCAGGATAGCTTGACTCCAGTGGCGTAGTGAGCACGGGTCCCACGTCTGGGAATACCCATCCCACTTAGGGCGAAAAGCGTTACAACAAACAATTGATGGACGGAATGCTGAAAATGCAGACATTCTCCCCCAGTCAAGAGATCTGGGTTAAATCCATCGTTCTTTTGCCCACTACACCACCCCAGTTTAGACATGGCCATATGCAAATCAGTCTTGACCCTGTGCCTCATGGGCACAGTCCAGCCCGAACTGCCAAGCCATGTCTTCCCTGGACCGGAATCAAGCATCCTAGGACCGGTTTCTGGCTATCAGCCATCATCAGCCAGGATAGCTTGACTCCAGTGGCGTAGTGAGCACGGGTCCCACGTCTGGGAATACCCATCCCACTTAGGGCGAAAAGCGTTACAACAAACAATTGATGGACGGAATGCTGACAATGCAGACATTCTCCCCCAGTCAAGAGATCTGGGTTAAATCCATCGTTCTTTTGCCCACTACACCACCCCAGTTTAGACATGGCCATATGCAAATCAGTCTTGACCCTGTGCCTCATGGGCACAGTCCAGCCCGAACTGCCAAGCCATGTCTTCCCTGGACCGGAATCAAGCATCCTAGGACCGGTTTCTGGCTATCAGCCGTCATCAGCCAGGATAGCTTGACTCCAGTGGCGTAGTGAGCACAAACTGCAGCCATGCGCCGACGCAAGCTCCCTTGCACCATGGTGCAAGGATGCCTGCGTGGTGGAGAGATTGTTTTTGTGCAGGAAGGGACACCTTCCTCAAAAAAACAATCACAAGAGGCTTTTTCCTCTTTCAATGCATGCTGTAGCATGCAGCACGCACTGAAAGAGGAAAAAATGAAGAGAAATGAAAACATTTCTCCTTGTTGTGCCTCGCAACGCCACCTCTAGGGTGGCGTAGCATTCACACACATCTCCTGAGTTACGATTTCTCGTAAATCAGGAGATGTGTGTAGTTCTATGAGTGTTGCGTGGTAACACCCACAACAACACCCATAGAATACCCCTTCAACGCACAGTGCTGTGTGTGAAGTGGCTATATTTACGAGGAGAGGAAAAGTCACGCAGGGTGGCTTTTCCTCTCCTTGTAAATATGGAGGAGCCCCCTGCGCCACCAGTACGTCATGAAAAGTGACGCAGTAGTGGCGCAGGGGGCTTGTAAATCTGCCCCAGAGATGCTAAGGAAATTAAGGGTAAGACAGACAAAGGGAGAGAGACAGAAACAGAGACAGAGAGAAAGGAACTGAGAAGGAGTAAGGCAGTTAGAATGACTGAGACATATGGAGACAGGGAGAGAAACATGGTTGAAAAAATAGTGATGGAGGCAGTTAACCTAGGGGAGTAGTAGAGAAGGAGTGAGGGAGTTACGAAAGAGTAGTAAAGCAAGAAGAGAGAGAGGGAAGAGGAATGAGAAAAGCAGAGTGAGGAGAGGTGAAGAAAAGGGAGCATGAAAGGGAAGGAGTGAGAAATACAGATATTTTAAACTTACCTGACCATCAAAATAACTTAATTAGAAATAAATGGTTTTTTTTAATTGCAAGTAAAATGAATTACATTTCCTAAATTTTCTTTCAAGATCTGAAAAAAAGAAAAAAAGTATTAACATTCAACAATACATTTTATTAAACAGTACATGTTTTTTAATATTTAACAAAGCATTTTTTTGCCCTTTTTTTGCTGTTTTCAGAATGTATTGAATTTCACTGAAAATAGTGATATCAATTGTATTCATCATTTAACAGCGGGCAAAAAAAAGAACAATCTGAAAGATTGTTTAAAAAAGCCCCGATTGTATCATCACTAAAACATACCTTGATAGAAATGTCACATATATATTAAAAATACCTTTTAAGAACAATAACTATTTGCAATAAATAACGTCTGCCAATCTTGCTGCTTAAGCACGTACACCAAAATAATATCTGTCAAAGAAGTCCACAATTGTTACCTTTACCTTTCCATGAGGCCAAATGGTCATTTTAAAATCCTTTTAAAGTGCAATATCCAATGTTAAGCCTATAAAATTGAAATAATGGTTTCTTCAGATGCTTGAATTTGTATCTAAAATTTTGGTTTTAGAAAAATTAAGTAACAATTTGGTAAATCATAAGACAAACGTTGCTTGAAAATCAATTGAGAATCATTACACAGTGTCCATCCTTTTTCACATTTAAGATAAACTGTGTAATGACCAGAAGTTATAGAAGGTCCATCATGAAAAATTATTGCAACTGCAACAAAAGTTTTACCTGATATTGATAATTGATTTCCTACAAACTTCTTTAGTAAAGTTGCCAATTTTGTTCCATCTGCTCTACAACGTTGTATCATTAAAATTACATACTGTCCATATTTCTTAAAAAATAACGTGGATAACATGTCTGATTTACATTGAGAACATTCCATGTTGTGATTAGCATCTTTAACTAATTTACTAAAAGTCACTGATTTACTCTCTGGTAATGTTAAATATATGAACCTTTCAGAATCAACATTACTGCTGGATGTGTTCATACAGATTTCACAACAATGTTCCCATTTATAAGAGACACCAAATATATTTTCTATTTCTACCCCTTCATCTTCCCGTACCATAAGCATATACATTAAAAATTCCTGTGCATCTTGCTGGACTTCTTGTGTAAACTGTGTACATCCAGAACATACATCTAAAAGATTTCTAACATCAGAAGCACTTTCTATTTTAGTTTTATCATTACTCAGCTTCTCATAAAGGAGACTCAGCAGAGAACAGAATCTTTTTCCATGATTTAGTATTATCTGCTCTTGTAAAATTTCAAGATAAAATACAACATTCAGCACTACATTTGCGTAGCAGTTGACACCAGAGCTATTTTCAAAATGACAACCAACAACCTCTTCAACACTGTCATTTTTCTTTTTGCTTGCAGTCACATCACTCTCTTTTTGTTTTCTCTTCTGTACATCCTCATTACAGATATTCTCAAATCTCCTTTTCCGACAAACAACACGTTTTTCAAACACAGATTACTGACCTAAATGAGGAGCATAGCTTCTTCTTAATCTATTATACTCCTTTACACAGTTTGCATCAGCACTAACTTTTGAGTCATCAAAGTCTATCATGAATAAACCAGATATTTTTTTCGCGTGACAAAGCAACATTCGTCATACCTTCTTTAAACACACTAGATCCAATGTTTACAAAAGCACTATCTACAGTTAATCCTTGAGACTTGTGAATAGTTACAGCATATGCTAGTGAAAACGGAAACTGCTTCCTACATACAGATAAGTCTTTCACTAGCAAAAAACGAACTGAACAGCGATTAATGTCTTTTACCTCTTCAATCTGATCAAATTTTATTTTAAAAAATTCAATTCCATCTTTTTTCTGGTACTTTACAAAACCCACAACTTTACCCATAGCTCCGTTCACTAAACCTTTTTCTACATCCAAATTACGTCTTAAAATTACTCGACAGTTCATACATACATAAAGATTCTTTTCCAAACCAGCTGTTTTCGATATGTTTTTCTCTAGAGAATCCAATTTAGTTGCCAATTTGCCTGTCAATATAATAGTTATTCCTTCATGTTGTATTTTATCCACAGCTTCCAGTTTTATAATCTCTTCATTTTCCAATTTCAAAAGTTCTTGATTGAATATAGAGCATTCATGTAGTGTTGGCATTAAGCAGATTACAGTATTTTCTCCAGAACTATTTGTTCTGTTGGAAACACATTACACAGCAATCGACTCTGTAAAGGTTTTCTGCCATGTTCTGGGAGTAGTCCAATTCTGATATCTTTGAGAATACTTGCATAATCCTCATCATTGGTTTGCCTCATATTGGTAATGAGTTCTTTATACTCAAAGTATGTCCAAATATTCACATTACATATACTTCCTAACGACTTTTTCGTGTTTTCATGTGTAAGTGTATGGAATACTGGTTGTCCTTTAACTGGAGTAAGCTGCAAAAGATCCCCAAAAACTATGACGTGTTTTCCTCCAAATAACACGTCATAGTCTCTCTTTAGAATTTGCTGCATTCTTAAATGCACAAAGGCAAGCATTAAGTTTGATACCATGCTTACCTCATCAATAATGAGTACTTTCATTTTCTTCAATACTCTTGAAACTTCAAAACATGCTTCTCCTGTTAGCTTATGGTATTGTATTTTGTTCTCATGCTCTACTGGTAACATTAGCAAACGATGTAAGGTAACTCCTTTTATGTTATACGCTGCTAACCCAGTTGGAGCAGTAACAACACAAGACAAAGTTGAATTCATTTTGTTCTGTAGGTAGCTTCTAATTACTTTAATTAAGAAACTTTTTCCAGTTCCTGCTTGTCCACTCACATACATTCTGATTGGTTCAAAAGATGTGCATATACACTCTTTATTTTCATGTAGTAATCCGTGATCAATTTTTTTTCTGACTTCCTCATACATTTGTTGTTGTTCATCATTCAGTTGTTGTTCCAAATTTGGTAAGTTTATTACATCTTCCTGAGCTTGATTCATAGCTGTTTCCACTTCAGTCATGGCTATTGCAGCTTCATTTTCTACGATTGGTTGTCATAGAGGATCTTGACTGAACGTCCCAGAACTTTGACTGTCTTGAGAACTGTCTCTAGCTACTTCAGCTGCAATTGTTGCTTCTTCATTTAACATTTGAACATAAGTTGTGAAAGTACTGCATTCTATGCTATCTTTGCAAGCATTAAAGGAATCTTCATAGCTCTGAAAATCTCCAAGTAGTTCGTCCTCTGAACGCCATGGTTTAAACAGCTGTAAAAGTGCCAAGTAGTGAAATTCCTTTTTGTCAGTAGTGTCGCAACTCAGCTTCCGGTGATTAATCAAACTTCCTTTTGTTTGCTTCACTAAACATCCTTCCTCACCAGTGACTTTATATTTTCCATTGTTGATGTCTTCTGTGGCATTCCGTTTAAAAATGTAGTTCTGCAGCACTTCATAGGGACACATGTTCTCAAGATGATGACTTCTTTGTGCGTAATATGTGTCCAACATGTTTGTTCTTAAAATGTCTGTACTTTCTGGTTCGAACTCAGCTAAAAATTCAATTTCTCGAATAGATTTCAGTACCCGATTTCACATTCCTGCAAGGCCTAAACTTACCCAAATTATTCTTCTGGATTTGGAGTACAGACTTGCAGATGATAACCTATCTGAACATTCCTATGATCCAATTTCTCGATGCGATAACATATTTAAACTGAAACTGTATAGCTTTTTACTGACAGTCTTCTCGTGAGAAATCTCTTCCCACATTTCTATCAATTCCGTTTTCTCAGATTTTGTGATGTAAGATGTGACATACCGAGCAACAGCAATAGAATTGTCAGCTACATATTGAATATCCATGTTAGCATTCCACATGGATAAAATGACTGGGTTGTAGTCATTTATGTATTTCGACTCTTCTTTTCTTCTTAGGTTGTAGGTATTTTTCGGCAATTTTCTTGTAATAGTATGACGCACAGCTGACATAAAACTATTTACTCTTCCTTTTGAAAGAACAGGTCGTGGAAATCCAAATCCACATTCTCCTGTAGGAAACAACTGGGGAAAACAACGAGCTTCCAAGCTCTCCTCCCATACACTCACGGGAGTTCCTTTTGCTTTTTTCATCTGAAACAGATCAATAGCGTTTCCCTTAACTTCTTTAGAATGAAGAGGATGTATGCTGAAATGTTCATAAATTTCTTCTTCTTTTGACTTATCCACTTTTTCAATTTGCCCAGTTGGTATTCCTGTGTCTTCTAATAAAACTTCTTCATCTTCATCCATATAAATTGATTCATACCATTTATTATTTCTTTTCAAGTATAAATTTGCTCTCTGTACTTTTCGTACATCTACCAGCTCCTGCCAAATTTCTTATTCTTTGTAGGTACACCATTAATCAGAATAACTAATGGTTCACGTTCCAAACTATCTGCATCAATTGTTTCAATATTTTTTTTCAAATCCAATGGCAAATAGACAACTCTTCCTTTTAAACCTCTTTGTAAATCTGAAGGAGGTAATTTGCCTGTTTTGGGCTCCATACGCACTATGGTCTGAAACGGATGGACACATTGAATGAGTATAGACTCATACGTATTTAAATCAGAAAGTTCTGCAGGAATATCAACCAATTCTAAAATATTATGTACAGCTCTAGCTGGCATTCTATTTTCTTATAACTTGTTATAACAGTATTTACAAATACGCTGATCTTCACCCAAATCAAAACAATTTTCCAGAAATATGTATGTTGCAAAATCCTTCCACTTATAATTATCTTCATTTTCGCCTTTTTTTTATAGAGATCAACATTCCTTGTTTGAATTTTATAATGGCTTCTCTGGCAACAAATACAAGTAATATTTGGTCTTTCATTAGAGATGATAGTAAATTTTGTCATTTCATCTTCAACATTTTTACTAACAGTGAGTTCTACATTCTCTTCCACATTTTCCTCAATAACTGTGTCATTTCCTGCACTTTCTTGTTCTGGACCAAAGTAACAAAACTGAATATCATCAGTAACCTTCACTACATCTGATACAGATCCACGGAACAGAGCATTATTCAACTCATTTAATTTTAGTGCTGGACTTTTAGCAAAATACAATGTTCTCACAAACTTTCTCATTTCAGTATGATGTACTGCCAGCATCCTAAAATGGTGAAAAACACGTTGACAAACTTTCGTAGATAGACAAGCCTAAGAATGTCCTTGCAAACCAGTATTCTCTCTCACTCTGCATGGATATAGTCTTTGAAGCACCTGAATCTTCTGTTTAACACTCTTTTTACTATATTCTCTTAGAAAGTCACGTAATGTATCAATAGATTCCTGTCGCACAGTACAAATACTACTACAATTCCAAGTGTACACTGGGGCTTTCGGACGTCTCCCCATAACCTCATCCGCTAACACTTCTTCCTCATTTCTTGGAACCATTTTCTCCTTTTCCATTACACAACCATCTTTAACTTCATAAGCTCGACGATTGGTGTCAACTGCATGCAACAAACTATTACTTTGAAGATAACTCTCTTCATTAAAAAATGGTTCAGTACTTGAACTATGCTTCCATTCTCCTAAGACAACTTTACAAAAGTTATTTTTTTTCACTACTCTTTTCCTTTTGCTTTGTGACTTCATTGCTTTGACTAATTTATCTAATCTACGCATCCTGTTCAAAATTAAAATGAATAGTTTTCTTTTTATTTCCAAAGCCTTTGCAACAATTGTTTCAATATATTTCTTTTTCTTATAAAATTTGGTTTTCTTCTTATATTTTTTCACATCCTTTAGCAAATTTAACATCACTCTTCTCTGAAACATTTTTCGACGAATGTTTTTAAAATCTATTTTTCGTGTTAAGTCACTCTTTCTTACTTCTGCTTCTACATTAGCTTTTATTATTTTCTGACGACTCTGTTGTTGTTTCGTACTTGAAACACTATTTGCAGTGGATATATTTTTAACATTTTTTCTTTGTTTGAAGATATTTTTTTAAAAATCCTTAGTCTGCTTACCCGAAGACTTTTTCTTTTTTCCAACATGAGGTTCTTCAACTAATTTCTTTTGTCCAGTTGTCTTCAAATATAGATGTTGTTGCTGTTCTTTCTCTTTCTTTACTTTATAGACATCTTTAATGTATTTCACTGTTGTTCAGCAATACCTGAAAGAAACTAACAAAAAAATACCTTTATGTAATTTTAATACATTACGATTTTTTTTTGTGCTTTTCAAATCCTATCATATGAGCTGACCCTTTCCTACGAGTGCAAGTCTTACAAAACAAGAGCAACATGAATTAAATCTCTGACAACAATTCCTGTGTGCACACAGACTCATGGTGTGATACTAGGCAGAAAACGATATTTGATTGGTAATTTCAAACCACATTTACTACTGTGGTCGAGTAAGTGATAATTACTGTAACAGCCTGACACATTTTCCTTAGAGTTTAGAGAGGCAGAAAAGAGCACATGTCCTAACAGCTACTTGAGACCATGAGCATGTGGAACCTGGGTGAGTGATTAGACTAGAGCAAATAAAATGAGCCTTGGTGACGTAGAATGTGTTAGCGTTACACACTGCTATCTGAAATACCACACAGCGCTGAATAGTTAGCATGGGAGTGCAGGAGAAGCAGCTGCCTGTGTGCTAAGAGTGTGTTTCTGGAGACTGTGTATTATCAGGTGCAAGAGAGATCTGCATGGATGCTTGCACAACTGCATGAAGACTGCAGAGATGTATATAGGAGTACATGTATGGTAAGGGTTAATTGGAGTTTTGAACATGTAAAAACGACCTCACCCATTGCAGGAGTGGAAGGAAAATCTACCCTGTTGATTTCAAATGTGTTAGCATTTGCCTCTCATTTGTGAGATTGTGAATTCTGCTGAGTGCTAACCATCACAGTTGAAGAAAACAAACAGCCCCTTTCCTGCGAGTGCAAGTCTTTCAGAACAACAGCAACATAAATTAAATCTCTGAGAACAATTCCTGTGTGCACACAGACTCATGGTGTGATTCTACACAGAAAACAATATTTGATTGGCAATTTCAAAGCACATATACTACTGTGGTGGAGTAAGTGATAATTACTGTGACAGCCTGAGACATTTTCCTTATATTTTAGAGAGGCAGAAAAGAGCACATGTCCTAACAGCTACTTGAGACCATCAGCATGTGTTACGTGGGTGAGTGATTAGACTACAGCAAAGGAAATAAGCCTTGGTGACGTTGAATGTGTTAGCGTTACACACTTCTATCTCAAATACCACACAGAGCTGAGTAGTAAGCATGGGAGTGTAGGAGAAGCTGCTGCCTGTGTGGTAAGAGTGTGTTTCTGGAGACTGTGTATTGTCAGGTGCAAGAGAGATCTGAATGGACACTTGCACAACTGCATAAAGACTGCAGAAATGTATGTAAGAGTACATGTGTGGTAAGGGTTAATTTGAGTTTTGAAAATGTAAAAACTACCTCACCCATTGCAGGAGTGAAAGGAAAATCTACCATGTTGATTTCAAATGTATTAGCATTTGCCTCTCATTTGTGAGATAGTGATTTCTGCTGAGTGCTAACTATCACAGTTGAAGAAAACAAGCTGCCCCTTTCCTGCGAGTGCAAATCTTACAGAACAACAGCAACACAAATTAAATCTCTAAGAACAATTCCTGTGTGCACACAGACTCATGGTGTGATTCTACGCAGAAAACGATATTTGATTGGCAATTACAAAGCACATTTACTACTGTGGTGGAGTAAGTAATAATTACTGTGACAGCCTCACACATTTTCCTTATAGTTTAGAGAGGCAGAAAAGAGCACATGTCCTAACAGCTACTTGAGACCATCAGCATGTGTTACCTGGGTGAGTGATTAGGACTAGAGCAAAGGAAATAATCCTTGGTGACGTTGAATGTGTTAGCGTTACACACTTCTATCTCAAATACCACACAGAGCTGAGTAGTAAGCATAGGAGTGTAGGAGAAGCTGCTGCCTGTGTGGTAAGAGTGTGTTTCTGGAGACTGTGTATTGTCAGGTGCAAGAGAGATCTGAATGGACACTTGCACAACTGCATGAAGACTGCAGAAATGTATGTGAGAGTACATGTGTGGTAAGGGTTGATTGGAGTTTTGAACATGTAAAAACTACCTCACCCATTGCAGGAGTGGAAGGAAAATCTACCATGTTGATTTCAAATGTGTTAGCATTTGCCTCTCATTTGTGAGATAGTAATTTCTGCTGAATGCTATCCATCACAGTTGAAGAAAACAAGCTGCCCCTTTCCTGCGACTGCAAGTCTTACAGAACAACAGCAACACAAATTAAATCTCTGAAAACAATTCCTGTGTGCAGACAGACTCATGGTGTGATTCTGGGTAGAAAACGATATTTGATTGGCAATTTCAAAGCACATTTACTACTGTGGTTGAGTAAGTGATAATTACTGTGACAGCCTGACACATTTTCCTTATAGTTTAGAGAGGCAGAAAAGAGCACATGTCCTAACAGCTACTTGAGACCATCAGCATGTGTTACCTGGGTGAGTGATTAGAGTACAGCAAAGGAAATGAGCCTTGGTGACGTTGAATGTGTTAGCGTTACACACTTCTATCTCAAATACCACACAGAGCTGAGTAGTAAGCATGGGAGTGTAGGAGAAGCTTCAGCCTGTGTGCTAAGAGTGTGTTTCTGGAGACTGTGTATTGTCAGGTGCAAGAGAGATCTGCATGGACACTTGCACAACTGCATGAAGACTGCAGAGATGTATGTAAGAGTACATGTGTGGTATGGGTTAATTAGAGTTTTGAACATGTAAACACTACCTCACCCATTGCAGGAGTGGAAGGAAAATCTACCATGTTGATTTCAAATGTGTTAGCATTTGCCTCTCATTTGTGAGATAGAGATTTCTGCTGAGTGCTAACCATCACAGTTGAAGAAAACAAGCTGCCCCTTTCCTGCGAGTGCAAATCTTACAGAACAACAGCAACACAAATTAAATCTCTGAGAATAATTCCTGTGTGCAGACAGACTCATGGTGTGATTCTAGGCAGGAAACGATATTTGATTGGCAATTACAAAGCACATTTACTACTGGGGTGGAGTAAGTGATATTTACTGTGACAGCCTGACACATTTTCCTTATAGTTTAGAGAGGCAGAAAAGAGCACATGTCCTAACAGCTACTTGAGACCATCAGCATGTGTTACCTGGGTGAGTGATTAGACTAGAGCAAAGGAAATAAGCCTTGGTGACATTGAATGTGTTAGCGTTACACACTTCTATCTCAAATACCACACAGAGCTGAGTAGTAAGCATAGGAATGTAAGGGAAGCTGCTGCCTGTGTGGTAAGAGTGTGTTTCTGGAGACTGTGTATTGTCAGGTGCAAGAGAGATCTGCATGGACACTTGCACAACTGCATGAAGACTGCAGAAATGTATATAAGAGTACATGTGTGGTAAGGGTTAATTGGAGTTTTGAACATGTAAAAACGACCTCACCCATTGCAGGAGTGGAAGGAAAATCTACCATGTTGATTTCAAATGTGTTAGCATTTGCCTCTCATTTGTGAGATAGTGATTTCTGCTGAATGCTATCCATCACAGTTGAAGAAAACAAGCTGCCCCTTTCCTGCGAGTGCAAATCTTACAGAACAACAGCAACACAAATTAAATCTCTGACAACAATTCCTGTGTGCACACAGACTCACGGTGTGATTCTAGGCAGAAAACGATATTTGATTGGCAATTTCAAAGCACATTTACTACTGTGGTAGAGTAAGTGATAATTACTGTGACAGCCTGACACATTTTCCTTATATTTTAGAGAAGCAGAAAAGAGCACAGGTCCTAACAGCTACTTGAGACCATCAGCATGTGTTACCTGGGTGAGTGATTAGACTAGAGCAAAGGAAATGAGCCTTGGTGACATTGAATGTGTTAGCATTACACACTGCTATCTGAAATACCACACAGAGCTGAGTAGTAAGCATGGGAGTGCAGCAGAAGCTGCTGCCTGTGTACTAAGAGTGTGTTTCTGGAGACTGTGTATTGTCAGGTGCAAGAGAGATCTGCATGGACACTTGCACAACTGCATGAAGACTGCAGAGATGTATGTAAGAGTACATGTGTGGTAAGGGTTAATTGGAGTTTTGAACATGTAGGAACTACCTGACCTGTTGCAGGAGTGGAAAGAAAATCTACCATGTTGATTTAAAATGTGTTTGCATTTGCCTCTCATTTCTGAGATAGTGATTTCTGCTGAATGCTATCCATCACAGTTGAAGAAAACAATCTGCCCCTTTCCTGCGAGTGCAAATCTTACAGAACAACAACAACACAAATTAAATCTCTGACAACAATTCCTGTGAACACACAGACTCATGGTGTGATTCTATGCACAAAACAGTATTCCTGGGTAATACCAGTACACCTTAAATTATGGTGAAGACATACTCCATAATATCTTACAAGTTCAAGGCAGATAAATATCTTCCAAAACATAAAATGTAATACACAACTTTAAATTGGAAGGAAAATATACCATGATAATTTCAAATGTGTTTGCATTTGCCTCTCATTTGTGAGATAGTGATTTCTGCTGAATGCTAACCATCACAGTTCAAGAATGATTTGTACTGAATGCTAACCATCACAGTTAAAAAAAAAGCTGTCCCTTTCCTACAACTGCAAGTCTTACAGAACAACAGCAACACAAATTAACCCGTTCCGTGCTCATGACGGAACCACTCTGTCATGAGCCACGGGCGCCGTGTGCTCATGACGGAGTGGTTCCGTCATGCTGCGGCCGTTGGCGGCCGCTCCGCCCACGCGGCGCTAATTCCCCGCCCGTGCGGGCGATTAGCGCAGTGGACGGAGTCGCGATGAAACCACTCCATCATGAGCACAGCTCGCCCATGACTCATGACGGCATGGTTCCGTCATGAGCACAGCGGCCCCGCACTGACCCCAAACCCCCCCAGCGCCACGGCGGAATTCGTGCCGCGGCGAAGGAGTTAAATCTCAGACAACAATTCCTGTGTGCACACAGACTCATGGTGTGATTCTAGGCACAAAACAGTATTCCTAGGTGATACCAGTACACCTTAACTTATGGTGAAGACATACTCCATATTATCTTACAAGTTCAAGGCAGTTAAATATCTTCCAAAACATAAAATGTGAAACACAACTTTAAAAGAAGAATCAAATTTCTATTATTTATATCAAAATGCAACATATACATCCCCTCTCAAATTCATAACTCATCTTTAAAATTAGTCAGTTGAGAAAGAAATGTGGCACTCACACAGCAGATTATCAGAGCCAGAATCTCTGAACTGTACTCCTCTCACCAGAACCAGTAAATGGCACAGTTTCCCTCTCTTTTTCACACATATACATGTTAACTTCAAATCACATTGCTTCCCACATTTTTTCAAATGGAAACACACATTTTTATTGGTTGTAAAAATCAACCCTTTTCCAAATGATCCCTACCCCCCAACATGACTTCTACCTCCTAGCATAGCAACATGTCATGGAACACTGGTGTGAGGAGAGAGGTCAGAAGTTCAACACACAATGTTTCAAATCCAAAGAGCAAGAGTGCTTGACTTTTCAAACCTAACAGCAATTCCAAACTAATGTTCTTTGGGAGCACATTTTTCAGAACCAATACAAAACCTGCTTTTATAAATGTAAACATACAGCCTAGTTTTTAGTGTAGAATGGTTTGAAACAGCCAATGAGTTCTTTTTATTTTAAAAAAGTATGTATGCCTCCATTTTACAACTATCTTTCATTTCATATTGCCATTCTACTGAAAGACACCTTCTGAGTGCATCCAGATCTCCTTGGAAGATGTTCACAGTGTGGATTATAGGTCACAGCTATGTCTTCTGGAGTGAAAAGTATGCAGAAAAAAGCGGTATTGTGAAAGACCTTGCTTTGCCAAATGTAGACATTAAATGGATTGGTCAGAGAGGGTTAAAGTGGCACCAATTAATGCCTTTGGTGAAATCCTTTCTACATCTCCCACAGCCTAACCTTATTATTGTGCACTGTGGTGGAAATGACCTTGGAACTTTAACTGGGTGTCAGGCCTCCAGAGAACGAAGAGGCGACAATGGGAGCAACGTTGGGGTCTTTCGGCCGCCCAAGACTGAACAGATGAGCAAAGGAAAATTCATGGACTGAATTAAATAGAAAGAGGAACTCCAAGATGGCGGCCGCGCTGGAAGCATAGCGGCAGTCTAGTCTTTCTCCCCACAGGTGTTCCGAGGTTAGGAGCGGCGCGTGCTCCTAGAGGACGACACACTTCACTGAGGTAATTCAGAGAGAGAGCAGTTAGAGATTAGAGTTCCTGAGTAGATTAGAGAGAGCAGCTGCAGAGTTAGTTGATAACGTCAGAGTAACTGAATAGTTTTCCACGTCAGAATTCTTTCACAATTCCGAGAGAAGCACAGAGGAGATTCCGAAGAATTACTGAGACAAAAGACGAAGAATTCACTTCAACCTTCGTGAAGACTTCCAATCATCTCCGTTGATCTGAAGCAGATATTCGGAGGTCGTTGGCGCCATCCGGTGACAGAAAAAAGAAGACCGAAGCTAAGTACTTTTGAGGGGCTTGGGAAAATCAAATGTAAAAGAATATGACAGAAGAGAATTCTTAGAAGACGTACCTGATAGTCCAAGTCTTCTGTAATACGCCCCGAGGAATAAACAGATATGTTAATATAGAGACAAGAAATAAACAATATAATAAATATACTCACCATAGTTCTCTAGAACCGTGTAGCTGGAAATAAGGAAAAGCAAGGAACACCCTAGCTTAGCGCAAGAATAGTATAGAGTAAAAAATCACTTCAAGAAGAATACACGGAAGAAGAGGACAGCTAGAAATATCCACTCCTGAAGTAAGCCAAAGAATAATACATTTCTAGTTTTAAATATTAATTTAAAAAAGGGAAAAGGGTTATGAGATAGAATTAACAGAAGGATGTTTTGTAGAGAAAAGAGTTGGAAGGAAGAACCAGAATCACAGAAAAGAATGGAAAGAAAAATCACCACACAACAAGACAGACATACAGAAGAGGGGCACAGAGCTTGAAACCCAGGGTAGGTGAAAATACGAAGAGAGGGAGAGAGTGTTAGAAGCAGAAGGGAACAAGAAAGTTATTGTGTTGTCTTCTTGTTTAAGGTTCTCATTTACAAGAGCTGACAACGGCATTAGGAAGAAGCTGAGAAGGATAGCGGAGAACCGGAGTTTCAGGACCAGTCTCTTCTTTGTTTATTATTTTATCCACTCCCCCCTTCCCCCTGCAGGGTGGTTCGGAGTCCAGGTGAATATTACTGGAACTCCGTTTGCCTTGTAGAGGGAGTTGGGAATTAGCATCTCTGTTCCTGTGCAAGCACTTCAGATAAACGATTTCGTGATTCTGGGGTAGGTCTGGAAATGCTTGTTAAGGACACCTTTGTGCAATTGATGTCACTTTTTCCACAAACTGCCTTTGTATATTCTAATATATGCCAAAGGCAAAAGTGGAACTGGTCCAACCAACATTGTCCGCAGATTGACAAAGCAAGAAAGCACGTCAATAAGTCTGTTTCTGCTTTCCTCAGAGACTATGGTATGGGTTCTATATACCACAACAACTTGCGTTACAACATGCAAGACATTTATAGAGGAGACGGTGTACATTTCAATGATGAAGGGAACAGAGTCTTCCTCTTGAACTTTAGACTCTGCATCGGTACTTACCTGTAGGTACCAAAAAACACTCAATAAACACAACGGCTCTTTTTAGAGCCACATAATATCTAAACACTTAAACTTGATTTTTAATTCTATTTTTTTTAAGATTTTTTTTACCGTGCGCGCACCCCGCGATTTTTTTTAAAGAAATTAAAATCTTTTTTTTGGGCTCTTCGGGGTCCAACTGTGACCCCCTGACAAAGGCTAGGGGGTCAGGAACTCCCTACTCTGCCCCCTGTTCACGTTCTCCACCTTTCCTTTTCAGTGCGACAGACAAAATGGCGGCCGACACTTCCTGATTTTGACCAATTGGAATGTTTACTGACATCTATCCACCAATCAGAATTACGCTCGCGCACGGCACCGTGCGCGCACGGTGCGCGCACGGTGCGCGCGTATAGGTATTTATATGCATTTAAATGCTATTTTCTCAGGAAATACTGAACAGATTGACACCAGACCTGCAAAAGGCACTTCCCTGACCTGAGGACTACCTCTCTGCCAAATTTCAAGTAATTCTGTTCAGCCGTTCGGGCTGTACCTTCGACTAAAAGTCCTATTGAAAAATGCATAGGGAAAACGCGTTTTGGGACCCCCCTTTTTTCTCGGCTCCCGCTGCACGAATCACCCCGAGACTTTCAGGGTAGGAGCTGAGCGGAGCGCCCCATTAGTTTTGAAAATTTCGCGAGGGTTCGTCAACCGGCACCAAAGTTATTCAAAATAGAATTTTGAGATTTCCTATGGAAACACGGTCCTAACAATAACTATCTACTGGCGACCGCCAGTAGATTTTATATATATATATACATATATATATATACATATTCAGTGAAAAAAACATAGGTTTCACACATGTTATAGATAGCTGGAAATTTTACTGATAAAAAACCAATGAAATTCCCCCGTTATAGTTAGTGCAGGCAACTATAACTCACGCGACCGCAATCCTCTGCTGATGACATATGTGTCTTTATGAAAAAAAAATATTTGTAATATATGTATAGCTAAAATTTAATGGAAGAAGACATGGGCAAATAAGTGTCTAAATACAGTATTAGCATCAGCAGAAGATTGCGGTCGTGTGAGTTATTAACCAATTTCATTGGTTTTTTATCAGTAAAATTTCCAGCTAACTATAACATGTGTGAAACCTATGGTTCTTTCACTGAATTTGCAAGGTTTTTTAAATGCTAATTCCTAACTATAACGTGTGTGAAACCTATGGTTTTTTCAGTGAATTTGTATGGTTTTTTAAATGCTAAGTTACTTTACGCCATTCGTAGCGTGCGCGCCCACTTAACGCAGTTCGTTCCATGCGCGCACGGTGCGCTTCGCGCACCGTGCGGCACAGTGAGCACGCGGTGCGCTTCGCGCACCGCACGCACATTTTACGCAGTTAGTGCCATGCACGCACGGTGGGCACGCGGTGCGCTACGCGCACCGCGTGCCCACGTTGCGCTAGATGGGCCATGTACGCATGATGCGCTTCGCGCACCGTGCGCACATGGAGGACATATGATGCGCTTCGTTGTGAAAGGTAATATTTTATTTTTTCCTTGCTGTGATATGCCATGCACATGGGGTGGGGAGAGTAAGGATATTTTTTTTATTTTATTAAATTTAACCGTACGCGTACGGTAAGCGTAATCGGCGAAAATATCGAAAAATTTAAAATTCCGTTTTTTACCTTGGGGGATCTTTGAGGACTCCCTCAACATGGCTAGGTGCATAGGAGCTGTCTAAACAGCCCCTTTACATGTTTTTGGCCTTTGTTTTTTAACCCCCTCTCAGAGTGTGAGAGAGAAAATGGCGGCCGCCACTTCCTGGTTTCGACCGATTCGAATGTTTACTAAGATCTCACAGCCAATCAGAATCGCGCTCGCGCACGTCACCGTACGCGTACGGTAAGCGCACCGTAAGCGCACCGTAAGCTGGCTCAGATATATATATTGATTTAAAGGCTATTTTCTCAGAATCTACTGAACAGATTTACACCAAACCTACAAAAGGCACTTCCTTGACCTGTAGACTACCTCTCTGCCAAATTTCAAGGAACTCTGTTCAGCCGTTCGGGCTGTAGCTGTGTCTAAAGGTCCTATGGAAAAATGCATGGGAAAAACGCTTTTTGGGACCCCCCTTTTATCTCAGCCCCCGCTTGACGAATCCCCCCGAGACTTTCAGGGTAGGAGCGGAGCGTAGCGCCCCATTAGTTTTGAAAATTTCGCGAGGATTCGTCGACCGGCGCCAAAGTTATTCAAAATAGAATGTTGCGGTTTTCCTATGGAAACAGGGTCCTAACTATAACTACCTACTGGCGACCGCCAGTAGGTAATATATATATATATATATATATATATATATATATATATATATATATATATATATATATATATATCGTCATGTGATCAAGTCCCCATGCAGGGATGAAACGCGTATCGGTATTTAAAGGATTGTGGTCCGTGCTCTTTTTGCCGTGGCTGGTGGAAGAATCGCGGAGTGGAAGAGTGCTTGACGATATATATATATATAAATATATATATATATATATATATTACCTACTGGCGGTCGCCAATAGGTAGTTATATTTAGGACCTAGTTTCCATAGGAAAAGCGTGTTTTGTTTTCCCAATAACTTTGGTGCCGGATGACGAATCATTGCGTAATTTTCAAAACTGGTGAGGCGCTCCGGTCAGCTCCTGTCTTGAAAGTTTTGTGGGGATTCAACAAGCGGGGGCTCAGAAAAACGGGGGTCCCAAAACGTGTTTTCTCCATGTTAATTCCCATAGGAAACTTTAGACACAGCTACAGCCCGAACTGCTGAACGGAATTTCACCAAATTTGGTTCAGAAAGCGCCCTTTTTAGGTCTCACCTGAGCCAGAGCATGCAATGCTCTGCGAGACATTTTGTAGGTGGGTTTTCAAAGTGCTACCCCATGCTTTGGCTGGCCTAGCGCTTGCGTTCACGCGTTCGTGCACTCGCGCAACCGCCTGCTTTCAGCGCCCAATCAGGCGCCATCTGTCTTTCCTCTCGCTTGCTCTCTGAACGCTCCTCCGCCCCACCCCCGCCGGATCTGGGTTTTTTTTTTAACTTGCAGCGCAAGCGCACGCTTGTTTTAAACAGTATGATAGATTTTTAATAACACCTTCCTGGCTAGAAGCACACATTAAAATGAGTTGGTAAAGAACCCTCTATTGCAGTATTTCACTTGTTCCCATGCACTCACACATACACCGGTTTACCACACGAATACCAGTCCAGAAAACTCAGGAAGGTGGTCTTCTCACCAGGTGAAGAAAATGTGCTCTTTTTGAGAACAAATAAGTAAAGATATTGTGGAACTCTGTGTTCACTCTCTCGCCATGCTGAGACTTGGAACGCAGAGTTAAACCACTGTTAGAAACACACCAGCCTTCAAATCGGCTGTGATGTTTGGCAGGAGACAAATAGAGCGTCCATCTTTAAAGTTCCTAAGTCTCGTTCTTAAATGCGATAACTATATCGTACATTAGAAAATAAAATGATCATTCAAAATTAACAAAAGCAATTGTTACTCGGAAACACATTTTATCATATAAGTAAACAAATTAAGGTAATGAAACCTACGTTTAATCCCGTGTATGCAAATTATTCGATGTTGCTATAGTTTAAATAACTAATAGTTCGGATCAGTTTTCGAGTAGCAAGAGTCTATAAATCCCATTGTTGACAGGGCTGTTTGTCATGCTTAATGTGCAGAAAGATAGTGGAAAAGCAATTCAGGAAAGCTGTTAGTATGGAGTACATCATAGAAGCGTGCTCTTTAGCCTGATCTTAATATGGCCAGCGCTGGGACAGTGCGTTGCCCATGTGCATTGTAGACTAGGAAATATTTCTGTGTGGCACTTCCTCGAATACGGCCATAGAGAACTAAGACAGTTCTGTTCCATCCCTTCCCTTCCCTCTATTGTTTCGAAGTTCTGACGTCACACAGCCAGGCAGAGCTGCGGTCTGTCCCAGCCGGGTAAGGTTTCCTTCCGAGCTGTGAAGTCACGCAGGGACACTTACCTTAGGTGGTCGGCTCGCAGGAGGGAGAACATGGCGGAGGCGGCTGAAGCGGCTGGGGTGAGGGTGTCTCAGCACTGCTTTTTCTGCCATTATAGCAAGGGGGAGGTCAGCCCGAAGCTGACGGTAAGATTACGTGGAGATGGGATACTTGTATGATATTCTAAGAATGCTCTACGTTCAGGGATACTCACTCATCGGATTTAGAATCCTTCACGCTCAAACTATTCAGAGCATACGGTTTACCACATTAAGAGTTTCTAATTCAGAACTCTATATTCTCATGGTCCTTCACCCCCATTTAGCAATTTACATGGTAAATCATTAGGTGACAAAGCCTGTGTTGCACTATGACCTTATCCAAGAGGTACTTGGCCACCTATCTACCTACTTCTGTTGATGGCATTCGTCCATTGTACTCCTTACTTGTTCTCCTTACTCTTTGCACAGCGGCCCGCTACACTATAAGTACGTCTGTGCTGTATTTCTACGTTATCATCGCGTAGTCATTTGCGGGTTCATTCACACCAACAACTCCTCGCATTCAAGCCATTTACACCAGTGTCTAATTCATAGGTTCAGAACGGCAATCCCACCACAAGCATTTATTAGCTTGGATTTTAGGCATCAATACTAACAGGCTTCCCAAATCTAGAGCTTTCTAAGCATCACATCTATCTCCTAGCCGACTCCTTTTTAAAAAAATCCTTTTATTGACATTTTCATACTTTCATACAACATAAATCGGAACCCTGTGTGGCAACGACAAAGGTATGCAGTTCAGCCTACAATCCATGTTATTAACAGGTTAGCTAGCAGACAAATTATTGGTAATAGTTCCTTCAAGAATGTACTTGCAATGACTGAGGCAATACCATGTTAGGCATTGTGGTATAATACATCTTAGCCATATTAGTCATGATGCGTTACTTAATCAAACTGTGGGCATGGAGTACAATAAAATGAGGGCCAAGTAACCAAAGGAAGGATAGGGTAGAAGCCTGAGACCCGTTGCCGCAAGTGTTAACAAGCATTGGCATAGCCAATAGGTCTCGCTTTTGGGACCTTATAAATATTTAGTTATGCAGCACAATATCCTTGGTGCAACAACATCAACTGTTGCATGGCTAAACACTTATAAGGTCCCAAAGGCGTGACCTATTGGGTATGCCAATGCTTGTTTTAAACGGTGTAAATCCATTCAGTAGTTGCGGAGAAAATCAAAAAATAGAGGTAAAAATATCAATTTTTAGACACGGTTACAGCCAAAACTGCTGAACGGAATTACACCACATTTGGCAAAAAGGTAGTGCTTGGTTAAGAAAGCGCCCTTTTTTTTTTAAATGGTGTAAATCCGCTCCATAATTGCTGAGAAGATCAAAAAAGAAAAGTTTTGTTGATGGAGGCGCGGTGGATCCCAGGGGGACCCCCACAGCCCCGGGGACCGCCACCTGCCTGAGCTTTCTATAAATGTTTGCAGGGGCACACAGCTCCCCACAGCCCCAGGGACCACCACCCCTAGGGCTTCTTTTTTTAAAAAAACCTGCATGTGGGGGCTCGAGCCCCCCCCCCACATGCCCCGGGTACAGCCACCTCCACAGGGCACTAATATGTAAATTTGGGGGTCCGTTAAGGACCCCCGAGCAACGGGGACCACCACCTCCCCGGGGCTTTGTACAGATTAGGAGGGTGGCCGAGTGGCCCCCCTCCTGGAGCCTGTGATGCCCTGGGGACCGCCAGCCCCAAGGGCCGACTCCTGCAGTGTCCTGGGGTGCCCACCCCTGGGACACTGCTGTTTGCAATAACAGGGCGGTAGCTCTCGCTTCAATGAAGCAAAGCAGATTGCTTTTCCACAAGGGGAGCTGCATGTTAGCAGCTCCCCATGTGGAAAAGCAATGCCGGCTCCCGCAGGAGGCGGGGTGCCAGCAGGGACCGTGTGGGCATTGGGGCTCCCCCCATGGTCCTCAAAGGAGAGGGCCAACCCCGGGGGATGGGAGTGGCCCGGGACGGGTGCCACATGGCCCTCTCCCCGGTGTATTTTTTAAATAAAAAAAAAGAGAGGCCAGGCCCCGGGGGATGGGGTCCCCGGGGCCATATTTGGCCTGAGGAGGGGGCCATGCAGAGAGGTGGTCCAGGCCACGCCCCTTTTTACACCTCTCTGCAACGCGGCCCTGTGACGCTTACTGGAGGTACCTAGTGGGCTAGTTGGACCCCAGGGACCCTCAGGATTCAAGGGGACTTAATCCTCCAAATTAAAACGCACCACAGGGCGCGTTTGCACAGTGGTGAAGGGAGGGGGCGGGGTCTGAGGTGACATGTGTGCAAACACGCCCTGTGGCGCGTTTTAAGTTGGGCAATCAATTCCTCCTCAATCCTGAGGGTCCCTGGTGGCCAACTAGCCCACCAGGTACCTCCAGTATGCGCCAGTATGCGGCAGGGAGTTGCAGAGAGGTTGCAGAGAGGTGTTGCGAGGTGTTGCGAGGCCATGCCCCTTTTTACACCTCTATTCAACCCAGGGAGTGGTCCGAGATGCCCCTCGGAAGGGCATGAGGATTGTAAAACTTGCCAACATGGGTAGTGTAAGTCAGGAAATAGTCAATCCGGGATGAACTTTTGTGGGCATTGGAGAAATAGGTATATTGGGTATCGTACAGTTGTATGGTACGCCCTACATCCGTCAAACCCATCGCTAACGTGAATTTGTCCATTAACACATTTAGTCTAGCCCCTTTCCTATCTGTCCGTTTAGTCATTCATAGTCATGTTATAAGGTCGACCAGTATCTTGCCCAGGTCCGCAAGAGCCTCCCTGCCCAACACCGGCGGTAAATACACCGAGAAATGTTTAGTGGTTGTCCCTCCCATTGTGCCTCCAGGACTGCAAACCTTCCCCCCGAATCCGACCACCCACGATTCACTATTAGGGTTAGGTTTTTCTTTGCGAGGATACACGTCCCCCTGGACCCGGAGGTGTAATCTGCATGCACCAGGAGTTTGTATCCCCACCTCGTTAGGGCCTTGCTCTTGCTCCCCACCAAGTGTGTCTCCAGCAATAACACTACATCCGGTGCATGGCGTTTCAGATACTGTAGGACTATGCCCCATTTCATTTTGTCCCCCATCCCGTTCACATTCCAGGTAAGCACCAAGAGCGATTTCTCCCTTTTATCCCCCATCATCAGTAGGCAGAACTAGCAAACTAATACATAGCGGGATTATTGTGTCATTTGTATCAACAACCTGCAAGCCCAGTGGAGTATTCCAGACCCAGTAGCACACCCCCCACCCTCCAGATGACTTGTGACTCTTCCATATGCCTGTTACCTATAAGCGAACATGCATGTGACTCTATGTGAATAATAAATTGAATATACAACCAACTGTAACAACACCAACTCCCTACCCCCACCCCCACCCAACTTCCCTCCCTGTCTCCCTGCCCAATGGACTCCAAACTGCCCACCTCCCCAACTGAGCAGAGCGCTTTGTCCCCATAACAGTTACTTGCGTGAGGGGTGAGAGTTCAACCACAGTCCTCGGAAGCCCACCAGATATAGTAGTAGCTATATAGGTGACCAACCCCACTTGTATAACCCTGAACTGAAGTAAGCTGGAAGCCCCCTATCAGTTTTGTTAAAATCCGTGAGGCAGTCCGTACCCGTGGCCAGCCCCTGGCCAGGGAGAGACCCCCAGCTTGTCCCACAAAGATTACATGCTCACGAAGTAGTGGTGCACAGTTGATCAGTCCCCTTTGTCGCTGCGTCCAAGTGATCATAGCCTGCTCGTGTTGTGCATCCGATGCTGTTTCTGTGTTTTCGGTTTGCCTGATCTCGTTGCAGGGCGCCATCCTTCCAGCCAACCTCTAGCTTCCCCCGGTGTGGCAAAGAGCCAGGTCTTGCCTTCCACTTCGACTCTAAGTTTCGCCCGGAATATCATTGCATATTTGAGTTCTTTAGCCCGCAGCTTCTTTTTGACTTCTAAAAACCTGCGTCCCTGTTTAGACACTGCCGCTGTATAGTCGGGGTAGAGCATGAGGGTATAGTTGTCCAGGCGGATCTTCGGGGCTACCCTGGCTGCCTGCAAAATGGCGACTCGATCCCAGAAGTTAAAGAATCTTGCCTTCTGGGTGGGGCACCCGGTCTTGGCTTACCCCCCGTACACGATGGGCTCTTTCTACAGAGAAGAAATGCGCCAGCCCCCACGGTTTTAAGTGGTTCTTAATAAGGTCCTCCACATATAGGTACAGAGCAGGCCCCCCGAAATCTTCTGGTACACCAATAATACGGACATTATTGCGCCTATAGCGCCCTTCTTGGTCGTCCAGCTTGGCAAATATTAGCTTATTGTCCACTTCCAGCTTCCGTACTTGACGTTGTAGTTCTGTTTTGTCTGTGGACAATGTCATTGTCGTGGATTCCTCTTCAGCGATTCTCTGGGACAGTTTCGAGAAATCTGCCCGCATTAAGGAGATGTCCATGGAGATCGTGCCAATGGAGGACTGGATGTGTTGTAGGGCGGCCATGACGTCCAGCAGAGTGACTGATTCTGGACCCTGAGGTGCATGACGCTCTGCTGGGATCTCAGTGACTCGTGAGGTGTCAACTTGGTCTTTTGTGTACGCATATTTGTCCAGTTTTCCGGATATTCCACCTCTCTGACCTCATCCTCCCATCTTGGATTGCTGGTGAAGGGTTCTGCTAGGCCTAGCAAGAAGGGGAGGACCGTAATCACTGCTGCCTGTCGCATTTACCACCATCTCGCGCAGCCTTTCGGGTTTCCCGCCCTCCCCCTTGTCGTTGCGGTGCCAATGTGTTCGTGCTGTAGAGCAAGCCTTTTCTTGCGAGGGCCAGACGGGGCGCTGTGTACCCCCAGGGCTCTAGGGGCTCCCCCCAAGCCACAGTCCCACGGGCCAGCATGCCGCACACCTCCCAAACTGTTTACGCGCCGATGTCACCCAGTGCATGTCCAGGGCCCTCCAATATTGGAATCTGGAGTGAGGCCGACCTCAGTGCCGGGTTCCGCCAGGGGCACTAAGAAGGAGCCAATCTGCACTGCGGGAGCTTGCTTTGTAATCACCCCCCTCTCACCAGTCAGCGGGAATGTGCCTTCAGCCTCTCTATCCAGCGCCGTCACTCTATGTTGTGTTCCCCTTTGCCAGGCTCTGATCCGGGCCTTCGATCACGAGGGGTCTTGTCCCGCAGGGTGAGGGCCAAGCGCACCACTGCCTTGAAGCACCAAGCGCCCACCCCGCAGTCGCCAGGCTCTCCTGTGTGTCAGGTTTTGGCCCCCGCAGCCAATCTTTTTATTCACCATGTTATCTGGACCCGGGACGCCGGCACTTCTGAGGCTCGTCTGGCGCTTCGGCCAGCTCTGCCGATCTTTCCCGTGCCAAGCGCCCATGCACCGGGTGCCTGCCTTCAGGTTCACTACGCCCCACTGTTTGATGCGCTGCTGACTCGCGGCCCGTATATCCGACTGCCGATCGCGGCACCCACAGTGCTCGGGTCCCGGCTCCTCTCGTGGATCTCTATGCCCAGTGCCGCTGATGTCATTGTGGCCGCTGGTAGAGGGAGTACTCGACTCCCCGGCTTCTTCCAGAGGTGTAGGCCGTCCTGGTCCATTATACGCAGATCATCCCTTTTTTAAAGAACAGTCAGCCACCAAGATCGACACCTTAGTACCACCTGAAGATTGGTTAACATATTTTGAACATATATTTAGCCACAATAAAGAGGATTACCTAATCCCTCATAACAGTAACATTGTAAATGATGATCCCACCAATTTGGCTCCTATTACTTTACATGAAATTAAAACCGTCTTAGATAAAAGTAGAAATGGTAAGGTGCCTGGCCCTGATGGGGTGCCCATCGATATCTTTAAGACCAACATTGACTTTTGGTCCCTAATTTTATCGAGAGCATGCAATGCCACAGCTGGATGCGTACTGCCCACTACCTGGGTGAAAAGTTTCATAGTCCCAATCTTTAAGAAGTTAGATAGAGGGGAGGCAAAATGCTATTGCCCTAAATCCCTACTTGACTCAACATCAAAATTGATGGGAAGAATCCTTTTAGAAAGATTAGAAAGTTGGGTAAGTGAAAACAATGTTCTTACAGAGTCTCAATATGGATTCAGAAGTGGTATAGGGACTGTCGAGCATTGCGTCAACCTCGAATTGTTGATTGGGAAATACACCCTTTCCTAAAGAGGGCCAATTACACCTTTGTTTCATAGATCTTACAGGTGCATTTGATTTAGTTAATGATGCAAAATTATGGCAGACCTTAATAGGGATGGGTTCCCCAAATTATATTATAATTTATTTGTCACAAATGTATGCCCTACTAACCTCAAGAGTTCGATATGGTCCTAAAGGTGAATGCACCTCCCATGTTAGAGTTACTAATGTCATACGGCAAGGTTTCATTCTTGCACCACTTTTATTCTCCCTTCATATTAATAATGTTGATATATCTTTGCAAAACCTAAATGCTGACACCCCTAGAGTTGGTAATCGTGTCACACCAGTCTTTTTGTTTGCAGACGATGCAGTCCTGTTATCAAGGACAGCAAATGGGCTCCAGTGTTTAGTTGAAAACTTTGCCCAATTATGAATGAAAAGTTTTTAATACTCAACCTTAGCAAAACCTTCACAATGACATGTGGAAAAGAGAAAACAAAATGCAGAAATTATCATGTTGAAGGTGTGCACATTGAAAGAACATCCTCCTTTTCATACATAGGACTCTTTTTTGCTTGGAATGGATGATGCGGTGCACATATTGATCTTTCCAAATTGAAATTTATACGATCAGTTGAGGCCATCCTTAGATTTTATTGGGAACAAACCAGTTAGGGAAATTTTGACCCTATACAGGAGCAAATGCCTTACAGGAACATGTTATGGTGCGGCACTATGGGGGATGGCAAACCATACTTTACTACAAACACAGGAAAACACATTTTTAAGGAGGCTTTTAGAAGTTCCCAATTCAACCCCCTCATATATAGCCCATAAGGAATTTTCAGTCTCCTATATTAGTGACTATATTTGTACAACAGCTCTTACGCTTTGTTATGGGATTTGAACCAAGGATGGGATTAAATGTACCAAGGAGATTATATTGGACTGCCTTGCCCTTGATTACTGCAAAAAAATCCCTTGGCTGTAGTACATTCACAATCTTTTAATTAAGTGTAAGGTGGATGTCAATTTTAAAGACCCCACGCTTAATTCAGAATAATAGCAAAAGGGACCTAGAATTGAGGCTCGCAAGATCAAGAGAATTTTTGAGAGATACAGTAGCAAGTTCTAAACAGACGATTGAATCATATTGCAGAGGTCCACTTTAACTGGGCACCCAACCGTACCTACTGTTGACAAGAAATTTACAACACAGGTTTTACCTAACAAGGCTACGGCTGGGTACCCTCCATTATCTGATTGAATTCCCTACTATGGGCAAGTGGAATCGAAACCTCCCAAACTACCCTTGTGATGGAAAGTCACCACAGTCGACAATGCACTTTATACTCTTTTGTAATTTTTATAGAGTTATTAGGAAGCATGTTTTAAGATCTTTATTTATTGATAGTCAACTGTATTTTCATAAAGCCGCTTTTAATTATATGTGTAGCCTAGACAATGAAAAAAGTAAGTAATGCGGTAATTATTTTTGTACAAATGACGATTGAAAGAAGAAAAGACAATTCCCACCAGGGGGCCTTAACATATGAAAAAACTTAGGTCTTTTAGTAGATTTCAACGTATTGTCTGCAAAATATTTTTTGAATTGATTTTAATATTTGCAAAGCATTTGAATTATTTTTAACAATCTCCCTGAATGCAATGCTAATCAAATAATGACAAACCTTTTTAGAATGCTTTTATGGTTGTATTTAAAAAATGAATAAAGTTTGATTGAAATTGAAATACACACACACAGAATCAATTAAAATCTTTAACAAATCAACTGGAAATTTTTAAACAAAACATACCGATTTAATTACACATAAAAAAGTAAACAATATAAGAAATGCATTTTGATAAAAATGTATTTTATATAACAAATATTATTAATTAGAAAAATTTAATTTAAAATACAAAGAAATATAATAATAACATAAATCTATACAATCTAAACAAAACTATAAAATCTTAGGAATAATACATTTACTATTCCCACTCCAGTCGGTGCAACAGTAAGGAAAGTGTTGGACTCTGGAGAAGTAAAATGTACTATTCCCACTCCAGTTAGTGCAACAGTAGGGAAATCGTTGGACTCAGGAGGGGTAAAATGTACTATTCCCACTCCAGTCGGTGCAACACTAGGGAAAGCGTTGGACTTAGGTGGGGTAACATTTACTATTCCCACTCCAGTCTGTGCAAAAGTTGAGAAAGTACTTCACTTCTAACACATACCTTATTTTAATACAAGTATTAATTTCATAAAATTATAAAACTATTAAAATAAAATTAAATATATACATTAAGAAAACAATTAAAGATTTTTTATTTTTTTTACAATAATTAATAAATGAAAAACATTTTATTTAATAAATATTTCATTAAATTCCCACGATAGTTACACATTTAACATATATCTAAATTAAAAATGTATAATAATTACACAATCTACATATTTATTGAACAATTAATTAGTCACCTAATATTTAATTAACTTCACATTCCATACCCCTACAAACCCAACAATCCGCACCCAAAATGTAAAGAAAGAATATCACAAGTTTACAATTTATATAATTGATTAATAATTTATGATAAATTAATAAATCATTATTTAATTCACTTCCCACCCTATACCCCTACAAACCTTATAATCCACACCTAAAATCTAATTTTCAAAAGTATAACAATGGCACAATTTACATAATTAAGAAACAGTTAATTAATAATGTATCAATAATTAATACATTATTATTTAATTAACTTCCCACCCTGTACCCCTACAAACTTCACAACCCACAATGACACTATAATTGACTACTTTACAATTAAACTACAAATATAAATAACTTAAAATTGCAAACTATATTTAAAAACATTAAAAACAGTTGCACAAACAATATAAAACATATACAATTAAAATAATATTTAAACACATAAAGAAACTGAAAAAACAATAATTCTTACCTTAATGATTCTATATTTGTGTCAACGATATTTATTCACACGATATTTCTGTGTCACAATATTGAAAACTCGACATTTCTGCAACTCAATATTTTTACCTTGATAATTTGTCAGAATACCGTTTTAAATAAAGCCAAAAAGTGCAAAGCACTAACCACAGACAACTGGCCGCAATAGACCGGGACAAATTAACAAATTAAGGCTGATTGTGATGGATTGCCAGTCGAAAACAGGTACCAGGTTTGCCCCAGTGGAAAGTTTACCTTCTGACTTCGAAACTTTAATGGAGAAGAATTGGTTGAAGATCATTTGTCGACGGGCTCTGGTTGTTGATGAACGCAGGTAAGCTCTGGAGGGCCTTGATGTTGATGGAATGCTGCTCAGTATCAGTCCAAGTGAAGCCCTCTATGTTCAGCCTTCGAAACGTGTCTGGAAGTCGGATCTCCTTCTGCAGAGTAAGCTGGCAATGTGGGCAAACCAGTGATTCGATGTCAATGACTGTGGCTCTGATGATGACACTTGTCTCTGTTGGTTCTCCAGGCAAAAAGTTGATCACAGGATTCTAAGTTCCACTTCTTGAAGCTTGCAGAGGACACTCTAACACAAGCCAAGGGTCCAGAGCCTGGGAGACATCATTTGGGGGTTAGGCAACACTCCAGCAGAAGCCACCAGCAGGGTAGGTCCAGTTGAATCTGCTCTGCTAGGCACCTTAGGGAAAGTGGGCTTCTTACAGATTAACAGAAGGTCAGCAACTGTCCTGGGTACAAGTGGGAGCAGGTCCAGCCCTTAGAGTTTTCCTCACAGGTCTCCAATGGAAGTGCAGTCTTTCATCTGTCTTCCACAGAACGGATATTGTTCTGAAGATGTTATCAAGGTGTGACAGATTTATGTATGTTGCTAGCCTGTGGGTGGGGGGTGACTCCTGGCTCCTTCCTAATCAATAGGGAAAAGGATCCCTGGGGTAATGCTAGCAACTTTTTCAGCGGTTCCTGTGTGCCCTATTCCAAACAATCCCAGTGTCTCCCTTTCCCTAAATCAAACCTGGTAGAATCTTTCTTCTCCTATTAAGCGCACGTATGCTATATTCAAATCAGTTTTGACCCTGTGCCTCATGGTAACAGTCCAGCCCGAACTGCCCAGCCAGGTCTTCCCTGGGCTGGAAACAAGCATCCTGAAACCGGTTTCGAGGTATCACCTCTCATCAGCCAGGCTAGATTGAATCCAGTGGCAAAGTAAGCAAGGAACCCATGTCTGGGCATACCCTGCCAACATAGGGTGAACAAAGCAAACACAAGGGGATGATGGACGGAGCGCTGAAACTTTTCAGACACTCACCCCAGTCACAGCTCTGGGTTGAATCCATCATCCTTCTTTATCTCACTTCGCCACCCTAGTTCAGGCCCAGCAAAATGCAAATCAGCCTTGAACCTGTGCCTCATGGGTACAGTCCAGCCTGAATTGCCAAACTAGGTCTTCCCTGGACTTGAAACAAGCATCCTGGGACTGGATTTGGGGCTAACTTCCCTCATCAGCCAGGCTAGCTTGAATCGAGCACTAGAGCACATTCACCTTAACCACACATATGCGTGGTTTAGGCAAATGTGTTGTTTGGGCATGTGTGGTTATGCTTGTGGGCTTCCGGAATGTGTGGCTCTTGCATCATAGTTCCACATGTTTCCCCCGCCAAAGTCATAATCAGGCCATAGTGTTTATAAATACAATCAATCATTATTAGTATTTTTAACTTAATATTTATGTTTAATTAATAATTGTATCTTTTAATTACTGTTTACTACTTTTTGTATACATGTTTGCTTTATGCTTGTGAAATCTGCAATGTTTTATATATATTTTTAAATGTTATATAAAGTTTAAAATGAATATAATTGTTAATGCTTACAGTTTGATATATTTACTTATTTTATTGCACTATTGTGGTCTTCTATATTTTTGTTGTCAATATATTTGGCTTCCATACAACGAAGATAAAGTCTGTTTTGTTTTGTGACTGATATTGTTGCCGCCAATATTTTTGTCACTGATATTTGAACATACAACCCACTGAATGCCAAATAGCAGCAGAAACAACCTTTTTACTTGAATATCGATGGCTTACGTCTATTAGTGTTTCTGTGATATTTAACAGCCTAACAAAATGTATGTGCCAAAAAATCAATCAGTACAGATTTCTTTATAGAGCAGGCATTGGAATCAACGGCCAGACTATATCCAGTTCATACCCAACACACACACACATCTGAAGGTAACTGAAAACTGCAAAGGTATGACAGGCTATATTAGGGTTCAAATAAGTGTCCCATACATGTGCCCTGTGTGCAAACCTATCACTTGTGGCCCTTGACTGTAAAATAGACTGGTGTGCTGGGGGAACTTAGTGTGCAGCACCACTGGTCAATGTGTCTGGGTGTCACTGAAGGTGATTCAGGTCACTTGATCTAATGAACACAGGACTCCACAATGTGGTGGAGTACACTTTCCACCAAACTGATGGTCTGCCCACTCTATTAGAGTGAGGCAGATGATCATGTTTCTGACGGTGGTACCACGCTGGCTCTGCAGGTAGAAACCTTACACTGATGACCCAGTGGATTTGAGGTCACCCATGGAAATACATCTCTCTATCCACACTATTCAGAGCAGATAGTCTAGTCTTCTTGTTTAAACTATTTCTGGGCCAACTGGAAAAGCCTAGTGGTTCAGGTGAGAAAAAATAAAAGTTGTCAAAACCTGTGTATCAAAAATAAATATTAAAATGTCTTTGCCCCTTACTGCGAGCGGGTGTTGTGAAAATGTGAATAAACTGTGGCCAGTTGACCTCCAGCATATGTCTACGCCTATATTTTCTTAAAGGAAAGAATTGGAGTTCTTGGCAGACTGGCCCAAATCCATGGATTGCCACTCAGAACTCTAAGGTGGAAATCATCTCTTCCAGAGACTATTATTCCACCCAAATGTTCAGATTTAGGAAGAAGTAAAATTGAGCAAAACAAACTAATACAGAGAGAAAACTGAAAACTTCACTGCTCTTTCAACAGTTCCTGTTTTAATTGAACCATTCTCAAAAAAATATATATATTCCTGAGAAAGACAGAATTTTGTAACAGGTGATTTGTGTACCACGTTATTGTCTGAAAGAGTTTCTTAGGTTCGTAGATAACCAAAGCTCTGTGAAATGACCCCAATTAATAAGCTGGTGCCAATGTTGGACAGTCTCCTTCTCATCACTGTACACCACCTGACTTGGTATGGGAGATGCAGGGAAAACATGATCTGCTACTGCCTAATGTTGGGATCAAGATTTGTACACACTGCCATGTGCCCTCCAGATCCCTCACACTCCAATGGGCATTCAATCACTCAGATGGACTGCACAGTGTGGGGTGACATGACCTTCAACTGAGGGGCAGTTACAATGAAATACAATATGTGAGCTGTGCATTGTACACTTTGAAAGGGACAGCAAGAGGGTGTGATTGAATGATTTACCCATCATTGTTTACTGATGGCTGCTTTCAATCACACTTCATAGTTGGGCAGCAGACCTGCCAAATCACATGGTGCCACTTTGTGAAACACAATATCATCCCCCTTAACACAGTCTGCCAGTAAAGAGCTGATATCCTACAGTGCCAGAAAAGATGAACTGGAAACCATTACAGAGTGGGCTTCCAGCTTGTGTTTCGAGGCTGATATGGATGTGGGGTGTAAAATGTGGCTGTGCCCAGGCTTGGAAGCTTGGGTGGCCAGTAGTGCCTGTGGTTGAGTCTGGCTCTAATGACTGCCCCATCAAAGTCCTAACACCTTCTCACACAAGGTGACATTTTATCAGATGTCGGCAGATGTCGGGAGGTCTGAGACAGACAGTGCGCAAGTAAAGATGTCCGACTAGGCAGAGCACGCACAAGCAAAGCATCAGTTTGGAATGACTCATCAAAATGAGGAATGCACAAGACTGTTGAAGTGTGATGCTGATGCAATGACAACATATAATGGCGTAACATACATAATATGATGCCTGTTGAGGCAGTCACAAAACCAATTAATAATTAAATATATAAGAGAAGCAAAATTACTATTGGGACTGCTACCTGAAGGACTATTCATTGTGTTCTTGTCCCGAAAAATAAGAGCCAATGGCGTTCACTGGCAACCACCAACACAAATTAAACAAAAGTTTAAAGTTCAACTATAACAAAACTAAACATCCTTATTGTTAGTGGAAGCCCGTATGTTTAGTCCCCTCTGCTTGCAATCTGGGATTTATTATTGATCTTGTTTTTAGTATCTCTCTGGTTGCTACAGTCAATTCAACCTGCTTTTTTGACTTATAGTTCCTTACTTTCATTCCAGGCCAGAATCTTTGTGGTGATTTTGGTCATTCTTGAGTGTTAATCTTGATTAAGGATATGCCCTTTACCTTGGTCTTCCCACTGCCTTTTGCAGCTCATTCAACTAATTCAGATCTGTTTTACACACTTGCTCTTAAGAGTACCATGCTGTATGCCAGTTTCTAATCATCTGGCCCATGGTCAGGTGTTCAACATTCAGGAGCTGATAGGTTTTCCTCAACTGTACTGTTCAATTCTACCTCTGTCTGTCACCTGAAGATAGAAAGTTTGGCAGAATAGGCAAAGGTAGCTATTAATTTTCATTCCTCCTAGCATAGTAGAACTCAATTCCCTGAGCACTTCTCAACTCTGTTAACTAAACAGAAAAAGTGTCAAAGACACAATAAGTGTTCTCTCCTGCTTGAGTCACATCAGTTACGTTTAGCAACAGGATTCAATAACTGGTGTTTGCATACTTTACAAAACGCCCAAAAATAAAAGAAAAGAAAATAACATAATATGCATATAAGTTGAGCTGCTGTAAGAGGCAGCTGATCAGGGAACCCAAACAAGTTTACATTAATTCTGAACATTTCAGAGCAAGCTTGCTTTTAGATGTTTTCTAAGATAAAAGTATGGTGTGAGCTCAGTGAGTAAAGAGCACCAGCAGGAAGTAGAAATGGAATGTAGTAAAATGAAACCATCATTTAAATTCTGGTGGAACATGGCAGTACTCTCTCCTTTCTCCCATCCATCAATTTCAAGGAATGGGGGAATCTGGGGATCCCGTCATTCAGATGGTGGTATTGCTGCCTTTCCTCAGGCCAGCCAAGTAAAGAGTGCTCAGTTTTCGCATTGCCGTAGCAGAGGCAGGATGGTGGTGATGTGGTGGTGGAGCCCAACAGCTTTAAGTAGCCACTTCCTACCCATCGTCCCCAGGCTCAGGGAACACCTGTGGATTCCCTAAGCAACAAGGAGATTGAGACAACTTCAATCTCTCCTGCAGCCTAAGGCACCATGGTAATCCCTATGTGTATTTCCTAAGGATGCACATGCATTAGCAACTGGAAGACAACCCCAGAAATGTTCTGTTACCACATGGGGATAATAGAGATGGATTCAATACCAGTGTTTTATGTCCTTAATAGAACATGCATGTCATAGATTAAATTCACCGGGTTGTCTTATTTATTTACCATATCAGGTATATGCTACTGTCATGCCGGCAAATAGAAGTAATCCACACAGAAATAATTTTGCTTCTTGGGGGTGAGACCAATCACCGAAGGGACTGCTATTAGGCCTTTACGTTATTGAAGAAGACTCTCAGCAGACCTGGAGTAGCTCTCTTACAGACTAGGGCTGGAAGAAGTATTGGGCATTTAGGGGCAGGGAACCTACCCTTATTCAAACATGTCAGAGATACTTTGTGAAGTATGGGGAAAGATAGGCTCTGGGATGACCCTGGGGGAGCCTGTATGCAAATCACTAAACTGGAAATTAAAATGAGCTTTAAGAACTATAACGTAAGTAGTCTTCTATCAACCCCGACTTTAGTTGCACTGGCAAATTGTTTTTATAATATCAATGCCCAATATAAAACTGAAGAATTTTTTAATGAGATGGAACCCAACCTAGCTAGGAAGCTCTACATCTAATTGAGACATGGGTCACTTCCTCTGTGCTCATTCACCCATAAATGGGCATGGCCTAATAACACAGAGGACCAGGTCTGTCCGCTTGTGGCTTGGCTGACAAAAACTATGGTGCAAGGTCAAAATGGATAATTCCCATCTGCAGGAACTTGGGAATAGCTCAGTAAGTAGAGGCACTTAGTTTATAATGATAGTCGGACGGTCCGATTCCACCCACCAAGGCTGGGAAAGATGCAATTGCTGCTACCATGGAGGTCTAATTGTCGGCGGTGTCCCTCTCTGCTAACATGTCACTGCAAGTCGGTACAAATGCACAGGAAACATGCGCAGTTGTACACACATGAATGACACATGTGGGGCATGTCTTGTACACCATGTACCCCATTGCTGCAGTATGGCGATATGTGCACAAGGTCTTGCAGTTTTGGCTGGACTGAGTCCAAGGGGAACAGCGTCAGGAGTGATTTGAATATGAATGGGCCCAAACTGGAATGGCGTGGTGAGCAAAGAAATGGATCTCTGTACTAGGGGTGAATGTTTGAGATTGTTCAGCATTCCATCCATCAATTGCTCTTTTTGCAAAATCCAGCCTTCTTGCAGCTCTCCTCAAATTGGCCAGCCACTGCCAGGCTGAGTCAAGTTGTCTAAATGAGGTACGAAGTGGCCTGAGCTGAGACAAAAGAACCCTGTTGTGGTAGGAGAACCGCAGCTGTAGAGCAAAAGGCAGGGTAAATGTAAATGTAAATGTCAAGGTACTTATAGAGCGCACTGTCACCAGATGGCCACCTTGCGGTGCCGCCTTTTTGCGGCTTCCTGGCGCTGATACTCATACCGCTGTGGAACCCCTCCTGGCTTTCCCTGTGAAGTGTCCACTCCTGGGCACCCCAAGGGTGAAGCCAGGCATCCTTAGCGCTGTTGGGGCCGGTGTGGAGGCTAAGAAAGCTATTGCCCAGAGTTGCAGCGTGGGGCCCGTGATTAGAATAGGCACCGAGGCGAGAATAGACAGGGGGTGGAGTAACCAAACTGGGCTTCAAAGAGGGAATGGCAGTTAGGACAGTACACAGGCTAAAAGTAAAGGAGTGGACTCCCTGAAAGATACTGGTCAAAAGAGCTCCACCTGTATCATCTCCACCAAGAAGAACCCAGCTGACAGCCTGCTGAGTACCTTTAAGGATTTGGCCAGATGCATTCTGGGATACATAGACCCAACATCCCAAAGACCATCACAGAGCTTCTAGACCCTTGGATTGGTGTTTTGGACACTTTTAACCCAGAAATTAACCTTCTGGAAGACGTTCCAGAGATTTGGAGTTCCTTTTAGAAAAAGCTCCATAAGGTGACCGGAACGACCAGTCGACAAGAATCAAGACACTGACATCAAACCAAGACCCGGCCTGCATTTCGGGTTTGTCTGGCTAAAGGCTCCAGAGTGCAAGACTTCCAGGATATCAAAGAGGCATTGCGCTGAACCAAGCTGATGTGGTCAACTCTAAACCTGACCTGACAAGGAGCCTCGCTCCACATTAGAGAAAATGCTCCCGAAGAACGACTAAGTGCGAAGGTAAAAACTTGACCGAGACCTCCTACTCAGTGTATCCGACCCTACTCCATTCCGGTCAGCCTCAAACTTTGACTTTGTCCTTGTCAAGACTTCCCAAAGTGGCGCTTTTGGCTTTCAGACACTAGAAAGTGTTTAAGCTTTAAAATGTCATCTCCCCCCGGTTCCCCACATTGGATTTTTTTATTTTGGTATCATTATAGTCGAAAGAATATTTCCTTTTTTTATAAATTGGTGTTGGGTTTTTATTGCGTGTGTGTCTTACTTATTTATTGTATTGGTATTTGTAAATGCTTTACACACCTGTCTCCTAAGTTAAGCCTGCCTGCTTGCAGCCAGCAACCAAGGGTTGAGCAAGGAAATCATTTATTGAGACCTTGACCGTACCTTATATTGTGATTGTGGCCTTATTACTAGTGATAGGTACCTAATTACCCCCACTAATAAACCACCTTCCAACAACCACAATACACTGCCAACATTAGCAGCTTTGCTGTTTGCATCAAATACAGCAGTTTCTATAACTCTAAATAGAGCAGGGCTTCCGCATGTTTGGAGGATGGGACACTTGGGACGTTTTCGTCATACTATCCAATCGGTCACACTCTAAATGTGGGCTGCGGGGCCTTATTTAATGTTTGGACAGCTGTTCTCCATACATTGAGGACAATGGAGGGATATACTTCACTACTCTGGCAGAGTAGAGTCTGCAGTGTACCTTCATCAGAGCTGCCACCCCAGCATCGTCTTTGCTATGTGCATGTTATGTTCAGTGGCCGTAAAACAGTAGGAGTTTTCCTGTTCGGTACCATGGGGCTTTCCATGACATTCCCAAACATATGTCAGAATGTATGACCCTAAAAAGCGCAGATGGTCTAGGAACTATGACTGACATCAATTAAGCCATCATTCAAAGGTTTACGCTGGTGGAGGCAGAGGAAGAGAAACTCTAAGAAAAATGGCAGTACACTCAACTATAAATAGAGAGGGGGAACAGAAAAACTCGCAGACAGGGTACCCTGCCACATTTGAGGCAGAGTACCCTGTACTACCAAACTCTAACTAAGACCCTTCATGACTGATTCAAAGCATTGCGGATGGGATACACTGTCACAAACAAGAAGGATAGTCCATCCACCCTACTGCAAGTTAATTATGTCCTATTTCACTTATAATAAAGTGGAAGGGATAACCATCATGTTTGGGATGGAGAATCATATCAGCCTATCTTGAAATTAGGCCCTTAGTCACAAAAGACACTGTTTTTTCTAATTGCCTGCCAATTTGAAATATCTAGACTTAAGTCAACTGTATTTTCCAGCCATCTGCAACTTGCCTTTTCTTTAGGATGAACTATTATTTCTCAAACATTTTTGGAGTTCCTGATCTGACTGACTTCCGTCATATTTGCTAACACTTATTTTTTTATATGCCTTTTGTTTGTATATGTAACACCACACTCTGCATAGGCGCACCAGATATATCTGTACCAAGAAAATTGTCCCCTAAGCGTATTAATTAATTGCCTCAGATTTGCATGTTCATGCTGGTGTTTGTATAACTGGCCCATCTGAAGATTATCCCCAAATGTACTCTATTTCACATAGTTATTTATGCCAATTTTATTAAATTAAATATTTGCCTCGTACTTGAGGGGTGCTGTTTACCCAGAGACCTCTGGCCATGGATACAGTTGAAACATCAGAACTTTTAGACCCACATTATTCATCGACAATCTGCAGTTCATCTTTCATTTAGGATGATCTAGTATTTCACAAAAAGTGTCAGATTTGCTGAAATGACTTATCAGCTACCATATTTGCTAACAAATCCTATCTGTTAAAACATTTAGTTTGTATACACCACATTCCACATGAGTGCATCTCTATATCTGTACCAAGATAAGTGGCTTTGAAATTAGATTCTATTACAGGATGCCAGTTCCACTGCAGAGAAATGGATATGATTACCATATGCTAAAAGCCGGTGCTAAATTAGGCTCAGATTTGCATGTTCATGCTTGTGTTGGCATAACTGGCCCACCTGAGGAATACCCCTAATTGTACTCTGTTTCACGTGGTTATATTTGCCTATTATATTTAATTATAGAATTGTCTCATACCTGAGGGATGCTGCTGACCCCTAGGACTCTGGCCATGGACACAGCTGATGATGAGCGACTATCTCCAATAAATCCAACCATCTTGGGTGTTGAGCAACAGATGAAGTTTGGAGTGGTCTTATTTCTGCCTGAGAGCAAGTGCAGCGCCACCGCAATAGATCCAGAATCTGAACCACAAGAGTCGAAAATCTTGAATCCCAAAGTTGTTTTGGGCAAAAGCTTTTCATTTTGATTGATTTCATTGGTAGCAAAGACCATGGCTAGGATAGCAATGTAGGAGTCAATAGAAGGACTGAAGATACAGAGGGAAAGAAAAGAAATGCAATTGAATTTAGATTATGGTTAATCCACTGCAGTAACTATCTTTAAACAAAGACAAGTGATTGAAAAGGGTATTTACCTTTAAAATGTGCACCTACAAAAGTGGCTTCAACTTTGGAATACTCATTAAAAGAATTTGCCTGCATGTTGTGAGAGGGTTGGGTGGTAGCATTGTCATGTGTTGCTCAGCATTAACACTTCTAGCTGAGACATGCCAGAAGTGGTGCTTCTAGGTTTAAGGTTTTAGTGAGTCTAGGAGATAGTTGAACATGGGGTAAACCGTGCAGAAATGGGATATAGGTTTGTAGCAAAATAATTGCTTGCTATAGTTGTAATGTTAGGAAGTGAATTGGAGCAGATCTTTGTGTCTTTAAAAAGTGAGGTGATTTTATCCAGTATGGTGTTGATTGTGAGTTCAGGATGGGTAATTATAGGGATCACTTGAGAGGCAGTAGGATCTGTGGCAGATATTGTGGTAGATTGGTGGTTGTCGAAAGCTACGGAAGGTGCTATGGTTGGATCACGCCTGATGTGGTCCGAGGGCTGTGAGGATTCAGGTGTGGAAGTTTGGTCTGGCTGCATAGTGAGACTGGAGGATAGTTCTTGGGATATGATCATAACTTTGTGGGGTTTAGGGATAAGTAAGGGTGTGGTGTGGGTGGTGTTGGTGCGAGGAGTTTGGGGTAGAGGGTTCTGTTGGAAGAGGAGGTCGTGTAGAGGTATGTTCTGTTTGGAGGGGAGCCAGAGTGGTGTTAAGAGTGGGTGGTGTAGGACGCACCAAGTCGGGAAATGTGGGGAGGTTCTGTTCAGTGGCTTGGATGAGGACATTCCCACTTCTGTACGTGCATATAGACAGTTCTCTAACACATTTTTGTGAAGGGGATATAGTGAGTTGTGATCCATATGGGATGTTGATTTTGTTGGTTATGTGCAGGTGCTGTAGGAAGTTTACTCTGCATTTGGCAGGTTTCTTCATGTAGAAGAGGAAGTCATTTATAACGAATCGGTATATTGAGCTGTGGTAAATGTCTTTTATTAGTTTTTCTTGGTTTTCTTTGAAGATTGTGTGCTTATATTTTTTGCAGCATGTTTGGAAAGACATTGAGGAAATTTTATGTGGTAGGAGTTGGGATCATACAGGTACAGGGTGAGTAGTATTAGGATAATAAGGAGAGAGATCAATGGCTGGGGGTAGTGGAGTAAGATGGTGTTATTATATATAATATATGTTTCTTATGTTTCGTATAATGAAAGTTTTTTGCATTGGATTTGAGGACTACTGAATAGGCCTTTATATTGTCAAACCATGAGACTTTGAGATAAACAAAAGGAGGAAAATGTTATTGTGATATCTCTTTCATTGTGAAGGCATGTAACAATATAGTGGCTGATATTTTATTCCTTTCTTATATATGTTGTGCAGGGCAGCTTATGTTTGCACCACTAGGTGCCTGTTCTCTATGGCAAAATCATTGCTCTCCACTCACAATGTGGCTCTGCTTGGCATTCGAAATGGTGAATCACAAGGGCTTGCTTTCAGTCTGTGCAAAGATTTTGGGATGAAGTTATGCTGCTCCTTAGAAATCTTCTTCCTAAATTGATTTGAGAGAGAATCTGAAGTATGTTCTATTCTATATTGGGAATTCATTATTTCTAGTGTTTGTCTGTTTCAGATCAGTCAACCATCAAGGTCATGTTCCTTAATCTGGTGAATGTGAGAACTGGTATTCTGATATTTTATAGTACATCTTATTTATAATATTTAATTGTGTTCTACAGCACTCCAGGACCAGCATTTGTATAAAACACATTTGATCATTAGTAGAATATTAAATAAAATGAATGGAATACCTCTGGCAGCGTCTGGGAGCTGGGATATCCTGAAACAGTAAATTGGAAGCAGGGAAAAAGCTTTCCGCAAGAAAGGGCGCGATCCCCCCGAAGATGAAATCTCCTTCCAAGGAGTACGCCTCCATGTTGAGGCTGGGAAGTGCACAGCATGGTCTAGGGGTCTCCAGAGCAGATGTCTTACCTATGCACAAGTTAAGCAGCAGAATCATGTATATCAGCAACATGTTGGGTTGTCTGTAATCATACAGCAACACCAGATCTGGAAATGGAAACACACACAAGGATTCATATGAGCTCCTTTTTATAAATTCAGTGTGTTTTTCACAGTACTGGCACAAAGGGTCAGATGAGTCACTGGTAAAGTGGCCAGTGGTTATATATAAACTCCTTATGCAGCACTATTATACTATATTTAGATTACAAATATTCTCTGAGAAGTTACATAAATCTTGAAATCTTGATAACAGCAAAGTAAAAAGAATGGGGGGCTTAGTTATGACAGCCCTGTGTCGGTATTACACCACGTAACATGGTACATGTGTGATGCAGGGCTCTCAATTTGATTTATGAAGCCCCTGTGTGGCTTTGAGTGGCCTCTTAAACCAAGAGTAGGGTGACGGAGCATAAATCGCTCTGCACCTCGAAGGCATTCCATGGGAGTTGCCATGGGTTTTCCCACGCAACGCCCATGGAATTTGATGCTGCCTAAGATTTACAAACTCATGTAACCCTGGGGAAGAGCCAGAAATGCACCATATTGCTTAAATACAATGCATCCCTGCACTTTCACTTTGGCGTTGGGCAGCGTATCAAGGTGCCCTGCTGTGCTGCCCTTTGCCAAATCCCTTAAATGAGGCCCTGGGTATCAATTCAAAATAGTTTCATATGTTGGCTTCCAGAGAACAGAAATTGTATCTAACTTTTACCACTAAGCGTACAAGCACGATTTTACCTGACTAGGTTTCGACTTAGTACATTGCACTACTTAGTGGCATTCCTGAAACAATTAAGGGGCATATTATCAAGACAGGCGATAAAATTATCGCCGCTTTAGCGGCAGAAAACTGCCGCTAAAACGGCGATAATGGGGTTGATAATATGCTCTATGGAATTTCAATTGAAGCTCAGGTTAGATGTCCTTCACATCTAACATGGGCTTCAATTGGAATGTTAGCCTGTTGCTTTACTCCCTGTTAACAGCTTACCCAACCAGTATGGTAAATATGTTCATATTGAAGTAAATACAAAGATCTGAAAAGATAAGACATTTGCTTCAATTCGACTAGTCTTTTGTTTCTCTGTGTGCTAAAAAGGCTCTTTATTAACTTGATAATGTTCATTAAAAAATGGTCACAATATTTCATTACATTAAAGCAAAGATATGTAGTGGCCCAATGAAGGTAGGCAGAGAGCAATGAACTGACACAGTGGTTAGCAAGAGGATGCCACAGACAAAGAAGGAAAGAGTAAAGGGAACCTCTAAATGTATTTACTTAAGTGAGAGTTAATTGGTGAAGCAGCCCAAAAATCCAGTGAAAAGAGTCACTAACTTATTTTATAGGGGCAACACCAGAGAACTGATCCAAGTGAATGTGACAACGTGCCACAGGTTAACACAGTTTAGTTTATTGCTGGCTTCTTAATCTGTAACAGGATATGTGAGAACTTTGTAGCAATAGAAATTCAAATATCACTTGAAAAATGATAAAAGTTGTGAGTGTACTCTAATTGTAATATTCAATAACCATTAATCATTATCATAAGCCCACTCATTTCAATATAGAAACTGAAAATAGTGGCTTTATTTTATTTAGATACATGAGATAGTTCAAGTTCATAAAACTTGACTGTATTAATACTTTGATATCCTGAAACAGCATGATATTTATGTATTAAAAGGCGTAAAGTTTGATGGGGCAAATGCAATTGGTTTTACACACCTAACCATTTATAGGAGTTACATCATTTGGGTAACTTATTATTGACAGCAGCCGGCAGGTACTATTGTGTCACTACTGTTCGAAGAGACAATGAGTCCTTCACTGTACTCACGGAACACACAAAAAGACTTCCAGAGAGGATTCAAATACCTCTTATGCCTTTGGTATTAGTGCTCAAGGTTTACTCTCTAGGCTTTTATGTCTTCTTGGACTAGCAGAATGGACACATGCATCAGGCACTTTCTATCTCTATTTACAGGTTCCATGTGACATTAGCATGACCTCAGTTGTGGATGGAACACACTTTGCTGGATGGCAGAAGAGAGGTCTAAAATGACACACGTCATCCTCTGTCAAACATTGACAGCAGAACTTTTATCATATGTCAGGATTCAGCAGTGGCTGCTGTATGGCCAGTGTCAGAAACAAGAGCTCTCTGAACTCTCTTGCCAACTGTGTGCAGACATCATGAAAACCATAGCAAAATCTGTCCTAGCAATATTTGGGACTCCTTACCCGTCTTGTGGTGGTTAGTAGGTAACTCTTCAATACAGGGCTCAAATCTTCTTTAGGTGATGTGGATCTTTAACGGATAGACAGATAGACATAGGAAGACGACCTTTTCACAAATAATAGAAGCCTTTCCTGGCACCAGTCTGGAGGCAGCTTTTATTCTAAGTTCCACACCCACCCCCTTCTGTGCAAAGGCAGCTGATTGCAGTGACATCTTGTCATGTTCCCTTGACAGCCCCTCCTCATTCCAGGATCTAATGACTTGCTCTCTTCTCATAATTGTTGTAGGATATGCAAAGTAACAATTATAATTACATTTAAATTGCAGTCTTGGAAGATGTGGTTTACATATGAGAGATGCACATTGTTGTGTGCAGTGTAAAATATCGATATGTTGTAGCATCACTTTCTCTAAATATTATTTTCCACATTCCAGGTATGCTATAGCTTCATTACTGCCTGTACCCATACTGAAGCTATGCAAAAATAAAAAATGTTGGACAGAATACTGATCAATGTCAAACATTCACCCCAGTGCAAAGATCTGGGCCTAAATCCTCTCTTTCTTTGCTCCCCATACCATTCAAGTTTAAATCCAGTCATATGCAAATCAGCCTTGACCCTGCTCCCCATTGGGGAAACGATGGATAAAACCCAGATCTTTGTGACTGGGGGTCAGTGTTTGCATTGCTCAGCATTCTATAGATCATTTGTTCCCATATTGTATCCACACCATTGCTGTCCTTGTGTGTTAGTGTGCAAGTTCGGGGACCCGTAGCGATATTTATTAATCATTTTCTAAAAATACAAATGCTGCACTTCCTTTTGAGTATGAACCTGAAGGTTTCTTTCTGAAACCTTGTAATAATTTGACTGACAATTTTGATTCCCTCTCTAAGTGCTCCAGCCTCGCATGCCACTCAATTAATGGCTTAAATGGCTGATTTGCACAGCACATGTTTACATATCTTCAAGTTGCTGCTATGTTACCTTATTAATATGGGGAAGGCATTTACCAATCATGAGGTACTGTCACATCTAAACTTGTATGGTCTACTGGTGGTATGGCCAATGACCCAATGAATTAGGGTTGTGGTCACAATCAATTAGGTGGATTTTGCTGCTTTAGCATTTAGCATCCTGTTCATGCACTAAGAACTTTACAATAAGAGATCCTTAACGTTTATGGCCTATATGGCTCATCTACACAACACATGTTTACAATTCAAAGCTTTAACACTTTAACTTGCTGTACAAATCCTTTTTTTTCTTTTTAGCTCCTCAAATATAAGGCCTGGAGAGTGGGAGGGGCGTATTTATCTACACTTAAAGCAGTATAAGTGCAATCCGGCTCATATGGCCTACCATTCAAGTAGATCTGGACAATGGTTCCATGGCACAAAACCATAAAGACTGATGGTTTTGACTGCAGTTTTAAACAAAGAGGTGGTTGACTTTTATTGTTTTTTAATTGTAAGTTGTAATTAACTGATCAATAAATGACTCATTTGTTCCTTCAATTCGACTAACCACAAATTTCTTTATTATATAGCATTAGTAATTGACCAGTAAAGCATAGGGAGATCTGCAGGTCACTGTGATGTCATGTGCCAGCCACGTTCATGTAAGGACTCTCTGTAGAAATGAGTCAGTGCTTTTAAAAAAAAATATCTTTTTCATCTTGTAGTGCTGATGTGCATTGTCTCCCTATACAAGATATCAGCCAATCTCACAATATGAATGGTTTTGTGAGTGTTAATCACATTGTTATGCTCTGTATCTCCCAGGGTCTGCCACACATTATCTCACTTAATGCCATTCTTTACTGGTCTTGAGATGTTGCTTCTATCTTCGTGTCTGCTTGCCTTGAGCTCTGCAGATCTCACTAGTACCATTGCAGCCTGGCTTCTTTGCCAAAAAATATTCTGTAAAAAGGGGCCACCAAGAAATAATTGTAAACGTCAAGTGACTTTCATTTGGGTTTTCAGAGGATGTCTCAGAATTCAGCACATTTGTGGGACATGATCAGTTCAGTACTTATTTCTGCAACAGTTTGTTCATATTCCGAACTGGCAACTTACAGCATTTAAAAATGTTGTATCTTAAAAAGTAGATATGTGGTGTGGATTGACGCCGGACAAGATGACAGTGTCCTGCTGAAGCTTTGGGACTTGGCAAACGGAGCAGTGTCAAGGAAGCAATTTCCCTCCTTAAAAATGCCTTGTTTTCTGCAATAAGACCTTCTGAAAAGAGGGCTCTCTAGGTTTCATTAGCAACAGGCTTTGGCAGAACAGGAAAGCCTCATTTTAGTAAAGCACTCCTGTACCTCACAGTTGGCCGCCATGTTATGAGTGATAGATGCGCGAAGAAAGAGACCAGACACATTATGAAAAAACATAATTTTGCCCCATTTCAATGGACACAGCAAGCACTACTCCAGAAAGAGGTAACTCTTGCATCTTTTTCATTGTTTTTTTTAGGCTTTTCTTTATTAAGCTGTGAGGAGTTGCTCCTTCCTGTTTAAGCTGTTTTGTCATATAAGGTGCTCCTGATTTCTTGCATACGTACTATAAGCGCACACCTTACTTTAATGCCCATGGCACACAACCTTACAGAAGGTGATACTTATACTTCCAATTGAAGGAATTTTTTTCAACTCTATAACTATGCTTTATTTAGTTGGGAGGATTTAATAATTTTAGTTTCAAATGCTTAGTTTTGCAAGGTGCTCCCTACTCCTTGTATCAGCATCACAGGTCCATGCCTCATGTTGTATTTAATCTGCATTCAATTTTAGTGTATGGCAGACTCAAGAATGTAAAACTCTCCCCCAAACCTCCTGGGAGCCAATTTTCTGAATGTTTTCCTGCCTCAACTCTCATAATGGAGGAGCCTTCATCACATACAAATCTCTTTCTCCTCTTCTCCCTCAGCTTCATCCACCATCTCTGTATAATCCAATACTGACAAACTGATGGTTAAAAGACTTTCGAACGACCCTCCTTTTCCATCAAAATCCCCTCCTAATGCCTCATTGGACTTACTAGTAGAAGAAATTTGGGCTTTACGTCCCTTTATGTAGGAAGCTAATGCCAGGCTTCAGACCCTCAGCAGTAGATGGTATTGCACGGAAGAGCGACTTTCTCATGCAGAGCAGCAGATTTCTCACTTCAACAAAACTTCTTTTAACATGAATCTCCTCCCGGAATAAGTTGTCACTTTTTGCAAACAGGTTGAGGATTTTGAAAATCGCAACAGACTGAACAACTTTCAAGAATACAGTCTACCTGAAGGTACAAAGGTGATGAATCCTATCTCATTTTTAAAGAAAGAATTTACTCAGATATTGAAGTTACCCGAGGGCCTGCCACTCAACATCCAGAACGCACATAGATTAGGACATCCTTCAAAAGTTCTGACAACTTACAAAAAGCCTCGAGGAGTCATCTTGTATTTTTTAGAGTACATCGTACTTATCCAGGTTTTCGCGGCTGCCAGACAACCTAAATATATCACTGATCTAGTCATAACTTATTTTTTTCACAGGCTTACACCAAAATCACTGCAGCTAGAGTAAGGGACTTTCTGAAAATGTAACAATGCTTTTCTCTCTTGGAGCACGATTTGGGCTCTTCCATTCTTTTCTCATTACAGTTACATACAATAATAAGACAACTACTTAAGAGTACCCACCTCATCTATAAGTTTTCTTTCAACATGTAGACCAGAAAATATGGACACTACTACACTGGCTCACTCGTCTAAGACAGGGTTCTCCAAAGTTGGTCCTAGTGGACCGGATCCATGCCAGATTTTTAAGATAACTGCATTTATCTAAAAGGGGATATGGTAAAAATCTGCAATGTATTCGGCTCTCAAGGACTGACTTTGGAGAACGCTGGTCTAAGTGATTCTCCTGTTTTTCCTTCTTCTTTGTCCATATCAGGAACTGTCAGATTATACAGGATTGTTATGTTGCTAATACTGTTTTCCTGTTTAATCTTATAAAGTTGCATTGTTAAATGACTTTTACATAACATTTAGGTTAACTTCTCTTAAAATTCGGTAGGAGTGCTTTCTTGTTGTCTCACGTTCCTGTCTTTTACCTCATGTTATGCTGTCCTCTGTGCGCCTTCTCCCCTTTTGAGATTGGACATCCAGTATTTTGCATGGTCTCTTCCCTCTCCTCACCAAAATATTCATAGGCATGTTTCCCTTTTTGGTTATTCTTTTGGTTTTATTTCATGTTTCCCCTATTGTAACTTTTCTCTTAATGCTGTCATTTCTTTCCCTCTGCCTTCTTCTTCCCTATTTCTTTTTTTTTAAGTCCTGGGTTTATTGTTATACTACATTCATTTTGTGATGATTTTTTTCCTATCATATATCAGAATATTTCTTACTCTGCATATTTCTTTCACTGCTTCTCCGATCATATTCTTCATTCTGCTTTTTCTAAATGGTCTTAATGTCGGTTTCTTGGAATGTTGAGGAGCTGAAATCCCCAATCAAAAGACAGAGTCTTAGCACACTTGTCAAAATGTAATGCTTATATTGCTGTTTTGCAAGAATCCCGCCGTACAGAAAATGCATCTATGAAACTATGTAAAGGTTGGGTGGGTGATTAATTCTTTTTATCGGGTAATGGTAAAGAGAATGGAGTTATGATTCTATGTCATAAATTCTTCCTCTCAGGAAACAGATACAGAAGGGAGATTGTTGCTACTTGAACTATGAATTAACAAAGTTCAAATTGTCTTTTTAATGTTTACGGTCCCAATGCTCTGGATAGCCAGTTTTGATCCAATGTCTTTCAGAAACATCTACAACATTCTGATGATAATCTAGTTTTTGTAGGAGATTGTAATAACTGTGTTTATCCCTTTCAGATCAGACACTCATCCACACACTACATTCCCAAAAAATCTCAAAAGCCATTTGTACATGCTATCCAACAATGTCACTTGACAGACGCTTGGTGATTGTGCAATCCCACACTAAGGAAGTATACATATTTTTATCCGGTTCATCACACACAATCACGAATAGACTATATTTTCAACGTACATCCTCTCACTCAATCTTTACTTGTGGCTGATATAGGTTCTATCCTAATTTCTGACCACGCTCCTTTTTCTTTTCATCTTGACCTTTTACCCAAAGCTGTCTGTCCTTAAAGGTGGAGGTTTAATAACTCCTTAATGTTACACACTACCATTACCCCTTCCTTTACTTCTTTCTTTCTCAAATACGTTCTTTTTAATCATACAGATAATACTCGCTTTCATATTATTTGGGATGCTTTCAGTGTCTCTGCCCATGACGTTATCATACATTTTTTTCAATCAAAAGGAAACTTTCTCACATCCTATCAAAACAATCCCTTGAGGAAATTAAACATCATGACCGTTCAGATAACACCTCACATACAACACTTGTTGCAGCAATTTATCACTGCTAAGATAAAACTAGCGCCCTATCAACAACAGGGTGCTAACATAACAAATTTGCATGTTACCACCCTTTTACTCTACGCTTCCCCTTGCATCTCTAATGAGATGCAAAGAGGGCGTTCCAGAGTAAAATAATAGGACAAATGTCGCTAAGCGACATTTCTCCTATTATCAAGAATGTCGCTAACCCTGTTAGAGACAAAAAAAGCAGCGCTAACCGCGGTTAACGCTGCTTTTTTACGTCTGCTATTTTTCTGACTTAGCCATGATATCCTATGAAAGTAGGATATCATAGCTAAGTTTGCCTGTCCCTATCAACAAGCTAACGTGAGATTATCGCTGGGTTTCCAGCGATAATCTCAAGTTAGCCTGTTAGCGTGAGGATTTTTATCGCTATTGAGATAAGCGTTGCTAATAGCACGCTATCTCAGCGATAAAAATTCACGCTAGCCGGCGCTAAGTGCGCTTAGAGATAATTATCGCCGGTTGTTGTTGATATGCCCCTTAGTGTTTTGGATTTGCTTACAATCAGACGTACTCTTTTCACGTGGTACATTTACACACTCCCACCTTTCCTTCCTTTTCTCCCATTCCTTAATTGCTTCCGATCCTTAAAGTTCCATACGATTGTATCATTGTTTGTTATCTATTAAACTGATTCAAAGTTCCTCAGTATTACATGCTTCTGAAGCAATCGTGTCTAAAATCAAACTGTTGGTATTAAGTTTTTGTTTCCTCACCCATATAATAAATCCTGTAAAGAAATGTGTTTTGGGTTAGGTCAGAAAACCTAGTGCCAGAGAATCCATGGTGACATCAGACTGAGGCCTAGATTTACGAAGGGCAATGGGGGGGAATGTGTAGCACATTTCGAGCGGTGCCTGCTGGCCTTTTTAATGGTGAGTACCTCTAGGCAAAACTTTGTGTCTCTTTGAGCCACACAAGCACCAGCATAAAACTTTAGTAAATTAGTAGCTGCATCTTGCTCCATCACTTCCAGTAATTACACCCCATCTCTGCTAACCTAGCGGCACACACATTGTTGCTGCAGCTAGGAAGAATGATGTAAGGATGCACAATGTCCTCCCTGAAGTATGAGCCTGATTTCAAAAAGGAATATGAGGATTTAAAATGTGAGAATTTGAGGCTTATATTTATAGCCGGGTAATTAACATTCTTAAAGTGATTTTGTTTCCCAGAAATTAGCAGTATTTTAGTGCCATGAAGGTTTGATTGCTATTTAAAATATAGTGCAAGATGTAATTGGACTATAAAAGGCTGTTAAAAGTCACCTAACTATTAAGCAACCTTGTCAGTGTGTTCTTTAAACTGACATGGAGAATTTCACACACCCATTGAAAGCCCCCATGTCCTTCTGCTTCTCGATTCCCTTATGTATGAGGAATATGGACACGTAAAAGGAGTAGAGAACAGGGCTACCATGCAAGGATCTAAATGAGGGACCCATTTTTAGGTCTTGCCTTTGAGACTGCCTCTAGGTTTCTTAACAGACTAGTTTCCCTAAAGAAATATAATATACATACATGTAGTGGCTTTTAGTTAACAGTCTTCATCCGTTGTTCTGTTAAATTCCCATTCATATTCCCTGTCTGCCCACCAAAGTGAGCAGCATAGGGTAATGAGTCAGCCCTAATAAGCCATTGGCACTGTGCAGTGAGTGGTGGCATTTTCCCTGTGCACAACATGCACGTCCAGCAAAAAATACCCCCTTCAGTGCCAGGGCTGTTATGTCATTGAATGTCTTCTTCCTTTATAAATACATATTTTTCAAATTTTGCATGGGCCCGGCAACCTCGTATCCACTGACCCTAGGCCTCTCATTGTCATTGGTTATATGCCACATCCAAACACTGACACTCTCCTGGGTGTGACATTTATCTATCTATCTATCTATCTATCTATCTATCTATCTATCTATCTATCTATCTATCTATCTATCTATCTATCTATCTATCTATCTATCTATCTATCTATCTATCTATCTATCTATCGATCTATCTATCTATCTATCTATCTATCTATCTATCTATCTATCTATCTATCTCAAAGTTTGTTCTGCTCCTACATGCATTATGGAGCAATGGGACAGACCACTTCAGCCACATTGGCTCACTTCACTGTCACCCTTTCACAAGGAGCATATCCACACACAAAGAAATTCCCTTCTCCAAAATGTTACCTTTAGACGTCTTTTTCCTTTTTACATTGATGAGGGCCTGGTAGGTATCCCAACAATCAAGTGTTTCAAAAGCAATGAGAGAACAAATTAAGAACTGCCAAAAGGCTGGCATCCAACGCAAGACCTATGGGCTTTGCCAAAGCTTATTGTTTCTGGGACTGCTTTGTTTGGGTGATATAAATGTGTGTGATCCTGCCTGGAAGAGATGTCAACAAATGGCACATACCTAGCACCATCAGTTTTGTGGACCCATGTTCCTGTGGAGTTGCAATCTCCCTGCATTCCTTCAAAGGAGCCAGCAAGCTGAGTCACCCTTCTTGAGTCTGGGAGTAGTCCAGTGGGGAAGTGGATTTGGAATTGAAGTGGTGCAAATGGGATTTAAATGAGCAACAAACGAACGGCTTCCTTTACAAAAAAGTGGCATAGGGCAGTGCTGCATGTCTTTTTGCTTCACTGCCCTATGCCAATTTGAAAGGGCAGGAATGCACCATGTTTATGAGATACAGTTTACTCCAATCCTTTCAGCCAGTGCCGATGCACCATTGGTGCTTAGCGTCAGCGCAGGCAACCTTGCACCATGGTGTGTGGGTGTATGCATTGTTAGCAAGATTCTTTGCAGAAATGGGCACCTTCCTACACAAAAGCAATCCATGGGGGTGTTTTCCTCTTTCCATGCAGCACACATGGAAAGGGGCAACTGTGTCAAAGGAGCCAAACACAGTGACAGAGAAATAGAACAATGTAAAAAATGGAAGTATGAAATTAAGAATGAAATACAACATTAAAAGCAGAAACATGGAGAAAAAGGGAGAATGTATGAAAGAATAAACTGAAGGAAAGGAAGATGAAGGAAAGTAAAGACAGAAAATGAAAATAAGGAACGATAATAAACTAAAGTTATAAAGATGTTGAAAAGAAAGAAACAAGTTAATGATAGAAGTAAAATGTGAATGAAAAGATAACAACAAGAAAGAAGACTGACTCATGAAAAGAATGAAGAAGTAGTAAAGGCAGAGGTAAAGAAGAAAATAATAAAGGAAGGAACAAAGGAAGGAAAGAAAGATGCAACAATGGAGAAAGAGGAAGAAGGGATGATTGAATATAAAAGATTAATGGAAATTAAATAAGCAAACAGAAGGAAATGAAAGAATGAAATATAATCAGTAAGAAAGATTAAATGGAGCAGTAAAGACATACAGGATGCAAGAATGGAAGAAATTATGGAAGTAAGAGCAAGGTAGAATGCTAAGGGGGATAGAACAAGAAATATGTAAGAAGAAAAGCAAAACAGAAAAATGTGGGAATAAAGCCAGCAGCAAAGACAACATAAGTGTAAAGAAAAAAAAAACAAAGATGAAAGGAAGGAAGTGAGAATGTTAGAGGATTGAAGAGAAAGCAGATTAAGCCATATTAAATATACCATGGAGCAACATCTCTAACAATGGAATTGGGGCCTTCTTCTGTACCTCTGCACATGTGGTTAGGCTTAGCTGCATAGGCCTTGAGACTGCCATGGGCCACTATACCCCAGAATAGCTTATTATCTTTTGCCCTGGCTGCTGCAACCAGATTCTCCCACACATGCAATTCTATGCGGTTTTGGCCTGTGACAGTGCCACTCCTTACTTATAGATATCAAATCAATTTCCTGCATTTAACATCTCTATGAGTGTAGTTCAAGCCTGTCTACAGTGGCTGTCAAACACAAAGTCAGAGGCTCGCAACCCGCTGGGTGGCAGTAGCTCAAAAGTATCAGCGAGCTGACCATAAATCAAAGTGAGCACATTCGTGTCCCGACAGACAGACTCCGATATTAAAGCCTGCTTATGATTTGAAAGGGCCAGTTCCCCCACCAGCTTCCAAGTGCCAACCTGTTGAACATAAGGCCCAAGCCCCATGATGATCATGTTAAAAGCATTATGATTGCTGTTGTGTCACTCTGAGGTATGGGCGCCATTGTGATCAGAGAAGGACCTGCTACTACATGCTCTGAGACCAAGGCGAAGACATAATCTCATAAACTGGGAGGCTCCAGTGAACATCTTTTTATGGGTTCCATGTCTAACTGAGGAATGCCCCAAGCTGCATCTTCCTCTCCTGTTGAGTTAAGGGAACAGGCATCAAGAGGTTCAAATGCTACATTAAAATTGCCGGCGACGATTAGCTGACCTCTATGCAAACAAAATATTAATAGCATTCTCTAAGGTGTAAAGAATACTTGATAGCCTATTGGGCCAATTGGGCCTATAGTCAAAAACAATGTGAAGACCTGCCCTTAGCAAGAGACAGCCCCAGAATGTGCAGAGAAATTACTTCAAGCCTATTGATTGCACACATTAGTGAGTCCTTGATCAATGTAATTAAGCCAAAAGAACAGATGATGGACAGATTGCTGAGCAATGCAAACATTCACCCCAGTCAACAGATCTGAGTTTAATCCATTGTTTTTTTGACCTCCACGCCACCCCAGTTTGGAACCAGCCTTATGCAAATCAGTCCTGACCCTGCTAATCATGGGATCAGCCATTCTGTGAAGGGTCAAGAATATCACCATTGTTAATAAACTTCATCAGTTCTTGATTAAGATATTTCTCCAACATCTTTGTGGTGGGGCAGCTGAGAGATAGGGCAGGAGTTTTCCAAATTACTATGATCAGAATTTTTTTTCATTTTAAGCGGGATAACAGCAGATTCTTTCCACAGCTGTGGGAAAATCCGTAAATCAAAAACATGATTGAGAACTCCCTATAGCGTCCTTGAAATGTAGTCAGAGGCTAACTGTTATATTTTAGGAGGACAAGGGTTTGAAGGAGTTCGTGACTTGACGTTCATCAAGAGCTCTTTGGTGTTATGCACTGAAGTCGGCGGGAAGACAGTCAATCTAGTGGACCCCGCTATGGGGGCTTCCAGTGAAAAACCTTAGCCAGAAGAGGAAAATTGGTATAAATATATACAATTTTATTTCTAAAATTAATGGTCAATCTGTGACTAAATTCTTGTGTAAAATTGGTAAAACCAGGAATAGATGGCTGCTCTAAAAAGCTCCTTAGAGGTGTTACGTGCCTCTCTTCTTTTTTCCTGTATAAATAGAAGGTTTAGCCTGATGAATAGCAAGTTTCTATTGCTGAGGCAGCACGTTATGCCCCTGTGTACAGTAGGATCCCTATTCAGTTGCCATTTTCCTTCTTGTCTGCGACAGGAATGCTGCAATTGTTTCAGTTTTTCAATAAACCAAGGTGCTGAGGTTTTAGACCTGACTGCATTTTGAGTTTGGTCCTAACTGAACCAACAACATACAGAGCAGCCAATTCTTAAAGCCTTCAGCTAAGAAGTCAGGTGAGGTGTCAAATTCACACAGATCTTATTAAGTTACTTTTCCAAGGAATAGGAGGTGACTTTATTCCAACTTCTCCCATAAATAACCTTGATTGCTGCAGGAGACAGAGGGGTGGCCCACCAAGCCTCAATGAGTTGAATCCAGACAGATGACGGGGCTGTAGTTGGCCCAGGCTTTGCCAGGGGAGGCCCATGTGTGTACCGTTCAGCCGGTGTAAGTGTAGTGCTATATAGCATGCTGTTAATGTCCTGCCCCCTGAAGATACAGCTGGCGCCTCCTGGCACTTGGAATTCTGGGACCTGATCTCCCCTGTGGCCCAGAGACCACAAATCCCATTCGGAAGAGTAAGGGCAGCGCTATACACTGCATTGATAAAGTCCTTCTCCCTGAAGATGCATCTGGGGTCAACTGGTGCTTGGAATTCTGGGACCTTGAGTCCCATGCAGCCCAGAAACAACACGTAAATGTAACTTCACTGTTGCAAAACAGGAATGGAAACAGAAAATCTGATCCCTCTAAAGTCCAACAGTTGCTTGGAATGGAGATAGAATGGTAATCCATTCCCTCTGAAGTTCAACACTTTCTCTACTGTTGCTTAGAATGAAACTGTAATATAAATCTATCGTCTCTGAAGACTAACACTTACCCTGTTTTTGACCATATTGGAGTGGAAATCATAAATAATCTATGCCATGTATAACACTTTTCCTATTTGTGATTAAATGATATTAATTTAGGTTAATTAATTCAGTATTCCATTTGTTTTAATAAAGTTATGTAACTTATGCAGTAGATTAGTTTATATCTTTAAGTCTCAGAAACGTTTATGAGAGACTTGCACTCACAGTGTCATCAGTTATATCATCAGGCATGTAATTTGAGATGTCATCAGTGATGTCACAGACCATGTCATGAGTGATGTAAGCATAAGCAGTGCATTGCGGGGACATAAGCTATAGTTAGCTCAGATGAGTAAACTGCTGAATTTCTATGGTTTGTACTAGTTAACTCTGAGCCTAACTAAAACAACCCTGTAAACTTTGGGGTTTTTGGTGAATTTCTAAGGATTTTTAAATTATATTTCCCAACTATAACATCCCTGTTACCTTTTTTTCTGTGAATTTCTAAGGTTTTTTAAAATTATGTTTCCTAATTTTAACACCCTGTAACCTTTGATTTTTTAATAGGCAGAAACGTAAAATTATGCTGTGCACCATGTTCCGCTGAGACTACGGAGTTACCGATAAATTCGGGACTCAGGACTCTTTTTTGCCATGGAAAGAGCACGATGAGGGCCCCCCTCCTTGGGCATTTCTGTGCCCCGGGGACCACCACCTCCCCAGGGCTTTAATTACAAAAAATTTAAGGGGGCAAGTGGACCCCCAGGCCCCGATACCACCATCTCCCCACAGCCAATTACATGTATTAAAGTGGGAGAGGGCCACATGGCCCACCTCACTGGATACATATGGCCTCGGGGATCCCATCCCCTGAAGCCCGGCCATAACTCAATGGGAAGGGGTGCCACACTGCTCCACTCCCAGGCCAATTTTGGACCCGCGAATCCCATGCCCCACAGCAATGTATATAAATATATATTTTAAATGGGTGAGGGGGCCGGCGCGTTCCCCACCCTGGGCTGATTTCAGCCCCAGACACACCATCCCTGGGGCCAGATCTTACTTCAATGAGGGAGGAGGGTGTGCAGGCCCTCTCTCGGGGCGACTTCACCCCTAGGGACCCTGGGGACTGGCATTAAAATGTAGTTCTTTTTAATAGAGAAGGGGGCTGCGTGGCCTCCCTCCCCTGACTGATTTCACCCCCTGGGCACCCCATCTCCAGGGTCTGGCCATGTCTCCTGCGTGCCCCCAATGGCACCCACTGTGCTATGAGATCACAGGGTAGCCTCAAGTTTCATGCTGTCCCAACCAGTTCACAACTCCTGCAGGAGCTGGCATTGCTCTCATAAGTAGGAAGCTGCTTGAAATAGCAGCTCCCTGCTTGCAGGAGTATTATTTCCATGCAAGCATATTTGGGTGCAAGGAAACAGATGAAAACTCTGCTCCCTGCAAGCTGGACCTGTTAAGCAGCTCCAGTTGGTGCTGTCCCCAGGACCATAATGACTTCACCTGGGGTGCTGCGTGGTCCACTCCATCATAAAACTTTCCCCCTGGGAAGTGGTGGTCGGAGACAGGGGTCTGCGAGTGACACCCTACATTCCTTTCTTTCAGCCCTGGGGAGGTGGAAGTCTCCAGGGCTGCATAGGGGGCCCGCGGCCCTCCATTAAATTCAATGAGTTTCCCTGGGGAGACAGCAAGCCCCTGTGCTGAGTCGCGGCAGACCTGAAGCTCAATAAATAAGCCTTATTCTTGCCTACCTCTTGCCTACCTCGAGTACGTACCTTTCTTGCTGGGAGTTGGATTGTCTTCATATATATATATATATATTATCTACTGGCGGTCGCCAGTAGATAGTTATAGTTAGGACCGTGTTTCCATAGGAAATCCGCAACATTCTATTTGGAATAACTTTGGCGCCGGTTGACGAATCCTCGCGCAATTTTCAAAATAGGTGGGGCGCTCCGCTCCGCTCCGCTCCGCTCCTACCCTGAAAGTCTCGGGGGGATTCGTCAAGCGGGGGCTGAGAAAAAAGGGGGGTCCCAAAACACGTTTTCCCCATGCAATTTTCCATAGGGACCTTTAGTCCAAGGTACAGCCCGTACGGCTGAACAGAATTACTTGAAATTTGGCAGAGAGGTAGTCCTCAGCTCAGGGAAGTGCCTTTTGCAGGTCTGGTTTCAATCTGTTCAGTAGTTCCTGAGAAAATCAAAAGTAAAATCATATATATATGTGGGCGGAGCCTAACCACACATCTCATCCTGAGATCTGATTGGCTGTCAGCACTTCATCCAAGAAGTGTTGGCAGCCATCTTGGGACCAATATACATGATAGAACCTCATTAAAAAGCATTTCAGTTAATAGAAGGTTTTAAGACTTTATTTACATTATAAATCATTTCTTGATGGTACCATACTCATTTTAGGAATTGTGGTATGTTTTAAGGTGATTTCACCATGTGAAAAAGCCTTCTGCTGGGATATCATGATTGAGAGAAAAATATTTTCTCATGCTTTTCCCACAGAGGTTTGGAAGGTGATCTATAAGCTAAACTGAGAGCTTAATTTCTGTAAATTCACTTTATCTTTCTCAGTCATGTGAGAATGAAGTCTGACATTCTCAGTAAAACATGTACATCCAACAAGGGCAGAGACTGTCAGTTGATTCCTTTGTGTTCTACTGCAGCTTCCCAGAGTGTTCCAAAGAACATCCAGAGCGCTAACAGTCCTACTTATGATAAACGTATGGCACACCTGAAGCCATCTTGCTTGGATTAAAGTGGTAACTCTTAAAACATTTAATTTAAAAAGGAACAAAATGAGGGGGTTCATTTTTCCATAACAAGTATGCTTAGTGCTGCAGAAAGAAAAACTAGGGCACATTTTGACTTCTGAAATCCTCTTTTATTTCATTACAAAATTCTGACATGCAGACTGAAACATGCACTTTCAATACCAGCAGCAGTTTTCCCTGGTGAGCAGTAGCTTTACTACAGTGATCTAATGAGCAAAAAGAGTGGTAACATTCTGAATTTATGGCAAATGTGTGACACATCTGAATGCCTTCTTGATGGAATCAAAGTAAAAAACTGAAAGTATTTCCTACTGAGGAGACTGCAGTAAATGAGGAAATTAGGAAACTTCATAACAAATAAGTCTCCCAAGATGGCCACCAGAGACAAAAGAGCCCAAATGTAGCCCAAATATCACCCAGATGTAGCCCAAGTATAGCCCAATGACAGAATGTCCCAGAGTGTTCTTAAAAATAACTAGAGCGCTTACTGTATTCATTATGACAAAAGTATGGCACACCTGAAGCCATCTTGATTGGAATAAACTGGTAACACTTAAAACATTTCATTTAAAAAGGAACACAATGAGGGGGTTCATTTTGCCATAGAAATTCTGATTAATGCTGAAGAAAGAAAATGAGGGCACATTTTGAGTGACTTCTCAAATCCTCTTCTATTTCATTGAAAAATTCTGACATGCAGACTGAAACATGCACTTTTAATACCATGAGCAGACTTCCATGGTGAACAGTAGTTTTACTACAGTGATCTAATGAGCAACTAGAGTGCTAACTTTCAGAATTCATGGCAAATGTGTGACATATCTGAATACCTTCATGATGGAATCAAAGTAAAAAACTGAAAGCATTTCCTACTGAGGAGACTGCAGTACATGAGGAAATTAGGAAACTTCATAACAAATAAATCTCCCAAGATGGCCACCGGAGACAAAAGAGCCCAAATGTAGCCCAAAATCACCCAGATGTAGCCCAAATATAGCCCAATGACAGAAGTGTGCAAAACACTTATTATTTTGTGTTTTTCACGTATTGAAGTGCTTTACATGAGCATTGGTTACATCACACAAGAACAAATTCATTTTGGTTGTAGACATGGGGAGACTAAGTGATTTGACCAGAATCACAGAATGTCGAGCTGAAGCAGAAACTCCAACCTGGTTCCCCAGTTGCAAAGTCTGCAGTTCTGGAAGTAACACCACATCCTCTCCCCTAAGTGCAACATTTAATCAAGTGGTCAACTGGATAAAAAAACATAAAGATAACAAATAATTTAAAAGTGCTTTGTCGCTATTTGAAAACTCCATAATTTTGATGCCAATAAGACCCTCTCATATATGTAATTTCTAAAGGAAATGCTCTAGGCATTACAGTTTTGCTTACATCAAGATGACGTCAGGCGTTCCACACTTTTGTAATAAATATAGAATGTTAGCAATCTAGTTGTTCATTAGGATACTGTTGAGAGGCAGAGGCCAGGGGCACGGACTCTGAAAATTGAAGGCAGGTAGGAGGGTGCAAAGGCAACAATTTAACCACACTGAGCAGGGAGGAAGGGCCGTGGCAGCACAACAGACTATGGAGGGCAGTGGAAAGGGGGGCAGGGGCAACAAACCAACAATACGGACTTGCAAGAGAGGCTGTGGCAATGTAATAGACCATTGTGGGCAGAAGGAAGAGGCAATGGTAGTACAACCATACATGCCAACAGACCCGATTCAGCTAGGAAACGTCCAATGTTTTTAAGCTCAAATGGGCTTTATTTTATCTGTCTCCTGTCTACAATCTCCTCTTTTTCAATGTAACTCAAAGGGGAAAATCAATACCCCAGTTTTTTTTCAAAATCTCCCTCTTACCAAGTTCAAAATGTTCGCAAGTATGGTACATTGGATCATGGAAGGAAATGGGGTAGGGACATGGACTTGGATAACAGAGGACAGGAGGGACATGGAGAGGTGCACCAAACTGACCCTGCAGGGCAGGCATCAGGGTTTGCAGCAGCACAATACACCACACAGGGCATGCGGGACGGGAGTGCAGCACAACAATCCATAGAAAGCAAGAGGGAGGGGACAGGACCATGCACATGGACAACAGAGAACAGAGGGGCAAGAGGCAATGGTAGCTAGCTGACCATAATGGACAGACAGGAGAGAAAGCTGCAGCATAACAGACCATAAAGGGCAGGAGGGACGGATCAGGGGCATTACAATGGAACAGACAAGCCAGGAGGGAGGGAGTAGGGGTCTGCACATGTAAACAGAGGGCTGGGGGCAAGGGGGCAGGGAAGGAGCAGCAAGATAGCCATGGAGGTCAGGCAGGATGGGCACTAGAAGCAAGACACACCATGAAGAGCAACAGTGAGACTGTGATGGCATACACACAGACCATGGAGGGAAGGTGGGAGGGGGTCAGGGGCAGCTAACTGACCACACAAGGAAGGTGGGAGGGGCCATGGCAGCACAGAAGACCATGCATGGCAAGTGGGAGGGTTAGTGGCAGCACAATGGCTATGATGGGCAAGAAGTAGGGTGCAGGGGCATGCACAAAGGACGATGGAGGATAGAAGGGAGGGTCAGGACCTGTGCACAGACAAGAAAGTTCAGGGGAAGGGGCCTCACAACAGACCGCACGGGGCAGGCAGGAGGAGCAGTTGCAGCACAACAGACCAGGGAGGGCAGAAGGGTGTGGCAGTACAATGGACCATGTAGGACAGGAGGAAGAGGATAGGGGCATGGCATGTGGACAGGCAGGGTGGAGGTGGCAGGGACAGGTTACAGTCATCTGACAATGCTAGGCAGGTGGGAGGGGAGTGGCAGCTCAACAGAACACTCAGAGTAGATAGGAGTGGCAGGTCCATGGAACATGGTGGGCAAAAAGGATGGAGCAGGGGCATGCACAAAGACATCGGAGGGCAGGGGGAAGGAGAATTGGGGCAGCAAGCTAAGCACAGAGTTTAAGCAGGAGGTCAATGATGGGGCATTGAATTGGGCAATGGAGGGCAGGGGGAGGGGACTGGTACATCGTACTAAATTGAGGGCAGTGGCAGCACATCAGACCATGCATTGCAGGAGGGAGGAGGCTAGTCCATGGATTCACACAACAGAGGATAGGGAGGAGGGGGATGGGGCAGCAAGCTAACTGTTCAGAGAAGGCAGGTATTAGGAACTTTATTGTTTTTAAAACGTGTGTCTGTGCGAACTACTTAAAATATGAACAAGTATGCAGCATAATCTCACTTTTATTCAGGAAGAAGAGGACGTTTGTGACTGTGACTCCGGGCTCACTTGGCAGAAGCACCCCCTGACCCTCCACCCCCTATCAGAATATGTATTGCCCGGGAAAAGGGTAGGTGAACACAGTGTTATATAGAACATAGTCCTGAGAGCACGATTGAAAATGAAAACTAGATATAGTGTATGGTATAAACTATGCACCAAAAAGTGTGATATAAGATGAACCGGGCGTGAAATATAATATGCAATACATTGTGCGCAATGACAGATTCATTGGAGAGCGCGAGATAGCACAGGCACTAGCGCGTGCTATGCGATGTGCACCTTGGAGTGTAATATGCACAGGGCAGTGTTGTGTAACCTAACTAGTCTCTAAAGTTGTAATATAAAATATGTGCTGGGGAGTGTAACGTTGCATATGCACTGTGACAAAGATATGGATCCCAGATTGTAATATGTATGGCATAGCACTGTGCGTTATAACATAGGCATTGAGGAAGGCACGTTAGATGGGGCAATATAACCCGTGCGAAGACAAGTGTGGCATGACATATTCACGGGGTGGTGTTACAGTGCACATGGGCTAGAGAGTGTCATAGCATATGCACTAGCTGGAGGAATACAACACAGAGGTGTGTGGCACTCGGCAGGCAATGGTGGGTGTAATAAAGCATTGGGCTCTGGCAGGAGCGCGCTGTGACTCTCAAGTGATGTTCGTCCCCTTTCCAGAGAGTAAAATAAAAAGTATTACACATCCGGCAGTGGATGTGTGTTTTATTAACCGTGAGGGGGGTTTCTTACATAGTTTTGGTCGAATTTTTGTCGAATCCCCTTTGAATGGCTTGGTGTGCATGTGTATTAAATGTGCCCGTCAATAGCTACCCATGTTTGTATAAATAAACGACAAGGGTGTCTACCGGGATTAGGCACGGTAGGGCATCAGACATGTCAGAGCTTCACTAGTGGTGTAAATACATTCCACGTGGATTCATTGTATGCATAGTCGCCTTTTAATGAATATCACTCAAATCGTCATGGTGATAGGTACGTACGGTTTGTCCAGCATGTCCTAGGTGTGTCTATAAATATATATTTTTTAAAAATAATAAAAAACAGTGGCCGGCCCTGGGGTCAAAAAAATATAATTAGGAGACAGGCCGTGGGGGATGGGGTCATCAGGGCCAATAAATTAGAATAAGAAGGGGAACCACACAGCCCCCCTTCTTAAAAAATTAAAATAAATAAAAGACTGGCATCGTGCCGGAGGCCACGCCCCCTCCTTGCAGCACTCTGCAAACGCGCCCCCTGGCGAGTTGTAAGTTGGGGAATTAATTCCTCTTCAATACTGAGGGTTACTGAGGGTCCCTGAGGGCCAACTAGCCCAACAGGCATCTCCATTATGTGCCAGGGAGCTGCGCTGCAGACAGGTGTTCTAAGGCCAAGCCCCTTTTTACACCTCTCTGCAACGCAGCTCTGTGGCGCTTACTGGAGGTACCTAGTGGTCTAGTTTGACCCTAGGGACCCTTAGGATTCAAGGGGACTTAATCTCTCAACTTAGAACAGCCACTGGGCGCGTTTACACAGTGGTGAAGGGAGGGGACGGGGCCTGAGGTGACGTGTGCAAACACGCACTATGGCACGTTTTAAATTGGGGATATAATTTCCCTTGAATACTGAGGGCCCCTGGGGGCTAACTAGCCCACCAAGTGCTTCCAGTAAGCGCCACTGAGCTGCATTGCAGAGAGGTGGTCCAGGCTGTGCCACTTTTTACACCTCTCTGCAACGCAGCTCTGTGGCACTTACTGGAGGTACCTAGTGGGCTAGTTGGACCCTAGGGACCCTCAGGATTCAAATGAACTTAATCTCCCAACTAAAAACGGACACAGGGTGTGTTTACACAGTGGTGAAGGGGGGGACGGGGCCTGAGTTAACATGGGCAAAAACGCCCTGTGTCCTGTTTTAAGAGGTAGTTTTAATCCCCCTGCCCTATTAATACTAGGGGCTTACAGAGGAGGTCATGCTAATCACAGGGGGACCCCAACGCATAATGTTCCCTAGTGTATGTAGGTGTTTTCACTGTATTCTAAGTGTCTTTTAACATAGCACTGGCTCTAGAACTGGTTAGTCAGACTCAGTTACCACCAGTATCCGTCTGAAAAAGTTGAGGGTACAGGATGATTTTGCAACAAGGATTCTTTCTGCTCTTCTTTTTGTTCTTTCTGCACGTTATCGTTCTTCCTGCACTTTTCTTCGTCTTTGAGGACTTCTGTTGCTTCTTTCTGCACTTCTTTTTTTTCTTTCTGTGCATTTTTTCTTCTTTCTTCACATGTCCTATCTCTGTAGGCATAGTTAGAAATTAGCATTTAAAAAACCTTTGAAATTCACAGAAAAAACCATAGGTTTCAGGCATGTTATAGTTAGTTCAGCTAACTATAACTCGTGCGCCCGCAATGCACTGCTGATGACGTCACATATTACATCACTCATGACATGGTCAGTGACATCACTCATGACATCACTGATGACTTCTCAAATGACATCACTGATGACATCATCCTTGTGATAGAGTGGCAGACCTCCTCTCACCCTAATATAACCTTTGATACACACATTCAAAAATAGAGACTAAAATTTTCAAAACAATGGACATATCAATACCAGTTACAACAACCTCTTCAGTAATTCTAAGATCCACATACACATCCACTCATTCACCAACAGTCCTATACATGTACTCACTCATCATATGTACTCATACACCTATACATCCTGTTACACAATGCCACTCATCCATAGAGTTACTCACACACATAGTCACTCATGCTAATAAAGAATCAAACATACATTTACTTGCATATACAGTTATACACACACCACCACACTTACTTCTATGGAAACTTACACATACTTAGTCTTTTAAACAATCACCTATAGAAACACATACTTATTCATACAGGAACTCTTTCGATCTCTCACTCTCACATATGCTCACTTATATACACCAATAGTCACATATACTAGTTTAAAACATATGTAGTTACTCATAAAGACACTATTGAGACAGTCATTCACTCACTAACACACCCATACACACACTCATCCACCCATACAGTCCTGCACACATGCTGTCTTCAACACATACAAACAGTGAGTCACTCATTCATGCACCTATGCACTATGTAATACCCCCCACCGAACCATGCATACACTCAGACTGATACTCAAAAAACCAACTAATAACCTATATAGACACCCATGTAGCTACTCACCAACCCATGCAGCCACTAATACACAAAGTGAGAGACTGATACAGACATTTACATATTTAAACATTACTCACTAAACCATGTATTCAGTATGATACACTTAATCAGTCAGTTACACAATCAATTTTTCAAAAACAAATCATCCATTTAGACACTTATATACCCATTTATTCTTCCATCGACCTTGAGATATACATATATAAAACATATTTAATTTTCAGAAAAACAGACATTCACTGGATGATGTCATCAGTGATGTCATCAGTGATGTCATTTGAGATGTCATCAGTGATGTCATGAGTGATGTCACTGACCATGTCATGAGTGATGTAATATGTGACGTCATCAGCAGTGCATTGCAGGCGCGCGAGTTATAGTTAGCTGAACTAACTATAACGTGCCTGAAACCTATGGTTTTTTCTGTGAATATATATATATATATAACCTATTGGCGGTCGCCAGTAGGTAGTTATAGTAAGGACCTTGTTTCTATTCAAAAAGCCTTCTTTCTTTTCCCAATAACTTTGGCGCGGTTGACGAATCATCGCAAAACCTTCAAAACTAGTGGGCCGCACCGGTCAGCTCCTGTCTTGAAAGTTTTGGGGTGATTCGGCAAGCGGGGGCTGAGAAAAAAGGGGGGTCCCAAAATGTGTTTTCTCCACGTTAATTTCCGTAGGAAACTTTAGACACGGCTACAGCCCGAGCAGCTGAACGGAATTACACCGAATTTCGCAAAAAGGTAGCCCTTGGTTCAGAAAGCAACCTTTTTTTAAAAAATGGTGTAAATCAGTTCAGTAGTTCCTGAGGAATTGAAAAAATAGAGGTCGGAAAATCAATCTCCCATAGGAAACTTTAGACACGACTACAGCTCGAACTGCTGAACGGAATCACACCAAATCTGGCAAAAAGGTAGTGCTTGGTTCAGAAAGCGTTCTTTTTTTTAAATGGTGTAATTCCGTTCAGTAGTTGCTGAGAAAATCAAAAAATAAAAGTTTCAATATATAGAGGTGGTTCCGCGCACCCTCCCGACCACAAGCTTAATTCTAATTGGCTGTCAACACTCCAAACCAGGAAGTGTTGGCAGCCATCTTGTGCCTCGGTAGAACCGAGGCACAAGAAACCAGGGAAACAAGGGTGAAAAAAAAGAAAAGGAGGCAGGGTAGAAACACCCTGACCCCCTAGGCCTGCTCAGGGGGTCCCACAAGAAGCCCAGGGCCCAAAACAATATTTTAAAAAAAAAGAAAAAAGGCCAAATACGCGCACCCAGCGTGAATTTCATCCCAAAAAAAAAAATAAAGCACGGGCTCCCGTGCTTTGTTATTATTTAGCCCCCGGTGGGCCAAGTCCCGGGGGCATGCAGAATTGAAATTGCGGGGGCCCAGGCAGGCCCCCGCAGCCCCAGAGACTGCCACCCCCAGGGCTTTTATTAAATATTTGCAGGGGGGCTCACGGCCCCTCTGCAGCCCCAGGGACCGCCACCCACCCGGAGATTTTTTTAAATATGTGCAGGGGGGCACATGGCCCCCCCGCAGCCCCGGGGATCAGCACCCCCCGGGGCTTGTTTTTTAAATTTTTTAAAAAATGTGTGGGTGGAGTAAGGAACCTGGAGAACGCCGCATTTTTCCCCAAAAGGGTGTCATTCTGACCATTAAATAACAAACAAATAGCGTGCGGGTATTTTTGTGTCTGTGTTGTATGACTTTCAATAAATCCCTCTGCCTTGATGTGTAAAATGAATCTGCACTTGTATAGCCCACACCACTAGGGTGAGTTCTTTCTAGGCGCTTGAAGGATCGGTGCCGTGTGGTATTGGAGGCTGAAGTTCAGCTCCTATCCTGAAAGTCTTGGGGGGATTTGTCAAGCGGAGGCCGAGAAAAAAGGGGGGTCCCAAAACGTGTTTTCCCCATGCATTTTCCCATAGGACCTTTAGTCGAAGGTACAGCCCGAACGGCTGAACAGAATTACTTGAAATTTGGCAAAGAGGTAGTCCTCAGGTCAGGGATGTGCCTTTTGCATATATGGAGTCAATCTGTTCAGTAGTTCCTGAGAAAATTGCAGTTAAAATTCATAAATATCTATAGCCGCGCACCGTGCGCGCAACGTGCGCGCACGGTGCGCGCACCCTAACGTGCGCGAGCGTAATTCTAATTGGTGGTTACATGTCAGTCAATGTTCGAATCGGTCGAAATCAGGAAGTGTCGGCCACCATTTTGTTTGTTTTGAGTGCGAGAGTGAAAAAGGAAGGTGGCGAATGTGAAAAGGGGGCAGGGTAGAGAGTTCCTGACCCCCTAGCCTTTGTCAGGGGGTCCCTGAAGGACCCCGAAGGCAGAAAAAAACATTTTAATATTTTTTTTTTTTAATCACGGGGTGCGCGCACCGTGCGCGCACCATGAAAAACCATAAAAAAAATTTAAAAAATGTAATACGTAGTTTATTGTAAAATAAATATATAAAAAATATAATACATAAATACATAACTTAGTATTTAAAAAACCGTACAAATTCACTGAAAAAACCATAGGTTTCACACACGTTATAGTTAGGATTAGCATTTAAAAAACCTTGCAAATTCACTTAAAAAACCATAGGTTTCACACATGTTATAGTTAGGTAGACATTTCACTCGTAAAAAACAAATGAAATTCCCCCGTTATAGTTAGTTGAGATAACTATAACTCGCGCGACCGCCACTCTATCACAAGGATGATGTCATCAGTTATGTCATGAGTGATGCCACTGACCATGTCATGAGTGATGTAATATGTGATGTCATGAGCAGAGGATTGCGGGCGCGCGAGTTATAGTTATCTCAACTAACTACAACGGGGGAATTTCATTGGTTTTTTACGAGTGAAATGTCTACCTAACTATAACATGTGTGAAACCTATGGTTTTTTAAGTGAATATATATATATATATATATATATATATATATATATATACATATATGCACTTGGCCAATTGTTTCCTCCCGTGATCAAGGCATAACGCTGAAACGCGTAGGGTGAAAGGAAGCATATGGTGCTGTTTAAACCTTGATTAAAATGAGCTGACTCCGGAAATGTGCCTCTGTGTTTTGTGTCACGGCAGTGAATTGATGGGCTTCTTCGTGCCCGTTGTTTAAAGAGGCCGCCCTGAAGGGTTGGAGGCTCCGATGCTCGAAGGATGTTTGGTGGATTAAATACAGGAGCATGACCCACTCGCTGCTGACTTGCCTTCAAGGAGATGCTAATATAGCGAAAATAGCAGCAGCCTGGAAGGGATTTGGTGAGAATGACTTTCTTTACCAATCGTTCCGGAGGAAAAACATTTATCAAGGGAACCGGAATAAATATGCATTAAGCTGAAAGTAAGAACTTTCATGACTGTGTTCCATTTGGATTTTATTAACATGAATGCATTTCAAAGCAAGAAAGTATAAAATGATTTATGCAAACAAAACGAGAACTTTCATACTACCTGCACTAATTTGAACTTTAAGATGCATTATGGGAGATGTATTGCGCATAAGTCATGTGACCCAGGACTTTTAAATACATGCACGTATGCACTTGGCCAATTGTTTCCTCCCGTGATCAAGGCATAACGCTGAAACGCGTAGGGTGAAAGGAAGCATATGGTGCTGTTTAAACCTTGATTAAAATGAGCTGACTCCGGAAATGGGCCTCTGTGTTTTGTGTCACGGCAGTGAATTGATGGGCTTCTTCGTGCCCGTTGTTTAAAGAGGCCGCCCTGAAGGGTTGGAGGCTCCGATGCTCGAAGGATGTTTGGTGGATATATATATATATATATATATATATATATATGTATAAATTACCTACTGGTGGTCGCCAGTAGGTAGTTATAGTTAGGACCCCTTTTCCATAGGAAATCCGCAACATTCTATTTTGAATAACTTTGGCGCCGGTCGATGAATCCTCGCGAATTTCTCAAAATAGGTGGGGCGGTACGCTCCGCTCCTACCCTGAAAGTCTCGGGGGGATCCGTCAAGCGGGGGCTGAGATAAAAGGGGGGTCCCAAAACGCGTTTTTCCCATGCATTTTTCCATAGGACCTTTAGAACGAGCTACAGCCCGAACGGCTGAACAGAATTACTCGAAATTTGGCAGAGAGGTAGTCCCTAGGTCAAGGAAGTGCCTTTTGTAGGTTTGGTGTCAATCTGTTCAGTAGATTCTGAGAAAATAGCCTTTAAATCAATATATATATCTGAGCCCGCTTACGGTACGCTTACCGTACGCTTACCGTAAGCGTACGGTGGCGTGCGCGAGCGCGATTCTGATTGGCTCTTAGATCTTAGTAAACATTCGAATCGGCCGAAACCAGGAAGCGGCGGCCGCCATTTTGTGTATTTCACTCTGAAAAAAAAGAGTGAAAACAAGAAAAGGGGGCAATGAGGAGAGTTACAGACCCCCTAACATTTGTAAGGGGGTCAAAGAAGGACAGAAAAGTACAAAAAAAACATTTATTGATTTTTAAAAAAATCACGGGGTACGCGTACGGTAAGCTTACGGTAAGCGTACGGTAAAAAAAATAAAAAAAAATAAATGAAAAGCAGATTTAAGAGTTTAGATATTAGGGAGCTCTAAAAAGAGCTGTTGTGTTTATGAAGTCATTTTTTTAGTGGTACCTACAAGTAAGTACCGATGCAGAGTCTAAGGTTCAAAAGGAAGACTCTGTTCCCTTCATCATTGAAGTGCACACCATCTCCTCTATAAATGTCTTGCATGTCATAACGCAAGTTGTTGTGGTAAATGGCACCCATACCATAGTCACGGAGGAAAGCAGAAACAGATTTGTTGACGTGCTTTCTTGCTTTGTCAATCTGTGGACAGAAATGATTGGACCAGTTCCATTTTTGCCTTTGGCATATGTTGGAAAACACAAAGGCAGTTTTAGGGAAAAGTGAAAACAGTTGTGCAAAGGTGTCCTTCATAAGCATTTCCAGACCTACCCCAGTCAAAGTGCCTAGGTCATTGCCACCACAGTGCACTATTATGAGGTCAGGGTGTTGGATTTGCATGAAGGATTTCACCAATGGCATCAATTGGTGCCACTTTAACCCTCTCTGACCAATCCATTTAATGTCTACATTTGGCAAAGCAAGGTCTCTCACCATATCTGTTTTCTCTGCAAACTTTTCACTCCAGAAGACATAGCTGTGCCCTACAATCCACACTGTGAACATCTTCAAAGGAGATCTGGATGCACTCAGGAGGTGTCTTTCAGTAGAATGGCAATATGAAAAGAAAGACAGTTTGGAAATGGAGGCATACATATTTTTTTCAAAACAAAAAGAACTGATTGGCTGTTTCATACCATTCTAGAATAAAAACTAGGCTGTATGTGTAAATTAATAGAAGCATGTTTTGTATTGGTACAAAAAAATGTGTAACCAAAGAACAGTACTATGGATTTGCTGTTAGGTTTGAAAAGTCAAGCACTCTTGCTCTGTGGAATTGAAACATTGTTTGGCGAACTTCTGACCTAACTCAACACAGCAGTGTTCCATGAGCTGTTGCTATGGTAGCAGGCAGAAGTCAAGTTGGGGGAAGGGTACTAGGCAGAAGTCAAGTTGAAAAAAAGGGGGAAGCACTGAGATTTGAAACTTACATGTATATGTGTGGAAAAATAGAGGGAAAGTTTGCCATTATCTGGTTCTGCTGAGAGGAGAGAGGTGAACACAACAGAGATCCTGGCTCTGATAATCTGCTGTTTGAGTGTCACATTTCTTTCACAACTAACTAATTATAAAGGTGAGTTTACAGTTTGAGAGGGGATGTATGTGGTAACTTAAGAAATGAATAATAGAAATGGAAATTGTTTTTGTTGTAGTTGCGTTTATCATTTTCTGTTTTGGGAGAAATTTAAATGTGAGGAACATGTAAAATAATATGGAGTATGTTTTCACAATAAATTAAGGTGTACTGGACAAAAAAAGAATAGTTTAAGGGTTTGAGGTTGGACTCAGTAATGCAAATACATTCAGCATCACTAAGGCTGGTTGCCCTTGCTGGAGTGTAGGCAGTCACCGAGAATACACATGGTGGTGGTCTGAAAAAACAGTTTGGACATGTGCATTTAAATAAATCAAAAAAAGTGGTTTCATAATGTGTCAGTCTGTAAAAGTGATTTTCACTTGCCCCGAAAAAAAAAGAGCAGTAAGTGTGCTTTCAAATTGGCAAAGAAATTTCGTTTTGGGACTAATGTGAAAACATGACTCTGTGTGCAGAGAGGAATTATAGGCAGAGATTTATTGCGTATTGCTCTGGTGATTTCACAGTTGCATTAGATGGAAAGGGGGAGCGAATTTTTGGGGGAAGAAGCAGACTCTTAGCACACACCCATGTGCTTGCCATGTATAATCATGCACAGTATTTACAAGCGAGTGGGGTTTTCAGGTTTCAGTCTGTAATGCAAATACATTCAGCATCACTAAGGCTGGTTGCCCTTGCTGGAGTGTAGGCAGTCACCGAGAATACACATGGTGGTGGTCTGAAAAAACAGTTTGGACATGTGCATTTAAATAAATCAAAAAAAGTGGTTTCATAATGTGTCAGTCTGTAAAAGTGATTTTCACTTGCCCCGAAAAAAAAAGAGCAGTAAGTGTGCTTTCAAATTGGCAAAGAAATTTCGTTTTGGGACTAATGTGAAAACATGACTCTGTGTGCAGAGAGGAATTATAGGCAGAGATTTATTGCGTATTGCTCTGGTGATTTCACAGTTGCATTAGATGGAAAGGGGGAGCGAATTTTTGGGGGAAGAAGCAGACTCTTAGCACACACCCATGTGCTTGCCATGTATAATCATGCACAGTATTTACAAGCGAGTGGGGTTTTCAGGTTTCAGTCTGTAATGCAAATACATTCAGCATCACTAAGGCTGGTTGCCCTTGCTGGAGTGTAGGCAGTCACCGAGAATACACATGGTGGTGGTCTGAAAAAACAGTTTGGACATGTGCATTTAAATAAATCAAAAAAAGTGGTTTCATAATGTGTCAGTCTGTAAAAGTGATTTTCACTTGCCCCGAAAAAAAAAAGAGCAGTAAGTGTGCTTTCAAATTGGCAAAGAAATTTCGTTTTGGGACTAATGTGAAAACATGACTCTGTGTGCAGAGAGGATTTATAGGCAGAGATTTATTGCGTATTGCTCTGGTGATTTCACAGTTGCATTAGATGGAAAGGGGGAGCGAATTTTTGGGGGAAGAAGCAGACTCTTAGCACACACCCATGTGCTTGCCATGTATAATCATGCACAGTATTTACAAGCGAGTGGGGTTTTCAGGTTTCAGTCTGTAATGCAAATACATTCAGCATCACTAAGGCTGGTTGCCCTTGCTGGAGTGTAGGCAGTCACCGAGAATACACATGGTGGTGGTCTGAAAAAACAGTTTGGACATGTGCATTTAAATAAATCAAAAAAAGTGGTTTCATAATGTGTCAGTCTGTAAAAGTGATTTTCACTTGCCCCGAAAAAAAAAAGAGCAGTAAGTGTGCTTTCAAATTGGCAAAGAAATTTCGTTTTGGGACTAATGTGAAAACATGACTCTGTGTGCAGAGAGGAATTATAGGCAGAGATTTATTGCGTATTGCTCTGGTGATTTCACAGTTGCATTAGATGGAAAGGGGGAGCGAATTTTTGGGGGAAGAAGCAGACTCTTAGCACACACCCATGTGCTTGCCATGTATAATCATGCACAGTATTTACAAGCGAGTGGGGTTTTCAGGTTTCAGTCTGTAATGCAAATACATTCAGCATCACTAAGGCTGGTTGCCCTTGCTGGAGTGTAGGCAGTCACCGAGAATACACATGGTGGTGGTCTGAAAAAACAGTTTGGACATGTGCATTTAAATAAATCAAAAAAAGTGGTTTCATAATGTGTCAGTCTGTAAAAGTGATTTTCACTTGCCCCGAAAAAAAAAAGAGCAGTAAGTGTGCTTTCAAATTGGCAAAGAAATTTCGTTTTGGGACTAATGTGAAAACATGACTCTGTGTGCAGAGAGGAATTATAGGCAGAGATTTATTGCGTATTGCTCTGGTGATTTCACAGTTGCATTAGATGGAAAGGGGGAGCGAATTTTTGGGGGAAGAAGCAGACTCTTAGCACACACCCATGTGCTTGCCATGTATAATCATGCACAGTATTTACAAGCGAGTGGGGTTTTCAGGTTACAGTCTGTAATGCAAATACATTCAGCATCACTAAGGCTGGTTGCCCTTGCTGGAGTGTAGGCAGTCACCGAGAATACACATGGTGGTGGTCTGAAAAAACAGTTTGGACATGTGCATTTAAATAAATCAAAAAAAGTGGTTTCATAATGTGTCAGTCTGTAAAAGTGATTTTCACTTGCCCCGAAAAAAAAAGAGCAGTAAGTGTGCTTTCAAATTGGCAAAGAAATTTCGTTTTGGGACTAATGTGAAAACATGACTCTGTGTGCAGAGAGGAATTATAGGCAGAGATTTATTGCGTATTGCTCTGGTGATTTCACAGTTGCATTAGATGGAAAGGGGGAGCGAATTTTTGGGGGAAGAAGCAGACTCTTAGCACACACCCATGTGCTTGCCATGTATAATCATGCACAGTATTTACAAGCGAGTGGGGTTTTCAGGTTTCAGTCTGTAATGCAAATACATTCAGCATCACTAAGGCTGGTTGCCCTTGCTGTAGGGTAGCAGTCTGGACATGGGCTTTTTAAAAAATCTGAAAAGTGGTTTCATAATGTGACAGTTTGTAAAAGTGATTTTCACTTGCCCAAAAAAAAGAGCAGTTAGTGTGCATTCAAATTGGCATAGAAATTTCGTTTTGTGACTATTGTGAAAAGAAATGTAGTAATATATTTAAATACAATAAAGGAATTTTTTTTTAGTTTTTTTCAGGTATTGCTGAAGAGCAGTGAACAAAATTTAAGATGCCTACAAAATCCAGAGTTCAAAAAACGCTAAAAAAAAAACTATATTTGAAGACAACTGGAGGACCAAAGTTAGTAGAAGATGCTCATGTTGGGAAAAAGAAAAAATCTTCTGGTAAGCAGAAAAAACAATTTCTTAAAAATATAATCAAAACAAGGAAAAATGTACAAAATGTCTGTACTGGAAAGAATGTTACGAAACGAACAGAACAGGAAAAAATTGAGAATTTAGTTAATGCAAATATACCTTCTGCAACTGAAAAGATTTACATAAACAGAAAAACAGCGTTTAAAGAGATACGTAGAAAAATGTTTCAGAGAAGAGTTATGTCCAATTTGATAAAGGATGTGAAGAAATATAAGCAAAAGGCAAAATATTACAAGAGAAAAAAAGAAATTGAAGCCATTGCAGCAAAGGCATTAGAATTAAAAAGGAAACTATTCATATTAATTTTGAATAGGATGCGTACATTAGACAAAATGGTTAATGTACTGAAATCACATAGCAAAAGGAAAAGAGTAGTGAACAGAACAAACTTTTGTAAAGTGTTTTTAGGAAAGTGGATGCATAGTTCAAGTAGTGAACCTTTTTTTAATGAAGAGAGCTATTTTCAAAGTAATAGTTTGCTGCATGCAGTTGACACCAGAGGTCGTTCATACGAAGTAACAAATGGTTGCATAATGGAGAAGGAGATAATGGTTCCAAGAGATGAGGTACAAGTGATGGCAGATGAGGCAATGGGGAGACGTCCTAAAGCCCCAGTGTACACTTGGAATTGTAGTAGTATTTGCACTGTGCGTCAGGAATCTATTGACAAATTTCGAGAGTTTCTAAGAGAATATAGTAAAAAAAAGTGTAAAACAGAAGATTAAGGTGCTTCAAAGTCTGGATCCATGCAGAGTGAGAGAGAATACTGGTTTGCAGGGTCATTCTCTGGCTTGTCTATCTAGAAAAGTGTGCAATAGTGTTTTCCATCATTTTAGGATGCTGGCTGTTCATCATACTGAAATGACAAAGTTTGTGAGACGGTTGTATTTTGCCAAAAGTCCAGCAATAAAGTTAAATGAATTGAATAGGGCTCTGTTCCGAGGAACAGTATCAGATGTAGAGAAGGTTGTTGATGAAATTCAGTTTTGTTACTTTGGTCCTGAACAAAACAGTGCAGAGAAGGACACAGTAAATGAGGAAGAAGTGGAAGAGAATGTAGAACCCTCTGTAAGTAACACATTTAATGATCACATAACAAAATTTGCAATAGTCTCTAATGAAAGACCAAATTTTACTTGTATTTGTTGCCGCAGAACTCATTATAGAAAACAAACTAGGAATGTTGATCTCTACAGAAAGAGTGAAAATGAAGATAATTATAAGTGGAAGGATTTTGCCACATATATATTTCTAGAAAATTGTTTTGAATTGGGTGAAGATCAGCGTATTTGTAAATACTGTTACAACAAGTTAGAGGAAAATAGAATGCCGACCAGAGCTGTACATAATAATTTAGAATTGGATGCTATTCCTGCTGAACTTTCTGAATCAAATACATATGAGTCTATACTCATTCAATGTGTTCATCCGTTCCAGACCATAGTACGTATGGAGCCCAAAACTGGTAAATTACCTCCTTCAGATTTACTGAGAGGTTTAAAAGGTAGAGTGGTGTATTTGCCCTTGGATTTGAAAAAAAATATGGAAACTATTGATGCGGATACTTTGGAAACTGAACCATTAATTATTCTGGTTAATGGTGTACCTACAAAGAATAAGAAGATTTGGCAGGAGCTGGTAGATGTGCGGAAAGTACAAAGAGCAAATTTGTATTTGAAAAAAAAAAACAAATGGTATGAATCAATTTATATAGAAGAAGAAGAAGAAGAAGAAGATTTACAAGAAGACACAGAAATACCAACTGGACAAATTGAAAAAGTGGACAAGTCAAAGGAAGAAGAAATTTATGAACATTTTAGCATACATCCTCTTCATTCGAAAGAAGTTATGGGAGACAATATTGATCTCTTTCAGATGAAGAAAGCAAAAGGAACTCCCGTGAGTGTATGGGAGGAGAGCTTGGAAGCTCGATGTTTTCCCCAGCTGTTTCCTAAAGGAAAAGGAGGACGATACGATGAACGTCCAGAACAGATTCCAGCTTCTGAGTATCGGACTACAAGACTATATGCTGAAGATCCCAGATTTCGACAAAGTATTCCTTATTTGTTCCATCTTTTATTTGAAAGCGACTTGTCTGCACTGTCTTATGCAGTAAATCACATTTTAAAAAGTGGAGTACATTTACAAAATGTGTCTGCTAAGGATTTTATGGAGAAAGTGCAGCACCGAGATGATCATTTGGAAACACAACTGATCAATCTGATGGCTTGTCAGCGTGGGACAAATGAATATTGGTACCGACGCCATGGTGAACTAAAATGCATGTTACGGAATTTAGGAACACCAACATGGTTCCTTACCCTAAGCTGTGCCGAGTACGCTTGGGATGATTTACTGGATTTTCTACGAGAGGCCAATTCAAACATTAAAAACATCGAATACAAGACAGCAGGAGAACTGTGCTCATTGGATCCGGTTAATGTTTGCAGATATTTCAATCATAGATTTGAGGCTATGATGTCCTTCATCTGCAATAAAAAAATCCACACCTTGGAGAAGTAGTGGATTTCTTTTGGAGAAAAGAGTACCAGGCAAGAGGTGCTCCTCATATTCATATGCTGTTGTGGATCAAGGATGCCCCAAAGTTTGGAACAGATGCTGATGAAGCAGTGTTATCTTACATTGAAGAATATGCAACATGTGCTATACCAAAAAGCACAGAAGAGAACAAGTTAAAGGAGCAAGTTTTACGTTTCCAAAGTCATCGGTGTGGAAAATACTGTCGACGGAAAGACAAGAGCAAAGAAAAATACTACACTAAATGTCGATTTGGATTTCCTAGACCTGTTCTTTCAAATGGAAGAGTCAACAGTTTTATGTCAGCTGTGAGACATACTATCACAAGAAAATCACCTAAGAATACCTACAACCTAAAAAGAAAAGAAGAATCAAAAAATATAAATGACTACAACCCAGTCATTTTATCCATGTGGAACGCTAACATGGATATACAGTATGTAGCTGACAATTCCATTGCTGTTGCTCGATATGTAACGTCTTACATTACGAAATCAGAAAAAACAGAATTGAAGGAAATGTGGGAAGAGATTTCTCACGAGAAGACTGTCAGTAAGAAGCTGTACAGTTTCAGTTTGAAGATGTTATCGCATCGAGAAATTGGATCCTACGAATGTTCAGATAGGTTATCTTCTGCAAGTCTCTACTCGAAGTCAAGAAGAATAATTTGGGCAAGTTTAGGCCTTGCAGCAATGAGAAATCGGGTACTGAAATCTGTAGGAGAAATTGAATATTTGGCCGAGAATGACCCAGAAAGTACAGATATTTTGAAAACAAACATGTTGGACACAGATTATCCCAAGAGAAGTCAACATCTGGAGAACATGTGTCTCTATGAAGTGCTGCAGAACTACATTTATTCACGGAAAGCCACAGAAGACATCAATAATGGAAAATATAAAGTCGTTGGTGAAGAAGGATGTTTGGTGAAGCAAACAAAAGGAAGTTTGATAAATCACCGGAAGCTGAGTTGCGACACTACTGACAAGAAGGAATTTTACTACTTGGCTCTTTTACAGTTGTTTAAACCATGGCGTACAGAGGATGAACTACTGGGAGAATTCCAGAGCTATGAAGATTCTTTTAATGCTTGCAAAGACAGCATACAATGCAGTACATTCTCAACTTATCTGCAAATGTTAAATGAAGAAATTGATCAGGAAACTACAATTGCAGCAGAAATCGATAGAGATAGTTCTCAGGACAGCCAAAGTTCAGGAACACTCAGTCAAGATCCCCTAGGACTACCAATCATTGAAAATGAAGCATCAATAGCCATGAATGAAGTGGAAACGGCTATGAATCAAGCTCAAGAAGAATTTACAGACTTAGAAAATTTGGAAAGACAACTGAATCAAGAGCAGCAACAAATTTATGAAGAGATCAAAAACAAAATTGATCACGGATTTCTACATGAAAAAAAAGAGTGCTCATGCACATCATTTCATCCAATCAGGATGTATGTAAGCGGACAAGCTGGAACTGGAAAAAGTTTCCTAATAAAAGTCATCAGAAGCTACCTAAAGCAAAAAACGGATTCTACTTTGTCTTGTGTGGTTACTGCTCCAACTGGGTTAGCAGCATATAACATAAAAGGAATCACTTTACATCGTTTGCTAATGTTACCAGTGGAGCATGAGAACAAAATACAATTCAACAAGCTAACTGGAGAAGCATCCTTGGAAGTTTCAAGAGTATTGAAGAAGATGCAAGTTCTCATTATTGATGAGGTGAGCATGGTATCAAACTTAATGCTTGCCTTTGTGCATTTAAGAATGCAGCAAATTTTGAAGACAGACTATGACATGTTATTTGGTGGAAAACACGTCATAGTTTTTGGAGATCTTTTGCAACTTACTCCAGTTAAAGGACAACCAGTGTTTAATACTGTCACACATGAAGACACGAAGAAGTCATTGGGAAGCATCGGAAATACAAATATTTGGTCCTTCTTTGAGTACAAGGAACTTACTACTAATATGAGGCAAGCAAACGATGAAGAATATGGAAGTATTCTGAAAGATATCAGGATTGGACTACTCACAGAAGTTGGCAAAAAAACATTACAGAGTCGGCTGCTACATAATTTATTTCCAAAGGAAGAAATAGTTGCAGAGAAGATATACAAGAACATTGCAGAAAACAAAAGTGTCATCTGCTTAATGCCAACTCTACGTGAATGCTCAATATTCAATGAGGAGCTTTTGAAATTGGAAAAGGAAGAGATCAGGAAATTGGAAGCAGTGGACAAAATTGAGGATGGAAGAATTAGTGTCACAGTAACAGGCAAACTGAAAAATAAATTGGACTCACTAGAGAAGAACATCTCCAAAACAGCTGGATTAGAAAAAAATCTATATGTTTGCATGAACTGTAGAGTATTTTTAAGGAGAAATTTGGATGTTGAAAAAGGTTTAGTTAATGGAGCGATGGGAAGAGTTGTGGGTTTTATTAATTACCAGAAAAAAGAAGGAGTTGAATGTTTAAAAATAAAATTTGATCAGATAGAAGAAGTTAAAGATATTTGTCGTTGTACAGTACGTTTTATGCTTGTGAAAGACTTATATGTACGTAGGAAGCAGTTTCCGTTTTCTCTAGCATATGCTGTAACTATTCACAAGTCTCAAGGATTGACTGTAGATTGTGCATTTGTGAACATTGGTTCAACTGTGTTCAAAGAAGGTATGGCATATGTAGCTTTGTCACGAGTGAAAACATTATCAGGTTTATTCATGATAGACTTTGATGACTCAAAAGTTAGTGCTGATACAAACTGTGTAAAGGAGTATAATAGATTAAGAAGAAGCTATGCTCCTCATTTAGGTCAGTATCCTGTGTTGGAGAAACGTGTAGTTTCTCGTAAAAGAAAAAATGAGAATATCTGTAATGAAGATGTAGAGAAGAGGAAAAAAAAGAGGAGTGATGTAATTGCAAGCAAAAAGAAAAAGGAAAATGAAGAACAGGTTGTAGGATGTCATTTTGAAAATAGCTCTGGTGTCAACTGCTACGCAAATGTAGTGCTGAATGTTGCATTTTATCTGAAAAGTTTGCAAGAGCAGATAATAGTAAATCAGGGAAAAAGATTCTGTTCAGAGCTGAGTCTCCTTTTTCAAAAGCTGAGTAAAGATAAAACTCAAATAGAAAGTGCTACTGAAATTAGAAAACTTTTAGATGTATGTTCAGGACGAACACAGTTTTCTCAAAATGAACAGCAAGATGCACATGAATTTTTGATGTATTTTCTTCAGGTAGTGGAAGAAGAAGGAGTTCCCATTGACATTTTTTTTGGTCTCTCTTATAAATGGGAACATAGTTGTGATAATTGTTATAATATATGTGGCTCTATTGTTGATAATGAAAGATTTATTTATTTGACATTGCCAGAGAGTAAAACAGTCACTTTTGCAAAATTAGTTAAAGATGCTAATCATAGCATGAAATGTAGTGAGTGTAATTCTGACATGTTTTCAACATTAATTTTAAAGGAATACAGACAGTATGTAATTTTAATGATGCAACGATGTAGAGCTGATGGTTCAAAATTGGATACTTTAATAAAGAAGTTTACAGGACAGCAATTATCAATTTCAGGAAAAACTTTTGTAACTGTTGCAATAATTTTCCATGATGGACCTACTGTTACTTCTGGACATTACACAGTTTATCTTAAATGTGAAAAAGGCTGGACACTGTGTAATGATTCCCAATTGATTTTCAAACAACGTTTGCCTTTTGATTTAGCAAATTCCTATCTAATCTTCCTGAAACCTAAATTTTAGACAGATTTGGCAAGATCTCGACAAAATAATTTTACCATTTTACTGGATTACCATTACAATTTTGTAGAAAAAAGATTTTTTAAATTATCATTTGGCCTAATGGAAAGATAACCAATTGTAATGTGGACTTTTTAAATTTTTAATGAAACTTTGAAAAACCAATAATTTAGAGATTATCGGTAACTTCTGCACATTTTAAATTTTGGAATGTTATTGGACTGCCATTGGAAATTTTTTCAAAAATTATTTAAAAAATTACTATTTGGCCATGCGGAAAAGTAACCAATTCTATTGTGGACTTAATAAATTATTCAAAAAATTTTCGTGAACCAAAATGTTACAGAGAATCGGTGAGATCTGGACAAATTAAACTTTAGAATTTTATTGGATTACCGTTGGAAATTTATTCCCAAAAAAAATTTAAAATTACTATTTGGTCTAAAGGAAATGAAATCAGAAGTATTTTGGAGTTATTTGAGATATAATATTGTGATTATACTTCTGAAACAAACATATCAGACGGTATTTTAAAGAAATAAGCATTGGTATTAGATGATATTTTTTTAGAATATTATGCATTTCTATAATGTTAAGTTTAAGTAAAAAGAGATTCTGGGCTTTTTTATTACAATCTTTGTGATTGTTCTTTTTTTTTGCCCGCTGTAAAATGATGAATGCAATTGCTTTCACAATTTATAGTGAAATGCAATATATTCTGAAAACAGCAAAAATAAGGCAAAAATATTTTTGGGAAAAAAATGTAAATATGTGTACTGTATTATAAAATGTTTTAAAAATATTAATACTTTTTTCTTTTTTTTCAGATTCATATAGAAAATTTTCGAAAACTAGAACCATTTTTAAAGCTATTTTTTAAAAAAACAAATGAATAAATATTTTTTTGAGTGAGTATGGTAAGTCAATAATAATAATTGTAGTCTCTCAAGGACCTTGTAATGTGTTTATTGATTTTTAGTGTTTTTTAAAAAAAAAAAAAAAAAAGTACGCGCACCGTACGCGTACGGTAAAAAAAAATTACAAAAAGTTTTTAAAAACATATGTAAAAAAAAGATGAAAGATAAGGTTGGCTCTTAAAAGAACCGTTGTGTTCATGCAGGGACAGAGGAAAGGAAGCATGGGAAAATTATTCAAAGCGACAAATGTGCTGATCTATTTTGTTGTTCACTAGGGAAACACTGGTCTCCCTATAGCAAATTAGATCTTGACAAAATGTGCATCGAATATCAACCTTCCGAAATCGAGGGTTGATTTCCAGAGGGCCAGCAAAAGGAGATTCTCGCCCCACAGATGAAGGGCTCACCTGACCTGCAGAAGAAGGAGTCAGCCCTGCAGATGATGGTTCAGGCTGAGCTGCTGTGGATGTACTGGCTTGTCTTTCTGAAGAGTTACCTCCAAAAAGATGACCATGTGTCCTTCTGTGTACATCCTGGAGGTGTCTCTTCATGGTGTGATTCCCAAAGGAATACTTCCTGTTAGGATTACCTCTAGAAAGTACACGCTTACACAGCTTACAAGTCACTAAGGGTGCTTTTACCTTTTGCTGGCCTTCAGGAAAAGTAAAATAATCCCATACATAAGAGGGCTTTTGTTTCCTCGATCTCTGCCTCAAGACAGTGCTGCTAGTGCTAGCCTCACTCTCAGAAGAGCTCTGCTGTTCTGCCATCGTATCCCAAAGACAAACCAGCTCCTTCTCCCAAGGGATCACAAGCAGAAATGAGGGGAATGGGTGTGGTGTAGGAGAGTTCTAGAACTGAAAGTAGCTTCAACCAATCAAAAGTTGTGTTTCATGATCACATGACCTACCGTACGCTTACGGTGCGCTTACGGTACGCTTACGTCAAAAGTGCGCATGCGCGTAAAAAAGACACGCGCTTGCGCGCATGCGCATAACAGTCACTCCCGGCACTTCCGCGTAACGTGCGCGTGTAGCGTACACGCGTACGCGTCCCACGCGGAGTACGCGCGGCTACGCAAATTGCGTAACTATACGCAAGCAGCGTAGGAAAATTACGGACGTTGCGTAAACCGTACGCTTACCGTGAGCTTACGGTACGCGTACTAAATTTTTTTTTAAAAAAATAGAAAAAAAGTACTGCAAATAAATTTTACATGTTTATTTTAAAAAATATATAAAAAAAAACATATTAAAGAATTTTAAACATTTAATCATAGTCTTTATAAAAGGTAAGAAAATTAAAATAAAAATATGTTAGAAAAATTGAAGAAAAAAAAAAAATTAGCATTTAAAAAACCTTGCAAATTCACTGAAAAAACCATGGGTTTCACACACGTTATAGTTAGGAATTAGCATTTAAAAAACCTTGCAAATTCACTGAAAAAACCATGGGTTTCACACACGTTATAGTTAGGAATTAGCATTTAAAAAACCTTAGAAATTCAGTGAAAAAACCATAGGTTTCACACACGTTATAGTTAGTAATTAGCATTTAAAAAACCTTAGAAATTCAGTGAAAAAACCATAGGTTTCACACATGTTATAGTTAGCTGGACATTTTACTCGTAAAAAACCAATGAAATTCCCCCGTTATAGTTAGTTCAGCTAACTATAACTCGCGCGCCCGCAATGCACTGCTGATGACGTCACATATTACATCACTCATGACATGGTCAGTGACATCACTCATGACATCACTGATGACATCTCAAATGACATCACTGATGACCTCACTGATGACATCATCCTTGTGATAGAGTGGCAGACCTCCTCTTCCCCTAATAAAACCTTTGATACACACATTCAAAAATAGAGACTAAAATTTACAAAACAATGGACATACCAATAACAGTTACAACAACCTCTTCAGTAATTCTAAGATCCACATACACATCCACTCATTCACCAACAGTCCAATACAGTCACTCATACATGTACTCACTTATCATATGTACTCATACACCTATACATCCTGTTACACAATGCCACTCATCCATAGAGCTACTCACACACATAGTCACTCATGCTAATAATGAATCAAACATACATTTACTTGCATATACAGTTATACACACACCACCACACTTACTTCTACGGAAACTTACACATACTTAGTCTTTTAAACAATTACTTATAGAAATACATACTTATTCATACAGGAACTCTTTCAATCTCTCACTCTCACATATACTCACATATATAAACCAATAGTCACATATACTAGTTTTAAACATATGTAGTCACTCATAAAGACACTATTGAGACAGTCATTCACTCACTAACACACCCATACACACACTCATCCACCCATGCAGTCCTGCACACATGCTCTGTTCAACACATACAAACAGTGAGTCACTCATTCATGCACCTATGCACTACGTCATACCCCCCACCGAACCATGCAGACACTCATACTGATACTAAAAAAAACAACTAATAACCTATATAGACACCCATGTAGCTACTCTCCAACCCATGCAGCCACTTATACACAAAGTGAGAGACTGATACAGATATTTATATATTTAAACATTACTCACTAAGCCATGTATTCACTATGATACACTTAATCAGTCAGTTACACAATCAATTTTTCAAAAAGAAATCATCCATTTAGACAGTAATATACCCATTTATTCTTCCATCGACCTTGAGATATACATATATAAAACATATTTAATTTTCAGAAAAACACACATTCACTGGATGATGTCATCAGTGAGGTCATCAGTGATGTCATTTGAGATGTCATCAGTGATGTCATGAGTGATGTCACTGACCATGTCATGAGTGATGTAATATGTGACGTCATCAGCAGTGCATTGCGGGCGCGCGAGTTATAGTTAGCTGAACTAACTATAACGGGGGAATTTCATTGGTTTTTTACGAGTAAAATGTCCAGCTAACTATAACATGTGTGAAACCTATGGTTTTTTCACTGAATATATATATAGATATATCTATATATCTATCTAGATAGATAGATAGATAGATAGATAGATAGATAGATAGATAGATAGATAGATAGATAGATAGATAGATAGATAGATAGATAGATAGATAGAAAGAGATATAGATATATATATTTAGTAATGTTGATTTTTGCGTGGCTTTTCATGGCCTTGTAAATATGGAGTTAGGATATGACTTACTCTGTGAGAAAGGGGTGCTCCATGGGTGCTGCGGTGGGTGTTCCCATAAAACAGTCATGGAATTTGCTGCATTTCTAGATTTACAAGGATTTGTAAACCTGAGAATAGGTCAAAAGTAAATGCCACTCAAGGGGAGGTGTACAAGTGGTGCAACGAGTAGAAATATCGTTATTTCTCCTCATGTGTTCCTCTCTCCATCTGTGCTGCATTCTGCAGCACACATAGAAGGAGAAAAACACTGTTAATGATCTACCTTCCTGCCCAAACACAGTAATTCCTACAATGCAGGCATCCTTGCACCATGGTGCATGTGTGTCTGTTTTGATGCTAGGCAGCAAGCACTGAGGAAAGCACAGGAATACGTCATATTGTTGGAAATACAATGTATTCCTGTACTTTCCTAATGGTAAAGCTCGGCATTGCAATGTAGCTTGTAGCACCGCACTGCGTCATTACTTTGGAAATAATCCCCATAGAGTGATAAAATGCTTTTTGTATCTTTTTTTTCCATATACATGTTAGACACAACATTTTACCTGCTCCTTTTTTCACACAGTGACTAATCTCATTGCATGTCCCTGCTTACTTGTTTACACTGAGCTACAGCCCACAACAATTTCTATAGTGACCCATGTGGGAGGGGGAGGAGGGAGGGTTTTTTGTGACATACTTTTTCTGTTGTTTGCTACTTTTTTTGTGGCGAAATACCCTCTGGTGTGTTATTACATTACGGGACGCGCCTTCACAAATCTACACCCGCCGTGAGGGAAACGGCTGTTATGCAGATTTTGCCCTGATTAACTTACCTGCTCTCCATCTTGCCCAGAGACGCCGTGAGGGGAACGGCAGCGCGAGGCTCCAACTACACCTCCCAGGAGCCATAGCGCATTTGACGCCGCCACGTACCACGTGACCTTGTTGGTGGGCCTTATCTGGCCGGAACGCCTCCCGCTGCGCGGGACGCGCCTTCACAAATCTACACCCGCCGTGAGGGAAATGGCTGTTATGCAGATTTTGCCCTGATTAACATACCTGCTCTCCATCTTGCCCAGAGACGCCGTGAGGGGAACGGCAGCGCGAGGCTCCAACTACACCTCCCATAAGCCATAGCGCATTTGACGCCGCCACATACCACGTGACCTTGTTGGTGGGCCTTAGCTGGCCGGAACGCCTCCCGCTGCGCGGGACGCGCGCGGGCAGCGCCCGGGCAAAGCCCGGATCTGACGGGGCGGGGCCTCCCCCCCTTGAACCTGCAATAACATTACCATTCATCCTAAGGTACTGTGGTCTTTGTCCTTTTAACGGGTTGATTGCATTATTGCATTATTTTTGTTCCTAACCCAGTCCCCCCCATTGACTACTGTTGTTCATTGCGGCGCCTGGCTTCTCTCTGCTAATTGCCCCTTTGATCCTCGTTATGCCACCTAAAGCTCGTAATAACAGAATGGCCAACGAACATTTCTCGGGAACAATGGACCAATTTGTTACCAAGGTCAATTCTGTCATTGATAATGAAATTATGCACTTGGAACGCCGTGTTTCGCAGGACCTTGCTTTGGCTAGGAGGTCCTCTATGGGCTACCTTGCCAATGCCCGTTCTCCTGTCCAGCACAATCTTGACCTTGTCTCTACTGATCGATCTGATGTGGATGTTATCACCCAGGGCCTACCACCTAGCGGTTTAGTTGCTATTGACTCCATGGAGGAACAGTCCTTGCCCCTTGACTCTTTGCTGGCCTCCCCCCGATTGTTACCATCTTCTACTAGTTCTGTTCCAGAGCAAGACACTAGACAGCTTCGTACAAGAAACTCTGGGGCAATTCCTAAAACCAAACCTGGGCGTACTTTCTCTAAGGGTGGGAAGGGCAAGCTTTCAAAAAACACCAATAAAACAACAAATCATCTTGGCCCACCGAATAAGTCTCTAGTCGTTTCCGACTTGCCTTCCCAGTCGGCTTCGCTGGATAAGCTTCATTTATGCTCCTTATCTAACACTCCATTGCATCAGGATGTCACGGGAGGGCCACGTGAAACAGACAAGAGAGGGTCCCCAGATCCACCAAACATTCACAAAATTGTTGAGGCTATCAGACTCCTGCTTCATCCTGTGGAGAACAGAATTCTTAAAATCGCACAGCAGCTCTCCAGAATTGAATGCAGTCTTGGGTCCCTGCCCAATATTCACAATGATAGTCTCAGAACAGGGGCACTGAATGCCCCGGCTAACACTAGAGTAGATAAAGACACGGTGGCCCCCCAAACTCACCCCTTAGTCCCCGAACAAAGTCAACCAGTTCCTGCTGTCAAAGAGTCCTTTTCGGTTACTGCCCATAGAAATCCTAGACACACTAGTACTACCTACCCAAAAGAGGCTCCTAGGACCTCACTACCCAGGTCTCCAAATAGGGCAAATATCCCCAATCTACCACCTGAAACTGCTCCATATGTTGTTATTCTGGCAGGGGTTCCAGAACAGGGTGAAAACGAATCTGAGTCTCCCACAACCCTTAGGAATGGGGTGATACACTGGCTCAACAGAAATAGACCGTTGCCATTGTTTAAAAACAGCAGAATACTTACAGTGAGAAGGGCCCCATGGGTGGGTCATCTGGCAAAAAACATAAAGGGGGACTGCATTTTAATTAACTTTAATGACCCTCAAATCGTTGACTACATTTGTAATTGGAGATACCCTAGCACAGGTTCACTCATTAGAGCCTTACCTCTGACCTATTTTTATCCCCCTGGTCACTTTTTGGACGACTGGACACATGTCCAGCGGACCAGGAGAGGTACCTCTCAGCTGAGTAAGCCTTTACGCCCACCGATGTTAGATCCTGTCTCCATGGAAAACCGGTATGGCTGTCTAGAGGCTGTTGACTGACTGCAGGGCAATGGAGATATTCCATCCACTCCCCTGAGTCGCCCCGGCTCTCCTGTACCAGGTCCCATTACTCCATTAGCATTTTTAGCCAACGTCCCATCTATTGTAACGGATATACCAAGGAGGCATACCCCCAGCCATTTAGACCACCTCCCAAGTACTTCTACCACCCAGGAAAAATCTCTTGGATATGCTAAGCTTCTTTCCTGGAACGTGGCAGGCTTGCGTAACAAGCTTACCCTTCCAGATTGGAATGACCTAATTGAGGAATATGATACATGCATATTCCAGGAAACTTGGAGTGTGGAGCCACTGTATAAGACAGGGTATTGTTGCTTTTTTGAACCAGCTACCACAATTGGGCAAGGCCGTCCTTCCGGAGGACTCACGGTTTGGGTTAGGGCACACCTTAATCTTAAGATTACACATAATAGTTGTTCCACATCAGACATAATGAGACTCTCCATCAAGGGTCTAAAGAATGGTCATTCGTGGGAAGTCTTTAATGTCTATGCTCGTGGAACACATGGGGGTGCTAAGTCCCCCATTATCACATCACTTTCAGGTATGCTCTCTACCTGCCCTCCTGATTCTCTCTTATTAGTGGCTGGTGATCTCAACTGTTCTTTTGAACCACTGGCCATTGATGATATTTTGGCAACTCACGACGAGGATGCTAGATGGGGCATTCCTTTATTATCGCTCAACCCTGTAAAGAGATGGTCCCCGGTCGTGATTCAGCTAAATGCATTGGCCTTAGAATTTGGTCTAAGAGCTGCAAATGGGCGTACAGCCTCCGACCTGGGGGGTGCTAACACCTTCAATAGGGTCGCCTGCCAAAGCAGAATCGACTACATTCTGATTGATAGAAGAGGCTGGAAATCTGTTGCTGACATGATAATAACTCCCTCAACCTGTAGCGATCACAACCCGTTGTCGCTCAGCATGAGAGAGTTTTGCCTTAGTCAAGAGCAAACTCCTCCACATGGATCGCAGATGATTACTAAGATGCTCTATCCCTCTAACTGCAACAGATTCCTAAGATGGTCTAAATTTGTCCTGTCTAATACAAAACTTGCTGCCCTGAGTAGAATCCTTGTTGAATATACTGCCAGGCTTTCCATGGCTTCGATTGATATGCCTGGCTATACTAAAATCTTCGAGGATACCATCGCTTCGATTGGTACCTTGTTCCTTGACCATAGGAAAAATAAAACACCTGAACCTAAGTCAGAAAATGAATGGTTCAACAAGGACTGCAGACTTAAAAAAAATACCCTGATCGCTGCAATTAAATCTAATATTCCAGGTGCGGTCAGGGAAGCAAGGCAGTCTTATAGACAGGCACTTGTTACTGCGAGAAAAGACTGGGATGACCAGTGTTGGGATGCCCTAAAATCTGCAAGCCATTCTAAAAACGGCGAGCTCTTCTGGTCCACCTTGAGAAAATCTTCCATGTATGACCAGGATAAAATCCCCAACCATATTACGGACAGGGAATGGTTTGACCACTTTAGGAACCTCTATGTAGGGGCGGGACCTGAGGAGGAGCAGGGCACCTATCAGAGGTCCATAGCCTCTCCCACTGAACAATCTCCATTTGATAGGATCAAGAAGAAAGAGGTAGCGACTGCCATTAACAAAATTGTTTCTGGAAAGGCCCCAGGGCCAGATGGCATTCCGGGTGACCTTTTTAAGGCAAATACTGACGGATGGGCAACGTATTTTGCAATCTTTATTAATAATCTCCTGGACGGCTCCCCGGTGCCCGATTCTTGGAAGGGGGCGGAAGTAATTCCCATCTTTAAAAAGGGCTCAAGGAGTGATCCAGCGAACTATCGCCCAATCAGCTTAATAGATACTGGACAGAAGCTGGTCGGGAGGGTCCTCCTGGAGAGAATCCACTCCTGGGTAGATGAAAAAGGCATTATGATGCAGTTCCAAGCAGGCTTTAGGGCCTGTACTAGCACAATTGATCAAGTGTTTAGGCTGGTGCTATTATATTGGAAGGTGGTCACTATTGGGAAGGGCGCCTTATATTTGGCGTTTATAGATCTCAAGACCGCTTTTGACCTGGTCCCTCGTGATCGCTTGTGGCTGATTCTGGAGGAATTGGGAATCCCCCCTTACATCCTGAATCTTCTCATCCGGATGCATACCAACAATTTTGCACGCATTCGATGGGGAACTCAGGACCAGAAAACCGATAAGATCCCGGTTAATAGAGGGGTTCGCCAAGGTTGTGTGTTGGCTCCTACGCTCTTTACCCTTTTTGTGAATGGCGTAGTCTCTTACTTGCTCGAAATTGAAGCTGACGTCCCCACATTGGGTGTCAAAGTCCCTGCCCTTCTTTTTGTGGACGACACTCTTCTAATTTCAAAAACACCTGCAGGACTACAGAAGCTTTTAGATCGCTTCCTTATGTTCTGTGAGCTAAGAGGCCTTGTCATCAACACCTCCAAAACCAAACTCCTCTACTTCAACCCTACCAGTTCCTTCCGGTCTACCCTTACCCTAGATGGCAAACCACTTGAGCGAGTTAAGGAGTTTGACTATTTGGGGATTAGGATTACTGATAGGCTTAAGTGGCAGCCCCATATTGACAAAATGACACTTAATCATAGGCGGGTCACAGGTAGCCTGGGGAAGGAATTTCGTGCCTCTACCACCAAACCCATCGCACCAGCTTTGGATATCTATGCTGCAAAGGCGATAGGTAGCGCCCTATACGGCGCAGAACTATGGGGCTTTTGCTGCGTAGACACCCTAGTATCCAACGAGAACAAATTTTTTAGAGACCTTCTATCACTCCCGAGGGGCACACCGACTGGTCCTCTATTAAGTGATCTCGGAAGGCGCTCCATCAGAGACCTAGCCACCCTTCGTCCTTTGTTACACTGGGCGCGGTTGTGGCGTACCCCTGAGCTCTCTAATTACGCTGATGGTCTCAGGGAGGTCATGAACCTACCGGGAGCCTACAAGATCGAGTGGCTGACAAAAATCAAGAAGCTCCTGGTCGCAATAGGTCTCGCATCTGACTTTGTTCCGGGGATACCGTTGTCTAAGGATACAATTAAGAAAGCATATTGGGCGTGGATCGATGCCCGGACCCTCAGCGACCCTAACCATGGTAGGCTTACAGAGGCATTTTATCAACATAAGCTTCTTCCTTTCTTAGAACCATATCTGGACTTTATTTCTAAGCCCAGAGACAGGACGCTCTTTATCCAGTTTAGATTCGGGACCCTTCCCCTCCGCGATTGTACCAGCAAGTGGAATCCTCCGCACAAAACGCTCCCCGATTGCCCTTCCTGTTTAGGTGTTGCCGAAAATACCTCTCACTTTCTTTTTGTCTGTCCAGCCTATGCATCCCCAAGAACGAAGTGGCTTAGGCCTGTCTGCCTGTTGCTTGGGACTAGGGACAGCTCTATTGCCCTGAGAATTCTCAATTCTACAACGAATACCACTATAATTTGTGGAGTGGCAAAATTCTTAGGATGGGCATGGTTGATTAGGCAGAGGTTGACTTGTCCCAGATAATTTCTCTTTTTATATCAAAGCTGTTAAGTTTAATTTTTTTTTTAAAATATTTATTGTTCACAATGTATTTTAGATCTCTTTTACGACATGTTTTAAATCTACTGTTTTCTTATGTATTCGTGTTTTTTAAAAGTACTGTGCTTTAATGACATTACATGTCGAAATAAAGCTTGATTGATTGGTTATTACATGATTCAAAATCAATAAATACTATTGAAAAAAAATCTACATTTTCTGTATTGTGCTTCAGGTTCACATTCATTGGATGCACTAAAACCAATGAATTATCCCTAATTTAAACTGTACTCAGTCAAATATTCCTCTAGGGCACTTTATACACAGGATTGATGATTTACTGTCTACAGGAATTTTCCCAGGATTCCCAATTTCAATTCCAGGGTCAAACATCTGATCTCCAGCGCCAGGTACACCCACATTAAACTCATAAAGGAGGTAAGGAGATAATAAACTGTCTGAGAGGTTGGACCTTATTGGGAACAGTGACTTAGTACAATAGGGCACACATTCTGCCCCACTGTCATTGTGGAATCATTGACATTGAGTTTGTGTGGTCATGGATCAGCTTATAGTTGAGCTGTCTCTACAGCTGTATGTATTGTCTCAAGGCAAGGACCAGGAGCTGAATTGAATGTGTCTGAAGCCTGTGCGCCGTCTGCAGCACATGCATTTAGCACTGTATCTTGTAATCAAGGATGATTCTGCCTTGTAAATTAGAATGCCACTCTGGTATCTCTCTATGGATATTAATATGCTTTGACATTACTTTGACCTTCACTCCCTAGTCTATATGATGGACCTCCTGAAACTATTTAACCAAGTACAACGCACCACTCACATGAGAGCAGGGGTGTCTTCTCGGAGACAGAGAGAGAGAGAAGAAAAATAATGAAAAGGTTAGACAGAGGAAGAGAAGTGATTTAGAGGGAGAGACAGACAGAGAAAAGAATGAGAGAGAACACATTGAAAGAAGAGGCATGAGCGTGTGTAAGAGAGAATGACAGAAATAGTGAAAGAAAAAACATTGGTGCAAATATTTTCAGCCGATACTTGAGCTGTGAGCCAACTGAAGCCTATCTGTTTTCTCCTCATGCACCATCACATATTCAAATAGTATGTTTTTCCTGTACAAACCTGTACTCCTTTGATCATGAAATATTAGAGCACTGCAATGTTGGGAGCTCCATCAATGACAATGAAGTGGCTCAGGGCTTATAATGGCTGGTAATAAGCCTTCTGCACCAACATTCCAATGCTTTACTTTTGGTTTATACATTTTTAATTCAGAATATTCTATCCTCAGTGGCTGGAATGCTCTAATAACCGTATAGCCCTTCTGCCTTGGTCTATACCAGTTGGTAAAACCCTGTCTCTTGCTATACGCCCTTGGCTCGGGCTTGGGCCTACAGAATGGGTTTAGAGCCTTTTACAACCGATATAGCCCTCAGCAGTGGGCTACAAGGCTTTAATATAGCCTTATAGCCCAGGGCAGAGTGCCAAGAGGAAGAGGTTGGTTTAAGCCAAGCCTATTTCCCTATATGTACAGTCAAAACCAGATTCAGCCATATGAAGCTGTGGTGGGCCACAATGCTTGCGCACCACCGTTAGCAGGCAGGGGACCCCTGTTATATATGGCATTCGATTGTGTGCAGCAGGGGTAGATCAAAAGGCTTTACCTTTGTCCAAGTTCTGCGACCCACCCTCTGCTGGGCGGCAGTCATTCAAAGCTTGGGTGAAACGCCTCTGGTATGGCCCTTCACCCCACCATTAGCAGATAGGCTGTCCTCTCCTGTGCACAGCCTTTGGCCTTCTCTGCTGCACACAGCCTTCAGCCTTTGGCATGTCCTCCTTGGGTGTCTGTCCCTAGCTTTGTGGGTGTGGAACAGAAACTGCGCATGGCATTTGGTCATGCAAAGCAGACATGGGCTTTTTTGTTTTTAAGGTTGTTTTTGGATAATTTCTATATTAATAGTTTTTGTTCAACTCACAAGAGATACATTCATCTTGGATTTGTACAAAGAGTGATAATCCAGGAGTAACATTCAACATTCGGAACAATCTTGTACAACATCATATCTTATAATATAGTGCAATAGATATGGATTAAAGCCTCATTCACCCAAAACAGACCTGCCAAGTGACAATCGATCATCCATAGGCAACGTAGTGACCAGTAAATAAAAAGCTTAAGATACAGTGCACTCGCAATAGCTATGGAGTTGTGATCATTTCAATTTTTCCATGCAAGTGTTGTAGTGATGGAAAGATTATGCAAATGTATGTGTATGTGTTCACAAATGCTTTACACACAGCCTCTGAGATAAGCCTGTCTGCTCGTACAAAGGTACCAAGGGGGTGAGCAGGGTTATTTTAGGAGTGTACCCCCTTACCCTGACTAGATGCAAGGGCCCCTATTTGGACAAAGGTACCTACCTCTGCCAACTAGAGACCCCGAAATCTAACACTCCCCTAATCCAGGATCCCATCCCTCATGATAGAAGCCAATAAATCAATCTGGCTAGCTGCCATGCACCCTAGAGTAGAAGGTTCCCTCCCTTGTCAATGGATGTAGTGTACGCTATGCATCCAGTGGTTTGCCCTCTGCAACAATGTCTTAGACATGTCTGGTGGCCACTCTGTAAGATGTAGAGGATCCATGCATTCTGTCCAATTCAGTACCAATAGCTAAATTGAAATCTCTTCCCCATAACACATAAGTAGAACCAATATCTACTATCATGCCCCATGGTTTTTTAAAGAATAAGGGGTTGTCAATATTCGGGCCATAGCAGTTAATGATAGTGAGCGAAAAAGATGCAATCTGCCCCACTCCAGTGTATACTGCCCCTCAGGGTTGTTACTGGATCCTTGTGTGACATACAGCATGCCATTGTGCACTAGTGTTTCTGTGCACCGTGGGTATGAGGAATTTGTAGGAAATTGTTGGTAGGATGCCCAGCACGAGGCAAATGTGGTATGTGAGGCATCCACAACGTGCATCTCCTGTAATAATATATGGCTCTCTAGATACACTAGTATGTGCCTGCGTTTACGCTGATCTCCCAGTCCCCTAACATTGCATGTGATGCAATTAATATTAAGATGAATATCCTCGCCTCTTCTAGGTCCGACGTCTTCCATCTCCATAAAAGAAGTGAAACATTAGTGAGTCATGCCATAATTGGCCATGTTGTGTCAATGTTTATTTTACATCTAGCAGCAACACTTTTGGCAAATTTATACAAAAGAATAATTAAAACAATCTCTCTCCCAACCTGCTCTGACACTGATGCCCCAATCCCACCAGGAATATCAGTCCCATCCAAACCCCCACAGTCACAGAGAAAACAATAGCAGAGTTACTCCGGCTAAATTGCAGCAGGAAACCATTCATCATGGTAGTGCACAATCACTAGTTTTCTGTAACAGAATAAGTAAGAAGAGCAAAACAATTAGAAGGGAGTAGAAAACAGAGAATAGCCAGGAGAAATTAAGAGGGTTGACTAGTGAGTAGTGGAAATCAAGCAGTATTTCCAGCAGGGACAGAGGAGAGTCGTCCAGAGAAGGTGATAGATAGATAGCAAAAGAATGAGAAATAGGTAACCAAAGGTCAAAATTAGAGGTAACCTGTGAGTAGAATCACCCAGAGAGCCACATGGAACCCCTTCACTTGAGTGAGGGTGTCCAGGGTGTGTCATCATGTGTTCCAGATGCTCAAAAGAACATTAGTGTTAGAACTTCTATAATACTGTTTGCAATCGGACAGTTCATGATCCTTTGATATCTTAGTACCAGCAATTCATAAAAAAGTGTAATGCCTAGTTAATGATTGGTTGTTTTTTTACCATTCAAATCCAGCTGGGCAAGTAGCACAGACCCAGACTTCCTCAAGAATGCTAAGTCACATCAATGCGCAGTGCGTTAGTCCTGTTACGATAATGGAGATGAAAGTCTGAACCGGGGTGTCAAGATATCCCATGGAGAGTCATGCACTCTGTGTCACATTAGAATGTCTCCTTGTCCATATGTATGACATGGAGTCTTGGCATATGGCATATTAGCTTGCAGTAGTTTCTGTTTAATGGAAAAACAAATTGTGACGGGCCTCTTGTACTACGATAGTTAAATCAGGATATATTGACACTGTGTTGCCTTCAAATTGCAGGGTGCATTCATCTCATGCCAGTCGGAGCGCTTTATTTCTGCCACAATAGTTCAGTAATCTGGCTCAGGCGCAGAGCAGTGCCCAGTAGAGGCCTGGTCATCAGCACTCTGTGGGCCTTTTCCACAATCAGCAATTTAGAAACAGCTTCTGGGCCTAATATGGGTGTGAGGAGGTGCGTCACAAAATCCTCCATTCAGCCAGTATTGATAGATTCGTGGAACTATGATAAGCAAATCATTTCTTTGAGACCTCACTTCTAAATTGTCATTGTTAGCTGATATCACTTTGAGTAGTTTTTTCCATGTTGAGCATTTGTTCTCCCCAGGTTGAAGTAGCATCCTCTTCAGCATTTATTCTGTGTTCTGCTTATGTTATGCGGCCATCTTCTTTTTCCAGTTTATGAGTGATATCGTCCATTCTGGTACACATACTATCCATTTTGCTCTCAATGGATGTAAGGCTTTGTTGCAAGGCAATGAAAATAGGTTTTGTATCTGTTGCTTCTGTCCCTCAATCCATCACACGAGTAGACTTACAGGCATCAATTTGCAATTCAGTTTGTTGCCCGCCCGCCTTTCCCATCTTTGTAGATAATAGCACGCTCAGCCACCAGTACAGTGGTGTTTGGTGTAAGTTTCAAGTGTCCTAAGTAAGTCTGGGTGGTGAACTCAGCTCCGATCGCGGAGTTTGCGGAGATTCCTGCACTCCGCATTATTTGGAGCTTGCAGAGTTATTTCCCTCGCTCGCGTTCGTCAACGTCAAGTTGGCGTGCACGAGTGAGGGAAATCCACCTCCCAGCGAGATTTTCCTTGTCCGCGATCGTCAACATCAAGTTGGAGAAAGCAAACATGGAAAATCAACTTCCGTTGGTTGCGTATCCTTGCGAACGCTCATGTTGAGAAACTCTCTGTTCGCTTTAGGAAAGTAAAAATCTACTCGAGCAGCCAAAAGGAAGCAGCGCCTGCTTGCGCTGTGCATGTTGCCGTTTGCGATGATTGCACAGTGCAGACAAGCACCTGGCACTGAAAATCACCACAAACATCATATATCCAACGCACTCTGCCGCTTGCAGAGCTCCGCGTAGCGCGTCTGAGTTTATTTTGCACTTTTCAGAATTTCGGGTAGCAGAACTCCACAAACTCCACCCAGGCTTAGGTCTCAAGGTAGTTCCTACCGCAGCCAAGAGGCTTTTGATATGTCACCCCACTAGTCTCTTGTTTGGGGGCCTCAGAGCCCCTAGGTCCTGCCATGCTTATGTACCGTCTACAGGGGCATGAACAGACCTGGGTGAAGTAGTCCAGTCAAGAATATACAATTAAGATATACCAATCTAGTAGCATCTGGATGCCTCCCAGCCCTTCCACAATGTCCACTCCATCCTCACACCTCTTTTACTCGGGGAAGGCAGGTGGCCGCGATTTGAGCATAGACACCAGAGCTTTAGAATGAGACTGACCAGGGGTAGGTAAAGGGTCTGCCAACCATACCATGTGTAGTAGGTGCCTTGAGCGAAGTCATTGAGCATAGATAATGCTGGAGTAGCAGAGAATCAGTTGGTAGGGCAGCGCTTTGTACAAAGAATCTATTGCGCAGCTATCAATGGCCATTACACCATGTGCCCCCAGTACGTATATCTCTCCCATCCTCTGTATGCCAAATTTATTATAATTAATGCCTCCTAAGGCATCTTTGAACCCCCAGGTGTCCGAGGCAGGTTCCATTCTGAGCGGGTCTCTGTCACCCTTGCCCAGTTCCATTGCAGATAGTGCTCCGAGCAAAGGCCTGGGGTCCGCCGGGCACTCAATTAGTCTTTCAGCCTGCAGAGCTGTGCAATCAGTTCAGGGGAAGCACTCCCCACTGCCCATTCCACCAGCCCCGCTATGTGGCATCACGGTGGGGAAACAAGCCAAAACCTCGAACCAGCACCAGCAGCCGCTGCCACGTCACACTCAGGAGGACCAGTGCGCCAGCCCCAAATGCAGGTAAGCCACGCCAGCCCCCCACACCTTGGCAGCCACCAGCTTCCAGCAGATCCCTCACTGGGTAATGAAAGTGCAGTTTGTGGTCTCCAGCGTCTCCGCTGTGATACTGGAATCCTCCCCTGAGCTTCAGACAGACCTCAGCAAGCAGGCGTATTCCACTGTGTCACCCGCAATTTTAGGAATGCTAGGCCATGGAGGGCCGACCGGGCTGTAAATGTGATTAGGCACAATTCTGTGTGATCGTGAAAGCAGGACTTGCTTTCTATGAGCTGAAAATCAAAAATAGGAGCCACAAATTCCCTTTACTTTTTACAAAATTGAGTTTGGTAAGAAAACACATTTTTTTTCTTTTTTTTTTTAAACAGATTTTATTTGTCAAATATCAAATTTTTGGCAGAGCTATGTACCCCAGAGAACTTCTGCCTCAATAAACTTACACTGTCAGGACTTTGACATGTAGATAATACATTCAAGGAGAAATAGAAGGAAATACAAAAAAAAAACATAATAAGCCCCCTCCTGTTGCACTATTACCTTCCCTTAGCCTATGCGCCACTCTTGCACCTACACCAACATGTATAGTATAATGCTACACCTTTAGCTTCTTGTTGCAAGACGTTAAAAAGTAAAACTGAGTCAATTACATCTGTAAGAAGTAGATAAGGGCTCCAACTTCTTAAGAGTAGGGATCTGCTAAGTGCCAACTGCAGTAGTGCATTTCAAAAAACATTTTTTGACGCTGTGGTACTGGGAGCTAAAACCAGAGGTCCTGGACATTTCCTTGGCATCACATTGGATTTGCAGATCATTGGAGATTTCATTGGTTCTAGAGACGGTATTAGTATTTCATATTGAAGTAGTTCATGTCTTTTTTGCATATATCATTGCACTCCTTGTCATAGGAAAGAGCTGCAGCAAAGGAGTGCTAGCTAGATTTCTTTACTGTGTCTTTTTGGGGGGGGATTAAGAACGTATTTGTACTTCAGCAATATCTTCTGGACAAGAACAGCAGCATTGGTCTGTGAGTCTTGGATGAACCCAATGGAGACTTTAATTCAGTTTTCTCTATACAGTGCACTCCAGTGTGTTGTCCTTCTGTCAATCCTGGGAAGGCTCTGTAGAATATACACCAATGCTCCTGTAACCAGCACACATTTGAGGGTTGCTCCTCTCTGACTCTTGTGGTCAATCCATACAATTGATATTCTTGCTGCTTGTAATCAGTGCATTCCTGTTGGCTGCACTTCAGCCATTCATGGATGCAAATCAGTAACTACTGGATAGATTAAAGAGAACATTTACCCTGATCACATTTACCAATGCATCCCATGGGTCATCAGTTGACTACATAAGGAGTTCACTGTAAATGCCTGTAATATGCTTCCCTATTGGTTGTTCCCCTGTTGTTCCAGGGTGGACTCCATAGAACTTCTACCCTGATTGCCTCTAAACAATTTGATCCTATGTGTTGCTCTTTTTCACCTACATGGACTCAATAGACCATACTCCCTTGCTGCTTTGGTTGTCTGGAATGTTCCTACGTCACTTCTCAGTGGACCTCATTTGTTTCTCATTGGACCTTTTAGAGTGTTTGTCCTAGCCACTTGCAACCAGTACATTCTCATTCCTTTGGATTCCATTTAGTATCATCATGACATGCTCTAACCTGTGTCTTCATGTGGATTGCTTTCTGTTGTTCCAGGGATGACTGTAGAGCACGTATAACCTGTCTGTCTCTATCTATTGCATTCCCAATCATTGTTCTTCTGTTGCTCATTGATAGACGCCATTGAGCATATACTCTAGCTGCTTGTATTCACTGCAATCCTTACATTTGATCCTCTGTCACCTTCAAGTGATTTCATAGACCTTATATAGAAAATGTTTGTAACCACTGCCCCTCTGCAGGTTGCACGTCTGTTGCTTTTGGGTAGACTCCAAAGGATATACCCTTGCAGCCTGTCACCACGTCATTCTTGTGAGTTGCTCCTCTTGTGTTTTGGTAGGATCTCCTTTGCTCCAGGTAGGACCGTATTGAGCATATATTGTGTCCACCGTTAACCAGTGAGTTCTCATGGGGTGTTCCTCTGTCAGTATCTTGTGGGTTGACTCTTGGATACCTTTAGCCATGTTGTTCCTATAGATTGTTCATCTGTCACTTCTTGGCTTGACACTAAAGAGAATTTACCCTTGCTGTTTCTCACCTGTACGTTTCTGCTGGTGGCTACCCTATCGTTCCAGGGAGGACTCAAAATGGAAACTACCATGGCTGCCTATAACCAATGCCTTCCTATGGATTGCTCCTTTGTCACTATTGAGTAGACTTCATAGAGCTTTGTGGTTTCTTCTGTAACAAGTGCTTTCCTGTGAGTTGTTCTCTGTCTCTTCTTGATGGACTCATTACAGCAAATACCTTGACTGCCTCTAATGCATACCTGTACAGTACTCCTTTGTTACTCCGACCCACCCAATAAGCAGAACATATTCCATCCCCAAGAATGGTAGGCAAGAGCCCACATGCCTATCTATTTCTCACTTTATTACCTAATTCTTTAGGCATAAGCAATCATTGTGGCATGAGAAGTGCACTCCCCCACTAATCATGTACACTAAAAACTTACCACACTCACACCACTATTCCAATCAGACACAGTAATAAACAAATATAAAGCTCATGTGTGTTCTATACAAATGCAAGCCTTTGGTCCTTTGCTTGTTTAAGCACTATGGATTCCCTTCACCTACAATGATTGCCACACCCATTTGCAAGAGGTGTGTCTGACCTTGTTCATTTTATGTTAAAGATGTGTATTTGTTTTGATCATGACAGTAGAAGCTTAATTTATCTGAAACAGATAGATGGTTTTTGACCACATCACAAAGAGCACAATTTATGGGTAAAGATTTAGCTTTCAGCCAAATATGATGTAATTCAGTTAGCTGTAGCATTGTCTAAAGTTTGTATGGGAAATTGCACAGGGATAATTTGTTTAGGGGACCCCCTCCTTTTTGTCAGCCCCCGCTTGGCAGATCACCCCAAAACCTTTCAGGAAGGAGCTGTTAGGATTCATCAAGGGGTACAAACGGTATTAGCACAACAAAAATTCAATTTCCTATGGAAAACCAGCCCTAAGTATAACTACACAGTTGTGACTGTCACTGTATAATATATAGACATGTATATATATATTTGAATTTTTAATATATACCTTTACCTCCCTTTACCACTTCCCACCCCTCAACTCTAAAATTAGCCCTTACCTCCCTTAACCGCTACCTGCACCTAAACCCTTTTTTAAAATAACACATTAATTATGTTATTTAAAAAAATAATCCATGTGTGATGTAGGCATGTGTGGTAAAGGTGCAAATACTTAACTGTGTTGTACTTTCCTCCATGGTTAAGACTGGATGGTAAAGGCATTGTATTGTAAGGTCTTTAATGTAGAGCCTCCCCACATTTAATGCTATATTAAAGATTTCAACAGGGCACATTTTTGAAAAAAATGTTTGCTGGATAATAATATTTTAAAGACAATATAATACAGTGTTAGTATATTTTTGTGAGTAGCCGAAGGGGGCTGAGTAGGTTGAGACATGTCAATTGAAGTTAATCCTGATAGAGCCTCTGATGTCACAGTGCTCTCAGTTGACTCATCTATAGGTGTGTGTGGTGGCTGTGTGCATCAGAACCCTCCATTTCTGCCACCTTTCTTTCTATGCCTTGCAAGCTTCCCCTTGGTTCTGTAGTGAATGTCATGTCACCTTTTTCTAATTTCAGACACACTGTGTGTTGTTTGTCCCACTGCAATAATTCACTTTTGTATTCTGCTCCATTTTTTTTAGCTCCTTGTACAGTTAAAGCAGCTCTACCAAAAAGCTGCTCAGTGTTGCCACATTTTCCTCCGCAAGCATCACAAATTCCTCATCAGAGAGATTTTGCTTCCTTCTCCTTCCTTACTCCTCTTGCTGACCTTCCTGACTTGACATTCTTGGTGATGGTATTCCCAGCACTTGCTTCCTGGCAGCTCCTATGGTTTTCAATGTGATTTTAACAATGTATTTCCTCATTGTGATGTCATCACTTTGCGTCTGGCGACATATGCAATTTACAAACATGAATGAAACGTTTTTTGTGATTCTGTATTTCAGGACAATAAATCTTAAGAAGTTGCTAGGTAGAACATTTACTCAGTAGTATATTTAATTTACCGAATTACAAATTGCAATTTATTAACAATCACAATTTAAGATTTGGTAAATTACATATTAATACCTCTGACCCTAAAATGAGTTCAGGCAATCCTCACCCATAAAGAGATGTCATAATGTTTTGGAGGATTATTGGAGATCGTTCAGTAGTACACCAGTACAGAAAGCTCTCGATTCCAATTATGTAATCAGTAAGACTGGAAATTGTACATTTACAATAGAAATTAAGCACCTCAAAACGATTCAGTCACCTACATTCTTATTCCCTCCAGAAATAGAACTTAAGAAAGATTATAGATGCTAATTTGTTTGCAAGTTGTGAGCACATTGTCTTCCTAAACCATGCTCAACTGGGACAAACTGCCCAAAGTAACAACACTAATTATTGTCTAATCGACACTAATTTCTTTGATGCATCATATTGGCCAATGCGTTTGAGAAAGAAATACTTAATTGATGGTATTTTAAAACATGGAATTTTTATCATACCCACATTGGCCAATACTGTTTGCCACTGGTTGGAAATCTCGATGCCCACACAGTGAATTGAGGAATGAATGCTGGTTTCTAATGGTAGTAGTTATGGTATTGTTAGTTTGGGCGAGGAAATATTTTTTTGTCTGTTTATTTTGCAGAAGTCAGTAACCTTTGACCTTGTCTCTAATGGAGTTCAGGAAAAACAATAAAATACCTGTTAAATAGGGTTACTCCAATATTTCATTTATTTAGGAATTGGGATTGGCCACATATGCAATGAGAAACCTTGCAGGATTTACCTTTATACTTGATAGCAAACCATGCCCCTCATTACCAACAGCCCAATTAATTGAGATATGCGAGGTAACAGTTGTAACAGCACATATTGCAATTGTTAGTTTTGGGTTCAATATTGGCAAGTCAAACCTGGCTGGGAAAATTGCTAGGTATTTAGCAGAACGTGTGCCAGAATCCACATATTGCTCCCTAAAAACTTGTCATGGGTGGTATTCATCAGACCTGATAAATGCTCATTCAGCAGAGTAGGATATTATCAGGCTTGATAAATATCACACCAATTACCGGGCTACTTATAATGATTGGGCCCAATTCACAAAGGTAAATGTACACGTTTGGTCTTAACTTAACTTGGAATTCACAAGGCCATTTACGAGTACTATCTGTATGTCGGTGTGGACATAAAGATAGTTTAGCCTAACCTCTAAGTTTACCTTTATGAATCGGGCCCAGGTCTGTAAGAAATAGGGTTATTGTTTGAAAGGGCTGTAAACTCTTCTCAAGCAACAACCACAACCTTTGTCAGGGTGAACATCAAAAGTCTCTAAATTAACAGGTGCTTAGCCCTCAGGTAGCTTAGCACAAAAGCAGTCATGCTTAACTTAGAGGCAATGTGTTAAGTATTTGTGCAACACACAAAAGACAACAGAAGACAACTCCCAAACCAATTCAAAACACAACAGAAGACAACTCCCAAACCAATTTTTTTTAAAAGCAAAAAAAGTAATAACAAAATGGACACAAAATTTACACAAAATAAATTAAATCCAATTAGTAGAACCAGAGTTATGAATTTTTAAAATGTTCAGTGTAAAATAGCACCTAAAAAATCAAACGCCAACCACGGGTATTTGGCAGCAAGAGATGGAAGCAAAGTCAGAAGTAAAGGCCTACCATGATGGAGTGCAGTTCAGATACACAAGGAGGATTGGGCCTGGTCTTAGCTTACCTTTTGACTTAGAAGAAATTCTGAGGAAAATATCCTGGGAATGTAAAGCTCAGTGGGGCAAGCTGGCTGGTGGCATTCGAAGAGGAGGTGTTGGCATTGGGGAGCCACAGGACAGTGTTGTGGTGACGATTTCTACATTTAGCTTTGTCACTTACTGAAAGTTGAAAATTTCCAGTGAAATGGAGTTGCGGGCTATATGACAACGAAAGCTTCAGGAGGCCAGATACCTTCACTGAGAGTACCAGCTGAACAGGATTTGCTTCTACGGAGAAGAACATAGGAGGAGCTAGCTCGAAGACAGGCCGAGCGGCGATGCCTCTTGTGTGGATCTGGGAGCAGGTAGGTCCTGGTCTTCTGACGGTTCGTAAGGCATTTTTTGATGAAAATGTTTCCACGTCTCAACTTTTAGGTTTTGACAGGAGCAACACTGTAAGGGCCAGATGTACGACCTGCCAAATAGCGCCTCAAAAATTGCGTCGCTGTTGCGACTCCAAATTTGCGAGGCGCTATTTGGCATGTACAACAGTGTGTTTAACAGTGTTTGCAATTCCCAATTGGGTCGCAAATTGCGAGGCTCATGAATATTAATGAGCCTCTCCTAATTTGCTAGCGCATTGGGAATGACAGGCCCTCCCAGGGATGGTGGCCTGCTGTATTTAGCAGACACCATGTCAGCGGCTGCTTTTAAATAAAGCAGCTTTTAAGAAAAAGAAATACAGCACGTTTTCCTTCAAGGAAAACGGGATGCATTAAAAAAAAAAAAAAAAAAACAACATTGTACTGTAGACAAGCCCCTTTGAAGGGCTAGTTGGGAAGGAACAGTTCAGCCGCCATCTATCCTACCTCACTGTCCGATCCTTCTTACATCTGGGCTGCATTCTGACACTTTCTGGTAGGAATACACAAATCCTAACAGCTGGGTTATTTTACTCAGGACACTGACAGCAGGCACCAATTGGTGAGGACAAAAATTCCAGCTTTCTAAAAGTGCCATTTTCAGAATTATAACTTAAAGTCTGACTTTATCATTAGAGAGGATTTTAACTTATAATTAATTAGAGACCAACATGACATTTCTACCTGTTCCCAATCACATTGTATGAAATGTAATAAATTAACTTAATATTATCATATGGGAGAGGTAGGCTTTAAAGTAGTTAACAATGCATGTAGGCCAGTCAGTCAGTCAAAAAGGCTTTATTTCGATAAAAATTATCATAAAAGCATCACAATTTAAAAATTTACAAAGAAATTTGATTATAAGTTCATCTAAAAATATACCTTTTCAGTAAAAGTAAATAAATACATCAACATATTAAAAAAGGATTAAACAAGTGTTTTTAGCCTTTTTCTTCTAATGGCCCATGCCCATGATAAAAATTTTGCCAGAACACAAGCATAAAAAGGGCGGGAATCCGACATTAAAATGCGCAATGCTTCAACATGATGTCTGGTTCCCAACAAGCGACACAAATGCTTTAGCCATCTGCTTCTTGGGTGAGCATACTCCTTACATTCAAATAGGAAGTGTGCCACAGTCTCTTCTCTGGACGTGCAAAATGGGCAGAGATCAGTGATCTGATCTTTGGATTTCCACCGAGAGGTAAACGCACGAAGAGGGAGAGAACCAGTTCTAAATTTAAAATAAAGGGACCTATCAAAGGGTCTTTCGATGATATCTAGGTATGGTTCCCGGAAAGGTAAGTCCTTAAATTTCAGGAAGTCCTCCGTGAGGCTGCCCAAGGCGTTGTTAATATTCCGCTGGGTCGCAATCCAGTTCCAAAATAATTTCTTCAAGAATGCTTTCGGAGGTGAGGACCTATTCTCCCAAGCTTCACTTAGACCCAAATCACATAAAAGGGCTTTCAAGTCTCGCAGCCATTTTATCTTATGCCACCCGGGGGATGACATTACTTCGGAAAGGCCCTTTGCATATTTTGCCAATTCAGGGACTCTCCACAACCTGGCCCATAAGAGTAGTGGGCGAAGTTTTGCTAGATCGCTAATGGAATGGCGACCCAAATCTAACAGCAACGGGATCATTGGGGTACCCTGAGGAAGTGACATAATCGCTCTATAGAACTTCCTCTCAGATCTAATTAACTCACTGATATTATATGAGCCCCAGAGTTCGGCCCCATAGAGAGCAGAACTGACTCCCCTAGCAGCATAGATTTCAATGACAGGGGCAATGGGTCTGGATGCACAGGCGCGCTGCTCTTTCAAAAGTGCCCCTGTTACCCTCTTGTGTGCTAGTAACATTTTGCTTAGATGGGGAGCCCACTGCATATTATGTGACAATCGGATTCCCAAGTAGTCGAATACATCCACCCTCCCCAAAGGTATAGCGTTCAATTGTGGGGAACGAACAGATTTTTTTTGGGGGGGGGTTCAACACCAGGAACTTGGTTTTTTCAGTATTGATAATCAAGCCCCTTTGTACACAAAAATGCTAGAAGTTGTTAAGCAATTTTTGGAGGCCCATCGGGGATTTAGACAGTAAGAGCGTGTCATCCGCAAAGAGGAGGGTCGGTATGCGCTCACCCGCCAGGGAAGGTTCATCTGATGGGTCTTTCAACAGATGCTCGACCACTCCGTTGACATATAGTGAAAAGAGGGTGGGAGCAAGAACACATCCCTGACGGACCCCTCTCTCAACCGGAATTCTGCTAGTCTTCTCGCCTTCTGATCCCCATCTAATCTGGGCAAAAGTGTCTTCATGGAGTCTTACAATTAATCGTAAAATATAATAGGGTAACCCCATGTCACCAAGCACTCTCCAGAGACTCTGCCTAGGGACGAGGTCAAAGGCAGTCTTCAGGTCGATAAACGCAAGATAAAGACTGCCTTTGCCTATGACCACCACCTTCCAATATATTAAGAGAAGTCTGAAAGCTTGTTCTATTGTGCCAGTGCCTGCTCTGAAGCCTGCCTGGTAGTCGGAAAGGATGTTATTATCACAAATCCATTGTGATATTCTAAGCAACAATACTTTACCGACCACCTTTTGAGTTATGTCCAGCAGGCTTATGGGTCTATAATTTGCTGGGTCATCCCTCGCCCCTTTTTTAAAAATGGGTACGACCTCAGCCCCTTTCCAGGAAAGGGGGATTCGGGCACCCTTAGAAATTGCAATAAGCAAGCAGTGAATAATTTTAGCCCATTTCGGTACATCAGAGCGTAACAAATCGCCGGGGATACCATCTGGCCCCGCCGCTTTTTGGGGCTTAATGGTACTAATGGCATGCTCAATTTCTTTTAAGGAGAAGGTGGAATCAGAGTCTACTAGGTCTAACTCCCAATCCTTTTGTGCTGGAATGATATCAATTATATCAGTGACATGCTCAGCTCTTCTTATTTGGGAGTCGCAATTTACTGTAGTGACCTTCCTTTCCTGGTCGTCCTTGGGAGTGCCAATAATAGTGATGTTAGAAGGGGAAGAGTACAGCTTGGCAAAGTGGTTGACCCAGACTTGACTAGGGATGTTACATGTTATGAGGTCAGAGTCTGGCCTTTTTTTCTTCCTGATTATGTCCCAGAAGCGCCTTGGATCTTTCCCTTGGCTTGCCTCTTTTAGAGAGCACCAAAAATCTTCTTCCCAGTCCTTCTTAGCACTAACTAGTAGTTGTTTGTAGTTATTTCTAGCTCGTTGTATAGCTACTTGGGATTTGCTTCTTATTGCCCCAATCAAGAGAGTTTTTGCGTGCCTACAGGCCGATGTGTACCATTCGCATGACCCTCTTAGGTTTCGAATTACCACATTTTTTGAAGAGGACTCCCTTTTCAGGAATACATTCCCAATTAACGTGAGTGCTTCCTCGAAAACAGATGTAACTTTTCCAGGGTTAGACAGAGCCAAATCAAAACTGTCCAACTTCATCTGTGAGGCTAAAAGGACAGTATTTATGGTATTGAGTTTGGACTCGTCTACTGATACTATATTCCACTTTAGACGTCTCCCACATGCGGAGACTGAAACGTTCTGGGTTAGTTTGGAAGGGTTTTTGATGAGATTACTGATCCAGGGATTTTTAAGGGATAGAGAAAGTGAGTTGTGGTCACTATCAGCTGAGGGTAAAACTACCATATCCTGTACCAAACCCCAAAGTTTAAAATCTAACAAGATGTAGTCGATCCTTGAGGTGTGATTAATTCTGTTATATGTGACGGCACCCATGGTATCTGAGGTTGTGCGGCCATTTGTGGCTCGTAGGCCAAACTCCAGCGAGAGGGCATTGAGCTGGATTGCGCATTGGGACCATTTTTTAATCGGGGGGATTGTTAGAGCAGGAATTCCCCATCTAGCATCGTCCTCACCCAAGTCAAAGGTGTCACCCAACTGCAATGGCTCATAGGTGCAGTTAAAGTCACCTGCCACCAGGACTTGAGCACCAGCTGTGTGTTCTCTAAGCTCCACTTCTAGAATTGCCACTATCGGGGACATAGACCCATGTTTGGTGCCTCTAACATATATGTTATACAGGTCAAGCTTTAAGCCTCTACTGGGGCCTCTCAAGGATATTCCTAGAATATCGGGGCTATTGATTTGTTTAAGTTTTATATTACAATTTAAGTCGATGCTTACCCAGATAAGAAGGCCTCCCGAAGGACGACCCTTCCCGTTTCTTGGTGGCACTGCTGGAACAAAATGTGTAGTATAGCCAACTCGATATAGAGGATCCAGACTCCAAGTCTCTTGGAATAAGCAAATCTCATGGATCCCCACTAGAACATTCCAGTCAGGGATGCTCAGTTTCCTTTGGATGCCAGCTAAGTTCCAGCTAAGAATCTTGAGGCTACCCATAGGATCGTGGGCAGTCTTAGTACCGGTGCCTGAATGATCAAAAAAGGACGGGAATACGACTGATTGACTAGGTTCAGCAGGAATAGAAAACTGGGTATCAATAAGCCCTAGATGAGAAGGAGGGGAGGGACATAGAACTACAGGTTGCAAGATTGCTTGATTAATAGTTTGGGAAACCAGAGGCTTATAACAATTATCGGAATTTTCCTTAATTGTAAGACTTCCAAAAGGTTGTGAAATTTTGGCGCTAGATTGATTAATGCCCTCAAGTCCATGTCCTAAACGCTGTGGTGGTCAATCCACTGCTTCCAGACAACTAAATCTATTGGTAACTGGAGCACCTTTCCAGCCTACAGGGGGGACTGTATTTCTAGCTTCCTGTACATACCATTCGTCCCATTCCTTTCTTCTGTCACGCGTACTGATAAGGGGCCGGTTGCTAGCCAGGTTATCAAGATACCTATTTGAAGGAGGGTAAAAGAAAGAGAGCCTTTTTATTTCTATGCCATCAGTCTTATCCCACATACCTCTATGGCAAATATAGTCAACCGTACGTGGATCATCAAAGTTGACTATGACACAATCTCCCCGGATTGATTTCATCTCACTGCCTAGCCAGGGTACCCTACGCACCATTAAGATCTTAGTACGACAGTGTGCTGGGAGCGGTCTGTTGGTGGTGAGCCAATGGAGTGCCTTATTTTTTAAGGACAATGTCGGTTCCTCAGTGTTTGGATTTAGCTTAGGGACCCCGGTCAGAATTGCAACATATGGGCCTGCTTCAGGTGGTAAATGGATATGGGGCCCTCTATTATCTATACTCTCGGAATTAGGGAGCAAAGGGGCTACTTGTTTAGCTGGTGCAGGTTCCATGGAAGAACTAGTAGGATGGGCAATAAGTTCGCATGGTTGATTGCCCTTATGCAATAGAGCAGGGGGAGACTTTGGGCTTAAAGTAGGGCCAATAGGGGTAGTAGTAGGTGCTTTCGGCCCTGCCGTTGAATTCATATTGGCTGTTTTTGGTTGGCCTGGGTGGACTGGGACAACCTTCGTTTGTATCATACAGGATGCTTTCAGGGAAGCTATTTGCTTTTCAATGTTAGAGAGTGAAAGTTGTAAGGGCTGCAGATGGGCCTTAATGAGTTCACCCAGCCGAAGTAGTAATTGGTTATCTATCTCACAAACTTTACAACCCTCACCAGAGCTATCCAACCTGCTAGAATTATTAAAAGTCACAGAGCACGAAGTCGTCTCAGCTACATTTTTGATAGAAGTGCTCTGAGGTAGTGCACTCTTAGTGGGCTTAAGAGCGGTTGGTTTTTTTTTAGTAAATTTATATTTATTCACTACCTTGGCCTTCTTCCGTTTGGGTACAGCGCCCTCCCTCTTCCCTCTTGACTGCTCAATAGTCATTTCCTCCTGTCTTGGACTCATAATTGGATGCAGGGTCTTCTCGGGCAACTCGCTTAGTTGTGTGTCCGAGAGTGCCAGTGATACTGAGAGATCAACCACATTTGGGACACCATGTAGTTCCACTGGGACTTCAATTAGGGGCCTAGTTTCCCCGTGGCTAGTAGGTGTTTTGGCTAATGCCAGAAGGCCTAAGGAGGAGCGTCTAGCTAGGGCCAGATCCTGGGACACCCTGCGTTCCAAAAGGGACATACCCTGATTGATTGCCTCGTTGGCCCTAGATATATATTGGTCAATTGGGCCAATTACGTTAGTAACCCCTGGTATGGATTTAGTCTTGCTACCTCTAGTCATCATGACAGTGCTAGTGTGCTCATACACTCCCACTCAATCGATTTCGAATATATCAAGTGATCAACAGTGGGACAAGAGATTTTCAACAGCAAATACAGGGGGGGTGGCCCAGTCCAGTCTTACCCGGTCTTGAACGGGCTTAGCCCGGCGTCGCCCGCGCGCGTCCCGCGACGCGGAGGGAGCCGTGCACTTTTAAGCGCCTCCGGGCGCGTTGGCGGCGTCAGTGGCCGCAAGGTAGTCTGGGGGCTGTAGTCTCCCCCCACTCTCGTCCGCGATGTGAAGTGGCGGCGGTGGGGGAGAGACGGAGCAGAAGGGAGCCCAGGAGCTGCGGCGGCGATGTCAAAATGCAGCAGAGCAATAACAGTTTCCCCAGCAGGTAGGCAGGTGTCTTCCCAGTTAGGCTTTCTCCCGGAGTTGATCACGGCCGCTGTTTTGGCTGGAGGGCGGAAAGGCGCGGAAACTGAAGTTGAAGCGAAAACAGGTGTGATCGGCAGCTGAAGCCTCAGATCGCCTCGGGCAGCAGTACTCACGCTGTTGACACCAGGACCAGGACTTGAGTCACGAGACACCAGCAATCCCGGGCCCCAATGCAGCAAGCTACTCGGCGAGACACTGCACTGCAATTCAGCTCCGTTGATGTCCTAGCGTGGAGCCTGCTGTGGGTTGTCAGTGGGTTGTCGCTTGTCGGAGATCGTGACAAATCCGCAGATTGCGAGCAGATTGCGAGCAGCAGTGTCCGGGTAGCTGAAGGGGCAGATAGATGAACAGACGAACAGCTCTGGGCAGCACACCTTCACCTACAGAGCAACTCGGCTCGGCTCTGTAGGCTCGTGGGTCGCGGCGGTGACTCTCAGCGGCTCTCAGCGGATCTTGGCCGCTCCTGTTTCACGCAGCTGTTTCAGGCCCCCCTCTCCCCTCCGCTCTGTGTTGTGCTCCGTTCCCGCTTAGTGTGCGGCTTGAAAACCCCCTGCAAAGAACGGCTTTCTCCCGTAGCTGCAGGGATCAGAGGCTGAGGCCGGAGGAGAGGACAGAAGCCTGGAGAGGGAGGCAACAAGCAGAGCTCGAAGCTCGAAGCTCTATGTTCGGTGTCCTCGCGCTGCTTCTCTCCCCGATCACTGCGGCTCAGACTGACGGGCAGCGTGGAAAAGACGGACTGCACACCTGTAGTCATCCAGGGCCAAGAGTACCCGCACAGTCTGGTTGAACTCCATTGGCTACCGGGCATGCAAACACCAGCGTCCCGTGGCCATCGCATAGACACTAGACTGTCATGTGATACCGTCGGACTCAATGACGATATCCCTTGGAGTGTTCTTCCATAAACTAGACACTCAAGGCCGTGGTCACTGACTAGTAGATGGTTTCTGAAAGTAAACTGCTAATAATTATGATCACACCGAACGACTGGCCACTGACAACCCCCTGCCTGTGGTCTACCCACTCTATCATCCCTTTTCCCATGAGCTAAGAAACCAGTCTGAGTAATGATCTATACAACGTCTGGATACTCATCTATGGGGTTGAAATTATTTTTAATTCATCCGAGTAGTTAACTACAGACACTGCCATGCAATCCGTACCTGTATCGCCAAATAACCTTGCGTTCAGTACGAGCACCCAATGTGTAGATATTAACCTTAGAGGTACCATGACACAATAAAACCGGTGTATATCTCCAAACTAAATTAGCATCTTTCACCTTCCAGTCCTGAACATAAATCCCAATCACTAAGTTGACACCCTTGCAACTGGCTCACTCACCCGAGTAACAATCGTAGAGTAACACCCTTGGTGCCTTAGGAATTAGACGGGTATATCATCCCGATGTGTCATCCCGCCCTTTCCTCAGTCCTTCACTAATATCTATACGACAACCACGGGACGCCAACGTCCACACACCCAGCAGCCAACAAAGTTCAACCACCAGACGCCATAGCAACGCGTACTAGCATGTAGGCATTTTTTTCATTACCAGGACATGTAAAACTTAAAAACACATGTCCCACTTTTTAAATAAAATGAACTACCAGCTGCAATGGCAGGCCTGAGACATGTTTTAAAGTGCTACTTTAGTGGGCGACACAAAGAGTGCTGATGGCCCACTGGTAGCATTTTATTTGCACTGTGCACATATAGTAGCATATATTAGAGATTTATAAGTAAATAAACGCCCCAATCAAGTGGATGCTCTTCTTACCATGTATTAGGGAGAGAGAACAAGCACTTAGGCTTTGGTAGCAGTACTAATGTGCAAGAGTGCTAATAACAATAAAAACACATTTTAGAATATAAAAGGGGTGAAGGCAAAACGTTTTGCGAAACAACACTCCAAAGATGTCGGGTCTAACAGAGTCCATATAGTGAAACTGTGGAAAAGAGTCAGCAATCTTTCTAGCTAACTGTGACTAGACTACTGCCTGTGAATAGGACAGAAGGTAATTCTAAGAACATGGCTCATCCAAGCAGTAAATGTTAATTGGAAAGAGCACCATTGATCTGGGCAGCTGGATAATCCACTTACCACACCTCTGGGTTCTGGTATGTTGGAAAATACATGAATCATAGACTAGGGCACTGGCACACAGGTCATATAGATGGATAATTGTGGCAACAGGGCAGGATGTTGAAGCCACATGTGGATTTAGGAAGCAGTATATTCATGGAAGAGACTATGTGAATTCAGGAAAGGCGGCAGAGAGAAGCAGAACATTTCCGAGGAAGAAAAGTGTTGTGTGGAAGTCAGTAGACCACAGACCGAGGATTGTTATTGACATAAGTGTATTGTGATTGATATATCCCAATCAAGAGACAATCATTTGAGTAGAGCATACACGTCTATGCAGCAATACCGTGCCTGAAGCAGTACCAGCACACCTGCAACAAATGCCAGTGTAGAAAGACACCTAATATGAATAAGGACCAGGGATCTAGATGATTTGAAAGTCAATGTAATGGCACAAGAAACACAAGCATAGCAAATCGGGCACCGAATCGAAGCAGCGAAGCAGCGTTGATGCGAAGCTGTGTTGTGGCCGAGGAGAGGAGAGGAGCAGTGTAGAGTGAGGAGCAGAGCAGAACGGCAGTGAGCGGCTGTGAGCTGTAAGCGCGTACGCGGCGGGAGCGCTGCGAGAAACGCTGCTAAACACCGAACAGCTGACGGAGCCCGCCAAAGCAGCAGACCGTGAATCGAGCCTCCAACCTGGCCCCCAGAGGTGAGGCGACTGGACTTTTGTGTCACGGGGGGGGCATCCGTAGCCGCGATAGACTGCGGTGGTCTGTGCCGAGGTAGTGCTGCCAGGTGTGGGGGAATCCGCGAAAGTTGGTTCATCATGGCAGCAGCCGCATATTGGAAAAGTTGTTTAAGGAAGTAGGCAAGAGCAGAATGCTGTCACAAGGAAATCGGGGGCGTGTCATCAAGTGAGAGGACTCCGGGCGGCTGCCCGTTCTCAGGATGCCGGATAACGGCGCGCGTGTACCGCAACTACATTGCCCGTTTCCTCGGAAGAGCTTTTGTGAGGTTCCTACTTCAGAGGCCATCTATTTTGGCCATATCCATGCGTAGGATCGCTATTCACTTTCTTCCCCCCACATTGGAGAGCTGGCGAGAGGTGAGTGGCTCAGCCACTGACGGATACCGCTACTTGGGCGGTTGGTTACGTCTGCCGTAGCTACTTCTGGCCTCTGTTCTCTGGTGCCTTTGAATCCTCATTTCACTCTGTTTGAAGTTGCTCCGGACTTTGTACTACGTACCACGGGGGGAGTGTTGGGACGGGACTACGAGGACCAGCAGCCCTGTAACTTTGTAACTTTGTGCAGCTGTGTACCTCTTCCCGCCCTCTGCCCGTATGTACCCAATTGTGAAGGCCCGCCGTTGTGCGGCCCGGGTCAGCCCGGGTCTCTTGTAGCCCATTTGAGCCCATTCTGAGCCCGGAGGAGATTGGTCCGGGCCCCCTCTCTTTCGCCATCTTGGAAAATTGATCCCTCTCCAAAAACGTCCTATAAGTACTGTGTAGTTACTGATTCAGAACTTTTCTTAGAAATTCTTTTTTTTGTGTGTTTGTTTTTCGAATCATGGCTGGGAAGGAGTGCAGGAACAAAGCTCCTAATTGTGATCTAACAGGCACCCTGGACAATTTCATAATGAGAGCTAACTCCGTGATTGACCAGGGCATTGTTTTGATGGAGCGTAGAGTTTCGCAGGATCTTGCTATGGCCAAAAGGTCTTCAGTGGGCCATTATGCAAATGCTCGCACACCAAAGACCACTAAGGACTTGAACACTGATAGCCCTGAAATGTCTGTGTATAACCAATCCTTAGCCCAGCACTTGGATGATTCTTCCCCTTATGGTCATTTGAGTCATTTGAGTCAGCAGGGGTCCCCTGCGACCTTGGGTGATTCTACGCCGTCCAAGACTATGGAGAGACCTAATACTCGCCAGCTCCGGGGAAAAGGCACGGGTGTGATATCGAAAAAGAAGTACCCCACTGCAGGAGCCAGGAAACCTAAACCATCTAAACCACCTAAACCACCTAAACCATCTAAACCATCTAAATGCGGCAGTAACAGCGCACAGTTAACTGGCCCCAAGGATGATGAGGGATCCGGGGCATATGCCTTGCCAGGTGCCATGCCTGATTTACCCCTACAACGAGAAAGTCCTGGGGCAGGCATTGCGCAGGGTCCGGCTGCAACTACGGATGAATCATCACCAGGGGAGGATTCTTTATGTTTGAAAATTTCTGCACTTCTGTGTGTTTCACTTCGTCCGCTGGAAGAGAGACTTGCTCGCATTGAGAGTCAACTCTCCAAGTTTGAGCATGGTACATTGGGTATCTTAAATAGTATTGTTAATAAAGTACCAGATCGGGGCGATCGAGGTTTAATTAGTGTAACTGAAGGGGATGAGATGCATGACAAACCAGATATTTCTGCGACTTATCTAATAGATGGTAATTGTGTTGTATCACAGGGGGTGCTGTCGCAGCCCCAAATCTACTGCAAATCAAACCGGGAGTGGGACCCAGGGCAGATCAGCATTTAGTCCCCAATAGTACAGGAGTGGTCTATACTGATACGGCTAGACACGATGGGTGGGTACCGATGGATGGGGGCATGATAGAGGAACCCAGAAATAGGCCTAGAATTGATCTACCACCAGAGGTGAGCCCATACTTGGCTATTCTAACTGGGGTCCCTGAAATAAGTGCTTCGAATGTCGAGACATACAGTTCCTTGAAAAATAAAACCACCCACTGGCTCAATATGTATAGGCCTCTCCCCCCTTACATTACAAGTGAAATATCAATGATTCAAAGGGTGGGATGGGTGGGTCGTACCCCAAAAAAATCAACTGGCGATTGTATATTGGTCAATTTCAGGGACTCACAGACTGCAGACTACATCTGCAACTGGATTGTATCCAGCCTAGGTACAAAAATCGTAGCCCGCCCCCTTTCGTTTTTTTACCCCAGCGAACACTTGAGAAATCTGGATGATGGCTGGTCTTTTGTATCATACCAGCGAGGGGGTAGGGGCGGGAAGGATAGGTATGGCCACAATCTGTCAGCCCAGAGCCTTATCCCTTGTTATAATAGGTTTAGCGGCCTGGATCAGGTTGATTGACTGAACTCAACCGGGCTGGAATCTCCAGATAAAACCTTAAGCCAGGACGATAATACTGAGGCCATTAAGGTTTCAACGGGAAGCCACTCAGCGCTAGCATTACTAAGAGCTCATCATCCGCAACAGGGGAGCAGTATGAGTAGTGATATGCTCGATACAATGTGGACACCCCAGGTTCAGAAATCATCATTATCACTAGAAATCACCGGTGTCGTAAACCCCCTGGGGAGCGATAACATTCCTGTAGTCACGGTACGTCATAATCCTGATAATATGAAGCATATGCTTATTATGTCATGGAACGTGGCGCGTCTCCCAAATAAATTAGCCTGTCCGGAGTGGGGCTCTTTTGTGGATAGGAACAATATATGCTTATTTCAGGAGACTTGGGCTAGGGCAGACCAATGCAGAGTAGGCTTTGCGGCCTTTAACATCGCTGCCCGCTGGGGAGGGAAGGGGCGTCCATCTGGGGGCCTTACAATCTGGGTTGGGCTACATTTAGGCTGTAATGGTGTGTCTATCCCAACCAACTCTGTTGACATCCAGTGTGTCCTCCTGCCCTGGCCAACCTCTTATAAATTTGCAATCGTTAACGCTTACTCCCGCCCGACAAGTGTGGCCAAAGAGTCTAGTACCATTGGGGAGCTGTCAATTTTTGTTGACTCCCTCAGTAACGATACACACTACATGGTGGCTGGTGACTTAAACTGTCACTTTGAGCCCTTGCGAGGGCTGAACGAGGGAGCGCTAACGGGGGAGGATGAATGTTGGGGAATCCCGCCTTGCCAGTCTCCCTATGTAAGGTCCTGGTCCCCACTGGCCATGCAGATCACGACCCTTACACTAAACAACTCAATTAGGGCCTGTAATGGTCAGACGCCCTCCGATATCCCCTCAAAGTGCACCTTTAATAAGAGAGATCAAGAATCGCGATTGGATTATATTATGCTGGAGGCACGCCTATGGTCGAAGGTTGTTGACTTTGAGGTGATACCAAGGGCAGACAGCGACCATAACGCATTGAGTCTGAGGATGGACTTCTTATGCCCAGGGGCTAATGAGTATGAAGCTGCCCCAGATATGGTAGATGGGTTGATAGCCACCAGTAACAGACGTAGGGTCAAGTGGGGGAAATTGGTGGCTTCTCAAGTTGCACTACCTAAACTATATAGTGCAATTTTACCTTTCCTCACGAAGGCCAGTGACATAATGGTTCAGCCATTGGCACCAGATTTGCATGGAAACAGACCGTGCATCAGGATTTGGTAGACTGTCTATTGGAATTTTTTAACCCGCCCAGCCTTTGCAGGAAGAGTAGGGTCCCTGTATCCTCCTGGTATAATATTTCTTGCAGGAAGGTAAAAACGGAGCTCATGGGGGCTGTAAAAGATGGGACAGATAAACCAAAAATCCGCTCTTTAAGATTATTATATAAAGAAACAATGAATCATGCTAAGAAAGAGTGGGACTTGAAAGATGGCTCAATCTTTCCTCCTCCCTAGACATGAAAGATGCGCGTAGATTCTGGGCAATAGTCAGTACGGGGTCAGGTGAGCCCAGATCCACGATTGAACCCAATATTGAGGCTGGGAACTCCATTTTAAGACCTTATATGCAGCAGCTCCTGGCCTAGACAGCATACAGTTACACACGCTGCCAGTTGCTGAGAATGATGAACTGGAATTTACATCCGAGGAGGTTTACATTGCCATAGGGAAATTGGCTACGGGAAAAGCTCCCGGCTTAGATAAACTCCCCGGCGACCTTTTTAGGGATCAGCCAAGGATATGGGCTCCTTACCTCTGTACCCTATACAATGCAATCTTGGGAGGCATGGAGGTGCCGGGTACCTGGCTGGGAGCAGAGATTATCTCAATTTTCAAGAAGGGCTCTCCTCTGCTCCCAGCCAACTACAGGCCCATCAGCCTCATCGACGTCCCCCCAAAAATCTTCTCACGACTAATTCTAGATCGGTTGCAGGAGTGGATGGACGAGCACGAGATTCTCACCCCATTGCAGGCCAGATTTAGGAGGAACACATCCACCATGGACCAGATCTTCCGTTTAATTCTGTTATACTGGAGGACGGTCACAGTAGAGGGTGGCAGACTCTACATGGTGTTTGTGGACCTCCGGTCCACGTTTGATATGGTTCCTAGGGGAAAACTGTGAGCGGTGCTTTTGGACATGGGAGTCCCACATGCAATATTTGGGGAATTAATGAGGTTGCATGCACAGAACTTTGCACAGGTTAGATGCGGGAGAAATGGGGCATTGTCCTCCAGGTTTCCAGTTTGCCGGGGGGTCATACAGGGCTGTGTTTTGGCACCAACCCCGTTCTGCCTCTATATGAACGATGTAATATCGCACCTGGACGCGGTTCCCAATAACGAAGCACCCAGATTGGCAGGCAGGAGGGTGCCGGCGATAATGTTTGCCGATGACACCCTCCTGCTTTCCAAGTCCCCTGTGGGGTTTCAATGCGTATTGAACGGGTTTATGGATTTTTGTCGCTCCCGTGGTCTAGAAATCAACGTAGAAAAAAACAAATTTGTGATCTTTAATCCCCCGGCTTCCACCCGCCTAACACCTATCCTGGGCTCGGTTAGACTGGAGAGGGTACAGACCTTTCAATACCTAGGGGTCACGATAAATGAAAATCTCTTGTGGGGCCCCCAACAGGTCAAGTCCCAACTCAAATTGTCTCAATTATCGGGGGGCATCCTTAAGATGTCAAATGCATCAACTTTTAAGCCAGTGAGTCCTGCGCTTGAGATTTATAAAGTCAAAGTAAGGGCAGTGGCTCTCTATGGGGGGAACTCTGGGGGCACTCCTGCAGGCTCGAAATCCCAAATGTGGAGAATAATTTTATGCGACAGTTATTGGCACTTCCCCAGAGTACACCCCTCCTACCACTAAGACTAGATCTAGGATTAAGTCCCATTCAGGATGAGCTAGCCCTAAAACCTCTCAGGTTCTGGTGGAGGTTCTGGATAACTCCTGAACTCCTAAATTACAGGCTTGAATTGAAGGACGTATTGAGCCATAGTAAATCAGCAAATATACCCTGGCTTGCATTTGTGAAACAGGAACTGGAGAACATTGGTTTACCTGCTCTGTGTTATGAACCAGAACAGGCGTGTAGGGAGGTTTCAGGTAAATCCCTTACTAAGTCTTTCAGGGTTTACAAACGCAACATATGGCTGCACGATTCACGAGTTGGCATTATGACAAAATTATTTCTAAATAATAAGACTGCCTATGTGTTTGAGGACTTCCTGAATGTTCTCTATCCAGTAGCAGCAAGGAAGCTCTATATTCAATGGAGGTATGGTACACTACCACTAAGGGCCTTTACAAGTAAATGGCCCTCCTCCGTGAATAAAGCTTGCCCAGGCTGTGGTGCCGTCCACGAGGATGAACTCCATATACTCTTTTTTTGTCCTGCTCATAGTAAGGCCAGGAAGTTCGGGTTAGTACCTTTATACAAGAACCTGGGCTTTGACAAATGCTTGGTTGCTTTGAGAATTCTCAAGACCGATACTTCAGGGCATATTGTCTTTGCACAATCGAAGTTTCTGATAGCCATGTGGTCCAAGAGATGTTTTATAATGGCGAATAGTAGCCAGGGCTGATTGCTTATTCTTGTTTTTATGGAATTTTATTGTATAATATGAATTGACAATTGTATACTATGTGTTGAAATGCCTGTTTTTATTTGTAATCTTTTATGGCTAAAATAATGTCGAAATAAAGATTAAATGAAATTAAAAAAACAAGTAAATGGAACATGACTTAAGGTTTAGGAAGTAGGGCAGCCAGCGGAGACCAGATGGGCAATATGTGGAGTCGATCTTGGGATCTGAGAACGGGTACAGTCAGTAAAACACTGCTTCAATTCCACAACATTCAGATGGGATAAGACAACCCTTATTTTTGAAGATACAGAGAAACACTTTGCCTCATTGCAAAAACTGATATTCCTCAACTGAAGGAAATATGATTTTTGTAGATGATGATCAGTAGCCAATTGCTGCTTGCCAATATGACATGTAGTTCCACTTGTGGTGAGTGCAAAGACTCCAGCATTTGCATTATGGGGTGGAAAGAACTGCAGATTTGTGTTACAGTGCGTCTAAGATAATCACATGCTGTTGTGCTTGGGTGTGAATGCACCAGTTGCTTAGGTGTCTTGTGGCCTTGAGATATTGCTTGAAGGAATGATACAACATTTTGTCTGGATTTGTGTGTTTCAATCCACTTATATTTCCTTTAACCGGTAATCCCAGATACACCTCAGAACAGCTGCAGAAAAAAATGGTGACCCTAGATATGAGGTCAAAACCTACCAAGAGACCGCCAGCACAGTCTTGTATTCCAGGTAAGTCATTGTTTTAGATGTAATGCAATATTGATGCGCCTCTGCAGGCTCAGGTATTGTTCACTGAGAGACGAAAGAGATGATGTGCATGGGTCTACTGTCTGCTTCAGTGACGTGCCATGAGCCCACAGCAGCTCTTCAATGCCAGCCACACGCAGGGACAGATTTACCAAATTCTCATGCAGCGCAGTGCAACAGTCACGAATGCTGCACTGCCCTGTGTGAGAAGGAGAGAGCAGGACGACGCCAATTGTACAGAAATATGGCCCTCTCCATCCATCTCCCTAGCGCTGGTGCTGAAATGAGCTGTTGTGCACCATGAAGACACCCTTGCGCCATAGTGCAGTGGTGTCTCAGTGAGTCTATCACAGGTTTTGTACTGGAAGAATATCCTTCCAGTACAAAATGCTATGCTTAGGCCAAATTTAAATATTTTTCCACTTTGTATGTGTGCTGCATAGGGCAGCACACATACGAAGTCAGAATATAAAGGAGAACAAATAATTTCTCCTTCATAGCGCCCGGTTGAAGGGTGCGCAGTTTGACAGCTTGTTTAAGCATGTAATATGTACTTAATATGTAGCAATAGCATCTGTTTACTAAGAGTTTACAGTACTCTCTGGCTTGATGAAGCCAGAGAGTATTGTAAAACACCCCCATCCACCCATCCATCTATTCACAATATTTGCTTGCATCCTTCCAGAGGTGAAAGTTGCATTTAGATGGCCAGATCAAATGTTTTACTTTTTCATTATCATCGGAAAAAGTATATAGTAAAAATGGTGTTTTGGAACAAAGCAGAATGAGAATGTTGTGCACATTCTAATGCAGCCACAAGGTGGCTGCAGGGTGGAAATAGCATAAATTGGTGCTTTCTATACAGCAATATGAATGAGCAAGGCAATGTTGAACTGTTGACTCTGCAAGGTGGTAGTTATTGAGCTCTTGTGACTTCCTGGCATCAACAAATGCATCAATGAGAGATATAGGGGAAGCTAATGGACAGAGGTTAAATAATGAAAAGCAGTATAGGTCATATTACAGATTTATTAATTTTGATGAAGAGTACTGTAAGTCTAGAGTCTTAAGTGAAATCGCGTTTTCAACTCTACAGCACTCGTATTTTCCCAAGGCGTTATGAAGATATGCAATTATATACATTTTTGCGATAAACATTATAATAAGTGGTAGTTTCTATGTTCGTTCTCTTGACAGTGGAGGTGCCTTGGGGAACTGGTGTCTTGTCCTTGCTTGTTTCATGTGGATACTGACTATCCTTAGAGCCCTGGTGCACCTGAGCCCCTGTTCTAAACATGCACCGTGCAAGGCCCTCATACACCATTTCTGCATGCCTGTTTCCCTGGTCACAGCACTTGCTCTCCTTTGATCACTGACTCACTGTTTTGAGTGCCAGCTCCCTCTCCAGAGACCATATCTGGTGATGCCATGCAGTTACCCTTAATCCGCACCACATTATATTTTCATCATTTAATCATGACAGTAAATCATTTTTCACTTTTAATTTAGAGCAATCTATGATGGCTGCACCCCAGCACTCTTTATCAGCTCAGATCTTTCGGAGGAATTGCTATTCAAACCATCCATGAGTTTCACCTCATTGTATTGCATTGTAACTGTTGTGGCCCACTCCAGTAAAGAATTAGGCCCTGTGTTCCAGAGCCTTCCTTCAAGTTCCAGTCTCCTTGTTCCAGCACTGCATTATTCTGATCTTTATTTCCAATGTTTCAAAGCTCCATCCAGTTCTTCATCCTCCAGTCCTGGCCAGTTCTGCTTGGTTACCAATCTTTCAAAACTAGTCAAATATTTATAAGGCCAAGGTATATGAAGTTGGGACAGTTTGTTTCTGTCCCATTCGAGAATAAACTTTACAGAGTTGGCAGAGTTTAACAAAATTGTGGCTGAAAATCAACCAAAAAGATAGGTTTGTCTTGATAAAATCCCTGCAAACAATATTATAGCTGAACATTTGTCCCCCAAAAATGTTGTAGAGTGCAAAAAAATATTTTGCTCCAAACTTTTTGGGTGGAAAGATTGTTTGTTAAGAAGCAAAGTGTGCAAACTCCTCACCTTTGCACAGTTTGCAAAGCTGTGTCTATAACATACTCCTTCCAGCAGAAAAACAATTGACATTGCCTTTTCAGAAACACAAAGATCAAGCTACAATAACTGTTACTGCAATAAGGATTTATACGCAGTGGAATTTGTATGCATTTATGGGCCATTATGAGTCATTCAAAGTGGTATCCCTTGGAGCGCAGGACGGATATATCACTTACACTCAGCTATGCGGAACTATGCTATGTGACCAAAAAACTCAGCCGTACATGGTGAAGTTTCACGGTGGAGTGAGCTTGGTCCTGCGGTTAGCATTGATTTTCAGTGCATCATGCACAGCACAATAGGGCAGTGCTTCTTTTCTTGCTGCTCAAGTAGATTCTCTACCCAAGCGGCAGCTTTCTCAATACGAATGGTCGCGACCATCCACGACCACCCGTGTTGAGAAATCTGACAGCCTGCATTAACAAATCTTGCATGGAGGTGGATTTACCTCGCTCGCCACTTTTGTGTTAGTGAGCACGAGCGAGGAAGAGTTTTACCTAACTCTGTGTGCTCTGCGGAGATTGGAAGACTCTGCAAACTCAAGAGTGGCCCGACGCGGTTACGCCGAAGTCTCCCTGTAACTGCCCTTGGATGCGTCTGTTTACCTTAAGGTATTGTTCCTTTGTAGACTGCAATTTCATCGTAGCCCACCCAGTCTCAGCAACCACCCATAGTCCAAAGGGCGGAGGTGCCAAAGAACTTGCAGGAATCAGATGTACGCCAAGTGCCGGACTCCGAGTCCTGAGTGGTTTCCACAAGACCAGGGCTCTGCACGAGTTCTACGTCAGGAGAGTAGATACAATGAGTCAGGCTTGAAACAAAAAGGTAAATCAGGGAGAATTTTAAACTCAGATTGGTCTTAGATATGTGATGGTCGGGTACACCAAATCACTGTATGGCACTGCACAAACACAAGTCCCTGCCCACTGCTGCCAGCAATTTTAGAAGTTTGGTTACTGGTTGAATGGGGTGCCTTACCCTGGACAAGCAGCATCCATAATCATAGTCAGGGTAAACCACAACCAAACCTCAATTTAGACTGTGCTCAACCTCCTGGTAGCTGGCACAGTGTAGCCAGGCTTAACTTAGAGGCAATGTGTAAAGTATGTGTGCAACACTTAAAACAATAACACTGTGGTTAGTAAAATAGAGCATAATTTAATAAATAAAACAAGATCAAAATGACAAACAACCAATCCGTAGAACTGGAGTTATGCAGTTTTAAAGAATAAACTGTAAAATAGTGTCTAAAAGAATGAAATCACAAAAAGTGTTAGTGTCAAAAGGTCAGGCAGACCGCGGTGGATTGGAGGTTGGATACAGTCCCATATTAGTCCAGCTGAAGTTTTATCCTCTCAAATTTTTGTGCCAAGAGTCCGTTTTGCGCTGGAGACTGTCACCAGGAGCAAGGACAGTGTTGTGGGTGGTGGTCATCATGGAATGAAGAGCAGGTCAGCATTGCAGATGGGCAGGCTGGAGCTTTGTGCTGGCTGTCCCACATACACTGAATACAAAGGGACTGTGTGGTAGTGGCTCACACCGAATTGTGGCACAAGCTAGATGGTTCTGGTGTGAACTGGACAATTGGCAGTCACGAAGGGTCCAAAAGCTTGAATTCTAGAACTCAAGAGCCACACCAGGGGCCTCATTTACAAAACATTTCGCATAGGGCAGTGCAGCAAGACTTTTTGGATGTGTATGGATAGAATGATTGTTTTTGTGCAGGAAGGTAGGCAACTTTCTTCTTCTATGTGGGCTGCTGAATGCAGTACACATAAAAAGAGGAAAAACCCAAGAGAAATAGGGTTATTTCTCCTAGTTACACCGACCCTACGCCACTCCTGAGAAGGCGTAGCCTTCTGACGCATTCCCAGGTTTACAGAACATTGTAAATCTGGGAATGTGTCAAATGCCATGGTGTTACGTGGGAACACCCACCATAATGCCCATGGCATGCCTCCCATTGCAGTGGGGAGCAATACAGCGATTTTGCATTGCCTCATACAATATCTGCAAGGCCATGAAAAGCCTCACAGGGTGGATTAAGTGGCCTTTTAGATATACAGCTGCACTGTGCACTGCCAGAACAACACGAAAAATGGCATTCCGGCATCACACAGGGGCTTGCAAATAAGCCCACCAGGGACCCTTGGGTGTCAGGAACTTGCTGCAGACAAGTCCATGAGTTGTTGGGGAGCCTTTTATGTCCCTGAGGCTCAGATCAGGAGGCCAGCGGACAAGTACTTTGAGTTACTCTCGGGTCCTGGATTCAAGATGAGGTTGCACATGCAGTTATTCTTCCCAGGGCAAGAGGGAAACAGGCTGCAGGTGAGCTCAGCAAGGTAGCAGTTCCTTTGGAACAGCAGTCCAACAGAGTGGCAGTCCTTGTAGTAGCACAGGAGTACATCTTGCTGGCAGAGTAGCCATAGGTCCAGAAGTGTACTGAAGTGGTTGTGTCTGAGGTCCTTTTTTATGCACAGTTGTGTCTGCTTTCATGTGAGGAAAAACTTCTGTAGGCATGTCTCTGAAGTGCACAGATGCCCTGCCCTGTCTTCACACAGAGCACACATTAAAAACCAATGGCTTTGGGTTTGCTTCTGAACTTGTTCTTAAAAAGTTTACAGTCATGTAGGAGTATATTTACTAAGTTTTAGCGCTGTGTGTATGTTTCACAAAAGTGAAGCAAATTGATGATAAATCTTTTATAACAAATTTACTTTCCAGTGCAAAACTTGTTTAGTGCTGGAACATCACTCGAAAGTAGTGCAAAGCATCGCAATGCAGTGCATGGCACTGTTTTGCATTACTTAGTGCCAAGGGGGGGGTACCATGGATGGTGCATGGGAATTCCCATGCAACCACCCAAGGTTTCTGACGCTAAGACCTATTTACTTAAAAAAGTAGACAAGGTTTAGTGCCAGAAAATAGCATCTTCAGCCAGGCGCAGTCATGGAGAAATGCTTTCATTTCTCCTTTCTTTTCCGATTTTGTATGTGTGCTGGATTGTACAACATACATACAAGGCTTTAAAAGGACTAACATTATTTTAAGCATAGTATTTTGTATTGGAATGGTATCCTTCCAGTACAAAATCTATGGTAGTCTCATGTAGACACCTTTGCACTATGGTGCAGAGGTGTGTACGAGTCGCACTCCAGCGCATTTCTGTACTGGCACTAGGGAGAGGGGAGGAGAGTTTAATATTTCTCTAAATATGGTGCTCTCCTGCTCTCTCCTTAACATGCAGCGCAGTGCAGCATTTGCAGCTGCTGCACTGCTCTCTGTGATGATTCAGTAAACCTGGGCCACATTGTCTCTAGAACCATACACGCCAGAAAGATGTTGCAAATGTTTCTGTAATCAGAACAGCTTATCCCAGCAAACACAACCCGTATGGTAAGTGTAATGGTGGACTACCTCTTGATCCTCTGTGGAGACTCTACAGTCGGGGTGCATAAAAAGATAGATTGGTCCTATCCTGTTATCTGTGGAGTTTTCTGCCCCTACTGCGGAGTATACACAGTTAGAAACTTACAATTAACTTGGAGTTTATGACTAGCAAAAAAAATTTAACTTACACAAAAGTATTAGTTTACATGTGTGAATCGGGCAGTAGGATTTTATTAGGAAGGAAGATTGTGTAGTAGTCAATCTGCCTCAAAATGTATAATAATATAATACAATATTTAAACATTCTGCTTACTGCCTCAGGGTGAGTGATTGGGGAATATATTGCCAAGCATTTAAGTGTTCCTGGTTTCCTTCCTCCTGTAATTCTTCTCAACCTCAACCTCACTCCATCAAGACCTCATCCACACAGTTTCTGTCATTCATATGGGCCTTGTGCAGGTTTTCCAGGTTTCACTCTTGCTTCAAGTAGATGCCGTGAAGTTCCTATGGCAAATAGATGTGCTTTTGGTGTTTACCTAGGTTTCACCAAAGATTCCCAGACCTAGGCCCAAATTGGAAGGAGTAACTGCAGTCAGGGAAAATGTATAATCCCGGTAAAATGTCTTCCTGGCATTGGTGTGCATGCCTCTTCTTTATAAAATAATCTTTGAAACACTGGTATACCTCTTCTGTAAATCCGTTTATATGTGTGTTACTATGTAAGTCTGTATGTGATGTTTGTACGCAAATGTAGAGCACTCCATATGGTCATAGCAAAGGTATTGCAAATGTCTGATTGGAAGGGTAGCTTGTTTTGAAGAACAAGAGAAAAATTCTACTGCATTGTGATGAGGTGTCCCATAAAGAGATGCATCATTATCTCTTTTCAAATTGTAACAGTGATGGGACAGTACTCATAGATACAGGGATGTTGTTCCAGATGTGGGGTTCATGAATGGAATTGGCCTGGCACACTTTTTTTTGCATTTCTTAATCTCCAGTCTGATGGTGCTCTAGATGCCGGTGTCAAGAGAGCTACCAGAGATGGTAAGCTTTTGAGCCAGACTGTTGTGATGGCTGTTTATATATGCTGATCCTTTTATGTCATGTTTGTGTTCTTGTTCTTGTTTTTGCAACACTCAATTGATGTTTTGGTGTATACTATGACTGTTGTGTTTACTAATCTGCATTTGATACTCTGATCTGTTGATTTAGTGTACAGCAGTTTTGTTCCAATACAATCTGGTTGAACATGTAAAAAACATGAAAAATGCTATCTTAGCAAAACTTTCCTGAAAAAAGAAATTTGGCCTAACCCTTCCCCCATCTCTTTAAAGTTGCAGACTGTTGATATTTTGCCCTATAGTTGCCATCTGGGGCACCTTAGCAAACGCATTTCCATCTAGAATCCTCTCTCATTTCATTTTCAAAGTTCCAGAAAATCCGTTTATCTATGGCAGAGATCGAACAGCCAGCTGATAAACAACATTCACTTTGATAAATAAAGCTTAATTTAGAAACCAGAAAACGTGCCTGATATTAAATTATTGCATATGTGTTTACATATAATTGTACAGAACATAGGTGGTGCAAGAGAAAACAAATGTGCAGCTCATAGGTTTAATGATAAAACAACTTATCTAAAAAATGCCCTATTTATTTTTGTTGGATAAGGAAGATTTTGAAATTAGATACGTTTTTGTGTTCATTTCCGGCCTCAGGAAGATTATGTATATTTTGGGAGCAAATATGCAGTACAGAAGGCCAGCTCCAGAGGCCAAGATTGCAAAAATCTCAACTGCAACAAGGTATTTTCCTTTTGTGCTGAGATAGGCTGGGATAAAAGACAACCAGACACTAACAAACACCAGCATGCTGAAAGTGATGAACTTGGCTTCGTTGAAACTGTCAGGCAAATTCCGGGCAAAGAAAGCAACCACAAAACTTATACTAGCCAATATTCCCAAAATGGTCAACATGCAGTAGAACAATACGATGGACCCTTCATTGCATTCTGCTATTATCTTCCCATTCATAGACTTAGTGTTAAGTTGAGGGAAAGGAGGGGAGGTCACCAGCCAGATGGCTCCAATAGCAGACTGGGTCAAAGAAGAGACCAGAACAATGGAGGAGGAAGTCCTCGAGCCAATCCATCTTCTTAAGTTGCTGTTGGGTTTGGTGGCCTTGAAAGCAATGACCACTGTTATTGTTTTGGCTAATAAACAGGAAACACAGAGGGAGAACGAAATTCCAAAAATTACCTGGCGGAACATGCAGGTCACCTGTCTAGGCTGACCAATAAAAACCAAGGGACAGATGAAGCACAGCATAAGGGAAACAAGGAGAACATAGCTGAGTTGAAGGTTGTTTGCTCTTACCACTGGGGTGTGACAATGCCGTAGGAATATCCACATGACCCATGTGGTATTGAGGAAAAAGAAGACAGAGATCAAAACTAATATTAGTCCCAGGGGTTCCTCAAATGAAAGAAATTCAATTTCCTTTGGGAAACAGCGATCTCTTTCCAGGCTTGACCATTGATCATCTGGGCACTTCATACATTCTAAGGAATCTGAAGAAGAAAAACAATATATTGGTTTTATAGAATGATAAATCTAATGCCATAGAGAATATATAAGTAGGTAAAACTAACAAATGCACAGAGAAGTAAGAAAATGTTTTCTACATGTAAAGGGCAATGTCGTGTAATTACATTCATGGCTATTTTAGCACTGACTAAACAAAAAATGGCTTGGTCTACTTGGTGATTTTTGGTTGCAAAGGATGCAATTTTCAAACAATTCACAGGCTTTTCAATTTCAAAAGCATAACTCTCAAATTACTAAAGGTTCTTTTGAGTTCGAAAGGTATTTCTGACTCACAAAGTGTCTTTTGGCAACCCATTCTGAATTGGAAAGGGTAGGGACATAAAAGGGGAATCCTCCTCCTCATTTCAAATTGTAATGAGATCTAAATATTCTTTGTGCAGTCACGAAAGAGCAGATAGCAAGACTTCACACAGATTGGTGTCTCGTTTGCAAACTTGAAAATGTACTTTTGTGACCTCTTCAACCCTGCAAAGGCTGGCTGCGGGTCTTGGGACTGACCGTGGGCCAGAGGACCAGTATATGCTCCCCTTATGTCATTCCATGGATGCCTAATTTCACTTTTGAAAAACTGCTTTAAAATATTTTGGCATACAGGATTTGTAAATGTTGGAATATATGTCTACTGTCCACAGTAGGCCTCTATCCCTGCATTTCTATCTACTCATAGGGCGCTGCAAAATTCCTCAAGCCTCATAAATATTAAGAAAGTCAACATTGGTTCTTTCAGAGTCATTCATGAAGACATATTAAAACTGAGTTGGGGATCAATAAATGTAATCCCAAGAAAACTACTAGTCAGACGTACATATGCAATAATCAGAAACATTTATGAAATGATTTTCAATAAACATAATGGTGCTCCAAAAGAAGACAGACAGCACAGTGCACATAAGTTGTGATAAATTTTCTGGTGAAAATTGGTCAAAAGCCACATTTTTCCGGTAACTTCCAGGCGTTTTACTCCTGACAAATATAGGCAGGGTTAACCTGCTGATACTGATCACAAACCTTATAATTGTAATCGTGTGGTAGCAGTAGTTACTACACATATCATTATTAACGGGCCTCTTATAATGTGGGCTCTAATAGAAAAAACGCCTGTGCTGTATTGTTGTTTTGATGAGTCACAGATTGTTGAAAGGTCAAAGCTCACCCAAGAGCACACGGTTCCCTGAAGATGGCAAGTAGACATTGCTTCAAGGCAAGCCCAGCAGCTGATTATAATGTACACAAAGTTTATGAATTGCTCTCACTGGTGAGATTGATTGGTGAGTAGTCCTCTGATTTAAATGCTGAAGTCTATCTTTATTGTAGTGAAATTCTTATCTCAATTTAAGAACTTTTTTTCAGAGTGCTTTAAATCATATTAGAACATTAGAATGTTGAGCTCTCCATTGAAGACAATGGAGTGCTCCCGGCTTCTAATGGCTGATAGAAGCCAGAAGTATCAGCATTCCAATGTGTTGTGTGAACAAAGGCCTCACAGAGCCCAACGGGATTTCAACCACTTCAGGTTCCGTGAGGTCTTTGTTTTACCAATTAGAAAATTCTGCCCTCTAGGAGCGGAATGTTCTAATAGCCTTCGAGCCCTCCGTCGCAGGCTCTGCCGGCCATTAACAGCCCGCTCCCTTGTTAAAGGCCCTCACCTTTGGCTGAGGCCTTTAACGCTGGAACGGGGCTTCGATGTCCCGTAGAGCCCGCTACAGCGGGCTCTTAGGCTACATTAGTAAGGTTATGATTATACTCACCTGTATGGTTGGTGAAGCTCCCATCAGAGCATGTTAAGCAGTGGAAACAACAAGGAGGACGTCCCGAATCTGCCGATATCCGATGTCCTGGAGGACAACTTTCACTACAAACTGACTTAGGCACCTAAGTGAAAGAATGATATATATGTGTGAGGGGCAGAGAGTAGAGGAGGAGACAGAGAGAAAAAGACAGCAATGAAGAACAAGCAATAGATGTAGAGTCAGAGTCGGAGAGTCGGCAAAGGAGAATGGTTAAGCAGGGAGGGAGAAAAAACAAGATATTTGGAGCCAGACATAAAGAAATTCTATTCACTTAAAGTGTTCACAAATTACATACTGACTTTTTGTGAATTCAATAGAATTTAGCTAACCTATCTATGCATTATTATGTGGGTTTGAAAAATTCCCAGTCAGGGTGGGTTGCAAACTTGCCTACCTCATTACTATTCTAGAGGTAGGTCGCAAATTGCTACTCTCTTCAGTTAGTGGCCATCACAGGCAATGTGGTCCACTCAAGTGAACAGACCAGCATGTCTACGATCACTTTTAAATACTTTCCTTTTAGAATCAACCTGTTTTCCTTAAAACAAGCTTGGTTAAGTTTAAAGAAAAATAATGTATATTTAATTTGTTTAAAGGTTGGCAGGGGCCCCTGGGTCACTGCCCACTCCCACACAAACATTTCTATTACATTCACAAAGGGGAACAGGCCCCATGGAACCATGTATGGCCCACAGAGAGCCTGGTTCAGCGCTAGGATACCCCAAAGTTGAGTCGTGACCTACACAAATACATGTAACTTAACATAAGATAACAATTAATGTCTTTATCCAACTCACACAAGTTCTTGTTGATCCTGATTGCTTGCTTTGTCATTTTCTCTCCCTCTTCCTCTGCATTGTCTTCATTTCTCTCTCTTAATGTAGTTCAAAGTCTGATAAAGAAAAATGTGCCCTACTCTCTAAAATTAAGTGCTGGTTCCCAGCTCTTGCAACTACCAGTATAAATTAAGTACTGTCTGGATTAAGTAATGCTTGCCAAATTTAGGCACAACTAATTTTGTTTTCAAAGTACTCAAATGAAAATGGTCAGTTTTTCTGTATCCAACAGTGGGCTTTGCTAAAATGTAGTCTCTGTAGCAACATTTTGCCTCAATTTATTTGTGTTGCAAACTGTAGGAGCAGATGGGCCTCATGGGTAAAAGAGTCTGCCTTTGCATTTCGCTGCAACCATATTCACTCCCACTTTACCTTAGGGGGGATTCTCTAATTAATTGGCACTCAATTGTCAAAAAAAGTCACACCCCACCCACGTTTAAATTGATCCAGTTGGTATCATCTTGTGACTCCTAACAGATAGTTATGAGTGCTAGAATGGAGTCCTGAATGAGCCAGCAGACTTCCATGCCAATAAAAAGTACCTTTCTTTGTAAGTGATTAGAGAATCCTTGCAACACAAAGGGTGAGGCTGATGGCTGTGAAATGTAAAACACTGTGATATGACCAACATCTTTGGTCATTGATGAGCCTGTTTGTGCGAGGCACTAGTGGCAGTAGTAATTTTATTTGGTTAAGACCTCAACTGAGATCAACAAATACAGATATAAAATTATTATTATTGAGTTTAAAATAATGAAAATGGTAAAACTTTTAAAACACACTATAAAAATCGAAAAGTAATAATGTTTTATTGCCTACTTATACATCATGCAATAAAGTAAAATACGATCTTAAGATTGTGTTTTTTACCTTTAGAACAGCTTCCAAAAACTTTTTAAAAAACTTAAACAAGTTATGGCATACAAACTCATTGACTGGAGAGCTACATAACATAATTAAATCTTGTGCCAAGATAGCATTATACTTTAGTTGAATTGGCGTTATATAACGTCGACGAGCCTCTACTGTACTCGCTTTAGGACAGATTAATAACACGTGAAACAAATCTTGTCGGCCACCTTTGCACAATTCACAAATGCATTTGGAGTTATTTGTGCCATCCCAGCTAGCTAAGAATGTTGCTAATGGGAGTATACTCAAACGTAGGAGCAGAATACAGCACCTTACCCCTTGCTCGAGTTGGAATCGTAAATAGGGAGTATAGGTTTTAAATTCTATGTTTTCTGCGAACGCTTTATAGTGCTTAAATTGAATGTAATGCTCTTTATCCATTCCATAGCTAATTCTAGGGGACAAATGTATTAAACACAATTTCAAGAGCGCTGGTGAAAACTCCTATAAAAGTGCAACAGTGCATTGTGAAACCTCAAAGGCTTTTAACATATTCCTCTTAAAAGTATACCCATTCGCTTCTACTCTAAAGGTCTCCAGTTTTAACAGATGCCTTAATGTGTCTGGCGCTGCATGTAATAGGTTGTACGCCCACCTAATGATATTAGAAATTACTCGAGCAAAAATTTCCGTTATAGAAAGCTCGAGATGAAGAGCTTGGACTGGTACAGACTGCGATACTTTTACCAATTTTCAAAGTATGGTTCCCTCCTTTACTTTTATAGATTGCCATGTTTTAATTTGTGTGTATTCCATGGCATATGATAGAATCGGAGGATTTTTCATGCCATAAACATCCAGCATTGGTATAAAATGTCTATTTCCTGTAGAGTGATACAGTCTCTGTAGTGCCCCAAAGTGGGATTCTGCCTTCTGGCTTAAGTGTTGGAAGTGGGCTGTATTTTGTAAATTGTAGGTGAAAATACGCCCCAAATAGACATACTCTTTTACTGTCTCGATTGGTTCACCTTCTAATGACCATATATAAGGTAAAGGTTTCCTTCTACCACTGAAAGGGGGTGCTTTAGTTTTAGTGATATTAGGCACCAGAAACTTTTCAGTTGCATATTGATTTAGTTCATTTAGGTTTCTTTGCAGGCCTATCGGGGTGCGATTAATTATAAAATATCATCGGCATACATTAAACAGTGTATGTCAACTTGTGCTAATTTCAGAGGGTAATGTTTGATTTGGGAAAGACGCCCCGGAAAATCACTAATATATATCGAGAATAATAGGGGAGCTAATAAGCATCCCTATTTAAGCTCATTCTTCGTGGGGAAAGGTTTGGTTAGGCCCTTTTCTCCCCCCATTTGGACTCTACACCATGAAGATGTATGAAGGGAAATTATTATTGTTAAAAGATCTTCAGGTATCCCCAGATTTGCCATTTTTCTCCATAGGGTCAATCTATCTACACTGTCAAAAGCAGTCAAAAAGTCAATAAAAACATAATATAAGATTTGAGCATTTGACGTAACATACTTGTCGAGTACTGTTTGGAACACAGCGATATTATCCAATGTTGAATACTTTGGGCGAAACCCAGCCTGATACACAGGGATAACTTTTCTCGAAAAAGCCCAGTCTTTTAAGTGTTCGAAAACACAAGCTGCAAAGATCTTACCGGTGGCGTCGAGAAGAGCTATTTGTCTGTAGTTTGCAGGATTCGTTCTCGCGCCTTTTTTTTAGGAGAGGAATGACCACACTCCCACGCCAAGATTCTGGTATTTCCCCACTTTTCAGGCAATGTTGGAAAAGTGGGGCTAAGAATTTACCCCAGTCTTCAGTGTTTTTTTGTAAAACTTTAATTGGGATCTTGTCTGGTCCCATCGCTGCAGATGACCTGGCAGAGGATATAAGAATAGAAATTTGTGTGGCTGAGATTTTCATTGGTTCCTACTCGCTTTGGCTCTTCCACGCTTGATACTGTCTGGGGGAGATCTGTTGCTGATGATTAGGTTTATAAAGGCTTAGAATATACTTTTCCCAGTCAGATGATGATACTGGTGTGGCTTGAGCAGATTTTCGTATCCCCATTTGTGCAGAGATTATGTTCCAAAATGTTTTATTATTTTTGAGTTTTACTGTTGATTGAATGTCGACCCAGACACAATCTCTTAGAGCTTGTCTTTCTCTCTCCTTTTTCTGTTTGTGGAGTTTTTTCAGTTTCCTTATTTCTCCTTGTCTTATCACACAGAAAGAACGAAATTGTATTCTAGTTAATTTATTTAGTTGTCGAAAATTCGTATCACATTGTTTTCCTTTTTGGTGTATTTTAACATTTTTACGCCTCGCTGTGATTCCTTGGAGAGTGGAAACTACCGACTGTATAGTAGCTTCAAATCTGTTTATAGGATTGCCTACGTTACTCGCAGATGATAGCAGAACTTGAGAAATTGTATGATTTATTGTACTGATTGTTTTGGAAATCCAGTGGATCCTTCCAGTTTTGTGATTTTTGACCACGAAGAAGTATGCTGTGTGCAGACGTCATTTTCTACAGAAAGTAATGCGTGATCACTTTCAAGGGTATATTGGGTAGAAAATGATTGGACCTTCGAGAATAGGTCTAAACTACAGATAAAATAATCTATAATTGAGGATTTAGTTGGACCCAGCCTGGTGTATGCCGCCGGAATATCACCATTGACTCTCCCTGTTATTATAATGCCGTTAATTGCTTCAATAGATGACAAGAGCATTTTTCCGCTTTTATCTGCTTTTATCTTATCGGGGAAAACGGGAGTTGGAAATGAACAGGCTACTTCTTGTGGAGATTTCCCCCTTTTATTTAGTAGTGCATTTGAAATCTTTCCATTGAAGTCCCCAGCCATTATCATCATTGGATATCCCCTCACTTCTAAGATAAATTCAATTTTCTTGAATGCTTTGGTCAAGATATGTTCTTTTGAGGCTCCTGGCGGGATAAATATTAAAGAATTGGAGATTTGATAAAGGCTCCATTCTTTCTTTCCGGCATTTGATGCTAATGCATTGGACATTTGGAAGTGAGAGCTCGATTTCTTCCGGGTCCCAGTCTATCTCCTCTCTCAGTAGGATTGCTAGGTCTCCTTTTGCGTGGCCACTTCTAGAGGCCTCTGCTGCTTTAGCAAACTCAAAGTATTATTATTGAGAGAAAGTCGTCAAGGACCATGTTTCTTGCAGTAACACAATAGAAAGTGAATTTTCCAGAATGAAAAGCATTATGTCAGTATTCTTTCCCACGATGTTCCATGACACTATTGATTGTCTATCGCTAAAAAAGGCAAGTTCAGTTCCTTGCCTGACTTATTCCTGTTCAGAAATTCCGCTATCCAAGCCCAGGAATTTTCATCTGATAGCAGCTTTTGTCTTGAGTCTGAGCCATTCCAGATTCGCCAAACTCCGTCTTTTTATAGAGATCAGCAGAGAGCTGTCTTGCATGGGGTTCCTTTTTTCGCCTTCTGTGCACTGCTGGTTAAAATTATTATTAGTATTGTCTATATTATCTTTATCGTCTCTCAGCTGGCCTGTTTGTGCATGTACAAGGGTCTCCTTTTCTAGCTTGTGCTTTTTTGTCACCTAATTGGTCCTAGGATGGATATACGCGCTACTTATTTCAAAGACTGCCGTGAGGGGAACGACCAACATTCACCCTCCACACTGCCCTTACCTTGCTCTGCTCGTCGCCGTGAGAGGAACGGTTGTTCAGGCACCAGCTGCACCGCCACGCCCCTACACCACCATGAGGGGACCGGCCAGGCGGCGGACCACAACACCCAGGAGGCCCTGCATGAATCAATATTGACAACTATTGCTAAGGATGTAATTGATACTATGAACTCCTGTGTGGCTGACTTAAAGAAAAAATTGGAGCGTTTAGATATTCTCATGGATTCCTGTATGAGGGAGAAAATGCGCCCCACAGAAGCTAACACTAATTTGGTCCAGTTACCTGCATCTCCAGTAGTAACTAGGTCCATTAGTCAAGGGAAACATCCAGGAAGTCATCTGTTGCCACTCCCAGGGGGGGTGTAAAGTCGAATTTTGGTGATAGGCTCGGTGTCCCCCAAGATTTGAGTCAAGGGGTATCTAATGCTGTCCCTTGTGCTGTTAAATCGCAATTAAGTGGGCCGTCTACAGCATCATGGGGGAATCTTAAACAACATAAGAATCATAAAACCCTATTAACAATAGAATTGATCTCCCCCCAGAAGCTACGCCTCTGGTTGCAGTTCTTGTTGGGGTTCCTCCTTTAGATACCCCGGATAATGAATCAACAGCAGCTTTGATGCGTAAAACAAACAATTGGTGTGATCATTATTGCTCTGGTCAATCTGAGATTTCTAATCACATCATAATGGCTAGGCGGGTGGGCAACCGACCCAAACAAGTTTCTGGCGACTGTATCGTAGTTAATTTTAATAAACCGGATATAGTGGACAGACTGTTTTGGGATGCTACTGATTTACATGGGGGAGGTATAAGGGCTGTCCCGCTGGTTTATTTTTATCCACCAGTAAGCGCAAATTGCGCTCCTGTCAGGATAAGGGCTAAAAGTACCATTCAGCCCTTGTTGTGCCCAATTCGTTCCACAAGTCCTGTTTCTGGCCCTGTAAGTCTATGTGGGGGTGGAGTGGTTTCTCCTAAAATGTCAGGACTGTTGTTAGGGCCCAAATGAGGAGGGTCTACCACTCTCAAATAGATTCTCCCCACTTAGCCAGATGGCTATGAATGACTGACTAATGGAGAAAGAGGATTGTCCATCTGTATTAAGCCCTAACAACTTGGTTGGAATTGATACTGGGAGAGAGGTCTGCTTATCTGTATTGACCCTAACAATTATGTCGGAGGTGACACTGGAGGTGTAAACCCCACTAACTTTAGAATCATTAGCTGGAATATTGCGGGCCTAAGGTCCAAAAGAGACAACCTAAACTGGCTAGATTTTATTAAAACATTTGATATAATTGCTTTCCAGGAAACATGGGATAGGGGGATAACTTTTGGTTGGATGGTTTCAGTTCTTATTTCTTACCTGCTCGCCCTGCCCAGGCGGGAAATGCAAAGGGTGGCCTTATGTTTCTTTTTTCCTCTGAAAATAAGGGGACCTATAAAAAAGATTGAGTCAGACTCTTTTAATTGTTTGATAGTAGAAGTAAGTAACCCGAACTACCCGAAGCTACTATTTGTGAATTTTTATACTTCTGGGGAGAATGATTTTACGAACCGACATTTGAGTAACTGAAACTCTTTTTAGAAGACTATAGGGTAAAGCAATCCACTTCTTATTATGTACTGCTTATGGGTGATTTTGATATACACTTGTGTGATTTGCACTGCCTAATTGATGATTATTATGGATATAAGTTTGCATCGACCCCCCACTTTGAACATTCAGTGCGGGGGGAGGGCCTGGAGTCCTTTTTGACTGAAGCCGACCTTTTTGAACCCAGCTTTGCTAACAATCTTGAGCAGTGTCCCACGTTTAAATCTAAGGCCAGAGATACCATTACTGATTATATATTCTTGTCTCCCATGCTATTAGGTAAGGTAGTTTTTTATAACGCCCGGGAGTCACCTTTTAGCGACCACAATCCCGTCATTCTGGAACTAGATAAAAGGTGTGGCTTATTGGGCCATGGGAGAAAGAACTTGGCTCCTAGTAGTCTGGTCACCTGTGATCAGGAGAGGAGGCTTAGATGGTCTAAAGTTATGCCTGATATCTTTTTTACGGACCTGTGCGAGAAAAGTAAAGGGAATATTACAATATGTGTAGACCCTTCTAGTGCTCAGGATGCTGTACTCAGAGCATTTGATGGTATCTGTAGACAGATAGCAGGTGATTTAACCGTCAATATTAAACAAAGAGCTACACAAGGTATAAGATGGTTTGATGACAATTGCTCGCGTGCTCACCGCTCCCTAACTTTAGCACGGAAAAATGTACCCCGTGATAGGGTTTTGATAGCGAACCTGCGGAAACAGTATAAGACAGCTGTCCATAGTCGGAAAGCAGAGATTAAGGCAGAGGCGTGGTATGCGTTATTATCTGTCGAGGTGCTAAAGGCAATACCCCTTTTTTCTCTGGTGTGGATAATGAGGTACAGAAAAGTAACATCACAGAGGCCCAGAGGTTGTCCCATTTTGATGCAATTTATGCCTCTAATGAGGCACTGGACATGTTCCCTAGGCTATTACCTAACCAAGCGGCAGCACCACTCACTTTTTGTGAGGAGGAAATTGAGAAAGCTATAAGGGAGACCTCTAGAAACCATGCTCCTGGTCCAGACTGCGTCCCTGCAGACCGCTATAAAAGTGAACCCAAATTTTGGGCAAAAATTCTGGCCAATGTCTTTAATACTTCTGGTTCATTAGGGTTCCCTGCATCATGGTGCCAATCGATTATTATACCTATTTTTAAAAAGGGTCAGAGAGGGGATCCACTGTGTTATAGACCGATATCCCTGATCAACTCTTCTGTTAAAATAATAGGAAAGGTGATTTTAGCAAAATTTTTTGACTGGGCTACTGAGAAGAAGATCCTATCTAACTTACAATATGGGTTTAGAAAAGGCAGAAGCACCATGGAACAGTGCCTCAATTTATATTTATTAATAAGTAAATATACCATGGCTAAAGAAGGATGTCTAAGGATGGCATTTATGGATCTATCCTCAGCGTTTGACCTGGTTAACAGGTCACAGCTATGGAATATTTTGCTGGATAAAGGTCTCGATCCATGTTTAGTGCATTCTCTGGCTGATCTTCAGCAAGATCTCACTGCTTCAGTTAGAATTCCCCAGGATGGTAAACGCACAAGAACTTTTAAATCAGGCAGGGGCGTCCGTCTGGGGTGCATTTTGGCGCCCCTGCTTTTTACACTTTCACGAGCTGGACAAGACTCTACTGGAGGCGTCCCCGGATATCCCGCTTGTAGGAGACTGTCCTATTCCGGTTCTCCTATACCCGGATGACGCTGTTCTTTTAGCACGTACTGCGGTAGGCCTTCAGCGGCTCTTAGACGCTTTTGGGGCCTACGTGCAGTCTTTGGATTTGGTAGTAAATAATGGAAAGTCTCACATTATGTCAACTGGTACTGGTAAGAAAATCCAAATCTTTTTATTGTAATGGGTTGGAAGTGACGTCGGTCTCTTCTTTTACTTATTTAGGGGTTCTTTTTGATGATAGGTCCTCCTGGATACCCCAACAAATTTTTTTTAAAAATGCAATCATCCGATCTTCCTCAGGTCTATTAGGGTTTGCACAGCGGTTGGGGGCCAGACCTATTGAGGGTATATTAAAAATATACAGTGCAAAGTGCCTGGCGATTGCGGCCTATGGCTCCTCTATATGGAGATTCAAAGAGCAGGTTGGGGTTCAGATAGCGGAAAATAAACTTTTACGAAGTCTTTTATCCGTACCACAATCTACCCCAACGTTTTCTATACACCAGGGGATAGGCTATGTTTCTGATAATTTGAGTACAGCCCCGTTGCTCTGTTGGCTCAAAACCTGGCTAAATCCTGAATTAACCCTGAATCACCAGATCTTACGGGACTGTGTTAAATTAGATAACTCTAATAAAATTAAGTGGTTGTCATATGTTAGATGTATGCTAGCTAAAATAGGGCGGCCTGAATTATTTGAAGCTCCCGAAAAGATCCGGAAGGAGAATGTGCCGTGGGTGAAAATGAATTTTAAGAACTTATTGATGTTGGAACGGGAAGAACAGGAGCTACGCAAACCCTTAGTTAGGGCCCATTTTTTAATAAAAACTAATATCCTTATTGAACCTTATTTGGTGTTAGTGAATAAGCCTTTCCATCGCTGGCTCCTAACTAGGTTCCGTTTCAACTTGATCCCTCTTTTATTAGGTGATTTCCAAGGGTGGTGTAAACCTGAGGATGCAGAACCCTGTCAATGTGACAACTATTCACCCCAGGATACCTTACATTTTATGACGTTTTGTCATTTTTATACGGATATTCGTATGAAGTATTTAATCCCCATCCTGAGAGGAAGGGGTTCTTTGCAGGTTAGACCAGCGTTACTTTATCTGCAGATGCTGAGCAATCCCTGGGATATTTTTAACATTGCTTGTTTCATTGTTGCTGCTGTGAGGCTCAAGAAAAACAGAAAATTGCTGATGAATGCTGTCTAAGTCCTATTGTTATTATATATGCAAATCGAAAAGCTTGAGAATTTTGGATATAATGAATTTCATAAGAGTGATTGTTTTATATATTTTGTCTAAATGTTTTTATCTTCGTCCATGTATGTTATGTATTGTACTTTTATTATTTTAATTAATCGAATAAAGTGGATTGATGATGATGATGGATACTATGTAGTAACAGTACAGCTTTTTCAAAATGTTGTAGGAGATGTTGAACTACCAACCCCTCATAGGAGAGTAAGGCATTGTATAGGACACTATGACAATAGTGGCATGTTTAGTTGGTGCCCATTTAGAACCTCAGGCTTTTTAGAAAAGAGTATTAAAATTGTAATATATATCCATCATGCATTCATTCTCAAATTGCTTAAGAAAACAAAAGGGTGTGTTAGCTTTAGGGATGGGTATTTACACATGGATGTCATGTAGGGGTCGCCATGGGTGCGATTTAGGATTCATTGAGGACCATGCATCTGCCTTTGGAACCACTGTCCTCAGATGGTTAAAACAATTGTAAAGTAACAGAATGTAAACAGTGTCCTTATCAGCACTGTTTACTTGCTTCTGCTCCCAATTGAGATAGAATACTTTCAGTGCTAATAATTGAATGCATTTAGCAGTGCAATGCCCACTCTTTTAGGGGTGGGCGTAATTTGCGTAATTGCGTTACGCAAATCTCCGCGAAACGGTAATAAATCTCCGCGAACGCGCAGAAATTCCGCGAACACGCGGAATTGCTTGTTCGCGATGCTTTTTTCCTGTTCACAATTGCTGTTTGCGTGCTCGGGGAGAAATATCTCGCGAACACGCATTTTGAGAACGCGAACAAGCAAAAAATTTCGCGAAATAGCGGAAAGCAGAATTTTGAGCAATTTTGCGTTCTCCGCGGAACGCGAAATTACGCAAATTACGCAAATTCCGCGAGCGGAACGGAATTTACCGCCCAGGCCTACACTCTTTAGGATATGTCACAAAATGAAATGCATTTTAGAAAAATGTACACATTTTCAACTTGTCTCCATTTTTTCTTATTGTGAAAACAATAAAACGATGATAAAAAAACTCCTCCCCAGTGATTCACAGGACTGATAGTGCCCTACAAGCAATCACACAACAAACCTAACTAACAATGATGTAGGAAATTGGGTTGCTGTTTGAGGGGAAAAGGGACCATACTGAAACAGCAATCCCAATTCCTGTCAGGGTGAAGTCACAAGCAAATCCCAAATTAACCTGGGCTTAACCGTGTTGAAGCTTGGCACAAAAGCAAGCAGGCTTAATTTATGATGAATGTGTAAAGTATGTAGTAAGTAGGAGCCGAAAACATTTTAAGGGGCAAGATCGGGAGCCTCTATCAAAACAAGCACAGAGACGGGAAATCATTTTAAATACCGCTGACCAAAAGGTGACAACTCCGTATTTTATAAAAAACGCTTTTTAGAAAACATCACATGGCTCTAGAAAAGAGATACAACTAAAATTGAATAAGAAGGACTATTAAGAATCAGAAAATAATATATAGAGAGAACTCTAAATTTTGGTCTTGAAAAAGATGGAAATGATTGGATAAATCCATCGAAATGCGTCGACGCAACTTTGAATACACAATCTCTATTGGAACTTGGTCTTGTTATTGCACAAATAGAAGTTGAAAACGGACCTGAAACTTATCGCTATAGTGGATGTGTACAGCCAAAGACTAACGAGAGTAGTCTACAACTGCATTTTCTCTCTTGTTTTTTTTAATATATATTGATGTCTGTGTTAACTGGTGTATATTTGTCCACGAGGAAAAAACTGTTTTTAATTGTGCATATGCAGGAGGAATAAAAACTCTTTTGCTATTGTATATAAATGTAATGATTTTTATCTAATGAAAAGAAAACATTTGTAATACGTTTTTAGTTTGTGTGCAAGTTTTACTTTGGATCTATTAGCTTGGTTTCTTTTTATAGAATACGTTTTATCTGTGGTACGTATATGGTTCATGCCATTTAAACTAGTCCCATAGGGAATTTTCACTTTACTTAAGTATTTACAGACCACTTGAAACAGTAATAAAGTGAAACAAAACACAAGACAAATCCCACAGCATGGTAAAAACATAGAGTTAAATGTAATAAATTATTTGAGATCAAAATGACAGAAATCCAATCAATAGAGCTGGAAATATGCAATTTAAAAAATGTCAATTAATATTGTGACAAAAAGGACAAAGCAACAACTGTGGCTATCTGGTAGTGCCAGACTGGGACAAAGTTACATGTTCAGGCCCACCACAATGTAGCTCGGGCCAGCTACTGGAACCCTGTTAGGCCAGCTGCAAAGGAGTACCATAAACCCTGGTTGCAGAGTCCTGCTTAGAGGATGCATTGTTCATCAGTGATTCCCGGCAGGTGCGAAGCTGTGATGGGAGGCCCTGCATCGTCATCAAGGATGGTATTGACAAGGACCTTGCGGTGCGAAGTCCTGCATTGAGATGCATTGTGCACCAGCTGGTTCTGAAGAAGCTGTGGGGCTTGCGATGAGGATTCCTGAATTGTTGAGGATGCCATCAACAAGGAGAGTACGAGGCAAAGGCCTATGTCGACAATGTGTCATGCAGCAGGAGTTTCTAGAAAGATGCAGGATTTGCAGATGAACACAGCAATCCTGATGGATAGTCTGATGAAGTGGTGTATTGTGCAGTGGTTCCTATGTAGAGTTTTGGGTCTGCAATGCATTCCACTGCGGCTATGATGCATTAGTTCTGTGGGACCACAGATGGAGAGACAGAGAATTCTAACTCCACAGGGGCGTTACGTTGGGGAATGTATTCTAATAGTTTGTGGTGGAAATCCCTGTGTTGTAAGAGATTTTGCGGTGTAAACAATGTGGGGTAATGGCATGCAGAGTAATGCATGTGGGGTAGAGGATGTTTCCTGGTAGGACTCATAGCAGGCAGAGTCCACATGCTGAGTTCAAGGTGGATGGAGTCTTCGATCCCCGAGGCTCTGGTCAGGAGGCCAGCCAACTAGCCCTTGGAATCACTCTGGGGACTGGGTACAAGAAGTAGGTCCGGTCTTTCACTCAGGCAGCAGGGCAGCAGGCAGCGGGACAGCATGGCAGGATAGTGGAAGCCCCCCTTGCAAAGCAGCACAGCAGTCCTTCTGAGTTTCCCTACAGGTCCAAATGCGTACTGGAGTGATGTGTCAAAGGGTCTAATATTTATACCTGGTGCCCACTTTGACATTGGGGAAACTTGCAGAGGTCCCCCCCCCCCCGCCCACAAGGTGTCAGGAATCCCCTTTCTCCCTGCCCTGGCCCAGGCCATTCTAGGATCAAACAAGGCCAGTGTCAAACCCTTTGTGAGAGTGCTAAGGCAAAGCCTTTGTGATGTGTAAGTGTAGTAGGTGACAGTTCCCCCCCCTAATTAAGTCATCCTGCCAACATGTAGCTTCCCTTAGTCTCACTGTTTGGGAGCAATACTTAAAGACCAACTGCCAGCTACACCTAGTCTTGTGACCCAGGAGTGGCTGCAGTTACCAAATGCATAGGACAAGGAAATACCAATGTTCTAAAAGTGGCATTTTCAGAATTGTGACTGAAAATCTGAGCTTACAATTAAAGTGGGCTTTAAATTGTAATTGCTTAGACACCAAACCCATACTGTTGACCTACTTCCAATTGAAAGTTATACCATATCAATTCTAATAAGGTGTCATCCTATGGGAGAGGTAGGCCTTACAGTAGTGAACAATTAATTGTAGAGTTTTTCACTACCATGACATGTAAAAGAAGTGCATATTCAACTTTGTAAAGACACTGCACCCTCTTCTCGGGGCTATTCAGAGCCTACACTAGGGCTGACATATGTATTAAAAAGGAAGATGTGGGCCTGGCAAAAGGTTTGTTTTGCCAGGTCTAAAGCTGCACACAGATCCTGGAATGTCAGGCCTCAGACATGTTTAGAAATGCTACTTAAATGGATGGCACAATAAGCGCTACAGGTCCACTAGTTGCATTTAATTTACAAGTCCTTGGAAGATCATTTTACTAGGGACTTGCAAGTACATTAAACGTGACAATTGGGTATAAGCCATTTTTACCATGTTTAAAGGAGGGAGCATATGCACTTTACCAGTGGTAAAGTGCCCAGAGTCCTAAAAGCCAACAAAAACGGGTTCAGAAATAACGGGATGATCCTACAGAAGTCCAACAAATTAAAAGGAGAACTTCAAGTTAATGACAGAGTTTTTATTCAGTATATGATCTTATGCATTAATACTGATGACCACTATATTTATGCTTGTCCTTGTGATTTAGCAATACATTCTTTTTGCAGTATACATTAGGGGCGGTTTTATCCAAAATTCTCACAAAGCAGTGTAGTAAGGCAAGTTGCTGCTCTGCTTTGCAGGAATGGAGAGAGCTGAAAAGTGAAATATCTACAATGATATGACACTCTTCAGCTCTCTCCCTGTGATGGCACACTTGAGGCTGCCTAGCTCCAATGCAAGCATCCTTGCATCATGGTACAAGGGTGCCTGTGTTATGAGCAGGATTGTTTTTGTGCAGGAAGGACTTCATTTATGCACAAAAACATTCACGGAGGCATTTTTCTCTTTCTATATGTAATTAAGAGAGCTTAAGTTTGACTATTTGTCATCTAATAGGCCACAGGGTGCAAGGACTTCGCCTGGTCCCTTGTTAGTGACTGCTTCACAGGGTGGGGTGGTCCATAATGGACCCTTCCACCTTTTAAATCATTACCCTCTGACTTGACTGATACCTACCCTTTGTAAAGCAGAAGCTGAGCAATTGCATTGTTTCTCTTCACATCTTAAAATGTATGTTCTAGCAGTGTGTATGTGTGAGTAAATGAAAACAGAACCCCAATAGATACTGTAATCTGTTTAGGCCTCCTCAACAACAAAACCCATTAATAATGCTTGCAAATTCTGACCTCAGTGTATTTTCCACCCCAGTTAATGGCGCTGATGTTGACCATGAGTTGCTCGCCAGCTGGGGCACTGGCATCATAAATGCCCACTCTCTCAAAACTGCTGGTGTTGCTGGATGTCATGTGCCAGTACAACAGATCAAGGGAAGGTGTGGAGTCTCCATTGGCATCAAAGAATGCCTCATTTCCAGCAGAGTTCTTCATGCGGGCATTCTTCACATAGTGCAACATCTGTGCAAAAAATAAATCATATCATTAGCATGAGCAGTGCTTTTTTAAATGTTATTTAAACTGCATTACTGTCTTGAGACCTTCACAATATAACAATATGGAGAAAGGGTAAAAGGCATGTCTCCATACGACATGCTCCTCAAACACACAGTCGGTCTTTTGCCACAACCCCAGATAGCAATAGAAGTTGAAGTTGAAAGTGCTTATAAAGCGCGCTGTGACCAAGCGGTTTCCTGGCGCTGGAAGATTACATGAGTCGGATGGAGGGGTGAGGGGGATCAATGAGAGAGGAACGCTAGGGTGAACAAGTGAGTCTTGAGTGCCTTCCTAAAGTGTGGGTAGGAGGTAATGGATCTGATGGAAAATGGGAGGTCATTTCAAAAGCGGGGGGCAAGGACAGAGAACCTAGTGCCACCTGCTCTCGACTTGCGAAAACGGGGAATGATGAGGAGAGCCTGGCTGGAGGAGCGGAGAGTACGGATGGGTATGTAAGGGGTGATCAGCGAGTTGATGAAGAGAGGGGCAGTGTGGGCCCGGGCCATGAAGACTATGCAACCCAATTCGAAAAGGGTGCGGTGCATAATGGGGAGCCAGTGAAGGGATTTAAGAAGGGGGAAGGCGTGGTGAAATTTGGGGAGCTGGTGAATGAGGCGAGCCGCCTGATTCTGGATGGTTTGAAGGCGTCGCAGCTCGTAGGCGGGAACACCCGCATAAAGGCAGTTACCATAGTCTAAGCGGGAGAGGACCATGGCTAAAACAATTATTTTGAGAGCATCTACAGAAAAAAAACGGGAAATCTTACGGATAATTCGTAAAGAGAGGATGCATGAAGAGACAACGGAGCTGATCTGGGGGCGCATGGAGAGATCCTTACTGATTTTGATACCAAGGGTTCTCACTGAGGCAGAGAGGGCCGGGGGGGAGCCAAGGCTGGGGGGCCAGAAGGCGGAGGACCAAGGGTTAGAGGTCCCACCAGTCAAGATCAGCTCCGTTTTGTCCGGGTTGAGTTTAAGATGGTTTAGACTCATCCAGTCAGAAATAAAGACGAGTGTACTTTGAAATTTGGGGAGAGGGTTAGAAGAGGAGGAAAGATCAAATACTAACTGGAGGTCATCCACGTAGTTATAGACGGAGACCTCCGGTTTGAGCAAAGAGGCAATGAGGGGGTAGATGTAGAGGTTAAAGAGGAGAAGGGAAAGAGAGGAGCCCTGGGGGACCCCGCATGACACCGTACGCGGTGGGGCAAAGAAGCCAGAGAGCTGGACAGCCTGTGACCGGCCCTGGAGGAATGACGCAAGCCAAGAAAGGGCGGTGCCCTGGATGCCCGCCGCCCTGACACGATCGAGAAGGATGGAATGGTCGACCGTGTCAAAGGCGGCAGAAAGATCGAGAAGCACCAAGGTCTGAGGGCTGTTGGAATCTGCCTTGTTCTTGAGCTCGTCCAGGACTGAGAGGACCACTGTCTCCATCGAGTGAACCGGGCGGAAACCAGCTTGGTGGGAAGCCAAAAGATGATTATCTTCAATGTAAGTGGACAGGCAAGAGGTAATATAACTCTCGAGGACCTTGCCTAAATAAGGAAGCAGGGAGATCGGCCTGAAATTAGAGGGGAGGGTGGGGTCGGAACCGGGTTTTTTTAAGATGGGGATGACCGTGGCAGATTTGAATTGATACGGCACGAGTCCCTGAGAAATAGATGAATTTAAGAGGGCCAAAGGGGGGTCAGGGCAGCCAGCGAGTAGTTCTCTAAGGATGCAAGCTGGTCCGCAGTCGGCTGGAGAGCCCGATTTGACCTTCGTGAGCAGAGTCAGAAAGGATTCTTTAGAGAGGGGGGGAAATGGGTGAGAGAAGGGGTCAGAGGGGGAGGGGAAAGAGGGAGAGATTGGGAAGAGGGTGGCAAAATGTTGGATTTAATAGTGGTGATCTTGTCGAAGAAATAATCATTGAGAGATAGGCAGAGAGTATGTGAAGGAATAGGGTTGGGGTTGACTCTGTCCGATGCGGCCAGGTTGTGGACGATGGAGAAAATCTCCTTAGGTTTGTTGGCTGCTAGTAAAATTTTGCTGGAGAAATAGTCAGATTTAGCCGATAGGATCGCTCTCTTATAGTTGGCTAGGCGGGACCGATATTGGTCCCTCAGGGCGGGACAGTAGTTGCGCCTCCACTGGCGCTCTGACTGGCGAAGGGCCAGTTTGAGGATTTTAAGGTCGTTGGAGAACCATTTGTTAGAGTCGTGGAGGCGACAAGTTTTGACCGTCCTGAGCGGGGTGATCTGATCACATGAAGTGGAGAGCCAGGTGTTGATGGCGTCTACTTGAGAGTCAAGGGGAAGGGCTGACAGGTCCGGGGTGGATATAGTCAGAGAGGAGTGGAGGGAGTTGAAGTCGAGCCGATTCCAGTTGCGGGCAAGGACATTTTTGGGCAGGGGGGGCTTGCAAGTGACTGTTAAATCAATAGAAAAGGAAATAAGCGAGTGGTCGGACCAGGTGCAAGGGAGAATGGTGGTCAAGGAGAGAACCCGATTGGCTGACCAAATCTGGTCAAGAATATGGCCATGGACGTGAGTGGGGGCGTGAATATGGGGAATGAAGTTGAGGCAGTGGAGAGTGTCAGAGAAGTCCTTGGAAGCATGGTCTACCCTGGGATCACCGGGCCAATAATTAAAATCGCCCAGCAGGAAGACTGATGAATTGTTGACCACGAGAGTAGCTAGAAGTTCCTGTAAATCGGGGAGGAAATGGGGCGTGGTGTAAGGCGGACGATATACAAGGACTATGGTGAGAGGAGAGGCCAGGTTGACTGAGCGAGCCACAACAAAGTCGATTTTGGGTATGGGAGGAAAGGGCAGGGGCTGAAACTGATAAGCGGACCTAATAATCAATGCCACACCCCCACCGACTTTCTCGTCAGGGCGATCCGCCCGAAGTATGTAGTACGAGTCAGGGAGAGCAGATAGGACATCGGGCTGGGAGTCAGCGGAGAACCAAGTTTCCGTCAGACAGAGGAGATCAGGGTGTTCAGTGTCCAGGAGGTTGTAGAGCTCCAGCTGATGTCTGCCTGCCGAGCAAATATTGAGAAGGAGGGCAGAGGCCGACGGCGAAGGACGAGGGGAATGAGAGGGAGAATGTGTAGGGGGAACAGCAGCCTGCTGGCAGAGTGGATCGACGATAGGAAATGAGATAGAGGGGGCAGCAATGTTCAACGCCTGGATGCAATTGAGAGTGACAGGGCTGAGAGGCCAAGGACCCTGACATGAAAAGAGCTGGTCAAAGTTGTAGACAAGGGCAGAGGCAGGGTTTGTGGCCCCGGGTCCCGACCGGGCACGGACGGGCGCAGACGGGCGCAGACGGGCTTGCCTTTGGCGTGCCTCCGGCGCGCCGCCGGCGCGCCCGCTGCGCCGTCAGGGAGCGATTAGCATTTTATAGGAGGAGAGGAGGGTGGGAGGCAGCCGCGACTAACAAATCTTACCCTATAATCTTCATTAAGCCACAGGTTTTTCTCGCTCTCTCCTGAAGGCCACCATAGTTATTGTATTCGAGAATGTATGTTTGGTATGTAATACATTATAAAACATGGTATGAGCCATGTATAGTGTATCTCATCTCCATGCTTTTTATCAGATGATTAGATGCAAAAACAAAATTGTGGGATTGGTGCTGGGTACCCAGTAAAACATTCACTTGGACCATGGACTCAAAAACTCACAACCACAGTGCAAGACATCATCAGAGAGGAAAACATTATATAGGACCTGATTCTGGTGGTCCGTTTAATTTTGATATGTGTGGTAACTCTTGTTATCAAAATTATGAGTTTTGCAATAAGCACTGTCTCCTCTCCCCCACCATTCACTTCAGTAGGCAAAATCCACTGAAATGTATTAGTGGAAAGTTCCCAATAAATAAAACCCTCATGCAGATTCTGGTGTGGAAAGCACTAAATCCACATATTATGTTCCTTTGTAAGAGTATTAATCGAAATTGGGCGCTCTTTATCACACCCAATAAATTCTGATCTGCGGTGTCTGAATATATCAGGTGCAATTTCCAAGCCACTGTCAATCAGGGCTGAAGTGTCTTCTAAGTACACTTCAAGGCCGTTACACACGCTCTTCTCTGCTGACTGATTGTAATATACATCCTATACATGTGCTACCAACAAGTGCAAAGTCTTTCAAGTAGCAAATTGCAGCACTGGCAAGAGAGCTGGGTGTCTGTGGCTCTGGAACACCCCTTTGGAAAGACAGTGTGAGTCAATTCTGAACCACTTAGGTCTATAAATGTCAAGTTACAAAGTGTATCCTTGTCTCCCTCCTGGTATGCCTCATATCCATTCACTCTTTAGTCTCAGACCTCCTGGCATCATGCTGTACCTCCCAGTATCACAGTATGAAATTTTTGTGTCCTTTTTCTCCCTTTCTTAATGAAAGGTCCAAAACGTAAGATCACTCTAACCTGTTGGCCCCTGTTAGCTGAACAAAGGGTCAAATTGTGGCTGGTTCACTCAACCTTTCATCCTTCCAAGGTAAATAAAATGTGTATCATTGACTTGGGTGACAATAAACATCTCATTCATTGCCAAAATGCAGATAGGGAGAACCTGATCTTTATGACTACAAGTTGTTATTCTCCTCCCATGTATAAATGTTACCAATTACACGTCTGCTACATACAAATATAAATGCTTCACAGGTCTTACACCTGCCAGTCTCGCCCGTGAATGACCATCACCCTTAGATTTCTGACACAGAATAAAGGACTTACAGCCCTATTACACATAGGGCGCACTTTCCATCTTTTGACCCGGTGGACAGCTACGAAGCTGTGCCACCCAGTGAGCAGTGCATTAAAGTGAAAAATGGAGCAGCTTTGAAGCAGCCGCTCTGTGTTTCACTGGGCAGGTGGCAACCTGCACAGTGGAGAGAGATACTCTTGCAGGCGGGTGCTGTGAGTAACGGCAGCTGCCTGCAAGGGGTTGGCTGGGTGGTCCTTAGGTCACCCTTTACTCTCTGCACAATGAGGTGATGCACTGTCAATGTGCCTCCTCACAGCTTCTTTGCCTCCGCGCATGTGTCTATAATATGACACGGGCACAGAGGCATTGGGATTCCATCACTTGTATGGGACCATGTCCTCATGCAAATGAGGAAACACCCTCTGGTGATAGTGCTAGTTCAATGTGTGCTCCAGCGCTATCTGTATTACAGAAAGGGCTACACAAGTGTCTGCGGCCCTTTCTGTAACACCAAAGTGCCCCAAGGGCAAGCAAAGTGAGCACATATGCCTGCTGCACCTCTGGGGGACTTTCATTTTATGGCCACAGAAGTTGCAAATGCTCCAATTTGGCATATGCTACAGAAAAAGCACATTTTTCAGGTGTACTTACGAGTCAAAAGTAGTTTTTGAACTCCTAAAATACGATTGTGAATGACTATCGATTCGGAATCTTGAAGAGCCATGTCATAGATGAACCTTTCAAATGCTGATTCAGTACACTATGTATCAATGTTTTGTGAGCAAAATTTATTTGGTAAACATTGAGAAGTTACAGACTCATTAAAGAAGATGGTAACCCATTTGCAAAAGGGAATTGGTTTCTTATATGATTTAAAAATAAAGAGTTTGGGGAATAGCCAGGAGTCCATGGGTACAGTGACAACTCTCAAACAAACAAAAAATGTTTTCTTTTTAAATGCATCCCATTTCATTTAGCAGAATGGGCTACATTGAAACTAAATGTAATTTCAGAACAATCAAAGACATGGTCATCTGCTGACCCAAGCAGTCCACCATCCCTGTGATGGCCTCCATGTATAGTTTGTCACCACTGCGATGTCAATACTCATGTCTAGTGAAGTTCAACGTAGGTGAAGATATGCAATATTCATCACACAATTTAAGGCTATCATCCTCAGAAAAATGTATGTCTAATTATTATTTTCAATTAATGTAAATGTGATGTGTTTACATAGGCCGCTATTAACATCATATGAGTTAGCAGGGACCTGTTCCTCCTACACCTATGCTGAAAATGTCTGCTCTAATTATTTAAATTTGCAAAATGAACAAGTAAATCAACACAGATATACTATAAACAAAAATACACCAGAGGCTCTAAAGCAAGAATATCTAATTCACACAGTATACCAGTGTCCTCACCTGCCATGGTTGAAACATCTGGGCATCTGCACACGAATTGTTGATAAAGGGACCTTCTTGATGTTTGCAAGAAATCAGATCATCTATTGCTTGTGCCAAGGCATAGATTGCATTGTATGCAGAAAATGTAAACCTTGTGTTATATACTGAAGGATCCAGACCTTGCAGATTTTCCAACCCAGAGCAGAGTCTTTTCCCCGTTGAAGCATTTTCTACACCTGTGGTGTTCAGATCCACCCCCCAGGTGCAGCTAAATACATGCTCCCAGAACCTTCTCAGAAAAATGTCCTGAGAATTCTTAGATGGATGAATTCCATAGATGAATTCTCTAAATCCGGGTATTTCTCTGTTGGACACTGCCATGCCCAATGTGCCATTTAGCATTTCCCATAATTCTCTTGTGGTAAACATTAAAGAAGGCATCAAGCTTGTTATTACAATCCACACTTTGCCATGGAATCCCAGCACTGCTAGTTCCTTCATTAATGGGATAATGTGAGCTTCAAAGGCATAGCAGATAATCACAGTGGCAGTGGAGCGATGCATTATCCTTATGATATGGTCTAAGGAGGAACGGTTGGGAATGGTTGGCAGGGTCTCAAAAAACTCAACACAAATCCTCCTTTTCTCTGCCTCTTGCTTTAGCTTTTGACTGCCTTGGAGGCAAATTTCATTGTTTGATATCAAGATTCCTATCCATGTCCATCCAAATAGGAGCAAAAGCTGGACTAGTGCCAGAGGTTGGATGTCAACACTTGTTACTGTCCGGAGGAAAGATGGGAATTGGATTTTGTCACTCAGAGTGGGGAGTGCCGCTCCATGGCTGATCTGTTTAGGAGAGACAAAGTGTGTAATCCCAATAAACTGTCAGAATAAGAATTAGGACAATATAATTTAGTTATCAGTTGGTTTAGATAAATAGATATAAATGTGTCATGCTTCCGGAATGGAGTTCAGCCACTGCACCATATCTTTATTATAGATTCTGCAGTCTATATTAACCTGCCACAGATTCAATGCCAACATGCATTGTAATGAGAAACCCTGTTCAGAGGTAATTTACTTCAAAGCTCTCTTGCATGCATTGTGTCACTTTATGAGGATATATTACATGCAGCTAATTGCCAGCAAAAGAAAATGTAAACACTGTTTTATTAGATACTGCACCAAAGTATCATCAGAAATTTCAACAGCATCCACATCTTATTGCTAAGCCTTCTCAAAGAGTCATTTAAAGATCAAAATGTGCTTTAAAACATCCCCTCCTGCCTAACTACTAACCCTCAAGGATGGGGATGCACCTTCATCTGCAATTGGTACAATATTTTTTTTTACAATTAAACCTTTTGATTATGGAAAACTAGTGTGCCCTCTCCATGCACAGTGTTGTCATAAAATGTGTAATTTTAGATATAATGAGATGTTATTAGGGATGTTATCAATGCAGTGATGGAACAAGTCATGAGTGAAGTAATATGTAAGGCTATTAGCAGTGGATTGACGAGGCTGTGAATTATAGTTACTTGAGATAGCTATAACTGGTGAATGTCATTGTTTTTTAGCTTAAAAGTGGAATTTTGTGTCTAACATATTCACCTAACTATAACATTACTTTAAAATTAATTGGTTTCAGTGAATTTCTAAGGTTACCACAACTAGCTCTAACGTCACTTTACCCTTTGGCTTTTTCTAGAAATTCCTAGGGTTTTTAATATAAGTCACTATCGATATATAAAAGGAAGGCTTGTTGGCTTTACAAGGGGTGACTATATCAATTTACAAGACAAGCCTATTGGACACCTTAAAAAGGCAACCTGAACATATTAAGAATCATAATTATATCTATTATATTCCAAAAACCAATTTAAAGATACACATCATTAACAAAGAACATTATAATGACCATCAATAAAGTTCTTAATAAATCATTTATGTTCATCACAACATTAAACATGTGCTACATTTTTTCTCTCATTATGCTGACACAAGACCAACCATCAATGGTCACTGCATTCCCTAGCTATAGAGCAAAAGCTCGAGTTCTAGAAATTCTTAAAAATATCATAAGCTTTTCTAGGATCATGTTCTATAGACCCCATGAAACTTAGAGTTAATTTTTAAGGGGGCTGTGCAATTCCTGCAGCTTCCACAACACTTAAAAAACGGACTGGTGCTGCAACAGCCCAGTTTGGGCACCACCATGTAGCAAAAGCTATCCAAATTAGCCCATAACGTGCAATTTGGGGCACTACTTGGCAGGAACAGTGATTAATAGATGACCAGCTCTTGATGTTCACTTAATATTAATCTTTCACCTTATTTTATCATTTATAGTATTACAGTTAGACTCCCGGGCCAACCCTAGACATCCATTGCTTTTTGTTTTAATTGGGGGCTTCCAGGGGAACCTCAAGGCCCCCAAGCCTGCTACCCCCCTTGGAGCTGGCAGTTCTTTTGAATGTTTTTATATTGGGTAGGATGTCATGCAGCCCCAACCCTGAGCGATTGCTGATCCAAGGGACCCCATCCCTCAGGGCAAATCCTTTCTTTTTACGGAGAAGGGGGAATACACCTCTCAACCCACTGCCTTGAAAAACTTCAGTAACCCCATACCACGGGGGTCAGCATTCATTAAAAGGGTAGGTGGGACACCTGGGGACCCTATGGGTTGAGCCTATGTTGGATGCCTATGTCCGCAGGGTACTCACAAGTCATACAGAGTTGGGTGCTACGGAGGGAGGCCTATCACCCCTATAGCCCAATCGGCTCACCTGCATGCACCTATCCCGGGCCGAAATATACGTTTGATCCTGCTTGAGTGGGAGCATTACAATTAGCAGCTCCAGCACAGGCAGAAGCAAAGGAGAATAGCACTGGCTCATGCCAGCAGCAACATGGGTGCTGGCTGGAGAGTGAGCTTGGGCCACAGGGCCCTTGAGGCTCTCCCTGCGGCCCTCTTTGATGCTTGCATTATGGGTGTCACGGTTAAGCACCAGTAAAATTATTAAAAGGAATATTAGGAATTATAAATGTGGTAGGAGCTGCTTATTTATCATTCTCTTGTCCTTACAAGGAGTGTCCCATAATGCCCTGTGAGGGCTTTTAACTATATGTTGTGGAGCTTGTTGGTGATCCTAGAAGGGACAAGGTCACCACTAGACCATTATGTGATGAAATGTGGGGGGCTGCAGGGAGCGCAGCAGTCCCCCAGGTACATTAAAGGAAACACAGTAAGTCTCCTGCACCAATAAACCCATGACCGCAGGAGATCATACCATCATTTTTAAAACACTCCGAGTGGAGCCGTATGCTCTTCAGCTGGAGTTCAGGGCTCCCTTCAGGTGGGTTCACTTTATGGACTGAAAAATGTTAAAAGCAAAAACTCAAGTTCATGTTGGTGTTTAATTTTTTATTATGGCTTTATTAAAAAAATGATAATTACTTTTGTTAAAGAAGCATTATGTGAACTATATAATGCATATTTGATGATACTATTGGTGAATTTTGACAGATAATAGTTTTGATTAATATGTCTTAATATGCTGATCTATTCATAAAACCAATATGCTTACTTTTTATATTTTGGAATTCTAACCCTGTGACAAAGTCAATAGGATTGCCTTACTTAAATTGACACCCTTTATATTGTAACATCACATAGTCAACCGTGCTTGTCCATGAGGGTTTGGGCACCAGACCCTGCACTCAACCCCCTGCTGCATATAGCCATAGGCCATGCACAGCAGTGGTTGCTCACAAGCAAGGGAGTGTGTGTGTGCAGGAGCTGGCTGTGGGCGACATGGGGATTTAGTTATGTAGGGGAATAAAATAGTACTTTGCGCAAACAAAGAACCCTAGGTATTCACTGAAAAAAACAAAGGTTAAAGTGAGTTTATGTTTAGGTATATTAATGTTAGAAATGGGGGTCTGTAGTTGGCAATGGTTTGCAACTTTGTCCAAATAGGGACCGTTCGGTCTAGTCAGGATAAGGAGGATACACTACTGAAATAACCATGCTCACCGCTTGGTAGCTTGGCATGAGCAGTCAGGCTTATCTCAGAGGCAGTGTGTAAAGCATTTGCACATAACCAACAGTAATACAATGAAAACACTACAAAAGGACAGCACACCAGTTTTAGAAAAATAACCAATATCTATCTGTATAAACAAGACCAAAACGATAAAAGATACTGTAATCCAAAATATGCACTTTGCAAGAATACTTTAAAATGCAGTTCCTTGAAGGCTGGTAGCTCTGTCCGGGGCTACAGCAGTGCTGAAAACAACAGACTTCAACAGTTCCGGCCGGGGGCATCGGTGGGGACCTGCGCTAGGGTCAGCATACTCGTAAACAGTACCTTTGGTTCCGGCTGACCGGGTCGGTGCGGGTTGGTCGTAGCAACCGTCACAGTTGTGAGGTGAAGAATGGAGGTACGGCATGCGGTGCCTTCAAGTTACGGTGCAGACATCGACTAGGTGACGGTTGACCAGTGGTATTGGTGAGACCAGGGCTGGGGTGCGGAGTGAGGCGGTGCTCTTTGGGGTGCTGACAGGTCACGGTGCAAGTGACAGTGTCTGTTGATGGGAGCTGGCGTCAGTAGTCCCAGACTATGGTGTGGGACAGAGCGGTGCATTGTGTGACTTAAGAGTGGTGACCCCCAAACTATGGCGCTGTCACGTGTGTTGAGGTCAGCAAGCAGCGATGTTGTCAGTGAGACCAGGGTTGTGGAGTGAAGCGAGACAGTGTGGAGTGCGGTGCTCACAGGTCGCAGTGCAAGCAGCGGTTCAGTGGCAGCGGGTGTCGTCGTCGTCTGTGAGACCAGGGTTGTGTTGCAAAGTGCATCAGAACCCTCTGTGGTGCCTTCAGGACATGGAGCCCGCAACGATGTCAGTGTTGACTGCTTTCCCCTTCTGTGGCAACTGAAACCCACGGTTCCAGAGGCAGTACCCAGAGGTACGTGAAGTTTTTGCTGTCCCTGAAACTTCGTGAACAGGAGGCAAGCTCTATTTCAAGCCCTTTGAGATACTTAGCAACAAATTAAGAAATTTCAGTCCATTCCTCTCACTGCCCAAGGCACAAGCAGCACCTGCAGGCTAACCCAGCAAAGCAACAACACAGCAAAGGGGCAGTACTCCTCCTGGCAGTTTATCCAGCTCTTCTTCTTGGCAGTTTCCTTGATCCAAGTAAAGTTCCAAAGTTCTGGGGTCTAGGTCCCAATATTTATACTCAGTTTCTCTTTGTTCTCTTGAGTAGAGAGTGTCTGTGCTTAGTCCAAACGAGTTTTGTCCTCTCTGACCCAGTTTCCCAGCAGAAGGTGGAGAGAACATTGTCCAAGGCAGACCAAGCCCATTCAGGTGCAAGGTAATCTCCTCCCACTACTCTAAATGAGGCCCAGGTCTATTCAGCCCAGCCCTGACTCATCCAGAAAAGGCATGGCACACCCTCACCCCAGTGTCTGTCTGAAGAGAATATACATGTCCATCCCCAGTCACTCCAAAGCCGAACAGTCAATCCACAACCCAGCAGAGGCACACTGGATGGCTAAGCAAGAAAATACCTACTTTCTGAAAGTGTTATTTTCAAACACAGAACATAAAAATCACCTTTACTAAAACATGCATTTCTACATTCTGAGTTCAGGCATACTAAACTCAATTTCTCTATTTTGCCCCAATATTCGTAAAATATTACCAAGTATTCCCCATTCTAGAGCCTTTCAACAGTAAAAAAATTAATATACTGTATTTCATGATCAGAACATGTCACACACACAAGTACATGTCCTACCTTTCACATACACTGCACCCGGCCCATAGGGGTTTCTTGGGCCTATCTTAGGGGTGACTCACATGTAATAAAAGGGAAGGTTAGGGCTTGGCAAGTGGGTGCACTTGCCAAGCTGACATGGCAGTAAACACTGTGCGCAGACACTGCAGTGACAGGTCTGACAACCATTGCTCGTGTGTGTGGCACAATCAGTGCTGCAGGCCCACTAGCAGCATTTGATTTACAGGCCCTGGCAATCTCAGTGCACTTTACTCGGAACTTGCCAGTAAATCAAATATGCCAATCATTGAAAAACCAATCCATAATCCAATTTACAATAGGAGAACTTACACGTGCAAAGTGTGCAGAGACACTGAGCCAGCAAAAACTGGGAGGTCAGATAATAATATGACGCTTTGCATAAAGAAACATTAGAAATTCATAAAAATAAACAAAGATTATAGGGACATAATAGTTGGGTGAAAATGTCAGCTAAAACATACCATTTTAAATTAACAAAACCACTTAAATTCAAAAGTTATAGTTGTCACAAGTAACTATACCTCATGTCCAAAAGTAACCATAGCTCACATCCTCGCCATGAACTGCTTATGACCTCACATATTACAACACTCGTGACATGTTCTATGACATCATTGATAAAATCACTGCAACATTTGAAATCACATCTTTGATGACAACACTGTGCATGGCAGGAGTGTGTTTTATAGTTACTTAAGAGCACTGGTTATAGTTACTTGATATAACTATAACTGGTATATTTCAGTGGTTTTGTTTGTATATAATAGTACATTTTAACATTTTCACCTAACTATAACACCCCTCTGTTTTTTTCCAGAGTCCTGGTAAATAGATCAAGCCTCCTATAAATGTTGTAAGCCTGTGAGGCTCATGATAACTTCTCAACTTCTCCCTCCTCCCATGGCTGTTATGCTGAGAATCACTGGTGAGACCATGGACACTCATGCACTACTGGTAGACTCCCCCGGAGGATGTAGTGTGGAAACCACACCTCTAAATTTGGTGTTGATAATCAGGATAGGAAGCGTGGCAGGATATGCCTACTGACTTCTCAATCAAATTTACGATAGTGGCCTAGTATTTAAAGACTATACATTCCTGATATCCACTTCCATACACTACTACCAAGATTGCTTTTCTTAAATTATGTTAACTCCCTCACACTGAGTTGACGTCAAATGTGTCGGTGAATAATGAAAACCCTATGGAAATGCCTATCTTCGGCTGGGGAAGTCTCTATTAAAGTGACTCTGACTTTATTATATAACACATTTTCAAGCTTTTGTTTGCGATCCATTAAGTTTATTAGTGGGAATATCCGTTTCTACATCCATACACCCCTAACATTTGCTGGTGTTTTAGTACCAAGGCGAAGCCTTTTGAAAATGTCACTATAGCAGCCTAAAGTGATTAAAGGCTAATGTTTTCTACTGTGCAATACTCTTGATAGTTTTCACCATTTTTAAGTTGTCTGGTGTTGTCTGTTGGTATTAATGTAGAGATTATTCACTCTTAAATCTTGTCCACAATATCACATTAATTGGTCCCAAGCATGGAATAATGTATCTGTGATAGTGGGTCACTTCTAAAACATGTCTTTATTTGGCTGAAAGTACTCAGTATGAACATGTGCACATACTGCATATGTGTTGATTCTACAGAAGTATTCTTATGAAAAGGTTGCAATCTAGTGTGCAGTTTTCGGAGGGCAAAGCATATTTTCTACTACAAAAGCACCTTAGTATATCATTGATACTGTCTTCAGTTTTTCTGAACAACACAATATATTTTTGTATTTCTGAATGTCAGAAATATTTTGATATTTTAACTTGATGAGGTACTGCAACTTTCTCAAGTCCCATTTATAGTGATGGAGGGCACACACCTGTCATCAGTTTAAAAAACTAAATGAAAGGGATCTGTTGCATAACGAGTGCACCCAGCATTGAATTGGGGATTTAAAAAAAAAAAATACAAACTTTGGGACAGTTGTGTGTTCCAGAACAGCGATTGTTAACCTTTTGACTTCTGTGGACCCCCCCACTAAATCATTAGCGAAATCTGGGGTCCCCAGCTAAAGTAATTTCGAGGATTTGAACGCCAAAACAATACCAAAAAATACAAAGACAAGTATACAAGCAACAAATGCTAAAATGTTGAAATATTTCGTTTAATTCACAACCAAATAGAGAAAAAAAAATCACATTTTACATTTGTTTCTTTTTTATACATATATATATACTTCAGTAGGTTTAACGTCTTAATTTTAATATTCTTAGTTCTGAAATTTCGATTTTACTATTATTAGTATTATTAATAATAGGTCAGACATTTTGATTTTACTAAAATAATATGTATAATGTACTTATTTAAGAGAGCTTTCGGCCTCAACTCTTCACCCATTGGTCTGTTGTTGTGTCATTCACATTTTACTTCTGCCAACTAGAGTCTACAGCATGGGGCAGTGGGTCAGCCTACCTGCACCTCTAGTTAACGCCACTTTGAGTGACTGCATTTTGCCCTTACATAAGGTGCAAATCCTCACACAAAGAGTTACCTTTAGTGCAGAGGTCTTCAAACTGTGGGGCGCGCCCCCCTGGGGGGGCTTGAATGGGTTCCCAGGGGGGCGCAGATGCCTCTGCAAGTATATGTAAATGAAGATGGCCTGGAAGTGCGAGCGATGTTTATTTGCTGCATTTCCAGGCTGTCTTCATTTATTCCGAGCCGTGATTGAGTGTCCTCGGGGCAGGGGTCACTGAGTGTGGCTGGCAGGGTCAAAGAGATTACTAACAAGCATTTGGAATGCAATAGGTCTTGCATTTGCCGGAGTTTAAGCTACTGGCATTGTAAATGACAATGCCTTTTATTTATGTTTTAAAAACCAAAACATAAATAAAAGGCATTGCCATTTACAATGCCAATACTCAAACCCGCATAAATGCGAGACCTATTGCATTGCAACTGCTCGTTCTTTCTTCACGTTGAGATTTCATCTATCATTCACACCACTAATTTCATTTAAGGTTTACTTAAATATGCAGTTACTTGGTTGGGGGGGGCTATGATTTATGCTGCAAAGGAAGGTGTCGCCAGGAAACCTGGGCGTCGAAGCGCTTACTGTTCACAGTTAGTCTTTAAAGACCATTCGTGAATAGACTTTGAAACTCCCTTGAAATAATGCATATCTTTTATTAAATTTATTAAACAGACGTAGGAGAAGAACTCTCGGGCGCGCATAAATGTCCCCAATTGGAATAGCATTGTATTAAGCACCACACAAGTGAACCCCAACAGGGGCTAGGACACGGAACATTTTCACTGGTTCAGAAACATGTCAAATCTACCTTCACCATTGCTCATCTTTCTGCTCACCTAATGCTGCACAGACGAAGAGGCATTGATAAGTCAATGTTACATAAAGGTTTTTGCGCGAGGGTGAAATGAAGAAACGGGTCTGAAACCGCATGAGCATGTTTATTGACCCTTGTACATAATTTTAAGTGAGTTATAGACATATTATTAAAGAAGCTCTGGTCAATGAACGACCCTCAACAAAAACAGAAGAACCAATTTTGCGTTGTTTGCAATTTGTGTAATTTTGAATGGACAGACTTATTTTGCCTGAAACATGTATTTTCTCTATGTTTCAATAAGTAAAGGCTGCACAAATACTTAATTTGAAATCAGTTTGTGGAGTGTTTGTCCAGGTGAAAACTATATTTGTATGAGAGTTTGTTTGAATATGCGTTATAACTGTGCAGTAATAAATACAACTTTTGTACTTTGCGTTTTCCCTCGTTTATATTTTTTATGCTTTGGGTTGTGTTTCATGAGGATGAGTCTTGCTGGTCAGTGTCTTGGTTTTGAGCACGAGGAGGGATTGCTGCTTTCACTTGTCTTGGTTCATGGTTGTCATATTATATTATGGAATGAAGAGTTAATAATTTTTTGTTCCAAAAACATTATTTACATTTAAAATGCGCACATCAAAGAGTGGGCAGTTCTAACATTCGGTAAGCATGGCATAGGTGCCTGAGAGCTACTGGGTCTAGTTCTAGACTTGGCAAGTGCGTGTACCTCACACAAACCTAGAATGCTTAGCTTGAGGTCCAGGGTATAAGCAAGAACACTGGAATTATGCGGCAGAAGAGGGCCAAATTATGAGACAGAGTTGAGTAAATGATGCGGCAAGAATAGGCAAATTATGCGGCATGTTTTCTTTAATAATATTGCTTCATTGTTTTTCATTTTAAAACTTAGTAACACTGTCTGGGCATTGATTGCACCTCATTGGGACCAATTTAATACCGAAATATAACCATAAGCAACAGAAAGAAGACCAGGCCCGCTTTGCAAAGTGCCTTACACCGCGCAGCACCATGTGTCATAGCCTTTTTACTAACTTTGGAACAGTTTGACCTAGAACCATTTGTTTGTTTTTGGTAATATCAGCAAATGATGCGGCAGGTGGTGGAGTATGTGTCAAATCTATAAAACGCCTAAATTCAGCAGTTAGCAACTACAAGATTACCAGTCAATCTTTGCAAAGGGCCTTCCACTGCTCTGGAATACTTTGCCACGTTCTAAGTAAATTGTGTTCCGTGTGAGCTAGAATCAAGTTTCTTTTGTTGGAATCTGCAGATTATGGATTATGTAGCAAATGCGGTAAACTCAATTATGTGGAAAACAATGCTGCTGCAGAAACTCATAATTCCAGTGGCCCTTGCTTTAAGCGACTCAATCAATTAACAGCTGGTTTCTTTTTGAACTTTCTGCGCTACCTCCACACCCTTCGTTTTCAGACAGAGGCACCTCAAAGTCAGCATTAACCATTCAGGGGCAGTTTTTTTGTGAAAGCTGAGGGCCATATTAGCAACAACTTGCAATAATGTTCGCAAACCGTGCTTAGCGCAATTTTATTTTATCGCCTCCTATTTCTGGATTCTATCGCGGAGATAATGCAGTATTACCAACGTTTATCTCCATGTTTATCTTTAACGTGAGATTTCCAGCGATAAATATCCTACCGCTAAGGAAAATCTCGCTAATAGGCAGGTGGGGACTTAGCCGTAGAATCCACCTCCCATTGACTATTATGGCTAAGTCAGGTTTTTATCAGGTATAAAATCCTGGCGCTAATCGCGGTTAGCGTGTGTTTTTTTATCGCTATTGCTAATAGGCGATAGCTGTGTTAGCGACTGCTTTCAGTCGCTCCCAGTTTGGGTACGCCCACTTTGCATATCATTAGCGATAAATTTCGCCGACATGCAAAGCGGGTCAAAAACCGGTCGCTGACTGCTGTTAGCGACAGCTTGGTAATTGGGCCTCACAGTAATGGTCTCAGAGACAGATGAAAGGAGTGAGATTCATAAATATTGTCAAAGAGAAGGCCCAGAATAGGGAGCACCATATGGGGACTACTTTTTATGTTTACAAATGGCCAGAGACAGCTTTTTCAGAGAGATACCCCAAAGAAGGGGAAAATATGAGTGTTTTTTAATTTTTAATTGAAAAGCTTCATTCATTAGTGAAGCTGGCGCTGCTGCCAGGAGTGTAAGCGGCCACTGCTGATTATCATTAAGGAAGCAGATGCAGCAGGACTGGGGCTCAGGGGTTTGAGGGCCCACTGTATCACAATTATGACTGTCTACCTTTAAAAAAGGGGCATGGCAGCTTATTTTCCTTTCTAGCATTAGGCCTGAGGTGATGGTCTGTCATGGTGGGGAAGAGGTAAAAGATGCAGAGGAGTAGCCTGCTATTCAGGACTACAGTTATCATTAGCGCAGCAGGTGTGGTTTCTTTGGGGTCCAAGAGTGTGAGAAGCTCATACCACCCCTATTATGGGGATATGCATGTTTGGGGTAATGCATGTTTTTGTTTGATGCATTTGCTGTTTTATAAGTCTCATATTTAGCGCCGTTTATAAGCTATAGAAAAAGTACTCCTGAAATCAACTCATAAGACCTGCCACTTGAATGCAACCATCTCCCTCCTGATCCCCCAATCCTTGTCATAAAGATTTGGAGGGGGGCCCGACCTCAAAACATTTTGCTTAGGGGGGCTCAGAGCAAAAAAGTTTGAAGACCTCTGCTTTAGTGTCTGATGTGATAGTAGGACCCATTTAAATTGAGCACACAATAAATCCCTCCTTTATCAGTTCCTGTCTCCTTCTAATGCTGTTGTAAATTCATTTTGCAGTGGACTGCTGCTATTTCTCAATATTCCATGTTTTGTTCCTAGACGCAGTTTCACCAATGTTTTTCGGATAAACTTTGCCCAGGAAGAAAACCAGACTTGATGGTGTATAATTTTCAGCATATTTGTAACAGTTTTATTTAAACATAGATTGGGTTTAACTTGGGTTTTAGCATCGAAAATGTTATATTGTGATCCCACTTTCCTTTCTTCTTCCCGCCTTTCTGTCTTCCCTCTTTTTTTTCATGCTTTCCTTTATTCTCCTTTTTTTTATGTCTTTTTTTTCCTTCTGTCTTTCTTTTTTACCCTTGTTCCTATTTTGTATATTCTTTCCTTATTTGTTCCTTTTTCCTTCTTTTTTCTTATTTGCCTTCATTCAACTTTCTTTCCTTCCTTTTCTTTTCTTTCTTTGTTACCTTCTTTCATGCTTTCTTTCTTTTGTCTACTCTCCTTCTTATTTCCTTCTTTTCTCTTTCCTGCATTCCTTATTTCTTTCCTTTTTCTTTTGCATTTATTTTATCCTTCAAACCTTTCTCTTTCTTTTCCATTCTAAACCACCTTTATTTCTTACTTTCTTGACTTTTTTCCATTTTGTTACTTCTTTATTTTTCGCCTTCTTTCCTTCATCTGCCATTCTTTCTACCACTGCAAAAACAACAAATGATGGACAGAATGCAGAATAATATCATACTTTCACCCCAGTACAGAGATCTGGGCCTAAATCCATTGTTTTTTTGCTCACCATGCCATTCCAGTTTGAACCCAGCCATATGCAAATCAGTCTTGACCCTGTGCCTCATGGGAACAGTCCAGCCCGAATTGCCAGGACAGGTCCTCCGTGGACTGGAAACAAGCATCCTAGGACCAGTTTCGGGGTTTCAATACTCATCAGCCAGGATAACAACTTCAGTGACATGGAGAGCATGGGATCCACGTCTGGACAGCCCCATCCCACTCGGGGTGATAAATGCAAAAACAACAATTGATGGACAGAATGCAGAACAATGTCATACATTCACCCCAGTACAGAGATCTGGGCCTAAATCCATCGTTTTTTTGCTCACCATGCCATTCCAGTTTGAACCCAACCATATGCAAATCAGTCTTGACCCTGTGCCCAATGGGAACAGTCCAGCCTGAATTCCCACGCCAAGTCCTCCATGGACTGGAAACAAGCATCCTAGGAACGGGCTCAGGGTTTCACCCCTCATCAGCCAGGATAGCTTGACTCCAGTGGCATATGCTTTTTTCTTTCCTTTTGTTTTGTTGCTTTACTTCTTTCTTCGGCTTTTCTGCCTTCCTTCCTTTGTTCTTTCTATTTGCCTTCATCTTCTTTAATTGTGTTATGTTTTCTTTCTCTCACTTTTTCCTTCTTTATTTTTACTTCCTTTTATCTTTTTACCCACCTTTCATTCTTTCTTTTATTCTTTCCTTCTTTCAATTATGTCTAGTTTCCTTTTTCTTTCTGTCATTCTTTCTTTTTTGCCATCTTTCCTTCTTTCTTTTGTGCCATTTTCTTTCATTTGTTCTCTATGTCTCTCATTCTTTCTTTCTTTTTTCTTTTCTTCTTCCCATTTTGACCTTCTTCCCTTTTCCCTAATTTCTTCCTTTTTGCCTTCCATTCTTTTCTTCTGCCTTCCTGCCTTTCTTTCTTTTTGTCTTTCTTGTCTCTTTCTCAAAGTCCCATTTTTTCTGGATTAATGCTGCTGTTTTTTTTTAGTACGCGCACTGGAACAATTTGAACCTAGCCCCAATGCATGTGCTCTGACCTCTAAAAAGATGTTAAAACTGTCTTCATTCTTGATTACGAAATGTAAGTTGCCTACAGGTCCCTAGTATGGGTATAAGGTGCAGAAAGGGCCTGTAAGCTAAATGTCATTAGTAGACTGCAGCACATATTGTGCCACCACTACATGGACAATGCCAATTATGCCTCCAGGCCTGCCCCTGCATACTGGCTATGCAGTTTCAAAAATGCCATTTCTATGTTGCAAGAAAACCTATTGCCAGGCCTAAACCTTCCTTTTTAATGAATATAAGTCACCCCTACGGTAGGTCCCGGACAGCCCGAGGGCAGGGTGCAGTGTATTTAAAAGGTTGGACATGTACCTTTTGGTTTTACATTGTCCTGGTAATAAAAAGGTCCTAAATGCGTTTTTCACTACTGTGAGGCATGCCTCTCCAATGGAACAACATTGGAGTTCCCTTATTACATTTAATATGCTGTAATTTCAAAATCAGAGTTGGTATCCAGTTCATGTTTGGTGTCTTTGGAATTAGGATGATAAATCCTAACTTATGGTGAAGTCAGATTTCTCATTACAAATGCGTTTTCCCACCGTACCCATTTATTGCCTTTAAACTTTGCCTGGGTCCCATGATTGGTTGTAGCTGGCAGTTGAGCTTTGTGTATTTCTCCTAGGCAGCCATGTACAATAGGGAACTTAGGTGCACCTTTATGGGCTATCACTGGCAGGACAGGAGGGAGGGATTGGCACAGCCCCACTTACACTAGAATAGGCTGTGTCCTGACTCCACCCGGGTCCATTGGCCTTTCAGGTTACCCCATTGTTATATAACTCCACACAAAGAGCTGCATACCCGCTGTAGCGAGTCTGGAGCCAGGAAAGGGGAGGTAGGATGCCATGGGACTTCTTAGGGAAACCTCAAGAATCTTCTCCTCCACTTCAGAGGCACAACTGGGAATTATTACTGGACCTCAGACACCAACTCTTCATACACTTCTGGATCTGTGGATTCTCTGCCTGCCAGGAAAAGGATTGCTGTGCTGCTGAAAGGGCTGCCACTCTGCTGGACTGCTGCTCTAAAGGAACTGCTGAATTGCTGTGCTGGCCTGCTGCCTACAGCCCTCTTGCCTAAGTGAGGAGATAACTGGATCTCCTATGCAACCTTGAACTCAGAACACCAGAGTGACTTCAAGGGCTAGACTGCTTACCTCCTGATCTGAGCCTCAGGGACATAAAAGGTTCCCCAACATCCTGCACTAGCCGCTGGAACCTGATGCACTGAGTTCATGAGCCCAAGTGGTGCCCCTCAGGTCCAGGACCCAGGGAGCTGTATTCAAGGTTTTGGGCTCTTCGCAACCGCAAATGGGCCTGTTCGCACCGAGACCTCACCACTCGTGGTGCAATTCAATGCATGGCTCTGCCAGCCACCTCTTCGCACTACAATATCAACTGCTAGTGGGGGATCGGCAATCTGAAGCTCCAACAATGCCCTCCGACGACACCTGGCATGCTCTTAAAGCTACTCCAGCAGCCTCCCATAATGCTCTTCCTACTCCTTGTTAACTCTCCACATCGAACAGGACTTTATCATGCATTTGAGAAGGCTAAATTCAGTGTTCCCTACCTAGTAACTGTACCTGACCTGCTCACCATCACATTTGGCATGACTTCACACAGTCCAGCATGACCAGATAGCCACGGTTGGTGCTTTATGGCGCTTTGTTTTACTAAAATCTTTAAAAATTCGTAGCTCCAGTTCTACTGATTGGACTTTTTGTTGTTTTGGTCTTGTTTAATCTAAACTGCAGTGTGGAATCCTTTTGTGGTGTTTTGTTATTGTGTTACTGTTTGAAGTGTTGCACAAATACTTTACACTTTGCCTCAGAGTTAACTGTGACTACTCTGTGCCAAGCTACCTGATGGTTGAGCCCAGATTAATTTAGGGTTGCTTGTGACTTCATAAGGAGAAGAATTGTGGTTCCTGCTTGACCAGGGCTCAAGCCGTAGTCAACCAACTACGCAATTTCCCACAGTCACGTCAGATTTTAAATGACTATTTTGAAAATAACACATTCAGAAATGTGCATTTCTGTGAATGTTCACTTTCAACCAGCAGCTGAATCGCACATTAATTAGTTGTGAAGTGGCTTCTAGAGCGAAACCAAGAATAGAGGAGCTGACCTCCTTCTGACAGAATGCCCATCTGGGCCGTGCCCAGCAACATAATCAACTGTAAAGGGTGCCTAGCCTGTCCAAGGCAGATATAGCTCACACTTCGGGTTGTCCCCTCTATTGTCATGTCATCCAGTCAGGCTCCAATCCAAATGGAAGTGGAAATGCTCCCAGAACCAGTTTTGATTGACAACAAGAGAGGGTTTGCCCATTATTCTAGCCACCCCTGTGGGTGGGCACTGGAGGCTCTCGACAGGGGAAGCAAACTTATGCCATCTTGGTTTTAGGTAGAGAAAGGCACTGTGGGAGAAGTAACAGTAAGAAAGTCAGGAAGAGCTACCAATGTGGGTAGGGACACCTCTGGAAACTTTTACCACATTGGTTAGGGAGTAGACGAAAGTTTCACCTGGCCAGTGGCTGTCACTGGGCATAAATGTGTCGTGCCCACTACCCTCTTCAGAACCCTAACACACCTGTAAAGACAGAAGGAGGGTTGCTCCTGCTGTTGTGACCTATGAGGATACCCTAAGGGCTGGACCTTCACCTGCATAATCAGGACCAATATGTGGAAGCCAAGGATTAGTTGGCTAGCCTCTTGTTAAGCTACAAGATCCAAAAGCAACAAGAAGCCAACTTTCCTGGAGAGGCCAACTTTCCAGTCCAAACTAGACCTTTCCTGGACCCTGCTTGTGGCTACTATTATAGGGAGTCCTGACCCCAATGTGGTGTCCCTAGGGTTCTGGGTTTCTTAGATATGTGTCAGAGTGTACTCCTCCTGCCTAAACTGCAGATGCTGGAACAAAAAAATGTTCTGCCAACTTTTTCTCGGAGAACAGGTGGGACCCAGAACATCCATCATGGGAAGCAGTCAATGTCGAATTGTGAGTTTGGTTCAACCTAATCGTTTGACCCGCTGAAGGAGATCTGATTTCCAGAAAAGTTTCCAACTAACAAAGTGTTCACAGCGCACACATATAGAAATGTATACACACCTAAGATTTTGCACACAAATAATAGAGCAGCCAGAAAAAATGCAGAAAAATCCTGCTCTTGAGAACAATCAATCAATCAATCAAGGGTTTATAAAGTGTGCTACTCACCAGTGAGGGTCTCAAGGCAATGGGGGTGGGGGGACAAGTCTGGATCAGTCGAAGAGCCAGGTCTTGAGGTCCTTCTGCAACGTGTGCAGGGTTGGGGAGAGTCTGATGTTCACAGGAAGCTTGTTCCAGGTCTTGGCTGCTATGTAGGAGAAGTCTCTCCCGCCTGTTCTGTTTCTGAGGATGCGGAGGACCTCTGCCAGGGCGAGGGCGGCAGAGCAGTGGTTCCTCTTGGGTCCGTGGAAGGAGACTCTCTCGTTGAGGTATTTGGGTCCGATGTTGTTGAGGGATTTGTAGTCATGGGTGAGGAGTTTGAAGGTGACCCTCTTCTCGACGGGGAGCCAGCAGAGGTCTCGTAGGTGTTGGGTCATGTGTTCATGACATGGTGTCCCGAGGACGAGTCTGGATGAGGCGTTCTAGGTGGTTTGGAGTTTGTGTAGAAGAGTTCTGTTTATTCTGGCATATAGGGCGTTGCCGTAGTCCAGTCTGCTGGTTATGAGCGCGTGGGTGACGGTCATTCTGCAATCAGGGGGATCCATTTGAAGCTCTTGCGGAGGATGCGCAGGCAGTTGAAACTGGTGGAACCGATGGCGTTGATCTGGCGGGTCATGGAGAGGGAGGAGTTTAGGATGATGCCGAGGTTTCATGCGTGGTCTGTGGGGGTGGGTGGATTCCCAAGGGGGGAGGGCCACCAGGTATTGTCCCAAGCAGAGGTGCAGGGTCCAAGGATGAGGACCTCGGTCTTCTCTGAGTTGAGTTTCAGACAGCTGTCTTTCATCCAGGCTGCCACGTTCTTCATTTCTTTCTGGAAACAGAGTCTGGTGACTTCGGGATTCCTCGTGAGTGAGAGGATGAGCTGGGTGTCATCGGCATAGGATACAATGCTGAGCCGATGCTGTCTGACGATGGCGGAGAGGGGGACATGTAGATGTTGAAGAGCGTGGGGCTGAGCGATGATCCTTGGAGTACTCGGCAGTTGATGTCGGCGGGTTCGGAGAGGAAGGGAGGGAGTCTGATCCTCTGGGTTCTGCCGGATAGAAAGGATTGGATCCAGTCAAGGGCGGCTCCTTGTATCCCTGTGATATTACTTCATATTTAAACCACACACACAGTAGATACAACTTAAGCGATGCACGCACTAACACTCTGCTGCATAACCTCACAAATTAAACACTGAAAAAAACATATTACACAGTGGAAATCACCATTGTGTACTTATGGTTTAGTGCATTTTGCATTGAAAAGGATTTTTTTGATTTGCCAGTAACATTTGATCTATGTACGGATTTGCACTACAGTTTTTAGTTTGATTATGTAGTCAGCTAATAAGGTAAAAAGGAAAGATTCAGCAGAATCATGACAACATTTTGGTGAAACAAAACATGTACCAAAACAATTAATAAAAATAACAATTGTTATCTCTTTCTCACTCATCAATCTTTCTCAAAATATTTAGATGGGAACTTGAAAATCCGCATTTGTCATGCAGAATCTTGCAGCTTTTTACTGTGGATAATTAGACACTTGCGAAGGAAAGGTAGGCCAAATTACTGTCATGTACAAAATGGTTAAAATGTGATGTATGCTGTGTTAATAAAATTGTGAAAATCCTGATTGTCATGTGAAAGCTCAATACGAGATAACGTTGCGTCATACTTTCAATAGTTTTTGCAGTAAATATTTTGAGGGTTTTTTCAAAGATAACTTTTATATTTCACCCTCTACTAATGATTATGTGTAGCCTACTGTCATTGTGAATTTCTCTTTAACTTTAGTTGTCTTCTACACTGCCACATGGTTAATATTTAGTGCTCTCTGATTTGCATAGTGTTGTGAATACGTCAGTTTTGTGGCTCTTCCTTGCTAATATTTTTTCCTTGCTAGATGTTGTGTGAAGCCCCTGCCCTGTAATGACTTTCTTGGAGGACCAGATATCTGTCCTATGAAACCAGCATGCTGTAAACAAGCCATTTTTTAAAAACATGACATACAAAGAGTAAATGGACCTTATGTTCGAAAACTTTCCCGGTTCATTAAAAATGGTCTTCATGCTTGCATATGAATCTCAGCCCGTCTAATGTATATCCATTGATGTACTCTGTTGCAAATATCATTATGTTAAGACTTATATTGCAATAACTTGACACATACCTGAGGGATTCTGTTGACTCCGAGTACTCCGGCCATGGCCACAGCTCCTGAGGAAGGAACATCTCCGATGAAGCCAGCCAGCTTGGGCCTTGAGCTGCAGCTGTAGTTGGGAATAGTTTTGTTTTGACCAGTGAGCAGCGACAGTGTCACTTCGATGGCCTTGGCCTCTGAGTGGCAAGAGTCAAAAATCTGGAACCCCAAAGTTGTTTTGGGTAAAATCATGGTATTCCGATTGATTTCATTAGTGGCAAAGACCATGGCCAGGGCAGACTGGTATAGATCAACAGAAAATCTAATGATGAAATAGGAGAAACATTGATAATATAGTTAAAATCTGCAGTATAAAAAGAAATACACAATATGTTGTACAGCAGTACATATTATGTTGTCTATCAATTTGTATTAGGTTGAATATCGATAAATATTATGCTGTATATAAATACACATGAAGTTGACCGAAGTTCTGGCTGCCTATTTAAGTGCCACTGGAGCACATTCATGTGCTCACATTCTTGCTCAGTAGCTGGTGTAGCTTAGCATGTACCTCACTCTAGGTCTGGTTCCTCTAGTACCTCTTAGCTCATTCCTGGTCTGACCCAGGTTGTAGATGAGGCCTGCGAGAGATTCATTCCTTTGAGTGTTTCAGTTAAAATGATTGACCAAACCCCCTCTTGTTCTAATGGTAAAATAATTGAAATAACTGGCATGGATTTTACATGTGGGGTGTACTCCTTTCAGTGGATGGTTTACCTTGCAATGTTTTATTATAATTGTTTTATTATGAATGTTCAATTGTGATAGTCTCATGTTGATTCAATAAGCATGGAGTCAAGAATGGTTGTGTAGACTCCCATACATGCTACAGTCTTAAAACTGGTCGAACTTTTCAAGCAGTGCAGTTGTATTAATGAGATCTATGTCTACTGTTCTTTACCAAACAAATGAATCACACCCATGCTTCTGACTACTAGTGTACATAGGCAATCATGAATGATTGGTCTTCTCCAGGCAATTATTGAACATAACCTCAAATAATAGTGACTCAATGATCATTTTTATACCTACTAATTATTGGTAGCCCAAAACCGTGTGATAGGAGTAGAATGTGTAGTCTGGAAAAAACGCTCGCTCAAATAATTGTATCCTGGTGCATGCCTGTTTAAGAGAAACTTACTCTGCCCAAATCTTAAAATGATATTTTATTTTCTTACCCTAGGTTTGAAATATATTGCTAAACATTGTTCTTAGTAAACTATGGATTAGTTTCCTGCAAATACATTACCATCTTGAATATACCTCAAACTCTTGGCCAAAAAACACAGTTAAAGTGATGTTATGGTTATGAAACCAAATGTGTCAATAATGGTGATATGTGCAAACATAACTTAAGCCCATGCTGTGCTATGCTCATTTTCAAGTTATATCATCAGTGACATCACTGAGGCCATCTCAACAGTGGCGTAACGAAACTTGAGGGGGCCCCCCTGCAAGGTAAGTGGAGGGGCCCCCTCCGAGCTCAATCAGGAGCTCCCAGGATGGAGTACTGTGTGGAGGGGGCCCCCTGGAGCATGGGGGCCCCCCCGCACCGTAGGGGATGCGGGGGCCTGTGTTACGCCCCTGCATCTCAAATGACATCACTGATGAGATAATATATGAAAACACAAATCACGTCATAGATGACAGTGTGTACATATTAAGCTGTATATCTCTACCAAAGACTAAACAGACCAACAGTTTATACATTCAATCCCAGGGTAAAGGGTTGACATCTTGTTGAGTGTTAAAACAATATAGTGCTTGCATACCATGTACTAAGCACGAATGGATTCTGTGTACCCACGATGCAGGGGATGATCAACCTCATTCTATGGTATGGACACTTATTATGAGAAGGGGAACTCAGAGAATTTACTCGATGGGTAATATTCAAGATTCGGATCTGGTTAAGCTTTAATAATGCTTAGTGTAGTCAAATCAATTTAAGATGTTCTCAGAGATGATTGTCTAAGTAATCATGCACTTGCTAGACTGAATATGGACAATACACAGAAAACTGTACGCTATCAATTGAAATTGTCTTGAGTGTATGCCAACAAGACAGTTTGCACATATTCTTTTTCTTGTGGGCCAAGTGAGAGAATAAAAGGTCTTAAATGATACCTTCAAAAAACTGTTTATTATGTATGTATTTTTAACATTTTGGACGTATGCCAAAAAATCATTTGTAATGAAAAACAGTGATGTCATTGATTGTGTGACTGGTGATGTCATACATGGTCTCATTAGTTATGTCATCAATGCATCTCTTACAATGTCAACAGTAAAGTCATATGTGAGGATGTGAGCAGTGCACAGAAATGCATACATTATACTTTACACAGATAGTTATAAATACCCAAACTTAGTGATTTCTAAAATAGCTTGAATATTTTCTGAAATAATAAATGCAAACAGTCTTCACATCTTTGATTTTGCAGAAAATAACATCCTTAGATTCTTTGACATATGTTGTTTTTTATTGCTGTTTATTTAAGAAAAAACACTTTTTTAGCAAAACATTTTTCACTCTGTCTAGCTTTCTCAATGCTTATTTAATTTCACAATTCTTAATCTTTATATAAACTCTAGGCTAATTGAAAAGTTAAACCAGGGGCACTAAGGCCTTAGGAAATAAAAACTGTTAAAATATATACTGAGAAATAATAAGATGCAATGAATCTCAGTAGTATGAGACATGTTAGCTGAATATTGTGGAAAAGAAACAACCATAATAAACAATCAGAAATCTCAATCACAATAAACACCGGACTTAGAGTTTGGTGAACTTGGAGCAAAGTACTATAAATTGTGGATGTATCCTCCACTCTAATTAGAGTGCTTAGCCATCTGTGAAATCTGAATTGGGTGAACAGGACATTTGACTGCTAACGTTGGATGTCCCACATCTGAGAAACTCTAACTCTAACCTTAGGAATCTTAATTATTAAAACATGACATATCAACACACTATGAATGCAACTAAATAAACATGGATGGGTTTATAATAACAAGAACAATAATTGTAAAATTATTTAGCCTTGAGGAAGCTCAATAGTCCTTGGTAATGTACATTTTAAAAAATCAGTAAAAAAGTATTTATGATAAAGTAACTAAATATCTGTGTTTTCTGATTAAAAAAACTGAATATGGATGTAAGTACATAACATTAAAAAAAAAACTGTTGAAAAATATGAAAAAACGAACCATGGCATTTGTACAGGCCTTTGTACCGCACTTGGAAATTTCATGTTTCTGGTCCTTCTTAAGCCTTCTACTATACATTTTTGGGAGTAATTAATCAGGGCTATGAGATTTGCAACAGATGGAGGAAGGTATTCTCATATATCTCTCAGAGTAAAGACATATGGCAATACACTATCTCTTTGATATCATGTATAGCTCAGTCAGTGCCATATACATTGTGTGTAGAACAATGAAAGTTTGGTGCTTTGGTAGATTCCCACTTAGCTTAAATCATTTGCTGGTTGCCAATTGATGTCTCAAAATTAGGCCCTGTTGTCTATTACAAAATATGGGTTGCTGCAGATCAGGACTCACATATTAGTCCTGATACCTAGTTTATGAGACCTAAAACAGCCTCTTTCATTCATAATATCAGAAAAAAATAGGAAGCCTTTATTTATTAGTGCATTATGATTTTGTTTTTTTTTCTCCAAATTTCACCCAAAACGGTTGAGTTGCTTAATTTGTTAAATGTAATGAATTACATGTTTTAATTATGTGGAACAAAAACCGAAGAACAGCAAGAGCACTGTAGTCAATGTATCAAGAAAGAATGGAATATAAAATCTAAGACAGTCTTTACTTTTGACATTGTCTCGCAGTTGGTGGTCCAGAGAATTGTAAGTTTGAAGCAGGGAAAAAGCTCTCCAGATGAAATGGGATGATCCCCCCAAATATCACATCTCCTTTCAGTGCATATGCCTCCAGGGTGGGGTGGGCAAGCTTGCAATTTGGTGTGGGTGCCTCCATTGCAGTCATGCAGTGTGCCCAGATGAAATTAAACAGGGCAACTGTAGTCAATGCCATGCTAAGCTTCTTTCTAGACATGTAGCAATACTGCATCTAGAAACAAAAAAACACAGTTAATGTAAGTGTATTACATAATTTATTTTATTTATTGGTTTTCAACAATGCTAGCACAGCAGTCATTTCCTTCTAAGAACTCATCAAATTGGTGGTAGTGGAAAGTTAGCAGTGAACACAAATTAAAAGTGATACAGAATCCAGTCTTCACTCTTTGAAGAGGAGTTCAAGAATTTGCACTATTTTATGTAGTCTTCATCACCATGAGGAATTCAAATACAATCAAAATAATTACAGAGTACTTTGCATTATAATGTATTGTTCCACCAATTAACTGAGTTCAGGCAAACTATGTGTTTAAAGGTGGATCTGGCTAAATATGACACTAAATCACAGAAATTCGCTGAATAAAAAGTGATGTTATACTAAAGTGTGTTAATGAGATCTTACTATGGGTTTTGAAATAACCACAAAAACTAATGTTTAAAAACAAAATAAAAACACTGATATTTTCCAGTTATAGCCTGCAATGCAATGCTTATGACCTCGTATTTTACATCACTCATGACATGTTAACTGATACTAATAATGATGGTATCATTGATGATCGTCCTATAGGGTATTATGTTTGAAAAAATTCACCAGTATAAGTGTGGTTAATTTTTTGTCACCCTACTGGAATTCGCCATTTAAATGCTTCACATGACCAGCATTGTTAAGTCAAGAGGATTACAGGTATACTGTAAAAACACTTTCTTGCAGGCCCTTTGGACTACACTTTGTAGTTTAATAAGATACATTACACATGTTTCCTAAGAAGGGCACAGTGTCATGCTACCTTACAGCCATGATTCCAACACCAGTGAGAGATAAACCACTCCAGTGTGGGACACCCATACATCCTACATAATTTTACAATCTTGAATACTTCAAAATATTCAGCAAAGTTCTTGAAATAAACATCCACACCTTATGAGTGTTAGACCAGTCAGCCTCAGAGTGGGCTGCACCCAAACATTTTGCTTTACTCCTCCATATTATTCTGATCTAGTTTTTGTTGGCCTAAGGACTCTGTGTTTTACCACAGCCAACCAGAGCTAAAGTACTCTTGCTCTCTCCTACAAATATGGCAAAATTGGCATACACCACATTGACATATTTAATTTGCTTATGAGACCTTTTATATCGGTACTACATGTGCACATGAACTGTAAATTCAATGCTACTAGTGGGCCTAGAGCCTTAATTTTGCCCCCTCTTGAATAGCCCTTTAAACTTGTCTCAGGGTTGCCATTGGAGCCTGTGTGTGCAGTTGTAAACAGGCCCAAACCTTCCTTTGTCCATACCATAAGTCACCCCTAGGGTAGCCCCTAAACCGCCCACAGGGCAAGGTGCAATTTAAAAAGTAGGACATGTACTCTTTTTCACTATAGTAAGGTCCACCTCTCCCATTGTATAAGTTACCTTATCACATTAAATAGGATGTAACTTCCACACACGTAAACTTTCCATGCTTGGGGTCAATGGAATTGTAGTGAAAAATCCTCTTGTATGATGAAGTCAGATTTTTGGGTACAATTTTGAAAATGCCACTTTTAGAAAGTTGGCGTTTTCCTGCCTTAGCCATTTAGTGCCTGCAGCCTGGCTCTGGGTCACATGACTGGGTGTGGTTGGCAGTTGGTCTTTGTTAATTCCTACTAGACTATCGGATGCAATAAAGAGCCCAGGTGTGCCTGGATAAGCCATCACTGGCAGGATGGGAGGGCAGGGTAAGGCACAGCTCCACTGACACATGAATAAGCTGAGTCCTGCCTTCACACCAAGGATTACAGACCCCTGTTGTTAGTCTCGAGCCAGTGCAGGGAAGAGGGGAAACCTATGCAATTCAAAGAGAAACCTCAAAGGAGGCACAAGGTATAAATATTGTACCTCAGATACCATCTCTTCAGTACACATCTGGACCTGTGGAAGACTCTGTCAGGAAGAAGGACCGCTGTGCTGTTGAAAGGACTGCCACTCTGCTGGACTGCTGTCTGTTTGCCTGTTGTGTTGACCTGCTGCCTGCTGCCCTTTTGCCTGGGTAAGAAGCATTGGACATACAACATGTACCCAAGGCCACCGAAGTGACCCCAAGGCCTAGTCTCTTGTAACCAGCACCTGGATTCTGCAACTATGAATCTACCATGCCAAATGGTGTTACCCAAGTCCTCGACCCTTGGAAGTGGGCTTTAATGTGCTCTTCTAGCCCATCTGTGGATCCAGCAGAACTGACATCTCCTCTGCCATGCGATGCAACTCTGAGCAGAACCAACTCATTGCCTCTGCTGCCAAAACTCTCCAAGCTTAGGGACTCCACCATCAACCTCACAGCCCACAGCCTCATAGAGACTGCCACGGAGAGGGTGAGAGTTATAGTTACCTTAGGCAGATCCTCCTGCATTTCACAATTTCACGATATGCGAAATAAACATGAAATCAGCTAAGGAGCCTTTATTTGCAATATTTATCAGTTTGACCTCAAAAAGGTCTCCGTCAGACAGAAAAAAATGGTGCCATCTTATTGTCTGGATTCACACGCGTCAATATGAGACGCCGTGCAGCTGTGAGAGATGTCTGCTTCATCCTGTGGCATTAGGAATTAAAGAAGCGAATGTACAATTCATTGACACAATTGTACATGTTCAGAGGTTGCATTTTCAGCTGCATGCACCTCACAGAACAAAGGGGGAAAACAAGGCTGTGAAAAGAAGATGAGAAAACGAAGGTATCGCTTCACGGACGAACTCTGTAAAGTGGTGCAAATGTGTCTGGGTGTGAATAAAACCAATCTGGATACTTTGTCTTGTATAAACATTTTTTTTTCTTTCTTTTGTTTCTCTGTCCGAAGGGTGAACTTTGAAAGGGAAAAATGTCTGAAAAAGACAAAACAAAATTGCAATGTGTTTTTTTTTTTAAATCCTTTTCACAGGGAAACGAATGAAGGGAAGGAGAGGATAAAGAAGGTAAGAGCCATTTCTTAAAGTGACAGCAGCAGGTGAGGAGGGGTGATATAGAGACAGAATGAAGGGGAGAGGGAGAGAGGAGAGGAAGAGAGAAAGAACAGGCAAAAATAAGCGAGCACCAAGGAGCATTTTTAATGTTTGCTCTGGTACACATTTCATCTTCCATGGGCCCTGCACACCAAGCCTCTGGCCTCTTTTTCAGAATGAGCAGACAACATCTCCATACAGGTAAAGCAAAATGCTCCAGTCTGTCAGGTCTGAGGTCCCTCAGTGAATATGCATGCATCTTAAAACTAAAACTGGAGAGGCTGCTGCCTGTCAGGTTTCAGAAGCATTGATTTGGAAGAGCTGTATGCCTTGGTCCCAATGCTGTTGAAAGAAAGATGATAAAACGGAAGTAGCACTTCACTGACAAACTCTGTAAAGGGGTGTTAATATGTTTGAGTGTGACTAAAATCAATTTGCCCACTTTGCGGCCACTTATCCCTCCACCCTTAGTATTAATTGTCCCCTATGACCCCATCCCCGGGTACACAGTGGCACTGTAAAGGGGAGAAGACCTCTCTTCATTATAGGTGGGTGACCTGGTGCCCACCCAGGGCACCCTTCAAGTAGTGGGTACCTGCAGAGTCCTGTTTCCTTTTAAAAAATTAAAAATCACACAGCCCTGGCTGGAAGATGGTGTCCCAGGAGCTTTTTATTGCTCCTGGCTGCTCAACGCCTCCACCTCCCTTAATTTTATACCTTGGCCCCTGGGGATGGGGCCCCTGGGGTCTCACCGATGGTGCATGTACCCCCTCCCCTGAATAAATAGTTTGCTTCCCCCCCAGGCCCTGGCCCACCCCAGGAAGTGTTTTTTAATTGTGCCACAGATGCAGAGACCCTCAGAGAATTAAGACATGTTTTCAGCCCCACCACCAGGCCTAAGGCGTCAGGGTATCCTTACCCTGCCCCCTTATGTCTTTATGTCACCTTTTTTTCTTAGGACTCAGGACTGAGTCTTGATTCCTAATATGGCTGCTGCGACTTTGTTGTTGATGTTCATCCTTTCAAGATATCTTTCAGCCCTGTCGATCCTCAGTGGCGTAAAATATACAACTTTTTTTGCATTAATTGCTCAGAACTACTAAACAGATTTACACCGAATCACAAAAAGCACTCTTTCAGGACCAAGTTCTATCATTCTGTCAAATGTTGCATAAATCTGTTCTGTAGCTTAAGCTGCAGCTGTGTCTGAAGTTCCTATGAAAACATTATTGGGAAAACTGGTTTTGGGACACCCCCTTTTTCTCCTCCCCCACTTGATGGATCCCCAGAAACTTTAAAGGTAGGAGCTGAGGTCGAAGAACAGTTTTTGGATAGTTTTGTGAAGACTTGTCAGAGGGCACCAAAGTTATCAGGAAAACAAAAAATGTTTTTCCCATGGAAAGGTGGTCCTAACTATAACTACCCAGTGGTGACAGCAAATCTAAAATGCCAGTTTATCATCACAGCAGCGTGAATTGACATGACAATACTGGTTCTTGCCTCACTTGCACATTACAGTTATTTTACACAGGAAAATAGCTCTTCTACATTTCAGGAGGACTCTTTAACATTGTTGGTCCTAGTCCCCTATGCAGAGTCACACCTAAACCTTTTCCCTTGACTCCTTCTATTTTGCTGAATTTGTAGCTTTAGGTCTCTCTTCACTTTACCAATGTTAATCAATGGAAAAGAGCTTGCGGTCTCTCCTTAAAATGCCACACAATTTGGCTACACCTAACTGGCCCATTTAAGTTACTTGTAATCCTCTGCTAAATGGTACAACATGTACCCACATATCCATGCCTAACCCTTCCTTTTCCTTGCTTATAAGTATAAACTTCTAGTGCTGGGAGAATAGTATTTAAAAAGTAGGACATGTGGGTTATATGTTTTACATGTCCTGATAGCAAAATACTCTTACAGTTGTTTTTCACTATTGTATGGCTTAGCTCCCCAATATACATTTGATTAGTGCAAACTTTGGATTTCAAGCATGTAGAAAAATACTTCTTGGTCTCTTTTAAATTGTAATTTAAAATCATCTTTAATGATGATGTTGGATTTGAAGTTGTCATTGTAAATATGACACTTTCAGAAAGTTGGCATTGTTGAGGACCGAAGGCTGGACCTGCTCCCTAGAACCCAGGACCACCAGAGTGAATCCAGGGGCTAGCTGGCTAGCCTCCTCTGCAATCTACAGGGAGAAGTCTTAAACCCTGCTGCTGGCCTCTGCTCGAGTGAGTCCTATCCCTCCAAATGGTGCCCTGCAGACTTGGTCTCTTCGTAGTGGTATTGGTGGTACTTATACCAAAACTCAAAACCTGCAACTTAGAAAATTGCTCAGCAAAAAAGTGCTCTGAGTACCGACAGGAGTGAGGTATACCTGCAAGCTATTGCGACGAAGGGGCATCGCCTGTCGGATTGGCTTTGACGCAGCTTCCACTACGTTCTTCCTTTTAAGCTGGGCCTCTCAACTAAGGTATCCATCCTTTACGCTGCTCCAAACATTATTTGAGAAACTGAGGTGGAAGTAGTAATCAATTCTCAGTTGGCTGGTCGTGTTATAATTAGAAGAGGTAAAAGACAGACTTGTCGCATGTTACCACTCCTTTTTGTTCTCTTTGTCGATCCTTTAGCTGTGGCAAGTAGGCAGGATCCTTCTATTGAAGCCCCCATAGCGGGATCACCTAAACTCAAGCTTTATGCAGGCAATATGATTCTCTACTTAGCAGCCACTAAACAAAATATTTTTGACACATTTGCCAATCTCCAGACAATTTCCAACATTGGGGGGGTATAAGGTTAACAACAGCAAGTCTGAAGCACTGCTCATTCATTGCTCTCCTGAAATACTGCCCATAGAAATTGCATTTGCTCTCTTATCTGCTTGAATCTATATTCTACCATATGTGGGTCCTTATAACGAGTCCGCTTGGGTAAATTGGGGGATCTGTAGGAACATGGGTAGCCGTATTGTGACTTCCTGGAGCATGCGTTGCAGATTCAAACAGTGGAAATTGCTATTCATTGCTGAAGCCTGGGTCAGCCAATCAAGAAAGGCGCCTGATAATGCATCTGGGTATGTGGTAAAGCCAGCAGGCCTTGCTCGATATTCACTTGAATTGTCTGAAGTTTAGTACAAGCCAGTTTACCCTGCCGCAAAAGCTGTTGAATTCCCTAATAGTTCTCATAAAAAAATGATGTCTGACTTTTATTGATAAATTCAGCATTATAGATAAAAACAACTGCAATATTGCCATTTTAATTGGGGCTACATGACCGACAAGGGAAAGTGGTAGATTATAAAAGTGTCTGTGCTTTTTTCAGTGTCTCAATATCATTTAAGGAAAAAAGTTCTGTGAATTCACGGGAGATATAAATACCCAAGTATCTTATTGGGAAAATAGTAGAGTAATGCTGTCGTATTCCCCTTGTTTCACCCCCAGATGAGAATCAGCGGATGTACAGAACAATGTTCAATCATAGGTACAGGTGTGATTGAGAAATGGGAAAGGGCGGGGGTGTTTAGATTCAATGATTTTCTGGCAGCGAGAGTCATGAAAACTTGGGATCACCGAACCTCCAGTTTTATCCCTTTTCCTATCTACAAAAAAGACATTTTATGAATCACAATCCGGTTGAGAGGTATTCGTTTATGGAACAAATTAGTAAACCTTCATGAGCGTTGGCAAATGGTGGGGAACTGGTATTGTTTACTCTAGCAACAATTAGATCACAGACTGGTACTTGCAGCATTAACTAAATTTAAGATCCTGACTGGCTGGGAGACTTAGTGCAGGATCCTGGCGCTGCATTAACACCATAGCTCATAAAGTGATTCTGGGTGCTAATTTTAAGAGAATGACTTTTTACTGTCAATGGTTGCTCTATTACACTCTCAGCCGTCTCCAGAAAATGTAGCCAGCTAGATCTGCAGAATGTTTCAGGTGTGGCCTAGTGCCAGGGGATTGGTTACATATTTGTTTTACATGTCCCTCTCTATATGATTTTTGGCGTAAAATATTCATTGCTATCAGTAGGCTAGGGTAGAGTCAGGTAATGCCGGGACCCCTATAGGTTCTATTTAATATGTTGCTTCCACCAAGACAGGCCTTGGGTAAGGCAGAGCCAATTTTTGTTCATAGCCCCGTTGGTCATCGGCTCTCTAATTTTGCAGATCTGGAAATCCCCTGCAGCAGCTAATTTTGAATCATGGGTGCATAGGATGCAAGGGGTCAATAGGTGGGAAATGTTACATGCTCAAAGAGTTGGGACAGAAAGAAAACAGAGGAATTTGGGGGATACAGAATAATATGGGTTTAGGAATAGTTATCTTGAGTTTCTCCTGATCATTAATATGGCTTATAAGGTCTTAAGTATTTGATTGATTTGCAGTGTATTGATACTGTATGGAAAATACTTGGATACAGTATGCTGCCTTGTCCCCAAGAAGACTCTACCTTCTTCAGGACTTTTTTAAGTACGAAGGTAACTCCTATATCAGGTCAAACCTGGTACCTGTAGCTGACCCCTACTCCATCTAAATCGGCCTTAACTTGTGACTTTGTCCTGGTCCTGTGCGGCCAAATGCCCGCAGTTGCTGCTTTGTTCTTTTTGGCACTAGGTTTCACTAAAGAGTCATAACTCCAGTTCTACTGATTGGATTGAATTAATTTTAGTACAATTTTATTTATTAAACTTTACTCTAATTTTCTAAATTGGTGCTGTTTGTGTGCAGCATAAATACTTTACACATTGTCTCTAAGCCTGACTGCATTTGTGCCAATGCAAATTGGTAATAGGAAGGGACGCCCTAAACATGCCCCTTCCAAATACAACTTCACAATCGCAAATTGCGACTCTTTAACCTCTTGAGTGCCCATGACGAGATGGTCTCGTCATGAGCCGCGGTTGCGCTGTGCCCATGACGAGACTATCTTGTCATGAACCCCGCCCGCTAATGAAAGGGCCGGCACAGGGCGGGGAAAGGGCGGGGCACTCAAGGGGTTAACAGGTTACTGAATTACAATTTGGGCTTTGTACATTTGATAATGGCAAAATTCTGTGAATCGGTCAGTTTGCAAATGCAAGAATGCTTTGTACAACTAGCACATAGTTCTCAAAAAGTGGTCGTAAATTGCACAATGACATTTTGTCTTTCTCTGATTATGCCATAAAACATGTGTAGAAGTAAGAAGAGTTAAAACATCTCCAGTCACAGCGCGCCACCGAATGACTTACCCAATGAATTTTGAATTGACATTTTGCTATTGCGACCTCTTGTGAATAGCGACAAACACAGTGATGGTGTCCTGCAATGAACAGTAGACCAATGCCCTATTTTATTGAAGCTGCTGCATTGTCCCTCTGAGGTCGAGGGTCACAATACCAAAAGGGAAAGCTGTAAAACAGAGACAACCTATGCTTTAGAAATCTCTTTGAGGAGTCAGTACCTTATGTACGGTTTACAATTAGGAGGGGACTCCCCTTCCATGCCCTCTTTGCACCAGGGGGCATATTATCAAGCCAGGCGATAAAATTATCGCTGCTTTAGCGGCATTAAACTGCCGCTAAAACGGCGATAATGGGCTTGATAAAATGCTCTATGGAATTCCAATTGAAACCCATGTTAAATGTGAAGGACCTCTAACATGGGCTTCAATTGGAATTCCATAGAGCATATTATCAAGCCCATTATCGCCGTTTTAGCGGCAGTTTTTTGCCGCTAAAGCGGCGATAATTTTATCGCGTGGCTTGATAATAGGCCCCAAAGTACTTTCTGCAGAATGCAACTTTTTTCCATTCAAAACGCACCTGCGTATTTGAATGTGACACCTATGATCCAATTACCAAGAGGCAATGCAGTTTGTGGTGTGAGTTATGCCAATAAACAATTTTTTATTAAAATGTAATCTAATATTAGGGCGATTTCAGTAATTTCATTACGTGTGGTGTTTTCATGTCAGGGCTGGTGTAGCGCATTTTATGAATGTTTCACTCATTGTTTACCAACAGGTTTTATAGCTCTACATGCTTTAGAGATAGTGAAGGGTCAACTCTTCATCAGACAGAATTTTCAAGCAGTCTCCTGTTTTAGGTGAGCTTTTCTTTTGCCCACAGCACCCCACCTTTATGGGCATTGTGGGCTCAGCAACTCTCACCTCTCATCCCAAACCCGCTGTGACCATCATACCAATCCTCAAACTCATTGGGTATCCAACCCTGCGACTGTCCACACCTCCTGCAGTGACGGGTGACTCCACGATGCCTACTCTCAAGCTGCAGACTCCCAGAGCCAAGCACAGCGTCGTATGTGTGGCTGGTCTGTGTATATGTGAACAAACCAAGACAAACTAAAATTCGGTGGAGGGACTCTTGCCATGTTATACAATGTGTCCCGGGGCCCCCCGCATTGTTCATCCCCAGGGCACAATGGTATTTCAGGGGAGCCCCAGGAGTTTTTGTGTCCACTTCTGTAATACCGATAGCTCTGGCGCATGTGTTGTGGGTTGCCGCCTCCACTGTGAAACAGGGAGCGGCTTTTCAACAGCTGCTCCACATGTCACTTAAATGCGCTGCTGCCAAGGTGGCATGACTTCGGGGCTGCCCTGGGTGCAGGGCATTCTTTTTAATATGTTGCACTGTCCCTGTTTGCACCCTGGGCACCTTCTGAAAGGTGCACCATTGAGAAAACAGGGAAAGTGTGCCATATTCATAATATGGCCTCTGATGGGCATGGGCATGCCAAAAGGCTTACTTTCCTGAAGCAATGCCGGCAAAAGGATTTTTGGCATGCACAACAACAGTGCATCAATATCCCAGAAAATGGTTAGGGTCAGATTCTTCGTTCGCCAAAAGATTTTTGGGGAAAATGCTGACAAATTGTAAATTTTTGTGCTTGGTGTGTTAATGTCAGACATAAAAATGTACGCTCAGGTTATATTGTTCCAGAGAAAACCCACACTTGTGTACAGTTTTAATGTAGGTTTCATATTTGTGTGTGCATAGGGCTTTGCAAATTCTGTAGATTAACAATTTCCTTCTTCTTTCTTCCAAAAAGATTTATCTCTCTGTAAAGGCTGCTGAGCAAGGAGATGTGACAAGAATTCGTTACACAGTCCCTATATGCTTCCAAGTATGCAAACTTTAACATACATTTTTTTTGCATGCCTTTTGTGTACTTAGGGAATCGAAATATGTCTAGCTTTGCTGGAACCACCAGTAAAGAAGAAAAGAGGTGGAGGTGTTGGCAAGAGAATGGCACAGCAGCCAAATAAACCAGCAGAACCAGCAATCGCTGATCAAGCTAACGGGGATGTGAGCCAAGTTGTAAATAGCCTCTCATTAAAAATATAAGAAATTCTAAAGACGTATTAATGTGCGGTTGGACAAGTTAGAATTAATATTATAGTGTCAATCAAATGAACGTTTTACTAACAACACCATAGATAGTAGGGGGACTGAACTGGTGGGGTATAAGCATCCTTTAGTGCCAGAGGGCCATGAAATTATAGGAGACTCGCAGAATAAGGGGACGTTAACTAGCAAAAGTGTGTATATGACACACAGGATGACCCAGCAATCAAGCAGACTTAGTACACAAACCCCAGATGGGACAGGCGCACAGGGAAGGATGGGCAACCCAGAAAATGGTAGGGCTGATGGAACTGCTCAAGATGCAGCCCTGCGCGAATCACTAGGGGCGGTGCCAAAAGAAACCCAAGTGACCCACAGGATGGAGAACATTGGCCTGAAACCACTTAATCCAAATAGGCTGTTGAGACAGAGAACCGACGTCTTGCACTTGCCCCCCGAATCAGCCCCGTTAGTGACTGTCCGAGGAGGAGTTCCTCCCTTACAGGAGAATTCCAAAGAGACAACAATGGATTTAATACATAAGGTAACACACTGGCTGGACAAATCACTAGTTGATGGCCGATTTCTTGATCCCCATGTTATCCTGGCCAGAAGAGTGGGCCAATAAGAATTGTATCTGTGAACTGACAGGCACCTATTGAAGGGACTGCAACATGGAGGTAAGAATGTGATGAAGGGAAAATTAATGCTATGTATGTTGTGGACACTGTAACTTTGTCATTATCTAGACAGAGCTAAATTTGTTGCTGGTGAAGGGCACCATCACTCATTTTTGAAGGCCAGAACGTCCTTTTCTTCATCTGACTTTGACCCAGATCAAGAGAAAGAAAGGCAAACAAGGAGGGTGGAAAAGAAATATGGTGAAATGGTGACAAGGGGGAAAAATTATGACAATAACATATCTGCAAGAGACAGGAAGGTGGTGGAAGAAAGAGGCATGAGGTGGGATTAAGGCCAGACAACCTGGATATGCAGCAAGCCTGGCATCCTCTATTGCCGGCAGCTGACTCTTTAAAGAAATGTTGGTCCTGTACACATATCTTTATTTATGGATTAAACTCTAGACCTAGGCCTGAACAGCACCACAACGCCCTTTTCCACTGGAGACAGGCAAAGTAAGGACCAATGCTTCTTAGAGGTCTAAGATGGAAAGATGCAGCCTGGTGTCTGCTGAGAGTTGGGGGATCAATAACGAGGACCTCTGGACACATCATCATCCTTTTTTTCGCACTGCACAGACACAGAACTGCTCTATGCTTTTGCCTGATCCGACAGACCACGCCCGCAACCGCGGCGTCATCTTAGATGGCAAGCTCTCTATGAAGAAACGAGTTAATGCAGTCTGACACCACTGCTTCACACCCTTTGCATGCTCTGCAAAATCTTCAAGTGGATCCCAGTCAACACACAAAGGACCATCATGCAGGCCCTTGTAACTAGCAGACTGGACTACTGAAGCACCCCATGCAGGAATAATTGCATGCCTCCTGAAGAGACTCCAGACAAAACAATACTCAGTGGCAAGAGTCGTCCTCAACCTCCCAGAAGGACCCACATCACACCCCACCTCAAGAAACTTCACTGGCTCACAATCCAGAACAGATGCTGACCTATGCCTACAAAGCCTTACACATTGAAGGACTAGCATACATCAACAAGCACCTGACCTACCACCAACTGACCAGACACCTTCGATCTGTCACCCCCTCCCTCGTAGACACCCCACAGATCCGCCAAACCAACAGCGGAGAATGCTCCTTTTTGCACTTCGTGGCCCAGTCAAGGAACAACCTTCCCCTGCACCTCAGGTCTGCACCATTGCTCCAGCAATTCAGAAATGAACTCAAGAACTGGATGTTTGAATGAACAAACCATCATTCAACATCTCCGGCACCCTGAGACCATCATGGGTGATTTGCTGTGCTTTATATATGCCTGATTTTGTTCCCCTCAAAATTGCTCTGTCTACAGCACATACTTTATCTGGGAAACAGAGCATAACTTGAAGACAACAAAACTCAGAAAACACAGAGCCATATTGACCTCTCCTTATTTCGTAGCTGTACTTCTGAAGATCATACATTAACTTGTGCTGAGCTAGTGTATTTAATGAGAGCATGTGTGTGTGTGTGACCTCTGCATATTTGTGTATCTGAGAGTCAAAGTGTGTGATAGTGAGTGAAGGGGGAGTAAGGGAGAATAAATGAGGGTGTGTGACAGTGAGTCTAAGTGTGAGTGAGAACAAATGGGTCAGAATGAGAGACAATAAGTGAGACTGATTGAGAGTGAGCGAGTGAGACTGTAACAGTGGGTGAGAATAAGAGTAACCTCAAAGAATGAGAGTAAGTGAGTGTGAGTGTGAAAGAGCATGACTGAGAATGCGTGTGAGAGATTGTAAGAATGAATGTAAGTGTGTGATTGTAAATAAGCATGTGTGAGTGAGAGTGTATGCAAGTGCATTAAGCTTGTGAGTCTGCTGCTGATACTGAAATGCTGGAGGTAATGCTTGACTTACAGAGGCATCCATGGCAGTATGCTTGTCCTGGTGTTTTTGAGGTAATTTTTGGCTTAGTGGGTACCCATTGGAAAAAATTCTTGGCATGTGGGACTCCATTTTCAAAATGCTGGTTCTTGTGTATTGGGCATAATTGTTGGTATATGGTGCAACTGCAACACATTGCTGACACTGGCGTATGGGAGGTCATTCTTGACAAAAAGGGGCCAAAAATATTAGCCCTGCCATGTTGGAAAAAACTTCTGTCATAAGTCTGACATAAGCCCCACCCCGGCAAAATGCTGGCACTCTCATATTGTAAGTGAAAGGAGCACCCCAGGTAAAATGCTAGCACTGGCACACTAGAGGCAATTCTTTGGCTATGAGACACTCATGACAAAATGCTGGCACTGACATCCTGGAAGTAATTCTTGCTATTAGAGAGGTCAACCATAGATGTGGGTGGGAGTTAGCAAGCAGCCATGACAAAATTCTGCCCCTGGCACACTAAGAAAATGTTTTGACATTAGTGCCACCCATGGTATATTAAAGCCATCAATTGCAAACTTCTGGCACCAGAATGTTGTACGTAATTCTTGCAATAAGGATCACTCATGTCAAACATGGAGCACAATGAAAAATGCTGCCCCTAGTACTTTAAAGGTAAGAATGGAGCCATGGGGGTGCTGGGGAAGTCAGCTCTTGGGGGGGGGGGGGCGATGGGGGTAGTCAACTACTTTAGCTTGATACACTATGAAAGTACAACAATATTTAATGAGTACCCTCTCAGAGCCTGTGGCTTTTGATCAAATGAAGGAGAAGGTTGTGCTTTAAAATGCAGGGTTTAACTTCATTTCTTTTTCAAAACTGTCTCTGGATAGAACCCCCTTGAACCCTTTCTGAAGAAGCCTGGCAGGAATTTTGTCCCACCACATTCAGCTGCTACCTCGGTCCTGTTATCGCTCTGCACACTGGGTGGATGCAGTGAATCAAGGAGTAGGATGCAGTGAGCAGTGAATGGATTCAGTGAGCGGTGAATGGATGCAGTGAGCAGTGAACGGATTCAGTGAGCAGTGAATGGATGCAGCGTGCAGGGACTGTCAGTAGCGAGTATTGAATGTGTGTAATAAACACAAAATAACACTCGGTGAACCAAAATAGATGTAGCGATTTAATGGACACGTATTGTGTTGCAGTGAACAGTTGCAGTGCTCAGTGCACACATCCCATGTGCCCTGGATAGAATGCAGTTGTTAGCCCATGAATGGATGCAGCGCTCCAGCGAGGAGATGCAGTGCTCCAGTTTGGATTAAGTTGATAAACGCTTGGATTTAAGTGAATGTTAACTGGATGCCCTGAGTCATCAAACATGCACAATGAGTCGGTGAACGGACTCAGTGCACCTGGACATGGCTGTGGCAGCAGGTAAGTCACCGAGAGTACCTGCCACAACCAGCAAACCTGCTCAGCCGCCTTGAATGCAATACTTACCTGGCCATACAAACAGCACTTGTGCGAGAAATCAACCCACCGGAGACTGGCACCTCACGGATGATGAACATCCTGACTTCTTGCTGAAATAGCAGCGCTTCTGATGAACAGAAATATTATTTTACTTCGTACATATTATATTTAAGTCAGTAAATGCAGAACTAACTAACACAGGGATAAGGAAAAGACAATAGGTGCTGTGTGTTTCTGGGGGTTGGAAATCCTCCATCCTAGAAAGATGCACTCAAATGGGCTATTGCTGTAATAGTTTCCAACACTCTACAAGGATGTTAGTTTGTGCTTACCAGTCCGCAAATGTCCTCTAAATACAATTGCTTAAAAACAAGTATGTTACGACAATCTGGCTCAAAATACCCAGCATTATGGCTCGTTCATAACACACAATTCCAAAAGACAGAAGGCAACATTTCAACTCCATGAAAAGATAATGCTTGTTTGTAGAAACCCACAAGACGCTTTGCAGTGTTGATCAGACCTTGCAGCTTGCCTTTGAGGCACTTTATCAATGAGCCTCTAGCATGGCCTGGCGAGCAATGCCAGATGATGGAGTAATCTGTTCATTCTTTGTTTCTGATCCTCAAAAAGCCCCATCTGAAGCCCTGCGGCTCCGCAAGCATCCAAGGCTCTCGACAACCCCTGTTCAATGGAGTCCATACCATGACCAGTCACCCTGAAAAACCCTTAATGATGAGACTACAGACCAGCTCCCAATCCCACACATCATACCAAGCCCATCAATAATACTCCTCAAGGGTTACTACCCAAAAAGGTTCATCATGCCAGCCAGCCAGAATGGATAATCGAGGAGGGAATATTCTATCTTATTACTGCAACACTGAGAGGGTCAGTGGAAGCCAAACACACGCAGAAATGGCGTCTGAAGTGACACCTTTCTTTGTGTATTGTCAGAAGCAACCTTAAGACCTTTGGGATCCTGAAATGGCCTCTGTGTGGTTAAATCCACAGATTCCCCTGTTGAAAGAAATGTGGGACTCCTTACCGCCTGTGCCAGCTGAGTCCGAAGCGTGCTGATCACTTGGTACTTGTCCACCCAAGGACCCAATGCCTTCTTGGAAAGTGTGGAGTCTCCAGTTGGAAGGAGAGACATGGAGAGGCGAAGGATGGAGGCGTGGGGAAGAGTGGAGATGCCTCTCGCTCCAGTGATGTGCTCTTCTCTAGCATCAGTCTGGTGAGAGCTTTTATTTCAAGTACCTTACTTACCCCTCCCATCAGGGCACAGCAAGATGGTTGCAGATTTATCTTGTCAAGATCCCTCAACAGCCCCTCCCATTCCACACCCAAAAGAACCCTACTCTCTAATAATTGCAAAATACTATTGGTGACAATCTGACAATACCCAGGGTAGCAATTATATACAAATTGCAACCTTTGAATACATGATTTGAAGATGGCAGGTGCTCAGCGTGAGAGTAACGTATCATTATTTTATGTCACTTCCTCTGAATACTTTCCTGAGTTCTTTCCGGCTATGAATGAATGACAAACCCATATTGTATTTTTCACACATAAAGAAACGGAGAGAGGCTGATAACTCTATCCGGGCCCCCTACACGCAAACTTATACACACAAAGAGTAGTAGAAAGTGTGAAAAAGGAAAAGGTCTCGGTGGTGGCACGTGCACAGTGTGAAAATACTGCCCTCACTCACAAGGTTGTGACATGCTTCATCATCGGGCTTTGCTCCAGTAAACCCCCACACAGACCAATGCCTGGGGTGGACCAAATGGAAGGGAAGACAATACAAACATGTAAAATATACAAATGTTTAATGCCAAATTATAATGGGATCACTGAAAGAAAAGTGCAGTGGAGGTTAAAACTGGCTCGGAGGTGTCACTACTCAAAAATGTATTTTCTGGCCCCTCCGGCCAGGGCTAAAAATGTGTGACAGGATGGTGGTGACAGGAAAGAGTAAGCAATTCCTACACCCCTCCTAACTGCCAGTTCGTCAACATGTTTCTGCCGTATTCGTGCCCGCAGTCATAGGTCACATCGGCATTCGTCAGGACCTTCCTTGATCCCACTGCTATTATGTCGCCCTCGATACCAGGATATGGTATTCCATAGGAACCAGTTCTTACTAAAACGAGGGTGCCCCTATGTAACTTGCTCTTGGTGTATGAGTTTCACAAGCAAATAAGCTAAAACAGGTGAGGAAGAGCCCCCCTGTAGTCACACATTCATCGAGGTGGGTGCTCTGCCCAAGGATTACAGGGTTCTGCCATGTAGGAGAGAGCCGGGGAACCGTAGGTCTGCGCTGGGGTTTACTGCAGCAAAGTCCAATGATGAAGCATGTCACAGCCTTGTGAGTGAGGGCAGTGTTTTCACACTGTGCACGTGCTACCACTGAGACCTTTTCCTTTTTCATACTCCCTTTGTGTGTATAAACCCATATTGTACCCATCCAACCAGACAACTGATCTATAAAATTCAGGTATCCCTGCATAGTTTCTTGCCAACCTTTTGCTATTGAGGCTAATGTTTCCGGTAACTCTGATTAGGGATCTACAGCTTCCCTTTTGGGATCTCAGACCTTGCAGAACTTTGATCAGCATCCAAGTGCTATGTTAACTAAGATCTGTTATGCATCAATATTGCATAGGGAAGCCTTCAGGTCAAGCATAAGCCACTGGAGCATGAGTATTTTGTGTTCTTTTCCTTTTATGAGTCAGCTGTTGCAATATTCATTCACTGATTTGGCACACATTTTTCTCCAAGCCAAACATATGGAAGAAAAGAGAGAACACAATGTCAAAATGCAAAAGTGTACAATTATAGGATAAGATCAGTTACTAGCCTGTAACAATTTATGTTTTTGTTAAATTGCACTTTTAAAATGTGAGCAATAACTGAATGAAACAGCACATAGCAACACATGTATTGTTAATTAAAATTACACTGTTGGCACTATTTATATAACTCTTTTTTGCTCCCTATGCAATTTGTAACATGTCTTGTATACAGACTTTGAGGCAACCAGCAAATAAAACCATTTCACCTTATTAGACACATGTGGACAAAGGCAGATATGATTTTTTTCGTCTTCTCCTTTTTGTCTTATATGTTCCATTCTTTGTCTTCCATACTGCTCTGCACTGTCAATGTTTGCACCCGGGTGCGTGCCGCCTGCGTCACAAAGCTTCCAACCGCAGACAGCAGACTGGAAGCAGCAGGAATGGAATAAAAGAACATTCTCGAAGAAAGAAAAACCTGTTCGCATTCAATACGTATCGCTTGGCCCCTGACTACCTGGCCGCACGTGCTTGAGCCCTGCCTGAATGCAAGAGTATTTTCCTACTTCAGGTAATTTGATACTTTGAAATGGCTCCCACGCAGACCACTGGCCCTCCAGTTGACTGACTCTGGATTTATTTCATGGTGGAAAGGGAAGAAAAAGAAGCTCATTACTTGAAACCAAACGTCCTTAAAATCTCACAAGATTGAAGATCGCCATCGGGAGGTCAGATGTTCTGGCAAGATCATGCACACATTGCTGCATGGCCACCATCTTAGGATCAGCCGACAAAATGGGGACATCACAAGAATAGACACACCATTATGAAGATCGGCACTGCCTTGGAACAGAGACATCAATTGAAGCTCCATTTTATGGTCAGGCCCACATGCCACAGAGTCCATGGCCCAGATTTGCTAACTTTTCCATCGTGATTGCATCACTTTTTAGATGCGGCCCGACGCAAAATGTATTTTGTGCCTAATAGTGCGCCTAAACTAGATAAAGGAGTACCAAAGAGAAACATCTTAATTTCTCCTGGTTAGTTCCTCTTTCCATATTTGCTGCATTTTTATCTATTACAGGCTGATGGTAGTGAATCTGTAGTTATATTTAGGTTTGCCAGAGATAGGAATTGTTTGACTTTAAATACCTCATCCTTTTTCTACATTGTTGTGAGATGGAAAGCTATGTGATGATTGGTCAAAGGAGTAAAAAGAAAAAATGGGGGTCCCAAAAACAGGTTTGGGCACCCCTATTTACTAAACTCTACTCTATGACAAACTACTCCATTCTACTCCACTGTACTCTACTACTGAACTCTGCACTGCACTGAACGCTACTCTATGCAACTCAACACTATGACATTTTATGCCACTTCACTCTACCGTATTGCACCACACTGTTCTCTACTCCACACCACTCCACTGTACAACACTGTAATCCACTCTGTGACACTCCACTATACTCCACTCAGTGACATTTTTCAATGCTCTACAACAAGCCAGTCCATTTCACTATACAACACACCACTCCACTCTGCACCACTTTACTCTATTGTATACTATGCCAGTCCACTCTGCTCCACTCTATGCCACTCTACTCTACAACATGCTACTCCAACATGCTACTCTTTACTCAACTCTGTGCCATGATATGATACTCCACACCGCTCAGTTCTACAACACTCTGCTCCACTTTATACAACTCTACTGTACATGCCTCTACTGCATTCTGTGCCACTACACCACACTGTACTCTACTCAATGGCACTACACTATACAACCCTCTACTCCACTCTGTGCCCCTACACTTCACTGTACATTGCTACATGGCCACCATCTTAGGATCAGCCGATAAAAGGACGACATCACAAGAATAGACACACCATTATTAAGATTGGCACTGCCTTGGAGCAGAGTCATCAATTGAAGCTCTATTTTATGGTCAGGCCCACATGCCACACAGGCCATGGCCCAGATTTGCTAACAATTTGCATCTTCATTGCATCACATTTTAGACGCGGCCCGACCCTAAATGTATTTTGTGCCAAATAGTGCATTTAAACTAGATAAAGGAGTACCGAAGAGAAACATCTTCATTTCTCCTGGTTAGTTCCTCTTTCCCTATGTGCTGCATTTTTATCTATTACAGAGTGGCGGTAGTGACTCTGTAGTTATATTTAGGTTTGCTAAAGATAGGAAATGTTTGACTGTAAATACCTCAGCTTTTTTCTACATTGGTGGGGGATGGATAGCTTTGTGTTGATTGGGGAAAGGGGTGCAAAGAAAAAATTGGGGTCCCAAAAACAGGTTTGGGTCCAATCCATTTTTCATAGACATTCTATTCACCGGTAGCACAAAAATGACTGAACTGATTGGTAGAAACATACATTAGGGTGTGTAGATGATCCTTTTTTGTGTTCCAAGTGGATTGCTTCAGTAGTAGTTAAGTTATCAAGCAGAAAAGCTTAGTGATATATGCTGTCACAGTGGTACCCTGGTACTGCCACAGTACTTCAACAGTACATGGCGATGACAAAACACAATATGATTGGTTAATCAAAGCCCTTCCAAAATGTACCTCCCTCCACACAACTCTACTCCATGCCTCTCCACTGTATGCCACTCTATCATGCGATATTCCATTGTACCCCACTTCACTGTGCTTCACTTTACTCTATGCCCCTCCACTCTACACCACTCGACTGTATGCAGCCCACTCTATGCCACTTCACTCTATCTCACTCCACTCTACGCCATTCCACTATACGCCTCTCAACTCTACACTATTAAGCTCTATGCCAGTCTACTCTACACAATGCTACTGTATGCCACTCCACTTCACTATAAGCTATACAACTTCATGCCTCTCCTCTTTTTGCCACTCCAGTCTCTGCCTCTCCAATGTACACTGCTTCACTCTACCCTACTCCACTCGATACCACTCGACTGCATGTCACTTCACTGTATGCTATTCCACAATTTACCACACTCTACCCCACTCCAGTCTATTCTTCTCCACTGCACGCCACGCCACTCTATCCTGCTCCAATCTGTTCTATTTTGCGGTACGCCACTCAACTGTACCATACTTCACCTATGCCATTCCACCCTACACCACTCCCCTGTATCCTATTCAACTCTACGCCACTTCACTCTATGCTACGCAACTCTATGCCACTCCACAGTACCCCACTCCACTCTACGCCACTCAACTTTACACCACTTCACTTTTACACAAGTACACTTTACGCCTCTCCACTCTATGATTTTATACTCTGCGCCAGTCCTCTATACACCACGTCACTGTATGCCACTCCACTATACACCGCTCCACTATGCACTATTCCACTTCACGCCACTTGACTCTATGCCACCCTAGCCTGTGCCACTCCTCAGTATGCCACTTCACTGCATGCTATTCCACTGGACATCACTCCAATGTACCCCACTCCACTCTATGCTACTACATTGCATGCCACTACACTGTACGCTATTACACTATATGCCACACTCTAACCCCCTCCAGTCTACGCCACTCCACTCTACTACACTACACTCTATCCTACTCCACTCTTGCTAATCCATTGTACGCCACTACATTGCACATCACTCCACTCTACAGCATTTCTGTTTATGCCACTACACTCTACTGTACGTAGTTCCACTCCAAAGCACTCCAATCTATGCCACTCCACTTTTCTCTACTCCACTTTACACTATGCCATTGTATGCCATTCCACTCTACCACACTCCACTCTATGCCTCTCTACTCTACAGCACTCCACTGTTTGCTATTCTGCTCTACACCACTCCACTGTATGTACCTCCTGTCAATACCACTCCACTCTGCGCCACTTCATTCTTCTCTATTCTACTATACGCAACTCCACTGAATACCACTCCACTCTATGCTATTCCATTCTATGCCATTCCACACTATTTCACTCTACTGTATGCCACTCCATTGTCCACTGTTTTGCTGTACGCCACTCTACTGTATGCCACTCCACTCTACCCTACTCAAATGCACACACCTCCACTCTACGCCACTCCACTCTATGTTTTTCTACTCTACGACATTCCATTCTATACCACTCCACTGTATGCCACTACACTGTACGCTACTCCAACTGCATGCCACTCCAGTCTATGCCATTGCATTGTATCCCAATCCACTCCACACCACTTCACTATATCCTATTCCACTGTATGCAACTGCAGTCTATGCCACTCTACCGTATGATATTCCACTCTACACTACTCTATTTTACCCCACTTCACTCTATGCCTTTCCATTGTATGCTATTCCACTGTACACCACTGCACTATGCACCTCTATACTTTACGCCTCTCCACTGCACACCACTAAACTCTATGTTACTCCACTCTTCGCTATTTTACAGTAGTCTACTCTACTATACTCTATTCCATTCTGTACCACTCCACCCCAGCCAACGGCACTCCACTGTATGTCACTGTGCTCTACGCTATTCTGCTCTTTGCCACTTTGGTCTACGCCACTCCACTGTACACCACCTCACTGTACAACTCTCTAATCTAAGCCACTCCACTCTACACTACTCCACTCTATGCCACTCCAATCTATGCTAATCCACTGTATGTCACTCCATTCTATGCAACTCCACTCTGCTCCACTCTAATGTACTCTGCTCAATGACACTGTACTCAACTCAGCAGTCTACACCGCTCCACTCTACAATACTATACCCTACTCTAAAGCACTTTGTTGTCAACAATGTACTACTGTCAATGCAAGTCTACATCATTCTACTTTACTCTATGCAACTATACAATATTAAACTCTACAACACTCTATCCAACTTCCTCTATGCTTTTCTACCCCTATTTACTAAACTCTAGTCTATGACAACTACTGCATTCTAGTCCACTGTACTCTACTACTGAACTCTGCACTGCACTGAATGCTACTCTATGCAACTCAACTCTATGACATTCTATGGCACTTCACTCTTTGAAGAGCATTTTCCAATGCTCTACAACAAGCCGGTCCACTTCACTACACAACACACCACTCCACTCTACACCACTTTATTGTATACTATGCCAGTCCACTCTGCTCTACTCTATGCCACTCTACTCTACAACATGCTACTACAATATGCTACTCTTTACCCAACTCTGTGCCGTGATACGATACTCCACACCGCTCAGTTCCACTTCACTACACAACACACCACTCCACTCTACACCACTTTATTGTATACTATGCCAGTCCACTCTGCTCTACTCTATGCCACTCTACTCTACAACATGCTACTACAATATGCTACTCTTTACCCAACTCTGTGCCGTGATACGATACTCCACACCGCTCAGTTCTACAACACTCTGCTCTACTTCATACAACTCTACTGTACACGCCTCTACTGCATTCTGTGCCACTATTCCACACTGTACTCTACTCAATGTCTCTACACTACACTATACAACCCTCTACTCCACTCTGTGCCCCTAAAATTGAGTGTACAAAACTCTACTCCACTCTATGACACTTTCCAACACTCTACGACACACCACTCCACTGTACTGTACAAGACCTTACTCCAGTTTATGCCAGTTTACTCAACTCTATGCTATACCTCTCACCTCTACTGTACTCCGTGCTACTGTAATGTACAACATGAAATTATACTTTACTATTCCGCTTCCACTCTATGATACCACACAATATGGCATTCTCCTCACCCAACTATACAACACTTCACTTTACAACATTCCACTCTATGCCACTGGACTCTACGATCTGATAAACATATTTATTAAAATAAAACATTTAAATTCAATGGAAAAAGCAAAACTTTATTGTTTCTTTCTATATATTCTTATAGTTATACCGTAAATTTATAATTTACATACCACCTTAAAATTACTGTAAGTTTATTTATTCTTTCTTAAGAAACAAAACTTAAACTACATAGATTTTAGACATTCTAAATTTATACTTCATATTTAAAATGTACGGAATGCCTTCAAATTAGTATAAGTCGTGCATTTCCATATACAGTGTTGTCACCTCACTCACAACACTGCATTAACTATAACATGCACATTCTCCTTGCACTGGTTGGTTGTACCCTTGCAAATCACATTGCACACACTATTGGAAACCATATATGGTTTAACCTTTAGGTGAAGAGCAGCTCCTTTATAGTGCAGGCTACAACACCAGCAACACTCTGAATTAGCTCACCTCAAATGTCTGCTTTTCTATCAAAGTTTTTAAGCAAAAGATTGGCCCAGTGATATCCATGTCGAGACATGAAGGGACAGAGGGGTATATTCACAAGAACGTGTGATAACTACCGCAAGAGTAGCGTAACGCAACTTTCAACATCGCAGCCCATCACGGGAAAATAACCCTGTGTCAACGTGGAATTCACAACAAGGTGGTAGCATGCGATAGACACCAGAGAACGTGTCAAATGTCAGCGTCAAAATCGACGCCACGCCACAAAAATGTGAACGCGAAAAATCATGCAATGAGGACAATCGCGGTGCACAAATCAGTGAAGACCAGCCACAGGCCTTCAAATCTCACGTGTCTAGCGGGAAAAAGCAACATAAAAGCAAGAAAAAAAAAGGTTAAAAACAATTCAAACTGCGTAGCAACATGGATGCACCTGGACCTAGTGCAGGGGACAAGCCAAAAACCACAAGCCCCACAGGGAACCAGCCAGAAACCCCACGTTCGTGGAAGGGCAAGGACAAGAGGAAGAGGAAGACCGGATCCTCGTCACGGAGGTGACTGAACACCATCAACAACTGTTCAGCACGTCCACTGCGGCACTGGAACCCAAACTGAAATATGGCAGGCCATCGTTACCAACGTCAATGCAGTCGGAGTGTAGAGGTGGTCACTGGAGTAGGTCAAGAGGCGCTGGCATGATCTGAAAAGGCAGACCAAACATAAGCTCGCCGCCAACAGGGAGGCAGCAACGGCGACTGGAGGTGGGCCTCCAGCGACAGAGGAGGAGCTGGATGAGCTGGAGCAAATGGTGGCCACAGTCAGCAGTGAGGAGATGGTGGCAGGATTGGGGGGCCTGGATATAGCAAGATACGACTTGAACCAACAGCAAAAGGGTGAGTAATGACCAGGACCGGGGGAGACAGGGGGATATGGGCACAATGGCACACATGCACAAGTATGCATAGAACACTGCACACCCACAATGATGGTGGAACATGTCCCTGATTGCCTTGGCACACTGCAGCACACATAGAAAAGCCAAGTAGTCCCCCATCCACAATGTGCACAGAGGGCTCCCCCCTATCACCAATATCACATCCGACCCATGCACATGTGCCGAATCCAGCAAAGCAGCGGCTCTGTGACCCACACTGACTATGCAAGTAACACTGCATGTCCGATAGCATGGCAGCAGCCCAAAAAAATTACATGGCCCACGAATCGACATGGAGGTAGCCCAGTGCGGATCACATCCGTAAAGGAGCAGGTCACACCCTGATATGTCCACGTGCACCCACAACCCATGCCTTACAATACACGCAGCAGACGAACAATGCACCAGGCCACAAAATCTGTCTGAAAGCACATATGACCCAAGTCAAAAGCAAATCAGGCCCCCAAAAGCACACAATTCAAAGGCACTCCGCCTCAAAAGGAGAAGGGCACATGAAATCAGAGCTGCAGGGGTAACTCCCCCACGATGCAGCACACACACATAGCAATCACAGGACATCAGAAACGACGGCAATGTCGTACAATGTGCAACCCCAGCACCACAGGATAGAGCCCACAACAGGCTCCGCTTGTGCGTAGTAACTGTCCACTCACATCTGGCATTGCCTGACACAGTGTGATGATAATGAACGGGTACTACCACACATCCGTCATGTATTCGGAAAACACACTGACTGCCATTGAATATCCAGCTTCCCCAAAACATTCATGATGTACATTGGCATGCAGTCTGAATGTACACATATGCAAATCAACAACATACATGTGAAACTGTTAACCTGCATCTCTCCTTAACATTGCAGAGGGACAATCAACACGTACTGCAGAGCAGAACACAAACCCCATCATTGATGATGTAGAGGACAACCTGCACATGTCAATATACCCTCCAACGGATACAGGACAGCCTCTGCACCCCACCCCCAGGAGCAGGGCAGGCCAGCTGCCTTGAGGTGACCCCACCAGCTGCACAGACCACACAGCAGGAAACACACACCACCACGGCTATCTCCCTGCCCCCCCAACCAATACATGTGGTCTTCCTAGGTGGAGTTGGCTGAACAGCTGCGGGTGGGTTTCCAGCTCATGGCAGCCAAACTCGATGCCGTACGTGGGTGTCTGACTCTCATCATGGACCACGTACAGTCCCTATCGGATACCCCCTGTCCCCAACATGCTCTGCCACAGATCTTGGCTGACCTCGCTGGTTCAATGAATTGTACACAAGAACTGTGTGGGCAGACAGGCACCAGCCATGACAGCACAGAGTTGGGACAGATGCGGAGGTCAATGGAGACCATGGAGCGGATGCAGGCTGGAAGGATGTCTGACACGGATGGACACCAGCGAGTAGTAGCTGGGGACTTCAATGCCCTGCAGTACTTCATCTTGCCATTGCTGCCACTGAGCCGTTCCCAGATGACTGCAGCAGGAACATCGACGCACACAACACCTACCATTGATGTGTCCGTGGCACACAGTGATGCTGCCCCATCACTTTCGCCGTCTAATGTGTTAGTGGCACACAGTGATGCAGCCATCACCCCGCCACACATACCGGACACAGAACTCGTATCAGGGGAGTAAGAAGGGAATGTGAACTACTGTGTGAGGAAGGAGCCAGTAGCAGCCATCTTCGCCATAGGACCTGTCCCTGCCTGGATATGACCTATGCATCATGACCTGGGAAACACCTCATAATGACCCCCAGAACACTCTGCGACTTTCACTCGGACCCCGACACGGACTGCCATTTCTTCACCGCTGGCCAATTACACAGCTATCCTGCTGCGGACTGCACTTTCCCTCTTCACAATCACTCTGCAATCCCCAAAGGACTCTGGTTGGCACACCAATGGGCTTCCATGTGATGTGGGCTTGGATGACCATGTACAGCCCCAGCTCCCGCAATCACCTGAATGTAAATAAAGCATTCTAAATCACACAGATGTATTATCACTATGTTCACTCATGTATGGAGGTATGGCTGGATGTAGTTACAATGATTGCACATGAAGGTACAGCCTGGTAACTGACATCTATGCGCATGTGTATCTCTGAGACACATGGCCAATTGGATGACTGTGAAGGTGAGTACTAGCTGTGTCCCCATTGTACATCAACAACAATCTCACAACCCCCAATGTAGGCACAAGTCCATGTATTGAATAGGGCTGTGTGTAGGACTGACCCAAATGAAAGCAGTTCAGGAGTGGTGTCCTACAGCACATGTGACACCAGAAGTTCACATCGCATACCTACTCACACACATCTGTGTGGACACATTCTGTTGTGATATGTGACATTTCTCCACATGGTCAGAGGTTTGACACCATACTCACATTGCTGAAGTCACGTAAGTGCACTTGGCATCCAGCACCTATCCAATAACAATGTCTGGCTCAAAGAGGTGGAGCTTGCCAAAGGGACACCCCCCATTGCACATGCGTCAGTCAGTTCCTCTCTGTGTAGGGACAATGCCCATTGTGCCGCACTAGTGGACTATCCAAACAACACAACTCACAGTTAGACACCGTGGAGTTGCATAGACTTTACAGGCAGGTGCATGTCAGTATGGGCGAGGCAACGGCCACAACAGGCAAGAACATGCTTAAGACAAATAAATGCAGCATGGGCGCATGTCGAAGTTCAGAAAATGTTGGGGCTAAAATGGGCAACATTAATCAAGGATGGCAATGCTCTCAGCCCACCTTGCCTTGCTGGATGAGTCATGTGTTGTTTGGTGTCTGCCCGTTGCCCCGTGTGAGGGGGCATGACTACCTGCCCATGGGATCTGCATAGTGCTCTGCCTCCGGAGTGTCTGCTCTGCTGACAGTGATCAGGTGTGAGGGTTCGACAGGTTCACATGTCGTGCTACATTGCCATGTGTGTGCTCTCCCCCAGTAGTGTGTCTGAATTGGCAATGTTGCCAAATGATGCTGTGTTGCACCGGGCATGGACCTGCATCACCTTGCACAGGTGTGTTTACACACGCGTTGTTCAACACACATGCATCCAGAGCACGGACGAGGGCAGACGTATCTTCTGTTGTGGTGGATGTGTGAGCAATCCCCACTATGCAAAAAGTTGTTGGGATATGTGCTGTGGGTGACAATTGGATGTGGCTGCAGGAACGTAGTTACTCGTCCATGAATTCTCGTGAAGATTCATGTGCAATGTTTTCCAATAGTACATCGTTGTTTTGTTCAAGGAACCCCAGGGTGAGCCAATCCATTAAGTGGTACGGGCAGGTGTGCTCAGCCCATGCCATTTCACCAATCCGCAACACAGCTCAATAGGGGAGCGACTCGATGTGGTCACTGCACACAAGGAATTGTGCAATCTCCCATGCACAACTACCAATACATAGGCAGTATGTCAGGGCATTCCATACATGGCTGTCTCGGTTACACTCATGTTCCTGATCCAACAGGGAGCGCAGCCACTAATCATAGTCCAATTAATCAACAGTTTTTTTGGATAGGCAGACATCCATGGGACACTTGAATGTGCATGTTCGGCAGTGGAACCAGGGCTGGACGCATGTGACATAGGCAATGCGGAAGCTGAGCCGGTAACTGATCCGCAGCACTGCCAGTGGCACTGCGCCCAGTAAATGCAGCATATGTGCATGGTACTGTTCCACGTGATGGGGGTTGTGCATGTGCCCGGTATGGCCTGCCATTGCGTTGGTGTGTCTTGTGGAACCGGCACTCTTCTGAACTGCGGCAGTTGTGTGAAGGATATGCCACAGCTCTGAGCAATGATTTGAATGTGTGTGCAATGTCGGGGAGAGTGGGTTGCTGTTTCTGTGAGTGGGGGTACCACAGGCAGGGGCTTCTGTGTGTGGGGTGTGGATGAGTCAGATAGATCCTTTTCGCAATGCGTGGTGTGGGAGTCATCCCCATCTGCCATGGCATCTCTCTTGGGGTGTTCCAGGCGCGTTCCGGACCAAGGTCAGAGGTGCAGGTGTCCTCCAGCCTTCTGCAATGGAGCATTCATCCCTGATGTTTGTGTGACTACTACTTGTGTTTTCGGAATGTGATGTGACTTTGGCACTGAGATTCGGGCACGGCCTTGGGCTCATGGTGTACTGATGGCGATACACACACATGTTCGCATGTGGAGCCAGGTGCCCGAGGGGCCTTGCGCTGCTTGTGCAATCTCACTCTGTCTCTCTCCCTCGCTCTCTCCCTGTCTTTCATTTGTTGGGCACATGGCACACCTTCTTCTCTTGGATTTGGTCTTCCAGGCTGTGTGCTATGGATTACCCAGTGAAGAGCCACTAGGACTCATCCTAAGGGTTCTCTCGGCTTTTGTTTGTTTGGTGTTTGTGGTGTTGGTGTGCAGTTTCTTAGTCCGTGGTTAGGGTTGGTCCTGTGGGGGGGGTTGGAGGCCTGGGTGTGGTGTCAGAGGGTGTTGTGTCCCTCTTGGGTGTCCGGGCCACATGATGGGTGGCTCCATGGCATCTGTTGCCCTTCTGATGTGGCCCTGGGCTGGTCTCCCTTTTGTGGTCCAGGCTGCCGTCCGACTTTACATCAGGTCAAAGCAGGTGTAGATTTCCTGGTGCTAACATGCTTTATCTCCTGTTTTATGTTTTTATTGCAGATTTGTCTGGTCGTTGAGAATGTTGAGGTGTGATGTCGCAGCTTTTGACACGGGAACGCCCACTCTGCATCTCATTAGCGATAGTTGTGGGGGGCCTCTGTGGTGATGTTTTTTGCGACTGCTATAGCGGGTAAACTGGTACTGTGGGCTGTTAGCACCAGCTTGTGAATGGGGAGGTAAATTTATCACTACTTTGGCTGCGATGAAGTGCCGTTAATTCAGCGATAGCTCCTTGTGAATATGCCCCAAAGTCTTTTGCCATTTTTACAGCAAAGTCTTTAAGCATAGGATTAGCACAGTGCCAGCCATGCCAAGTTGTAAAATGACAAAAGACTTTTACCACTCCAGGCACCAGTCCACTCTGGATTGGTAAAATACCATCCAAGCAACCCTGGAATGAATAAAAGCAACCCAACACATGTTTCTCTATCATTATAGCTCTTCAGAGATGTTTTGCTTTGTCCAGACATAAGGGATCACCCAGTATATGTCAAATCAATACCCTTTTAGGCATAGAGTGCTAAATAAATTATGCAAAAAAGAAGCAGGGCTCTCTGGGTAGTTCCCAAGTTTAGGTAGAGAGCAGCTCCTGTATAGAGCACCCTCCAACACCAGCAACACACTGAATTTGTTCACTTCAAATGTGTGCTTTTCTATCAAAGTTTTTAAGCATATGATTAGCCCAGTGTCATCCAAGCAAGATAGAAAGGGCCAAAGTATTTAGCCATTTCTACAGAAAAGTCTTTAAGCATAGGATTTAGCACAGTGCCATCCACACCGAGATGTAAAATGACAAAAGCTTTTTACCACCTCAGGCACAGTATTACAGCTCAGGATTGGTAAAATACATTCCAAGACAGCTGGAATGAATAAAAGCAACACCTGCCAAGTGTTTCACTATCATGATATCTCTTCAGAGAAGATTAACATTGTCCAGACACAAGGGAGCACCCAGTATAAGTAAAATCAACACCCTTTCAGGCATAGAGTGCTGAATAAATTATTCAAAAAAGAAGCAGAGAACTCTGGGTATTTTCAACGTTTAAGTAGAGAGCAGCTGCTATATAGAGCACCCTGCAACACTAGTGACACTCTGAATTTGCTTACCTCAAATATCTGCTTTTCTGTCAAAGTTTTTAAGCATATGATTAGCACAGTGCCATCCATGTTGAGATAGAAAGGGACAAGGTTTGGCCATTTTGTAGTATGGTGTAAATCCATTTAGTAGTTTTTTTTGCTCAATTATCGGTCAAACATATTTGTATATCAAGATGGTTTGGTCCATGAGAGGCCATAAAGACTCTCTCTGGAATGCCATTTTAAAAATTTAAGATTCTGATTGGCCCAGGCAGATTTTTTCCCTTGGGCCAATTTGCTACATGGAGTCAGACTCCTGCAGGAGCAAGTGCTCTGATTGGCTGCCAGCAACATGAGAAAAATGCTACTGGCAGCCATTACAGGACTCAGGGACTTAGTCCCCTGTCCTGAAGTTATATGCAGAAAGAAATATAGGGGGTAGGTTAGGGATACCCTGCCCCAAGGCCCCATGGGGAGACCTAGAGGGACCACCCTGTGGCCAAAATTGAAAAAAAACCTTTGCAATTTTAGCTGTGGTTCTGGGGAAATTCCGAGGGATAAAAAAATGGCAGCCTGGGGCTGCATTCTTTATTTTAGGAGAGGGGTGTCAGGCCTCCCCCACCCCAGGCTATTTTTAGCCCAAGAAAACCCTATCCCCAAGGGCCAAATTTGTTTGAAAAGGGGAGGTGGTACATGGCATTTTTGATCCCGGGGACCCCATCGCTGTGGGCCTAATTTAAATAATTAAGGGAGGGGAAAAGCGGCTTTCTCACAAGCTGTCCATCCCTCGTGCCCACAGTATTTTTTAAGGGGTGGAGGCCACCCTCTCCGAGCCTTTAAAGGGGACTGGAGACCCTATCCTCAGATCTGTGACTTTTTGAAAAAGCCTGAGCCATTATTTACTCCGGATATCCAATCCCCAGAGTCTGCTCACTTGCTGTATCCCAGGGGGCTCACCCCAGGGAGCCAGCAATTTCCATGCCGCACTAATGGGAGCATTTTTTAAACTCCCACCAAACTGGAGCAAACACAAAGTTTCCTTCCAGCAGATGGGAGCTTTAAAAATTCTCCCACCGGCTGGGGGAAGACCTGTGGCATGTTTAACTACCTGCACTGATGCAGTTAGGGAACAAAAATCAGCAGCTCGCTCAAGCCTGGAGGAAGCGCGAGGGAGTATTGCTGACTCCTGTTGCATTCCGGTAGCCAGCTGTGGATGTGAGGGCCTGGGGCCTCCCCGTGGCCCCGAATGATGTCTATAGAGGGTGAACAAGGGCACCCACCTTAAATAATGGGGTCACCAGAGTCTTATGAGGCTCGGGGAGGGGGAACAAGTGCCCTTCCTTTTAAAAAAACAAAAAACACTGTGCTTCCTTTTAAATAACTTCTGGGTGGTCCAAGTCAGGGGGTATGTGATAAATATAGGAGGGGTGCATGGGACCCCCTCCTCGGGATAATCAAAGCCCTAGGGCCCGCCACCTCTCCGGGGCACTGTTGTGTAAAAATGTGGGGGGCCACTCAGCTCCCCGCTGCCCCGTGACCACCACCTCCCCAGGGCACATGCATAAATTATTTGTTTTTAAAAAACAAAGATGGACCACTCTTTTCCTACAGAGAAATCTATGTTTTATTTTTACTACCAATCGGTATGAAATGACAGGCGCATGTTTTTCTCTGTCCCCACCTGTGCCCTACTGCATCTCAGAGGTCTGAGAAAGGAGAAGACACATTTATTTTCAAACAAAAGTGCAGATGCCTTTACTGTGTGAACCAAAGCTCTGCCCCCACTGAAACCGTCACAGTATTATGCATTGAATCTGTCTCCTTCCTCATCTCTACATCATACATCTCAAGAAAAGATTTCGCAGTGAAACACTGGCACAGATCTCCTCAAAAGCGGCCTACCTGCCTGAGCAGGGGTTCCTCATCATCATCATCAAAGTCTTTATTTCGGTTTTGAAATACCATAAAAGAGACAAACACATAAATCTCGGATGATGATGTTCAGTATAAAAAAGAACTATAAAATGCTCCATGTACAAGCTCTTGGGACTAAAAAAAAGAGGAATAAAAATTAACAAATTCTTAATGCAAATAAACAGGCACAAAAAGAGAACAAACCTACACAAATTTCAATGTTAAATACATTTTACCTATCAGTACAGGGCTAAAGTGCGAGTGTGTTACTAAACATTATTAATGTCTAATTTTGCTGAGGAGTGCGGCCCGTTTACACAACAACAGACATTTTTAGGGGTTCCTATACTGACACATTAGAAGGTGTTTAAAGGTTTTTTTAAAGGTGGAATTACACAGCGCATAACAAACTGGGTTGATGGTGCTGTTGACATAACAAAGCCAGTAATCAATCAATCAATCAATCAATCACGAAATTTGTATAGCGCGCTACTCACCCAGAGGGTCTCAAGGCGCTTGGGGGATGGGGGTCCGCTACTGCTCGAACAGCCAGGTCTTGAGTTGCTTCCTGAAGGAGAGGTGGTCCTGGGTCAGGCGGAGGTGGATGGGGAGGGAGTTCCAAGTCTTGGCCGCCAGGTAGGAGAACGATCTTCCTCCCATGGTGGCTCTTCGGATGCGTGGAACGGCGGTGAGGGCGTGGCTGGTCGATCGTAGCTGGCGGGTGGGACTGTAGAAGGTCAGGCGGTTGTTGAGGTACCTGAGGCCCAGGTCGTGGAGGCCCTTGTGTGTGTGGGTGAGGAGTTGGAACGTGATTCTCTTGCTGACGGGGAGCCAGTGCAGGTCTCTCAGGTGTCCGGAGATGTGGCTGTGTCGCGGTATGTCCAGGATGAGTCGTGCGGAGGCGTTCTGGATTCGTTGGAGTCTTTTCTGAAGTTTGGCTGTGGTTCCGGTGTAGAGGGTGTTCCCGTAGTCCAGTCGGCTGGTGACGAGTGCCTGGGTGACCGTCTTTCTGGTTTCGGTGGGGATCCATCGGAAGACCTTTCGGAGCATGCGTAGGATGTTAAAGCATGATGATGAGACGACGTTGACTTGTCTGGTCATCGAGAGGGAGGAGTCCAGGATGAAGCCCAAGTTGCATGCGTGGTCCGTTGGTTTGGGTGCGCTGCCCAGGGCGGGGGGCCACCAGGAGTCGTCCCAGGCAGAGGGTGAAGATCCCAGGATGAGGACTTCCGTCTTGTCTGAGTTGAGTTTCAGGCGGCTGTTCATCATCCACTCGGCTACGTCTTTCATCCCTTCATGAAGGTTGGTTCTGGCGGTGGTTGGGTCGTTGGTGAGGGAGAGGATCAGCTGGGTGTCGTCGGCGTAGGAGATGATGTTGAGGTTGTGTTGGCGTGCGATGGCTGCGAGGGGGCTCATGTAGACGTTGAAGAGGGTGGGGCTGAGTGATGATCCTTGTGGTACGCCGCAGATGACTTCGGTGGCCTCGGATCGGAACGGGGGGAGGCGGACATTGTCCCAGGTACACAAGTCTGGCAGAAAGTACTGATCAGGATCATAATGTTGTAGGCTGTCCAGCAAATTAGACAGGCCAACAAAATTGCAACAATTGTTCGAGTGACCTTTTTTTCCTTGGATGCCACTTGATGCTTCTTCCAGACCTGGTTCTGGGTGCAGCTGACAAATGTACAAGACACTTGGATGGACTATTCCGTTCGGAGGCATCTGGAACATCAGATGACAAAACCTCCACAGCTGTGATGCACTCACTGCTGATTTTCTCAATGACAGTGTGGTGATTGAATGTCTGATTCTTACACTGGTTAGTGGGACTGTAGTTCAAAGTCAGCATCTCCTTTTCTATAAGGTGTCTCTCGTTGTATTTTTTTTAATGTTTCTAACTGTGCTGAACTCTGTGGAAGTTTTCTTCTCCTCAGCAAAGGGACTGTCTTCAATATTCCCATTCCCAACCTTTGGCATAACTGGTAATGCATGCTCAGGAAAGTAGTTGCTGTTTTCTTCCAATAAAGACCTCTTAAGGAAGCTGAAGGGAATGTGTGTCTTGGACTTTTAACCTCTTGTTGGGGTCTCTTCACCCTGCTCTTGCTGGCAAGGAAGATGTGTATGTACAAAACAATGATTATCACTGCTGGCAAGAAGAAGGCAGCAATGGCAGTGCCAAATGTTACTGTTGGGTTTGAAAGGAGCTTAATGTAGCATGTGCCATCGGGGACTGTCCTCTTACCAACAATAAACTGCCAGAACAAGATGATGGGTGCCCAGAGCACGAATGAGAGAATCCAGGCAGATGCTATCATCAGACAGGCCATCTTGGGAGACCTCTTCACTGGGTAGGTCAGCGGCTTGGTGACACAGAAATATCTGTCAAAGCTGATAACAAGCAGGTGCATGACCGATGCATTGACCACCATATAGTCAAGGGCCAACCAGAGGTCACACACCAAAGGCCCCAGTGGCCAATAACCATTGATATTATACACGGAGTATATCTTCATGGAGATGAGTCCAATGAATAGGTCTGCATATGCCAAGCTAAACAAGAAGTAGTTGTTGACAGTCTGTAGCTTCCTATTGACTTTGATTGACAGCATAACCAGAATGTTGCCTGTCACAGTGACCAGGCTGATGGTGCCTGTGACAGCAGCAATGAACACGTGCTCTTTTCTTTCATATTGGTCTGGAGGTTCCTTCATCAATGCCTCTGTTCTATTCACTGTGGTCACTTTGCCTTTAGTTTGATCTTCCATTGCCATCTGCCCACACTCATTGGAGGTATTCTTCAACTGAGCTATGGAAACAGTAAGAGGATTTCATTATCTGTCACTAAGTCTTGAGCAAACCAGCATGGTCATTTTTGCAATTAGCTGCGGTCAGTATCCCTATTGTTCATTCTGTAAACTTATATATTCTATATCAATCACTCTGTAGAGATTTTACACAAATATACATTCATTGGAAAGTATTATATATTAATCAACTCTTTGGGAACAAAACAAGTTTGCAAAAACCAACCCTCTAGATAATTGCTTAAGAAGGGTAAAGAGTGATTAGTATATCTTTTTTCCATCGAATAAAAATATATATTTACATAGAGCGGCTACACCCCCTTCTGTATTCTATACAGTTAGACAGAATGAAAGCAAAATTGTGATTTGCCCATATAAATGTCTTTCAGTTCAGGGCTGTTTTTGTGCAGTCGTAATAGAGCAGTACTAAATCTGCAGTCTGACACAGTAGAATGAGGCAGCAGCAACTACTCCGCATGTGGCAGGGGAGCATCGCCCCTCTGCCTATGCTCAGGGCCAGCAAAAAAAAAAAAAAAACATGTATTTGTTTTATTTTTTGTTTGCCGGCTATGAGCCAGCAAGTTGGTCATGGGGAAGAGGAGTGCTATGTACTATGGGGCAGCTCTAGGTAAGTATTTCTTTTTTATTTCTATTAGTATTAACCCCCCCCCACATGCGGTCCCCCTCCCATGCCCCCCGCGCACCTTTCACCCACCTCACCACCTCTTTAATATGGTGGCCACCATTGGAAGGAGGCAATATAAAGGACTTACATATATCAACATAATTTATATTCACAAGATGGGTGCATTCTGTAAACATTTGCAAACAGCTGAGAATTCCAATATGGAGGCCTGCAAGGGACAGCAGAACTCCATCCCAGCATTCATATTTACAAAGAGCTTGTTTTGTGACCCCTGCCGAAGGCAGCAATGCCAAAAAAGTGATGCCTTGTGAGGGCGCACTGAACGCAGAACACATTGGCCAATGGTACCATTCTTTACTTATAATGATGCCCTCTTCTACCACTTGCACCGTGGAAGGTGTCTTTGCAGGGCTAATGGCTTAATTCTTTGTAATAATTGACAGGGACAATAGTTAACTTTAGGTGTGTTATCAGTTGCAAGCCTTTGATAGAAATAAAAAAAATTGCAAATAAGGTGGAATTGGCTCTCTGCTACTCACTTTTATTTTCTACTCAAATAAACTCAATGCTGAAATTGAGTTTCACTTTGATTTTTTCAAAACACAGTACTTTGCCCTTTGTCTTTTTTCCCACCGTTGCAAACTTGACCACTTTGGGTGTGGCATGCTTTTGAGAAACAAAGCACACATCAGGCCCCATGAGTCTTTTAACTATGTAGCGAATACCAATACATTATTGCTCTAAGGATACATGATATTTATATATATGATATAGGACATCATTTTGCCATGGTCCTCCAGCTTCTTGTTTGGATTTGCTGGTTTTAGAACTCTTTATGCTATGACACTGCTAAAGTGTGTCACAGTAAGTGTGCTTTCTCACTGAAACAATCCTTAGATGCAAGGGCAACACAAAGCATTGATAGAGCAGTGGTGCATGGTGCAAGCCTGACAGGTAGGGTGTAGGAATTTTGGAACGTGGGAGGGAAGTGGAAGTAAAGAGAATTATTGGTGAATACAGGATTCTCTTCCAGTGTAAGCTCAGCAAGTGCTTGCTCAGGCTGTTTCAAGGCATGATTGTCAACCCATCATGTTATCACTCTTGCGATGGTAGTATATATGGGGTGGTGCGTAACGTTCATTCTTCTCTGGTTCTTTATGTAGCCTTTAGTCCGAATCTCCCCAATGTACAGTACGCATAGGGGGACCAATTTGACTCATCTAAAGGGGGTGGAGAAAAAAGATCATTCTTTGAAATGTATGAATAGTGCAAAATGTTATTTTTTTGTGGTTTTGGATAATAGGACAAGGAATAGGATATCTCTTTAAAAAAGCGAAATGGCATACCTGTCAAAATGTTTTTTCGTACAGGGTACCACTAATCAATGTTTTTTATCTTCTTTGTTCCATAAGCACTCAAGGGCAAGAAGGCACCTGGGCCAGCTGCCACCACCACCACCACCAGTGTCATGGAGGGTGCGACCGAGGCGTCGATTACCACCAGTACCAGCGATGTGGCAGATGCTTCTGCTTTCCGCTGTAATTACTAAAATTATGCCATTTTGTTGGGGAGAGGATGTGGCCTAATGGCTAGGGAGGTCGACCCCAATTCCTGGGAACCGGATTGGAGTCTCAGCAACAACGCTCAACATTTTGTGTTCTGGGCAATCACTTAATCTCCATGTGGTTAACAAAAATAAATGTGTCCGTCTGTAACCCAACTGATGCTCATGTAAAGCGCTCTGATACCTGATACCTTTGGGTCAAGTTTGCGCTAAATAAAACTTTGAAAAAAAAAGAATGTCAGATGCATATCAATCAAGGGGTTCTGCCAGCCTTGCATCATGCAGTGTGATGCAAGGCCGGCACAAGCAGTAAGTCATATTTAACAAGCATTGGCATAGCCAATAGGTCTCGCTTTTGGGACCTTATAAGTGTTTAGCCATGCAACAGTTGCATAGGTCAGAGCCAGGCACATTGCTGACTCTCCTGTTGACTCTTAAGAGTCAAACAGATACTATCAAAATGAACTCACTCCCGAGAATCTTATACCTGTTTCGATGCATTCCTATTTTCTCAAACAAATGAGACTTGAACACTTTTGGTAAGACACTTTAATTCCTTGATATGGGCTAGCGCCAAGCCCAGAATACTTAAGAAAGTACTATATGAAAAAGACTTGATGTGGTCAGCCCTTTTGAATTTCATGTACTACTGGGAGGCAACCTAGTTATTTCACCTAAGCAAATGGATTCAACAAGACAAGCGATGGGCATTCGTGGTGATGGATACACTTATTTTTTAATATAAGGTTTCGCCCTCCTCGCTTAGCTTTTGGATTGTAATGTAGAGCTGTGCAGACTGCAGCCGGGGAATTTTGCTTTTCCCCCCATTCCCTACACCAATGATATCATTCTCTTTTACTGTTACTTGAAAACAACAAAAACAGGAGATATTTGTTCAAGTGATTTATCATAAATGCATCTATATTAAGATACATCATCAGTATATTATGATTGTAAATGTGTGCCCCCTTTTAGTACACAATAAAATGTTTTATGTGATTACATGATTTTGAAGTACTTCTCATGTACTTGTTTATTCAATAATATCCATGCATACAATAAATGCCTCCATCAGCTCTTCTCTAGCACCACAACATTTAAAATCCATGTCAATCACCAAGTGATCTGTGACCTGCCTTCAATACAGTGGAAGCTGAGGCTGAAATAAACATTGAGTTGCAACATGTTTTAGAACCTAAAATGAGGCATATGACGACTGTAGCATGCACCATAATAGCTAACATGCCACTTAAAGAACGTTATCACAAAAATACAATTACAGTACAAGAGAAGAAAAGAGATTGGAATTGGACGAATGTATAGAGAATCACAGATCAAATACTGCTACTTGTCTATCAGAAGCTGAAAGGGGGTCTGAGGATGCTCGTGTCAGCCAGAGAAGAAAGTCAGTCACTACCTTCTTGGATAACGTCCTGGGCACTTACATCCAAAGTTTTATTCATGGTGAAGGAATTGTTTCACACACCTTAGTTATTTCCAGGGATCTCATTAGATAGAGATGTGTTGTGCTTACTTATGCTTGTTTAAGGTTCTATGTAGAACCTTATGTGTTGTTATGGTGCTCTGTGGTGTATGTTCCAAGGAGAGTCAGTTGGTGCGGGATGGGAATCAACCCAAATCTCTTTATTAAGACTTCTCAGATCGATGCACAAACGGATCTCCCCATTCCGTTTTCGTGCGACCACCAATGGACTTAACCATAAGCTGGATTCCACTGGCTCAATGATCCCAGATTTCTCCAACCTGTCTAATTCTAGCTTGAGATCCCCCCTTAGGCTAAAAGGGACCGATCTGACCTTCTTACCAGGACAAAATCTGTTGTCAGTGCCATGTGGAGGGTAACCACACCTATAACAAATATTTTTCTTCTGAAACAACACTTTTTCATTACTTTTGACTCTTCGCAAGTTGTTAGTAGAATTGCTAGAGACAACAGCGTTAACCGTTTCTTTTTGACTTGAACTCACATTCAACTCCTTAATAGAATTTTGTGCTTAAAGGCAGGGTTCCAACTTCTACTCTCTATACTGCTTGGCTGTTAAGAACCGTCTCTGAGAAAGTGTCGTGTTGGGTTGACAATGATGTGCTAGAAACACGAGTTAAATCTGCACAAAAGAAGATGTCTGATAGGTATAATCAGAAGAAATCTGTTAAGGCTGTCAATGTGTCTCCTGGGGACATGTTTTGCATCAAAACCACAAGTTTTGTTAAAAAAGGTGGTATGTCCTTTGGAGAACCAGTATGTGTGGAGAAGGTGTGTGGGAATGCTGTCATGGTTCATGGAGGACATTGGTGGAACCTAGCAAAAGTTGTCAAAGTTCACTCTGCAGGAGATAATTGCAATGGCACCAGTAATGTTGAGCTTGCAGAAGATTCTCCTAATCATCCAGCTGTTGTATCCACAGGAACTGTCCCTACAACAAATATGATGTGCCAAGTACCAAGAAAGTCCATTCGTGTTAGACTCTTCCTTGGAAACTACGCTGAGTTTGCGGTAGTGTCTCATTTTGTACAATGTGTATTCTATGCTGACAGTAATATATTAGATGTTTCATTTTGTTTTATTATCTGTTTTTTTGTGGCTTCTCATTTTTTTAGTTGCTTTACTGTTTTGCATTTAGTGTTGTTTGTATTTTTCTGAAAAAAAAGAGGTAATATGTTGTGCTTACTTATGCTTGTTTAAGGTTCTATGTAGAACCTTATGTGTTGTTATAGTGCTCTGTGGTGTATGTTCCAAGGAGAGTCAGTTGGTGCCTCTCTGCTGTACTGAGAGGAGTGGTGGCTCGTTGTACGCACGAATAAACCCATCATAACTACCATTGTGTCCTGTGGTATAAATTGAGATCACAACAAGATGTGAATGTATGTATCATGTACATCTACAGAACACATACACTCGAGCCATTAAACCAGGGACAACATTTGAAAACGGTTCTTTTGTGGAAACCTTTCACAGAAAGAAACTATTGACATTGCAAAGATCCAAGATGGGTCTTAGATCACTAGAATGTTTCCTGCACAATTAAACTGCAATGCGAAACGCAACAACTAGACGGCACCTAAGAGAAAAAGCCTTTAACTTCTCTGAGAACCAATAAGGTGATATTAAGAAGATCTCTGTTAAAGGAAGTGCAGAGAAACATTTCAGCAAAAATGTTTACGTACCCATATTATGCTCTGCCTGTCACCAAATATTTTCTTCCCAATCACGTTGCCCTTCTACTGTGCTATGGCCACTGCACATGTTTAATAACTGCTACACCTATTCATTGTTGTCATATAAACTGTGGTACATTTGAATGCTTTCTTTGTGACGCTCCCTAACACCCTAGAGATGCAGGTGTGCTTAAAAAAAACCTGTAAAATAAATAACCCAACTTACTAATGGTCAGAATCAAACTGTCCTACGTCTTCTGCTGATGGAGAAGTAGAAAACCTTCCCTTACTGAAGATCTGCTCTCTCAAAAAGAGGGGACCAAGAAGAGACACCCCACACAACTGATGACCTTTTCTTTTGTACAAGGGTTGTGAAGAGGTGTCTTACTGTTAAAGCAGAGAGGCCAAAATCAGGATGAAGGTAAATAAAACCCTGCCTGGACAAGCACGTGTTGAGGGGGACAAGGAAAGTTCTCACTTGACCTACTAAGCAATTTTGAAAAAACAGGCATATGTTAGCTAGGAAGCAGAAAATGCTTGTCCATCTCTGCCCCATGCTCATGGTTCTGTAAGTCTGTTTCTTATATCATAAAGTTTGAAAGCTTAATTATTGATTGCTCTTTCCTGCCCCATAAGATATATGCTGCAGTAAAATGACTCCTGTTAGATGTTGATCAAGTGACTTATCTCGGGCGAGGACAGAGCAAAAAGGAAAGCTGCGCTCCTCAACATTCTTACATCAGATACTTGCGCGCATAAATCTGTTTAATTGCAAAAAGAATACAAGCCGCTAAAATGATACATTCTTAATTATGTATTTTGTTCGCAGTAGCGAAGAGAGCACATGTTTGTGACCTCGTAGCTACTGAAAATATGGGTTGGATCATAGACACATGGCTGTTGCTGGGTTCAACCCCAATAATACATCAACTCACACCAGATCAATACAGAATTGAAGTCAACAAACGTCCTAACAAACAAGCGGCCGCGATCAAACATCAAAGCCGCGAAAGTGAAAGTAATTGCGGTCAAGCGCGGCCTGTGCGCCCGCGCACATGCACTGTAGCTCTAAGCTGGCCTGGTAGCACTTTTTGGAGCCCTCTCAAAATGTCTCGCCAGACCAGCGCATGCGCTGGGTCAGGCGAGACCTAAAAATGTGTGTTCTTTGAAAGATTCTGTGGGGCAAAACGTGCGCCGAGTCCTGCTGTGTCACGCTGGAATCAATATGTGCAATGTAGATGTTCCAGTGCCGAATCCAACACAACTGTAATGCAGTGGTATTCATTAGTGTAGCATTAAACCACACATTGTGTATTATCGCAGCTCAGCACTAGAAGTGCACCAGAATTGCTGCACATCGGCAACCCGGGTGTAGGAAATGATACAGTGGATCTAGTACACATTCCTCACCATCAGTGTGCACTCTGGCAAGCACAACAACTCCATGAATGTCACTATATTGTACCTGGAGCAGCTAGCTGACAACCATGTAGGCAGCAAAGGAGGAAGGAGCATCTTTTTTTATCAGTGCATATCCCTTATTGACCTTAGGGAGGAGGAGGTAATACAGTTTTACAGGCAGACAGAGGGAGTCTTTAATGGAATAGCTAGAGAAGATAGTATCAAGTCTCCAGGCAGCAACTTGAAGGACCAATGCCATCCCACCACATGTAACATTAATGGCTGTGCCGCACATGTTGGCCTCAGGATCCTTCCAAACCACAGTGGTCAGATTAGCAGGCATTTTACAGGGTGCATTTTCTGCTTCTGCTTTCCTACTCTTTCCAATATAGACTGGATACCAAACAAGGCTTCTACACCATTGCTGGATTTCCACATGTGCTTTTGCCAAAGATTGCACACATGTCCAATTTGTGCCCCCTACAGCAACATCACACCTATACCGAAAAACTGCAAGCACAACTACTCCATAAATGTCCAGGTGATAGTGAACCATCAGGGAATGTTCACATGATGTGTACATCTTCCTCCACAGTATCATCAATGAGCCGTATCAGGATGGCAGATATGGGAATGGCCGACTCATTGGTAAGGAAGGCACAAATATACATTATACCAAGTAAGAAGTTGTAACGTATGATAAAAAGCCGTCTCTGTGTTTGTGTCTGGATCTTGTGTCATGGGCACATAATGGGAGGAACTTACTCTTCTACCATGTAGTCAATGATGTTCCATTGTGTGATTCCCTTAATGACCCTGCAATGGAAGCAGGTAAAATCCCAGAGTGGGAAGTACTGTATCATTGCACGCTGTATGATGGGACAGAACCACAATTTCTGCAATGTCAAACAAATCAACTGACAAATAATGTGATCCTGAATTAAATTTAATATGAGTAGAAAGGATACATCTTAGCAAGGTTTGAAATGCGTTTTTGTGCAATGATGCTGCAAGTCTGGATTAATTGTCAGTGTTCCGCTAAAATAACAGTTGTTGGACAAATCATGTGATCCTAAGCATATGTGTCACACATGGCAGCATGTCTGTAGGCTGATCTAAGTATCACAAACACAAATCGAAAAATAACTTCTAAATCTCATGTATGTCATGCACTGAAAGTCTATCATCAAATCTTGTATAAATGTCAACTCTAAGTATGGGAAACATCCTTTACCCCCAGTCAGAATAATGACCTGCCAGTACAATGCAGTCACTACCCTGACTGCGACGTTACCACGCATTCCTTTACCCCGCAAGTCGTTACAACTATTTGCTTTATGGGGCCTGTTGTTGTTTAAATCCAACACCTTCCCTTCTGTTGCATAGACTGGGGTTGGAATAGTAATTTATACTATTCCAAAGTCCAGTGCCCCCCTAAGGCAAATCATTGTAACAACTTGCGTGGTTAAATAATGCATGGTAACGTCGCAGTGGGGGTAATGGCTGCGTTAGAAAGGCATGCGAGGTGAAGGCATGCAGGGTTCCCTCATACAACTCTAAGGACATATGTGATACCAAAAGGAAAAAGTTCACCTAATGTCCAGGCTGCCCAACATTCTAGGTCCAAACATACACATAGAAAATAAGCCAAATTGACATAACTCCTCAATGTGATAGATGAAGAATTTAGTGCATCAAGCTGACTACATTTTCTACATCTCAGTCCATTAATGTAAAACTGGCAGTCAAAAAATAGGCTGTGGAAGATTTCATATACTAGGAAATAATTTTTGTGAACTATTAGGTATCACAGTGTACTCATAATCAAAATCTGAACCCTTACATGCTAAATAAAAAGTGTCAGAAGTTACTAGGTGAATACAACACTGCGGCTGACGAAGAGATCAAGCACCTTGGTAAATATGCCACTGCCAGGGCGTATGGTGAGAGCAAGCAGCCCGGGTCGGTTGTAGGCCAACTACTTAAAAAACACAGAGAAACGCTGAATACGGTGTGGGTCAGGTCCACTGAGGGCGAGCTTTTAACTGAAGTCACAGATGTGGCTGATAGATTTCGACAATATTATTCCGAGCTATATGCCTCCAGGAACACTGCAACTGACGAAGAGATCATTGATTACCTGTCATACATACGACTCCCATGGCTCACTAACACACATGGGGAATTCCTCATGAGGCCCATAGAGAAAGACGAAATTCTTCTCGCCTTAACTAGCATGAGGGCGGGGAGCGCTCCGGGGTCCGATGGGCTCACGGTCGCATTCTACAGGGCATTCATAGACATATTGCTCCCAAAGTTGACCACGCTCTTTGACGATATGTGTGTTGCGGGACATATGCCACCGTCCATGTCCGAGGCAGTAATAGTAGCACTTCTCAAGCCTGGAAAATCCTCTGAGGACTGTGCATCGTACCGTCATTTAGTTCTGCTTAGTGTGGACACGAGGATATTCGCAAAGATCCTTGCAAACAGGCTGGTCCCCCTGGTCCCAATCTTAGTGGCTCTGGAACAAGCGGGGTTTGTTCCTGGCAGAAATGTAACTTACAACTTACGCACTGTCTTTGGTGCCTTACAACAGATCAGACCGGAAACGCCCGATGTGGCGGTCTTCTTAGATATAGAGAAGGCATTTGACTCTATAGAGTGGCTGTTCATGAAGCATGTTTTGACTAGGATGGGAGTAAGCCCAGTCTTTCTACAACTAGTGGGTACACTTTACAGCAAACCCACTGCCCACATACAAATAGGCAATATAGTGACGGACTCCATTTGCATAACCCGGGGGACGAGGCAAGGCTGCCCATTATCTCCATTGCTCTATGCTTTAGTGACAGAACCCCTGGCATGTGCGCTGTGGGAATATCATCAAAATCGAGGTATAAGTTTTCCACGCTACAAAATTATAGTATCCACGTATGCTGATGATACACTCCTATACATCAGACACCCGGAATCTAACCTCTCGGCTGTTCTACAGGAGGTGGTGCGATTTGATGGGCTTTCGGGACTGCACGTTAATGGCCGAAGTCTATTATCTTTCCTCTCACGCCGAATACTTCTCGTTTTGAGCTTGACTACCCTCTGCAATGGACCACAGGCGTGGTTAGATATTTGGATATTAAAATACACACGGACTCTGACACGGTATTTAAGGAAAATTATGGAGCGGCTTTTAGCAAGCTGGAAGATGATGTTGAGAAATGGATAAAGCTCCCGCTATCCCTTCTTGGTAGAATATCCATCATGAAAATGGTGGTGCTGCCGCGACTTCTGTTCTTGTTTATTAAGATTCCCATGGTTCTGCCACGAGCCTTCTTTGACCATCTCACCTCACTGATGGTTAGACTAGCATGGGCGGGTAAGTAGCCGTGCGCGAAGTGGCAGATATTGGTACTTCCCTATTCTATGGGTGGACTTGGTGAGCCGGATTTTAATTTATATTACAGGGCCGCACAGTGTTTGCATGCATACTATTGGATGCATGGCTCCCCAGATATACCACACCTTCGCATAAAGTCGGAGGTGGCGGCCCTGCTCCCACTCCCTGCTCTGCTGTTTCAGGCTGCTGATAGTAGGGCTTGTATAAATGCCACAACACACGCCTGGCACTACCTACTGCATTTACAGGCTGGTGCAATACTGTATTCCCCATCAGCTTTATTAGAATGATGTAAATGGTTGCCCCCCTGCAAAGAGAAAGGGGTCACACACGCTGTGGGGGAGTTGGGTATACGTGCTGTGGGTATACGCGCTGTGGGGGAGTTGTTTGACGGTGGGGTTTGCTAAAGGGTGGGAGGAGTTTGATACCAATGAATCGGAACTTACAATATTGACGAGATTCCAATTTCACAGAACACAACATGTACTGAAAGAGCTATTGTGGGACGATTCTTTAGAACCACCCGAACTAGCAGCTCTGACACTCACTATACGAGTGAAATCCCCATAGCACATAGTAGCGACCATTTACAACTCATCCATGTCATATAGAGCTAACCATTATACCAAAGCACGCTTAGCATGGCAAAGGGACTTGAACATAGAAATAGCGGACATTATGTGGTCCTATTTCTGCTCCAGCACAAAGCGGATCTCACTTAATGGCCGGCATCGCCTGGCACACTTCAAATACCTAAATAGGATATACTACACACCGGAGAGGCTAAACAGGTACGGTTAGCGGGAGATTGTGAATTGTGATCGATGTCAGGCAGGACTTCCTCCATCTGGCTTGGACGTGTCCAGGAGTCACAGCCATCTGGGTCTCAGTCTTCAAGGAAGTAGGTCTGATCAAGAAACTGTCCCTTGATCCCAACCCAACACTAGCACTGTTAGGTAAGCTAATTCCAAAAGGGGTTCGTTGGCTGGTGGACATGGGAATGCTAATGGCCAAGCGTAGGGTTGCTATTAATTGGTTTCGTGGTCCGCTCCCTACGCTCGCACAATGGAAGAACGACATGACATTCTGCTGTACGCAGACGGAGATCTTTAGCGAGCTTTTCCCTCCACGTAACAGGCCCAAAACTTTCTGGGAATTGTATAATAATTACCAGCTCACATCTGCTAGTGGTATTATTGGTTCACCCTCACAAACACAAAGTTAGATTGTTCGTGACAGAGGGACACCCATACTCGCCTCGTAGTTCAAGCTGCTCTCTACTTTCTGTGGGTGATCAGCATAACGTGATGGGTCATCTTCAATCCACCTAAAATGAATAAGCAAGCATGGGGAATTTATATGTTTGAAGTCCTTTGTAAATTCACCAAGGGATGCTGATTGCCAAATGCCGGATATGTGTGTAATGTATAATGTGACACTGCAATGCTGAGTCTCGTTGTTGTACGTTCTTTGAAACTCAATAAAATAAATAAAAAAGTGGCAGAATAGAGGCCTATCAGTACAGAATCACTTACGAGGCAAAACCACATACATACATGTCAGTACAGAATGGGTTGTGTTCAGGTCTGTAGTACAAAGTCACTCATATCTACATCATGTTCTCCACAATGAACAAAGAGCTACATTGCTATACCTGTGTGTCAATCTAAGTTCAGCAAGACGACTTGTCATACAAAAAGCATTATCTGATGTATAACAAATTTTTATATATATATTTTATACTTTCTGGCAGTTGGCAGTAGCTAGTTATAGTTAGGACCTAGTTTCCATAGGAAGAGTGTATTTTTCAGCTGCCAATAACTTTGCCTCCATTTGAAGAATCCTCTTGGAATTTTCAAAACTAATACAACACTCACTTCAACTGTGGTCTTGAAAATCTTGTGGTGATCCATCAAGCGGGGGCAGAGAAAAAGGGTGGGTCCCAAAACACGTTTTGCCCATTTTAATTTCCAACGAAACATTAGACATGGCTACAGCCCGAACTGCTGAACAGAATTACACCAAATTTGGCAGAAAGGTAGATATTGGTCCAGGCAAATGACTTTTTTTTTATTTGGTTTAAATCTGCTCAGTAGTTTTCACCAATATTAACCAAAATCCAGGTTTGGATATATAAGGACACAAAGGCTCCACAAATCTTGTGCTGAGATCTGATTGGCTGCCAACACTTAAAGCAGGAAGTGTTGGCAACTATCTTGTAAGCTAAATCACCCAAAAATGTACCTGAGGCAGGCCCTATTGAGTGAAGGAGTGGGGCCACGTGGCCCCCCTCCAGGAGCCATAGATGACCCTAGGAACATCCACCCCCAGGGCTGGCTCCTGCTATGTCCTGGAGTGCCCACCTCCGGGACATAGCTGTTTGCTGTGGCTTGGCGGGTGCTTTTGCTGGAGCAGAGTTTTCTGTTGAAAATCTATGGGTTTTTAAGCTCTGGTTTATCTATTTGTCAAAATTAAAAATATTAATTTGTAACTATTAATTATTTGTTTTGTGTAAATGTTCTGATTAACCAATACGAGCTAACAAGAGAAAACTACACGTGGGGATGCATTAATGTTGCTTAATAATAATGTGCGGGTTTAATTAAATAAATGATGCTGAGTGCTGTTTATTTTAAAGCACAAAACGCTTTTGAAATGTCGTGTATTAATGCTTTTCTGTGTTGCAAAGGCTAGATAATTACATACACATAAGGGTATTAGTGGGGTTAACACTGTTTAATCACTATGCTGTGGTAACGTTGTTTTTGTCTCTTTTAATTAAGATGGTACGTTTTGGCCTAATAAAAAATGGCTGCCTTTTAAAGCCTGCATTCGAGTAGTCGAATTGTGATGAGAAGGCCTTGCTGAACATGGTCGAGAGTCATCTGACCACAGTCTTCGCCTGGTTTAAAAGATTTCCGTGAGGACAGCAGCTCTGGGCGAATGTCCAAGTGTCCTTGGAGGACAAGGGAGCCACAATGAACTTTGTGATTGTAGCGCTGGTTCCGAGGAAATGTGAATGCAAAAGAAACATTTGTAAAACACGAGTTTCCTTCTTCCGTCTTTTTATTTTTGTGATTTTTCTGAGCGGAGATTTTCCAAATGTAGCGATGCTACATCCTTTCCTGCTCGCTCTGCTAAGCGGTTCAGCGGACGTTTAGAACATTTTATGTTTCTTTATTTTGTAAAATTCATTATAAATATTGTTAGCCTAGAGAGGGTCTAAGGCCACTTCTTCCCAAACCTGCGTTGGTGAGGATCGATGCTGTGAGGACGGCGACTCGGGAGACTTCTACTGAGAGACCTGTCCTGACCCATTTCTGACATTTAGCTAGAATAGGTAATTATGAGAATAATGATTTACTTTGATTGATTTTCTTTGACTAATTTTAGATAAAGTACCATAATTTTAAATACAGTGTTGGTGGTTATTTCTTGTCAATTATTGAGTACTCTATTTTGATTATTGTTGTATAGATTGTTTAGATCATGACTCAGGACAGTAACAATTAGGTCTTATCGACCTCAGTGTAGATGCAGGGTGTTTAGGAGTTTTTCTTCCCACAGGTTCAGTACTGATAGAGTATTTGAGCGTATGTTAGTAAAATGGGCCCAAGTGTATGATGAGTGCATGTGCGTGTATCTGTGAAATTACTCTATCCGTGAAAGTAGGAAGAATTTGTACACCCCGATCTGCACCACTTTAACCACTCCCGCCAAGCCACAGCAAACACTCGCACACAGTGAAAATGCTCTCGCTTACTGGAAGCAGAAAATGTGCCTGTTTCCCTGCCTGCTGTCATGCGAACAGGAAAACAGACTGTTAGAATCGAAACGTAAAGTTGCCATATTACTCGTATTTTACATAGTTTTTATGTCAGCATTGTATCACTAAATCATTATATATGCATGCTGTATGTATACGCAATTAGTAAATGCAACTGTTACTCTTGTTAGGTTGACAACTGTGCCACCATTTTAGTTCTTGAAGACGCCATTTTGTATCATAATTGAAACTGTTACCTGCTCATTTACGAGAAATGACCTTCGGTAAGTTTCGTTTCAAGCTATCCTGGCTGAAGAGGGGTGAAACCCCGAAACCGGTCCTAGGATGCTTGTTTCCGGTCCAGGGAGGACCTGGCTTGGCAGTTCGGGCTGGACTATTCCCGTGAACAGGGTCAAGACTGATTTGCATATGGCCAGGTCTAAACTGGGATGGCATGGTGAGCAAAAGAATGATGGATTTAACCCAGATCTCTTGACTGGGGGTGCATGTTTTAATTTGTTCTGCATTCCATCCATCAATTGTGTGTCTTTTGGTCACTCCCGGGTGACATAGACTCTGTCCCCTCTGCTTGCAAGTATCTCTCAACTAGAATACACCTTCGGATTCCACTGGACACTTTCTTCTTCTTCAGCAGCGGCACTTTCCTGAAGTCCTCCATTGGGTTCAACGGCGGTTTCTGACACCACTTCTCATGTATGCAACTGGCTTCCCTGGTGTAGGTAGCGTGGGTACTAAGGTGTCCACGGGTGGGGTGGCTCTCCAACCTTCTGTCTCCCATGGTGTTTCTTCAGGGCCCACTGGGAAGGGTCCTTAATCTTTAAAAATCCAACTGCGACTTACACATAGACTTGTATGGAGCACGTGGTCGTGTTTCCACACTGAACACGCTCTCCGTGGGGTTCGTAGTCACTTACCTTGGGTGGTTCCTTGGGTCCACAGCATTTCTACGTCCTCTTGACTTCGTCTTGACCCAAGTCGTAGTTCTTATACCACTTTCTTAGTATATGGTTCGGTCCCATCCTGGGGTACACTGTGTATTACCTGCTATTTACTGTGTTTCTTTGCTAAGTATTGTGTGCATTATGCATATCTCCATGTGGGAGATATTAGTATGTGTTAGACAGTATTATATAATAAATACACATTTCTATAAATATATTGTGTGTTGCTTTTTCACTTAATCTATACTATAAGACTGCATTCTGGTGAAACAAGCTGCTTTACACTTCTTCTGGTCTAAGCCTGAAGGCTGTTCTCCACAGCTACCACTTAGAAAGCTTTCTAAGTTAGTCTAAGGCCTCTTAAATCACCATAAGTTTTGCCTGGATTGGTGCAAGGTGTCCACTTACATAGGTGTACATCATATATCAGGCCAGCTTATAAATTGATTCATCCTGATTTTTCCAGTACACATAGGACATCAGAAAATACACAGATTCTCAGTGCACTGCAAACTGACATGCTTGCATCCAGACACTTACACACTCGTCTCAACACATCCTCCTCAGTCAAAAGCCTAGGGGTCATCATCAATAATGATCTATCTCTAAAGACCCAGGTAGGCACGGTTGTGTCCTCCTCCTTCTTCCAGCTCCATAGGATCAGGAAGATCAGTCGCATGTTCACCCACTCGGCCTTGATTCAGGTTGTAATAGCCCTGGTACTGTCACGCCTGGACTATGCCAACTCTATATACCTGGGCCTTCCACTCTTCCTCAGCAATTGCCTCCAAGTGGTCCAGAACCAGGCAGCCAGGTTGATCCATCAGCAACCGCGATGGCATTCTGCCAGACCCCTGTTAAAAAACCTCCACTGGCTCCCCATTCCCCAACGCACTGCGTTTAAGACGGCCTGCATTATCTTCAAGTCCCTCTATGGCCGCAGCCCTAAATTCATCAACTGCCTTCTTTCTTGGTACATCCCCTCCCGCAACCTCCGCTCCGCCAACTTCCAACTCCTAGCCGTCCCGTCTTTTAAGCTTCACCGCCAGGGCGGACGCAGGTTTGCGACTCTGGCTCCCAGACTATGGAATTCCCTTCCGTTGGAAATCCGTTCCTGCAACAACCTCCCAAGCTTCAGGAAAATGCTTAAAACATGGCTATTCTCTCAGGCCCACAAGTAACGCCTGCTTGGTCCCAGCACACGCTAGAGCTAGTGCCATGAAACCTCCCGGTGAACGTGCGCTCTATAAGAAATTATTAACATAATATAACATAACAAAAATCATGGTGAGCTGCATAATTGTGGGAGCTACTAGTAATACACATCTCGCCTGTAACCGCGATACTGAACAGATTACTTATAAATCGTGTTTATACTCCAGCACTAAAGTGTATTTTGCATCGACAGAAAAAGTACTGACTGCAGTTCAGACAGCATTTTATAAAGGAAAGACAACTGGCTTAGGGGAAACGCATAATTTTGGCAAGCATTCCTAACTCAAAAGCCTTACATCCTAATGGATACAATGTTTTTGACCCTACTTTGCAAACACAGTAATTTCACTTGTATGAGCAAAAATACCATGTTACCAGTTATGCCTCTTGAATGTATCATATACACTGGATATTCAGCTCAGCCTGAGTTTGGCACTAGACAGAAATATTCTGCTGCATGTGCAGCAGTACACAGTGGCATGAAAAGTGGAGAATTCCATCAACGAAAACGTTTATACAGTCCTATGGGGAGTGTACCACTCAGCTAGCTGAACTAAAAGCTTGAATTCAGCCACTAGAGAATACTGATCATTAATTCCCCACACTCATAGTGTGTTTTGTTTTACTGTGTCCAGTCTTGTAATGAACACTTACATTATAAAGTGGCACAACGTAAAGATTGTTTGCCATAGGCTCATGTAGTTCATACATTGAGTGAACATTGTGTTGGTATACACATTGTAGGGAATTCACTGGCTCATGAAGCCTCCAAATCAGAAGTTCAGAATGCTGTTGTAGCTGCAATGACTCGTTCAACATGAGGGTGGATGCCGACATCATGGTTGCTGTCATTGCTTCATGCAGTGGCACTCCATTACCTAAACAATATCCAGCAAAATACTCCTATTAACCTCTTGAGTGCCCATGACGAGATGGTCTCGTCATGGGCCGCGGTTGCGCTGTGCCCATGACGAGACTATCTCGTCATGAACCCCGCCCGCTAATGAAACGCCCGGCACAGGGCGTGGAAAGGGCGGGGCACTCAAGGGGTTAAATGGTCACTAAAAACACAGCATTTGCCTGCATTCCTGCGGTGGGTTGATCGACTGATATCAAACCAGGGCCAGATGCTATAATTAATCAAAGTTGCTTGTGAAGGGGGAAGCTGTAGCTGCCATGAATGCATGGCAGCTACAGCTTCCTTACTATAGCAATGCTATATAGCTAGTGCATTAATGATGCAACCTGGCACTGACATGTTGTAGGTGATTTTTGGAATAATAGAGCCATAATGGTAAATTGCTGGCCCTAGCGCAATGGAGGTAATTGTTGACATATGTGGGGCACTCGTACCACATTTTGAAAAATAAGGGGTCAACTCAGAAGAGCGTCAGACTTCAATGGCTTTGCACACATGAAAGCACTTGAACTTCTAATGAGTGCACTTTCAGAGCATTTGATTTTGTAGCAAACCTGTGAGGAAATTTTCATTTAAAGTACACCATTTGACTTTTGACTTTTGTTCTTCACATTTCCTCGAGGCAGCACTCCCCTGAATCTTCATAGAAGATGTCACAATGCGTGCAGCAGTTGCTCACTGGACACTGGGGCAAGTATTTTGCCACACAATTTCCAAAGCATACCTGCACTAATGTAAAGGAGGCAGGAAGGACTCATAAATGGAGGCCCTGAAGTGTCCACTGCTGACCGTATTCAATTATCTAGTTTTCTTGCACTTTTACAATTTGATGCTATTTGAACATCATTAGCTACCATTAAATGACACAATGTAAAGAAAATCCAGTTGCATCCTAGCCATGGTGTATCCCACCATGGCAAGGTGCTCTTCCTGAGTTCATGCTTCAATTTACCAACACAGACATAGAAGATCAAACATCAGGACTCAGCTGAACACATTGCTGTTCTTTACCTGACTGAAGATATTGCATGTGAATGGTTGGTACTGACCATATTGAACAATACCTTGTAAACCTGTAATGTAACGACGGGCTTGAAGATGGCATAGGGGAGGATGAATACCTGAATGATACATGGAGCCCAGAGCTTCTGATGCTGATGTGGTGAAGAGCCCATCATTCGTTAAGCAAAGAATTGGCAGCTCATTGCTTTATATTTTTGGCACATACTCATATTTATTAACGTTGCATTAATATTCCTCCATGCACTCTACACTCTCTCTTGGGAACCATCTATGCTTGTTGCTTGTATATGGTAACAGTTTCTTGCCAAGTTCAAGAGGATGTTTTGGGCTATAGGCCCTCGACTCGCCTTCGTGGCTTGCAATGCTCCCATCAAGGCAGGGTAAACAGTGAGTACAGCTGGGAGGGCCAGCAGCAGCTGATATTCTGGCTTTAGGGGCACCACTGTCACTGCAGGAAGACAGGGGGACCTGCATGTTTGTGAAAGATGGAGAGAGAGTGATAAAGGGGTGGCCAAACATCCGTACTTCTGTTGTTCTTCTAGTACTTAGATCCTTGCACCCTGGAACATCTCTTGCTGCTTGCCTCAAACATAGTCAAAGTACAACATGTATGGGGCTTTTCCCACCTACTACACATATGTGTAATATTAAAAGCATATTGTTTTGTTTTGCCTGGAATGACCAATGGGAAGTAGAATGTTTAAATTCTACCCACATAAATTACCTTTACAATCAACTGTTCTGCACTTCACTCCCCCTTTTTATTTCAAACACCATGTTCAGCAAAGCTCAGAGTTACCGCTGTGCTTATACAACTCGTTCCATGGGAATCGAGGTTACGTACACGACTTATGACATAAAATGCGAAGTGGGTCGCACACCGCTCGTCATACTAGCAAATAGCCCCATAGGGTTCTGGAGGATGTAGTGACAGCGGCGGGTACACCTATGCCACGAGTAAAAAGTTTAAAATGCCATCCCTGGACACGTGTTTCGAGGTAATTGCCTCTCGTCAGCAGGGAGCAGGTACGTATGCGGGGTGCTGTAGACTGCCAAAAATTATCAGGTATAGTACCTCTCACGGCGTGCGGGTGCGGGATCCGGGCTCGTCAACCCATAGCTCAGGGAGCTTTAAATACAAAATGCGAAGTGGGTCGCACACCGCTCGTCATACTAGCAAATAGCCCCATAGGATTCTGGAGGATGTAGTGACAGCAGCGGGTACACCTATGCCACGAGTAAAAAGTTTAAAATGCCATCCCTGGACACGTGTTTCGAGGTAATTGCCTTTCGTCAGCAGGGAGCAGGTACGTATGCGGGGTGCTGTAGACTGCCAAAAATTATCAGGTATAGTACCTCTCACGGCGCGCGGGTGCGGGATCCGGGCTCGTCAACCCATAGCTCAGGGAGCTTTAAATACAAAATGCGAAGTGGGTCGCACACCGCTCGTCATACTAGCAAATAGCCCCATAGGATTCTGGAGGATGTAGTGACAGCGGCGGGTACACCTATGCCACGAGTAAAAAGTTTAAAATGCCATCCCTGGACACATGTTTCGAGGTAATTGCCTCTCGTCAGCAGGGAGCAGGTACGTATGCGGGGTGCTGTAGACTGCCAAAAATTATCAGGTATAGTACCTCTCACGGCACGCGGGTGCGGGATCCGGGCTCGTCAACCCATAGCTCAGGGAGCTTTAAATACAAAATGCGAAGTGGGTCGCACACCGCTCGTCATACTAGCAAATAGCCCCATAGGGTTCTGGAGGATGTAGTGACAGCGGCGGGTACACCTATGCCACGAGTAAAAAGTTTAAAATGCCATCCCTGGACACGTGTTTCGAGGTAATTGCCTCTCGTCAGCAGGGAGCAGGTACGTATGCGGGGTGCTGTAGACTGCCAAAAATTATCAGGTATAGTACCTCTCTCGGCGTGCGGGTGCGGGATCCGGGCTCGTCAACCCATAGCTCAGGGAGCTTTAAATACAAAATGCGAAGTGGGTCGCACACCGCTCGTCATACTAGCAAATAGCCCCATAGGATTCTGGAGGATGTAGTGACAGCGGCGGGTACACCTATGCCACGAGTAAAAAGTTTAAAATGCCATCCCTGGACACGTGTTTCGAGGTAATTGCCTCTCGTCAGCAGGGAGCAGGTACGTATGCGGGGTGCTGTAGACTGCCAAAAATTATCAGGTATAGTACCTCTCACGGCGCGCGGGTGCGGGATCCGGGCTCATCAACCCATAGCTCAGGGAGCTTTAAATACAAAATGCGAAGTGGGTCGCACACCGCTCGTCATACTAGCAAATAGCCCCATAGGATTCTGGAGGACTTATGACATAGCTACTATCAGCTAACATCCCTTGTGCTACTTTTATCTCTGGTGGTTTGAGAGTTTGAGTACTTATGCGTTCATGGTTGAATGTGGTGGTGCAGATGAAGGGCCTTATTCACAAGCCCAGTGCGCTGCAGTAACATCACTTTTTTGGATGTTCAGCGGCGCACAGTGCAGACCCATTTCTACGAGGTCAAGGAAAGGCACCCTGCTTGGCTTTTCATGATCTTGTAGATATTGTGTAGGGCAATGCAGAGCAAGTCACTGCGTTGCCTCACATTACATCAGGGAGGCATCCAATGGGCACTCAAGGCCCATGGTATTTTACACATTCCCAGATTTACAACATAGAATAAGTCTGGGAATGCATCAAAACCCTACGCTTTTCCGAGGGCGGCTTAACAGTTGTTTTTGTGAAAGAATGGAACCCTTCCTGCACAAAAACAACCTGATGTCAATGCAGGCAACCTTGTGCCATGGTGCAAGGGTACCTGCGTTGGCACCAGGTAGCCATTTGTGTGCAAGCACACTGTAAGAGGAGAGTAATGTGCTGTATCTCACAGATGCCTGGCAGAGCAGCAAAGTGATGTGCAGTGCCTTCCTGCATCAAGCTCTTATAAATGAGGCCCACAGTCTTGTATCTTCCAGAGTCTGAGGGGCTTATCTACAAGCCTAGTGAGCCACTGTAATGTCAGTTTTTTGACGTTCCAGAAGCACTAAGTACAGACTCATATTTATGAGGCCACGAAAAGGTACCCTGCCTGGCTTTTCCTGGCCTCATAGATATGGTGTAAGGCAACACAGTGCAAGTTGCTGCATTGCCTCACACTGCCTTGGGGAGACGTACTATGGGCGTTGCGGTGGGTGCTCCCACTCAACACCCATGTTTTTTGACACATTCCCAGATTTACAACATAGTGTAGATCTGGGAATGCGTCATAACCCTGTGCCTCCCCGGGGTGGCATAACGGTTGTTTTTGTGAAGGAAGGCATTACTTCCTGCACAAAAAACAACCTAATTTCAACGTAGGCCCGCTTGCGCCAAGGTGCAAAGGTGCATGCAAACACCTTCCTGCACAAAAGTAGTCAATGGAGGTGATTTTTTCTTTCTATGTCTGCTGCTGAATACAGCACACATTGAAAGAGGAAAAAAGTGGGGCAAAATAGTGTTAGTAAAATTGGATTACACATGATTGGATATTTACGTTACTTATAAGTTCCTTGTAGAGTGTTCTACCATATACCCAGGACTTGTAAATTGAATGCTACTAGAGGGCCTGCAGTACTTATTGTTCAATTCACTTAAGTAACCCTTTAAACAATTTGCCAGGCGTCCCATTGCAGCCTGAATGCACTTTTAAACTGGTAATTCGAATTGACAGTATAACCCCATTCCTAAGCCTTAAACTTCCCTTTCACAGCATAGCAGCCACACATATTGTAGGCCCTAAGTAGCCTGTAATGCAGGGTGAATTGTAGTTAAAAGTTTTTACATGTACTTTTAAATGTTTCATTTCATGCGAGTGAAAAACTCTTACATTTGTTGTTACTACTGTGAGGTCTACCTCTCCCATAGGACAGTATGTGTAGCCTTATTACCTTAATTAAGTAATTAAGTGTTAACATTTGATGGACAACAGGTAAATATTTTGTGTTTGTTGTCTGAGACACTGTAATTAATAATCAAATCCTCTTTAATGGTAAAGTCAGATTTTAAGTAACAATATTGAAAATGCCACTTTTACAAAGTTGCAGTTATTCTACCCTATCCATTGGTGCCTGCAGCCTGCTCCTGGGTCACATGACTGGGCGTATTAGACTTTGTTTATTCCTCCTAGAGAGCCTCAAAGTAGAGGGATTGGGTGTGCCTGGACAGGCCATCAACTGGAAGGATGGAGGTGAGGCTGGCACAGCCCCACTTGCAACTGAATAGGCTGTGCTCTGCCTCCACACAAATGACTTGTCACCCCTGCATGGTTCATGCAGCCAGCTTGGAACCAGGGCAGGGAGCCTGGAAACCATAAACACCTCAAAGAGAATTCTCTAGAAACTTCTCCTACTTCACAAAAAGGCACCAGATATAACAGTATTACCCTCAGACCTAGGCTTTGGTTCCTTTTCTGGACCTGTGGAAGGACTCTCAAAGGATTGCGTGCTGCTGTGGCCTGCTGTCTATTCAACAAGACTGCTTTTCTGCACCTACAGGGACTGCTTTGGTGCACGGAGACTGCCTTGAGCCCTGGGAGGCCTGGCCTGCTGCTTGGGCCCTGTTTCATCACTTGATCCCAGGACTACCAGAGTGACTCCATGGGCTAGTTTGCTGGCCTCCTGATCAGAGCCTAAGGGACAGAAATGTTTCCCAACATCTCGAACCCACACCTGGACATATCCTATGTGAGCCCTAACCCCCCAGGTGGAGCACCTGCAGTCCGTGACCCTTGGTGGTGGTGTCAGAGGTGCCCATATAGACAAAATGTAGGACTTTTTTGGCTAAATGAAATGCTCTGAGAATGAAATGAAGACTGGGACCAACCTGCTCCTCTATCCGCCAAAGGTGCATTGCTGGTCTGGCTGATTTTGTTGCAGCTCCCTCTAAGTGTTTTTCTCCATAGCAGCAAATCCTGTCAAGCGGTCCTCCGCCACAGGGGTATCCGGCCAAGTGGAACTCTTGTCAACTACAGCATCCAGCCTTATCCCACTGGAAATTATTGACTTCCCAAAAATCCTGGACGACATATTCCTCTTTCTATGTGTGCTACACAATGCAGCACACATAGAAAGAGGAAGGAATGATGAGAAATAGAGATATTTCTCTTTGTTATGCCTCCCTTGAGGAGGTGAAATATTTTGACTGGAGTTGCATGGGAACACACTAGCAATGCCCATGGAATGCCTTTCTAGGGCCGGGCAACACAACACAGTGATTTGCGCTGCGTTGCATTACCCCAGATTTTTAGAGCCATGCAAAGTGGGTTTGCGTGGCTTAATTAATCTGTCTTAAGGTTGCGTTGCTCTTGCACAACATTTTATCGGCAATGCAAGAACAATGGAAACAGCCACAGAAATAGACCCTTAAGTCAAAATGTAGACATCTTCACCTCCTCTTCGGACACCACCAACAGCCTTGTCCTGCAGAACTTCCCCTTTTCAGAACACTTTTCTTCGAAATTCTAAGTCCAAAGGTAAGCACTGACCAGGCCCAATCAACTTTTTGTATTCGACTTGCGCTGCATCGCAGTGAACCATATTTTTCGACTTCGATCCCTGTCTTTCAAGATTAGATTTCCGCTGTTGGTGCTTTGAACCTATAGGCATTTGTATTTACCGTAAACCTTTAAAGTTCATAACTTTGGTTCCACTAATTGAATTTTTGTTTTTTTGGGTTAAAAAAATGTAACAAAATGTGCTCTATTTTTTCTAAATTGTTTGTGATTTTTCTTGTGTTTATTTTTCACTTCAGCACTGTTGGTGCGCTGCATGAATACTTTACGCATTGCCTTTAATTTAAGCCTGATAGCTTTTGTGCCAAGCTACCAGAGGGTTAAGCATAGGTTAATTTAGTGCTTTTTGTAGTTCACCAAGGATTAACAAGGATTGTGGTTGTTGCTTCAATACCCATTCCACTAACAGACCAATTTCTCACTGCGGGCATAGGGATTACTTTCATAGACGTTAAATCTCCTTTATATTTGAATAATATGAAATAGAAAGTGGGTATTAACCAATGCCTTCCAATGCCATTAGGGAATAAATACAATTTATTTCAATCTCCAGAATAAGATTGTTGAGTGCACACAGTGAGCCCAGAGCTACCTTTTCTGAACCTATCTATTCTGAAAGATTGAACAAACCATCAATGGCTGGTCTATTAATTTCAATTTGCTCAATTCCCAACAATAAAGACAGTAACACAGAAATAATCCAGCTGGATTAACCTGACATTATGCTCTAAGAACCCACTCTCTCTCATATGGCACTACATTCACTGACACTTCCTGACTGCTTATTCAAATCCAATTTTGTTTCAATTTCAATGTCAAACCTCTATAAATTATTTACCAGGCTACATTCAGCACATGCATTGATTTGTTGGTGCTTTCAGAGTGAGTCAAGGGTCCAATGCCATTTTTATGTATAATTTGTTTTTCAGAGGAAACATATTCATAACTAAGACTGCCATTTTTCTTTAGAATTGAGAGCTTAGTCTTGAACGATCCTGTCCTGATGATGACATGTTATCTATTGTTAAAGGAGTTGAAACGTTGTTGGTGACTCCTACTATGAGGACACTACACCTTTTTTTAGCTGAGTATATATTAAGTAATATGCAATATCTCTTTTATACTTTGCAATTATAGAGTCTGACACTGTTTGCTTCTCTGCTATCCACTCTTTGGCACCACATAATCACTTATTCCACTGAGAACTGTTTTCATGGCTTTATGATACTGTTCAGACTTCTGTGTGTCCTGTATACATTTGAGTTACGTCCTAATGATAATATTGAAACAAGATTGTTTTATGTTGTCTTTATCATCAGTTGATTATATGACTGTCAACATATACTAACCTCTCTGATTTCATCAGTTTATTTATATCTTTAATTTGAAAAGGTTTCTAGACATACCCAGCGTGTAGCCACCATCGCTGCCTGAAGAACATATTGCAATGCCTGCTGGAAATGCTGATTAACTCTGCACAAAGAGAAGTGCAAATTCTAAAAGACTACATCGACTTCTCAATCCACTACATGGAATGCAGAAAATTTGAAGGCATTCAACAGGTTCCTTCTCCCTTGAATGTAGCAGAAATATGCAGCTTCCTGAGAATGGCGAATTACTCTGCACGATTTATTCCAAAATTGTCCACCCACCGACAACCCAGGTACCTCTCCTAGCACTCGCTCTGGACTAGTCACACAGGTATCTTACACTTGGGAGTAATTTACACATATAAGTTTACTCTAACATTTTTGAGTAACTTTCCTTGCTTGGACATCACACAAAACCCAAGTGTGCGGTAACTCAAAAGTGTAGACTTACATTCTCCACCCACTGACGCAGAGGTGGAGCCAAACTTATGACTTTAAGTAACTTTTCTTCCACTGCCTAATTGTTAAAGAAAATGTGTCCCATACCTGTGGGATTCTGTTGACACCAAGGACTCTAACCACGGACAAATCATCTGAAAAAGGACCGTCTCCAATGAAGCTGACCACTTTTGGCCTTGGGCAGCAGCTGTAGTTGGGAATAGTTTTGTTTTGGCCAGTGAGTAGCCACAGCATCGCTTCAATTCTGCTATTCTCCGAGTGGCAAGAATCAAACACCTGGAACCCCAAAGTTGTGTTGGGCAAAATGTTAGTATTCCTATTGGCTTCATCTGTGGCAAAGACCATGGCCAAAACAGCTTAATCCCTGTCAATAGATATCCTGAAATGCAAAAGAAAAAAATATTAATGAAGATGAATTAAAATGATGTATCCAATTAGGCTGTTAAAAATTGAGAAAGCATATTTGGTCAGGTTTTTTTGTTAAGAATCATTTAACATGTATCGAATCTGTGCTTTGCGCAGATTTAGCCCTTCTATTACAGTGCAGTTTAATTGGGGAAAGGAAACTTGTGCTAAGGGTTCGCGATTTTGACACCAGCACAGCTATTGGGGAATACAATTGTGACAAATGGTTCCATAGCCTCTTCTCTCTTTTTTCCCCAATTTTGTACTAGTGTTTTTTAAAAAGCAGAAGTTATTGCTCAAAGCAAGTGTAAAGCTGTGCACACGCACTACCGTCTTTCATGAGTCTCATGGGACACTGCAAATGGCTATCGACCTGAACCACTATTAGTGCTGTAAGGAGAATTTATGAGTTGATGACACTGAGGACTCTCTAAAAGAATTAACAGCTTGGCGCAGAAATTGGCTGCCGTGGTTTGTTAATTTTGTAAAGGACGTCTCTTTTGCACTAGTTATATAGGGGCTTACTTACAAGCCCCTTTCGCAGCTAGTGTGTCACTTTCTCCCCATATTAAAAGAGGCGCAAAGGGCTTGCAAATAAACAAATACAGAGAGCTCCGCAACACAAGGGTGGGAGAAATTGTGTATTTTTTCCAGGTATCAGAAGCATAATTCTTGTTAGCATTTATGTTTTTACTTGTATTATGTCTGCGCATCCTGATATTAGAAAAGTGGGCGGGGCACCCGAGACATCAGCACAATCTATTATCCAATAATTTCTAACGTCACCATGTGAACGTAACTAGTGCAGTGAGTCAGTGCAGTTAGTCAAGTCAGGAAACGGGCCGAAAGGAGTTGAGTCAATAAATAAAACGAATTACATTGCGCACTGCATCGCCGATTTGGCGTTGCAGAGCGCGCAATGTAATTTGTTTTATTTATTTATTTATTTATTTACTCAACTCTGTTCGGCCCTAATCTGGAGTTTACTACCCCCCTGGCCCCGCCTGCCCCTACCACGCTCAGCCCGTCCCATCGCCCCGCAGCACTCCCGCAGCAGCAGACCCCCTCAAGTTTCGTTGTGCTATTGAGTGCGTGTGACGTGCTATATGTAGTGTCCTACGGGACACGTTCTAGTGTCTGTCAGGAAGCATTACTCCCAGCCACTCCCTTGAGGGCTGGACACACTTGCACCCCCACACGCATCCATCACGGGTGTCACGAGTGACGTGGCCCTGCCAATAAAAGGGCCCAGGTGCACGTGCTCGTGACCAGTTACTGTACATCACTACCCAGTGTCTGGGTCAGTCATTGCCGTCATGTGGGCATGAGGCCCAACACCACACTATGGATCGATCTACACCGTTCCTGCAGGTGAGTTCCTGCTCAAAGCTAGTCTCCCTTAAGAGAAAATGGCACAATCTGTAAACGTGTTTTGACACAAATTAACTTGATAACCACAGCCCAATGATCGGGTTTCATACGAGATTATACAAGAAACCGTGGGGCATATTAACAAGGGCCCTATCACCGCTTTAGCGGCACTTTTTGCCGCTAAAGCGGTGATTTTTTTATCGCTCTATCAGCAATCTGTCACTAACAGCAGTAAGCGACAGCTTTCTGACGAAAGCGACCGGTTTGGGTGCCGCTTTGCATGTCAGCGATATTTATCGCTAATGACATGCAAAGTAGGCGTTCCCGACCAACAGACCTGATAAACAGCCGCTAACAGGCATATCGCCTATTAGCAAGAAGGCCCTGGCCCCGGTTAGCGACGTAAAAAGTCACCCTAACCGGGGTCATCGCCGTTTTTTTAACACCTGCTAATTTCATGACTTAGCAATACCTAACATTGTGGGGGGTGGATTATGCTGATACGACCACAGGGTCGTATCAGCAAGTATCAGCAAGGTTTTCCCCCTTCCCGATGCAACATCGCTGGTTATGTCACGATGTTGGCCCTTCCTTCCCGCTATCGCTGGAATATATATCACCATAGCGCTATTTGTTGCTAATACAGCGTTAGCGTGGCGATATATTCCAGCGATAGCTGGCGATTGAAGTTTTTGTGCTAAGCGCGCTCTGCGATATTTTTCGTAATTTCTTGCTAATATGGCCCCTAATTACATCGTTCTCTAAAGATTATATAGTGGTTAGGAAACTGTGCAGCTTCACAAACCCCGACTGTGAATTTTCCTTCATCACTTATGTTTTTTTAAATGGGCTTTTAGACATTTTGGGAAGAAAATATTAAATCTGCAACCCTAAAAGTAAAAAAAAACTTCCTACTGCTGGCTGCAAATGTATTACTTCTTAGAGTGCCCACAGTTCCTGTAGTACAAATGTACTACTGCGAACGTCATATGACATAGTCCCTTGGCACCTATTTCTTCAGTAAGTATTTCTTCGAAGCACAGTCTGGAAAAATGGTATTAGATATGGAAATGCACTTTTTTATTTTTATATCCACATGGGAAACATATTTCCCTGCAAAGAAACTGTTTCTCCTTTATCTCCTCCAATGTGGAAAACAATACTGCCCCCTTTCCTTCCTGGAAGAAGGGGCACTTCACCCCTTTGCAGGAGTAAACCTCCACCCGTTTCCAGAGTAGGAAGAAGAGGACTGGATATTGTGAAAGTCAACAAGCATACAAGTTTGAGGGGGTTAATAAACTTATAAAGCTAACCATGATAATTGTTGTCTACTTATGAATCCTCTGCATAGGAGATACAACTGCACTCTACTCTGCAGTTGTGACCGAAAAATACATAATATTAACCCATTAATGCCTGTCGGAATTCTTTTGTGAATTCTTAGCAGGTGTAAATAAAGGTATTTTTTACATCAAATGTACGTTTGTGAATTTGTTTTGTCTCATAGGAGCAGTTTGTGTTTTGTTAAATTGCCAGTTCTCGGCATCTTGCTTCTTATTGTGTTAAATGTGCCACTTGACTCTTATTGTCTCGCCTCTGTTGAGTGCATGCCTTATTGGCCATAATTCTGTGCTGATTCTCTCCTGGACGAGGCACGCTCTTCTGCAAGAGGAGATTAGAAAATAAAGTTGATAAATTAAAGTGAACATCATTACTTTCGACATTGTCTGGGAGCTGGGGGGTCCACGAACTGCAAGTTGGAAGAAGGAAAGAAACTCTCCATATAAAAAGCAGTGACCACTCCAAAGATCACATCTGCATTGCTGGAGTAATCCTGCAGGTTGGGATTGGAGGACAAACATCTGTGCGGGTGGGTTTCTGCTGCTACAGGATTAGACACCTCTGCAGTGAGCTGCAGGAGCAGAGATGCTTTCCTGAGATCCATCTTGAGTCAGTGATTAAGCTCATTGCAAAACCTGGAGTTGAAGTTGAACCTGGAAATGAAAATAACACAGTCAATGAATCAGCATAAATGTATTCATTGATCCCAGCTCAACAGAGTGCCACTGACACCACAAACGCGCACCCTAAAGAATGGTGGTCTCTAATGCGCAGCTCGCAAGGAGCATGTTGGTTACAGAGGTCTAGAGTTTGCTGGCCAGCGGTCTCAGAGCTCAGTTTTGGTTTTTGCTACTACTGTACACCACAAACAGTTTGTTGTGATGCAGAGGACGTCCTTCAGAAGGTTGCTGAGTCAGGAACACTCATTTTTGATGGATCCTGAGGCTTCAGGCACCAAAATGCTATGGGTAGCGGAAGTGACATCATGTGCCCTTTGACCATGGAAGCACTGTTTGACTTTTAATGTGACGAGGTCACCTAAAATGACGTTGTGAGGACTTTCACCATGATGGCATCACAATCAGTTGCATCATGGAAGCTGATTAAAAATTATAACCAGACTATCTTACTGTAGCGAGGACATATACACTAAACAGAAAACAATACCCAATAACCTCCGGAAATGGAACCTAAATATTGAGTTAGTTATCACACAAGTAGGCTCAGTTAGAGGGTTGCAGTGCTACAATGACTCATAATACATGTTGCATGGTGTGCCTACTGTGAGGACTTGCATGAAATGTTTTCTAATGAGGCTCAGAGATGTTCAGTTAAAAGAAAGTCATCTGACCGTCCACTCTAAATAGAGCGGACAGTCGGATGGCTCACCTATGATGGACCCTACTCAGTTGGAGGAAGTTTTACACTGACAGAGTAAATTTGACTCCATTGTTCTAAAACATGCGGTCTCCTGGTTCGAAATCTGGCAGGTGGACCTTGAGCTTGGGCAGCGGGGTACTCTGTAGTTGATGCAACAAAGGGCACTGTTCACCAAACTCTAAGCCAGCCCCAGACACCCATTAATGCAGATCAGCACCAACCCTGCTCCTCCTGGAAACAGTCCATCCCGATCATTGGCCATCTCACCCATTCGCCCTTTGTTCTGCTGCTTTTTTAGTTGGGGAATTTGGGATTCGACCCTGAAATCTCACTGATTTATCTACGTCCCTTCCTCAGTATCCATGACAATGTCTTGGATCAGCTATTTAGATTTCCAAAGTCCTTTAGTGATCCTATTGACATACTGTTTGCTATTTGATGTGCTTTGTGTGTTAATGTCAGACCTAAAAATATATGCCCAGGCTATATTGGTTTTTTTTCTCTATAGAACATGCACTATTCTGTTCTACATTTTATATTTGTATCTTAAGAACTCAACATTAATTAATGGCAGGTCAGACCTGCCAAAATTTACCAGGGAAAACGTGCATTTTGCTGCTGAAATCATAATAATCTGCTTTTATTCACCATTTTTGAGAGGGAAACTATAGCTAGGGGTATAAGCACCCGCTAAATTCCGACCCAACAGTAGCAGGTTTTACCGGGTGTAAAAGAATGTATATTAAAGAAATAGGTTCTATGTAAGAAACTAAAATTCTGATTGGTAAGAGGCACTAGGACAAAGTAGAGTTGTGAGCTGTACCCGTGTGGCGCAAGAACTGCAACACAGAGTTTTGTGACTCCTAAGACTGTGATGAAGGTAAACAAGTGTATTCTATGTGGTACAAATTGCAACATTGTCACTAGCTAGATGGTGCTTTATTCGTTGGAGGTGTGGGGCACCAGCAGCTAATTTTGGAGGCCAGAACTTCATTTTCATAATCAAACTTTGATCCTGCACAAGAGGAAAAGGCAAAAAAGAAGGAATGGAAATAAGATGCAGAAACGAGGGAGAGAGGAGGAATGAAAAGTGAACCTGCAAGAGACAGGAAGTGCGGGTGGTGGAAGAAAGAGCCATGAGGTGGGATTAAGACCAGGCAACCTTAATATGAGAGAATTCTGGCATCCTTTATCACCGGCAGCGTGCCCTTTGAGGACCCTGGACAGGACCTACAACAACACTACCCACCAGTGAATGGCCCTTTGCCTGTGGTACACTTTGTGACTTCTTGCTAACAATAGCAGCTTTTCTGATGAAGAGGGATACATATTGTAAGGTAAGGATTAGAAATAGAAAATGAGTTCTTTATAACTCAGGAAATGGAAATCCTCTATCATATAGAGATATATTAGAGGGAGAGTTACATCTGTTATGGGTTTGTTGCCATAAACCTTTTCAACACTCTAGAGGGATGTTAGCTTGTATTTAGCATTCCACAAATGGTCATTATAAGCAATTGTTTAAAAACAATAATGTCTATGTTTTCAAGCTGTTACAGCAATCCATATCAAAACACTTGGCAATATGGCTCATTCACAAAGCAGGAATTCCAAAGTTAGAAAAGAGGAAACATTGACTCCAGAAAAATGCAATGCTTCGGGTAAAAACCCACAAGGCATTGGGTTGTGTTTATAAGGATCAGAACCTGCCTCTGCTGTGATGTGCTTCATTAATTTGCCAGGCAAGGGGTGGCAGATGATGGAGTAACCTGTTCATTCCTTTTTTTTGCTCCTCAATGAAGCAAAATCTGAAGCCCTGTGGCTCTGCAAGCATCCAAAGCTTTCAACAACCAATGTTCAATGTTGTCCATACCGTGACCAATCACCCTGAAAATACTGATGGGACTTCAGACCCTCTCCTCAATCCCACAGGTCCTACATATGGCTGGGTCTAATTTGAGGTGGCATGCTGGTAAAAACAGATGTATTGTAATGCGGTCCCAAGTTATCACCAGTGGCTGAGATTCATTCACGGCATTTTATCCACCATTTTATTTTTTGGATTGTGGCGACCTAAATGTGACAGGTATGCCTAGATGTGGCTGAAATGCTCAAGGTGCCACCAGAAAAAGCTGCAAAAGTCTGAAGGGGCCAAATTAGGCTAAAACCAGTCTTGGTGCATGTGTTTGGGATTCAAAGAAGAGCTGACTTGGCAGTCGGGCTGAACTGTTCTTTTTGGAGCAGGATCAAGGCTGATGCACCTAATACTAGGTGGCATGGTTGGCAAACAATGATGGATTGGGATGCAGCCCCCAGTATTTACCAGTAGCTGAGATTAAGTCATGCATTCCATCCATCATGTTTTGTATAGATCATACCAAGGCAATTACCATCACAATTAAGGATTTCTACCCAAAAAGGCACACATTTCCAGTATCCAGAATGGAAAATCAAGGTGGGAAAAATCTACCACATTCTATAATATTATAGTAGCGCTGACTTTATAGAGGTAGAGTATAGCTAAACACACTTTGTTGAATACAAAAAACCCATCCAAAGTGGCATTGTTCTTTGTGTAGTGTTAGAAGCAACCTTAGGACATTTTGGGATACTGAAATTGCCACTGTATGGTTAATTTAAATTCAAGTGCTTCAGTAAAATGTCCTTCCACCTGTGTGCAGAATTCTGAACATCCACAGCATCACCTGGTGTGCAGAATTCTGAACCTCCACAGCATCACCTGGCATAAAAACACGTGGAACACCTGACCGTTTGTAGCAGCTGGGTCCGAAGTGTGGTGATTAATTGGTAGTCGTCCACCGTACGATACAAAACCTTCTCAGAAAGTTCATATTCTCTAAGAGACAGAGAGGTGGGGGTCTGCAGATGCCTCTCTCTCCAGTGATGTACTCTTCTCTTACTATCAGCCTGGAGACAGCATTTATTTCAAGCACCTCACCTCCTCCATCAGTGCGCAGGCTGACAATTTCCAAGGTAATAATTACATTTTAATCGCAACATTTGAAGATATGATTAGCAGAAGCCAGGTGTGCAGTCTTTGAGTAACATACATTTTCACATCATTCCCCCTAAACACTTTTTGCAAAGTTCTATCAAACAATGGTTTAATCATTCTCACAAAGCCATATTGTGCCCATACATTGATCTACATGAATCTAATATCTAGTAGGACTAATGCCTTGGTTACCTCTGATTAGTGACCTAGAGCCTCCCATCCAGAATCTTCAACTTTGTATATTCACCAGTCAATGAGCGCTATGCTATGTAAGATCTGTCATGCATCAGTATTACAAAGGCAAGCTAGACCTGACATCCTTAAAGTGGTTTGCCACCAAACATTTTGCCTTCGCTCCCTGAATTGTGCTGAACTTGTTTTTGGACTCTATGCACTTTACCCATGCCAACCAGTTACCAAGTGCTTGTGTTCTCTCCTTCAAACATGGTAAAATTGGACTACATCTAATTGGCACATTTAATTTACTTGTAAGCCACTAATAAATGGTACTACCTGTACCCAGGGCCTGTAATGTGACTACTGTGCAGCAGAATCGATTATGCCACCCAGTGAAAGAGCACTGTAAACCATGTAAACTTGTGTATGCAGTTTTAAACTGCTATTTCGATCTGGCAAAATACACTTTTTGCCAGGCCTAAACCTTCCTTTTTAATGCTTAAAAGTCACCCCTAAGTTGTCCCTAAAGGCCCACAGGGCAGTGTGTGTTGTATTTAAAATGTAGGACATGTACACTTAAGTCTTACATGTCCTGGCAGTGACAAACTCCTAAAGTCATTTTTCACTGTTGTAAAGCCTTTCTCACCCATTGACTAACACTGGGTTACCTTATTATGTTTCATAAGTGCCAACTTTAGATTGGAAGCAGATAGAGATTTTCTGTTTATACTCAAATGAAAATTCTCTTTAATGGTGAAGTTGGATATTAAGTTACTATTCAGAAAATGAAATCTCACAAAATAAACGTCCCCTTTGAAGAAGAGGGTCATGTTTAAAAGAAGTCAGCTGGAGAGAAAGTAATCTCTTTTAAGGACGAGAACCCTCACTCACCCGAGGGTAACATGCTTCATCATTGGGTTCCCTCCTCACAACGGGACTGCTAGGTCCTAGATGTGGGCTACAACTCCCAACCAGGAAACTGAAGGTGGAGATGAGCTGAGGTGTTTTAGGTATGGAATACCAGTGAGCAAAAAGGTGAGTTAGGGGCAGAATGCAAAAAAACAAAAATGGTGAGTGATTAAAACTATCGCAGGGGCCCAATAACTTTATTTGGTGGTACCCTTGAATAGGGTTAAAAACCAAGAGGACTGGGGGTTCAAAACAAATATACCCCCTCAATGGTCAACATGTTTCTGCCTTTGTTTAGACTCAAAACAAGTTCTCTAGGCATTCATCAAGACCAAAAAATCATTCAGGTCACTCTGCAATAATAAAATAAAAAAACTGACAGATGGCTATACTGGCCGTGTGCACTTGTAGTCACGGCGAGGATGGGTAATTAATACGCCATCTCCATCTGAAAGCGAAAGTGGGAAACAGTGAAACAGAAAACAAGGTTGTTCAAAAAGGATCAGTTGGTTCAAAAATATCACACACATGGTATCACAGGGCACATAAACAGTCACAACCTTAACACAAAATAACACTCTAGTGGGTTTAAAAGGGACCGAAGGAATGGAAAAGCTGTTACCTTATAGAGGAATTGCATTCTACCTCTCTATAGCCACGGGGTACCCCTCAGCCAAACTTGGCTATCAGCACTGTAAGAAAGTGGAATAAGAGCCTCAACATATAGTGTAGGAAGTACTGTGTGAAAGGAGCTTGTCAAATAACACTACATGACAAGGCAATCATTAACCAGGCCGCAACACCGGGTTAGGGAACACCACAGTCTCAAGGACGTTGGTGCTTGTCTGTATGAGGCCCATTCCGGTGAGTGGGTCCCTATGGTGCCACTTTAGGTCAAGACCACAACACAGGCAACAAATGGATCCAAGCCTGAGAAGAACCAACATTTGTGTGGATGGTTAGTTGGTTCCCTAGAACCAAATAGGCGGGGGCATCAGTGGCATAGTGAGATCTACAGCCCAGCTAGAATGGGGCTAGACAGCTCGTTGAAAAACCAGGGCAGTGGACAGAGAATTAAAGGCCTATGAGGTGCTGACCCTCCTGAACCCCAGCGAGTGAGTCAGGGCCTGGCCACCTAGTGTGGTGTCCTGATGTAGTTACCATCAAAGGCATCATGAAGAAGCTACTGTTAATAGCGTAGCACATGACCTGCTGCAATATAAAGCTTCAGAGCTGGGTTGAGCGAGGTATCGCTCTGTCCAATGAGAGCGTAAAGAACAGAAAGAGTGAATAAAGAACGGCTCGCTACTGTTAGAATTGAAAATGTTATTGTCCCCTTGCTCATGTTTTATTCTGTGTTAAGTTAGCATTCATGGCGCCATTTTACCGCCATTCTGTTTAATGATTAAAGATAAGCTCCTGCCTCATGTTGCTTGCCTCGGCAGAAAACTGTCTCCATGCCCCTTTGCTCGTGTTTCTCCAAGGCCAATCTCAGCTGCACTAATGAAGGTACTCTCTATAGTTGCATACCTTAGCTGTTAGATAGGCTCTTTCCCTCCAGCACTCTAATGGAGAGCATGAGTGAGATGGCCTTGGAGTGAAGATAATATGTACACAGTCCCATGACTGTAGCTCATCCTTCTGTACCCCTTTGTTTGACAGTGCCTGGACTGGAATTTTCCAGTTTGGGCATGTTCTCAGAAGATTTGGAAAGGTATAACATCTTATGTCATGTTGGGAGTCAGTCACGCGGCAGCCATCTCAAAAGGCTGGTCAGACTGGGCTCCGCTGCAGCGCTATACTAACAAAATACTTGGTTTGCATTCTCTACTGTCTGACTGACTCTTCATTTTGTGGAAGGCGAGAGGTGGTCACAAGTGACCCAGGTGACTTCATTTGGCGCCCGAAGAGGCACCCACTGGGTGGCCCATCCTCACCCGCAGACGGGTGGGGAGGACGGGCTGCATCAGGTCGGATAGGCGGATCAGGGATCCCCACAGGACAGAGCTTGGTTCTCGCTGCTGCCCTGCCTGTCTAATCGGGCAATGCCTTGCCCCGTGGTCATCCCAGCTGGGGTCCTGAAAGGTGAAACCCTTGGAATTGTCCGTTTGATCCGAAGAGTCGGCAGTGCTTTGTAGGTCTGCGGACCAAATTTGGATACAAGGTGTCTACAGACATTTTGCCAGCCAACATAGTGGATTTGGCTTACTTTTGAAAATGCCTGGGGTTTGACCAGTCTTTGGCTCTTGTGTGGATGGTTCTGGTTTGCAATTTTGGTGCAGTCTGAGGACTGATTTTTGGTTTGTCTTTGCTTTGTATGGTCCAAGGACTGACCTTCGAAAAGATATTGGTAAGTCATTCCATCTGGTACAAATAGCGAATCTGTTTCTATTTTCGAGATGCAATGTTTTAGTAAAGTGTGCAGTTTAAGGTGCCATTGTTGTTCTGCTGATATTCGATTGGAGGAGAGGCATCCTGCGCCTCCGGAAGGCACCCCAAATTATGACATGCATGTTAAGCACAGCCTTGGCCCTATTATGTTTGGTATTTTATGGCACAAATATACAAGGGACAATGCCGAGCTGCAGTAGCCATTAACAGGCACCTTTGATGAATAGAAATTGAATTTCTTGCAGGATAAATTGTTTGCAAAATGGAGTAGGCAGTCAATGTTTCATTATCTCCAGGTATGGCAAAAGGAAGCCAAACAGAGGCGAATGAGAGAAGAAAAGGAGGCTCGAAGTGGGAAGATGCAGACGATTGCAATAGCGTATGATACAGAGAAAATAGAGAAGGGCATAGAGTGTGCTGACTGGAAGTTTAGGTTGCAGTGTGACAAATCCTACATTGTGCGAGAGGAAGGCGATGCCATTGTAGAGGACCTGTTAGATATTCAACCTCTGCCGCCATATGTTCCACAGAAAGTATATCCTGCTGTCTCGCAATACCAGTCCTCTGCCTCACCCGCCCCTGTCTCTGATTCTCTTGCTATTGATCTGGCTGCCTCAGCTACAGCGCCTTCTTCTTCTTCTCCCCCTTCATCTGTTGTGCCTATAGCAACTGCAGGTCTTTCTGCTTTGCCCGTTGCTCCAACTTCTTCCCTCTCCCCATCACTTACACTGACGACACAGTCGTTAATAACACTGGTGCCTGCCCCTTCGATTATTGAGCCTGCCTCACATTTCCTCTCCCCGATCTCATTGAGCATGGGGACGCCTGTGCGTGGACTGGATGACGGGAATTGGGCGACTGCACAGGAGTGAATGGGGCTGGTGTTGATTTGGTATGATGTGGGATTTGCAGAGAAAAAGATGGCAGCTAATCAGGCTGCCCAGTGGGCCCGGAATCTGATTTACAGTGTGGAAGACGTGTGGAGTGTGTTGAAAGAGTATGAGCCGTTTGTTTAGCAGCATGCCCTCAAGCATATATTGGCTACTCCAGTTGGGTCATGGAAGAAGAACGTAGGCGAGGCAGCACTGGCAAGGTGAGATTTTTTTTTTATTTTCTCCCTTTTTCTTTTTTAACCTTCCCCTCCACACCCGCCTCACCACTGATGCGTGGTAGCAGCCGCTACTGACAGCAGATGAAATTCGGGGACTTCAACAATCCTTGTATAACCAAGTATGTGTTTTGTAAAACACAATATGCATGAAAGACATAAAGAGAAGGTTTTAAAGTAGGGCACCTGGAGTGTCACCAGACTCCTGAGTGAGAATATGAGGCACCCTCAGGGGAAAGTAAAACTCACATCTTCATCTCTTCTTACTTTCAATTTGTTTCAAATGCAATGACTGGGAAAGACTTGTCAACGATTTTTGTGCATTATTATTTGTATATATCATTAAAAATGAGCAGGACATATTTTTACACTTGACTACACATCAACACACTGATATAGTACTGCTGTTTTTGGAATGAAGTATCTATGTCGTGTAGAAGTGTGTTTTTCTGACCCTTGCTAACTAGGCCACAATTTGAGTCTGGACTCCATCTTGTTCAAAATGCATGTCACCCTTGCCTCTCCTGTTTTACCTCTTCACATCTCAATATCTGGGGTTTCTGCAGCACAAAGTCAAGCAAATTATTATTAGGTCTGGCATTGGTCAAGACGTATTGATTTTACTAAAATGATATGTATTTTTCAGTAACCTCTTTTCACTTATTGGTCAGTTGTCAAGTAATTAGAAGGCTGCCAATGCAACAAATACTGACAAAAGTGACATGTCATTGCAGGTCTTCTTCAGGACAAGTGGGAGTGTTGACAGCCTAAAAAAGCAGAAAATAATTCAAAATTGTGTCCCAACCAAAGGGGCAAGGCAGCTGAGTAGCTAAAGGGTGTCCTATTACTCACCCAAAAAGTGTATTACTCGCTGAGGCTTTCCAATAACGCTCTGTCAGGGTCGAAACGTCGACGGATATATATGGTTCAGGTCAATCAAATCTGTGTGTCAAATCAATAGGCATACTTGCTGCTCACCAGAGTTTTTGCCTACCTTCGTTCTGACAGCATTCTAGTTCCCTGTGTAAATAAATTGTACATAATATCACCTCGTATATATGCACTGCACCACCATCACTGAACACGTAATGTCACTGTACCACATGTCACTTTTGTCAGTATTTCTTGTATAGAACCATTGTAGCCCATTATAGACATACCCAGGTTCTGAGGGACACATGGTCGCTCCATTGTTGCCATATTATTCCCGATTGACAGTAAGCACTTATTACATGTAATTAGGTAACCCAATGTTATCCTGCGGGAGAGGTTGTGCTCACAGTACTAAAAATACAAATATGTGGGTTTTTCACTACCAAGATATCTAAAACCTAAAAACACATGTTCAACTTTTAATTGCAATACACCCTGCCCTATGGGCTGTTTAGGTCCTACCTTCGGGGTGACTTGTGAATTAAAAAAGGGAATTTCAGGCTTGGTATAGAGGTTATTTCACCAAATTGAATTGGCGGTTTAAAATCGCAGGCAGTCTGCAATGGCAGACCTGCAACTTACTTAAGTGGGGGCAAATTAAGTGCTGGGAGTCCACTAGTTACTTTTCATTTACAGGCGGTTGGCATATAGTATACCACCTTACTAGGGACCTATACGTAAATTAAATATTCCAATCAGGTGTAAGCTAATTTTACCATTACTGAGGAACTTTACCAGGGAGTGAGCACAAGCATTTCAGTGCTAGTTAGCAGTGGTAAAGTGGACACAGTCTTAATGCCAACAAAAACAAATTCTGATCAATAGGAGGGAAAACGTTTGGGGGTGACCCTGCAGAGAGTTCCAAGATGTTTAATTTGTTATCCTTAATTTTATGCCATTTCTTCTTTGTCCTCAGGTCACCCCATTTCGTTCCTTGGACTACATTTATTAAAATGTATTGTAATATTAAAAGGTAAGATTCTGCTTGTTAATATTTTGAATGACAATGACAGATCTTAATGCCCCATGGTTTTGACAGTCAGGGCCGGCTTTAGGGCGGTGCGACCGGTGCCACCGCACCAGGTGCTGACTTCCCATGGGGGCACCTGTTTGCTTAACAGCACCTGCTGCTGCGTTCCTAGCCTCAAGCAATTTTCAGTCAACAATTAAAATGTCAAGAAAAGTCAAGTGATTAATGTTCTTCCAGGCAAGATCGGAGTTTTGTCTCGTGGAAGTTTTGAAGGTAGCCCAGAGGGTTAAAATGCCTGCTGCAAATAACATGTACCATGCAGATAACAAAGCGAATGTAATGTAAACAGGTCAGTGGGTTACTGATTTTGTCAGAGACTTCTTTTTGTTAGTTTCACTTTACAATGAGCTATTAACTGTCATCAAAGAACTGCGTGCAAACTTTAAGGTATAAATTAGAGTGCATGGATTTTTTCCCCAGGCCTTCATTATTGTTATATTGCAAAAAGGATTCATTTTGGGTACAAATCAGTTCTTGCTATTAAAGAGAGCCCCAATCCATTGTGTTACATTTTAAATTCAGAGTTTGTGCTTCTCCAGACCAAGTACTCTTCACAACATTTACTATACACTGATTTACAGACCTACGATTGATTGTCTCTTTGTAATGCGTGTGTTATCTAAAATGCTTTGACACCCTTCACTCTCATAGGTGACGCTATAAAACTAATTAAATACATCTGAGAGAGGTTATGGAGACTGTTAAAGAGTGGTAGTGAGGGTATCCATGACTGAGGTGGTCGTTGGGGGCGCCAAAAAACATTTTTGCACTGGGCGCCACCAGTGCTAAAGCCGGCCCTGTTGACAGTAATTAACAGACTGTTAGAACTGGGGGTCTCTAGTTTGCAGAGGTAGGTACCTTTGACCAAATAGGGACCCTTGCTTCTAGTCAGGGTAAGGTGAATACACACTTTAGATAACCCCTGCTCACTCCCTTGGTAGCTTGGCACGAGCAGACAGGCTTATCCCAAAGGCAATGTGGAAAGTATTTTGTACCAACACTCACAGTAACACAGTGAAAGCACCACACATGGACACCTCACCAGTTTTGAAAAATAAAATATCTTTATCTAAACTAAACAAGACCAAAACGGGAAATATCCAACACACAGTCACTTAGTAGAGTGTCTTTTAAAAAGGTTGCTGCTAAAATGAACTTGTAGATGATAAATGCGACACTTAGTCTCAAAGTACCTGAGATGCGTAACGCAAAACAAACAAAAGGGGTCAGAGAAGGCGATACGTCGATTCTTTCTGCGCTCCGATTCCGATGCGACAAGAAGGCGCCTTGATGCATTGCGATGATCCGGTGTATCAAAATGGCATCTCTGTTGCGATGCGACAACGTGGAGGCGATGCATGCACGCCCGACGGCCGTGCGGCGAACTCGGTGGTTTTCTGAGCTGCGACAGGCCCTGCAACATGCTTCTCTGGTGATGCGACGACACCCTTGGTGACAGCGACACGCTTCTCCAGTGTTGCGGCGGCAATCAGCAGTGGCGCTCTTTCTCAGCGATGCGACGACCCTGTGACACGCTTCTCCGGCGATGCGACGGCGAACAGCGGCAGTGGCGACACTCTTCCTTGATGATGCGACAGCGGCTGCTGCGGTGGCATCACGCTTCTCTCTCGTTGCGTCACGCTTCCAGCTACCAGCAGCAAAAAAGCCTCACACACAGTTACAGGCCCTCCTGGCAGACCTGAAATCCCAGTTCAGGGAAGCTGGGGGTGAAGTCTTTCTGTGCCTGGGACTTCAGAAACAGGAGGCCAGCTCTTCTCAGGCCCTTGGAGACATTTCTTCAGATGGACAAGTCAGACAGCAAAGTCCTTCTTCAAGAAGGGGACACAGCACACAGCAAAGTTCCTTGGTCCTCTCCTCAGTAGAAACAGCAAACTGCAGGCCAACCTCAGACACACAGCAAGGGCAGTACTTCTCCTCAGTCTCTTCAGCTGATCTTCTTTGGCAGGGATTCCTCTTGATCACGAAGTAATCTAGGAATCTTTTATATCCCTGTGTTTCCACAACAGGAGACCAGCTCTTCTCAGGCCCTTGGAGACTTTTTTTCAGGACATAGCACACAGCAAAGTCCTTTCTTCAAGCAACACAGCACACAGCAAAGTCCTTCTCCTTCCTTTGTCAGAAATAGCAACTGCAGGCCAACCCCAGACACACAGCAAGGGCAGTACTTCTCCTTCAGCTCTTCAGCTTTTCTCCTCAGCAAGGGTTCCTCCTTTCAGGGGTTTTAGCTCTCATATTTATACCCCAGAGTCTTTGTTCTCTATGTGCGAGGGGTCCTGGACCCACCCCAAACCAGTTCTGGGTGCACTCTGCCAGTGCACAACTTCTTCCTTTGTTAGTGTGGGCCAGGGTCATCAGACACACCGCAGGGGGTGGAGCCAGCATTGTGGAAGGCAGGCACAGCCCTATTCAGGCCCAGGTGCTACTGCTCCCACCACTCCAAATGCAGATCAGCCTATTCACCCTATTGCTGACTCACCCAGACTCCTGGAGCCACCCCAGCCCCTGTCACACTCAAACCAGACAGTCAATCCACAAACAGGCAGAGGCACCCAGAAAGGTTGAACAAGAAAATAGTCACTTTCAAAGTGGAATTTTCAAACACAGAATTTAAAAACCATCCTTCCTAAAATATGTGTTATTAAATTCTGAGTTCAGGGATACCAGATTCCAAATTCCTATCTCACTCCTATGGGAAGATATGCAGGTAAACATGTTACACAGCATTCCTCATTCTTTCCTATGGACAAGATAGCCTTTCAATAGTGAAAAAGGAAATTGGTAGTATTTCACTATCAGGACATGTTACCCATACTAGTACATGTCCTACCTTTCACATACACTGCACCCTGCTCAGGGGGGTACCTTGGGCCTACCATAGGGATGTCCTATATGTAAGAAAAGGGAAGGGTAAGGCCTGGAAAGTGGGTACACTGGCCAGGTTGGCATGGTAGTTTACAAACTGTGCACAGGCACTGCGGTGGCAGGCCTGAGACCTCTTTTCAGCGCTACTCCTAGTGGGTGGCACAATCAGTGCTGCAAGCCTACTAGTAGCATTTTAATTACCAGCCCTGGGACAATCAGTGCACTTTACTAGGGACCTACTGGTAAAACAAATATGCCAATCATGGATAACCAATCACAATAAATATGTATAAAGAGAGCATATGCACTTTAGCACTGATCAGCAGTAGTAAAGTGTCCAGAGTTCCATAGCCAACAACCACAGGTCAGGAAAAACACAGGAGGAAGAAGCAAAAAGTTTAGGGATAACCCTGCAAAAAGGGCCATTTCCAACACAGACCTTTCACAGCATTTAGCGAAGAGATCACTAATGTTAAAAAATAAAACACAACATCTTGCGAAGGCTAAAACCCAACTAACCTTCATTGCAAAATTGCAGTCATGAAAACAAAAGATCAATTTTGCATTGCAATGATCATTCAAAATGCCTAAGGTTGAGGGGGCGTGGCTTGATCGTGGATCAGGTTGGCTGCGTTCTAGAAGAGCTCCAGTCAGAGCCAGCTGATCAGTCGATAATCCTGTGAAACTAGGGGCGCTGTGGTCCCCCGTCAGCCTGTGTGGAGAAAGGGAGCCATTGCTCGCCTGCCCGGCCGGACCTTCGAACGAGGTGAGAGATCGAAGGTACAGCCTGGGAGGAAGTGCGTACGGTAGGAGGCGGTGCAGTCGGGCCTTGAGCTCCGGGCCAATCAAGATTTTTAAAGCAGTTAACAAGCACACCTGAAACAGAAAAAGCATCTTGGAGTCGCCGGTAACGGGATCCGATGGAGTTAGGGGCTGTGAGTCACCCGGAGGCGGCGAAAGTGAACTGAACTGCCTACCCACTCGGCGACTGTGATCTGGCTCTGACGTGCTGGCAGCGGTGTGCTCAGCGGGTGGTGCCACTCATGGAGGAATCTTGAGCGGGAGGAGTGGGTGAGTTGGAGCTGTCTGGCCGCGCCAGGCAGGACAGTGAGAGAGAATGAGCAGCCTGCAAGGGGGGGGCAGGATATGACCATGAAGACCCAGGTCCAATCCACGGCAGGCACGTGTTTCGGACTGCTAAAAACAATGAGAAATGTTCTCCCCCTCCTCCCAATTGCACACAGGAAAACTGTGGCCCAGGCTCTGATCTTGTCCAGACTGGACTATGTAAACGTGCTGTATCTGGGCCTCCCGAACTATCTATTAAACCGTTTGCAGGTGGTTCAAAATGCAGCGGCTAGGGCAGTCCTGACAGTGGGTCCTAGAGACCATATGTCCTCGTATTTGAGCACCTTGCATTGGCTTCCAGTAAGGCAGAGGATCTGTTTTAAATCCGTGGTCTTAACTTTTAAGGCTATGAATAAAATCGGAGCCCCATACCTTAGGAACAAAATTCAACTCTATAAACCCTCCAGAACACTGCGCTCATCTTTCTAACAACTAACAATTGTGCCCCAATTTCTCCGCTCTCGTAACAGCAATTGTGTATCGTCAGCATAGGATATAATTTTTGCCCCATAGTTTTCGGCAAGAGAACCTAGAGGGGCCATGTATATATTAAAAAGGGTAGGGCTCAGCACCGAACCCTGTGGGACCCCTACGTTTAAAGCTAGCATGGAACTAGAGAAAGGCAGGGCCCACACTGTTTGCTGACGATTTTCTAGGAAGGAGGTGAACCATCTAAGAACCGTGCCCCCTATGTTACTCTCCCTCAATCTCAGAAGGAGCCAATCATGGGGCACAGTATCAAAGGCCGCTGAAAAATCCAGTAATATCAGTACCGCCTTTCCTCCGGTGTCAAGTGAATTTTTAATAGTTTCTACAATTTCTAGTAGGGCAGTTTCTGTACTAAAAGTCGCTCTGAATCCCGATTGACTCGGATGGAGTCTCTGATTTCCTTCAATAAAATCAGTCATGGTAGTATTCACATACTTCTCCACCACCTTTGAAAACAACGGTAGGAGAGATATGGGCCGATAGTTCCTAACTACCAGTGGATCCGCTGATGGCTTTTTTAGAAGAGGGAGAATTTTCCCATGCTTCCATATAGCGGGCAGCCTTCCCTCTGACAGAGAAAGATTGAGTATTCTGTTTACCACAGGGTTTATTGCTTCAGCAATTGTAGCCAATATTTTTGCCGGAACAGGATCAGAAGGTGATCCGGATTTTAAAGGTGTCATGATCTTAAGGGAGATCTCCTTAGACATAGGTACGAACTCAATTAGAGTGTTCCTGCTGGGAAGATTTATAGGAGAAGGTCTAAGCATGCTGCTAATCGCATTCTGACCGAGACTCCCAAAAGAGTCTTGAATTGTTTGAATTTTATTATAAAAATATTGGGCAATTTCATCTGTCCAGGTGGCCGTAGGGGAAAAAGGGCTCTTTGAGGCTGGAGGAACAGTAAAGTCTTTGACGATCTTAAACAATTCCTTCGCACAGTTATCTGCTTGTTCGATTTTCCTGGCCAGGAATTGTTTCTTTTCGTCGCGGACCTTTGCATAATGTACCTTCAAAGCTGTTTTATATGTTATTTTTTCAGCCGGGTCAAAGTTCTTTCTCCAACGCCGTTCTAGATTCTTACAGGCACTTTTACTCTTTCTAAGAGACTCATTAAACCATGGTGCCGAATTTCGGCCTTGTGTGGCTACTCGAGTTTTAATAGGGGCTAGCTGCATGCCACACTCATGTAGCCAATTTTCCAAAGCAAGAGCATCATGCTCCAAATTGTTATTGACAACTAGGGGAAATTGATTGAACATATGTGTAATGGCTTCAGGTGTTACTTGATTAAAAGATCTAAAGGTTTCTGGCCAGGAGTTATAACACATTACCGGCTTGGTTGGCGTCTTATTTATTATAAAATTAACCAGAAAATGGTCCGACCAAACAATTCGCTCGGGGACAGTTACTTCCAGCTCCATTGTAGAAAAAATCTGGTCTAAAATATGTCCTTTTTCATGTGTCGGAAGTGTGACGTAGGGAGCCAACTTAAAAATGTTGAATAATTCATAAAGTTTGATTGGGTCTACGTCCATTTCTTGATCAAAATGAATGCTGAAATCCCCTAATATCAAACATTGTCCATATTTGGCCATGATTGGTGTGATGGCAAGGCCTATTGATTCCAAGAACCTTCCTGCCGGCCCGGGTGGGCGGTAGAGCAAAACCCCATCAATAGTTTGGTGGGGGGAGACTGTTAAACAAAAACCCAGACCCTCAGCTCCTTCTGGTTCTGTTAGTGATATCTGTTGGCAGACCAGTGGATGTTTGTAAATGATCGCAACCCCCCCTCCTCTGCCCCCCTCTCTGTCCTTCCTGAGTATCCTATAGTCAAGAGGGAGAGCACCGGCGATGGTAGGGTTTGATCCTTCGTTTAGCCATGTTTCAGTAAGAAACATTACATCCGGCTGAGTCTCCGAAAGGAGATAATTCAGCTGGAGTTCATGCTTCTTCATAGACCTTGTGTTTAGCAAAATAGCTTTCAATTTTCCTTTCATTCGTCTGGCCTCAGTTCACTCCCCGACAGACTCCTTCCTAGCTTGGTATTCACTGCCATTTGACTGATGTCTAAAATTCCGATAGCAACTTCTGCACACCATTTCACTGGAGTCAACGGCTAAGGAGTGGCGGGGACTTTGAAATACGTCCCTATCCAGCCTCAACAGTTGGCTCCTGCTATAAACTAACTAACAATTTGCAGTGTTCCCTAGATGTAAATCGACATCTTTTCTGGCGCTGGTCGCTTCCGGGTCGCGGACGGGCGCAGACGGGCTTACCTTGGGCGCGCCTTCGGCGTGCCCGCGGTGCGCCCGCTGCGCGCGTCCGCTGCGTGCCAGCTTATGAGAAACTAGACCGCACCCCGCTACAAAATGGCGGCCAGGGGTGTCTCGTCTGAGCACTAAATCGTTTTTCTACTTCCAGCTTCCTATTTCAGAGCCCCGGCACAGGTAGCTACAGTATGTTGTCAATTCACAATACTAAAATCAGTATTTCTAATTCCCCGGTGACATCAGCAATTTTACATTTAAAATCACCATAATTAAAATAAAGATAGCAGCAATAATTCCTCTAAACAATAATTCAGGCTAAGGGTTAGCAGCAGCAATATATAACAGGAAAATTTTTTGCAAAAACGCAATTAATCAGATTAAAAACGGTGGCAGAGGGCAGCCGCTACTCCAACAACAAGTAAGCCACCTGAAAGGGAGACAAAAGAGGAGCCCACTCTAACAGACATTATGGAGGCAATAAGAGAGGTGAAAAGCACCTAAGAACCGAGGACAGACTCACTGCCCATGGATGTGATGCTATTCAGAGAGGACATGTTGAAACTTGAAGAGAATGTATCCATGGTGTAAACCAACATCACCCTACTGCAGGCCACCACAAAGTGCCTGTAACCCCAGGTGCTAACATTGACCAATCAAACCACTCAATTGGCAGCAAGGGTGGAGGATCAGGATTGGAGGGCGAGAAGGAACAATATTCGCGTAGTTGGGATCCTGGCGGGAGCGGAGGGCCCCAGGGCAGACCTCTTCCTGGAGGAGTTAATCATGCAGATGCTCCAATTGAAAGGGCACATAGAGCCCGAGTGCCCCCGCTGAGGCCGGGAGCCCCGCCCCAGACAATTATTGCACGAATATTCAATTACTGTGACAGAGATGTAATCCTCCAGGCAGCAAGGTCCAAAGGGGATATACGTTATGACAATACAGCCATCCGATTTTTTCCAGACTTGACGTTGCAAGTCCAGCATCAAAGATAGAGCTTTGAACAGATCAAAAAAGAACTCAGGGAGAGAGTCTTAAAGTACATGATGATCTTCTGTCTAAGCTGTGGGTTATAGCTGAAGGTAAGACCTGAGGAAGCCAGGGAGTGGCTTGAGAGATGGTGTACAGTAAGCAGAAACTGAGGCAAAGGCCCCCAGTGCGGCAGGAAAGTGGCTGGAGAGGAAGCTGATGGTGGAGGTTAGCCGGAGCAATGGGAGCCTGGGCAGTTGACGGTGAGTCCATGACCCCAAGAGCGGGAGGAGGAGGCATAGGTTGACCCGGCAGATCTGGGATAAGAGCTGATAGAATAGGACTGATCTACCAGGAAGGAACAGCTATTTGACCTGGGACTTAAGACTGTTAAAGAGCCTCCAACGACCTCTGCATATTGGTGCGGTGGAGGGGAGGGACCACAGTATCTAAGGGAGAAGATTAATCCGGAGAAGGGCACAAAGGGGAGCCAATGTCTCTAGCGTGAACTAGAGTTCTGGTCCGATAGGATCAAGCCCACCCTAATTGTAGATTACCATGTTACATAAGGGGCAACAGGCGTTCTGCAGGTTGGGTAGTTGGGTTGCCACAAACAGAGTTGCAGGGTAGCAGAGTTTGGGGAGGGGGTGATTAGTTTATGACATAGGTGTTGGATTTGGCCCTTTTTGCAGGGTCATCCTTGAACTTTGAACACTCCTGTAGTTTTGTCTGACCTGTTGTTGGCTGTTTTATGACTCTGGGCACTTTACCACTGCTGATCAGTGCTAAAGTGCATATGCTCTCCCTATGTTAAATTGATGTATTTATTAGTGACTCCATGATTGGGTTATTTGATTTACTTGTCAGACCGTAGTACAGTGCACCATGTGTGCCCAGGGCTTGTCAATCAAATTCTGCTGGTGGGCTTGCAGCACTGGTTGTGCCACACACAGAAGCAGCCTGTAAAAGTGTGTCTCAAGTCTGCCATTGCAGAGCCTGTGTGCATTCTGGTACTGCCATGTTCACTGGCCAAGTGCACCCACTTGCCAGTCCCTAAACCTTCCCTTTTCTTCATATCAGACACCCCTATGGTAGGCCCAAGGGCTGGGTGCATTGTAAGTATACGGTAGGACATGCCCTGGTGTGTGTGGCATGTCCTAATAGTGAATTATAGCCATTTTCGTTTTTTCACTATTGCAAGGCTACCTGTTCCCCATAGGCCAGAATGGGCAGTTTGATTATTACATCTTATAATCCTAACTGACTCAGGAAACTAGGTAGAAATTCGTGTTTAGTATGCCTGAACTCAGAATGATATAATACATCTTTTAGTGAAGTTGGTTTTAACATTCTGTGTTTGAAAATACCACTTTTAGAACATAGGTTTTTTCTTGCTTAACTGTCCAAGCCTACCTCTGCTAGGTTGTGTATTGTGTGTCTGGTTTTGTGAGTGACAGGGGCTAGGGGATTCCAGGAGAGAGGGTGAGTCAGCACAGGGCTGAATACAGAGATCTGCATGTAGATGGGTGGGAGGAGCTGCACCTGGGACCTGAATAGGGCTGTGCCTCCCTCCACAATGCTGGCTCCACCTCAGCCCTGCACTGTGAAAGGAAAGGAGTCTTGTCAACAAAGTGCTCCAGGACTGGTTTGGACTAGGCAAAGGCATCTCTACCTTCATAGAACAAAGAGACAAGTAGTATAATTATGGGGACCCAGACCCCAAGACTTTAGATCACTTCTGGAACAACAACAAGAAACCTCTGCCAAGGAGAAGAACCAAAGGAAGCTGTAGGGGTGGACTGGCTCCCTGCCAGTGTTCTGTGTTGCTGGGTTGGCCTACAGTGGTGTCTTCAGTGCCAAGGAGAGGAGAAGAAACTTTTGTGTGTACTTCATCATCTTGCAGAATATTTCTCCAAGGGCTTGAACTTGTGCTTGCCTCATGCTGAAGTCTCAGGGACATCAGACTTCACCACCAGCTCCCCTCTGAATTTCCTTACGGGGAATTCTATCTGCAGAAGCCTGAGTGTCGCTCGGGGCTGGAAGCGCGACGCAATGAGAAGAAGCGTGTCGCCGCCGCAGCTGTAGTCATCGCATCGCTGGAGAAGTGTGCAGCTGCCGCATCTCCCAGAAGTGTGCCTTCGTCGCAGCTGTCTGCTGTCTCATCACCTGAGAAGCACGTCACAACCGCGAGGATTGCCGTCGCATCATCGGAGAAGCGTGTCACAGGGCCTGTCGCGGCTCCAAAGTACAGAGTCACTGCAAGGCTGCCAGGGCATTTACGCATATTCTCCACATTGTCGCATCAAGGGCACCATCTTATCGCATCGCACTGGATTGTCGCATCGCATCGAGGTGCCATCTTGCCGCATCGCAACCGCGCTGCAGCACGAGAATCTACGCATCACCTCCTCTCCGGTAAGGATTAAGACGCATCCCCTACTCTGCGCAAACATTGAGGCGCGACGCATCATCACCCCCAAAGCATGGAACCAACGCATCTCCAACGCTGCGAGCCTTTTGTTTATTTTGTGTTACACATCCAGGTACTTTAGTGAGAATTGTGTCGCATTTACCATCAACTTGAACTAAGTTAACTCTACCATCTTTAAGTCAATTTTGGGTACAGTATTGTGGATTTCTGTCGTTTGTGGTATTGTGTTAAGTCTATATACAGAATACTTATTTTTATAAATCCTGTGTGGTGTCCATCTGTAGTGTTTTCACTGCATTACTGTATGTGTTCAGAAATGCTTAACACACTGCCTCTGAGATAAACCTGTCTGCTGCTACCAAGCTACCAAGGGGGTGAGCATGGGTTATCCAGTAGTGTAATCCCCTTTCCCTGACTTAGAAGTAAGGGTCCCTATTTGGTCAAAGGTACCTACCTCTGCCAACTAGAGACCCCCAGTTCTAACAATAGGGATAGTTGTTTGTTAGTTCAAAGCATACATCAGGATGACATCATGGATGGAGGGGGGTCCTAGAGTATGGAGACAGAGAGCGATCTGTGCATTGAAGAAGCACGTTTCTGGGACCAATGGCTACCCGCCAGACACAAAGAATGAAAGTGTGGTCATGGAATGTCAATGGCCTAAATGGAAAGATGAAACGGGCAATAGCCATGCAATTCTTAAAATATATGCACAGGATATTGTCCTTTAAAAGGAAACCCACCTCTTGGGGCAACATTGTGAGGCCTTAGATAGGTACGGCTATACCCTGTTGGCACATGCTGGATACACCGCTGGCTCTAGGGGGGTGGGAGTGCTGGGTAGGAAAGCCTTCCCTTACATACCTGGGGCATCCTGGTCAGAATCATTAGGGACATATGTGGCCCTGACTGGACAATGGGAGGGAATGATCATACATTTATGTTCTGTTTATGCCCCACCGAAATTGTAGTCAATGACCTTAGACGCATTGGGTCCCCCGAGGGTCGATCCGTGGTACATTAAAGATCTGAAATTTCGATCAGCGATCTGAACTTCCACTAAACATTTATTTACTGAAAAGCTAGGATCAGTGGGCTCAGGCCTGACCCTCTGCAAGGCTTACAAGGTAGTACTTAGGGGTCAAGTTCAGGAAGATATGGGAGGATCCAGAAAGGAATAAAGCGTCGATATGTACGGCCCCGGAGAAAGAAATCACAGAGTTAGAGATGCAGGTGGAGAGGGAAGTAGTTAATGTCGCCAAAAAGACCTTAGAGAGCTATCAGAAGAAAGTGCTAAGACGCAAGACAGGGCCATCAGCCATAAAATTAATGAAATTAGAGATAAGGCTAGTCGACTTTTGGCTTTGCTAGAAAAGCGGGATTCCAGAGATAATAGGCAAAACAGGAGTAAGAAGTGCGATGGGTCAGGAGATTGCTGAGGCATTTGCCTCTTACTATGAGAATCTCTACACCTCCACCTCCTGATATACAGAACTGGACTGCACGGAATTCCTTAGAGATATCTGCCTACCATGTTTGACAATTGAGGAGAGGGAGGGGTTGGAGAGTGAATTAACAGTAGAGGATATAAATACTGCCGCACAGGCCATACAATCAGGGAAAACGGAGGGGCCAAATAGCCTCCCGCCAGAACTATTTAAATGTTTGTTAGATATGATAACATACAATGTACCAAGAGGCGCATCGGGTGGGGATCTTGCCTAACGACCAACGCCTGACATTGATCACAGTGATACATAAAGAAGGTAAGCCACCTTCGAACTGTGGGTCATAGAGGTCGATATCTTTGTTGAACTTCGAAGTCAAGGTTCTGGCGAAGGTATTGGCGACGCACCTGAGGATGGTGATAAGCTCCCTGGTTCACCCAGACCAGACAGGTTTCATACTGCACAGAAATACCAGACTTAATCTACGCAGACTGTTTGGAGCCCTGCATGTTACGGGGCGGGACCACTCTCCGCCTGCGGAGCTTTTGTCTCTGATGCCATTAATGCATTTGATAGTGTAGAGTGGAATTACCTGTGGGTAGTCCTGAAATGAATGAGAAAAGGATCAAAATTCATTAGCTTGGTAAAACTGCTGTATGAGAAACCATTGGCCAGAGTAAGAGCAAATGCTGTGTTGTCCCGAGAGATTACACTGCAGAAAGGAAAAAGACAGGGATGTCCCCTTACCTCGATATTGTTGGCCCTGGCACGGGAGCCACTAGCGATGTGGGTATGTCAGGACCTGCTGAGAGCATATCTCCCTATACGCCAATGACATTCTTCTGTATGTTCAATGCCCGAGGAAATCTGTTGACAGGATCCTGCAAATCTTTTACATATTTGAAGAACACTCTGGCTATCACATCCATTGGACCGAGTTCTTTCTGTTCCCCTTGGCGGAAGGGATACCTAACCTCACGTCGAGATGTGTGGTCCCCCTGGAAATGGATGGGTTTAAATATTTAGGGATAAATGTCACAAGAGACCACCAGCAATTCTCGAAAGAAACCTCCTGCCACAACTGGGCAGCTTTAAATGGTATGCCAAGAGGTGAAAGGCATTGCCACTAACACTAATGGGTAGGGCTGCTCTATTTAAAATGATAACACTGCCCGGTTGCTCTATGTCCTGCAGAACACCCCTTACCCAGTTCCTCCGAAGTTCTTCGGAGCGGTGGAGACTGAACTGCGATCGCTCCTTTGGACAGGAGGGGTGGCACAGATCGCCCTACACAAATTACAAAGAGGCATTTATGAGGGAGGACTGGCGATACCCGCGGTAAAGTTGTATTACTGGGCCGCTCAGCTGACCACAGTGATTGACTGTCTGTTTGGGGATAAGATGTAGCCTTTCTGTAGAGTGGACAGAGCGTATATGGGGTCCAGAGGATGTGCACAATTGCTATACAATAAAAGACTGTATAGGGACCTACCGACACACACACAGATGGTGGTTAAAGCCTGGCAAGAGGCATTGAAATACCTGGGGTGGGGAACCAAACTAACGGCGATGCATCCATGGTGGGGGAATGACCAACTAGAGGAAGTAGACAGACTCAAGATCTTCGGGATATGGGAAATACAGGGACTAGAAAAACCTGGCGATTTATGGAGGCACCAGGTGTTTGTGCAGTTTGCCATTCTCCAAAGAGAGTATGAAATAGGACAGGGAGAGTGGCTACGATACCTGCAATTGGGCCATGCTAATCTGGGTTACGTCCAGGAGGGTGAGGCACTGGCAGATGCCTCCCCACTGAAGGACAAAGTACTGGCAGAAACCTTAGAGGAAAAAGCAATATCGCTGGTATATAAAAAACTAGTGAATAATGCGCCACAACCCTTGGTGGCATTGTGGACCGCGTGGGCTGGATATGTTAGACTGACAGACAATGATGACTGGAGGGTGGCACGGCAGGGGCCAAGAGAAGTGGTAATTAGTTTCCATTTCAGACTAATCCAGATAATGATCTTCCACTGCACTTACGCACCAGAGGACGTCTGCACCGCTTGGGTAGGGCAGAATCATCACTATGCCACAGGGGTTGCAGCCGGGAGGGAACATTCTACCACCGGATATGGGATTGTCCACAGACATACTGGGGTAAATTAGGATGATCAGGTAGCGGAGGTAGAGGCCCCTTTTAGAGTCGAAATGGTTACTGCTGTTGATCCCAGGGGAGGTGGCATGGCCGAGGTATACTGGGATCTGGCTGGTGTCAGCCGCAGCGGTAGCCAAATCTAACTTAGGGGCATATCATCAAGGGCATTATCGCCGCTTTAGCGGCACTTTTTGCTGCTAAAGCGGCGATAATCTTAACGCGTGTTTCCATTCATTTTCACCCTTTCCCTGAATGCCCAGCTGTGCATCTCTAATGAGATGCAAAGTGGGCGTTCCACCCCCGAATAACGGGAGAAATGTCACTAATCTGTTAGATCTGTTAGATCTGGGGGTCTCTAGTTGGCAGGGTAGGTACCACTGTCCAAGTAGGGACCCTTGCTTCTAGTCAGGGAAAGGGGGATACACTGTTAAGATAACCCCTGCTCACCCTCTAGGTAGCTTGGCCTGAGCAGTCTAGGCTATCAAAGGCAATGTGTAAAGTATTTGTACCAACACTCACAGTAACACAGTGAAAACACCACAGATTTACTCCATACCAGTTTTAGAAAAATAAGGTATCATTACTAAAAACTTCACAAGACCAAATACTACTGAAAAACCAACACACAATTAAAAAGGTTACTTTAAAGATAGTTCAAGAGTTTGCAGAAAGTACTCCATGATGTAAAAATCAGTGTCCTGCACAATGCGACTCTCAATGCACAAAATGTGACACTCTCGTGCCCAACAGTACCTGTAGTTGCGATAAGGTTCCCAAAAGCTATAACAATGAAGATGGCAAAGGCGATGCAATACTCCTGAGACCTTGGGGAGGCTTTGCAGCAGCCCTGCTTCACGCAGCAGAGGTGGATGCGCCGGCTTCGATCTGTAGGGGGAGGATGCGATGACTTTGGCTTTCGTTGCATAGGTTTCTTAGGGGGAAGCGTCACGCACAGGTACGATGCGACGATCTTCGATGCGTCGCGGTGCGCGGCGCAGCGTTGACTTCTGGCGCCGCAACCCTCGATGCGTCACGGGACGGGACTCTGCGTCGACAGACGCAGCGACTGGATACTTTCACGCACCGGCAGTGGTGCGGCCCGCAAACTGGTTCTGCGACGACCCTCGCAGCGTCAGGAATCTTCACACACCGGGACGATGCTCGACGCACTCGGCGATGAGGGGACTCCGGGTGCTGCGATGACGCCGCGATGACGCCGCGATGAAATTCTTCTTGCACTCTTGATCTTGCGACTCGCAACTCTTGTTCACGCTTCTGCTTCCCAGCTCCCAAAACACAGCAAAACGACCTCCTGAGGACCCAAGACTAGGCAAGCACTCCAAGACAGGTCAGAACTCCCTCAGCAGAGTTACAGGGGAGCTGGTGGTGAAGTCCTTTTGTTCCTGGGACTTCTTAACAGGGAGCCAGCTTCTAAGGCCCTTGGAGATCAGAATCAAAAGAAGGGGACACAGCAAAGTCCTTCCCCTCTCCTTGGCAGCAAAGCAAAACAGCAAGCAGGCAGTCTTCTCCTCTTCAGTTCCTTTCAGCTTTCTCCTTGGCAGAGGTTCCTTCTTAGTTCCACAGTGATCTAAAGTTTAGGTGTCTGGGGTCCTCTTCTTATACCCCTCCAAGTCTTTGTCTCTCTTTGTTTCAGTGGGGGGATTCCCCTGCTCAAACTGGTTCCTGGGTGTGCTCTGCCCTGGAGCACCTGGTTCCTTTCAGAGTGAGGGGCAGGGTCGTTAGAAGCTCAGCAGGAGGTGGAGCCTTCTTTGTGCTGGCAGAGGCAGAGTCCTCAGCCTGACCAGCAGGGGGTGGAGCCGGCATTGTGCTGGCAGAGGCAGCCCTATTCAAACCCAGGGGCTACTCCTCCCACCCATCTAGAGCAGATCTCCCTATTCACCCTGCTGCTGACTCATCCAGACTCCTGGAGCCACCTAGCCCATCACCCCCAAAGCATGGAACCAACGCATCTCCAACGCTGCGAGCCTTTTGTTTATTTTGTGTTACACATCCAGGTACTTTAGTGAGAATTGTGTCGCATTTACCATCAACTTGAACTAAGTTAACTCTACCATCTTTAAGTCAATTTTGGGTACAGTATTGTGGATTTCTGTCGTTTGTGGTATTGTGTTAAGTCTATATAAAGAATACTTATTTTTATAAATCCTGTGTGGTGTCCATCTGTAGTGTTTTCACTGCATTACTGTATGTTTTCAGAAATGCTTAACACACTGCCTCTGAGATAAACCTGTCTGCTGCTACCAAGCTACCAAGGGGGTGAGCATGGGTTATCCAGTAGTGTAATCCCCTTTCCCTGACTTAGAAGTAAGGGTCCCTATTTGGTCAAAGGTACCTACCTCTGCCAACTAGAGACCCCCAGTTCTAACAATAGGGATAGTTGTTTGTTAGTTCAAAGCATACATCAGGATGACATCATGGATGGAGGGGGGTCCTAGAGTATGGAGACAGAGAGCGATCCGTGCATTGAAGAAGCACGTTTCTGGGACCAATGGCTACCCGCCAGACACAAAGAATGAAAGTGTGGTCATGGAATGTCAATGGCCTAAATGGAAAGATGAAACGGGCAATAGCCATGCAATTCTTAAAATATATGCACAGGATATTGTCCTTTAAAAGGAAACCCACCTCTTGGGGCAACATTGTGAGGCCTTAGATAGGTACGGCTATACCCTGTTGGCACATGCTGGATACACCGCTGGCTCTAGGGGGGTGGGAGTGCTGGGTAGGAAAGCCTTCCCTTACATACCTGGGGCATCCTGGTCAGACTCATTAGGGACATATGTGGCCCTGACTGGACAATGGGAGGGAATGATCATACATTTATGTTCTGTTTATGCCCCACCGAAATTGTAGTCAATGACCTTAGACGCATTGGGTCCCCCGAGGGTCGATCCGTGGTACATTAAAGATCTGAAATTTCGATCAGCGATCTGAACTTCCACTAAACATTTATTTACTGAAAAGCTAGGATCAGTGGGCTCAGGCCTGACCCTCTGCAAGGCTTACAAGGTAGTACTTAGGGGTCAAGTTCAGGAAGATATGGGAGCATCCAGAAAGGAATAAAGCGTCGATATGTACGGCCCCGGAGAAAGAAATCACAGAGTTAGAGATGCAGGTGGAGAGGGAAGTAGTTAATGTCGCCAAAAAGACCTTAGAGAGCTATCAGAAGAAAGTGCTAAGACGCAAGACAGGGCCATCAGCCATAAAATTAATGAAATTAGAGATAAGGCTAGTCGACTTTTGGCTTTGCTAGACAAGCGGGATTCCCTAAGGAGGTGGGTTCCAGAGATAATAGGCAAAACAGGAGTAAGAAGTGCGATGGGTCAGGAGATTGCTGAGGCATTTGCCTCTTACTATGAGAATCTCTACACCTCCACCTCCTGATATACAGAACTGGACTGCACGGAATTCCTTAGAGATATCTGCCTACCATGTTTGACAATTGAGGAGAGGGAGGGGTTGGAGAGTGAATTAACAGTAGAGGATATAAATACTGCCGCACAGGCCATACAATCAGGGAAAACGGAGGGGCCAAATAGCCTCCCGCCAGAACTATTTAAATGTTTGTTAGATATGATAACATACAATGTACCAAGAGGCGCATCGGGTGGGGATCTTGCCTAACGACCAACGCCTGACATTGATCACAGTGATACATAAAGAAGGTAAGCCACCTTCGAACTGTGGGTCATAGAGGTCGATATCTTTGTTGAACTTCGAAGTCAAGGTTCTGGCGAAGGTATTGGCGACGCACCTGAGGATGGTGATAAGCTCCCTGGTTCACCCAGACCAGACAGGTTTCATACTGCACAGAAATACCAGACTTAATCTACGCAGACTGTTTGGAGCCCTGCATGTTACGGGGCGGGACCACTCTCCGCCTGCGGAGCTTTTGTCTCTGATGCCAATAATGCATTTGATAGTGTAGAGTGGAATTACCTGTGGGTAGTCCTGAAATGAATGAGAAAAGGATCAAAATTCATTAGCTTGGTAAAACTGCTGTATGAGAAACCATTGGCCAGAGTAAGAGCAAATGCTGTGTTGTCCCGAGAGATTACACTGCAGAAAGGAAAAAGACAGGGATGTCCCCTTACCTCGATATTGTTGGCCCTGGCACGGGAGCCACTAGCGATGTGGGTATGTCAGGACCTGCTGAGAGCATATCTCCCTATACGCCAATGACATTCTTCTGTATGTTCAATGCCCGAGGAAATCTGTTGACAGGATCCTGCAAATCTTTTACATATTTGAAGAACACTCTGGCATTCACATCCATTGGACCGAGTTCTTTCTGTTCCCCTTGGCGGAAGGGATACCTAACCTCACGTCGAGATGTGTGGTCCCCCTGGAAATGGATGGGTTTAAATATTTAGGGATAAATGTCACAAGAGACCACCAGCAATTCTCGAAAGAAACCTCCTGCCACAACTGGGCAGCTTTAAATGGTATGCCAAGAGGTGAAAGGCATTGCCACTAACACTAATGGGTAGGGCTGCTCTATTTAAAATGATAACACTGCCCGGTTGCTCTAAGTCCTGCAGAACACCCCTTACCCAGTTCTTCCGAAGTTCTTCGGAGCGGTGGAGACTGAACTGCGATCGCTCCTTTGGACAGGAGGGGTGGCACAGATCGCCCTACACAAATTACAAAGAGGCATTTATGAGGGAGGACTGGCGATACCCGCGGTAAAGTTGTATTACTGGGCCGCTCAGCTGACCACAGTGATTGACTGTCTGTTTGGGGATAAGATGTAGCCTTTCTGTAGAGTGGACAGAGCGTATATGGGGTCCAGAGGATGTGCACAATTGCTATACAATAAAAGACTGTATAGGGACCTACCGACACACACACAGATGGTGGTTAAAGCCTGGCAAGAGGCATTGAAATACCTGGGGTGGGGAACCAAACTAACGGCGATGCATCCATGGTGGGGGAATGACCAACTAGAGGAAGTAGACAGACTCAAGATCTTCGGGATATGGGAAATACAGGGACTAGAAAAACCTGGCGATTTATGGAGGCACCAGGTGTTTGTGCAGTTTGCCATTCTCCAAAGAGAGTATGAAATAGGACAGGGAGAGTGGCTACGATACCTGCAATTGGGCCATGCTAATCTGGGTTACGTCCAGGAGGGTGAGGCACTGGCAGATGCCTCCCCACTGAAGGACAAAGTACTGGCAGAAACCTTAGAGGAAAAAGCAATATCGCTGGTATATAAAAAACTAGTGAATAATGCGCCACAACCCTTGGTGGCATTGTGGACCGCGTGGGCTGGATATGTTAGACTGACAGACAATGATGACTGGAGGGTGGCACGGCAGGGGCCAAGAGAAGTGGTAATTAGTTTCCATTTCAGACTAATCCAGATAATGATCTTCCACTGCACTTACGCACCAGAGGACGTCTGCACCGCTTGGGTAGGGCAGAATCATCACTATGCCACAGGGGTTGCAGCCGGGAGGGAACATTCTACCACCGGATATGGGATTGTCCACAGACATACTGGGGTAAATTAGGATGATCAGGTAGCGGAGGTAGAGGCCCCTTTTAGAGTCGAAATGGTTCCTGCTGTTGATCCCAGGGGAGGTGGCATGGCCGAGGTATACTGGGATCTGGCTGGTGTCAGCCGCAGCGGTAGCCAAATCTAACTTAGGGGCATATCATCAAGGGCATTATCGCCGCTTTAGCGGCACTTTTTGCTGCTAAAGCGGCGATAATCTTAACGCGTGTTTCCATTCATTTTCACCCTTTCCCTGAATGCCCAGCTGTGCATCTCTAATGAGATGCAAAGTGGGCGTTCCACCCCCGAATAACGGGAGAAATGTCACTAATCTGTTAGATCTGTTAGATCTGGGGGTCTCTAGTTGGCAGGGTAGGTACCACTGTCCAAGTAGGGACCCTTGCTTCTAGTCAGGGAAAGGGGGATACACTGTTAAGATAACCCCTGCTCACCCTCTAGGTAGCTTGGCCTGAGCAGTCTAGGCTATCAAAGGCAATGTGTAAAGTATTTGTACCAACACTCACAGTAACACAGTGAAAACACCACAGATTTACTCCATACCAGTTTTAGAAAAATAAGGTATCATTACTAAAAACTTCACAAGACCAAATACTACTGAAAAACCAACACACAATTAAAAAGGTTACTTTAAAGATAGTTCAAGAGTTTGCAGAAAGTACTCCATGATGTAAAAATCAGTGTCCTGCACAATGCGACTCTCAATGCACAAAATGTGACACTCTCGTGCCCAACAGTACCTGTAGTTGCGATAAGGTTCCCAAAAGCTATAACAATGAAGATGGCAAAGGCGATGCAATACTCCTGAGACCTTGGGGAGGCTTTGCAGCAGCCCTGCTTCACGCAGCAGAGGTGGATGCGCCGGCTTCGATCTGTAGGGGGAGGATGCAATGACTTTGGCTTTCGTTGCATAGGTTTCTTAGGGGGAAGCGTCACGCACAGGTACGATGCGACGATCTTCGATGCGTCGCGGTGCGCGGCGCAGCGTTGACTTCTGGCGCCGCAACCCTCGATGCGTCACGGGACGGGACTCTGCGTCGACAGACGCAGCGACTGGATACTTTCACGTACCGGCAGTGGTGCGGCCCGCAAACTGGTTCTGCGACGACCCTCGCAGCGTCAGGAATCTTCACACACCGGGACGATGCTCGACGCACTCGGCGATGAGGGGACTCTGGGTGCTGCGATGACGCCGCGATGACGCCGCGATGAAATTCTTCTTGCACTCTTGATCTTGCGACTCGCAACTCTTGTTCACGCTTCTGCTTCCCAGCTCCCAAAACACAGCAAAACGACCTCCTGAGGACCCAAGACTAGGCAAGCACTCCAAGACAGGTCAGAACTCCCTCAGCAGAGTTACAGGGGAGCTGGTGGTGAAGTCCTTTTGTTCCTGGGACTTCTTAACAGGGAGCCAGCTTCTAAGGCCCTTGGAGATCAGAATCAAAAGAAGGGGACACAGCAAAGTCCTTCCCCTCTCCTTGGCAGCAAAGCAAAACAGCAAGCAGGCAGTCTTCTCCTCTTCAGTTCCTTTCAGCTTTCTCCTTGGCAGAGGTTCCTTCTTAGTTCCACAGTGATCTAAAGTTTAGGTGTCTGGGGTCCTCTTCTTATACCCCTCCAAGTCTTTGTCTCTCTTTGTTTCAGTGGGGGGATTCCCCTGCTCAAACTGGTTCCTGGGTGTGCTCTGCCCTGGAGCACCTGGTTCCTTTCAGAGTGAGGGGCAGGGTCGTTAGAAGCTCAGCAGGAGGTGGAGCCTTCTTTGTGCTGGCAGAGGCAGAGTCCTCAGCCTGACCAGCAGGGGGTGGAGCCGGCATTGTGCTGGCAGAGGCAGCCCTATTCAAACCCAGGGGCTACTCCTCCCACCCATCTAGAGCAGATCTCCCTATTCACCCTGCTGCTGACTCATCCAGACTCCTGGAGCCACCTAGCCCATCACATGACACCAGTCAGCCAATCAGCACACAGGCACACAGGAAGGTTAAACAGGAGAATAGCTACTTTCCAAAAAGTGCTATTCTCACACAGTGAATTTAAAAACCATCTTGCTAAAAAGATGTGCAATTCAATTCTGAACACAAAGATACCAAACTTGGATTTTCTATCTTGCCCTTATGGGAAGATAGGCATGTAAACAGCCTCCCCCATTCTGTCCTATGGGCAAGATAGCCTCTCAGCAGTGAAATACGAAAATGGCTGTGATTCACTACCAGGGCATGTTACCCACCTCAGTACATGCCCTACCTTTCAGATACACTGCACCCAGCCCAGGGGGGTACCTAGGGCCACCATAGGGATGCCTGACATGTACAAAAAGGGAAGGATAAGGCCTGGTTAGTGGTTGCACTGGCCAGGTCGACATGGCAGTCCTGGACTGCACATAGGTACTGCAAGCAGGCCTAAGACATCATTTTAGCGCTACTCCTGTGGGTGACACAATCAGTGCTGCAGCCCACTAGTAGCATTTGTACTACCAGCCCTGGCACTCTCAGTGCACTTTACTGTGGCCTTATAGGTAGAACAAATATGCCAAACATGTATAGCCAATTACATCACAATTTCCCTAGGGAGCACTTGCACCTTGACACTGATCAGCAGTGGCAAAGTGCCCAAAGCATCTATACCAGCAAAAACAACATCAAGTATAGCATCAAAAATACAGGAGGTAGAGGCAAAAAGTCAGGGGTTTACCATGCCAAAAGATGCCAGGTCTAACACGTGTCCCCTCCAGCTGAAATGTGGGGAGAACTACCCACCCTCTTGGGAGTTCTCATCACTAAGGCGGAAAAACCTGGACAGACCATCAGCGTTGGCGTGGACTGTACCGGGACGGTGTTCCACCGTGAAGTCCATCCCCTGTAGGGAAATGGACCACCTCAACAGCTTAGGATTCTCAACCCTCATCTGCATCAACCATCTAATGGGCCTGTGGTCTGTCTGAACCCGGAAGTGAGTCCCAAACAAGTAGGGTCTCAGCTTCTTCAGAGCCCAGACCACGGCAAAAGCTTCCCTCTCAATAGTACTCCACCTCTGTTCCCTGGGAAGTAGCCTCCTGCTAAGGAAAGCTACAGGTTGGTCCAAGTCCTCATCATTTAGTTGTGAGAGCACTGCTCCCACTCCATGCTCAGAAGCGTCTGTCTGCACTATGAATTCCCTGGAGAAGTCAGGCGCCTTGAGTACAGGTTCTGTACACATGGCCTCCTTCAGGGCATCAAAAGCTTCTTGGCAGGAACTGGTCCAAACCACTCTCTTGGGTAACTTCTTGGAAGTTAGTTCTGTCAAGGGAGCAACAATGGTGCCATACCCCTTGACAAAACGGCGATAGTACCTGGTGAGTCCTAAGAAGGCTCTCACCTCTGTCTGGGTCTTGAGGGGTTCCCAAGCCCGGATGGTATCTATCTTGGCTTGTAGGGGCGCCACCTGGCCGCTTCCTACCTGGTGTCCCAAATACACCACCGAACCCTGCCCTATATGGCACTTACTGGCCTTGATAGTGAGGCCTGCACTGTGCAGAGCCTTCAACACTGCGCAGAGGTGTTGCAAGTGTTCTTCCCAAGTGGAGCTGAACACAGCAATGTCATCCAGATATGCGGTTCTGAATTGCTCCAGCCCGGACAGTACCTGGTTGACCAGTCTCTGGAATGTGGCAGGGGCGTTCTTCAACCCAAAGGGCATGACACGGAACTGGAAGTGCCCCTTTGGCGTTGAAAACGCAGACCTCTCTTTGGCCCCATCAGTTAAGGCAATCTGCCAGTACCCAGAAGTTAAATCAAACGTACTGAGGTAGTTGGCAGCTCCCAACTGATCCACAAGCTCATCAGCTCTGGGGATGGGGTGTGCGTCAGTCTTCGTGACCGCATTGAGCCCACGGTAGTCCACACAAAACCTAAGTTCTGGAGTGGCACCTGGCGCAGCAGCTTTTGTTACAAGTACCACTGGGCTAGCCCAGGGGCTGCTGGAGGGCTCAATCACCCCTAGTTCCAACATCTTAGAAACATCCTTCTTGATGCTGGCCCAGATCTTGTCAGCCACCCGGTAAAACTTTTGTTTTACAGGCATGCTATCTCCAGTGTCCACATCATGGACACACCAGTTGGTGATACCGGGGTCAGGGAGAACAGAGATGCAAACTGACCCAACACATGGTGACAGTCCCTCTGCTGTTCTGGGGTCAGGGTGGGCGAGAGGACCACTCCATCCACTGACCCATCTTGCTCCTTAGCTTCCAGGAGGTCAGGAAGAGGATCGCTATCCTCCTCCATCCCTGCATCTGTAGCAAGTAGCATTGTTATTTCAGACCTCTCAAAATGGGGTTTGAGGCGGTTCACATGTAGGACCCTCATGGGGTTCCTGGGAGACCGCAAGTTGACCAGGTAGGTCACTTCACTCTTGCGCTCCACCACCTCATATGGCCCAGTCCACTTGTCTTGGAGCGCGCAAGGCTCCACTGGCGCCATCACCCACACCATCTGCCCAGGTTGAAACTCCACCAGAGTGGTATGCTGGTCACACCACCTCTTCATCTCATCCTGGCTGACTTCCAGGTTCACCTGAGCGAGTGTCCCGAAGCGCTGTGTCTGGTTGCGGATGGCCAGCACATAGCTGAACACATCCTGGGGGGTTTTCCCAGGGGATTTCTCCCAGCCCTCCTTCACCAGACTGAGAGGTCCTCTAACAGGTTGCCCGTACAAAAGCTCAAAGGACTGAACCCTACAGACTTTTGTGGTACCTCCCTGTAGGCAAATAATAGGCATGGCAAAAAGACGTCCCACTTCCGTCTCATGGGCTCTGTCAGCCCCATGATCATGCCCTTCAGGGTCCGGTTGAACCTTTCAACCAACCAATTTCCTTCAGGGTGGTAAGGAGTGGTGAACTTATGAGTTACCCCACACTCCTCCCACAGAGACTTCATATACCTGGAGATGAAGTTGGTACCCCGGTCAGATACCACCTCTCTGGAGAAACCCACACGGGAAAAGATCCCCTTCAACGCAAGGCCCACCATCGGGGCTGTGGTTGTCCTGAGAGGGATAGCCTCTGGGTACCGGGTGGCATGATCCACCAGGATGAACCTGTTGCCCAAGGCTGTCCTGGGGCTCAGTGGCCCCACAATATCTATCCCCACCCGCTCGAAAGGGGTGCTCACTACAGGAAAAGGCTGGAGAGGGCCTTTGCACTTCCCTCCAGCCTTGCCACTTGCCTGGCAAGTCTGGCATGATCTACAAAAGGAACCGACGTCCGTCTTCATCCCGGGCCAGTAAAAGTGGGTGGCAAGCCTTTGTCGGGTCTTGTCCTGCCCGAGATATCCTGCAAGAGGCACGTCGTGAGCCAGACCCAGTAGGAAGTCTCTGAACCCTGCGGGTACCACCAGGGTAAGTGATCCACTGGGTTCAGCAAACCTAGGCTCACTGTACAACAAGTTATTCTCCCAGTAGAGAAAGAAGTTCTTTGGATCAGCACCTGCTGCCTGGTCTGCAGCCTGGTGCTGCAGACCTTCAAGAGTAGGGCATGTCTTCTGCGCCTGGCAGAACTCCTCTTTGGAGGGACCACCCTCTTGCTGCCAATGGGTCAGCTCAGGTATGTCTCCCAGCTCAGCTACCTGTTCCCCTGTAGGCTCCAGGGCATCCCCCTCAGGGTTTGCTCCATCCTGGACTGTGGGAACAGCGGGGGTGGACGCACCACGCCCCTTGCCCTTCCTCTTTCTGGCAGAGACCTGGGCCACTGTTTCAGGCTCCAGGTCTGCTTCACAACCCTGTCTGGTTGCCATGGACCGAGTGGTCACACAGACCCACTCAGGCAAACCCAACATCTCCAAATGAGCCTGGCGTTCCACCTCCTTCCATGGGGGAACTCTCCAGGTCATTACCTAGCAGACAGTCTACTGGCATGGATTGACTCACAACAACTCTGAGAGGACCTGAGACCCCCCCCCCCCACTCAAAGGGAACATGTGCCACCTTGCAAAGGCACACGGAGTTGTCAGATGACACTACAGGGTGACGTACATCGGGAATGATCAGCTCCTCAGGGACCCACTGACACCTGACCGAAGTCACACTGGCTCCAGTGTCCCTGAGAGCCTCCACCCTCTTCCCATTGATGGTCACCCACTGCCTGTACTTCTTAGTGTTATCAGGGACAGGGGTTTCCCGGACCATCTCTGTGTCTCCTAAAGAGACAAGGGACATAACTGCTAATCCCTCCAAATCACTAGAAATTAAATCCCCACCAAAAGCTACACTAGCGATACCCAGTGTTGGAGCACCAGAGGGTGCCTGGGATTTCTTGGGACACACAGGGGCTTTGTGACCCAATTCCTGACAGTGATAACACTTAATGGGACCCCTGTTATCCGACCTGCCCTTAGGGGGCCAGGTTGGTGTGGGTTTTGACTTGGGGGGTTGGGACTGGTTACCCAGGGAACTGTTTTGGGGCCCTTGTGAGAACTCCTTTTGGTTACCCTTGTCCCCCCCACTCTTCTGCTGGGGACCCTGCCCACCTTTGGCTGTGGTACCCACAAAACCCCTATGGACCCTGGTACTGACCCAGCGGTCCGACTCCTGTGCAAGCTCAAGGGGATCAGTAAGCTTGCGGTCTAAAAGATGCTGGCGCAGCTCTGGAACACATATACCACTCAAGTGCTCCCAAATGATTAAATTCAACAACCCCTTATAATCATTCACCTTGCTGCCCTTTATCCAACCTTCCAGTGCACGTGAGAACAGATTTACACATTCTACCCAAGTCTGGGACCCCTCCCTCCTGGAGTTCCTGAACTGTACCCTGTACTGTTCTGAGATTAACCCAAACCTGAGGCATAAGGCCTCCTTCATATGGGGATAGGTCAGGTTACCTGCTGCTTCCAAGGGCTTCAGAGCACTCCTCCCTGAGGCCTCAAAATGCTTCCACAGACCTGCACCCCAATCTTCTTCAGGTAATCTATGCATCTTACAACAAATCTCATAGGCAGAAAACCACCCATAGATATCATCACTCACTCTGTAACTCTGGACCACATCCTTGGGGATATATACCTTACCCCCCTTCACTGGCTGTTTGCTGCCACCATTTGAGCCGGTCTCTAACTCTCTGGCTTTGATCTCCAGCTCCTTCATGCTCAACTCATGAGCCAAAAGCAATTTTCTTTCCTCAAACGCAAGGGCATTCTTCTTCTCCTCCTTTGCCATTTCCATTTTCATTTTCATTACTTCCAGCTCATGTTCTCTGATTCTTTGATTCTCTTGTAACTCCTCTGCTGGGGAGAGACCCTGCTTGAATGGTGGCTCCCCGCTCCGTTGGTGGAGTTGCCCACTGGCAAATCATTTGCCCCAAACCTATTCCCTTCATTATCATCATCTGCTCCCTCAGCCTCTTTAGCCTCCCACCAGGTTTTCAGAACCTTCAGCAACTCTTCCTTTCTGAAGTTGCTTTTTATGGGACAACCAAAATCCTTGCAGAACTGCTTGAGCTCCTCCACCTTGTATGAATACAAATCCTCAATGGTGAACTCTAGCTCTCCTTCTACACTGGCTGCTTTCTCACTTGGAGCCATGATAATTCAAGAGTTACCTCAAACATAGAACCAAAAATCAACAATCAGCAATATGTGGCTGTGTAATGGTCTGCTCTCCTAGTGATGTACACCAATTACTGTGGGTCATGTACAAATACATGTTCAATCCTCACCGCTGACCACCAATGTAAGATCTGGGGGTCTCTAGTTGGCAGGGTAGGTACCACTGTCCAAGTAGGGACCCTTGCTTCTAGTCAGGGAAAGGGGGATACACTGTTAAGATAACCCCTTCTCACACTCTAGGTAGCTTGGCCTCAGCAGTCTAGGCTATCAAAGGCAATGTGTAAAGTATTTGTACCAACACTCACAGTAACACAGTGAAAACACCACAGATTTACTCCACACCAGTTTTTGAAAAATAAGGTATCTTTACTAAAAACTTCACAAGACCAAATACTACAGAAAAACCAACATACAATTAAAAAGGTTACTTTAAAGATAGTTCAAGAGTTTGCAGAAAGTACTCCAGGATGTAAAAATCAGTGTCCTGCACAATGCGACTCTCAATGCACAAAATGCGACACTCTCGTGCCCAACAGTACCTGTAGTTGCGATAAGGTTCCCAAAAGCTATAACAATGAAGATGGCAAAGGCGATGCGATACTCCTGAGACCTAGGGGAGGCTTTGCAGCAGCCCTGCTTCACGCAGCAGAGGTGGATGCGCCGGCTCCGATCTGTAGGGGGAGGATGCGATGACTTTGGCTTTTGTTGCGTAGGTTTCTTAGGGGGAAGCGTCACGCACAGGTACGATGCGACGATCTTCGATTCGGTGCGATGCACGGCGCAGCGTTGACTTCTGGTGCCGCAACCCTCGATGCGTCGCGGTGCACGGCGCAGCGTTGACTTCTGGCGCTGCAATCCTCGATGCGTCACGGGACGGGACTCTGCATCGACAGACGCAGCGACTGGATACTTTCACGCACCGGCAGTGGTGCGGCCCGCAAACTGGTTCTGCGACGACCCTTGCAGCGTCAGGAATCTTCACGCACCGGTACGATGCTCGACGCACTCGGTGATGGGGGGACTCCGGGTGCTGCGATGACGCCGCGATGAAATTCTTCTCGCACTCTCGATCTTGCGACTCGCAAATGGATGATGCGATGGGTACCAGTTACTCTCGTTCACGCTTCTGCTTCCCAGCTCCCAAAACACAGCAAAACGACCTCCTGAGGCCCCAAGACTAGGCAAGCACTCCAAGGCAGGTCAAAACTCCCTCAGCAGAGTTCCAGGGGAGCTGGTGGTGAAGTCCTTTTGTTCCTGGGACTTCTTAACAGGGAGCCAGCTCTTCTCAGGCCCTTTGAGATCAGAATCAAAAGAAGGGGACACAGCAAAGTCCTTCCCCTCTCCTTGGCAGCAAAGCAAAACAGCAAGCAGGCAGTCTTCTCCTCTTCAGTTCCTTTCAGCTTTCTCCTTGGCAGAGGTTCCTTCTTAGTTCCACAGTGATCTAAAGTTTAGGTGTCTGGGGTCCTCTTCTTATACCCCTCCAAGTCTTTGTCTCTCTTTGTTTCAGTGGGGGGATTCCCCTGCTCAAACTGGTTCCTGGGTGTGCTCTGCCCTGGAGCACCTGGTTCCTTTCAGAGTGAGGGGCAGGGTCGTTAGAAGCTCAGCAGGAGGTGGAGCCTTCTTTGTGCTGGCAGAGGCAGAGTCCTCAGCCTGGCCAGCAGGGGGTGGAGCCGGCATTGTGCTGGCAGAGGCAGCCCTATTCAAACCCAGGGGCTACTCCTCCAACCCATCTAGAGCAGATCTCCCTATTCACCCTGCTGCTGACTTATCCAGACTCCTGGAGCCACCTAGCCCATCACATGACACCAGTCAGCCAATCAGCACACAGGCACACAGGAAGGTTAAACAGGAGAATAGCTACTTTCTAAAAAGTGCTATTCTCACACTGTGAATTTAAAAACCATCTTGCTAAAAAGATGTGCAATTCAATTCTGAACACAAAGATACCAAACTTGGATTTTCTATCTTGCCCTTATGGGAAGATAGGCATGTAAACAGCCTCCCCCATTCAGTCCTATGGGCAAGATAGCCTCTCAGCAGTGAAAAACGAAAATGGCTGTGATTCACTACCGGGGCATGTTACCCACCTCAGTACATGCCCTACCTTTCAGATACACTGCACCCAGCCCAGGGGGGTCCCTAGGGCCACCATAGGGATGCCTGACATGTACATAAAGGGAAGGATAAGGCCTGGTCAGTGGGTGAACTGGCCAGGTCGTCATGGCAGTCCTGGACTGCACATAGGCACTGCAAGCAGGCCTAAGACATCATTTTAGCGCTACTCCTGTGGGTGGCACAATCAGTGCTGCAGCCCACTAGTAGCATTTATACTACCAGCCCTGGCACTCTCAGTGCACTTTACTGTGGCCTTATAGGTAGAACAAATATGCCAAACATGTATAGCCAATTACATCACAATTTCCCTAGGGAGCACTTGCACCTTCACACTGATCAGCAGTGGCAAAGTGCCCAAAGCATCTATACCAGCAAAAACGACATCTAGCACAGCATCAAAAATACAGGAGGTAGAGGCAAAAAAGTCAGGGGTAACCACGCCAAGGATGCCAGGTCTAACACCGACATTTCTCCTATTATCAAACCTCCCACTAACTGGCATGGCGATAAGAAAAGTAGCGCTAACCGCGCTTATCGCTACTTTTCTTATTCCTGCTTTTAATCTGACTTAGCCATTATATCCATTGGAAGATGGATATAATGGTTAAGTCTTCCCTCCCCTATCACCAACGTTTCGCTGATCGTTGTACGATTATCGATGGATTTGCAGCGATAATCGCACAATATGTGGGTATCGCTGGTATTTCTATCGCTTTTGAGATAAGCGTCGCTGATAGCGCGCTATCTCAGCGATAGAAACCAGCGATAGCTGGCGATAATTATCCTAGTACTAAGAGCGCTTAGCGATAATTATCGCTGGTTGTTGGTGATATGCCCCTTAGTTAGGAGTTGGGGTGCCCGTACCCTACCAAAAGTTAGTGACTGGAAGATGGATCTAGACTGCTGCTGGTAGGCAGAACGCAATATTTACAATAATAGAAGCTGTCAGAAGAAAAGGGAAAAGATCTGGGGACACTGACAAGCCTACCGAGGGTTGTGATAGGAACATAGGGCCATATGTAGGTGGCATACACTTTACCGATTCTTAAATACCGAATTTTACCGATTCGGTATTTAAGAATCGGTAAAGTGTATGTAGGTAATAATTCGGTAAATGTTACCGAATCGGAGTAAGTCGGTAATTACGGAATCGGTATTTACCGATTCGGTAATGAGGCATACCTTCCCATTGATTGAATCAATGGGAAGGTATGCCTCATTACCGAATCGGTAAATACCGATTCGTTAATGGGGGGAGCACATTCAAGGGTGGCAGGGTGTCACATTGACACCCTGTTGCACCAACGATTCGTCCATGTGTGCACATGTGGCGCACATACATGCCCTCGGGGCATGTGTGTCTGCCACATTGCACACTTCACAGTGCACAAAAATGCATTTTCACACCTATTCGTCATTTACCACCAACTATTAGTTGGTGGTAAATAACGAATCCCCACACCCACCACACAGTCCTCCTACATCTAATTTCTGTATTCGGTATTTACCGAATCGGTAAAATTACCGATTCGGTAATTTTACCGATTCGGTAAATTACCGAATACAGAAATTATCCCCCTAGATAGCAAAAGCCTAAATACCGGTCGGTAACGGTATATTTACCGAAAATCGGCCGTTACCGACCGGTATTAGGCTACCTACATGAGGCCCATAGACTACTAAAAGGCCGGCGTGACATTGGGGAGATACTTGTCTCAATACAAGTAAGAAAGTGAGGGCCGAAATATGTATGTAAGGATATTTTACCGATGTACTGCTATTATGTTGTTGACAATAAAACGATTTATAAAAAAAACAAAATGACCAGGGCTTTCACTAGACTGATATATTATCAGTTGTTCAGGTGATAGAAATGTGTTACTCTCAGCGACAACTTATCTAATTAACTCTCAAGGAGGGTAAGATATAATTAATGTATACAATACCGGCCCCATTACTCTCACAAAATCCTGTTTCCCTTCCCAGATTTGAAAACAAGGTTGGGCTCTTCGACATTGTGCAATGTAGAAAAAGTTTGCAGGCCTGCTGATGCCATGAACTTTTTACAAGCATGTAGCAATGTGCCATGAATATTCAAGCAAATAGAAGGCAACGTCAATATTTGATTAATAGTTAATACATTCATAACTACATATGTGTTTGTTAACATGGCCCTTTATAGGAATATTTGAAGATAATACAAACATGCTTGTAGTATGGTTTCACACAAATTGGTACTGTGCAGCTTGTGGCGCAACTTCTGCGCACAATTCTTGCTTAATTCCCCCGTTGATACATTGCACACAAAATTGAACATTTCTTTTAGACGTGCGCTATGTTAACGCTAGTTTCCATACTAACAATTAATAGTTTGCCAAGCAATGTCTGATTGCAACCCGATGGAACTAACCTTTTTCAGGATGAAAGTGCTCATTTGCATCCCATCTTTGTCCCTGCAGGCATCATGCTACATAATGGCGTTCTCACGAGGACGAAAGCTCATGCCTTATGATATTATTTCTTAGAATTTCTGGGCTCTACAGGTAGCGTGCATAGTGAATGAGAGGCGTTTAGCGAGGTAGAGCAGGGGGGCCTGCATTCGAACGACTAGAGATACCAGGGTTGTGGGGAAACTGAGTTACCAGACTTGGATCTGATAAAATTGTTTATTTAGAAAACATGGGGGCAAATTTACAAGCCCCTTACGCCAGATTTGCGCCGCCGCTGCGTCACTTATGTGACACAGCGGCGTCGCAAAGCCAGCCCCATGCTGCCGGTTATTTACAACGTGACGCATCTAGGGAGATGCGTCACGTTGTAAAGCCCGGCGCCACATGTGGGCGTTCCTGCACGGGGGGGCGTTCCGGTGCAGGAATGCCGCCGAAAAGTGGCTGAGTGAAATCTACAGGATTTAACTCAGTCACTTTTACGGCCATGCTGCGTCAAAACCCTGCGCCTGATTGAAGCAGGCGTAAGGCTTGACACAGCATGTTAGGGATAGGGGCACCCCGAGCCTTGCTGGAGCTGCGTCGCGCTTGCGATGCAATACCAGCAATGCGCCGCCTTTCCGCAGATGGATGCGACACGCATCTGCCCATCCGTGCGCCACGGTGCGCCACATTGTAAATGCGGCACATCAGTGGTGGCGCACGGGTGGGCAGATGCGTCGCAACTCTTCTGGCGCATCCATGCTGATTAGCAGAGATGCGCCAGAAGTAGTAAATCTGCCCCTTGGTATTTATAAAACAACGGTCCAAGGTAATTGACTTTACGGGTGGCAGCTTGAGAAACTTGAGAATAAAAGCACATCTGACTGAACCTTCACATCAGGCTCTTAGAGATGAGGGTCCAGGATGCTACTGTGTTACAGCAATTGTGATGCCTGGACTACCATTAAATTATGGTTAGACCTCTCTAAGAGTGTGATGAGGTGGGATCATTATATGACACCAAGAAACACAACAGAGAGAAGATTTGTGTCATGAAAGACACATGTTGATTTACATCTTGTTATTAGACTATGATACAAATCATTCAGAACATGTGGCACTAGGGGATTCCATTGGATAGTGGAAATGCCTAGATTTCAGACTTCTTCTAAAACTAGGGGCAGGATTAGAAAGGACAGGCCTGATTTGCCTTTGTAAAAGGGCAAGAATGTTCCCATTGACATTTTGTGCCACCCTCACAGATGCAGTCTTTCCCATTTTGAGCGTGGGAACAGAAACACAGTTGTGGGAGGAACTTTTCCCACAGGATCACATTCTCCCTGCAAGGTGCAAGGAAACATGCCTGACATCAGGGACATATTTACTAACATTTTGCATCACGATGGCATCATTTTTGTAATAGCATGTTCGACTTTTCAGTGTTCCCACACTTCTGAATGATAAAAATAATACTACACCTGTATGTGTGTGTCTATTGCCCAGCATAAGACCTCAAATGCAACATGGATTTATCAAGTTTCCACCGTGAAAACTGCCCGATTTAGGGCATGTGAGTATCTGCAGTATTTGGGCCCGGGTCATCCAACTCCCAAGAATACCTACTAAACCAAGATATTTCAGAAATCTTGACATCCCCAGGAGTCCAGGGTGGTTTGACATGTGTGGATTCCACTATGTGTTCATACCCAGAAAGATAAGCAAACTTCAAACGTTGGCTAAAATCAATGCATTTTCATCACATTTCTGTGAGGGAAAGTTCCAGAATCTAAGAGAATCCACAAAATCCCTCCCACCTAGCATTCCGAGACTGCTCCAAATAAAAACTGCACCTCACATTTGTGTCCGGGCCTATCGCCCTCAACAGCAGCTGGTCGAAACTTGAACCTTGTTAATTCAATGTGGCATCAAGGAAGTTTTCACTTGCTTAGAGTGTTGGGTCGTTCCAAGGATGACCACTATGCCGCCCACACATGAGAGGCAGGATTTCACTCAGTAGAAGCATGGGGACGCGCAGGAGATAAGACTCAGGACATTGGATCGAAGTAGCAAGTTTTCTGTCATGTAAATAAAGGAATGTAACAATTCTTGACCCATACCCGTTCCCATGCATTTCAGGGTAAGACAACATGTTGGGATTCACATAAACCACACAACCCTCTGTCTCTCTGGGTTTCTAGTTTAAAGAAAAAGCACAGGTTTGTGTGTGATCCTGGCAGCCAGCTGACACTAGGCCTGAAAAGTGCAGCCGTTTCAAAATGGCAAGTAAGAGGAAATTGGGATTTACCGCTCTCTGCCAGTCTAAATTTAAAACATTTGTCCAAAAGAATTAAAATCTCCTTTTGCTTGCCATGGGGATGTGGATTCTCTAGGCCTAAGGGGGTGGGGAAGAACGACTTCTGGGTCAGACTGAAGGGCCAACGGTGTACGGGCCATAAGAACGGCGTCATCAGTGTAGAGGAGGGCTGGGACAGGGCTGGGACAGGGCACGTTCCTATTTGTGGTAAATCGCTAGTTGAAGCTGTGAGTGCCTCACCTACACTGTTTAGATATAATCAAAACAGGAAGGGGGCCATAACGCCATCCCTGTCTCACCCCTCGCTCTACGCTGAAAAATTCAGTACATTCTCCCTTCCTGCCAAATCTGACCCTAGATTTACATCCTGTATGGAGATCCCTCAGGAAACTAATAATCGGTGCGTCCACCCCCATATCTTTAAATTTTTAACCAGATTTTGGCATGTATCACACAGGCTGATGATAAATCGACAAATGGCAAGTATAGTTTTGTTTTTAAAATGTTTACGTTCTTTCCAAATAACATATTTAAATTGAGACTATGCTCAACCGTCCCAATCCCTGGGCGAAAACCATATTGTAAATCAGATAGAATGTTTTGCGGTTCTGCCCAGTCCTGCAGCCTTCTTCTGATAATACGGCCTACTATCTTAACCAATGAGTCAAGCAGTGATATGGGTCTGTAGAACGCAGAATTAAGGCGATCTCCTTTTTTGAAGATTGGTACAATAGTGGACTCGCCCCAGGTTGGCAAGAAACCTTCGGTGCAGCCTGCCCTCAATACTAATGCCAACACAGGCCCCCAGAGATCAATGTTAGCCTTATACAAGTCTACTGGTATTGCGTCAGGTCCCGGTGCTTTACTACTCTTACTTTCTGACATTGCATAATTAACTTCATCCAATGTGAAAGGTGTAATGAAAGCGGTATGCGATGTGTAAGATGTATCATAGTCGCAATGTCCAGGTTCAGGTACTGAAGTTACAACCGACAGCGAATAGATATCAGTAAAGTGCCTTATCCATTCTCCCTCTGGAATGGCAAGCTCCACCCTAGGGGCTTCATCCATTGACAAGGGAGAAGAGTTAATTATCTGCCAAAAGGCTCTATTATCATTACTTGTGCTCGCTTGCTGTAGAAGTTCCCAGGCCAGCTCTCTTAAACGTTGTTTTCTCTGCTTCACTCTTTGCTTATATTCAGCCCTGAATTTTTGGACCTCTATTATACTCCTTGGTGTCTTATGTAGTTCCTCCTTTAATCTTTTCAGGGCTTTAGAGCACGAGGAATCAAACCACCCCATCTCCTTTCGTTTTGCTTTCTCGTCTTCCACAAAGAGGCCTTCCTTTACACCGTCAGTAATGGATAGGAAGGCAGTGATAATTACGTTATTTGGGGTGGTCTCTTCTAAAGCAGCGGTTGAAAACCCCTTTCTTTTTACTTATCAATTTTTTAAGAAAACCTTCTGGGGTAATCTGAGCCCAACGTAGAGAATAACCATTGCGGCCTGCAAGTTCGATGTCTGTTACTTGTACATTCATTGTACTGGATCTACATGCATACTCAGAGGGAAATGATCGCTAATTGCTAACGTATGAGTACAGAAATTGAAGACAAGGCCAGTACATCTATCTGAGAGTAGAATGTGGTTGATAATGCTATTGCTGTATCTCCCAATGAATGTTGGTTTACGTGCAGCAAAGGGGGAGGACATTTAATTTGTGAATGCCAAGCCAAATTTAATTAGTAGGTCATTGATTTTATTCCCATAGTGACTATGTCTAAAGTGGGCCTGAGTACCATCCTCTGCCTCTGTCATACCACATTTTGTTTGTAAGTGTCCAATTGGCTATCCATAGAGAGATGGCGGAGACTACAGGCACAGGCATAAAAATCTAAATCTGAAGCATCTTCAACGACATTTGAAAAAACATCTCTGTTTTACTTCTAGTACCAGTGGATATGTGCATTCTTGTATATATAGTTTCACTGCCACACCTGTTTTTAGGTCTCGCTGAGCCCAGCGCATGGGCGCTGGCTCGGAGAGACATTTTGTATGTGGGCTTTTCAAAGTGCTGCTGGCTGGCCTAACGCTTGCGTTCACGCGATCGTGCACGCGCGAAGCCGGCCGCCAGCAGCACTTTGAAAACTCGTGCGTCATCGTGATCGCGATCACTTTCGCTTTCAGAGCGATCGCGATCACGATCACGCACGCGCACACACACAACTCCCGCTTCTCCCCCTCCCCCACCACATATTGCATGTCCGGCCACTCGTTGATCTTTCATTCTGGTTTGCGGGCACCGTCGCAATTGAACCTTTTGCAACATGTGGGGACAGAAGCAATGTCTATAGCTATTCATCACGGAGCTATTCATCACGGAGACATAATGTGGTTCAAAGATAAACTCAACATTCTTTTCTTCAACTCATTAACATTATTGACAAGACAGAATAATCCTCCTCTCCAAGCAGCTCTGCTAGGTGGCAGACGTGATGGCACAATCCTTTAATCCTGGAAGTGACAGAAACAAGGTCACGTGCTGTATCATGTTAGCAGATTATTTTCTGTTTGTCAAATGCAAGGAACCGGAAGCATACGGGGCACAGAAACCTGGAGATCTAGGTTCTAACCCATGCTTGTGCACTTCTAGGGCAGCCACTGTGCATTCCTTTGTCTCAAACTGTCAATACATGCAATTGAAATATTAAAAAATAACTGCACAGAGTACTGTCCAGAGGTGGAAGTGCAAAAAAAAATTTAAAAAAAAGAATATGGGAGATGTGCTCACAGGTACAATGTTGAAGGTCAACATTCACAGTTCTGGAATGGTGTATTATTTTTACAAATGTACGGGAACTGTTACTTTGAAATAAAAAAAAGATTGGGAACGTTGTTTCCAAAAGATCCCGCCCACTTCAACAACTAGTATAGTCGTGATGTTACAGCCCCATTACACACTGGTTCCAGTCATATGGTTTCCACCGGACTCGACGTACCACACTGCTCTACATACAGCATCTCGTATTTGATATACTCCTGCTCTACACATAGCACCGCTTACCTGATATACTCCTGCTCGACATACAAGACCTTATGTTTCATATACTCCTGTTCAAGATACAGCAAACTATGTTTTATATGTAAAGTAAATACAAACGGCTGGCAAAGTTGAGTTTCTTGTAGAAGTTTAATTCAAGCATAACAGACCACTGGTGAGGAGTGGTATGGCACAGCCTTCGGCTCAAAAGATGGTTACAACACGAACCACGTTCTACATTCCATCCTACATCATAAACGCATCATTACATACCAACTTCTGGAACACGCTGGCCACTGAGGCCAACCCAAATGGATGTCTGGAAAACATGAACACTCCAAATTGTATAACAAAAGCTGTCAGGTCACGTGACTCTTCTTCCAGAATCACCTGGTGATATGCCGATTTGAGATCAATTACTGAAAAAATATCTGGCTCCATTAACTGCAGCCAGCAACTCCTGAATTCTTGGCAGGGGTTGGCAATCTACCACAATATTCTTTTTAATGATATCAAAACGGCACTTAAGCGCAAGTCATCATTTTAATTTTAAAGCTATAACAGCCAAAATCCACTCTGCACTGTTTGTAGATTCAATAAAACGTTCAGCAAACAACATGTCCAGATGCTATTTAATTTGTTGTCGCATACCCAAAGGTACGATAGGAAATTTGTAGTGTATAGGAACATCCCCTTTTTTTAAGCTTAATACGGTGGGAAAAATCTTACCTGTCCCACTTTATCTGCAAATACTACACTATATTTTTCAAAAATTCTTTTCACGTTGGACTGTTTCACATCCACATGAACCAACGTCACATCACGTAAAACAATGGGACAATCTGTACCGAGACACAGCTTCACAGCAAGTTTGCCTAAATCATGCCACCCAACAATATCCTTACAGCGTATCGCCACATATATTTTGGTTTGCATAATGCGTCCCTGAAATTCTAGCTTGTCGTCAAAATACCCTAACATATCTATATTCAAATAACCTCAAGCTTTTTGGGTTCATATCAGTGTCAATCAAATCAATGCAGCGATGCAATAGGTCTCGCATTTACGCAAGTTTAAGCTATTGACATTGTAAATAACAATACGTTTTATTTATGTTTCAAAAACCAAAACATAAACAAAAAGGCATTGTTTTTTACAATGCCAATAGCTCAAACTCGTATAAATGCGAGACCTGTTGCATTGCAAATGCTTGTTTTAAATGCAGATGGCGGCTTCGGCCGAGTCCCCTTGAACTCTGGGGAGTGAATTGCCTTAAAGCTGGCTTTTAAACGAAGTAATTAAAACAAATAGTCAGAGGAAAGGGCAGCAATTTAAGAAAAATAGAGCCATTCCTATGGAGTGGGTGATATGTTCGCCGATTAACCCTGCGAAGTAAAAGCTATTGTTATTTTCATCACACACACGCAATACATGCAGCGAAATTGCTACAGTTGGTGTAATATTATTGCGTTCCAGCCTGTGAAATAATCTTAAGAGGGACAACGTTGCTCTTGGTGCGAGAGCGGAGTTTTAATACCGGATTCAGTGTCACAAAATCACGCCCTGTCACTAAACTCGGTGCCTCAGTTGTAAGTCCAAGTCAGAAGGGTGCGTACGGCCCGAGGTTGGTGCAGTGACCTGCACCAGACAACTCCCGGCTGGAAGTCAGGCCGGTGGCACCCAGACAGGGTCACTCACCGTTCGTACATGCACCACTGAGAGAATATAAAGGATCTCTGTGGAGGGCACTACTCTTCACAGGATAAATCTACTTATTTTATGAGACATACTCTCCTTGGACCGCCGAGTGTTGGTCAGAAGGGCTGGTTCTACGCCAGGTGTGAGAAACTCACTCAGTATTTCCTTATTGCACAATCTGGAACCACGCAGACATGTTTTCTACGTATAAATGCAGGATGACGGAAACTAGAAACGAAATAAACTGTGCAATTTCGGGGCGAGGGGGTCCTTACACCTATTGACGATACCAGTCGCCCCCTGATAATTCCAATATTTCAACTCAAACACTGTACGTGTTCAAAGAAAAAAGACAGCTACTGTTTTTTTTCTAAGCAATTTTCCATTCTTGGGCAGCCCGCGACTCCATATATGATTCAAAGATTATCTGTACAGCGCAGATACTGGATGTATGGGCGCGCGTTGTATTTGCTCCACATTATGCGGCTCATCCCCTTCACCAGTTAGAAATTGGCTCCGCTGGATGCTGTAGACAGAAAATTGCTCTTCGGAAATGAGGTAATTACCAATAGACCCCTTCGCATCTTGAGCGGTTATGGCGTCGAATCATGTTTAATGGCTGCTTGCAGGTGGTGTTTTAACTGTATTAGAACTTTCTTTGTTTGCAGCAGATTTTTTGGAAAGGAATGAGCGCGAGGGTTGACAAGCTGTGACCAAAGTGACAACTCCGCACTTGTGTGGCCTAACTTACTACTCCTGCCAGCACTCACAGTTATTCAGGGGCTTTATTTGTACCGGTGCCACACTGTTTAAAACAAATGCAGACTCAAAGGTTTTGATGAATACCTTCAATAAATGTATTGCTATCACAATATCCCTTAATGCATATGGGACGGCCTCTTACAAATTTGATACACCTTAAAATTGATGCGCGCGTGTTTGTTTATTTCTTTCATGACGATGAAATACATCCGAAGTGTCTTTAGCTTTTACAGTTCTTTAAGCTTGTGGTTTTTTTTGTGAATAGCGTTCGAAGAAACACGAACTGTCTTCAGGTTTCACAGTTCTTTGCGCACAGTTATTCCGCCCCTTTGTTTGTACCGGTGCCACACCACACACACACACACAAACACAACCAAACCACACACACACACACACACACACACACACAACCACACACACAACCACACCCGACCACACACACAAACACACCCATACACACACACACAACCACACACAACCACACACACAACCACACCCAACCACACAAACACAACCACAACCACACCCAACCACACACACACACACCAACACACACACACAACCACACACACAACCACACACACAACCACAGAACCACACACACAACCACACACACACAACCACACACACACAACCACACCATCAATGCACAGTTTCACCAAACACAGACAACATCAGTCCTCAGAGCACGCTTTCATCGTGCACAAACACCCCCAGCCATCAGTGCATGCTTTCACCAGGCACTAACACCACCAGCCGTCAGTGCATGCTTCCACCAGGCACACACCACCAGACGTCAGTGCACGCTTTCACCAGGCACACACACACCACCAACGGTCAGTGCATGCTCTCACCAGGCACACACACACCACCAGCCGTCAGTGCACGCTTTCACCAGGCACACACACACCACCAGCCGTCAGTGCACGCTTTCACCAAGCACACACCACCAGCCGTCAGTGCACACTTTCACCAGGCACACACACCACCAGCCGTCAGTGCATGCTTCCACCAGGCACACACACCACCAGCCGGCAGTGCACACTTCCACCAGGCACACACACCACCAGCCATCAGTGCACACATCAATTGTTAACGCATCCACAATTAACTATTGTAGCAATCGCAGTATGGCACACTTTACTTTTACGTAATAATCAAAGTGGAGGGAAAAAGAAGCTATGGTCCATCCGGCTTCCAATGGTTAGTTATAAATCAAGGGGGGTGGAGAATGGACCACTTGTCCTGTGTAACCAGGGTCTTTCGATCCGTCATAAAAAACCCTCATACATGTACACAGGTCGATGGCGGTATATTTTGATTCTCCGCCTTTGTGTACTGTTTCAGCATCATCATTGGGTCTTTTTCTTTGTAAAAATGCTGACCTCCACCTGGAGGAAGACCTGCTGGTACTCTCAGTAGTGGTCAGAGATAAGGGTAAAAAAGTGCTCGTGCTCTTGTGAAATAATTAAAATCCCTATATCACTTGTATCCTCAATGATTTATTAGGGAGGCAGTGATGTGGGAGGTTAAAATAATTGTCGTGCGTTTCTAAGAACGAGTTACTGATCTCACGCACTGTTTAGGGTCAACATGTTTCAGCTCTCTGTATATTCTAGGGGCTTTCGTCAGGACCGAAGTTAAGTATGTGGGGCCCCTTTGGGCTCTGGAATGAGAGGTGTACTCACCACTCTTGAGTCAGTAGGTCAGACCAATAGTATCTGTACCTTGAAAGAAAAAGGAGAAAAGTGCAGTTGTACATGAAACTTAATACATTTAATAGTTTCAGGAGGAGATTGCTGAAACAGAATAACTCAGTTTACCACATTGGGAGTGAGTTCCTTGCTTTCACCAGGCACACACACACCACCAGCCATCAGTGCACGCTTTCACCAGGCACACACACACCACCAGCCGTCAGTGCACGCTTTCACCAAGCACACACCACCAGCCGTCAGTGCACGCTTTCACCAGGCACATACACCACCAGCCGTCAGTGCACGCTTCCACCAGGCACACACACCACCAGCCGGCAGTGCACACTTCTACCAGGCACACACACCACCAGCCATCAGTGCACACATCAATTGTTACCGCATCCACAATTAACTATTGTAGCAATCGCAGTATGGCGCACTTTACTTTTAAACATATTAATCTAAAGCGCAGTATGCCACCACTGCTACAAAAAAAAAAATACAAATTTTTTTGGCCTACAGTTTATAGACTTTTGTTGCAATTGGTGTTGCAATATTTAGCAATGCCAAAAGCTAAACCGTAATTAATGTGAGACCTATTGCATTGCAAATGCTTGTTTCTTTTGCCTCTCAGACTGCTGAGTAGAAAGAAGACACATGTTCTACCAAACATGAAGATTCTTTTGCTGTTGTCAACCAAAGGGCTGCCCTCAGCCTCTTTCTTGATCTCCACATCTTCCTTTCCAAGGAGAAAACTTGGTGGTAACACACTTGTGCAAATCCCCTCATAGGAGGTTTAACTACCTGAGCCAAAGGTCCAATAGTGGCACATTAGAAGGTGTTTGAAGGTCTTTTTAAAGGTGGCATTACAGAGTGCATAACATAGTGGGTTGATGGTGCTGTTGATATAGCAAAGCCAATACCCAATCGACCACATTGTCTCTGGCACACATATCTGGCAGAAAGTGCTGATTAGGACCATGACATTGTATGGTGTCCAGGTGATGAGGAAGGCCATCAAAATAGCAAAGATTGTCTGAGTGACTTTTTTTTCTCTGGATGTCTGTTGATGCTTCTTCCTGATCTGGTTCTGTGTGCTTGTGGCAAATGTGCAAGCCACATTTAATGAACTACTCTTTGGCAAAGCATTGGAGACATCAGCTGGCAAAATCTCAACAACTGTAATATGCTCACTGCTGGTTTGCTCAATGTCAGTTTTGCTGTTTTGTAGTTCGAATGTTTGATTTTTACACTGGTGAGTGGGATTGTGGTTTGATGCCAGGATCTCCTTGTCACATAGGAGTTTCTCCGTTGTGTTTTGCATGTTGCTAAGTGTGCTGGACACTGTGGAGTTTTCCTTCTTCTCAGCAAATGGATTATCTTCAATATTTACATTTGGAGCCTTTGCCACCACTGTCAGTTGCTGGTCTTGAATGTAACTTTCTTCTATTAAAGATCTCTTAGGGATGAAGGGATTTTTATTCCTACGTTTTTTAACCTCATTTTGGCTTCTTCCGACTCTGCTCTTGCTAGCAATTGAGATATGTATGTACAGCACAAACATGATAACTATTGGTAAGTAAAAAGCAGCAATGGCAGTGCCAAATGTTACTGCTGGGTTAGAAAAGAATTGAATGTAGCATGTGCCATCGGGGACTGTCCTCTTACCAACAATAAACTGCCAAACCAAGATGGCGGGTGCCCAGAGCACAAATGACAGAATCCAGGCAGATGCTATCATCATACCTGCCATCTTGGTTGTCCTCTTCACAGGGTAGGTCAGTGGTTTGGTGACACAGAAGTATCTGTCACAGCTGATGATAAGCAGGTGCATGACCGATGCATTGCTCACCACATAGTTAAGAGCTAACCAAAGGTCACACACCAAAGGCCCAAGCGGCCAATAACCTTTGATATTGTAGACGATTGTGATACGTTCGCCAATTAACCCTGCGAAGTAAAAGCTATTGTTATTTTCATCACACACACGCAATACATGCAGCGAAATTGCTACAGTTGGTGTAATATTATTGGGTTCCAGCCTGTGAAATAATCTTAAGAGGGACAACGTTGCTCTTGGTGCGAGAGCGGAGTTTTAATACCGGATTCAGTGTCACAAAATCACGCCCTGTCACTAAACTCGGTGCCTCAGTTGTAAGTCCAAGTCAGAAGGGTGCGTACGGCCCGAGGTTGGTGCAGTGTCCTGCACCAGACAACTCCCGGCTGGAAGTCAGGCCGGTAGCACCCAGACAGGGTCACTCACCGTTCGTACATGCACCACTGAGAGAATATAAAGGATCTCTGTGGAGGGCACTACTCTTCACAGGATAAATCTACTTATTTTATGAGACATACTCTCCTTGGACCGCCGAGTGTTGGTCAGAAGGGCTGGTTCTACGCCAGGTGTGAGAAACTCACGCAGCCCTGTTATTGTATTTCCTTATTGCACAATCTGGAACCACGCAGACATGTTTTCCACGTATAAATGCAGGATGACGGAAACTAGAAACGAAATAAACTGTGCAATTTCGGGGCGAGGGGGTCCTTACACCTATTGACGATACAAGTCGCCCCCTGATAATTCCAATATTTCAACTCAAACACTGTACGTGTTCACAGAAAAAAGACAGCTACTGTTTTTTTTCTAAGCAATTTTCCATTCTTGGGCAGCCCGCGACTCCATATATGATTCAAAGATTATCTGTACAGCGCAGATACTGGATGTATGGGCGCGCGTTGTATTTGCTCCACATTATGCGGCTCATCCCCTTCACCAGTTAGAAATTGGCTCCGCTGGATGCTGTAGACAGAAAATTGCTCTTCGGAAATGAGGTAATTTCCAATAGACCCCTTCGCATCTTGAGCGGTTATGGCGTCGAATCATGTTTAATGGCTGCTTGCAGGTGGTGTTTTAACTGTATTAGAACTTTCTTTGTTTGCAGCAGATTTTTTGGAAAGGAATGAGCGCGAGGGTTGACAAGCTGTGACCAAAGTGACAACTCTGCACTTGTGTGGCCTAACTTACTACTCCTGCCAGCACTCACAGTTATTCAGGGGCTTTATTTGTACCGGTGCCACACTGTTTAAAACAAATGCAGACTCAAAGGTTTTGATGAATACCTTCAATAAATGTATTGCTATCACAATATCCCTTAATGCATATGGGACGGCCTCTTACAAATTTGATATACCTTAAAATTGATGCGCGCGTGTTTGTTTATTTCTTTCATGATGATGAAATACATCCGAAGTGTCTTTAGCTTTTACAGTTCTTTAAGCTTGTGTTTTTTTTTTGTGAATAGCGTTCGAAGAAACACGAACTGTCTTCAGGTTTCACAGTTCTTTGCGCACAGTTATTCCGCCCCTTTGTTTGTACCGGTGCCACACCACACACACACACACAAACACAACCAAACCACACACACACACACACACAACCACAACCACACACACAACCACACCCGACCACACACACACAAACACACCCATACACACACACACAACCACACACAACCACACACACAACCACACCCAACCACACAAACACAACCACAACCACACCCAACCACACACACACACACCAACACACACACACAATCACACACACAACCACACACACAACCACACAACCACACACACAACCACACACACACAACCACACACACACAACCACACCATCAATGCACAGTTTCACCAAACACAGACAACATCAGTCCTCAGAGCACGCTTTCATCGTGCACAAACACCCCCAGCCATCAGTGCATGCTTTCACCAGGCACTAACACCACCAGCCGTCAGTGCATGCTTCCACCAGGCACACACCACCAGACGTCAGTGCACGCTTTCACCAGGCACACACACACCACCAACGGTCAGTGCATGCTCTCACCAGGCACACACACACCACCAGCCGTCAGTGCACGCTTTCACCAGGCACACACACACCACCAGCCGTCAGTGCACGCTTTCACCAAGCATACACCACCAGCCGTCAGTGCACACTTTCACCAGGCACACACACCACCAGCCGTCAGTGCATGCTTCCACCAGGCACACACACCACCAGCCGGCAGTGCACACTTCCACCAGGCACACACACCACCAGCCATCAGTGCACACATCAATTGTTAACGCATCCACAATTAACTATTGTAGCAATCGCAGTATGGCGCACTTTACTTTTACGTAATAATCAAAGTGGAGGGAAAAAGAAGCTATGGTCCATCCGGCTTCCAATGGTTAGTTATAAATCAAGGGGGGTGGAGAATGGACCACTTGTCCTGTGTAACCAGGGTCTTTCGATAGTATCCGTCATAAAAAACCCTCATACATGTACACAGGTCGATGGCGGTATATTTTGATTCTCCGCCTTTGTGTACTGTTTCAGCATCATCATTGGGTCTTTTTCTTTGTAAAAATGCTGACCTCCACCTGGAGGAAGACCTGCTGGTACTCTCAGTAGTGGTCAGAGATAAGGGTAAAAAAGTGCTCGTGCTCTTGTGAAATAATTAAAATCCCTATATCACTTGTATCCTCAATGATTTATTAGGGAGGCAGTGATGTGGGAGGTTAAAATAATTGTCGTGCGTTTCTAAGAACGAGTTACTGATCTCACGCACTGTTTAGGGTCAACATGTTTCAGCTCTCTGTATATTCTAGGGATGTATGACGTTACAACGCACACTTTTACAACGCATGCACTTACAACGCATTTTTTACAACGCATAATCCATTACAACGCATGACATTACAACGCAGGACACTACAACGCATTTTTAAAAAATACCTTTACAACGCATTACCATTACAACGCATACTACCTTTACAACGCATACCATTACAACGCATAATATTAAATTACATTTAAGGTAAGTATTAGATAGTATAGGGGTAAAAATTACTATTCTAACTCCAGGGGGTGCATCAGTAGGGTAAGTGTTGGATAGTGTAGGGGTAAAAATTACTATTCTAACTCCAGGGGGTGCAACAGTAGGGTAAGTGTTGGATAGTGTAGGGGTAAAAATTACTATTCTAACTCCAGGGGGTGCATCAGTAGGGTAAGTGTTGGATAGTATAGGGGTAAAAATTACTATTCTAACTCCAGGGGGTGCATCAGTAGGGTAAGTGTTGGATAGTATAGGGGTAAAAATTACTATTCTAACTCCAGGGGGTGCATCAGTAGGGTAAGTGTTGGATAGTATAGGGGTAAAAATTACTATTCTAACTCCAGGGGGTGCATCAGTAGGGTAAGTGTTGGATAGTATAGGGGTAAAATTACTATTCTAACTCCAGGGGGTGCATCAGTAGGGTAAGTGTTGGATAGTATAGGGGTAAAAATTACTATTCTAACTCCAGGGGGTGCATCAGTAGGGTAAGTGTTGGATAGTATAGGGGTAAAAATTACTATTCTAACTCCAGGGGGTGCAACAGTAGGGTAAGTGTTGGATAGTATAGTGTAATATTATGCGTTGTAATGGTATGCGTTGTAATGGTAGTATGCGTTGTAATGGAATGCGTTGTAAAGGTAGTTTTTAAAAATGCGTTGTAGTGTCATGCGTTGTAATGTCATGCGTTGTAATGGATTATGCGTTGTAAAAAATGCGTTGTAAAGGTAGTGCGTTGTCAAAGTTGCGTTGTAAAGGTTGTTCCCCATATTCTAGGGGCTTTCGTCAGGACCGAAGTTAAGTATGTGGGGCCCCTTTGGGCTCTGCAATGAGAGGTGTACTCACCACTCTTGAGTCAGTAGGTCAGACCAATAGTATCTGTACCTTGAAAGAAAAAGGAGAAAAGTGCAGTTGTACATGAAACTTAATACATTTAATAGTTTCAGGAGGAGATTGCTGAAACAGAATAACTCAGTTTACCACATTGGGAGTGAGTTCCTTGCTTTCACCAGGCACACACACACCACCAGCCATCAGTGCACGCTTTCACCAGGCACACACACACCACCAGCCGTCAGTGCACGCTTTCACCAAGCACACACCACCAGCCGTCAGTGCACGCTTTCACCAGGCACATACACCACCAGCCGTCAGTGCACGCTTCCACCAGGCACACACACCACCAGCCGGCAGTGTACACTTCTACCAGGCACACACACCACCAGCCATCAGTGCACACATCAATTGTTACCGCATCCACAATTAACTATTGTAGCAATCGCAGTATGGCGCACTTTACTTTTAAACATATTAATCTAAAGCGCAGTATGCCACCACTGCTACAAAAAAAAAAATACAAATTTTTTTGGCCTACAGTTTATAGACTTTTGTTGCAATTGGTGTTGCAATATTTAGCAATGCCAATAGCTAAAACGTAATTAATGTGAGACCTATTGCATTGCAAATGCTTGTTTCTTTTGCCTCTCAGACTGCTGAGTAGAAAGAAGACACATGTTCTACCAAACATGAAGATTCTTTTGCTGTTGTCAACCAAAGGGCTGCCCTCAGCCTCTTTCTTGATCTCCACATCTTCCTTTCCAAGGAGAAAACTTGGTGGTAACACACTTGTGCAAATCCCCTCATAGGAGGTTTAACTACCTGAGCCAAAGGTCCAATAGTGGCACATTAGAAGGTGTTTGAAGGTCTTTTTAAAGGTGGCATTACAGAGTGCATAACATGCTGGGTTGATGGTGCTGTTGATATAGCAAAGCCAATACCCAATCGACCACATTGTCTCTGGCACACATATCTGGCAGAAAGTGCTGATTAGGACCATGACATTGTATGGTGTCCAGGTGATGAGGAAGGCCATCAAAATAGCAAAGATTGTCTGAGTGACTTTTTTTTCTCTGGATGTCTGTTGATGCTTCTTCCTGATCTGGTTCTGTGTGTTTGTGGCAAATGTGCAAGCCACATTTAATGAACTACTCTTTGGCAAAGCATTGGAGACATCAGCTGGCAAAATCTCAACAACTGTAATATGCTCACTGCTGGTTTGCTCAATGTCAGTTTTGCTGTTTTGTAGTTCGAATGTTTGATTTTTACACTGGTGAGTGGGATTGTGGTTTGATGCCAGGATCTCCTTGTCACATAGGAGTTTCTCCGTTGTGTTTTGCATGTTGCTAAGTGTGCTGGACACTGTGGAGTTTTCCTTCTTCTCAGCAAATGGATTATCTTCAATATTTACATTTGGAGCCTTTGCCACCACTGTCAGTTGCTGGTCTTGAATGTAACTTTCTTCTATTAAAGATCTCTTAGGGATGAAGGGATTTTTATTCCTACGTTTTTTAACCTCATTTTGGCTTCTTCCGACTCTGCTCTTGCTAGCAATTGAGATATGTATGTACAGCACAAACATGATAACTATTGGTAAGTAAAAAGCAGCAATGGCAGTGCCAAATGTTACTGCTGGGTTAGAAAAGAATTGAATGTAGCATGTGCCATCGGGGACTGTCCTCTTACCAACAATAAACTGCCAAACCAAGATGGCGGGTGCCCAGAGCACAAATGACAGAATCCAGGCAGATGCTATCATCATACCTGCCATCTTGGTTGTCCTCTTCACAGGGTAGGTCAGTGGTTTGGTGACACAGAAGTATCTGTCAAAGCTGATGATAAGCAGGTGCATGACCGATGCATTGCTCACCACATAGTCAAGAGCTAACCAAAGGTCACACACCAAAGGACCAAGCGGCCAATAACCTTTGATATTGTAGACTGAATATAGGTTCATAGAGAAGAGTCCAACAATCAGGTCTGCACATGCCAAGCTGAACAGGAAGTAGTTGTTAACAGTCCGCAGCTTCCCATTGACTTTGATTGACAGCATAACCAGAATATTGCCCATCACAGTGACCAAGCTGATGGTGCCTGTTACAGCAGCAATGAACATATGTTCTTTTCTTTCATATTGCTCTTGTGGGTCCTTCAAGAAGGCCTCTGTTCCATTCACTACTGTACCATTGTCTTTAGTGTGATTTCTCATCTGCCAGTACTCATTGGAGATATTCTTCAGCTGGTCTGTGGAAAAAGAAAAAGGAATTCCTTATCAAAATTTGCTTTTATGCGACTAAAACCTCTACAAGGACATCAAATCAGTACAATAAATCTATGAAAGAAATAAAATTTGAATATATACAATCTTTTTAACAAGGTTAATATGCGGTATTTGGACTGTGAGTGATATAATATTAGACAATGTATCATAAATTGTTATATCAAAACATGTTAGAACAAAGTCTCACTTACTCACACAAACCAATTACCAAACAGAAAATGACACGGACCTGCCAAATTGGAGAACAATGTTTTCTAAGCAGAAAGATTAAAGTTCCCCTTGTAACAAACAGCCTTCTACAAGTTACAGATTACTACAACACTTGGAAACTGAAGGGTTGCCAGAGATCCTCCTGGGTGTCTTACTCCTAGAGGGGGGCCAAGAACATCGTGGAGATAGGAACCCACCACTCACTAAGCTCCTCACTGAGACAATGGTGGTATTTATCTGGCAGACATTTGAAAAAAGACAACTAGACACGTGCTCATCCTTGCCTCTCCCTCCACATGGCCAACAAAATGTGAGAGACACTAAACACTATGGACTGCCTGGTACCACTTTTCAAGTTTCTAGATGCCACTATATCATCATTAAGGCCTAAAATGCGGCACAATGGAAGTATCCATTTCCTTCTGCTTTCTAAATATACTGGGCAAAAGTAAAAGTAAATGGTCTACGTTTCAGTGGCTGCAAGACAAGAGGGCCAGAGCCTATCAGCTTGGGATCTCACAGCCATTTGTACATAAAGGAATGAAGTGGCAGTATCCCTAGTTGAAATTTCAAGAACATTGACATTGGCCAAACAGGTTCAACCTCATCCAGATAGTCTTAAATATATATTAATGTTTATGTCCTAGAAAAGATACAGTAAGAGTACCGAGTCTTGGCTGCCCGAGCAAAGTTCCATATTTATACTATTAATATCTACTCTGAGAAAAGGCTTTAGCTATGACACAAGCCTCATCTGGAGTTGTCCACAGTCTCCACACCCTGTGTAAGGCATGTTTTTTTTATATACTTTATCCAGGGTATATTGCTTGACCCAGAAAAGCCTAGAATTTCTACAAGGCCCTGCCAATAAGAGATCAATTCTAGAGTTGCCCAAACTGTTCTCCAATATAGAATGGGTCTCAAATGTATTGCATTAGAAATCAATTTTAACCCTAAGTCAAGTCTGAGGGGAATGAGTGGAGCACTTATAGGGCGGTTAGTCGTGAATCGGTTTTCAACCATGACCTTTTACGGAATATCCTTAATGCCCCAAATCGCTGCACTATATAGAGATGCCCCAAGAGCTTGAACACTGGATATTTGTAGTGAAAGAGGGATTGGTAGCTGCATCTTTGCTACGCCTCCAGATTGTTGTTCCAGTTAAGCATTCAATGTGTATTTATGGGCTCACTTCGCCACCCCAGTTCAGACCCAACTATATGCAAATCAGTCTTGACCCTGTACATCATGGGAACAGTCCAGCCCAAGCTGCCAAGCCAGGTTTTCAGCGCTCCATCTATCATCTCCTTGTGTCTGCTTTGTTCACCCTAAGTTGGCAGGGTATGCCCAGACGTGGGTCCCTTGCTCACTTTGACACTGGATTCAAGCTAGCCTGGCTGATGAGGGGTGTTACCCTGAAACCGGTCCCAGGATGTATGCTTCAGGTCCATGGACAACCTGGCTTGGCAGTTCGGGCTGGACTGTTATCATGAGCCACAGGGTCAAGACTGATTTGCACATAGCTGGGTCTGAACTGGGGTGGCAAAGTGAGTTAAACATCGATGACGGATTCAACCCAGATCTGTGACTGGGGGTGAGTGTCTGAAATGTTTCAGCGCTCCTTTCATCATCTCCTTGTGTTTCCTTTGTTCGCCCTAAGTTGGCAGGGTATGCCCAGACGTGGGTCCCTTGCTCAGTTTGCCACTGTATTCAAGCTAGCCTGGCTGATGAGGGGTGTTACCCCAAAACCGATACGAGGAGGCTTGCTTCTGGTTCAGGGAAGGCCTGGCTTGGCAGTTCAGGCTGGACTGTTCCCATGAGGCACTGGGTAAAGACTGATTTGCATATAGCTGGGTCTGAACTGGGGTGGCGAAGTGAGCTAAAGAGCGATGATTGATTCAACCCAGATCTGTGACTGGGGGTGAGTGTCTGAAAAGTTTCAGCGCTTCATCTATCATCTAATTGTGTTTGCAGTATTTAACCAGTTACAGCTCAATTAACTGGGTGCAGCTGTTGCGGATTATCGACCCACCCAGAATTTTACCACTAGATCGGAGGGTTCAAAATGGGCTCGTCTGTTTGTTTTCTATCTGGGTTGAAGGAAGAACAACTTTCTCTCAATTATGGGAAAATCATCGCGGCCACCTTATCCCTATAATGGGGAACCTCGATAGTCAATAAATGTTGAACGTAATTAAGCTAATGGTGTCTGATTTAAACTGTTATGATGAGTGAGTGTTATGCAAAGACCATCGGCAATTGTAGAGGTCCTTGTGTGTAAATAGACTACATTTCTTTCTTATGGGGAGTTTATTGCCCAATTTGGCATGGTGTTGTCTGGGGTTAAGTTTATATTGAATGGAATGATGGACAGACCACAGCAGAGCATAACTCAAGAAGTTAAAGAAGGAGAGGGGATTATATTATCACCAAAGTGATCGGTAGTATACCCTATCCAACAGGAACTTTAATCATGGATTGGTATATCAGTTAAAGTTGATAGCAGGAATATGTTTCCTTAAATGGGGAACCATAGTGGCCATCTTGTTAGTGGTCAGAAAAATCTTTATAGCGATTATGAGTAAGTGCTGTCAAGCAATTAACATGTTGTGTAACTAGTTTTTGTGGCCATAAAAGTATGTTTGAATGGTGTTGTCAAAGGACTATGATCTTGTGTGAATATTGGAGGGTTCTTTTTAAAAAATGGCAATTTGTCATATTGATTAGCAACGTTCAGGGCACATGTCTATATGGGGGTCACTGTGTTCTTATATCTCATGCAAAGAGATCATCATTGAGGCCTATGGTATTGGAAGAAAGTCGAAATATCCATTTGTGTTCCCTTCTAAACAGGGCTTTCTGGTTCATATTTTGGGTTGGCTTCTAGTATAGTCCAACATAGGTCATCTGGTGTGTGGTCTTTAGTCAGAAAGTGCATACTCATTTATGTGTTTGATTTTTTGCAGCAAATTGTGCTGCGGTGTTCATTAATTCTTAGTTTTACAGGGCATGTGGTCATTCTTATGTATTGTTTATCACATGGGTAAGTGATCAAATAGACACCATTTTTGTGTATCATTTGTTATGCATTTTTTGTGTCCATACCCAGTTTGTCCTGAGTTGCCCCTGTTTAGTAATTGTTGTAAAGGTACGGGCCTAACATGATTCACAGGGGAAATGTCCTACTACAGGGGGAAATCCCACAGTAGTCTTAGGTCTGCCCACTTCATACCTCGAGGACGTGTGTGTATTAACATATCTTTCAGATTGGTGCTCTGTTTGAATGTGAACCTAGGTGGCGGAAAGGACAGTTCTCAAGTTTGCAAGATAGACCAATGTTTTTCAATGATGCTAGATATATGGTTAAACTGTGGTGTGTCTTCTTGTTGTCTTATACTTGGTTCCAGTAGTATCTCCCTGTTACAATTCTGTTGTCACACAGTTGTGGGGGTATTTTCTGCTAGTTCTTATCCTTGCGTGTCAAAATCCTTAACTGTGTTACAATTACATCATAAACGTAAGAATTGTCCATACGGGTAAATTGTCACGCAGGGCTTTTGGATGATGACTACTATAAAGTAGTAGGCTATTTCTGCATGTTATTTTTTGTATGTGCTGGTTATTAGTTCATTGTCTTTTTTCTTGATCATCAGATCTAGGAATGGTAGTTTTATAGAATCTCAGATAGGGGTCCAGAGTATTGACCCAGGAGCAAAAAGTCTTGCAAGTGGTCATATCTCCTTTCCAGAAGATGAGAATATAATCTATATACCGCCGTAATAGAAGGATGTTGGAAACATAAGGGTTGTTGGTATTATAGATGTACTGTTCCTCAAAGTGTGACATACAAAGGCAGGTCAGACTTGGAGCAAAGGTACTTCTAATGGAAGTACCTTGTGTTTGCTGATATAGTTGTGTTCCATTTTGGAAAAATAATTCTGTGAGGGCCAGAGTGGCACATTTCATGATGAAACTGATGAGTGTGCGTGATGTCCACTGCTCTATCAGTAGAGTGTTTTCTATGACTTCCAAGGTCGCGCTCTGTGGTATATTTGTGTAGAGTGATTCTACACAAGGGTGACCATAAGTCTATCTGATAAATGTGATTATATTCAGGATATCTCTTGTGTCTTATATGTGCGAGGGAGTCTTTTTAATGTAGGGTTGTAAAAAGTGGTCGCAAATTTTGGAAAGAGGTTCTGAGACTGAATTATTCCCTGAGACTATGGCTCTGTCTGGTGGAAAGGAAATTCCCCTGTGAATCTATGGCTTGGTGTTGCCAGCCGGTCTATTTCTTCAAGTCGACCCCCCCTTTTGGACACCTACACCCCTCTCTACTTGATTGGTCACTGCGGGACACCCTTCTCTCCCCCTCCTTCGGACCCGCTCCATAACCATGGTGCTCCGACACAGTGAGTGAGTCTGACACTGTATGTTGTGATTCCGTGACCCCAACCGGTTTGTGGGCTTGTTGACACTGACTTTTGTGGGTCCCCTGATGTACTATCTTCCATTGCCGGTATGCCTGACCTGATCTGTATTCCAGCCTCTTGACTCAACTCCCCTCCCCCACTACCTTCTATGCTCCATGGAACTTGTTTCTGTGTTATTCTATGCTCCTGTAACCTGATGTAATTACGTAAAACTGTTTTTCTTACGCTACTCTTATGTAAAGCGCTCTGATACCTCCGGGTCTAGCCAGAGCTATATAAAACTCTTCAAATAAATAAACTAAATAAATAAATATTTGGCATGGTGTGGAAGTACGGGTCTATTAGCCATCTAGCAACACAATATTGCACAAAGAATAAAAATATTGTATGGTATTCCTATATGTAATAAAGTGATGTGTGCTTTCCACTTTCGGCTTATGTATTCCACTGCATGTCGTATATTCATGTATTTGGGTGCACATTTTTCATTTATAAACATGTGTTGTATATGTATATTGTGTTAATATGTTGTGTGCATTATAGATTGATAGCGCATCAATAGGTTATCTATATGTATTAATGTGATGTGTAGTAATGTGTGTAGTGTAATATAAATCTCCTGTAAATAGGCAACATAATTTATAAGCTATTTCTTGCATTCTTGCATTTTGCATCATTTATCACATGGTCTGACCTTTCCATTATAATCAGAAATTGGCATTTATATATTGCACAGACTTTTATTTGTGGAGAGACATTTTTTAGCTTTCCTTGGGAGCCTCCAGCCAGCTGGGTGCTTCAATTTAGTAGTAAATGCCATCTGCTCCCTGGAGATGGGTCCCTTGTCTACACATTTCTCAGCCTCAGAAAAGCACAACAGAGAAAGAAGGGGGCATTCACAAGTACAGAAGCGGACTGAAAACAATTCTGATTTATACAAATTGCAAATCAAATCAAGTAAGGTTTTCAGGCTGGAGCCCACATAAGGAACTTTGATTGGTACATCAGTCCTAAGAAAATTTAAGACAGGGTATAGGAGGTGTAGAGGTTAGTTACCAAAGATTGTTTTCAGCATTTCATTAACAATTCAATACAATTGCAATTTTCTAATACACTGTTTATTACCCACTCTCATTGGCACTATTTTGTTACATTTATTGTTATTTCTATTCAAATAATATGCAGTGGATTAGAGAATTCATTTTTAACAAAGTCTTTAAAATCCACAGTGTGAATTTCTTGTCTTTGTCCATCCATGGTGAAAAGAGTTTTGAAACTCACTAATGCAACAAACAAATCCTGTAGTCTGACAGGACTGATTGTTGCCCTGTATGAACCATCTTCAAGTAATGAGAAGGAGGTTTGCGAGTTACAGTCCTCCAGATTCCATGGATCAGGTTGGCAAACTAGCTGAACCTGCACTGCACCAGAGCATATAGAGTTGTAAAAACTGGGCCATATTTGCTTTTTGTAGTTTCAGCAACGTGTAATAGAGCCCACATTGGGGTACGAGCTACGACTAATCTTGGGACACAATTATTAAACAAAAAGTATCCCTTCCGGAGCGAGATCAGCTTCTTTGGAAAATTAAGGTAGGGGACCACTGGTACGCTGCATGATGGCACACCCACAATTATGGGTGGGAATGGAAAAGAACCCTTTTCTTTCTCGGGTTCACACTGACTCCTACAGGTCAGGGTGGGCTCAACCATATTCTACGGAGCACTTATGAAGATAGAGTGTGCGGGGGCATAACTTTAAAAATAAAATTTCGCACCCACTCTAAAGGAATCCTTTATTAGTAGAGTAGGAGGGAAGAGTAAATATATATCTATTAGGGTGTGAGGATGTGATGGTGCTATGACCCAAAAACACCATGGGGCATATTTACAAGCTCCTATCTCCACCACAATGTCACTTTCAGTGATGTTGTGATGGTGAAAGGGGCCTCGCCCTATTTACAAGGCAGCGTTAAGCCACGCAACGTGGCTTTGGTGCTGCCTTGTAAATAAGGGACCCTTTAATGCTGGATTTAGCGTTAAAGGGGAGGGCAAAGGGTGTTGTAGTGGGAGTTACACCACAACACCCATTGATTTTGACGCTGCCACCTATTTACAAGGGCAGCGTAAATAGGAGGCAGCGCCAAAATTAAGGCCAGGGAAAACCTGGTCTTAGATAGGTGAAACGAGGAAAAATGCTCTATTTCTCCTCATTTTTGTTATTTCCATGTGGGCTGCCTTCTGCAGCACACATAGAAACAGCAAATTGCCTATGAAGGTCACCCTTCCTGCACATAAACAATCATTTTAACCCCTTCAGCGCGGTGCGGATTACCGCGCTGTGCTGAAGAGTTCGTGCGCGGGCGGGACCGTGACGGAGTGGTTCCGTCATCCACACAGCGCAACCGTCGCGCATGATGGAACCACTCCATCACAAGCATCGAAGGGGTTAAAAAAAGCACACATATACGATACAAAACGGCATTTAAAGAATGTTATGTGCAGTAAGGGGGACCTTCCCCTCAAAACAGCCACCCTAGCACTATGGTGCTAGGGTGCCTGCATTGGCGCTAGGCAGCTAAAGTTAGCGACAGCGCAGGGAAAAATGCAAGGCTGCACCATGTTCTAGTAAATATGGTGCAGCCCTACGTTTCTAAATAGATGAAACTTGTCGTTAGCCTTCTTGGATTAATGACACTGATCCAGCGCAAGACCGGGTAATAGGGAACAACATGTACCAATATTCTCCCTGCGTCGCAGACCCAACATCACACTTGTTCATTCACACATGCAGTCATTGGTGGGGCCCATAACACCAACACTCACACGTCTCTTTCTCTGGTCTGCACACACAGGAGGGACGAGTGATTCAAGCGCTGGACATGTAGGGGAACACCTTATAACCTATAGGGAGAGAAAAGTTATTTTACAAAATATACATTAACGCCCTTCGCCTACAGATCCTTAATCCTAAACATCAAGGCTCTCCTCCCACTTGGTCAATGGACCAATTAGTTGGATTGGTTGATGGTGATTTAGAACCAGCTAAAACACATTTAAAACTACAGAATCTTTCTCTAAATGAAAAACTCACAACTCATGATTTCTCGTTAATCAATAATTGTTTATCTAAAATGTTATAATGATTTAAATTTGCATTTGTCTCGTCAAAGTTTAGAAAATGTTATATCAAATTTTGAGTAAATCGCAGAATATCATATCTACCTAATCTGGCTATTTGGAGTCCTCTAATTCAAAATGTTGTCGTAAATTGCCCAAATGCAGGCCAAAGCTCAAAGTTCTTTGCTCAGCACGTTACAGTCCCAAAGATCGGCAAAGGACCAGAGACGTGCAAGCATCTATCATTGCCCGTAGATTTAGGAAAAGTTCGCAGTCATCAGATGATCAGGCAGTATTCGGACCCTCAAAGATTCAGGAGTGATGAATCAGCAACGCAACATAAGCCATACAACTCAACGTAACGCAAAGCAATCTAGTGGAAGTAGACACTCTCTCTATTCTACTACTCTTTTTATCATAAAATGAAGAAAAGAAGATACAATTTAAAATTTTAGAACAGTCGTGATTGGCTGGTTGATATCGTCCAGTTCGATTTTAAGGTTCTCAGTACAGTTCGAGGGGTGAGGTCACTGGTTAGTCCAAGAGTTGGCTTGTTCCGGTTTATTGTAAGGTTGATTGTTCTCCTATCTTGGCAGACCTCCCGTTTTCTGGCCTTGTCCGGGTACATGGTGAACAAAGGTCGTGACGAGGTTTTAGGAGATTTCTCGCGCATGCGTAGCTCACTCCTCACCTCATGAGACAGTGGCCACTTCGTCGTGTGGTGTCAGCGGCCATCTTTGATTTAGGCCCAAATGTCAACTTAAGCGAAATAAACACAAAAGAGTAATTAATACATAGAAATAATAAATCTAATGTTAACCCCATACTAATCCCTCTATGTGCTTGTATTTATCTAGCATATAGCAACATGTAAAGCCATTATATTCACCCTTTTCGGTCCTCCTCATGGGGCAACATCACAAAAGCAACATATATCATGTAGTATTCTATTACTACATATACTATTGTTAATATGCGTACAGATTTTAGTTATCAAGGTTATTTAGCCATGCAAAATGCAAATCCCACGTGTAACTCAAGTTAATAATATTGATTAATATACATGCAAAAACTCATTTAATAATATTATAATTTAATAGATTATATAATTAGTATTTTCATGCAAAATAGAGGAGGTATACAACATTTTGTGCTACCTGCTCCATCAATCCCCCCTTTGGTGATTTTATCACCACACTATTAAAATTTTGTATCAATTTGTCATGAAAGCGAAATGAATTCTTCGTATTAGTTCACATTTCTGTTTCCCCAATTTCTTCTCTTCTTGCTGTTCTTACTATCTTTCATCTCTTCTAATTCTACTTCTTCAAATTCCCTCTCTTGTCTCTTATTTTGTCTTCTTTTCAAATTATCTCTTTTTAACTTTTTCTGTATTTTCTTTCTTTTATGACATAAACATCCTAGTCTTAAAATTAATACTAGAAAAATCACACAGGTTAATGGAAACAGGATCCTACCTATAAATGTACCACCTACGTTTAACAAAAAATCTTTAATAGAAGAAAATGTCTTTCAATCTTTTCCCAAACACTTTCAACCTCCAGTGGTGCAATTTCCTCATGCAAATCAGTTATATTTTTAATGTAGACCTTCAGATCTTTACTTTCGTCAGGAATGTAAGTACAACAATGTTGAACTTTCAGTATTCCACAGACTTCACCCTCTTTTGCCAATATTATGTCAAGGGCAAGTCGATTTTGCATTACCATGGCACGCATGACAACCATTTCAGTATTTACCAATAAAATTCCTCCAGCGGTGCTTGTTGACAAGCGATCCACTACTGTTGATAGTTTTCTAATTTTGTGTGCATTCAGAGATATTCCCACTGCTGGTATCAATGCTCCAAAAATGTCTCCTACAATTTCTGACCAAGATTCTCTTTTTCTACGTGTTAGATGACTACCTAACCCATGTACACCATCTTCTCCTCTTCCCATGTGGAATATCTTTGGGAAAACCAGACCTACATAACGTGTGCCATACCAATGGTCTGGCAACCGATAATATGCCTTGTTCCCGCAGATAAAATATAACCCAGGAAAAACTGGATAATTTCCTCCTTTAAATCCCCATCAACCCATGATTCATTACGTATCATGGCATTCACTGTTACTTACAAAGTAATTATCATATGCAGTTTGATTCCTTCTAATACACAACTTCCATTTCTGAGGCCAATCTAAATCCATAGTTGGACTAGCTTCTCCCTTCAAATGTTTTTCCATTTCAACATCCCAAACGGTCTTCTCTTCCTTTCCTTCAGGTATTTTCTTTTGCATCTTTAATGTCCTTTCTTCAACGATATCTAAAAACACCTTTTCCTCTTTCTTTAAACTGCAAGTCAGATTGTTTCTAAATATAGATTCTAATGTTAGTTCTTTAGTTTCTAAGAAAAATTCACCTAACACCTTTGCAGGCTTTACCTTATTTAATTTGTTAATTGCAGGTACTTGTGAAAATATGTTATCTACATCTGAAAAATAATATTCTAACTTCCCTATTTTGTAAAACAAACTAGCTATTACACTACATGTTATTCCATATGTTACTGTGAGGTGATGGTAGGTCCCTCCCTCTGATACAGATGCAGGTAAATGCATGCAGACGTAACAATCCCTCACATCCATTGTCTGTACATATTCGTACAGTAGTTTCGAAAACACATTGTTAGAGAAATCATTTATAGACCTGTCTTTATGTAAATAATTTCTATCTATTTTAGTCGGATATACTTTCTGAATCTTTTCTATATTAGTTTTATTCTCACTATGTCCTTCTATTGTTTCCAGCGTAATCTTAAATGAGATCAGCAAAGCTAACACACTCCATAGAAGCATTAGTAATCCTGTACAACAACAACACATGTTACACCATCTTCTAAGGAATACACATTTAGCTTTTCTATTTTCTGTGTTTGCCATTTCCGTATAATGATCAGTGTCTTTTGACTTAGCCTCTTCTACTTCACAACTAGTTTTGTCTAACCCAAGGCTCTAAGCACCTACTTGGTTCTATCAGTTATGTCTCTTCCTGTATTTTATTGTCTTTCCATTAGCAGCACTTTTGTCTTGTTCAGTTTGGCATTTGATCGTCTTTCACTTTTCTCTCATAATCTTGATACAGAACTTCCTGAACATCCGTTTCTTCTCCAATATCGGACAAGATAACTCTCAGGATTCCCGATTCTTCGTCTTCCTCAACCACTTCTGGTACAGTCACCTCTGGGTTTTCTTGGCTATCCGCGTCTTCTTTTATTTCAGGCAGGGCCACATACGACCACTCCGGCGACTTATACTTCTGGTTAGGTTTTCTCGTTCTTTTGTTTTCCTCTGCTGTAGCTATTTTCCCGTCTTTCGATTTTTCTTGATTAGATACTTCATTAACTTGTTCTGCTCTGGGTGAATTCACTCGTGTCAGTCGATATCTCAGTCTCTTTATTTTGTTTGGCCAGATTTCATCTCTTGCTGATCTTTTCAATTTGTTTCCTTTATCATTCTTTTCAGCTCTCCATGCTCTCTTTCTCAGGACTCGACCTTCTGGTACTTCTTCATCACTATCCTCTGATTTTGTTTCAACTTGCTTTTTGCTTGCAACTGTTTTTCTTTCCACCACTTCTTTTATTTTCCCTACTTCTGTCCCTCCTCGTGTTTCTTCCACACAATCTTCCTGCTGACTAACTATCCCTTCTTCTAACTGGATGCTCGAATTCACTACAACTCCTCAGGGGTCTTCCGCAGAAATCTTTCCCTCACTTTCTATATCTGGCACCTGTCCATCTACCTTTGTTATTTCAGGTGGAATTTCTCTCAGTTTTTCATCAGGAACTTCCTTATCAATAATTTCTTTGATTGACTCTTCACTGCTTTTCTCCTTTCCCGAATGTACCGGTATCTGTTCAGTTAATGAGTCTGAGCAGGTAACAGAAATCTGTAACTTCCTTCTCAAGGGAATATTTTCTGGGGCAAAGGTCAAATTTTGCTCCGACTCCCCCCTTTCAGGATTTTCTCTTATTCTTGTTTCTTCAGCATCCGATTCAGAACTAGTTTCTGACTCTTCAAAATATTCTCCTTCCTTGTTATCCACTGGATTTGGAATTCTCAATATGTGACTAGCATGAATCCAGTTCTTTATCCCGGCACATTTCACAGCTGTTGTTGTAGTAAAAATCACCTGTCGTGGTTTTCCCCACCGTGGGACCAAACAGTTCCTCCTTCTGTGTACTTTAATTCTCACCCAGTCTCCTGGGCTCAGATCATGAGCTTGCTTCTTTTCAAGGGTGGTGGCATCCAATCCAACCTGATGAAACACAGAATGTACGGCGTCAGCCAGCCCCTTACAGTAATCCAACACCAAGTCATCAGATATAGGCAACAGCTTGTTGACTGGTATGAATACATGTCACATTGCTCTTTCCATGACAATTTCATGGGGACTCAGACCTGTGTTCCTATCTGGAATAGATCTAATAGTCATGAGTACCAGATGCAAGACATCAGGCCATTTCAAACCTGTGGCTAAACACATTTTTCCCAATCTGTTTTTAATGGTACCATTTACTTGTTCCACCACACCAGAAGCCTCTGGGCGATAGGCACAATGTAGTTTCTGTTGTACAGTCAATGCTTCACAAATCAGCTTCATGATTTCATTATGGAAATGCTTTCTGACTCAATTGTGACTGGGAACCCGAATCTGGGAATTAACTCTCTCAATAGTAATTTAGCTACTGTGATTCCATCACTTCTTCTTGTGGGGTATGCTTCTACCCATCTGGAAAATAAGCAGACCATTACTAGAACATACCTCAACCTATTACAGGGGGGCATTTCAATGAAATTAATCTGCATTCTGGTGAAAGGCCCTCCTTCTCGACCTATTGTTCCTAGACTTACCACTGTTTTCCTTCTAGGATTGAACTGCTGACATATAAGGCATCTTTGACAAAGGCTCTCAGCTACAAGTCTAAATTTTGCATTGTACCATGTCTGCTTAATTGACCTAATCATTGCGTACCTCCCTAGGTGTGCTTGTCCATGATACATCCGTGCCATGGCAGACACCATTCTATCAGGCATGACTGGTCTTCCATCCCGATAGACCCCACACATGATCTGTTTCCCTTGGTGCACATCCTGCTTTTACCCATTGTCTCATTTCCTCATCTCCTGCTTCTTCCTGCAATTGCTTCACTTCTTCCCATGTACTCACAATGTTAGTAAACAATAGGGAACAAGAATTCTTTTCATTTCCCTTTCTTTCTCCCTGTTCACCGAATTCTGATTGCGTGCACAATATTGAGCCATGTCGTTGGCGTATTTGTTCCCTACCGCGATATAATCTGCGGTTTGCACGTGAGCAGCACACTTTACAACAGCCAATTGCTTAGGCAGCTTTATCGCCTCAAGCAATTTCCCAAACACTTCAGCATTCTTTATAGGAGTTCCACTTGGAGTCAAAAACCCTCTCTGCAACCATATCTGCCCAAAGTCATGCACAACACCGAAGCCATACTGACTATCGGTTATCACAGTCGCTCACACATTTTTTCCCAACTTGCATGCTCTAGTTAAGGCAACAAGTTCAGCAACTTGGGCTGATTTTACTCCCTTCAGGTAAGATGCTTCCATTACCGCTGCAACTGTGCATACTGCATACGCTGCACTCAGAATTCCTTCGTCTGTTCTCAAGCATGACCCGTCCACAAACATCACATAGTCACTCTCTGACAAAGGTACATCTTTTATATCAGGACTTGGTTTGGTACAGAAATCGAGTACATCCAAACAATCATGATCCACTTCGTCCCTGACTTCAACATTCTCAGCATCAGGCAATAGCGTTGAAGGATTCACATTCAGGCATCTCACAAGGCTCACATTCGTTGCATCTAATATTACCTTCTCATATTTAGTCAGCCGACTATGTGTCATGAACTGAGTACGGCTCCTTGTTAAAAGGATTGCCACATCATGAGGTGCAAACACTCGCACAGGATATCCCATCACAATTCCTTCACTCTGTTCCAGACTCTTACAGGTAGCAGCTACTGCTTTCAAACAACCTGGCAATGCTACAGCTACAGGGTTTAGCATAGCTGAAAAATATGCAATTGGTTCCATGTTTCTGTATTAATACAGCGAATGCACATCCATTCCTCTCACTGCAGTACAATTCAAATTCCGTATCGTAATCAGGTATTCCTAATACCGGTGCTTCACACAAACTGTCTCTCAATTGTTTAAAGGCTGTCAACTCTTCTCTATTTAATTCAATGGGGTCTTTTACATCACTTCTCGTTAGGCGTACCAAAGGTTTTGCAATCAGGGAAAAGTTACTTATCCACTGAAGACAATATCCAACCATTCTAAGAAACATTCTCAATTCTCTTTGCGTCGTTGGGGCTCTCATTCCTTTTATTATCCTGATTCTGTCTGTAGTTATTTTCCTCAGTCCCTTTTCAATTTTATGCCTAAATAGTGTACTTCCTTTTGACAAAATTGCAATTTCGATGGTGATACTTTAAGTCCTCCAACCTGCCAGATAATTTAGCAATGCTATGGTGTCCATTACACAAGCTTCTCGAGTTTTTGACGCCAAAAGCAGGTCGTCAATATATTGCACTAGCACTGGGTTCTCGGGCATTTCTAGGTCTTCTAAGGACTTTTTCAATATCTGATTAAATATTGAGGGGCTCTCTGTATACCCCTGTGGGATTCGGCACTATGCCAAAATACGTTCGCCAAACCGGAACGCAAAAATCTGCTGACTGTCATGATGCAATGGGATGGAAAAGAAAGCATGACATAGATCAATTACTGTATACCATTCTGCATCATGAGGAATCTGATACAAAATCACAGATGGGTTTGGTACAATAGGACAACACGACACAACAATTTTGTTTATCTTTCTCAGATCTTGCACTATTCTAAACTTTCCATTAGGCTTCTTCAAGCCCATAATTGGTGAATTACATGGACTACTCATTATTTCTCTCAAGATACCTTGTTTAATCATTTTCTCGATTATAGGAGTAACTCCTTCAATTATCTCGAGTGACAATTTATATTGAGGAACATTTGGGTGACTTATTCCTTCCTTCACTGTTACTTTTACAGGATCCACATTTTTCATTAATCCTACATCTTCTCCTGTGAAATCCCAGAGTTCTGCCTTTACTGTCCTTTTCAGTTCTTATGGTAGTTCCCCAGGGTTGAATACAGCAAATGTTTCAGTAATTTCAGTTTCCATATTAGCCATAGTCATTTTATATAGTACGTCTTCATCAGGGGTCTCAAATGCTATACCATCAGGGGTACAAAATATGGTGCAATTCATCTTGCACAGTACGTCTCTTCCTAAAAAATTTACAGGACTTAAATCGCACACAACAAAGCGGTGCATTTCGGCAAATTTCCCTATATTGACTTTTACTGGTTCTGTGAGGTACGTTTTAATCTGTCTGTTGGATACTCCAACCACTTGGATTGTTTCGTCCGAGAGAGGAAGATTCTTAACATCAGCTGACCTAACAGTTGATCGAGTAGCACCAGTATCTACTAGGAAAGCAATATTTTCATCATTTACCTTTCTGTCCACAAAAGGGCCTGTCTGGTCTAGTTCTAGAGTTGCGCCAAGTACGCACTCTTCTTCCTCCCCTCGGCACCGTCAATAATTTTCTTCGGACTCACTCTCATCGCGTTGTAGCCAATACTGCGAAACAGTGCTAGCGCGCGGCAGCTTAGTTACCTGTTCTTCATTGTAGAATCCTGTCTCATTACTGTATTTCTGTGAATTCACGCTCTGTGGAAAAGGCGGTTGTGGCGCCTGATTCTGTTGGGTAACAAACTGCTGCTGTCGCTGCGGTTGACAACTCACCTCTTTCTGCACCTGCGGATTCAATGATGCATTATCATTATTAGTATTCGGGGGAAATTTACACTCGGATTTCCAGTGCCCTATTCATCCGCAATTATGACATGGCCATTTCTTTTTTGCTTCTTCTATATTGAATTGTCCCTTTCCTTTTCCAGGATTAAATTTAGGTTTTGGTCTTGCACTATTTGCTTGTTCAATCAGCTGTGCTTCCTGTCTTTCTGCCACTTTTACCTGTGCCCATATAGCCTTCTCTTTTAATTTACGCTGCTTGGCTTCAATTTCATCACTAAAATATTTTGCATGTACTTCATCTATTTTCTTATTTTGCCAATCCACTGTATGCTGTTTAATCATTTCACTTATTTCTGGGCGTAGACCATATACAAATCTGTTTACAAAATGACTTAAATCCTTTTCACTTAAATGTTCGTCACCACTAAACTGCTTAAAGCAAGGATCAACCTTTCATAGTAAGCATGCACTGACTCCTTAGTTTCCTGATGAGTTCGGTCAATTTTTACCCAATCACTCTCATTGGGAGGTACTTTGTTTTTCAGAAAAGTAATTATTTGTTCATACTTTTTCATCACCTCTGGATCAGGGGCACCTGTCTTTGGATCTCTAGAGTGTTCTTGTGTAGGCCAATTTATCATTATTTTGCACTCTGTGCATAAATCTGCTGGTACTATTATGTCAAATAGACTATTTAGATCAATCCATAAAACTTTTGATAATTTTACAAACCTATCCACTTGTCTATACCACTCGACTGGCTTTTCACGTAGTCGAGGGAAATCATTGGTAAATGACAAAATATCTTGTCTAGTCCAAGGGACATGTACATATCCTCCACCTGGAATTTCTCTCATATGGCATTCGGTTACTACCTTTTCCTTCTCTCTTATTGGGAAAGCTGCAAACGTTTTTTCTGAGGCATCATCTCGTTTTCGATACCACCTACTTTTCCATTTAACCACATCTCCCTATTTTCTTAACAAAATGATTATGTCTTTAATCTGAGTTATTCGTCCTGTGGTGTTAAGACTTTCAACATCTTTTTCAGAAAAGTCTACTCGATATGGTTTTTGTAAAGCTTTTACTTTCTCAATGTCTATAGCCATTTCATTTGCCACTTCTTCTAGTCTTTCATGTAGATTTTTTGCTCTCCAAGTTATACTTTTACACAGGAATAATAATTCTTCATCCTGCTAGGTTTTTAGCTTCTCTGTGGGGATAGTCCCTACTATTAATTCTTCCAAAACCATCCTTAGCTTGGCCACATCTATAGAATGGGATTCTCTGTCTTTTCTCTGTAAACTCCTCAACCATTCACTTAATTCTTCTGAAGTAGGCCCTACTGGTGTTTCCTCATTACCTCGTTCTGAGTCTCTTGGTGTTTCTGATACAGATTCTGTAGTCATTATCAGTCTTTCCACTATACTTGGATTTACTGTCAAGTTTTTAGGCGTACTTTGTTCTGATGTACTTACTGTTTGTTTCCATGGGTTCTCCTCTGAACTCTTTCTTGGCCTCTCAATCTGTTTATTACTGTTATAAGGAACCGTCAGACAATGTTCACTATCCTTTTGTTTATCAAAAATAGGCATTACAGGACCTATAGTTACAGGAACAGTCACGGCTTCTAAGTTTTTAGTCAATTCCCTAATCTTTTCAGTTAACTCGAAAGTGGTTTCCGCTAATTCTGCCAAATTTTCCTTACTCATTTTACCATCCTGTTTTTGCTTTATCTCTCTGAAAGAATTCTTTCTCCCTATCTCTTGTGGTACTGATTCAACTTTTATGTTTCGCAAAGTCTCTCTCATTGGGGCACTTGGTATCAGTATGTCAGAATCTGGTTGATACGGGGGTGGATTTTTATAAAACATGTCGTCAAGAACATCATCCTCCGATTCATGTACTCCATATCCTCCTGATTCTATATTATTTCTCTTTTCCGTACATTTTCTACCACTAACTTCTTCAGCATGTCTCACAGGAAACAAACCATCTGTCACATTTGCGCTTCGCCATCTCCTCATTCTGTCATCATGATTCTCCTGTCCATATGATCTACCAAACATGTACCTATACCTTCCGCCACTCCTCTGCCTTTCTCTGTCATTGCATCTCGTCTTCCCATTCTGTCAATGCTTCAAACTGAGTTGGTCTAGGTCTCGGTTCTAGATTCATCATTCTCTCTCTCAAGTTTCTCAAAACTGCTAAATTAAATGAACCATGTTCTGGAAATGCCAAAACTCCATCACCTTTTGTATACTTTGCCCAATTGTCCAACCAAATACAAGTATGGTATCCGTATTTCGCAACCATGAAGGATGCGGGCAATTTTGGTGGGGGAAGTAATTGTACTTCCCTAGTCACAATCGGTTTGTCTTTCTTAAATAAACTCTTGATTTTTCCAAACCAGGACTTTTTCTCTTTTTCTGGTGGATCGCAATACATCACTTTGTCTATTCTGTGTATCGCTAGATTTCTCCTACGACTATTCTGTTGTCTTATCCAATTGTAGAGCGACTCACACTAACACACCAATCCGGAGCGTCTATGTCACTTCTGCAATTCTCCAATCCCAGCGTGACTCACATTAACGCACCAATTCGGAGCGTCTACGTCACCCTGTAATTCTCCACTCTCAGCGTGGCATACACTAACGCACCAATCAGGAGCATCTACGTTTCTTACTGACTAGCCAATCCCAGCCCGGTCTTTTATGACGTCGGCTTTTCTCGCTACTCCTGCTTCTGCTGACCCCTCCTTTACAACATTTCTCTGTAAGCTCTTTACGTTCTTCTGACTTACAAATCTGTTAGTAACGACATAAAAACGCCACCATTATCTGTTTCGCTAACAAAAGAATAGTTAATGACCTTTCTTACAAGAATTCCGTCTTTCCCGAGAGCAGCGCTTACCTCTGCCCTACTACGGAATCGTTACTTCCGTTGATAAAGTAGCACATCCCTCTACCTTACCCTTCTTACAAGCATTAGCTAACTGTTTCTCTATAATTAAGACACCTAGTTGGAGACGCAATGCTCCTGAGAAATAAAACCAGAGTTACGCAATTAACCTGAATGCTATTTCATTCATCCACTTCCATACAGAAAATGTAGTACATTCACACAGAATTCTGTCTTTCCCGAGAGCAGCGCTTACCTCTGCCCTACTACAGAATTATTACACTTGTTAATAAAGTAGCACTTCCCTCTACTTTATCCTTCTAGCAAGCTTAGGAAACACCTATTACCTTTCCAGTTATAAGAGTAATCAGAGTGCCTTTTGGACTCCTGGTACCTAAGACCAAAATTTCACAGGTGACCTTCGCTACCATACATTTCTCTCATACAGAAAATGTCCCTAATGGCAACACACGACGATGTTACCAAATCGAATCCAGACAATACGTCGTGCAACTCCAATCGTCACACATTTTCCCCGTGTACCTACAGGGCAACAACAATTCCGTCTTTCCCAAGAGCAGCGCTTACCTCTGCCCTACTACGGAACCATTACAAACTTCCGACTTCTTACATCCCAGAAGCCGTCAAACAACATAGAACTCGACGCGACTCAACATAGAGTGTTAATACATAAACCAATACTTATCCACAATCAATAATCAATAAGCAATTTACAAGCAATAATCACCAAACCAAAACAATAAAAACCATCATACTGCTACCAGAGAAAGGGATCCAACGCAAGACCAGGTAATAGGGAACAACATGTACCAATATTCTCCCTGCGTCGCAGACCCGACGTCACACTAGCTCATTCACACATGCAGTCATTAGTGGGGCCCATAACACCAACACTCACACGTCTCTTTCTCTGGTCTTCACACACAGGAGGGACGAGTAATTCAAGTGCTGGACATGTGGGGGAACACCTTATAACCTATAGGGAGAGAAAAGTTATTTTACAAAATATACATTAACGCCCTTCGCCTACAGATCCTTAATCCTAAACATCAAGGCACTCATCCCACTTGGTCAATGGACCAATTAGTTGGATTGGTTGATGGTGATTTAGAACCAGCTAAAACACATTTAAGACTTCAGAATCTTTCTCTAAATGAAAAACTCACAACTCATGATTTCTCGTTAATCAATAATTGTTTATCCAAAATTTTATAATGATTTAAATTTGCATTTGTCTCGTCAAAGTTTAGAAAATTTTATATCAAATTTTGAGTAAATCGCAGAACATCATATTTACCTAATCTGGCTATTTGCAGTCCTCTAATTCATTGGCTCTGCATTACCAAAATGTTGTCGTAAATCGTCAAAAAGCAGGCCAAAGCTCAAAGTTCTTTGCTCAGCACGTTACAGTCCCAAAGATATGCAAAGGACCAGAGACGTGCAAGCATCTATCATTGCCCGTAGATTTAGGAAAAGTTCGTAGTCATCAGATGATCAGGCAGCATCCGGACCCTCAAAGATTCAGGAGCGATGAATCAGCAACGCAACATAAGCCATACAACTCAACGTAACGCAAAGCAATCTAGTGGATACTCTCTCTATTCTACTACTCTTTTTATAATAAAATGAAGCAAAGAAGATACAATTTAAAGTTTTAGAACAGTCATGATTGGCTGGTTGAGATCGTCCAGTTCGATTTTAAGGTTCTCAGTACAGTTCGAGGGGTGAGGTCAATGGTTAGTCCAAGAGTCGGCTTGTTCCGGTTTATTGTGAGGTTGATTGTTCTCCTGTCTTGGCAGACCTCCCGTTTTCTGGCCTTGTCCGGGTACATGGTGAACAAAGGTCGTGACGAGGTTTTAGGAGATTTCTCGCGCATGCGTAGCTCACTCCGCACCTCATGAGACAGTGGCCACTTCGTCGTGTGGTGTCAGCGGCCATCTTTAATACATAGAAATAATAAATCTAATGTTAACCCCTTACTAATCCCTCTATGTGCTTGTATTTATCTAGCATATAGCAACATTTAAAGCCATTATATTCACCGTTTTCGGTCCTCCTCATGGGGCAACATCACAAAAGCAACATATATCATGTAGTATTCTATTAGTACATATAATATTGTTAACTTGCGTACAGATTTTAGTTATCAAGGTTATTTAGCAATGCTAAATGCAAATCCCACATGTAATTCAAGTGAATAATATTGATTAATATACATGCAAAAACCCTGATGGGCCCAGATGGTGCATTCAATATTTTAAGTCACAAGGGCATGTATGTATCGAGTTGTGCCATACCTGGTAATCTCAGTAGTATATACATGCATTTATACATTATTCATTGCGTTTTTACATCCACTTCTGTTGTGGTGCTGTTGTTTGCCATTATATATAAGCTTATTGCGGCTATATATTTAGCGTGACTTGATTGCTATAGCATACTACCAGCCCCCAGCCTTCGTGGGGGTCATGCCTTTCTATCACATAGAGCAGTCTACCATGCTTATTATCCATGTTAAAACAGTGAATTTAAAAATTATATAATCAAGTAAGAGTGGGGCCACTCACCCAAATCAAATGGGACATGTGTTACCACGGGGGCGTGAGAGGGAGGCTAGTAGTCACACTCTAAAAAACGGGGGGCAGAAAACTTTTTACAATTTCAAAAGTAGTGTCCCTTCATCAAGGTCAGTAACAGCCGTGGTGCGTCCATTGGGGCGTAGGGGCGTAGCCCCACCAGCCCTGCTTGGACCCGCGGCTGCCGTAAAATAATTAAAATAAATGTTTTTACTTAGCACGATATTTATCCGGCGCCGCCGGGCAGCACCCGACTGAATCGGGAGTGCGCAGGGGGGGCGGGCTGGTGATTGATTGACACTGTGTGAGGTCTTCTAGTTAGTTGTTTTCCCGCATGTATGCTTCGGGCAGCAACTTGCCCGAGCATGCGCATGAAAGTCCCCAGGGCCAGGGCCCCATTAGCTAGTAGGGGGGGGGTGCAGGTTTATGCTGGCGGCAGCCCCTGTCAGCAAAAGGCCGACAGGGCGAGCAGTTAGTGTGCCCTCCAAGCCAATCCTGGCGCTGCATGCAGCGCTAGGATTGGCCGGTCACCGCGCAGCACAGCAGGGGCAATCCATATTGGATGCCGAGCGTGGGTGGCTCAGCCGCCCTGCACAATGGCCAATCACTGTCTCTGACTTAATGTAGTCATGCAGTGATTGGCCATTTGCGGCGCGCGGCGCTGCAGTGTCGTTGGATCCGGTTCAGCCTGGTAACGGTTCACTCGCCTCGTGGACCTCGTGGTGTGTGGAGTGGTGCTGGCAGTGGCCAGTATGCCAGGACGGGCACATTCAGCTGAACGGTGTGGTTTGTAACCGGTTGGGGTCCACTAAATCCAAGTGCGGCTGATGTTAAATACTGCACGTTTTGTATTGCATTCTGCTGAGGAACGAGACCTGTAATTTAAGTTAAATTACAGGTCTCGTTCCTCAGCAGAATGCAATACAAAACGTGCATTAATTAATATTTTCGGCTAATAGCATCCGTGATTTGCAACGAGAAACAATTGTTTTAATTCCAAAGAGGAACCCGGGGCTTCCGTAAGCCATGCACTCAGTCAGGGTAATGCAGGGCTACTAATTTGTGTGGGATACAACTCCTCACCATCTGTGCCGCAAGCAACAATGAAGAATGACCGGAAGTGGTCATAAGCAATGTTGAGGAGAGGTCAGGAGATTTATAAGTGAGCAGGCCACGAGGCTTCCTTTTTGCCCCTTGACACTATTTATGCTGGAAAGAAAAGGCCGAAGAATAATGTACAGTACTTATCTGTCAGCGGACTAGGGTGACACATCTCAACTCTCTTCTCGATCTTTTGGGTGTGGGGTTAGTTAGAGGAGAGATTGACCTGCTTCTCATCCAATCCTACCAGCCCTGCCTCGGGTGCCCATGAGGTGATTTGGGGCATGATGACCAAGATGTCACGAGGAGCCCTGGCAGGTAAAATGCACTAAGGTGTTCCTTGGTGGTTGCCCTGCACATATATATTTGTCATTTTTCAATGTACTTCAGAATGCAAAACCGCTCTTTTGGAAATCCAGTTTGGCTGGTGTCTCAGTTCTACCTGCACTCAAGGGAGAATGAAAATAGTAAATGTACGCATTTGTGTTCTTTTAGCATATCTCTGTTTTTGACATGTTTTCAGCTTGTCCTTTTGTGAAGTGACATGTAACTGTGCCTCACAATGTGTTTGTTAAAGTCGTAACCCAACAAACTATCCTTTCCTTTGATTCCGGAGCAGCAAATGTGGGCTAGGGCCAGTACCATGCTACGAGTCCAAAGACCAACCACAGACATGAGCTTTGGGTGAATGTGTTTAATTCCCCTGCAGCAGAGGGATTTGAGCGCGTCGCATCGGGTCCGGATGCACTGCTCTTCTTGTAAAGTGGTGAGTTTGCAGCCCCCTCCCCCCCCTTTTGGGGGATGGCCTTGCTATATAGGGAGTCAATACTCCTATCTCTAGTTGGCACCCGCTTGGCTGGCTCCTCCTGGTGTTGCGAGGCGCAGATATGCAGCGCCATCGGGCCAGACTGTAAGGTGGGAAACCGGATTGTCCTACGGTTCTCAGACCGTCAGCACTGTTCATGCGTCTGTCTGGGTCCTTGTGTTGCCTGATGGAACCGTTTGCCTGGTTGCGCATTACCAGTGTGGGTATTTTCGTCCCACCCCCATTCCACTACGCTTCGGGGGTAGATTGTCTGTTCGGGTAATGGGACCGTTGGGCACCTACAGCGCTCCGATACCTTTGAGTTGATTTGGCGCTGCATGAAAACTGCAGGAGAAAATCCAAAAGCCAATGAATCTTGCTGTGTTGTGTAAATCACAGCATGTCATGCTAGGCAAATATTCTTGATCGGGCACATGCCAGGGGGCTTCTACAAGACTGTTGCACATGATTTTGAGCCGAGGCTGTGGCATAGATTTACCAACAGAATAGTTTAATTGACTAATGGGCCCAAAGGGTTTTCACCACCCAGAAGTCAGTGTCTGGTATGCTAGTTACCTGGTAACATGAGGCACGTGGGTTGTAGACAACGTATGTGACCATTTGTCATATAACAGTGCTCTAGCAAAGTGCTATGAGACCTTCAGGTCGGGTTCACTCTAATTTCTGCATTTTATAAAAGTTTTGTGATGCTCATTGAGAGTGTTTTTGTTGATTAACAAGATGAAAGTGTTTTGCCATGCAGAAGCGCCGACAGATCTTGCTGAACTGCGCGTGCTCCGTGTCCTTTTCGTGCATCACTTGCAGCCTAATCAGGACCCGCTCGCACTACACACTTTCTGCATACAACCCTATGCAAGACTGCCTACTGCAAGCACAGGGCCACAGGCAGCATCTTTCCCTCCTTACCGGCCTATTGCGCTCTCTGCTTCTAGATCCCACTCACTCCACCTCCTGCCTCTCTTCCTCTGCTCCTCTCTCTACACCTGCCTGTCCCGCTCTCTGCCTCACTCTGTATCCATCTGTCTTTCTCACTCACCACATGCATGTCCTCCCCATCTCTTCCTCCTCTCTTGTCTCTGCCCTCTGCTCTGTCCCATTTAACCCAACTCTCTCTACCGTCTTTCCTTGCTTGTGTGTATCCTCTCTTCACATTTTCACACTTCTCTCTCACACTCACACTCACATTTTTGCATTTCCTTTCCATCAGTAGAACCTATATCTCATCCATTGTCTCGTCTCCTCCCGCTTATCCCTTCCTCTCTTCCGCGTGTGAGGCTTATAACAAAGCTGTAAGGATAGTTAGATACAGAATGAGAAAAGAAAGAGAGCCACCATGAGCGATGGTTGGGGGGAAAGATAGAGAGAAAGGGGAGAGCGAGTAAGGAAGAAAAAGAAGAAAATCGCCTGGGAGAGGGGAAAGAGTGAAAAAGAAAAAGTGCAGAGTCGCAGAATAGGACATCTTGGAGGAGAGAGAAAAATTGAGAGAGGCGGGTACGGCGCAAGAGGAAGAAAGAGAGGGCGAGAGAGGAAGATGAGGTTAAAAAGCAACACCTCTTAGTTTAGTCTTGGTTTAATACCTAGGAAGTTCAATCAGAAAAATAGGTAAAGAGTTGACTCTTGAAATGCAAAACTCTGTTGCTCTTATTCATTTACTGGCATATTTGTCTGTGGAGACTTCGCTGTTTTGTTCACGTTCACATCTTTACATGCAAATTACAATGAAATGTAGAACGAAGGAAAACAGCGCATTCCTCTCCAGGGCCTCTCCAATTCACGGCCATAATGGGGCCATTAGATATTTAATGCAAGGGATCGATACACTGCTGTTTTTGAGGAGTCCTCCCCTCTACTCCATATCATCTCATGTTTTTCCAATGCAGTCCAAGGGTAAATTGCTTATTTCTGTTTATCGGAAGTGCACAATGACGCAAATAGCCAGTGAATCAATATACTAAAAACCTCCCACAGAATTGTGCTGTGATCGTTAATTTTGATGCTAGACAGAAAGGAATTCCCTCAACAACAGAGTATTTTCAGAGTGCTTTATGATAAAGTAGGTTTCATTACAAGTGAAATAAAGTTACAATAATTATAACTGTGCCATTGAATGTCTTGCCTGGTTTCATCTGATTTCTGGTTTTCACGTTCCTGACAATGTTGGGCCACATTACCCCGGCATGGATTTTAAGCTTTATTCTAATGTTTATTTAGGCAATAATGGTGATGTTACAAAACTGGTGCTCATGTGTAAAGCGCTCTGAGGCCCGATGTCTCGGGTCTACTTCGCTATATAAAACAAAAAATAGAAACATCAGTTGTTGGCCTATATATGTAGGAGCGTTGGCAGTCTGCCAGACTATGTTTGTGGTCCCAGTAGTGAACTAGCAGCAGGCGGCAGCGCAGAAGCTTAATGTGCCTGCTGCAAAGAACATATATACCTGATGCAGATCACAAAATGCATATGATGTAAATAGGTCAGTGAGGCACTGCTTTTGTCAGAGAGATCCTTTTCTAAGTTAAAATCCTAACATACAACAGAGAGCTATTAACTGTCATCTAAGAGCTGGATGCAAACTGCAAGGAAAAAATTAGAGCGTTATGTTTTTTCCCCACAGTCTTTGTTTCATTACCCTACTGTTTCAAAAATAAATTGTTATCTTTTCATTTTCAGCACCTGACAACCTGAAACATTACCGCATTTTGGGGCAATTTTCCAGCAAACAACAAGAGGACCCCAACCTCCTTTGCTCCAAGAGGACCCCGGCTACAACCCAGCAAAAACCAGTGTTAAAGGTAAGGAAACTGATGCTATATATTTTTTTACATGGGAGTTAGGGCTATGTATGTATGTGGTCACTCTCAAGGCCCTCAAGCAGTGTCTTTCAGTGCCTCCAGCAACCACTATGGCACAGAGAGGCAGGAGGCAGTACGGCTCTATTTTTAGCAGTCATTTGAGATGTATTAGGATAATTCACAAGATATATGTATAATGTATTTATACTGAAATTTGATATTATTGCACTGCACCTTATACGTTGTACTTTGATTATTGACAGGTTTCTTTAATATATATATATTGGTAAGGCCAGCAACACACCATCATGAATACAGTACAAGAGCTGATTACAAAGTCATTCCAGTCACGGCCACTTGAACAAAAACTACAGATAAAACAATTAGGACCTCATCAGCCTGAAATAAACCTACAGCAAACTACCCAGGACAGAGGAAAAATGTCAAAACGTACATTCTCAAATGCCTGGTACACAAAAGCTGATTGGCTTACCGGGGTGCCCTATAAGAAATTCTCTGTTCTGCTTCCCCTGCTTGCTGTTTGGCGGTGACTTTTCTTGGACACGGCAAGGAATGGTCGACCTGAAGCACATCGCTGAAAAAATAAAGAAGCATGCGCTCACAAGAAATCATCTGGAAAACCTGACAAGACTGGGAATGTTGGGGGAAGACGCACCAATTGAGCAGGAGATAAATGATGCGTATCGCAAATCCATTCAAAAACACAATGAAGCTGTTGATAAGAACAGACAAAATCTATCCAAGATCATTGATTGCATTCGTTTCTGTGGTGCTTTCGAACTGGCATTGCGAGGCCATGACGAATCAGAAACTTCCTCAAAACCTGGGATCTTCCGAGGCCTAGTGGATTTAATGTCAACCATAGACCAGGATTTGGAAAGACATTTAGCACATGCTACAGTCTTTAAGGGCACCTCTAATACAATACAAAATGAACTCCTTGACTGTATGCTCGAAATTATAAGAAGCCATATTGTGCAAGAGTTGCGAAACACAGACTTTGTGGCTATTCAGGCTGATGACACCACTGATGTGTCCACTCAAACACAGTCCGTGTTAGTGTTTCGGTACCTTGACAGTGACAGAAACGTTGTGGAAAGATTTTATGGCTTCACGCATTTAAGTGACTCTAGTGCAGCAACCATCACTGAAGCAATACTGTGTCAACTGGACTTAATTTTCCCGCACCTGCCTCAAAAACAAAAACTTATCGCACAAAGCTGTGATGGTGCGTCCGTAATGAGTGGAAGCCTTAGTGGAGTACAGAAACGAATTCGAGATGTGTACCCTAATGCTCATTTTGTGCACTGTTACGCCCACCAACTCAATCTTATTATGCAACAGGCGGTATCAAAGATCAGAGAGACACGAGTTTTCTTTCAGGATATCGGAGGCATAGCAGCATTCTTCACACGTTCCCCCAAAAGAACAGAAGCCCTTCATGAGATTGTGGACAAAAGCGTACCAAGGGGATCCTCAACTCGTTGGAACTTTCACATTCGTACAGTCAACTTAATCTTTGAACAGAGGGAGGGCCTTGAGAAATGTTTTGTCGCCATAGCATCCAGAGCAGACTTTGATCACACAAGTCAGAGTGAAGCCCATGGCTTTATTAGAACACTACAAGACAAAGAGTTTCAGTTCTTACTGTTTTTATTTCATGACATAATGATTCCTGTTGATGTGTTATATGATCAGTTGCAAAGAAAAGACCTAGATACTGTCTCTGTGAAAGCCAATACATCTGCATTTGTACAACAGATTATGAAAGTGAGAGATGGGGTTGAAGATTTAGAGAGCAAACTGCCGGAGCATTCTATTTTTGCAAACCGCAGACAAAACATCACCTCTCTGGTTCGAATTGGAAAGGAGATATGTGACATTGTAATTGTGCAGGCAAAAGAACGTTTTTCATTCACAAAACATTTGGTGAGTGCAACTTTATTGCAAAGTAAAGAGTTTGCACAATATGATGAATCCTTCCATGAGCGTGCTCTGAATCAGGCTGTGGAAGCATATCCTATGCTCAAAAAAGAGCAGCTGAGAACTGAGTTAACTGTACTCTACGGAATGCCTGTGTACCGGAAGGCCAAAAGCGCCTTGACTTTGCTGAGTTTAATTCATAAACTGCATATGGAAAACTCACTTACAGAGACAGTGACTTTACTAAAAATTGTGATTACGACTCCAATGACAACAGTAGAAGCTGAACGATGTTTTTCAGCCTTAAAGCGCATAAAGACATTCCTCAGGAACACCATGCTAGAGGAAAGACTAAATGCTTTGGCGATGCTATCTGTAGAGAGCAAGCTAGTCCAAAAGATACCGGACTTCAACATGAAAGTAATTGACAAGTTTGCTACACTGAAAGACAGACGTGCGGATTTCATTTACAAAAAGTGAATGCTGCTACTTGTTTGTTGAATACAAAAAATTCAGATTGAGGTAAGAAATGCATTGTTATCTCTGTTTTTAAAAGTTTTGTAGTGTTTGTTCTATTTGGGGACTACACAGATTTGCTCACCTTTGTTCACTGTCCGGACCTGTCTCCCGCAGGGTGAACGATTCGTTGCTTGTGTTGCCTATCAAACCTTTCCCCTTGGCAAATTGCGAAAACCTTTATACCGTTTATATTTGGGGTACTTGCGTGGACCTATTTGAAGTGTGTGTACAAAGCTCAGCTCAACCAGAATCACGGTAACAGCGCATTGCGCTGCCTCTTTTATATTCAGTATATTGTAAGACTGTTTTTCTTCCCCCGCCTTTCCTTGTTTTGTTTCCCTGTTTTCCCCTTGCTTGCCATTCGTTACTCTAGAGTCTAATATTCAGTATGTTGTAAGACTGTTTTTCTTCCCCCGCCTTTCCTTGTTTTGTTTCCCTGTTTTCCCCTTGCGTGCCATTCAATACTCTAGAGTCTAATAGAGTCGGAAGGCCGTAGGGGAAGACTGTGGACTTTTCTTCAAGTTCCTGACGCTCCTGCGGAAGGAGCCTGGCAACCATTACACTGCTGTGCAACTTCTTCTACTCTTAGAGCTGAGATTTCCATGAGTCTTATAGTCTGAATTCAGCACCTGAGCATAATAGGACAGAATGTATGAAGCTCTGTGGTAATACTGAATAAGCAGCTACCTATGTTATGCCATCTATTAATGTAATAACTGCACTTTCACAATTGCTTTATTAACCTTCCTGCTTTCTCAAATTTGCTTGAAAATGCACGATTTTTCTTCTTTTTTTTTCAAAATTTTCTTAGGGGGGTAACCCCCCAAAACCCCCCTTTTGGGGTTCGGGCTTGCTCGCTGCGCTCGCTCGCTATGGTGCTGTATGCTAATTCGTTTGCGCCCCACCACTTTAAAATCTCACCCACCGCCCTTGGTCAGTAATAGGAGGGGTGTGGTGTCTTGCACCCGGTGGTTCAGTCCCATCTAAGAACAAACATTCAACTCATCTCCCCTGCTTGCGGTGGGCGACTGGTTGTGGCATCATGCGTTAAATACCTATTACAGCATGATCGATCCATAGATCGGAACCCTTGAACTTCCTCGTTTGTGGAAGGTGCTCTGCCCACATATTCTAGCTGGGCTCCCATTCATTAAAGGCAGGGGGCTTGTCTGCGGGTGGAGCCCGGGTGGAGCCTATGCCTAGTTACACTCTGTGCGGCGTGAGGTAGCCGGAGGTACGAGCAAATTGCTTAAGTCCATCTGAGTGCAGAGTTCGTCTCTTGCCGTGGGAAGAGAGGGGGGCCAGGCATGCCGCTTTTGGCAGGTCTCCAGGTACATCTCTCACCGTATTGGAGAAATGCTGGTGGGATGGATTGTGGTCAATGTAGTGCGCCTTCAGAAGTGTGCCGCCAACCTAACAAGGGAGAGTAACTTGATATTGTAAAGGAGATGGCATTCATTAAGTAATGTATATCATTGCAGGCAATTCTGAATACATTGATTGTGCCAATTAGAAGGTACAAGATGTGTCTCCATGTATTCTAAATGTAGAATATAAGTGATTGCTGGTGCATTAAATCAAGATGTGTGTAGAGAGAAATTATACTACAATTTAAGATACATTATTCAGCTGGTAACAAGGGATATCGTCATCTAATCCTATTGTATGCGTTTGTAGTCTATACACCCACCATTTTGTAAGTAGTGTTTAACTATTTCCAGTTTGTGGGGTTACTTTCTGTATGATTGACCAGGATATGTCGGTATCATTATGGTTCTTTTCGAGAAAGTGGGCTGTGAGTTTAGTTGTTATCCTCCTGCATCTTATAGTACTTCTGTGTTCACTGAAGCTTAATTTGACTTTTATTGTAATTATCCTGGCATATTTTAGGTCACATGGGCAAGATATTATGTATATTACATTACTACTGTTGGAATTTGTATGTACTCTCTCTTCCCAGGGAGTGGTCAGTCCGAGGTCAATAGTTTTGGTGTGGGACGTGAAGGGACAGACTGAGCAGTTCCCACATGGGAAGTGTCCTGTGACAGGGGGCAGGCCCCATAGCGTAGTCTGGCAGGTCGTATTGGCCTGTGTACTGTTCCTGTCTACCAATCTCTCCCAAATATTTCTATTCCTCTGGAAAGCGAATAGTGGTTTTTCAAACCTAAGTTGGTTAGATATTAAAATGTGCCAGTGTTTTTTTATGGTGTGTTTGATCATGTTGGATGATGATTTTTATGTACTTACAAAAATGAGTGATTTGGTTCTGGTTTGGATATGGTCTCTAGCAAGGTCTCTCTAGGGATGTTTTGTGCTCTTTTTTGTGCTCTAAAAATAATATATTCTGGGAATTCTCGATCTTTCAGTTTTTTAGATAGGATGTTAGCTTCTTTTTTATAGCCATATAGATTAGAGCAGTTCCGTTTAATGCGTAAGAATTGGCCTACTGGTACGTTTTCTCTCAGTGCTCAAGGACGAGCACTGTTGAAGTGTAACAAGCTGTTACGACCTGTTGGTCTTGTGTAGAGTGTCACCTTTATGTCTTCTGTGATGATGTTTAGATCAAGGAAGGACACCTGTCTGTTGTTACGGGTCATAGCGAAGCATAGGTATGGGTTTCTTTCATTGAGCCAAGTGTTGAACGTTTCACTTGTAATGTCGTTATCTTGCCAGATCACCAGAATGTCATCAATATATCGCCTCCAAAGGCGCATATGGTCTTGGGACACACACAAAAGATTGTTGCATCAGTTAGTCAGGCGGAGTCATCTTTTGGAATGTTGGTTTCCTTCTTCAGTTCAGACAGGAACTTTCTCTGGGCTGAAGGGTCAGTGCCCTTGGCTAGGAAAAGGTGTTCCCCATTTGATTGCATTTTTGAAACTCATTTTGAATCTGCCTTACAATAGCGACTGCTTCGGTTGTGATAACGGTAAACTGTATGGGTCCATAGACAGAGCACCTGATGGGACGAGGGATTTTTGACAAGATAGTAAAGCAATTCTAGTAACACACGTAGTACACCCCTTTGAATAATTTTATGCAAGGGTGGAGTTTGAAATTAGGCATTTTCACACCTTTTAAGCTGCCCTTATTCTTGCTGAATGTGAACCTTACCAAAGGCTTACCAAAGGCTAGAAGTCTCTATCGGTTATCAGCAACATCAAGGCCCAGATTTACTAACAAATTGCTTTAGGGTCATGTCACTTTATTGACACAGCCCCAACATAAAATTCACTTTAGGATTTACTAAGCCATTTAAAGCCCTATTCACCTGGCCATAAAGGGCAGCGTTCCATTGATGGAGTACAGGGGTTCCTGTGCATCAACTCAGATCAGATGTTGGTGCAAATACAGATTTTCTGAAGTATGTAAACCTGGGTGTGTGCCAAAATAGTGCCCCTGCCAGAGGTTGGTGTAACAAGGAGAAGTAAAGATATTTCTCCTTTTTACTCCCTCTTTTTATTAGTCCCACATTCTGCAGCACACATTCAAAGAGGGATAGGCTACTAAGTGTAGTTCATCTTCCTGCACAAAAACGATGCTGACCACATTGCAGGCCCCCTTGCTTCATGGTGCAAAGATGCTTACAATTGCGTTAAGTTGACGAAGGTACATCAGCACAAGAAGTGCATCATATCTTTGTAAATATGAAGGACTACCACTATCTTCCATGCAATGCAGCACAGCAAGTTCCATTCCTTTAGGGTCAAATGCACTTAACACAGAAAGTGGAAAAGGTCCTTTACTACTTTCACAAGCTACCTGCCCCTTATTGACTGGTTACACTCCTCATTATGTGCCAGATTCACAAAAGTAATCTGAGACAAAATCCAAACTTTACGACTTTCGGTATTCTCAAAAGGTATTTAGTAGTAGTAAAGTTAGGATTCCTAACTTTACTACTACTAATGAGAAAAATCCTAACTTTATGACTTTCGGTATTCTCAAAAGGTATTTAGTAGTAGTAAAGTTAGGCTTCCTAGCTTCACTACTACTAGATGCCTTTTGTGAATACTAAAAGTCATAAAGTTAGTATTTTGTTTCAGATTACTTTTGTGAACCGTGTCCCATGTCTGTAAGAAACGTGAATGCCTCAAACTAAAATATTTGCTAGCTGAATTAGTTAGTAGAAATAGCTGATTTTGACAATGTGTACTACAAATGAAAGGGGCTTGTATTTTAGGTTTTGCTGATGCACAACCCTATGCTCCTGTGCAAACAATTAGCCAACAGACTACTAATGCAATTAGTACTATTATAAGTAAAGTGTTCATGTGTGTTCTGCTTAACATCGAACCACCCGCAGAGTATTGTACTATACGGGTAACTAACTATATATTGCTAGTAGGTAAATTTACTACAATGCATGGCACACCCTCTTTGGAAGTATTATTAACCCCTTCAGTGCCCGCCCCTTTCCCCGCCCTGTGCCGGCCGTTGCATTAGCGGGCGGGGTCTATGACGAGCTGGACTCGTCATGGGCACAGCACAACCGCGGCCCATGACGAGTCCAGCTCGTCATGGGCACTGAAGGGGTTAAAAGTATTAAAACAAAATCAAACTGAGCATGGAGCCTCTCTGGTGGTTGATATGAATATGAAGTGGATTGGATAGTGTGAAACTTTCTCTTCAATAGTTCTTTGTATCTTTTGAAGATGAGCCGCAGTATCAGTAATATGTAAGCGTTTGGCTCCTGTTCCCAGTCATGAGCATCAAGTACCAAAAATGATTTTGGAATCATATACCTCTGTCAGACAAAACACATTAGGTTATAATGTCTGAAATAGCACCTGAACACACAAAAGGGGTCTTAGGTTTCAGTGAAGGGGAAAGCACCGGACACTAGGATAGAGAAGAATGCTAAACAGAAAACCAGAAACGGATTTCCTTCACAACAGGAATCAGGTAGGGAAGGAAACAATTTGAGGGACAACATTAAAAAGCTGAATCAGTATAACATTGCTGGTCTTCCTGGTCTTTGCGCGACTCTGGGGAGTGTAATAGAACAGGATATACCCAACAAACTAAGCATCATAGGAAAGACAATATGCCAGTCACAAGGTTGAGATTGAACAAACATGATGTTGAGGTTAGTATGAAGAAAGAAGAAAAAAGTTCAGAATCAAAAGATCATTTTAAGTAAAATGAAGTGACTGGATTGACAAAAAAGAAGCTTGAAACAGAAGAATTATGCGTAGAGGTACATGGACGGTAGTACTTGATGTTCTCTGGGAAACAAGTGCATGTTTGAGGACTTTAAATCAGGCTCCAGTATTGTCTGTAAACCAAGATTGGTGCCATTCATTTTTCTTCATTACACTAATAATGACAAAGAAAGAAAGCAGGGATGAATAAAACCCTGAACAAATGAGTTAAAGGGATTGTGAGCATCTAGTGGTGAATGTTACACTATTACACAACATTTGTATTCGACCATCTCCCCCAAAATTCAATATTGGTGGCTGTAGGTTTCAGAACTAAACTTTAGACCCTAGCACTCATTCTTTTACAAATTAAGAACTGCCCATATTAGATGGTTTTGGACATTCCAATTTATGTGACTAATCTTGGAAGAGTCTTAATTTAATTAATCTCGCTCTCTCATACAATTTACTTTGTTGAAAACTATCCAAAAATTGAGAGCAATACTCAAGAAGGAAGCCATTCAATTGAAAGCTGCTTATAGTTGGCTCTGCACAGTGAAAGAACAAGATCAGGAATGCATCCCTGACAAGCAAGTCTTCGGACCATCTTACAGATCATTGGTTCCAGTTCGTTAGAATAGAATGCATGTGCACTGTAAACCTGCCGCTAGGTGAAGAAAAACCGGAAGATGTTGATCGATCACATCAAAAAACACTAGAAGGCTGTTTCTGTTCAGCAGCCCATCACTGATTCCAATGTGCATTCAGATTAGTCAAATAAAATTTCATTTTATTCTTGGGTCACTCTGGAAGAGTACATTTGAGTTGAAATGATTGGTCCCATTCCAGGAACTCATGAGCCTGGTGCGTGTCCAGCTTTTTCACTCATTAGCAAGTACTGATTCAAATGTGGTCACAGAATCTATTTCAACAATTGAACGTGCTGTAACCTCAACTACAATTGGTACATCAATGATGATAGCAATGGTGATGCCACTAACTAAGACAGTGATGCAGGGAGAGGGAGTATTCACTTATAGGCCATTCTCAAAGCTTTATTTGGACAATACAATCAGCAAGGTATTGACCACAAAGTCATATCCGTTCTTCAATACACTGATTCACATGCATGAACATGGTCTTATCCCTGCCCTTAACATCTGGCAATTGCATAGTGTGTTACATGAGAGGGATGTTATTACCTACCCTGGTGTGATCATGATCTCCATGTCCCTGGAAAAGGAATTTGACACTACACAGTGTCACTGTCTTGAAGTTATTATGTCCAGGATGTGCCTAGGATTGGGATCTATATGGTGGGTCTGTCTTTTTTTATTCCCATCAGACAGCTAGTTTTACGACTGGTCAATATGTGTCTCTGAAATACCATATTTTCATGAAACGCATCAGGGCTGTCATTTTTTCTCCTCTCCTTTTTGCACCTGCAATGAAGCCTCTTGCTGCAGTATGTAGAAAGGAGGGGAGGGAGAGAGGCATGCAAATTTGGGGTGCTGTACATGAGGCTCGGTGTGGTATGAATGGAAAAGTAGATTTACCCACGAGGCTATATTGCTGATATAGTTTGTGGATGGCTCAGTGCTCAGAATTTAATAAGTCCAAGATGTGCCTCTTTCCAGTGGCTTCAAAGAAATGTATGACTGAGCTCAGTGGGTTGGGAATCGGTTGTGCTACCTAAACTTTTAACAATTTGTGGGTACATATATACCATGAAATAAATGACCTTACGGGAAGGGACCTGGGTGAGCAATGAGAACTTTAAAGAGGAATTTGTCATTTTGGTGTTCCCTGCAATTGCTTATTTTGGTTTGTCTAACTCACACTAAAATGATTATCCTGTGTAGACTGTTACACTACTTTACAAACCTGTCTGTAGGGATCCCAGCCATTTGGTTCAAACAGTTAGACTCACTTGTTAGGAACTTGGTCTAGGATAGCGAGTGTTAGTAGGTCTGGCTCAAAACATTTAGGAGAGTTATGGTGGGGATGCCAAGCTGTACCCTAGGTGTAAAAGACTGTCTGCTGACCCTTTGTACATGGTTGGGACACGTTCAAGGATACTAAGAGGCACTTTGGACAGGGAGGTGGTATGTGGCCTGGAGGAGGTGTGCTTACTGGATAATTTTCCTAGATCCAAACCCAAGAAGGTGGGTAATACATTCCTTGATTTGGCATTGATATTGGCTAAACCCCTGCTTGCGCTCTCCTGGAAGGCTGTGGAAGATGGCCATGGGCAGAGGAGGAGGCCCTGTTTATGGAGGCGGCATGTGATGTATGGGGGAGGCATGTGATGTAGGTATGGAGGAGGCATGTGATGTATGGAGGAGGCATGTGATGTATGGAGGAGGCATGTGATGTATGGAGGAGGCATGTGATGTATGGAGGAGGCATGTGATGTAGGTATGGAGGAGGCATGTGATATATGGAGGATGCATGTTATGTATGGAGGAGGCATGTGATGTAGGTATGGAGGAGGCATGTGATGTATGGAGGAAGCATGTGATGTAGGTAGGAGGCCGATGTTTGACTCAAGTTAATACAGGCTTTTGAAGGGTGCTATATGCAAAATGTAGCAAATGGATAAGATGATTCCAATAGCACTGACTCACCAAGTGATGTATAATAATTTATAGAAAAACACAAATCCATGAAATATGTTATGGTGAATTGCTATATCTTACTATCATTTGTGTCCTTTATGCTTATTATGGCTTCCTCCAACCTAACATTATACATGTACTTTATGCTACCTGATTGGACCCATATGTGGATTGTTCAGGTGATGTTTTTGTTTCTGAAGAAAAGTTTCTGTTTAATATGCACCTTGCTGTGTGCTCCTTTCTGTACTTGCTATTATCTTGTGAAGTGAAAGATCTATGATTTGAAGTTGGTATACAAAAAGAAGAAATATGCATATATGCTAATTCTGTATTCATGGCTCTCTTCAAAACAATTTAACAAACATTTTGAAAAGAAAATAAACTTGCTACAACTGCAAGCACAACTGAAACCATATGTGCACCACCCATAAAATCTACAACAGTTAAAATGACACAGATACAAGAAACTGCAATATGGAGATAAACCTAATCTAGATCCTAAAGCAGAAGTTGTTTTTCTTCTATATTTTCAAGAAAGACAAAGAATTCCACTTCGACAATGAGTCAGTGGTGTAGAAGGATATTTTTATGGTGCTTTAGCCCTGACAGGTACATCCTCCCACCGTGGTCCTAAGTTTGGATCTTCGCTGCATTATCATAATTTGTTTTGTAGCTTACAAGGTTGAATATGATCTTTATGATGGTACATTAATGCTATCAGTATCTTCCTGAAAGTTTAAAACCATTTCATGTGCTAGAGGAGCTGCAAAAGCATTAGTCATTACTAAAAGCTAACACAGTCTTTGATGCTTTCAATATCACGGCATAGCCACTATCTAATGAGTTATTTGGGGAAAAGGTTCTATATCAAATTTTTGCCCTACAGATGTGATTCAAATTCCCTGTGGTTTGAGAATCTCATTGTCACCCAATGCCCTTTTGCAAGTTCATGGAACATCAATGTTGTTGCTGATGACTCACTTGAGTTTGCAATACATAATTAATATTAGTGTCTTAATGCATATGATCATCAAGAGTTGTTTTGTTATCATCATTATGGGAACCACCAGGGGGCATATTAACAAGGGCTTTATCTCCGCTTTTTTGGCTTTAAAAGCCAAAAAAGCGGAGATAAAACTATTGCCCTATTTACAAGTGGGTGCTAACATGTATAATCGCTTGTTAGCACCCTTTTTCCCGATGCCTCCCTTTGCATCTCTAATGAGATGCAAAGTGGGCGTCACTGGCACTGGCCACAGTACAGCCTTGCAGATATCGCTGATGTGCACATCGCGATATTTACAAGGCTGGCCCAGCATTTTAGCAGACGTTAGTTTTTGGAGAAAACCGCTGTTTTCTCCAAAAACTAACGTCTGCTAAAATCCTCACTTGCCCATCCCTAACATAGGGGGTGGATTATGCTGCTATGACCACAGGGTCGTATCAGCAAGGTTATCGCCCTTTTGCAGGGAACATCGCTGGAAAACCAGCGATGTTCCCTGCAAAACGGCAATTTCCCCCGTTATCTCTGGAATTTTTATCACCCTGGAGCAAGGCGTTGTTGATAATGCGATACCAGGGCGATAAATTACAGAGATAGACGGCGATGAATAAAAAAGCGCTAAGCGCGCTTTGTGTTATTCATCGCCGTTCCTTGGTGATATGCTCCTAAATTCATTGATGAAATAGCCAAAGGAAAAAATATAATTTCACACAATTGGAGTATGTCACACTCCAACCATTAACAGTCCTGGGTGTTCTCATAAGAGGTATTCGTCATATTTTAATAGTGATGGCAGATCAGACCCATTTCCATTTTATTTTTTCAAATAGCCTTAAACTTAAAAAGATTTTGATTACCTGTCACAGCTTTATTTAGTCATCACAATTTATTGATTAATTTTAAGAACACGGTTATATGTATTGGAAGGAAATGAGAAAACTGCTTGGAGAACCACAAATTGGCAATAAATAAATAACAATTAAAAGACCTCAATCCGAACGAAGAGTTTAAATATGTAGCCAGTCACTAGAAGTTTCAAGATTGTAGTATCGCAACTCTATTCTGCATTGTCTACCATTCACCTAACCCCCTCAAGGCAACACTACATGCAGCTGCCAGGCTTGTCTATTAATCATAGAAGTTTGATCGCATCAGCCCCTTGTTGCTCTCTCTAAAGGTTTGCCTCACATACACTTTAGTTTAGTTTCAGAAACTGTTGGTACATAGCACATAAACATTGCATTTGTGGTGGACATAATTTCTTGTGGAACTTCGATAACCTGATACTTGAAATTCCAACCTTCAAGATGGAAAAACTGAAGAACAGGTTTCTTTGGGCAAGGCCACATCCACCTCAATCACACCGAACACTACAAACCTTCTCTTCAAGAACAAAATCAAAAATCTAATGTTTCAGTGCTTCTTATTGCTCGGATAGTTATCAAGTGCACCTTAGAAATTCCTTAGATGGTTTACCCTATTTTAATCAGAGCTCTCTTGACTCAATATTTTCCCTCCTAAATGTATATGTCATAAATATAATTCTTAACTTTCATCCATCCAATATTCTGTAATACACTCATTCAAATTATAATCTTTATACATTAATGTTATTGTTAGTAATGTATTTGTCTCTAAAGCATCCTAGTACCTATGTCAAGGTCTAGTTGATGCTATGCAATACTCTTAAATAAATAAACACTTTCAAATTGCGATTTTGTCACTGTGTAGTTAAATCTCTATTTACTTTAGGAGGCCTGGCTACTAATAAATTCATGTTTCCTATATTGTCTTTATGAAATGCCACACCTATCAATAAAAGTGATTTTCTATTTTGTTTAAAAAATCTAATCCAGTGTTGATAGGTGATTTTAATAATTTCAGTAGAAACGTAACATTGTAAAAGTGTACTTTTTGTTGCCTAAGAGTTAACTAGTTTGAATCTGGTTTGCCCCACATCCCTGACCCAGAACATGAATACACATTCCTAACTGGCATTTAAGGACCCACATCCTGAGAGTCAAAGGCTTGGCAACTGGCAGCAAGACGACAGGACTGATGGTAACATTGACTCCTTAGTAGTGATTATCCATCTGGAAGATGAACAGGCTGAATTGAAAAAACAAAGGAAAGCTTTTTCAGATCTTCCTATGAGCGAAGATCTCATAAGGGGCTGTTAGGAACTACAGCCACTGATTAATTGACCTACCGTAAACTTACAGTGTGTGTCCCTGGCAGTAAAAAAACCTGTTCTGGAACTGAAAGATGGGAGGGCACCTCATCTCCTTATAAGAGAATTTAGAAGGAGCGACTAGTTCTGTAACAGGAAAAAAGCTGATGCTATTGTAGTTGAGGAATTCTGGAAAGATTTGAAGTAAACTGAAAATCGAAGCACCAAAGAAGAAGGTGGGAATTCTGAGAAAAGAAAGCCTATGACCCATGTCTACTGTTGGAATCCAGATACTGGAGCTGGTCTTTAATGGTCATGTGGGTGACCTGCTGTTATCAGCTACAAGCGCACAAAAAGCATAAGGACTCTGACTCCAAAAGGGATCATGCGACCATTGGAGAGAGACTTTGTGCCTAGAAGCCTGACCTGGCAATCAAGGACTCTAGGAGTTACTAATTACTGTTTTTCCAGCACTATGAACTGCTTGGGATCTAGTCATCTTCAAATGTCCTGAGAACCTGGGCATGGTACTGAGGACTTCTGAATGGAGGCACACCTCAGTAGGCATGAAATCACCTTCATTCCCTACGTCACATATCCGCCCCCTCCATATTGTCACTGATAGGGTTGGCAATTAAGTTGACTACATTGCTTCTCACCTAGAGAGCCTCCTAGTACTCAACTTCATCAATACTGGGAATCAGGAGTCACCTTAAGAGCTCTCACACCTGTTTCATGCATGTCCAAACACCAATACAATGACTCACTCTTTACAATATTCCATCATAACATGGACCATCAGTGGGATGCATAGTCTAGCCATGCGCTACAAGGTTCACTCCTATCTCAAACGTACTGACCTTCATGCACCAAGAAACTCATATAAAGTGTGAGTAAGGAGTTTGCCTCCTTAAGAAATGCAGAGGCAAAATATTTACTACCGATTATTGGGCATACTTCAGAGAAGCACTAGTATGGCTTAAAGCCAGCACCCTGTTAATTAATCACACAGAAATACTTGATAAGGAGGTCCGATGTATTTGATCAAAGTTCAGCTAGATAGCACCCCAATTAGTATAGGTAGCAGCTATGCTCCAGCACTACTAATGTACTTTTCCGAAACAACTGTCGCACAGCTTGTTGTAATAGGCACAGATTCCATAGTTGTTGGGAAGGGATTTCACAGTGTCTTTGACGTTGACCTGGATGGATCGTGCCCTCTGCTTCTCTTCACAACAACTGTCCAAAAATACACGTTATCACTACAACAAGGGTCCTTCGAAGACATAAAGCATTATCACAACCCCCATACCAAACTTTACTCCTTCTATTCAGCTGTGCATGAGTTTTATGTGTGCTTGGATATAATTGTTTGCTTTGGCCACTGATGGTCTCTCCTGGCTACCTGAGCAGGGAGCTATCTAAATATAACCCCCTGTGGTGACGCTTGAAATAAGGGTAGATTACTTGCACCTATACCCATATGGCACTTTAAACCCGCAGCTCTTCAAGAGTCAGTTTTTCGGGCTACTCTAACACACAAAATTCATAAACACTTATGGCCCGATTACGATCTCGCTAGGAAAGCCCTCCGTACAACTCTGATCCGGAGGGCTTTACGAGCGAATCGTGCTCCTCTAGTCTGAACGGGCGAGTACGATGTATCCACATGCTTACAGACTCGATTCGCTCGGAATCCCATTGAACTGTATGGGAACCTGTATACTGGACGCATACACAGGCTCCCATAGCAACAAGCATTTGCAATGCAACAGTCTCGCCTTTAGGATCTTAAAAGTATTTTAGCCATGCAGCATATTATCCTGGGTGTTATATTAACTCTTCTCATTTAGCCTTCCACAACTGCTATAACTGGATTAAAAGAGCATTTGTTTTCAGTGGGGTGCCATGGAAAGGGGTTAAGGTCCCAAACAATAAAGTTTTACAAAAAACAATATGCATTGACAAAGCTAATGCATTGACAAAGTCAAAAGGCTGGCAGCATAAGTCGGACAAACTAGCTTTGCAAATGCTTGTGTTACTTTGTCAGGGACCTGGAGCAGCAGAGGAATGTGGAGGTAAAGAACAGTGTGGTATGAAACTGAAACTGATCATGAGCAATAGCTAGACTGAAACAGAAGCGTGTTCTGTACTCGAGAAAGACACGAGCCGAACTTGAAATATGATCTGCGAAACAAAAATGATCTGCAAAACTTGTTATGGTTTGAGATCCGGCTAACCTTCGCTGGAATGTCAAGGTTGAACAAGCACTGGCAACGACAATAGGTCTGGCTTTAACACCTCCAGAGTTTTCTGTCTGTATGGATTTAAGTCATCTATATGCATGAGCGTCTTGAACTCCAAGCCATACAAGAAACTGCGCAGTTTAAATAATGTTCTAACCTGTAAACGCTCTTGCATTTTGCACAGTGGGGTCATGGAACCCATTCTACAAACTTCAGAATTAAAACTTGCACTGGTAGCTCTGTACAGTACAGCACTCCAAGCATTCTGAAATCTAAGCAGCTTGTTATGAGTGACACTGTAATTGCGAGCTTATACCGCTAAATATCGCACGTGGAGGTCTTTGCTGAGTGTGTTATTAAGTCACAGAATAAGTGCTAACTCAAATATGCGCGTAAATCTTCTGCCGTCAATTCTGTGTTTGGTGACACCACAGAGGAATAATGTGCGATGAACACAGCATGCATACTGTTCCAAGTTACACCAATGCGTCAGTGGGGTAACAAAATCTTAGCCTCCACCCCTCCCCCCATGGATTGTAAGTGGGCCCTCTACAATCATCTGGCCTCGCGCTGTTTTCAAACACCATGCCCTTGCAAGGAAGCCAACATGTTCTGTGGGCAGGGAGACATCACTGTGTATGAAAAAACTTTTCAGATGTTGTTGATTCACAAAATTGGGGTTCCAGAAGTAAAAATGATTGGTGATATGGAGAGATCCCAGGGCCCAGACATAGCATCATTAGCATATCAAAGATAACAGTGAGCAAAAATGCTGCTGATGTGCTATTGAAAAGTCAGTTTGCAGCGCACCAAGGGATGCTGTTACTGGTATTTTATCTTTCATATTTCTCAATTCCATCATATTCCTACTCTATGTTTCAATCAATCAATCAACTTTACTCTGAGGCATAATATGCGGGGCAAGATTGCGTCCAAGTGAATCCACCTCTCTAACCTCTCCTGCAGCCAGTCATCGAGTTACTAAACATGTGAGGATTTTCGGAGCAGGCGTTATGGGTCACGGCTGCATCAGCGGACTGGCGGCACTGGCTAATTTTTCAGAGGTCGACTCTTTTGCCTCCGGTCTCTCAGCAGGGGCGTCATTTGACTGCAATGGCGGGGCGCGGAGGCAAAGGTGCTAAACAATGGGCTGCCCTCCCGGCTCCTTCTTTATCTACGATAACTGGCCAGCCTCTCCACGGCAGAGCAATTTCATCACTGGACAAAACATCTCCTAAAATATTAGGAGGTTCTACATGGCTATAGAACCAGCTCTTCAGAGTTGACTGGTGCAGCCTGCCTGGTTACTGACCTGGAGAAGATGCTTGTCACCTTGAGAAGGGGCTAACATTTCCAGGAGTAGCAGCCTTTAGATTTGTCCATTGCACCATACAACTTGTCAAGCTCCTCTATGCTGTTCTTTTGGCTAGATTCTGATTAAGGGCCTTATTCTGAGTTTTCCTGACTGGCAGGCTTTTTAATAGGCATTGCAATTGGAACGCCAAAATCAGTGCCTACCATGCATCCACATGGCATGAGGCACAAGGGGACCCTGTAGGGCCCCCTTTGTTTTCTCACCGCCACACGTTTCAGGGTGGTCGCACCACCGTAAAAGTGTGGCAGTGAGAAAATTTGCAATATTCTTGGCGGAACCGCAGTTGTCCGGCCAAGCATATTGTGACCTCAGAACCACTGCACAACTGTCAGGACACGGCAGTCCCCTGGTGGTGGCGGTGGTCCCAGGGCAGACCAATTGCCCCACTCATAATAGGGCATGAGTCTGGGGGTCCGTGGACCGCCAGACTCAGAATAATGCCCTAAATGAACTTATCTCAGCCTCATTGATAATAATAAACTTTGTTCAGCAATTCTTAGCACAATGTAGATACTTATCAACATACGTGGGGCACCCAAAGCACATTTTTTAAAAAATTGGATAATTTCATGTGGAACATGGGACTTCATTAGGTTTACACACATGAAAGTACTTGAGCATTTATTGATTATACTTTCGGAACCTGTGACTTTTAGCAAATGTATGTGAAAATGGTAATTTAATGTGTGTCACCTGCCAACATTTATTTCAAACTTTTCTTTTGGGAGATCCCCTGCATACAATGGACTGGATTGCACTCTGTATAGGAAGGCCAGATGCATAACATGCTAGGTCTTATTTCAAATTACTTTAAGAGACAAACAAGATCAAACATCTCATTGAGAATAATAAAACACAAAGGACAAACAAGACTCAATTTAGTTTTTCACCTGACGGAAGACATTGCCCGTGAATAGCTAGTACCAACCTGATAATTTAATGTCTTTAAAAGATTGATGTAAGTAATGACTGACTTGAACAAGGACATTGACTAAGTACTCAGATCCCAGAGATTGTGATGGTATGTAATGAAGGAATTAAGCACATATTGTCCATTTAAAAATAACAGTGCCAGCTCACTGATTTGTTGTTTTGGCACATTGTCGTATCTCATAAGGAAGCCTATGGAAACCATTTTCCCTCTTTCAAGAGAATATGTTTGGAATATAATCCCTGAACTCACCTTTGTGGCTTGCAGTGCTCCCTTTAAGGCAGGGCAAACAGTGAGAACAGCTGGGAGGTCCAGCAGCAGCTGATATTCTGGTTCTTGGGGCACATTTGTAACTGCAGGAAGACAGCGGTACCTATATGTTTGTGAAAGATGGAGAGAGAGAGATAAAGGGGTGGGAAAAATCTTTATTTCCTTTAAGCTTCTAGTAATATTGCTTTGGTACCCCAGGGCATCTCTTACTGTTTGCCTTGAACAGAGACAAAGTGCTACATGTAACATGGAGGTAGTAACTGGAAATACTAGAAATATTTGCTGGGCAGAAGACGTCTATAAATTCAGCGGGTGGAGTACACTTGCCCTGCCCACAAATAATTAGTTCATCCCTAACTCTTTTAACAAAATGAGCACGTATTTCCATTTTGCATGCTGAAAATCAATGCATTCCACTGCCACCATCTTATTCAACCGGAATGTCATGGATTGATCCTAAAATGGATCAACCCGAATGAGCAAGGCTGCCATAATGGGGAATCGATCCAGGTAGGTGATATACCTTACTAACCTCACATCAAACCAAGCCTGAGCACACCACCTGGTACCCAGTACTGCACCAAAACCCATGCTGCCTTCTTCATCTGTAAACAACTCAAAATCTTGACTTGATCAGAAAGGGGCCGGCCTTACTCTTGAACCATTAACATTCAGAGTAATGGCACCCACATCTTCAAATCCTGCTTCAGAACCACCAAAAACTGAGTGCTGTGGTGTTTCTCTTCCATGCCTGACATGGCCTGAGCTCTAAAGCATGAAACATGGGTGACCGATTCATATTATCCGTAGGGTAAAACTGAGACATGCCTGCAACTGATGTAGAGTACACTTCTGTGCTCGTAGACATAACTCCAGCAATGACTTTAAGGCATCCACTTTATCTAATGATAATCTATACTCCCCCTTCACAGAATCAATTTCAATCCTCAGAACAAGCATTTGCAATGCAATAGGTCTCACATTTATAAGAGTTTGAGCTATTTGCAATACAATAGCTTAAACTCTCCCAAATACAAGCCCTACTGCATTGCAAATATTGTTTTGTTTACTAGTGCCCATGAGGCGCTTTCACATTTATGGAGGCCACGCCCCTTTCTCTAGACAAGCCGTTTCTAAAGAAAGGGGCTTGGCCAACATTAAAGTGAAACAGGGACAAGGGCGCTTTTACAAAAAAAGCATCTGTTTGTCAATTTGACAAACAGATTTTTTTTGTGTCGGGGATGAGGTCAGCAGCCCCCGCCACAATGCAAAATATAGGGTGCAGACACATCCCTGCACTACGCGGCAGGCACCCTGCGGTGCATACCACATGGTGGAGGAATATGTAGGGGGCACCTAATGGTGCCCCCCAGGGTACATGTCCCTACACCTGGGATTAAGGCGGTCGGAAAAGGACCTTCTGACGGAACTGTGGCGGACGGTCTTTACGACCGCCACGCTTACCCACGATTCCCCCTGCCATCATAATGTGGCGGGGGGAAACCAGCAGTACGATGTGGGAGGGCCGACCACCGACCAGCTGTCGGTGGTGGGCCTTCCGCAATTGTAATGAGCCGCCTAGTTGTCTTAAGAAGGGCAAAATTCAGGGACGAATATCTCACTGAGCGAATTGATGGGTCAAGTGCATCATTAACCAAATCCCACATTGGGGCTGAGAGATTGTGAATTAGCCTAAATTCCACTGGTTCTTTCTTGGGTACCAAGCCTCCAGGAGAGCAGAGAAACTTTGTGAGGGGGCACACGAGGTATGCAGGGAGCGAGCCAAGGGCAAGAGGGCGCCCAGCTCGCTACCCGGGCCTCTTATGGCACAGTGCCCCAGGGGGGTCGCCGGCCCAGCCGGCCCGCCCTCCGCCTGTCCCGCCCCCTGCCCCGGAAGCAGTAGAGCTACCTCCAGCTCATGGGTCCGGCATCAGCCTATCGGTGGTGAGGGCGCGCCGCGCACGTCATATACCCGCGACGCAGCCCCACCACCGAGAAGCCAGGGGAGGGGGGGCGCCGCACTGCCATGTGGGCAGGAGGGCCGAACGGCCCTCCCTTTACAAACGCTGTAATGCCTTGCCGGGAAGATCCTCTTTTAAACAAACTGCAAACTGTAATACGACGTAGTTCACACGCGGTGTCAATTTCCTTCATTCTTGCCGATATAACATAGATTCCAGCACTGGATGATCACGGAAATCGTCAAAGTGCACAATTAAAATGTCCCCTTCGTGGAATGTCTTGCACTGCTGGGGTACATTCTTCCTTGAAAGTCTTGCACTGCTGGAGAGCATTCTTCAACTTAAAGCCACCATACTTCACACGCATTATCATGGCTGGATAAGAATAGAAGCTGATTAACACCCTGGGCCGTCCAGATGACAAGGACACTGGTGGGGCACAGGGCGTTTTGAAATCTTTCTTGTACACTTCACCATCATTTCCCAGCAGTTCTCTTGAGATTCTTCTTTGTTTTTCAGTTTCTCTCTGGGTTATCAGTTTCTCTCAGGTTCAGCTTCCTCACGTAGGTTTTTCTTCACCAATCATCACCAAAATATGTTGTAATAAAGATGCCTTGTAGTCCATGTATATGAAGTTGGTTGATTTTTTAAAGATGTATGTAATTATGTTGAGCCCCACCAGGAGCAGCCTTCCTGATGCTCAGCCCATCCTCCAACTGACACTCTCACTCACCAACATTCCACAGTATCCTCACACACCAACATTCCACCACCACAGTCACACTGGCTGAGCAGCCGGTATAACAAGTTCTTCTATATCCACCCAACACAGGTTGCTCTAGACATCTGACCAATAAGATAAGAATGCTGATATAAACTGCACCTATGACTAACACCAACAATGAACTAGTGTGGGTTGGTGTCCACAGTTGCTTGCGTGGAGATCTGCATTGGTACGTCAGCAGATGTCTCCCAGGAGTGAGATGTCACTCATCTAAGCCTCTGCTGAAAGCCAACACTACATCGCTATGTCATATGAATCCCATCTTCCATGGAGAACAAGATTACCAGGCACTCATCTGTCATAGGACTACACAGTCATAGTGACAGTCAGCTCACTGTAGTTAGGGGTTATTGTAGATACATTTCTTGGAAGATTTCTCTGCCAGGGACTGCCATGCCCTACGGGGTAAGAAAATCAAGCAATTACACTGTATTTATAGTTTGGTTTTGAAATGATGCCATCGAAGCTAACTCCTTGCTTTCCGAGCACGGCCTTATTATCGATTGCTCTAAGCAGGAAGGAATGTCATAAGGCCTGAAAATCCCTGTGATCAGCGGAGTTACTGGAGCTACTTTATTTCACTTTGGTAGGGAGCATGGTTTAAATGCATGGAATACAATTTTCCCAAAAAATGTAAATAACTATTGCACTCTTCAATGCAGCACTGGAGTGTTTCTCAAGCGATAATTGTAACTAAGCCTTGGCTGCTTGATCTTCTCACATCCCTGAGATGTTTTTGGCATTTCAGTGAACTGTGCAGTAGTTCTCAGACTTAGGAACCCAGAGAAAGCAGACGGTACTTGCCAATAGTACTGTCCGGTACCCTTGAGTCTTCAGGATTTGGAGAACTAGCTGAAGCCTGGTAGTCTGGCACAGATTACTTCTACTTTGAGATTTCTTGTTGTTGTCACAAGTCATCACATAGCACTTATACCTGTACTCATGATTATAGCTGCATCTGCTGCTCCATTACTATGCCAGCTGCTGTGTTACAGTGATAATTGCAAAGTGCAGTGTTCCTTTTCATGCATTAATATCATGGAATTCTCATCAATTATATGAGGCTGTTTGCTTAGCACTGGTTTTGCAATCCCAAAGTCACTCTGTGCAGATGACCTCCAATGTTCGAATAATACATTATGATTGCTTGTAATGATTGCACTGATTCTGACCTGAGAGTACTTTCCACCCCAGTAGATGGCACTGTTGTTGATGGTGAGTTGGTGGCTGCTTCCGTTGTAAGTGCCAACTTTCACAAAGCTGCTGGTGTTATTGGAAGTTGTGTGCCAGTACATCAGATCGAATAATGGTGGGGGTTCTCCGTGTGCATCAAAGAAAGCATGTTTCTCAGCAAAGTTCCAGTTGTGCACATTCTTCAAATAGTGCAAGATCTGCACAAAAAAGAAACCAAGTCATGGTTAAATGTGTTAGAAATTCATGCATTTCAACAGGGTTCTCCAATGTTGACAGTGGTGTAGTCTGATTGCAGTGTGCCCTAGTGGAAGCAAAATAACTGGATCCCCTCACAAGGGAGACATCTCAGTCGGTCAGCTGCCAACACTCCCCAACCTCTTTTGACAGAGTCTGCACCTGCCAAATCAAAGCTGCCTCCCATTCGCATACATACACTATTGTGTTTCCACTTCCTACACTGCATGTCTGCAAGTCAAAGCCTTAACCCTAAAAAGCATTTCCAAAGCTCATCTTTTTGGTCCTTGTAAAGTGAAGACATACAAGGACATAAAATATATAGACCACATGCTCACTCTGCTGCCTGCACACAGACACACCCCTCACACTTTCTCACATAGGCTTATGCCTCACTCTGCACTCACACAGGCACAACTTTCAACAGAGGCGGCTGGTGAACTTTGTAAGTGGTGATATGGAACTCATCACACCTTCTGAGCAAGCCTATCAAACAAGCCCAAACTCTCTAAGAAGTGTTGATAAGGGTCTCAAGCCCAACATATTAAGAATAATGGGAAGAGAGGGTCCATATTGCACCCACAATTGTCAAACTGACTAAGAACAAAATATGTTCTAATTATTATTGCTGCAAATATCACCTGTTTATTTTCTGAGAGCAGCAAAACAAGCTTTCCTCACACATAGAACGAGTTCACCAAAGTTATCAGAAGAACACGCTTCAGTGATGCCCCTATGCTCAGTGCATGAACAGAAGTGAAAACTTGCATGACACACAGAAACAGAGTGCAGGCTGCATGAGCTTTATTTACCAAGCACACAATGAATTGTTGGCACTGGCACTATCACACAAAATGCAACACACCCAACAACAAAGCAAGCTTCCCGCACATGTTGAACCTTACCAGTAGCATTGCAAATCCATGACATTTTGCTAGCAAACTGTTGTTGGGTGAGAGTGTATTTTAAAAAGGTACACATCTTATTCTTAATAAATCATGAAATGAAGTACTCTGAAGTGCACATAGGTTTGGGGGTTCATGCAAGGTATAAGGGTTGCTTGCATATAGGAGCCACGCTGCTTTCCTTTAGCAAAGTATCGGTAACTAAACAAAGTGTTAGACTATGGGGCCGATTACGATCTCGTCCAGAAAGCATTCTGAACGAATCACTTCCGGAATGCTTTCTGGACGACTTGGATTGGGGGAGTCTGACCAAGCGATTTGGAGGCATCCAGATGCTTCCGGATAAGATTCGGTTGGGCTCCAATTGACTTCAATGGGAGCCTGTGTTCCGAATGAAAACACAGGCCCCCATTGAAGAAAGGGGTGGGTGGGAAAATTGTGCACCCTGTGATGGGCACCCCTTGCCGCCTGCCACACTGTGCATAGTCTGAAATGGGGGTCCCTTGGGTACCCCCACGGGCCCAATTTGGAAGGCCCTAGGTGAAGGGGGGCAAGCTACGGGCCCCAAAAGACAGGTTCTGACAGCCTTTTCGTTCCGGGCAAACTGAATCAGAATGGCTGTCCGAATTGGTCATCTTAACCGCTCACTCGAAACCGTGTCCATAGAGCTGTGTGAATGGGCTCCGAAAGGCTCGATCTGTCTGAATGCCTTTCGGAACAGATTCGGACTGCCCTTATGATTTCCAGACATCGTAATCGGTCGTTCAGAACTGGGTACGATTCGGTTGGAAACAAGGGTTCCGATGCGGATTCGGCAAACCCGAATGCGATTCATAGCCCTTCTGAACAGGATCACAATCGACCCCTAAGTATAATCAGCACTGTATTGCATGCTGTGTTCATTTTGGCCTTAAACACTGCACTTCTTCTAAAGACACAATTCCAATGATTAAAACCGAAACTATATATTTACTTTTGCGCCTCTTGGTAGCAGACCATTTCAGAAAATGAACAAAACTTTTGAGATCTCAATGTAGAAATTAACTCTCTAATAACACACAAATGAAATCTTTAGCACACAACTCTATTAAATAGAAGAATACATTCTCGCCCTGCTCTTTTCACCTAGTGCTGCCATACAAATTCACCCAAACATGTCTCACCTTATAGTCGTTAATTCTTCCTATGCATTGCTGCTGAAAAATGTTATGAAGTAGTTGGGAGGCACGAATTGAAATCCACTTGCAGGGGATGGGGCTATTTAGGATGTCCCAGGCCCTCATTTCAATTGAGCTTTACAGCTGTCCTGTAATCACACCCACTTCCCCATCTTGTCAGAGGGCTCTCGGGGTTTTCAAGCAATGCTAATTCAACCCCATCCTCTGATGTAAGAGAAAGGGGTATATCAGAAGAGGAGAAAATGGTACTTGCGCCTGCCTCCTATTTTAACCCCGGGCTGTAGCACCCTGCGCCCAAGGTAAGAGTAAACAAATCTCAACAATGGGTCCTGCTGCAGTGCAATCGGAGTCTGCAAGGGGTGCCACTGCCCTTGATAATAGACAATGGGTGGCTGACAGTTGTGCGGACCAGTGCATATGCAGAGTTTCCCGGAGAGAAACGCTCAAACTGACAAAGTCAGTTTCAGGAAATCACAGGAAGCAGAAAGTAAGAATGTGCATGGGAAATTTGTTGTTGCCTCAATAGCAACAATCACATGTGGGGGGTGGGTCTCCAACACTCTTGGGAAGCAGCCGTCCCTGGCTTTCAACCTGTACAGCACCTACTCAGCACACACAAAAGACAATGTTAATCCTGCATTCACACTGGCACATCCTTGACAATCCACTCACAAAACATGGTGACTATCCCACACAAGCACATTGCTCACACACAGGTACACCACTCACTGGGATGGAGCAGAGTTTGGATGGATGGTAACATAGGAGACACAGGTTGAGTGTCTGATGCATCAGTTCACTAGCGTAAATCAAAGCACTTGAAGTAACCTATGCTGAAGCCTGAAAGTCCATTGACATTATCAAATCTCCCATCAGCCACAATTGGACCAGCCAACTATGTGAGTCTGGTCTTTTTGGAATTTTGCAGGGAAATGCCTTAGTATAAAAAAAATAAAGACAGCAATATAAAAAAATATGACAACAGAAAGGCACATGCATCAAAGCTTTTTGCGATCGCAAACGGTGCGAATCACAAAAATGTTCCATTTGCGATCGCAAAATTAGCTTTTGCGATGCATCAAGGGTCAAGGCCCTCGCAATTTGAGAATTCGCAATTAATTGCGAGTTCTCAAATTGCGATTGCATTTAAGGAACCGCATATTGCGATTCCTTAAATGCAATCGCAAGAACCACTTTGAAGTAGCGATTTCGCTACTGGGGGCGCAAATTACCATGAAGTTGAACTTCATGGTAATTTGCAAAAGCTGTTGTAGGTTACACACACACATGTCCTTGGGACATGTGTGCGCGCAACATTTGTGCACAGATCAATTTCAGGGGTGCAACAGAGAGTCCTTTTGACACCCTTGCACCCTTGAAATTGCATGAGCAATTTGTGAGTACTAATTGGTACTCGCAAATTGCGCTTGCAATTTCCTATGGGCCTTTAGGCTAATCGCAATTTGCGACTCACAAATAAGGAATGTGTAGGAATCGCTATTTTTATAGCGATTCCTACATGCATAGGCTTTTGCGAGTCCTTGATTGCGATTCCTTAATAATTGCAATTAAGGACTCGCAAAATTCAACCATGATGCATGTGCCTGCAATGTGGAGGCCATGTGCCTAGCAATGTAAAGAGTAAACTTGCATCTGAGAGGAGAGTAAATAGTCAATGAATGGGCCGGAAACGTCCTTAACTACACAACCGTTACAACGCATGCCATTACAGCACATGCCGTTGCAACGAAAGAGGTGTGCAGCAGTGGGTAGAAGGTGTTGGATTTAACTTCAACACTTTGCCTAATGTTGCACACACTGGAGTTGGAATAGAAAATTATTTTATTCCAACTTCCAGCGCTCACCCGACAGAAAGCCTCAAGAATAAATTTCCTGTATTATATAGCAATATATGTTCTCATTGCCTCTGCCAAACCTATCCGTCGTACCAGTACTGCTGCTGCATGTTTGTAGAAACTGAAAAATAAAGTTTATTTAAAAAAAAAAGAGAAAAACTTTGCTCTGGTACACCATCTTGGAACAGTAAAAAATTATAGACTATGCAGAACACAGTTTCAAGATGGTGGCATGGTTTTAAATCTTGCAACAGCGATGCTTGGCGCTCTGCATCAGAAAGTTGTGGTACAAAAGCAATGACATTGGAGTTGCTGATACTCCCACTTCTCAATTACAACTAGTCTGCATTTGTAGGTGAGCTGCTAGTGAATGCAATAAGGGAAGCATCTCTTGAGGTCAGACTTCTCTGGATGTAGAGAAACACAGAGTTAGCAGACCAAATACAGTTACTTAGAATACCTGACATCCTAAAGACCAGCAGTTATCTAAAATATAGAGCCAAACACTGTCAACCAAGCCAATGGCTGAAGACCAGTGATGCACTGCCCAATTGTATGTATGCTCTTCATCTTCAACTTCTGAAGGACATGGAACAAGCATGGCACTGCACATTTCTATTAAATACATGGAACAATTGTGGTATTGTAGTGCTAGCCATGTCAAGCTTCCTGCAAGACATGGAACAAGTATGCTGCTGCAAGTCCTGTTGGTGCAAGCTTCCTTCGAAATATGGGACAAATGTGGTGCTGCAGAGCCAGTGCAAGCTTCCTTCCAAGACATGGAAGAAGTGTGGTACTGTGGGGACAGCCAGTGCAAGCGGTATTTCAGGACCACCGCAAGCTCCCTTCAAAGACATGTAACAAGTGTGACCCTGGACAGCACCATATAATACATTCCTTAGTTGCAATAAACACGCACCATTTCGGATTTGGTACAAGTGCACAGCAACAGCAAAGGGGTGTATTTTTGCAATCTTGATTCAAACGCATAGTAAGACTTCCCCAAACAAAAGGAATACTGCACCAGGCAGGATTTCACGCTTCTCCCACAACCAAAGAAGATATACCGATTGGGTTAGAAATAATGTAAGCTTCCTTCACATGCATATAACGTGCACCTGTAGCAGCAGTCCAAGCTTGTGTATGAATACACACACAATGCCCAGTATTTGGCAACAGTGTATGTTCCCCTCATATACATTACTGGTATAGGATGGTCATTAACATTGCAATTTACAATAGCCTCAAAGACAAAACTGGTATCACACTGGTAGCAGCATCTCAGCATTATTCAGGAACAGAAGACCCAGAGTAAAGTGTAGAGGTGAGAGAGCCACTGAAGGCTTTAGCCAGATTGTAGGCTCTGGTACAGCTCGAGGTTATCTTGAGCGCTCAAGCCCAAAATGAACTGAGTTTTCTTGAGTCTTCTGTCTGCAACCCAAGTCTAACCTCATGCACCAAAAATGAAAGACATAGCATTCAACTTTGATGTCAAACAGGAGCAAGAAAGGGATACTAATCTAGTGGCTGAATTACACCATGTGAGACGATAAAACCTGGGATAAATCGCGGCTAAACCATTTGTCCAAATTGTGTAATCCTAGGCAATTATCTTACTTTATTGTACCTCTGAATGCAGTGATGTATTCTGATGTACTACATGGACACACTTCTCAAATAAATATACTTTATTGAATTTTAAAGACATTTCATCATATTTTTACATAATATTTTTTGCATGATTTCCACGCCAAATACTCCCATGGCTCACCTCGTGGCTGGACTCTGAGAGGCAAGATGGGCTTTTAGAGCCAAGGAAAACCATTAACTCGGATTTCCCTGTTAATTAGTTGACTCGCCCACCTCTACTACAGTACTGTGTATAACAGTATATATCGAGGGGGAATTTGAGTAACTGTGCATAGCAGTTACTCGCGTTCCCCCTCTCTCTCTGTAAGTCACTCTGGGGAGCAACATCTTGTTTTCGGAGATTCTGGTTGAGTCACACAAGTCTCAGAAGGATAACTATTACTACTGCAGGTTTTAATAAGGATAAATCAATACTCAAATAATGAATGTGCACCTTATGTTTATGCTCTTTTATTAATGTCAATTCTCTCCTCTCATAAAACTGAACGCCTTGATTACTGTGACCGTCTTGTCTCCAGTAGCCATGTAGCAGAATGGGCATAACTTCTTCTTTGATCCTGCTAGGGGTAGGCAGCCAGGGCCAAATCGCTCATCCATTCAGTGTGAGCACAATGAGGCCTCCTCATTGCCACAGCAGGGGCTTCAGTAGATTCTGCTGCCTGGAGTTTGACTTCTGTAGTGCAGGAAATCAGGCGGATCTAACAGCAAGCTCCCAGTGCTGGAAGGGCTCTTTTGGCAGTTGTACAGTGATGCTGGAACAATGTTCAGACTGGTGGTGCTGCCATCAATATTACATCACTGAACTCATGGAGATTCTGAAAATGCAAGCATCTCACAAACAACAGATGCCACAATGAGGCACGTCCATTAAGCATGAGAGTGGTAAGGCTGTGTTAAGTAGTTGGTCTTTCATTTAGGAGTACACTGTTACAAATATATTACTAAAGCATGGAGTGCCACTGTCATTTACAGACCGCACATTTTCCATTGAACCGACAACTAAATTTGCTCAGACCTACAATTTTACTGATAAAGCTATATAGCAAACAAACAATAATGTGTGGAAATTGGCTTTCAGTAAATACTCGTCATTTGTCATGTCAGGAATGGTGGCACAATTTACTGGAATGGGTGGGGGTGCAGAAAGTACATGTGAGAAAGATGAGGAGGGACGAGAAGGTAGTAGGTGACCTGATCTCGTGGGTTGCTATGGTACAGGCCGTAACATACCCTCTCAATGCGAGATGACCGTGAAAGGACTAACCAAACACCAATTGTTAATTGGTGGCAAGTATATGGTGAAGTGCACAAGTGACGAGTGGGCCAGGTGCCTGGTATAGGTGGCAGATAGACTGATTATGTCTGCTTGAGGATACACTGAAGGTCAACACAGAAGGCACTTTGGCTACGATGGCCAGACCAACGACTGCGAGCACTGGTGTGGTGGCAGGGCCGGACTGGTCATAGCAGGCTCCGGGCATTTCCCCGGTGGGCCGCCAGGGTTGGGGGCTGGTTTTGGGCCCCTGGGGGGCGATTTTGTTACAGGGCCGTTTTTGCAGCATAGCTGCAATATCAGCCGCTATAAAGAAATCAGCAGAAACCGGCCCTGGTAAACAGCTCGGCCGCACCCCCAAACCCCTGGGAGGCTGGCAAAGCACTGTTCCAGGGCCGGTTTTGGGTCCCAGTCCGGCCCTGGGTGGTGGAAGGTAGGGGGGAGGGGGTACAGTTTAGGAAAGTGTTCATTTTTTTATGACTTGTACATTCAGCATATACTGCTTTGTATAAACTGGCATGGTATATTATACTGCATATGTTATTGATCTAACGATAATCCTGAGACCATGTTAGTTGCTGTAGAATAGTGTATGCTGTACATGATATTATATGTGGAGAATTGCCAATAAAAACACATTTTAAAAAGTAATTGTCATTTGTGCATCCGCGAGTAAAGTGTATTGATTGTTTTGACCCTATTTGAATCTTTGTTACCTTCAAACTTTAGAATTAGAAAGAAAGCTATTCATTTGAGTTTTTCTGTTTATTTTGAAAAAAAGTGCAAAGTTCATTTACAGGTGTTTTTACATTGTGCTGTTTCCTTGAAGAAAGCACCATCCTAAAGCCTTTCCTTTCACACTAGCAAGGTTTTAACATGTTCAATTTACAAAATTCACACATTTCTCAGTAAACACAAGAAAAGTTAAAACCACTCTGAATGTTAAAAGAATAAGCAACAATTTGTCAGAAGACTCGGCTGACATGTATGTAGAGGTGGGTGATAAATTCTGCTTCATCAGCAGAGTTTTGTCCACTGTACATTCCACTTGCAATGCGGAGTTCCAGCAAAACTTCACCCACTGTCTTGTGGCTGAGTTTTTTCTCATGGGTGGCTCACCAACGTTAAGTTGGCAATCGCAAGCGAGAATTTGTGTCGCCTAGTGCAATTTTCATGTGGTAACACCTCCCTGTGAGAATTCTCAATGTGGGCGGTTGCGGCAGGTTGCTACCGTTCACATTGAGAAAGCTGTTGTCTGAGTATGAAATTTACTCAAGCGGCAGAAATAAGTAGCACTCTTTGGCATGCTGTGTGGTGCCGTTTGCACTGATTTCACAACAAGGAACAAGCTCCCGGTGCAAAATATCATTGTGAGCAGTGCAGCGTGCTGAATCCCCCCAGCTTGGGGAACTCAGTGGAATATCACAGAGTTTTAATGTTACTCTATTGAATTCCGCTGAGTGAAACTCCGCGAGTTCTGCCCACCCCTAAATTTGACATGTCTTTGAACACACAGAAAATGTTACAAGATAAAAACAAATGTTAAAGACATCTTTATTGTTTTTTCACCTTCAGAACTCCAGAATGGGTATTTAGGTGTCCTCTCAGGGTCCAAGGAGCTGTTGTAGTTGGGCCCCCTTCCTCTTCTGGGCCCCATTAAATTGCACTGGCTGCACCACTTGTAGCTACGTCTCTGGATGAAGGTCAAAGAGGGTTGGAGTTATCTCAGATTTTCAGTAGACCTCCAACATAATAAAATTAGATTAATCATGATTTCAGGTACATAGAACATTCATATACGGATATCCCAAGAACCTCGCATGATGCAGAATGACTGGATGAATATACCATCCTTTTCTGCAAATTTTTTGCAGAAAGCAGGAAAAAACTTCTTGTTCCTATTCTGAGGAGTCTAGGATTCAGGCAATGTCGCCCAGCATTTTTGTTCCTCCAGATGCTGGAAGGAGATTTACTGACATTTACAGTAGCCAGTTTCTTGAAGTCTATTGTTTATCACCGAAAGATTTTAGATTAAAGAATCATCGATTTTATTTAATGATATAATCGTGTAAATATTAAACTCTTTTTAGCTATGTTTACTGAAAGCTCGACCATTCTAAAGCACTCTTTTTTTTATTCTGGAAAGATTTCTTATATTTTTAATAACTTTTTAAAAAAAATTGTATTTTATTGATTGTTTTTTTATTGTATGCTTTTCATGATTTATAAATTTAAATCGAAATAAAGTAATATTGAGACTGGATGAATATCGGTTGGCCCTATACTACAAATGCAGGGTGATATAAGTACCTCCTATTCTACTATTATGACATGGGAATGTGGCATAGCACACAGTATTGCCAGTCAAAACTATGGGGTTAGGGGTGCAATAATTATCACACTATTGGAAATTTCAATGTATGGACTATTTCTGCATGGTCTGAAATTTAAATGTGAGACAAATGATGTAGGGATTGCTCATTGAAACCATTACTCTGAGAAACTTTTGTCGGAAATGCAGGTAATCAGATGTGGAGAAAGTGAGTTTCCATTTAATTTGGTGGCAGGTATTATTCCATATTTTTAAGGCTGTATTAAGCAGTACGGATTAGGAAGTAGCAGGACTTTGTCCAGGTTAATTGGTTCAGTGTCAGTAGTGGAATTGTATGATGCAAGACTTCCGAATTCTTGCGATAAGTAATTTGGGAAGGAGTGGAACTACAGTAACATAAGAAAATTAACTTGAGAATGAGTGAACATCAGTTGATGTGTATTAAGGCAAGTGGGTAATGAACTCAGGGCATGGCCTAGCCTCCAATTGTGGGAGATGCGAAGTATAAGAGCTGCAAGCCCCCTGCCCCATCCAACTAAATCAAGTGGGAGCCGGAAAACATCGACCACACCACAGACTGCTGCGGTTTCACAGCGTCCCCTGGATAAATCTATGGTCATCTGGTACTTGATTGCCAAGGGGCCAGTGCCGGGTTCTTTGGGGAAGTGATAGCGGGCGTGGCGGATGCCACACCACTCTCCCGGCTACACTGGGTTATGGTGTTCTGGGGAGGACAACATGCAGACCCAGCACTCCCCCCCCCTCAATAAGTTTCAAGCATCTTTGAGGGCCCGGCAGGATTGGCCCTCTATGCTGCCAGATGGGTCTGAGTGACCTTCGGGGGAAAGTGATCTTGGCCCTCCTCTGCGCCCGGACACTGTTGCCCTCTGCTTTAGGAGTAAATACTTGCAGCTGTGGATGAGGACATATGGTTAGTGCAGCCCGACCAAATTCCTGAGCGGGCTCAAGGCAGCCTGTGGGAGGGGAAGACCTTGACCCACTACTGACCGTTGGTGCCTCAGAGTGGCAGCACAATGCTGGAACTTTATCCAAAGAGGTGAATTACCTCGTAGTATTCATGGAGCGCTGGACCCTGATTGATCCTCAGACATAGATACTTAAATGTACCAAGGGACCGGCCCATCTGCATTTGGCTGGGGAGATGCTGCCTTGTTCACCTGGCTGACGACCGAGTCTACCAGGGGGGGAGAGGAGGGTTCATGAATGACTGTCATCTACCAGGGCCTTGTAATATGCTGTCATCACCTTACCCTGCCTTTGTCCCTTCCCCGTTCCAGTCCTACCTTCTGTGCCTGTGCGCATGACTCCCGGCACGCGGGTCGAACGTTGAGGTGCAGCTAGCAGGAGCCGTTAGTTAACGGCATTCTGATACTGAGAACGAATAAAGAAGGTCACCTCTTAACCTGCGCCTGTTGTCTCATCATTACATACCTATTTTTAGGCGATGATTACGGGATCTGAATCCAGACACTTCAGTGCAGCAGATCGCCAGAGGCTTCGAACCTTTCACACACTCTCCGACCGAGTGCGAGTGAGGCGGACTCCCTTTTCTTCGTACCGCCTCTGCGCCACACCTACTCTTCATCCAGGTTCACACCATTTGTCTTTCCTGACTCCTGCCAGCCCCTGGGAGGAGCTGCGACTAAACATGAGTGAAACATTATACTTGTCTACACACCAGGTATTACCTTAAACTGCCACCAGAGGGAGCCTAACGCCTTCCTAACCTTTGCCTTGTTAAGACATTTTCCAAACAAAACACCGGTACTGTGTCAACATGACTGGAATAATGAATGCAGTGGCAATTCCCAGCACCTTCCTAGAAGCTCCTGGGCAACCCGCGGAAAATTGGACACAGTGGGTTAAATGTTTTGAGAAACATTTAGAGGCAATTGATGGAACTGAGTACAATCCCACAAGAAAACAAGCCATGATGTACAACTGTTTAGGGGCAGAAGGAAGGAGGCTATTTGACCACCTAACTCCTTTTGAAAAGGAAGAGGGGGATGAAGAATGGGATGTGTTTAAGGAAGCAAAATTGAGGATGAAGTACTATTTTGATACCACCATGAGTGTGATAATGGAGAGATATAACTTTTACTACAGGTATCAAGCACAAGGAGAGGTGATCGAGTCTTATGTTGCAACGTTAAGGATGTTGGCTACACTGTGTGCATTCAAAGATGTAGATGAGATGATAAGGGATCAGGTGGTGATGCGTACCACGTGCATGAAGGCACAAGAAAAACTATTGTGCCATAGAAACTCAAACCTCGAAAAAGTGGTTTCTACCATCAAAAGCATGGAAAGATTGGCCAAAGGAGTCAAATTGCTGCGCAAACCTGACAATCAACAAATGAGCATCAATCTTGTGCGGAAGGAGGAAGAATCTGCATCCCATAAACCAGACAAGAATTTCACTCAGAAAAACCCCAGCACGTACATTGGAAAGCCAAACTGTTATCATTGTGGATCCAACACGCATGTGGCAACTAGTAAAGAGTGTCCTGCATGGGGAAAGATCTGCCAAGGATGCAGAAAAATGGGACATTTCCTTAAGGTTTGCAGAATTTCGTGTTCTAAGAAGATTTACACAGTAAATGAGTCAAAAATTCGAAGAAGACTTAGATGAGAGTGAACTACTGGAGAACTTGGTGCTGCTGGTTGCCATTATCATCAGTGAAGATGCACAAAACCAACCCAGGTGTGAAGTCTGTGTGAACGGTGAAGATGTCGAAATGTTGGTGGATAATTGATGCAGAATTACAATTCTTTCAAAGGACACCTACAGCAGTCTCAAGTTCTAGACACCATTGGAATCCAGGCAAATTGTTGCAGGTGCATATGGTGGGCACAAGATAAAATTGGAAGGGTTGTTCAAAGCGGATTCAGCGTTTAAGGGTAAGAACGTCTCCCCGAGAGTCTTTGTAGTAGACTACAATGTAAACATTCTAGGTTGGGTGGAACAACAAAAACTTAAACTGATGATTAACCCTTGCCAACCGCTGTTTGTTTTCAGTGTTCAAGAGGACAGCTTGGGGACCTTTCTCAAGAAATTCAAGGGGGTGTTCAATGAGCAATTGGGATGCTTAAAAGACTTTGAACACCCGATTGTCCTGAAGAGTAAAGCCTACCCAGTGAAACAGAAGGTCAGGAATATACCCTTGTCTGCCCACGCTAAAGTCAAGGCAATCCTGGAGAGTTGGTGCAAGGACGGTATCATTTAACCAGTCAATGCATCTGAGTGGTTGACGCCCATGGTTATCGCGAAAAAAAGGAATGGAAGGATCTGTTTGTGCATTGCCCTTCGTGAATTAAACCGCCACATGGTAGCTGATCGACAACCCTTGCCTCTAATCAATGAAATGGTAAGGACGTTAGGTCAAGCAAAGATCTTCACTACACTAGACTTCAGGGCCGCCTACCATCAAATACAATTACAAGGGGAGTCAAAAGAATACAAAGCGTTCATCACACCAGAAGGAGCATATCAATTCCGCAGGTTACCCTTCTGGTTGTGTTCGGCGTCAGCTGTATTCCAGCGCACGATGAATAAGTTGTTCAATGGCATGGAAGGAGTCAGATCATTTCAAGATGATGTACTAATTTACAGCAAGACAGAAGAGGAGCACCCAATCACCCTGAGCAAAGTTCTTCAGAGGATTCAGGACAGTGGTATCACATTGCAAAAAGACAAGTGCAAATTCCCGTTGAGTACTTAGGTCACCTCATCGATGGAAATGGTGTATGATCCAAACCGTCCTTGATATCAGCTAATTCATGTTCACCCAATCCAAAAGATAAGGAAGAACTTGCGTCTTTCTTGGGCATGTGTGAATTTCACTCCAAATTCAAACAACATTATGAAGCCAAGGTTGAACCGCTACGAAAAATGGTAAAGAAAGATGCAGAATTCCATTGGGATGAAGAATGTGAACAGAGAATAAAGACCATTAAGAAGGAACTTGAGCAAGCACCGTCACTTCAGTCGTTCAACGAGAAGTTGCAAAGCACTGTAACAACAGATGCAAGCCAAATCGGGTAGGGAGCTGTGCTCAGCCAAATGACTGAGAAAGGGGAGAAAATCATCGCATTCGCATCCAGGAAGTTAAGGGACCCTGAGACAAAGAACTCAGTAATTGAGCGCGAATTGTTAGCTTGTGTTTGGGCTGTCACAAAGTTTAAAAGTTTCCTGTGGGGCAAAGAATTCACCATCGGTACTGACCACAAACCACTGGTCAGTATACTTTAAGGAAAGGGTTCCAGCCGGCCTTGACCAAGAATTGCGAAGTTGGCATACAAATTGCAGGAGTATCAAGTTAGAATGGAAAACATTCCAGGCCGAGTGAATGTGTCAGCAGATTAACTGTCATGTGTCCCATGTGAGGATGATGCGAAGTGGATGAGGAAGATGATCTACTCGTTGCATGCTTATTTGAGGGAAACGAATCCAATGGTACCATTACGAAATCAGAATGGTTGGAAGCAATAAGAGATGACACAGTGTTGGAAGGTGTTAAAAAATATGTGATCAAAGGTTGGCCACTTGAAAAGGCACTTGATGAGGCACTCAGACCCTACTGTAAAATTAAGGAAGATATTGGTGTTGTCGAAGATGTCATTCTCCAGGGTGAAACTTTAATAGCACCAATATCCATGAGGAACAGGTTGGTGACTTTAGCCCACAAAGGGTATGTAGGAATGACAGGCACCAAACAGAGATTGAGGGAAAGATACTGGTGGCCCTCCATGGATTGTGACGTTGATGTATTTGTCACTCACTGTTCAGTTTGCAATGAAGCTAACAAATCTATGTCGACACGCCATTGTCCGATGAACTCTGTTGAACTATCAGAAGGTCCATGGATCAAAGTCAGCATTGACTTCATAGGTCCTATGAATGCTTTGAATCTAAAATTACGCTATGCCATAGTGTTGATTGAATATTTCAGCAAGTGGGTGGACGTCAAATTTGTGTCTCAACCCACCATACGTGAAGTAATTGACTTCTTGAAGGAGTTGTTTTGCAGGGAAGGTTTTCCCCATCAGCTCATCTCCGACAATGGAGTGCAGTTTGTGTCCTCCGAGTTAGTCTCATTCTTAAAAAAAAATGGCATAGAGCATGTGAAGTTCTCTTTATGTCACCCACAAGGCAATGGCCAAGTAGAACGGGCCAATCGCTTGATTAAAGAAACCATCCAAATGGCCTTGAAATCACACATTCCTGTTGAGGCAGCTCTATGTACTAGGTTGTGGTCGTACTGTACAACCCCTCACAATACCACCAGTAGAGCCCCATTTGAACTCACCAGGGGTAGGGCAGCTATTACACGTTTGCAACCACATTGGTCATTGGCTTGGAAAAAGTGGGAAAACGAGAACCACAAGGAGAGTGAGAGCAGGATGAGAAGTCTGGTGGATGAGTGCCAGAAACGCATTCGCATTAATTATGATACCAGAAATGCTGTACAAAAGATGTCTGTGAAGGAAGGTGATGTGATGAGAGTGAGGTATCCCAGGAAGGGTGCCAACATGAGCAAATATAGTGAACCGAGGTGTATGGTCAAGACTAAGGGGACTGCTTGACAATGGCCAGTGGTGGAATGGTTTGAAAGTTGCCAGAGCAGGATCCCTGAGCCTGTGAGCAGGCCTTGTGGATTGCAGAACGATGGTCTGGCATCCTCTGCTCAGTCACGCATAGGTGAAGCATGTAGGGATGGCACTAATCCTGTGTCTATTGACGATCTCCCCAAGGTGTCTTTTCCTGGGTTGGCTGCCGGTCCTGTTGATGCCATTCAGGATAGGAGAACAATTGTTCCGCCCATAAGATTTAAGGATTAGGCAATGTATTAGTTTACTTTCAAGAGAAGTAAAGTATTTTCCTGTATATTTGAAAACTGTGCATTCCAAAGTTGTCTTAAGAAACGGGAGAAAATGTAATATGCTGTGATCACCTTAACCTTTCTTTGTCCCTTCCCCGTTCCCTTCCTACCTTTTGTGCCTGTGCGCGTGACTCCCGGCACGGGTCGAACGTTGAGGTGGAGTGAGCAGGAGCCATTAGTTAACGGCATTCTGATACTTAGAACGAATAAAGAAGGTCACCTCCTAACTTCCACCTGTCGCCTCATCATTACAGCCTTTGAAAAGGTGAGGTGTAGGAAGCTCAGTCGGGGGCTTTGAGAGTAAACGGATCAAGAATTGGGGGGTGTTGAGCCTGGCCCTGAAACTTCCTGAGGGCCTAATGAGAGTGCACACGACAAGGTGGCCTACAGACTGACTGCGTAAACAGATGCAGAACCAAACCAGCACTAAAAGTATCTCAAGTCTGCATGGGAAGGGTCCTTGGGCTCTGCTGGGAGTGAGGCTGCTTGTGCCCCCACATGGTTGGGGGTGAGGCAGGCCCACTCGGGACAACACTCGCTGTGAGGCTGCATCTGCAATCAGCTTTTATTCCGCATGAGTAAGCCATGGACAAGATCCTGGCAGCAATTGCAGACTCCAGACAGGTCTTTGAAGCTAAATTTGATGCCCTGACTAATGACCTGGCGATTCTGAGAGACAATCAACACAAACTGTCTGAAACAATAAACACCATCTCCAAAGCTATTGTTGGACTTGGCCCCTACATGACAGAGCTCAATAAACAATAAAAATTAAACAGTTGAAAACAAACTAGAGGACATGGAGGTGAGCCGCTCCCATCACAAAAGCATGCATGCTGTGGGTTTGCCTGAAGGAGCGGAGATAAAAGATCCTATTACATTGCTGGAAACTTGGTGGACACAATGTATTGCTCCAACTGTTCTCTCCCCCCATTTTGGGATTGAATGAGCACACTGAGTACCAGCGAAACCCCCAACTCCGGGACCACCACCTAGGCTGATGGTAGTGGGAATTCTGAATTACCAAGAAAGAGAGACCATCCTAGCGGCCCATGAGAAGGGCATCATTAATTCAAGAACACAAAAGTGATGCTTTTTTCGGACTACAAATTGGCAGTTCAGTAACAGAAAGGAGGCATTTACTCAGGTCAAACATAACCTCCAAAACCTGGGCCTAAAATGTGCATTGCTGTTCCTAGCAAAACTGCAAATAACGGATGGACATTGTTTTCACTTCTTTACACAATCTGATGCAGCCTAGGATTGGATTGAAGCCTTTGATTGTGGAAAAACCTACAGATCTCCCTCCCCTTATGAATCAATACCCTAGTTGGATCATATTTAATCCACGATTAAGAGATTTAGGGAAAACACAGGAGCGCGCCATCTTTTTATAAATATGTTGCATCCCAGTGTTTGGAAATGATGGAGCGTGGCACTGCCAAATTAGACACAGCTCCTTGCTCTCCTTGAGGATGGAGAAGGGATTTTCTCAATGACTCAAGGCCTCTTCAAAAAGCCTACATTTGGTGTACAGTGGTACTAATGTCTTCAACAACCCGCAAAGCGACGTGGTCACTCACATTTCGTTGAATCACCTCATGGGTAGTGATGCAATTGCTCAAGCCCTTACTCAGGAAAACATAACCAATGGTGGATTGGTTATTAAAGGATAAAGGAGGGGACATGAGTGACCCATTGTAGGAATCTGGCTCTGTATATACTATACCAAAGTGAGGTATAGTGTGCACAGAGTCCAGTGAAACCCCAAAGGTAGGCAGAGGTAAAGTTAGATAGCACCTTACTCTCTATTTGTGGTAGTGTGGTCGAGCAGTAAGGCTGTGTCAGAGGACAGTGTTAAGCATTTGTTGTACACACTCAGGCAGCAAATGAATTCACACACTCAAAGACTGAACTTCTGTCCAATTGTTTTTGTATAAAAATATTCTTTTAGTTGTTTTATTTCCTAGAACTAAGCAAGTCTGGCACAGGTAAGTGATAAGTACTTTGAAGTAAATGTACAGTAGTAACACCGTTTGGATTGTAATTGTATATGCATTTTATTTTGACTTACAGTATTGTTACTGAGAAATACAATGCTTTGTAAATACAGTACATATACTTTGAATGGGCTTTGTAGTAAAATTGCAGGTAAATTACTTTTGAGATTACCTTTCTTACACAGTGCAGTATACCTGGATAATACACTGGGACATTTCCTGTAAACATGTAAGTAAAATCATTTTTGTTAGTTAGTACAATTTTAAAGAATTTCTTTAGGTTTTCAAATTCCACACTTCGTAACTTTTCCAAGAAAAACAGTCAATGTTATCCTATGGAGGAAAATAGTGTTATTGGTTATAAGGTAAGTATTCAGTCGTGGGAGTTAAGGTTCTGGGGGTAGACTCAGGGATCCCTTAGGGTCAGGGATGCACTCTCTCTACACACTGAGCGGCACTAGAGTGGCCGAGTGTAGAGTGCTGAGGCCCAATGATATCCAATGGGGGATAGGGGCCCTCCGGTTTGGGGCTGCTGACGAGCAGGCCACTTGGTTGTGAGAGCACAGCTCCTGGACTTAAGATCAGGGCAAATGGGGGTTTAGGCAAGCACAGAAGATGCACCCTCAGTGGTACTGGGGCGGCCAGGTGCAAAGTGCTGTTTTGGCATTGGAAGCCCTGTAGCCTTCAATGGGGAGTCTCATGTTTGCATAAGCACGGCAGGCTTGGGGACGAAGGTATTCTGAGTGCGACCACCACTTGGAGAGGTAAGTTGGGATGCTGGGGGTTGGTTAGGCACTGTCGGTTGGCCACCCAAGGCCGTGGGGTGTCGGGTGCAGGGGTGCTTTTTAGGGTCAGTCCTTCTTACCAGCTCCTGGCCGTGGATGGGGGGACCTTCCGGTTTGAGGCAGCAGAGGTCGGCTGGAAGCTTGAGGCAGGTCAGGGATCACCGGATCTCTGCAAGATGGCGGGCACTGAAGAGTGGGCTTCACCTCGCTTGGCCTCAGTTGGAAGAGGTGGGCACACCTTCTGGGCTGCTCTGATTTTTTCAGCCTGTCTTCCCGCCAAAAAGTAGAGGAGACATGCGGTGAACGTTCATTCTCTTTGTGCTAGGAATACGTTGATTTAGTTTGGGCCAGGCTTGCCGTGACCCAGACCCAATAAGCGGCGTTCGATGTATGCAGGGATGGGCTACCATGGATGGCTTGACCTGCACTGGATGTGCAGTTTCTGGTAGCCACTTGGGGCCTCATGTCTTAACTACAAGTAGCGTCTTTATGAGTGCGGAGTCTCTGCAAGTAAAATGATATGTAAAAGGGCAATGTGGAAGTGTCATCAGAATAATGCTGCATGGACTTTGTAGCGTTATGGTACCAAGCTCAGACCTCTGACATTCCATGTGGTTATGTGATATGTGGATTGCACATCAAACTAAGGGCTTGATTCTCAAAGATAAACTTACACTTATTTGCATGTTTATGTTTGTTTGCTATTCACAAAGGAATTAATGAGTAGTAACCTTACAAGTGTGGAGTCTCCGCACAGAAGTCTGAATCACATGAAATGCCAGGGGTCTGAAAATTACAAATGAAATGGCGGGGTCAGGTGTGCAGCACAGGCTTTTTAGCCTACACTAGAAGAGCAGCTTTGTGGGTCCGGGAATGGGTACTCTTCAGAGCGGAGGAGGTTAAACTGATACCGATGGCCAGCTTGTATTGGTGAGAGGCACCCTAGATGATGCTTCCTTAAATCTAGGGGTGGTTTATGCTTAACACACACACCAGCTCGAGTTTTGGTCCCCTCTCTCCACCTTCCTAGAAGATTGGTGCTCCAAAATCTGGATAATCGGAGGAGACTTTAACTGTGTTCTAGACACTGAGAAAGATAGGTCAACACCCCCTTACCGTCTCCCCCCACAAGCCTTAATACCTCCCAATCCAAAAGGTAGCCTGTTCAAGGAGAGACATGGTGCCAAAACGGCTGCAAGTTCTTGTTTTATTCCTCAGTTCACAAGATGTGTTCAAGTCTAGAAAGATGTTTATGTTCCTCGATTCTCCATACTCAAGTAGTGTCTAATTCCTTTAAACATAGGGTAATCTCCAATCATAATCCTCAAAGAATGGCAATAGACTGAGGCAGAATCTGGTCCCCAATTCCCACCTGCGACTCTCTCACTCAATTCTGGAAGACACAGTCTTTCACAGGCACTGATGGACTATATAGGCACATTCTTTCAATAAAACACAGGGTCCGCCCCTCCCCATGGGAGGCATTGAAGGCGCTGACAAGAGGACTGTGTATTACCACAACAGCGGAGTACGAAAGACATTATTGGCGGATTTAACAAAGGCAGAAACCTGTTCTCCACACACTGGAGGGCGAGGCACAGATATCACCAAAGAGAGCAAATCACTTACACATAGTTAGGATGGCTTATTTTGATGTAATGGAGATACTTAGATGCCACAACATGTCCTCATATCAGAAAATAATACATAAAGAGGGAGATAAATCCAGCTGACTGGTAGCACAGACCTTCCATCATGTAAGATCTGCCCCCTTTCAATAACATTATCGATGGGGGAAATAGTCAATACACAATCAGCCATTACCAAAGCCTTTCACAACTATTATAAAACTCTTTAAAAAGCCCCATACCCACCCCAGAATCAGTAATAACTCAGGGGCATATTAGCAAGACCGGCGACAAAATTATCGCCGTTTTAACGGCAGGAAACTGCCGCTAAAACAGCAATAATGGGCTTGCTAATATGCGGTATAGAATTCCAATAGAAGCCCAGGTTACATGTCCTGCACATCTAACCTGGGCTTCTATTGGAATTCTATAACGCATATTAGCAAGCCCATTATCGTCGTTTTAGCGGCAGTTTCCTGCTGCTAAAACGGCGATAATTTTGCCGCCGGTATTGCTAATATGCCTCTCACTTTATTGCTCCAATCAAGGTAGAAGAGATCTTCGCAGAAGCGCAGCTCTCCTTGGGTGCTTTCAAGAGCTTACTTTGGGGCATATCATCAAGGACCGGCGATAATTATCGCTAAGCGCACTTAGCGCTAGGATAATTATCGCCGGGTAACGTGGAATTTTGTCGCTGAGATAGCGTGCTATTAGCAACGCTTATCTCAAAAGTTAACTGCCAAACGTGAGATTATCGCTGGAAATCAAGTGATAATCTCACAAAGTTTGGCGATAGCTTGGTGATAGGGCAAGGCATACTTAGCCATGATATCCACCTTCTATAGGAAATCATGGCTAAGTCAGTCTCGAAGCAGGTGTAAGGAAAGTAGCGATAACAGAGGTTATCGCTACTTTTCTTGTCGCTATGCTTCTTAGCGTGAGGCTTGATAATAGGAGAAATGTCGCTTAGCGGCATTTCTCCCGTTATTCTGGGGAGGAACGCCCACTTTGCATCTCATTAGAGATGCAAAGCTGGGCATTAAGGGAAAGGGCGAAGAAGCATGGATTCAGGCGTTAGCGTGTCCTTGCTAATAGGGCGTTAAAATTGTCGCCGCTTTTCATCCGAAAACGGACGCAAAAGCAGCGACAACTTTTTAACGCCTCGTTGATGATATGCCTCTTTGTTATTTACAGCCTACCTCGAGGAGAGACTTGAGCAACCGATGGCTTCTGAGCAGAATTTTACACCGTATTGGCTCAACCCCAAACACCCAAGCTACTAATGTGGTATTAATCCATTTTCAACTCCGACTTACTTCCAGGATTTGCTACTCCTAACAACCTTTGTATATTCAAGTTTAGCAATAGTGATATCCGTGATTGTTTTGCTCTTTAAAGCGCTCATCAGAGCTGTTTTGGCCTCCCTACAATAGTGACTGAACCAATCAGGGGGCATATTATCAAGCACTGCAGCTAAAGCGGCGATAATGGTCTTGATAATATGCCGCAGAGAATTCCCATGGAAGCCCATGTTGACTCCAGAACAGGGGCTTTTATGGGAAATCTCAAGGGCATATTATCAAGCCCATTATCGCCGCTTTAGCAGCAGTTTTATGCCGCTAAAGCGGCGACAATTTTAACGCTGTTTCTTGATAATATGCCCCCAGGTGTCTTAAGAAGGTTGTTTTAAGCCTTGACCTGTTTGACGAATAATTTCCCTAGGTTAACAAACAGATATTCATGCACAGCCAGAGTCTGGGAAGTTGCTTAGGCTGGCTGTTGAGTATATGTAGTGCAATACTGACAAGCTCATAGATTTCTTTTAGGGCACTTCCAGTATTAGCTAAGACTGCCAGTTCATATTGCATCTATTGTTTGTCAGGGCTGTTGCAATAGCTGTTGCAATCTCAGGACAAGATGCATCCTTGATCCAAGATTCTTTTAGATACTAAAGAAGAGGGAAGTGGTCGCTATCATTGTGGTCAATGACTGCCATGTCAGCCATTTCATGCCAGATCCTTAAGTCTGGCAAAATGTAAGCAGTGTTATTTTGATAAACATCCCTCTTAAAAGTTGATATAGCTTTAGACTCTGAAGTTGATTGGCCGGTGCATGCTCTTAATCTGTGGGACACAATTATATCTGCTACCTGTAAACCAGCTGTGCTCATCTTAACCTTCTTCCTGGAATTGGGATAAGAAGGGATTCCCCAGAGTTCATCATCTACCCTTATCAGCTCTAGCATGCGGGGGAGGGTAGGGTTCGAACCGGTATCAAATTTGCCACTATAATCAATTAGGATCCTTCCTCATAAACTTCTAATAATGAACTCAAAGATTTTAGGGTCTGTGAAGGTTTGTTAAAGGGCGATGACCTATTGTAAATGTTGACCAAAAGTTAGGGAATCCCTACCTTCTGTGTTATTTTTGGGGCAAGCAGTCTAGGGAGTCAGTCCTGATCACCTTGACTAAGCAGTCGAGCCTTACTTTAATCAAAACATCAAGCCCTCCAGAAGGCCTTCCTACAGCAGGTGTTGCCTCCAAGCCATTTGTAATAAATCCCTGGCTTTGTTGACTGCTCAGTTCTCTTGGAAAATGCAAATATGAAAGCCATTCAATAAACCCTCCCCAGTTCACATCTCCCAGTTTCGTTTTAAAGCCAGCTATGTTCCAGTTAAGTAACTCTAAAAGGTTAGATGAACGTTTAGAGGAAGGTTTGGAGATTGATTCATGCATGGTATTTTTTGGCCCTCGGAGTAAGTAAATTAAAGACATTCTTCCCTATATCATCAAAGATGGTGACCATAATGTCCCTTGAGACAATGAGCCCAACCCTTTCATCAGAGACTATGACCATAACGTCCCTAGTGGGAGTCAGCCCAGCGCTATCCGAGAGAGTGATTTAGCTGCCAGTGGGAAAGCAGGTAAGCTGAGCAGTCAGTCAAACAAATGTAGTCCACTGTGAGGCGGATAGGCAGGGGCAACTCTCCTTTCTGACCCGCTCTGGACCATGCACTACGGATAGAATTCCTACCAGCCACTGCAAGCCTCATCTTAAAGCAGATTTCTGACCCTAGAGGGGGAGGTGTACGCTGATATAATACAATTAGCCCCTTTACCAGCACTGGGGTTGCTAGTTTGAGCTCAATAACATGCCATTGGGTATCATGTAATTGAAAACATCTTGTATATACAATATTAGAATGAATAATTGACTAACAGTGTCTAACATTTCGAATCCAATGCAAGACTTTGTTGATCTAGGAGTCCCTGTTCCCAATGCAGCCAGGGAGTAATTTGGGAATCTTTGACATGAAAGTGGTGTGTCCCAATTGATGCATAAAAGTGCTCAAGTCCTTAAATGGGAAGGTTGTCTTTTGGGGCATAGGGTGGCTAAACAAATGGGGCATGGGGATCAGGCCAGCTGGAGGCAATGAGCAGGTGAGCGAAGCAGTAGCATAGGCAGTTTCAGTTGGCATAGGCAACTCCTTAGGCTGCAGCCGGGGCAGGATCATATCAGAGTTGCTCCTGTATGAGCCCTCATTATAACTAGAACTTCTTTTGAGCCCCTAGTGTTGATTGTCTTGGAAGTCAACTGGAGGTTGGGTAGAGTTTCTAGAAGGAAACAGAGTGATGGAACTGGGAACAACAGTGAAGGGGGGAGACTGAAGCAACTGCCATAGAATTTTGCAAGAGAGTCAGCTACACCAAGTATAACTTGTTTCAATTTGTTAGACCCACCCCTCAGAGGCTTAATGAAGTTGACTGCCTCTTCAAGAGTAGAAAAATTGGCGTGATGCAATGAAATATCAAGCAATGGAACTGGAGTGGCACTCAATCTACAGACTGCAGAAGGAGGATCCATCTGATGCACTTCAAACCTGTTAAAGCATTCTACATTTGAATGCACTTGGACATACTCAGGTTGTTCTTGTGATTTGGAGGGAGCTGGGCCCTCTTTGGGCTGCAGAGAGTCGGTTTCAATTTCTTTGGGTTTTTTCTTAAATATTGCTGCCACCTTCCCCCCTTCAAGCCATATATCATTGCAATCATCCCTGGGGGTGCCAATTTTCAAGATACTGTGCACCTTCTCAAATAAAGTGTCAATATTTCTGGACACACTATTAGCCACTGCATGTTTAGAATGTTTCAGGGTTCTTGTTTGGAGAGTAGCATATGTGGGGCTAGTGGCTGCCTTCCTTTTCCCCACTTTGAACCATGCTATGCTTTAAGAACACTGTGCCAAAGTGCTAGGAATAAGCTGAAGCGATTTACTGAATGTACAGAAAGCCACAGTACCTTGCTCCCTCCGGGTTTGTTTGTTTTTGAGTTTTATATAGCTCAAAGTAGACCTGAGGATATCAGGTATCAGAGTGCTTTCATTTTTTTAGGCACGGGGAGATTAAGTGATTTGCCCAGAATCACAGGATGGTGAGCCTCATTGCCGAGACTCGAACCTGGTTTCCCAGTTTCGAGGTCGACTGCTCTAGCCATAAGGCTATATCCTCTCCTTTTCACTTCGGGAATTTGTGTAAAAAAACAAGAGTGGTTGGCCCTGCCCTGCCTATTCTTGTTGCTGACGGGCCCAGGATGGGCCCTCCCTTGGCCTGAGCCTTGCCCAGGCGCATGCCATGTGGTGAGACCTCTTGAGGCACTTTATAGTGCAGAGCAGGTGCTAGCGACAGTGAGGGCTGGCCACTGACCCCCATGGACGCTGGGATACATTCATTGCACAGTCAGGTGCAGGGCTGGTTCTCCTGATGAATTTCCAGACCCCCATTTTATGCTGCAAGTCCTTCATTTTCCCAACCATTAATTGAATCCAGATTTACAAAGCAGCCAAAAGACAAAGTTGGGTCTATACACTGGGAGTTGTCACAATGTGTGGAGCTATTGTAGATTTTCCCTTACTGGATGCTTTGTGTTGCAGACAGAGTAGGGTAATCTCTGTATGGGAGCCCACTCACAATAGGGTCCGATGATTGTGCACCAGTAGATTCAGCGGAGGCTCCACTGATGGCCAATCCGTGAGTCCCTACCACTAAATGAGATGGGGGAACTGTGAGTTTGCCACAGTGGAGGGGATCTCTGCCAAACTTTAAATTACCCCAAACGCCTTTTAAATTGGTAGTGGTCATTGTAAAAGTGCAGTTGTTATTTAAGGAAATGCCTGAAGTGGTGTAGTGTGTATACCGTTCTTTATTAGATAATGATATAATCTACTGGAATATAAAATGAAACACTTACTAAAAACCAAATTGTGTGAATCACAAAAGTGGTTGCTAGTACCTCTCCAGGCTTCCAAGGAAAATACTCCCTGTCAAATTCCCTTTGTCCACGCATGCCTAGTTGCTCCATTCCAGGTTTGCATTTTGCACTTTGGTTCATTACATTTTATAACCAGCACTGCAAGTCCCAGAGTGCAAAGAAAAATACCCGGAATGAAGCAGCTTGTCACATATGGACCTGGAAAACCTAGCAGCTATAGAAACACCAAGTCAAAACCCTGACCCTAGGGCTCAAATCTATATGATCACTCCAAAAATGTAAAGGATCTTATTACCACTCTCTCTGGTATTTCTACATGACCATCCTATTTCCCATTGGACCACATTCTTTCAGAGCGGATTGTTTTCGCCTGATGGGTAAATCTGTGGAATGCCTTGCCATAGCTATTTGCAACCTACAATATTTTCTAATGACTCTTTAACGCATGAATCTTTTAGAGAGAATTAGAATAATATGCGTCCTTTTCAATGAGATTCTTTTGCTCACATGCTTTAATAATTCTCTCTTATGGATATATATACTTTCTTCAAAAAGTAAATCTGAATTGACATTGAAAAACATATTCTAAGCTATATATCAATGTGCTAGTGCTCTCACCTGCCATGGTTGGAAGCTCTGAGGATCTGCACATGATCTGTTGGCAAATGGACCATCTTTAGGTTTGCAAGAAATAAGATCATCCAAGGCTTGTGCCAAAGCATAGACAGCACTGTAAGCACAATAAGTAAACCTGCCATAGGCCATTGGACCATCAAAACCTTGTAATATTTCAGTGTCAATGCAAGGTCTGAACCCATCTGATGTTTTCTCTCCTTTGTGATCTTCTGTCCAGGAACAGTTGAACATCTGCTCCCAGAACCTTATCAAGGAAATGTGTCCTGCATACATAGATGGATGAGTTCCATAGATAAAATCATTAAAGCCAGGGATCTCCTTGTGGTACTCTGCCAATCCCAATGTGCCATTGAGCAACTGCCCTAAATCCTGTATGTCAAACATTGATGAAGACATCAAACTAGTAATACCAATCCATATTTTATTAGAGACGCCAAGCAAAGATAAACCCTTCAGAACTGGGATGATATGATTTTCGAAGGTGTAGCAGATAATAACTGCAGCTGTGGATCTGTACAGTACTCCTATGGTATGGTCCAAGGAGGCTTGGCTGGCATCTGTTGGTAAAGTCTCAAAAAACTCAATGCAGATCTGCCTCTTTTCTGCTTCTTGCTTCAGAATGTGGCTGCCTTGGAGGCAAATGTCATCGTTGGAGATCAGGATTCCTATCCATGTCCAACCAAAGTGGAGCAGAAGCTCCACTAGCACTAGAGGCTGGGCATAAGCGTTGGTCACTGTCCGTAAGAAAGATGGGAATTGGATTTTGTCATTCAGGATGGGAAGTGCTGCGGCATAGCTGATCTAGTTAGAGGAGACAATTAATAAAGTTGTTCAGATTCAGGTATTGAAAATCAGACATTAATGCACACTTACCCTAAAGTGTCTGCTTGCCGTGGTCTATGAATGCTAGTAAGCAATTTTCCATTGATAATAAATAAGGTAGATATAAGGGATATTTACACTCTCCTGTTTGCTATACAATTATTGGGTAGGATAATGCACATAAGTCTCAAACAATGCCCTCTTGATCAGACAGATACCTATGGAGAAGATTGGTCATTCGTGAGATGACTGTCTTCTGCAAACTAAGGCAGATTTGCTTCAAGAAGCTGTGGATCATATAGCATACATTTAAAAAAGTGATTTGCAGGCAAAGCAATGGCAATCCCCCTGTGTCATTTATCGTCGTTGTCAATGTTTTCTGCAGAAAGCTTATTGATTTATCAGCCAATTACTTCACAAGCATACTAATTTTGCAGGTTCAGACAAAATGTTCAAACAGCCTTCCTTTAAAATGAATGCACTGACGTGTAAAGCTAGATCTGTGGACAACAGTTATCTTTTAGTAAGGGGTAGATGATATGCTTCTGGCCTTTCCTTTGTCTGTTATCTGCCACTGTACATTTTCGTAATCAATCTACGTACAAACAGGTCAATTCAAAACATTCTGATTAGGAGTAGGTTGCGAACAGATCTACCTCATTAATATTCATGAGCTATGTTGCAAATTGTAACTTATTGTGATTGAAACAATCACAGAGATGGTGGCCTACTTAAGTCAACAAACCACCTTGCCTGTGATTGACTTTCATAAAAGTAACCTTTGGAAAAAAAAACATTGCCCATTACCATTAGCCCGTTAGTTGCTGGACACCCCCCATAGTCACGAGCCCTTTTTTTGCTATGTGGGGTAGGTTGTGGTTAGGCCGCCATAACTTTTTGTCCATATAAGGGATCCTTGGCAAATGTGTGTCCTTTTTCTTCCAACATCCTGGTTGTTTGAAAGGTACTCAGGGTTTATAGATTCCCTTAGAGGGGAGCTGAGAAAATTGTCAAAATATAGCTAAACTTTGAGTTATTTGAAAAAATATGCATACAATCCACTAGATAACAGTGTATTTTTAGATAAAAAACGACATCAACAAATGGTTTGCTGTGTTAAAGTCTCCATCTTCCCAGCTTATAGGATCAAGCAGAGCTGAATCAAAAAACCTATTTCTCAAACACAGTTTTGGCATTTTTCAAAGAGAAAGCCCACTTTTCAGATTTTTTGTGCTTTCATCCCACTACCAGTTTGTGGAGGAGGTCAGTGTGAAACCCATGAGTAATCCAGGAAAGCTATATATTTATGAAAAGTGGACACATTTCCAAATTACAGAAAGGGTCATATGTGTAGAGCCTTCAAGGTATTCCCCAAAAAACAAAGTGCCCTATTACGATGTTGGGAGGACCAATACCTACAGCTCCTCGGTGGTGGTCCCCTTGGCACCTAGGGCAGCACTCTGACCACTGGATTATGATATCGGCAATCAGAGCATAGTGGGTGAGGTGGAAGACCACCGCCTCCAACAAACTCAAGTAGCCCAGTTAACCTGACACTATGTTCAGACAAAATCATGTAAGTTTCGCATTAGAGGATACATTTACACTTTCCGAGACTGAAAGACTTTGCTGGTCAGAAATATGTGATAGTGGTAATGTTGGTCCATGTTGATGTGTAGTGTTTACTTTAATGTTGCGGCAGGACGTAATGTGAGATCCGGCATGCATATATGTAATGATGAGAGTTGTTGTCATGGATACAATAAATAGAGACTGGGCGCGCACAAGCTTCATTCGGTGCAACCACAATTGCTGAGTGGATTGTTTTTGGTCATCACACTGACCTCCCCTTGGAAATTTTGTCAGTAGGTAATCATTAGATAAAGGGCACTGAATCTGGCACATTGAGTGTGAGAAAAGAAAGTGTAATATTATCTGCATCAGGCACCTTCTCAATTTTCTGTGCTTCTAATTGATTTTGTCCCAGGGCCATGCCCAAGAACTAAGGTCACTACATTAGGGAACATACAAGGATTACAGAAACATATTTAAGAAACATCTTGGTTTTTAGCAAGACACTTTTCTAAGAGGCCAGTTCCAAGTGCTGACAAAGGTGTATATTTGCCCCATTTCAGACATAAGACCAAATTCACAGACATGAGAATCAGATTTTCAGATTCGTGTTTACTACTTGTGATCCGAAAACTGCCCCATCTGAGATTATGCCTTCAGTTCCTTTGAGACTGAAATGTCTAATTATTAATTACAATATGTGTCTCATACCTGAGGGATCCTGTTGACACCGAGGACTCTAACCGTGGACATGTCTTCTGAAGAAGGACCATCTCCGATGAAGCCGGCCAGCTTGGGTTTTGCACAGCAGCTGTAGTTGGGGAGTGTCTTGTTTTGGCCAGTGACTAGCCACAGCATTGCTTGCATGGCACCAGCATCTGAGTGGCAAGAATCAAAAATCTGGAACCCCAAAGTTGTATTGGGCAAAAGGTTTGCATTCCTATTGACTTCATTTGTGGCAAAAACCATGGCCATGATAGCTTGATACTTGTCAACAGATATTCTGAAATGCAAAAGGAAGGCACATTCATCAAGAGGAATTGCAATTATGTACAGAATCTGTCTGCTAACAAATGGAGAAAGAATGTTTTCTGTGTTTTTTTGGTGGGAATCATTTATCCAAGCGGTGTGTTATGTAGATTTAGCCCATCTTTTATAGCGCTGGATAAACAGTGGGTGCAAAAAGACTCTGGTTGTGCACAGTGTTTGCAATTTAGACACCAGCCCACATATTGAGGAATACATTGTTTCAAATGGTTTCAGAGGCTGTTATCACTTACTTTTCTTAATGTGTGCTCAGTTTTATCAGGAAAAGAAAGCTTTTGGACAAAACAAGCACAAAACCAGCACTATTGTCTTTCATATCTTTCGTGTGACTCTAAGGACGGAACAAGAATTGAATCCATCATTAGTGCTGTATTAAAATGAGAAGATAAGAATTCATAGCAATGAGGTTTGTCCAAAAAAACACAACATTTGGGAAGGAATACCTTTATTGGCCTCATTGACTGTTCATTCCATAAAAGATGTTCCTTTGGCACTATTTATATAGCACAGAGAGTTCTGCAGAACACGGGTGGGATAAATTGAGTGAAAGATGCTATTGCATTGTGTGTGGCTGTGGCATGAATCAATTTTCACAGCACCTGCACGTGGTTTTATAGTTGAACCACAATACCCAGATTTATAAAGATGTCACACAATGCGGTGCAAAAAGAACTGTTGATGAACAGAATGCAGAACAATGTCATACATTCACCCCAGTACAGAGATCTGGGCCTAAATCCATTGTTTTTTTCCTCACCATGCCATTACAGTTTGGACCCAGCCATATGCAAATCAGTCTTGACCCTGTGCCCCATGTGAACAGTCCAGCCCGAACTGCCAGGCCAGGTCCTCCCTGGACTGGAAACAAGCATCCTAGGACCGGCTTCGGGGTTTCACCCCTCTTCAGCCAGGATAGCTTGATTCCAGTGGCATGGAGAACAATGCGGTGCAGCAAAGTGTGGGAAGGAGACAGCAGGAAAGTGCCATATCTACAGAGATATGGCACTATCCTGCTCTCTCCTTAGCGCTGGCGCAAAATCAGGTTGCTGAGTGCCACACATACACCATTGTGCAAAGGTGTCTGTGTTATGTCTAGCATAGGTTTTGTACTGGGAGGGTACCCTTCTAGCACAACATTTTAAGATTAGTCTAACTTTAAAACTTTTCCCACTTTGGATGTATGCTGCACAGTACGTGCAAGGTGAACTAAAAGCATTTTTTCTTTTTCACCTGCTTCAAATTGGTGTTATTTTTTGGTGCAAAACTGTGTCTACTATTGTTAGTCGATAGGGTTTAGCATCAGAACCCATGGGTTGTTGCAGTGGAAAACCCACATATGGAAACCATGGAAAACCCCCTTGACAGAGAGTAACTGAATAACACAAAGCAGTGCTTAGCTCTGCTTTGGTTACTTGAGACAGTATATACCCAAAAAATATTATTTGGCGCAGGTTTACATCAATTTTGTGATGCAAACCCAGTGCTAAATATTTCTAAATGTGAGCCCAGTCTATCACAAGCAAAAATTACACAATCAATGTAAGAATTTAGGGGCATATTATCAAGCACGGCGATAACATTATCACCGCTTTAGCGGCAAAAAACTGCAGCTAAAGCGGCGATAATAGGCTTGATAATATGCCGCAGAGAATTCCAATAGAAGCCCATGTTGACACCAGAACCTGGGCTTCTATGGGAATTCTCTGCGGCATATTATAAAGCCCATTGTCGCTGCTTTAGCGTCAGTTTTCTGCCGCTAAAGCGGCGAATAATTTTAACGCCGTTTCTTGATAATATGCCCCGTGGAAAACTTAACTTAATGTGATAACCATAGTCCAATAATCAAGCTTTACATGATATCATGTTTAGATAAAAAGTTAATTGCTCACAAACCCCCCCTGCAGTTCTGCATTTGCAGGTCGCCATGTCAAGTGAGCCATGAATGGCAACCTGATATTCCTGCTGAAAAATGGCTTGTTATAAAACAGCAGGCAGGGACACTCATGGACTATTCACAATGGTAACTTACACTTATGAGTAATTTACATGTGCAAATTTACTCCTACACTTATGAGTGAATAATTTTACTACTCACAAAATCCGATTGTAAAGTTACTGATCAGTGTGGACACATATACAACATCTGAAAAGTGGGGTGGATCTACATTTATAAGTGTAAGTTAGCACTGTCAAAAGAAACACTAGTAAGTCCAGCATCACACATAGCCAACAACTGATCTCGAACCACCCCCCAATAGAACATGAGGGATGCAGGGACTTAAAATAAAACCCCATAATAAGCAATGTTAAATTAAAATAAATGATTCAAAATGCTTAGAAATATGAATAAATATAATTTAATTTGAATATTTTCTAAAAATAAAACATATTTATTATTAAATAAAAAATATTTTAACAAGGTCTCTCATTTAAATGTTTTAAATTTAGGTGGGAATTAATTTTTTTATTGAATTTCAGATTTTTTTAAATTCAATTAAATATTTTTAAATTAATTAAAGACTTAATTTAAAATTAAGTTAGTAGTGCTCTAGCATTTTTAATATTTTAAACCGATAAAAGTAAAAGTTCCCCTAAAAATGTCATGTGACCTATTGCCCGGGCTCCTATATCTAAAGTGTGAATTTCCACATAGCATAGCCTTTGGAAGTGGTGCCTGATATGCAAATGCACATTTTTCCTTTTTTCTCCACAGGCAAAAACGCTTCCAACTGCAAATGAATGCTTGCGGCCCAAAGACATTTTAAAATACTGCTTCTCTTTTGCTAATTTGCAAGCTCTCAAGACTTTGTTGTTTATTCTGTTAAAGGTGACATTTGACTTTCATTGGCTTTCTTTTGTTGAGAAATGTTTTCATTGGTTATAATTATGTGCTGGTTCCCTCCTGAAGGACACTCTTTTGCTAGAGCAAGTAATACAAGCATTGGCATAGCCAATAGGTCTCGCCTTTGGGACCTTATAAGTGTTTAGCCATGCAACAGTTGCATAACTAAATACTTATACGGTCCCAAAAGCGAGACCTATTGGCTATGCCAAGCGGCCGTGCGGCCGCGAAAGTGATCGCGATCAAACATCAAAGCGGCCGTGCGGCCACGAAAGTGAAAGTAATCGTGGTAAAAGCGGCGCGCATGTCCGCGCACATGCACTGTAGCTCTAGACTGGCCTGGTAGCACTTTTTGGAGCCCACTCAATAAGTCTCGCCGGACCAGCGCATGCGCTGGGTCAGGCGAGACCTAAAAAACAAGAATATAAACTCAGCTTAATTACGTTCGACATTCTCTGGGAGCTGGGGGGTCCATGAACTGTAAGGTGGAAGGGGGATAAAAACTCTCCAGATGCAAGGCTGTGACCCCTCCAAAGATCACATCTGCGTTGCCCGAGTACGCCTGCAGGTTGGGTCTGGAGAGCAAATAGTCGTATGTGTAGGTGTCTTTCGCTGCAGCATTAGACATTTCAGCAATAAGGTGCAACAGTAGACACACTTTAATTCGGTCCATCTTGATTGGCTGAAAAGCTGCTTGCCACACCTATAGTTGATGTTAGATCTGGAAATAAAAAACACAGTCAATGGATCAGAGTAAATTCATCAATTGAACCCAGTCTACAAAGTGAGCAAGAACACGTCAACAGAATGCCACAGACACAATGAACGAGCAAACAACATAATGGTGAATCCTGGTGAGCAGCTTGTCAATCAACGTTATTTGCAGGAGGTTAAAAGACTGCTTGCCACGTGTCCCTCATCTCAGTTTTATCGTTGCAAGTACCACACAGCACCACATATTTGTTGTGATGGAGAGGGCCTTCCCCAGGAGCACTTTATGGTAGAAATGCGATTATTTCAGGATTTCGGCTCTTAAGGCACATGGGCGTTAGTTTTTTTCCTCGCTCGCGATCGTCAACGTCAAGTTGGCGACCGCGAGTGAAGAAAATCAACCTCCTGGCGAGATTTTTCCTCCTTCGCGATCGTCAACTTCAAGTTGGCGAGCGCGAGCATGGAAAATAAACATCCCGGCAAGATTTCTCTACATGGGGTTGTCAGGTTTCTCAGTGCGAGTGGTCGCATATGCTCGCAACTGCTCGTGATGAGAAACTGCTTGTTCGCGTTGAGAAAACTGGCGCTCGAGTAAAAACCTACTCGAGCGGCAGAAAAGGGAAAGAAGGGACCGCTTGCGCTGTGCAAGGTGCTGTTTGCGATGATTTCACAGTGCGGACAAATATCCACACTGTGCAATCACTGCGAACTGCATTTTTCTATGGAACTCCGCCGCTTGTGGAGCTCCGCGTAGTGCGGAGCTCCGCGTAGTGCAGCAGAGTTTTTTTGCCACTTCGAAGGAGTTCCGTGTAGGGCAACCCCACGAACTCCGCCCAGGGTTACTAAAAAGCCTAAAGTAGTGGCAGTGACATTATGTGCCCCTTGACCCTGGTGACACTATGTGACTTTTAACACGATGGCATCATGGCAAGTGTCATCATGAATGTAGACCATCTCATTGTCGCAAGGACACATGAACCAAACACAAAGCAATAGCTGCACATCCTACGTATGTGGTCAGTCCATAGGCAGTCGCATGGGACGGGTGGCTGCAGGAAAGCAAGGACTCATATCACTTGTTGCATTATGTGGATGCTGTGAGGACTTCTATCAAATGTTCTCCGATTAGGCGTATAGATTTGTAATGAAGCTATGACTGTGAGAACTAGCTCAGCTGCCTAAACCCACCAACCAGCTCCGCTGCCTAAACCCAGCAACATGCGGGGAGGTTCTGATACATTGACATGCATATGCCTTTATATACTACTCATGCATTTTTTCACAAAGACATCCAGGGCTTCAGAAGGATGAACGGCTTGTACTTCACCAGGATCCAGAGCTGGAGTCTAAACCTGGGCGCCCACAGGAAATGAATTGACCCTGTGATCTATCATAGCAGCTTGAAAGCCACAGGGTGCTTAGAAGTGATAGTCAACATGCCAGTAATTGACAGTGAGCAGGCAGGGGCACAGAGCGGGTGTATGAGATTCCCCACATCTCACTGTGTGCTGGTATTACAAGAGACAGTATGAGAACTTGGCAATGCCCCTTTCTGGACAGTAAATAATAAGGTCTTCTTTTGAAATTCTACCAAGTAAGGACAAGGAGATGTGGGGCAGGTCTAAAATCTTTTTGGAAACTCATTTGGACAAATACTGTGCATTCCTTTTTTCATGCGCATCACTGCAACAGTTAAGCGGCCTTTAGACAGCCCTGGCTAACCAGGATAGGAAAAAAAAATAAACAATTTAGACATTTGGGGCCAAATTTACTACATTTTAAAGCTTTGCAGCGCTGCAACCAAATTTGTTTTGCTGCGTTGCACAAGGGGGAAGCACAGAGCAGAGCTATATTCTTCTACGACTGGCCTACTGCTGCTGTCCCACGAGAGACTGCCTCAAGAGACATGGACTGTAGTGCAGAGGTCAGCGTGCGTTGTCTAGCATAGGGTTTGTACTGAAAGTATACCCTTCTATGCAAATTCTTATGCTTTGACAGATTCAAATCCCACGAGATGAAAGTGTGCTGCATACTGCAGCACATGTGCAGTGGTGTTTTAAAAAAATCAAAAAATTATTAATAAACATACTTCCCTCTTTTAACGCCTGCTGCAAGAAAATATTTGGAGCATATCTTCAACGCGGCGATAGAAAATTCTCGCCACTTTTGCGGTCGTTTTCGGCTGAAAAGCGGCGATAATTTTATCGCCTAATTAGCAAGGTCACGCTGCCGCGTGAAACCTTGCATTAGCGCACGAATTCCTAACGCCCAGCTTTGCATCTCTAATGAGATGCAAAGTGGGCGTTCCTGACCTGACATGACAGGAGAAATGTCGCTAAGCGACATTTCTCCGATCAAAAAGCCCCACGCTATGAAGCATAGCGGCAAGAAAAGTAGCGATAACCCATGTTATCGCTACTTTCCTTACGCCTGCTTTGAAACTGACTTAGCCATGATATCCTATGGAAGGTGGATATCATAGCTAAGTTTGTGAGGCCCTATCAGCAAGCTAACGCCACATTTCGTGAGATTATCGCTGGGTTTCCAGCGATAATCTCACGTTAGGCAGTTAGCGCTAGGATTTTTATCGCTTTTGAGATAAGCGTTGCTAATAGCACGCTATCTCAGCGATAAAAATCCACGTTAGCCGGCGATAATTATCCTAGCGCTAAGTGCGCTTAGCGATAATTATCGCCGGTTGTTGCTGATATGCCCCTTAGTTCTTGGCCTAAAGCCCAACGTGGCAATCTAAGTAGATTGGATTTTGCATCCAAAGTCGTAGATATAAGCACTGCTCTGATCCTGTAACGTCCCCTTGACACAAAGCACTGCAAACATTCTGGCATGGCTGTGACAGAGGCCCCTTTCCATTGCAATACACCGTTTGCGCTGGATAATAAGCGCCCTTGAAAGAGACGCCTTGCTTTGCATCCCTTTATGCTACCGCAAAGCCTTATGGGCATTTTGACATTTGACCATATGTATGTCCAGAGAACAAAAAAATTGAAATGATGCTGGTTACAGAAAAATAGTGCCATTACCTAGTGGACACCACTGTAAACAAACAAACGCAATTAATGGCACCTGGAATGAATTATATTTTTTTCCACAGAAGTTCAGTAGAAGTTGAACATCACACAAACCAGTAACTTGTACCCAGTCCATGCATTTTTACCCACTCGGTTCAGTTTCAACTTCTACTTAAATGCGATTCATTTCTGTTTCTCCTCACCAGATGGGCTTTCGAATGGAGGTAACTTCACATCACAGCAATGTACATTTTGCAGGAATAATAGGCAACTTTTTATTGGATGGGAAGTCTGACATTGCAACATTCTGATTACACAACTTTTTGTAAACCAGACTCCCTGTAGGCCCAAAACTGGAAACCGGAGATTGAAAAACATGCAAAGTATGGTACACGGAGAAGCCCTGAACAGATTGTGGCATCAATGTTTTTGTCAGCAGATGTGTTTCACGATGTTTCCTTTGAATTTAGGGCCATATTATCACGAACGGGCATAACATTTATCGCCACTTTAGCGGCAACAAACTGCCGCTAAAGCGGGGATAATGGGCTTGATAATATGCCCTAGAGAATTCCTATAGAAGCCCATGTTCTGGTGTCAACATGGGCTTCTATTGGAATTCTCTGCGGCATAGGATAAAGCCCATTATCGCCGCTTTAGCGGCAGTTTTCTGCCGCTAAAGCGGCGATAATTGTAACGCAGTGCTTGATAATATGCCTCTTGGGCTTCTATTGGAATTCTCTAGGGCATATTATCAAGCCCCTTATTTTATCGCCATTTTGGGGCAGTTTCCGGCCGCTAAAGCGGCGATAATGTTATCGCCCGTTCTTGGTAATATGGCCCTTAGAGGGTTGTTCTATGAGGGTCGGAGGTCAGGGGTGGATCACACCCTCTCACTCACACTGGCCGGATTGAATTCAATACACATAATCCATGCAGATTTAAAATGGACAATCGTAGGCCCCAAAATCTTTCTTTAGCTGGAAAACCCCTGTTAAAATCAATCAGTGTCAGTCAAGTGTCGCTGTAAATATACAGGTTTTCTAACCTTTATTGTGCACCCCCCGGGTTGTGGCTTGCAGATGGGAAAGGAAAGTTCATGTTTGTTTCCTACAGTGATCACACGGGGCACATCCCACCCCACGTCCTTTCTGCATTACCAATAATTCTTTTTTCAGATGCATTATATATGTTACTGGTGTGGTTACCCCAATATTATCGAGGTCCTTTCTCTCCGTACACGTCACTCTTCTCTGCAGCTGCAAGTTCAATGCACACATCAGAGAAGTCACAAGTCCCCCTTCTCCTCCCTGTGAGTGTGACCCTGACATTCATGGAGTTTCGAAAACAAGCCATGTTGCTCACAGGCGTTTGTTGTCATTGCCATTGAAAAGGTTACTCCTTCCCTGGCCCTGTGCCTGTCTCACATGTTCTGGAACATGCGAATGCACTCATGTTGGAACCAACCAGTCCTGCCTTGTATGTCACATGCATTTATTTCACGAAAGCCCTGCTACACGACATTACCTCGTGAAAGTGGAGATGCATCCATGATACATCGAACTGTGTGTCTTTCTACTCCTTTGCTCGTCGGGGCCCTGACCTCCCCCTGAATTGTGACGTCTCAGAAACGTGGCACCTCCTGAGCCCATCTTTGCAGACACAGGCACGGCATAAGCAGGGTATATGCGGAAAAAACATCTTCTCTTTCTTCATTTTCGTTCAGCGTTCTCTGGTGACACGAGGCGGAGCCGACGTCACTCAATAAAACACCGCCCACCCTGGAGAGCGATCATGCCAGTCCCAGGATCAATGTGGCATCTGGGCCTGTGCCATGCAAGAAAGACACGACGGCAGACCAATATCTGGTTATGGTCATTAAAACAGGGGTCTCAAACATCATGTCGGATCAGCGGTCGCAGCTGCGACCTCTGCCAACCCCTAGATGATGCCCATTTTAAGAGAGTGTACATTGTACGTTGTCTTGCCATCTCTAAAAATAAACCAGGGTCTTTATGCTTAAGTCGCATTCGGAGTCAGCAAGGTCCGTCCGGTGAGAGACAAAGAGATGTGCAAAGAGGAGAGAGAGTGTGTATTGATACCTTGGCACGCGCGGCTGACGTCAGGGTTCATGCCTCAAGTTTCCTGTTTTTCTTTGCCATCGTCCTTTGATTTAACATCCAGGGTGAGTGAGGGCTACTAAAGCATCTAGACTGTTCAAGCCCTGCTGGCCAGAGCCACGAGAACACCATGCAAGGGGCTGATACCGGGCGGCTAGCAGTATTCTGACACCATGGAACTTAGAAAAAATGCTAACTGTGTGTGTCCGCGAGATATGGAAGTAAAAAAAAAATTCTAATTTTGAATTATGTAATTTGTAAGTGGTTACACTATTTACAAGAAGGACATTTTCAGTTTGTCGATTTGAGAATTCTGAAAAATTGCAAACTGCTGATGAGCATTATAAAAAATGCACAATCTAATATCTGGGGAACATACCATAACAGTGGCAGTATTGTGAGCATTATGAAACCATGCAAAGTGGTGTATGAGCTTAACATCATGGCAACATTCTGTTGGATAGAATTATCATCTAAAAATGTGCGACAGTTATTACACCTAAGAATATATATTTTTTTAAGTTTATTTGTTTTATTTTTAAACATGCTGGCTATAATATTGATTTTTAATTATTTCACACTGCATGATTCCTTTGCTTTTTTCTTTAAAAAATTGCTACTAATTGTTAACCAAAATGTGAATGAAATCATTAATTACTTTAAATATAAGAAATTAAATAAAAAATTGTTTTCAGATGTTTAAAATAAAAACATCCCACTTAAAGAAAAAAATATATATTTATGTTATGTTATAATATTGAGGCAATTGGATTACCTAAACGTAATAAAAGTATATTTTAATAAAATCCGGGGGAGCGGGTGACATTTCCTTTTATGTTCCCAACATTGGGCCTATATGTTTGGGGTCATGTGAAGGTGTTCAAGAAATCTGGAACATGCAACACTTGCACCCATTCTCTGGCCCCTCCTTGTGGCCTATAATGGCCATCACGCTGATATTAGCCACAAGTGGAGATGGACACCTAGCCCTGAAGGTTGTCTCCTCTTCTTTCAGAGGTTTGTAAAACTTAACATTTAAGAAAGGAGTCTCATTATTCAAATAGAACCCGAGTCTAGACAATGACTCTTTCCTGTTACCCACCCGTGAATGTCTCACAAGCACTTACTTCCCATCTCAACTTTGACATGTTTGCTGGTGGTGAATTCCCAACATATCACTCAACAAGACCTAACACTCTGGTGTATGCTAACCCCACTGACTCAACATGTCCCCAAGACCAGCGGAGGTGAGACCACCACATTCTTCAAGCTTCATGGTCACAGTGTTGCTTCATGCGAAGAGACTATGAAGAATAGCTCAGAGGTATTCTATATATGCAGTAGTGGTAAAGAACATGCCTAGCATGGGAGCACTAGAACAGTGATGGGAACAGACTGATAGCAGATCAAACTTTCAATCAAAGACCCACCAGAGCTGAGCCAAAAGCCAAACACAGTCCTTGAAGTCCCTTCCATTCTCATCTAGAATTCCATACTGCAGAAAATGGACTGGCCTTCTTGGGATGGTGACAATAATTAGAAAGACCACCTCCCAATGCTTCTTGTGATGGAATCAGCAAGAGTGGACTCCGGAGCGTGAACAGCAAGTTACCAACATACCCGCAGATATAGCAGTGTCATCATTCATCCAACAGCAGGGACATCTCTGTGCTTCCTTGCATACTATGTCACCACTGTCACAGAAAGTGAGAGAGGCTATGAGCAAATGATGTCAAACAAGAACATCCTTTACAAGTTCCACACTCACAGAGCTCACATATCATTTGATAGTGCCACACAGCCAGGTATGTTCAGGGGTGTGTACACTTGTGCAAAGAATCCTTCATTTACAGAACTCTCAGACTGTGTGATATGTGAAAGAGAACATTGCTAAATATAAAGAATTGTAGTGCAGATACTAAGGATGTTCTACTGCATGTATGCTTTTGTATGCATGCACGTATGTATGTGCATGCATGTATGTGTATATGTATGTATGTATGAATGTATGTATTTATGTATGTATGCTGCATATATGTGTGTGTATGTATGTTGTATTCCTATAGAAGAGACCTAGCCACAAAGCAGTGTAATGTGTCTACATCTTCCAATCGCCACAGCAACATGCTAGCTGAGGCCATGCCACAAAGAATAAAGGGTGCAACATCGATGGTATGTTATGACTCCCCACACTCTCTTCACTTACATCCTAACAAGATTGACACGCTACTCTTTCCTGCTTCTTCTCATATACAGTGGTCGCTGCCCCTAGCTGGCTCCAGGGTGGTGACCCTCAGGGCCGGACTGGCCGTAGCAGGCACCGGGCAATCCCCCGGTGCGCCGCACGGGTGGGGGCCGGTTTTGGGCCCCTGGGGGCCGTTTTTGTTACAGGGCTGTTTTTGCAGCATAGCTGCAAAATCGACCCTGTAACAAAATCATCCAAAAACCGGCCCTGGCAAAGGATGGGGGGGGCAGGGGGGGGGTGAGGCGGCCGAGCACTTTGCCAGGGCCGGTTGTGGTTCCCAGTCCGGCCCTTGTGACCCTCTCCCTTGCTCTGCCACTACTGCTCGGCATGTTACCCCTTTTACATGAAAACGAACGGTATCAGTTCAGGGGCGTAACACAGGCCCCCCCATCCACTGCGGTGCGGGGGGGTGGGGGGGAGGCAGCTGCAGGTGGCCCCTCAGAACAGAACTACGGTCTGAGGCCTCTGGATAAAATGCGGAGTGGGGGCCCTTCTGTGAACATTGCAGGGAGGCCCCTTAAGCGTTCGTTACGCCACTGTCTCACTTATCATAAGGTGTAATTTTACCTTGCCAGCAGAAACAGGCTCCAATAGCTGTATTGCATATGTGTGAGGTGGGGCTATTACAGCCCGGCCTCACACAGGCAAAACCCGTAGCTAACATTATGCCCTAGTCACTGTGCCACGCAGTGCAGGATGTCAGATAATGGAGCTTCAGGGTTTGTCAATCAAATGCCCTCTAGTCCAATCAGAAGTTGGACTACAGAAAAAAGGTCTGCCTCTGTATGTTCAAACCTATTCCAGCTTCTGATTGGGTGGAAGCTTGTGGACCTGTCTCGGGTATGCTGCAGACAGGTGGGGGAGTTGGAAATCGTGGGCCTGCCCCAGGTAAATGATCGTGTTTAGGAACCTGAGTGTGTGTTTGTGTGCTGGGGAGGGCATATGTATGTCTGTGTAACTGTCTTTATGTGCATGCCTTAAACTCCATGTGCATGTATGTTTGCTTGTATGCCTAAGCATGTTGATATGTATCTATGTGTAAATGCAATTTCAAAGCCTCTGAAAAGGTTGTCAAGGCCTGAGGATGGGTCCTGGGGTGTGCAGTGTGATTTCAAGGGCCTCATCATTTGGACAATACACCAGCCGCCACTGCCCCTCGTGCCTGCACTCCATAGTGGTCTATTCTATTCTGGTTTTTTTCTATTTATACCTTGTCCTCAGCCTGCATCCTTGGAGCGCGTTTTATGCTCCCCTCTGTTATCTTTTATATCACTGCAGACGTGCACGTTCCAACATCAACTTTTCAACCTCGATTTTATGTTTTACTTCCTCGATTCTCAGTCCACCGCAACAAGGGGTGGCTGTGCTCATCTGACTGAGAACAAGTCATGAAAGGCCTGTCTTGGCAAACTCAGCCATCGCAGATGTGTTGTGCAGCGATTCGGGAGGTTTTGAAGATGCACAGTGCAATTCCACAATGTATTCCTAATACTGTGCAGCCTTCATGGGAGAGATTAAATAGCCCCACTGACCCTATAAAACTGCTGGTTCTTCTTGGTTCTACCTGTCACAGAAAGCACCTCTCAGAACTGAGCCACTCACAGGCACTCTGCGCAGCCAGAGCCACGAGGGGCTTCCGCCGGATGCCAACATCTCCCCGAGAAATACCAGGGATGAAGCAATCAGTGCCATGGTCCAGGGGAAGACCATGTTAGTGCCCAACTTCGCCACAGCTTGTAACACTATGCCAGCCTGCAGAGGAGTGAAGTTCAGGAGAATACCATTAGTTTGTTTTTCTTTATTTCTAAAATAATCACTGCAGACTCCATGTTAGTCTGTGGAGTAGCCCAATCCTCTCACTGGTCAAAGATCTTGTTCCACATTTACTTTTCGGGATGGTCCAAATTCAACATGCCCATGAGGCCCCAGATCCACCCCCTATGTACTAATGTGTGTGGGGGCGCTGTCTCAACACGACACCATTTAGTGCTGTGCATGAAGGGATTTAAAAGGGTAAGTAAATTGATCCTATTGTTTGCATCACATTGTGTTGTGTGAACAATAATGCAAATCTCTAGTATATCATATGTGGACTAATCATATATTGTCCTCTCTATGCTGTGTGAAGATATCAAAACAGCACAATAAGTTTTGTTTGAATTGTTCTGAAACTGACGCCCCGATGACGCTCGATCAGAGTTCAAGGACTGGACAGGATGAGTCTGCCCCTGAATACGGAGACCACGGTGTTGATGCAACATAATGTCAAAGACAGAAAATCGGGAAAAAAATTGACAGGTATAAAAGTTCATCTTTTCCATGTTTAACTCCACATGTATGTACCTACACGGTGCATATGTCGAAGTGGAGTTAGGGATAGTAAATCTATACTTCCTTATATGCGCTTACCCGCACCTTTTTGATGTCTTGTCCCTTTATATTCTGTCTTTGTTATTCTTCGATCTCGATATTGTTGGTGTCGCTATTCATCAGTACAATCATATGATGGGCCTTGCTTCACCACCAAGAGGGAAGGCACAGATTTGGAATTGTCCTCGAAGCCTACAGTCACAAAGAAGAATTGTAGCCACCAAGAGCCCTTCCATCACCTCTGACTCTTTGGAGGGGACCTCTCCCTTCTATCCATGATGCACAGCACAGCCCAGATCCCCGAGAGATTCTACCTCAGCTCTAATATTCGTATGTCATCTGCAGAGGCCACTACCAGTAAAGAAGTTGCACGTTTCGTGAGGTGTTTCGAATTTCCGAACCCGGCACCCTCTTCGGTCCACATTGCTCAGATCACATCCTCCTGCCTTGAATGGTCAGAAATCCAATCTGAGATGATAAAGGACACAGTCAACAAGGCCGGACTGGGGCACCGAAAGCAGTCCTGGAAAAAATGCTCAAACCAGCCCACCTCTCGTCTCCTCACACAATCACTCTCCTTCCATCCGTTCTGTTTTATCTCCTTCTTCCCTCCCTCTTTCTCCCTCTCCGATCACGTTCTCTCTACGTTCTCTCCCTTTCTCGCTCTTTCATGAAGCCTCCTATGCCTGCAGCACTTAACCTAGCTGGAGAGAGTGACGGAGCCGCCAGGAGCGCCCCTGGGCTTTCGAGCCCGGAGGGGTGGAACGCCTGTCGGGCTACCTGGACCCAGCTTGCACTGCCGCAGAAAGACCCTCACAGTACAGAGGCAGGATGGCCGCTCCCCCCAGACCGGTGGCCAACACCAACGCATGCGTTGCCTGGTGAGTACACAATCAAAACGGAAGAGGAGTAAGTTAGTCACTGCTTGTTATCCCAATGACTCTTGGTAAATCCATGCGTTAATCAAAAGCGCACTCACCATTTCAGAGACGCTCTCTTTGGACGCGCATTGTGTCATGCACTGTGTACAGAGCCTTTTCATTGGTAAATAGAAGAAACATGTACCAGGGTGGACAAAGAAAGGCAGTAGAGACTCAAGAAGTACGTTTTATGATTGCTTGAGCCTTCCATATTGTAGAGATACATTAGACATATTTAAAACCCACAATAAAGGGTATTAGACCCAATGTTTTAAAGAGAAGTACTTTTTTCGTTATTTCTTGTCCTATAGTATATCATCCTTCAAGTGTGGAAGTAAAGTGCAAATGTGGCCGAGCAGAAATAGTTTTCGACAGAAACCTGAATGGCATTCTGTCCAAGTCACTCAGTTTAGGTTCCTTAAGCAGGCCTTCTGCTGTCCGTGGAAGCTGACATTTGACAATGAACGGAGCGCCGTCCTTCAGGGAGTGACAAAATGCTGTGGCGCTTTCATTCGTTCTTGCCAGTAAGACTAGAAACATAACAAAGCTTCTCCAGAAGATGCCCGGCTGCCCTCCAAGCTGAGACTTGACAGGGAAGCAGACCGGCCTTGAAACTGTTTAAGAATCGTGTGATGAAGAGGCCCGAGGAATCATCAACACAAGCTCATAGACAGGCTTTAGTGACAAAATCACCGAGAGACTCTCAGGTGCCCCTGGCAACCAATCATACTGTCCAACTCTTGCATCTCAACCAAGGGGCAGATTTACAAGCCCCTTGCGCCACTTTTGCGTCATTTTTAACATGGGAAAAGTGACGCAAAAGTGGCGCAAGGGGCTTGTAAATCTGCCCCCAAGTGCTTAAATAGACCCGTAGTTGGCACATTCTGTCTCTCCCTTCGCATGCTTCATGCGACAGTAGACCTTACTTTCATGTGCCCAGGACCAAGTATTCTGCATAGAAGAAAGGATTTGAAGGTCACACAGTTTTACTTCCTTACAAATACGGTCAGAGGCATCCTTAACGCTGCAATAGCCCATGTGCATTCATTGTCAAAACCAAGCGCCTGTGCCACACACACACAGATGTTTGGAACCCACAGCTGACTCAATCACAGGCGTCAGTGGCCCCCCTCACCAGGTACTTCCCTTCAGTTTGTCCTCATACATTGCCTCCTTGGGTTGTGTGGATCTTGAAATTACAGAAAGAGTGAAAGTGGCCGAGGAACGAAGGACATGTCTGTGCTTCTGCAGTGGAAGAAACCTTCCTTGGCCCCGGCCCGGGGAGAGCTTTTATTCCAAGTTGTCTTCGCCAGCCCGCCCCTGCACAGAGGCTTCTGGTTGCAGTAATGTTTCTGATGCTCCCTCGACGACTCCACCCATTGCAGACCCGGGGGCGCCCTCCACCCCGTGGAATAGCCAGCTGTGGACAGTGCCAGTCAGACAGCTTCTGAAGCAGCAATTATTCTAAACTTTACTCCTGGTGGATTATGTATGCAAATAGCATTCATCTGTGTCAAATGTCGTTATAATTCACTATCATTTATCACTAAACACATATTGGAGAATCCAGACCAACTATGACTTGATTAGACCCTTATGTTCTAGATTCACAACCCGATAGTTCTTTTTTTGCAGCACGAAAGTATAAAGGTAAAAGTGTAAAAGTCATTAGGTGACCAATCAATAAATTAATAATACTCTTGGACACACAGTAACCACAGGAAACTATGGGGCATATTTACAAGGCGACAATAGAAAATTATTGCCACTTTTGCGGCCGTTTTCGGCCGAAAAGTGGCTATAATTTTATCGCCTAGTTAGCAAGGTCACGCTAACGCGTGAAACCTTGCATTAGCGCACAAATTCTTAATGCCCAGCTTTGCATCTCTAATGAGATGCAAAGTAGGCGTTCCTGATCTGACATGACAGGAGAAATGTCACTAAGCAACATTTCTCCTATCATCAAGCCCCACGCTATGAAGCATAGCGGCAGAAAAAGTAGCGATATCCCCTGTTATCGCTACTCTCCTTACGCCTGCTTCAGGACTGACTTAGCCATGATATCCTATGGAAGGTGGACATCATGGCTAAGTTTGTGAGGCCCTATCAACAAGCTAACACCACATTTCGTGAGATTATCACTGGGTTTCCAGCGATAATCTCACATTAGGCAGTTAGCGCTAGGATTTTTATCGCTTTTGAGATAAGCGTTGCTAATAGCACGCTATCTCAGCGATAAAAATCCACGCTAGCCGGCGATAATTATCCTAGCGCTAAATGCTCAGCGATAATTAGCGCCGGTTGTTGCTGATATACCCCTATGTATGGTTAGTTAATTTTTTACAAAGCCAAGAACAACTGAACATACAGACACCTCAATACGAGGGTTTAGAATTACATCGGAATTAACATGAAGCCAAATCTGCAAATCTAGTTTAGACGATGCAGCATAAGTAATACAATTAGTAAGGGTGGGCGTAGTGGGCGTAGTGGGGCTACGTGAAGCAGCGCATAGTGTGCCCAAATCTACGCACACTACACGCTCCACATAGCCCCACTACGCGCCACCCGCCTCCCGCCCGCCCTCCTTTTAAAACATACCCTGAATTTATAATAAATAAAAGTAAAGACACTTACCTGAAGCGCGGCGTCTCTGGGGCTCCCTCTTCCTGGTTTCCAACTTCTTGCGAGAAATGCGCATGGTTGCGTAAAATTCTCTGGATGCTGCCGAGAGATACGCAAAAAAACGTTGTCCATGCTCTTATTACATCAAGGTTGGACTACAGAAATGTTTTGTTCCTAGGTGCAAATAAGGCTGTATCCCGCAGGCTACAACTTGTACAAAACTCAGCTGCCAGACTCCTTTGTGGGGTTCCCAGATGTTCGTCTATCTCTGAACATCTTCGTGAGCTTCATTGGCTTCGAATTGAAAAGCGGATCGAGTTCAAAGCTCTGACCTTTATGTTTAAAATCAAATGGGGTCTAGCACCGGACTATTTACAAACTCTTGTCTGTCCCTATGTTCCGACTCGTCATCTTCGCTCTTCTTCACTTGAAAAATTTCATGTTCCTAGGTTTAGACTTTCCAGAGTGGGAGGTAGATCCTTTTCCGTTCTGGGTCCTTCTCTCTGGAACTCAATTCCTCTTGCCATTCGTAGGGAAACTTTGTATCCCCAGTTTTGTCGTTCACTGAAGACTTGGCTTTTTAATCAATAATTTTCTCTTTTTCAGTTTATGTGTCCAGGCGCCGGGAAACCCTTGTTGGGTAGCTGTTGCGCCTTATAAGTTGAATAAATAAATAAATAAATAAATAATGTTCAATGAAAAGAATCCCAAGCTACTATAAGTGATGTTGGTAGTCCATCCAAGGCTGTCAGCAGTGATCACACCAGTGCATTAAGCAGGCTTGCCAGCTGTAAAGTCAAAAACACTATCAGCTTGGAATGCACCTACATGGGTAACATGTATTCATTTAGCAGATTTGCATTGCACACTGCTACGCCTAGAGGTTTCCAGGTGCAAGGCGTTTTTATATGTGGAGTTTTATATATCGCGAATTAGACCCAAAGGTATCAGAGTGAATTACATGAGCACCAGTTACGTTACAGACACACATGTTCACTTTTCTTCGGCATGGGGGGACTAAGTGATTTGCCCAAAATCACAGAATGTTGAGCGTCCATGCCGAGACTTGAACCCTGTTCCCCAGCTCCGAGGTCGACCACCGTAGCCATTAGGCCACATTCTCTCCTCTCTCTTTCATCAGCCTATGAAAAGCCAGGTCTTCAAGTCCTTGCAGAAAGCGAGTAATGACGTACAGCCCCTTGGGTGCTCTGGAAGGGAACTCCATACTTCAGGACCAAGATCGGATAAGGAGCATCCTTTCATGTGGGGCAAACAAAATCTAGGCACAGCCAAGAGAGCACGATTCGGACATCTCAAAGTGTGAGAGGGCTGATACTGCACCACCATATTTTAGATGTAATGGGCGCCTAAACCATCCTTAGCCTTTAACATGTATCACATGGCTTTAAAAATAAAACATTTGGGAATTGTAATCCATTGCAACTCATGAAAAAGATGGGAAACTGAGGCATTTTTTGGTAAGTGACAGAGAAGTTTAGCAGCTGCATTCTGTACCATCTGCAAACCATGTATGGATGCCTTGCCTATGCCCAAGTAAAGCACATTACCATAACCCAGCCTACTCAATACAAAGGCTGAGATTACAGTCTTAAGAGCCAACGCGGGGACCATCCAAGTAATTTTCTTGAATTATTTATGCACAGCAAAACATATGGCGGTCGCTTTGGACACTTGAGGATTCGTCCAGCAAAAATCCCAGATTTTTTACTTTCGCAGAAGGAGTCGGTAGAACCCCAAGAGAGGTCGGCCAGTATTGAGGGCCTCGAAGAGAGGGATGTTTGCCCATAATCTTGACCATCGTTTTATCCACATTGAGCTTAATTGAGTTCTTACTAATCCATGAGGAGATTAGACTCAAGTCCAGGTTAATATCAGATGGTATGTGACTCTGTGCTGATGACAACGAAAACATGATCTGCATAACTAAACAAGGTAAAACCACAGCTCTCCACTAAATCCGCCAAAGGGAAGACAGACAGATTGTACAGTAGGGGGCTGAAACTGAGCCTCGAGAGATTCCCGATCTTGAAACTTGTTATCTGGACTTAGTGCCAGATGAGAAAACCTGAAATGAGTGATCTTGTAATAAAGAGATCATTCAGGCCATGGCTGAGCCTTTGAGCCCCAATGACACCAGTCAGTGGAGTGAGACACAGTGTCAAAGGCTGTGCTAAGGTCCAATAAAATAAGTGTGGCTGTTTCATCCAAGCACAGCTTCAGGAGTTCCCCCCAATAGGGTGGGCTCCGTGCTGTGTTCATCCCTAAAGCCTGATGGAGAATAATGCAAGAAATTGTGAGCCTCAGTGAACACATGGGGCTGAGCATTAACAAGCTTCTCCAAAATTATGGAAATGATGGGCAAAAGGGAGAAGGGGTGAAGAGTTGACAAATTAGTAGAATCCAGATGAGCTTTTTTCAGGAGTGAAAGAACCAATTCATGACCCTCAATAAAAGAAGGAATTCAAAAGATCCATGATTGTTAGTAGTGGTCTAAGGTCCAGTAAACCAAGTGTACCTGGTAGAAGAGCATCCAACAGGGATCTTGATATGATGGACTGCAAAATGGACATAAAGGTCTTCATATTTAATTGAAACCTCTACTGTATTGAGGGGCTCAAGACAGATTCAAGCAAAGTGTCCTTATTACCTACTGCAGTGGAATTGGTGGTAAAAAAGATTGACTTGCACAAATATTGTGGCAAAAATATTGTGGGTCAATATTGGCAGACAAAATATTGTGGTCAAGAATATCGATTTTGGGTGAGTAATATTGATGCAAAAAAAATTGAAGTGTTTAATATTGTTTGCAAAAATATAGATGTTAAAAATATCGATTTTTTTATTAATGTTATGTATTTTAGTATATATTTTATATGTGTGTGATGCATGTATTTTTTGTAGAATAATTGTTTGTATTTTAATTATATGTGTTAAATTTTAGTAGTTATTAAAAAAAAATTGTTTGAATTTTGCGTTTTTAGTTCCGTAGCGGGTTGTGGGTTTATAGTGGAATAGGGTGGGAAGAGATTAATTTATATAAAATGTATTGAATAATTTGTATTTTTTAATATTTGTTGAATTGAGATGTTATAGTGTAAAATGTGTACATTTTAATGTATTATTTAATAGTTAGTTGTTAATTAATTTTAAATAATTAATTGGCAATTAATTATGTTAATTGTGTAATTCTTTTTTAGGTGTGTGTTGTGGTGTTTATAGGTGAAAATGGTGGGAAGTAAGTAATTTCGTTTTTAATTGATGAATTAATAATTAGTTGTTCATTAATTTTAAATATTTGACAATTAATTATGTTAATTGTGTAACTATTGTAGGTGTATGTTGTGGTGTTTATAGGTGAAAATGGTGGGAAGTAATTTATTTTTAATTGATGAGCTAATCATTAGTTGTTAATTCATTTTAATTAATTAATATGTCTTTATAGGTGAAAATGAAGAACTAGGACCCATCAAAAAGTGGTTTGCGATCCACTGGTGGGGGAGATACTTCTCTAAACCAAAACTAACCCACTATAGAAGATTTCTATACCTTTGTTTGATGCAGCCTTACCGTTTTATTTTACAGTTAAGTTTTGAACAACTCATCCTTTTCAACTATAACTTATATTGCCAGGTATTTAGCACTAATATGCTCATACAATGCTGGCCGTGTTTCACTTTTGAAGGTCTATGTTGCCCGCACATCTACTTCTGCTCCTTGCACTGCAACAAATCCAGGACTGGCTAATTAGAGCAGAATGATCATAGATATGATCATAGTATAATGTCAGATTGCTTCGGTTTTGTTCAAACATATCTCTTTCTTCATATGTGATAGCATAGACATATGGGTGTATGTCTACTGTCCTATAACTCTGTGTCCACCCATGTTTCCATTTCATACAATTATTAACTGTTAGATTTGGGTGTCTCTAGTTGACAGAAGTAGGTACCTTTGACCAAATAGGGAGGCTTATCTCAGAGGCCGTGTGTAAAGCATTTGTGAACACATACAGTAATCCAGTGACAACACTACAGATGGACACCACACAGTAGAGATAAGCCACGATTGATCTTGTTTGAGTATAACAGAGATACATGTTCATTTTGGAAATTTCAAAGTTTGGATGATATACTATAACATTTAAAATAACATTGGTTTATGTGAAAAAGAAACACATTATACATTTGTCACTGTTCAAATGAAGGCTCGTAATGTATTCGCTTGGGGTAAAAACAAATAAATCACATACAAACGAATAAAAGAACGACATATGATGAATATTTTGCACTGTCACAATCCCATTTATTTAATATGGATATTTAAAAGACTGAGTCAGTCAGCCAGTAAAATCTTTATTCTGTCAAAACACGACTATAGAAGCAAAACGTCAATATCACTCAGTAGTAAAAAAAACGTTCATTATTAGCATATAGTAAAAAGACATAACAGCATAAAAACGTGAAAGTGTGCCCACTTAGTGAAGACCCCCATCGTAACACGTGAAACAAAGGACACAATTTTGGGCCCATTAAATTAGAATAAAATATGAAAAGGGTTCATTGATATAAATAGGTATTCTATACACATTAGTTAATAATACAATGTTAACAATACAATACGATTGCACCTCTGAAAAAAAGGTACTTGCCTCAGTCCAGTCTTCCAGTTTGTCCAAATTCCACACCCTAAAATGTTTACAGAACAAACCAATCACAAAATAGGGAGGTTCCTATCTCCTTTCTTGAAGATTGGCACTATTATTGATTCCCTCCAGGAGTCAAGGGACCCCCACATTTTAGCATCTCAAAGTACAATAGGTATTAGGGTAGCCCAAAAGGTGGGATTGTGCCAAAACATGTCAATAGTGACCTCATTGGACATTCCCAGTCGGAGAACTCAAGATAACTTTGAGAACATCTGCCGCTTCCATGAAGTCACTAAACCCAAGTTTAGAAGATGAATAGTGGACTGAGTTATCCTATTCTTTCATATGACTGAGTCTGTGCCAGTTCTAATGCAAATTCAGATAAGTAGGCCTGGTAATTGGTAACTTCAGTATGATGTAATCTAATTCCAGTTATTAACTGAAACATTTTCATAATATTCTCTTTGTTGAAGCCAAATTATTGAGATGGGCCATATATACCAGGGTACTGGTTGCAAAAGGAATTGTAGGGTGTGGACCTGCAGAATGAAGACTAATTAGACAGGTTGCAACTTGAGACCACACTAATTTGCTTCAATCATATTGATGGTGGCTTGCAAGGGACAGCAAACCACTATCCTTGTGACTACATTTCAACATGTTATCAAATAAATAGTTTTCAATTATGAATATGTCAGTGTGAGTGGGCAGAGGTCTCCTCCCCAAAGGGGTTCTTCCCTGAAGGAGAAAGAATACAAACGGGATCTCTTTCCCTTTGTGAATCGGTTACCACCCCAAATTGGGAGTCAGTAACTGTTCAATGGTGTGTGACTATGTTTGCAAACCATTGATACATATGGTATTGGGTCACACATTTCAGTGAATCGGTGTCTATTTCCAAATATATTTTACGAGTTGGTAAAACTTTACAGACTGGAAAAATTGATTTATTAAATAAGAAAATGCAAACACTCATTTTGCAAACTATAGGGTTTGCGCTGGCAAAATCTCTCAGTGCATCTGACCCAAATTTTTTTATTTCACACCTCAGAAGCAAAAGAGAAAACAAAAATTAAGGGCTAGATGTACTACAGTTTATAGCGTTTGCAAAAAAGGGTCCTGGCATGTACAAACTCTATTTTGCGAGTCACCAATTCACAAAATAGCATTTGTGACTCTCGCAAAAAACTCGCAGTTTACCACCTACTCCTACCCCTTTGTGGATGTGTGCAAAAATATTGTTAAGAGCAGGCATTGGTCCCAGGGTCCACTGCCTGCCCTTCAAAAATGAAACTGAAAAGTTTCGTTTTTCTTTTTTAAATGCATCCAGTTTTCCTTTAAGGAAACTGGTTCATTTAAAAAGCAGTCATAGACATGGTGGTCCTCTGACCCCAGCAGGCCACCATCCCTGGGACTGCTAGCTAATGGGGTTGAAAATTGCACTTACCTCATGAATATTAATGAGGTATGCACTTTGCGACCCCATTAGGAATTGCAAACACTGTTGTACATTCAATTTTGTCAGTTGCAAATTGTGAGTCACAATTCGATGCAATTTGAGACTCGCAAAATAGAATGGCTGTACACTTGGCCCCAAATGTTTAAATTGAACCAGAGTTGTAAATATCAAAGCCCCATGAAAATTGTGAAGTGACATCAGCAAGCGCTATTAGAGAACCTAGGAGCTTATTTACAAGTCATGTGCACCACCAAAAAGTCACTTTTAGTGACGTTTCGGTGGTGCACAGGGCTTAGCCATATCTACAAGGCCACATAAGGTCACCCTGCATGGCTTTTCATGGCCTTGTAGATATGGAGTGAGGCAACACAGCACACATCTGGAAATGCATTAAAACCATGCATCTGTCCAGGGGTGTTGTAACGGGGAAAATTAACATTATTTCTCCTTGTTTTTTCCTCTTCTCATGTGTGATGCATTCTACATTTTGAAAGAGGGAAACACCTCCATTGATTGGTTTTGTGCAGGTCAATGTCCGTTCTGCAAAAAAACATTCCTGGCAACAACATAGACACCCTTGCTCCATGGTGCAAGGGTGCCTGCATTGGAGCCCAGCTGCTAATTGTGCGCCGGCTGAAAGGACAGGAATGTACTGTATTTTGTAAATACGATGCAGTCCTGCCCTTTCAAATTGGCATAGGGCAGCGCAGCTAAATGACTTGCCGTGCTGCCCAACACTAATTCCTGGTAAATAAGCAAAGGACTTATTTACAAGGAATAGGTATAAAACCGCATTACGTAGCTTTGTAGATTATGGCTAAGCCCTGCGCGCCACAGGATCTTCACAAAAAGTGACACATCATATCTACAGTGACTTTGCTGTTGTACAGTAAACAGATTCCATAAAAGCAATAAACTGAGAAGTACCGTGTTCCTGATCCATTTGCCTTCATAGGCGTATTCTATTAGGTATCTAATAAAATTACGTTTGAACCAGGATTTTACAGTGGTGTAATTTGAAATATTTTGCTGCTCGCTCCATACCTCCCCATTGTGGCAAACACAAACTGCCCATGGTTTTCGTGTTCTTCCCGCAATAACGGAGACGTGGCAGGCTGCAGTAAGAACACGTCTTTATTCTCTCTCCTACATTTTCTATCCGACTCCTCCTCCTCCGCCCTTGACTTTCCCCTTCCTGCCATGCCTAGCCCTAACGTCACATGTCAGGTCAGGCATGGCGAGTTGGCGTCACTGCATCTCCCCCCTTTTTATTTTAAGTGTTCCATGACTGTTCGCTCAGAGTTCTTCGATGAGCCAGACAGGTTTTCTGATGGTCCTTTGGGGTCAGCAAGAGGGGCGTCCCTCTCTTAGCTCGTGCCGGTTCACGGCAGGTTGGGGATGTCCTTGATCTTCAGCTTCTTGGTTCGATCTGTCCATGTCCCAGTCAGGTTCTGCCATTTGGGTATATACTGCAGGGTTGCATTTCTTAAAAATTTGATATGTTTTGTGCAGTTCTCTTGGTTTCAGAGGCAGCTGTGATCATAGTCCCTTTCCTCCTCATCACTTGAAGTGGTTGAGTACAGTAGCCACTGTCTGCCGTGGTCTTTTGTTCTTGTCTGACCAGCACCCAATCTCCTTCTTGAATGTCGGATGCCTTGGCGTGACGAGGATTGTCTGCGTACTCTTTCATTTTCACCTTCTTGGTTCTGTTGATATTCACTAGCGTCTTGTGATCCACGGTAAGGGAGTTGGACTGTGTGACGATATCAGCAGTTGGAATTCTGGTGCGTGCGGTTCTTCTTAGCATCAGGGTGGCCGGGCACTTGTTGGTAGTGCTGTGTGGCTTGGTCCTGTATGCCCTTAGTACTTCATTGATCGCTGGTTGAATGTCACGTTAAGTCAGCTCAGCTTGTTGTATAATTTTCTTCAGCGTGGCCGTGAATCTTTCGACCATCCCATTGGCTTGACGCCGCATGGGAGTGATCTTCCTGTGTCTTAAATTTAGATGGCTCGCGAATTCTTCAAACTCATGCCCATTGAACACTGGCCCATTGTTTGTTTTCACTACTGTCGGGATTCCCCATGCTGCAAACGCTTCGTCAATGACCGGTATGACAGCTGCTGCCCTCGTGGATGAGACCTGTTGCACAATAGGGAATCTAGAGTACTCGTCCATGATGATAATGATGTATTTCCCAGACTTCAGTGGGCCGAAGAAGTCAATGGCGACTTGTTGCCACATACTGTCTGGGAGGTCAGACATTTGAAGCGGGGTGTGTGGTTCTTCACTCCCTGCTAGTTGACATTGAGGGCAGTCTTGAAGTGTGGCTTCTACCAGTAGGTCAAGGGATGGAAACCAGACTCGCTCCTGTAGTGCTTTCTTCGTTGCTACCATGCCTCTGTGTCCTTCATGCGCTAGGTTGACAACTCCTTGCCTCAGTTGTTAGGGAATGATGATCCTCCTGTCTCTCAGTAGCAGTCCATTAGCACTGATTGTGAGATCGTCTTTGACATGTTGGAATGACACAAGTTCCTGCATGTTAATAGTTTCATCATTTGGTACATTCTCTTGGTGTCTCCCCGAGCCTGTGCGGATGCGATGCATGATGTTCTGGAGCATAGCATCCTTGGCAGTGGTGTCTATGATGGCTTCTAGTGGGACCGTGGGTGGTTGTACTTGATCAATGACAAAATGAAGTTACTCTTCTGCCAGCGAGCATCGAGACTTGGGGGTGTCGCGATATGTACTCTGCTGGGTACTCCGCCTTCCCAGGTTTGTGAATGATGGTGTACGTGTAGTCTTGGAGGCAAATCCCCCATCGTTCTATCCTTGGTGGCATCTTTGCGCGGGGATTTCAGAAGAATGTGATCGGTGATCAGTGTAAAGTGCTTCGCATAGACGAACAGATGGAAGTGCTTGCACGCTCACACAACTGCAAGGCTCTCTTTTTTGGGCTGCGAATAAGCCTTCTCGGTGTCAGTAAGTGACTAGCATATGCTACAATATGGCGAGGTTCTCCGACATCATCGTACTGGGCGAGGATGGCTCCAAGTCTTACAGGGCTTGCATCGACTGTTATTTATGTCTTTTCCGAGGGATAAAGTATGCCAGGTTGATAGCCAAACTCATGGCTGTTTTAATTTGATTGAAGGCATGCTCGCACTTGACTGACCAGTGGAAGCTTTGACCTTGTTTTGTGAGTTCCCGCAGCGGACAACTGATGGTAGCATAGTCTTTGATACATCGAGCACAATACATAGTCCTAGACCTAGGAAGGATCGTATATCACTAACATCCTGGGGGCGTGGTGTGTCGGATAGTGCAGAGAATTTTAAGGATCCGGTCTTTGGAAAAGATGTGGCCATAGAACTTATGAAATTCACACATGTCACTGCTGAGTGTGAGATTGGCATTGAGAAGAGCATGACACACCCGGTCAAGTGCTTTTCGTGGTCTCTGCATGTTTCGCTGAAGACCAAGATGTTGTCACTGTAGGTGAATGCATTCGGAATGTGCTGAATGACACACTGCACTGCTTCTTGAAATATTTCTGCCTCCGAGGAAACGCTTGTATCTGAAGAGTCCCTGGTGCATGGTGAAAGTGGTGATGTATCTAGATTTCTCGTGGAGATCCAGCTGGTGTTCAGGTCTAGTTTGTAGAAGACTGCTGCTCCATTCAGGCGAGTAATCATGTCGCTGATATGTGGTCCTGGATGCCGCTCCCTTTCAATAGCTGTATTTGGGGCTTGCATGTCCACACATAGATTCACTTTGTTTTCCTGTCCTCGCTTGGGCACAACCACCACTGGGGACACCCACGGTCCCATTGACCTCTCTATGATAGCTGCTTTCAGCAAATCCTGCAACTCGTCATCCACCGCCTGCTGGAGGTGGAAGGGTACTTTCCGGTGGTGCTGGGCTACAGGTGTCACTTGTTCATTGATATGCAATCGGACCTTGTAGTGAGCTAATTTTCCTAGGCCAGAGAATAGTTTCGGAAATTTGCTGATGATGTCAGGTGAATCGTGAATTTTGTATAGAATTTCTACTAGCTTTAGTCGTTCTGCTGTGGGTAGACTGCGAAGACAGTCTTCCCCTTCGGGGCCTTCTATGACGTGTATCTGTGTGTGAACTGTCCTGTCTTTGTATGTCAGGGATTTGCGGAACTGTCCTAGACATGGCAGCGGTTCTTTGGACATCCACTTGTAAACACGCACGGTGGCTGGCTCTAACTTTGGTTTCGGGTTCATCTTCCTGTATTCGGTCGTGCATATGTAATTAAGTGACGCTATCAAGAACGAACTTTGCGGGGTGAGTACCCATGTGGATGTGCAACCTGGGGTATTTCTTCAGCCGGTCTAGGTCTGCTACCATGCATACGTACTCGTCACTGTCTTGTGAAATGGGAGTGAGGGCTGATGATTCTCTTAATGACGATCGTCGAGATCGGTATGAACAGTGCAACCGGACACTGGATCTTGATGAGCTTGTGTATCGATCTCTTCTCTCTTGCACTTCTCTTGCATGGTGACGGGGACCCGTGGTTCGTTTGATCGGCAGGGACTTCTTGCCGTAGGTTTGGCACACTGTTTCGAAATTATTGTCTTTCCCATATCGATGACACTGTTGCCCCATGGCAGGACATGGACCTGTGTGGGGATAGTCTTGACTGCAGCAATAGCACTGTAATGGTTGTTTCTTAGTGTTACTGTTCTTGCTTCCGCTGCAAGTTTGATTTGTGGGTTTAGACACATTCTGGTGGTCCGATTGGCATCTTGAGTCTGTTTGGGAATGTAGTCGGAAAGCTTGTTCAAGTTTCTCCGTCTTGCTAGCTTCCATCTTTTTTGGATGTTCCACAGCCTGGTCATTTATTCGCGTGAGTTCCTCAATGTCATCTAGAGAGTAGTGCTTCTTCAGTAAACGACGATGCAATAACTCCGACAGGCACCCTTCTATGATTCGTACACAAAGCGCATCTTCAGTGCGGAAATTGTCGAATTCACAATATCGGACTCAATGCTTGAGGTGTGAAATGAAATCGCCCATTGATTCATCCTTTTCTTGAGACACTGGATTGAAAGTGTAACGTTCATAGTCAATATTCGGCTTGTGAAGGAATTTTCTATTTAGCGCTTCTCTTACATCGGCATATGAAGCAGAGGTGATCAGTGGCTATTCTTTGATGATTTGTCCAACGTCCTTGCCCACTGAATTGCGCAAAGCAATGAGTTGTTGTCAGGGATCACTGACCTGTGATCCTTTCATTAAGTCCTTGAAATCCTCGACCTGCTTTGCCACTTAGGACCCATGCTGTTTCCAGACGTCAGCCTCAGGGGTTCAGGAGGGGGCAGAAATGATGCTCCTATCATCACTGGCCCAGGCGGTGTATTCTGCATTGGACCTGCTTGCGCATTCTGCAAGGAATCTGGGGGTGTGGACATGGCAACACGTGGCCGATGTCACTCTGTCTGGATCAGCAGGCAGTTGGCGTCTAGTAGTGCTGAGCGCAATGGGCAGTAGTAGGTAGAGGGATGTTGCCGTCCACTCTCTGTCAGGATCAGTAGGCTTTCTCTTTTGCCTGACTTCAAAATGGCCACCAAAATGAGGGCTGGGGGCTCCACAGTGTTGAGTGCCTGACTTTAAAATTGCAGCCGGGTAAAGCAGACGTGTGCTGGCCTCAGGCAAATGGCAGAAGGGCTTGTCCAGAACTCAATGTGGCAGTTTAGTCTTTCTGTACACTGAGAGTGACAGTAGCAGTTTTTTTTTGCTGTTGACAGCCGCCAGAGTTGTGTAGACATTATGGCCCGGGCCGTGTGCTCCAGCACTCCGGGCTCGGCAGGAGATCTCTGCGCATGCGCACACTTCGCGGCCTCGCGCGGGCTCTACTAGGAACATGCTGGGAGCACCAGCCTTGCAGAGGCACGCAGAGGATGCGGAGGGCAAGTGGGCACTGCTCATACCTTCTTGATGTTGGGGCGAGAGCGGCAGGGTGCAGACAGCCAGGCTGATGTGCACAGCACACCTTTCAAGCCGCAACTAAGGGTGCCTGGCCCAGGAGCAATGACGAGGGTGCTGGTAGGTCTGTGGCCGGCACTGCAGTGTCGTCAGCAAGTAGAGGGTGACGGGGTGTCAACCAATCCCACCCTTGTCACCAGTTTTCATGTTCTTCTCGCAATAACAGAGACAAAAGCAGGCAGCAGTAAGAACACGTCTTTATTCTCTCTACTACATTTTCTATCTGACTCCTCCTCCTCCGCCCCTGACTTTCCCCTTCCTGCCATGCCTAGCCCTACCGTCACATTTCAGGTCAGGCATGGCGACACTACAATGATGACTATTTATTGCCGGCCTTTGACCCTCAACCCTAGCCCAACAAACCAGTAAGAAATACTTAAAGGCACTACCATAACATTCAGGTGACCCCGTGTTACTGTTTTCCACTTCAGCATTTACTTCTTGAATTCCTGTTGTTTTTCAAGAAGAATATGTCCTGATTTTAGGGCCTGGATATGCTCTGACATTGTGAAACATATTTAGACATAATCTGCGAAGTGCTCTTTGTCAATATGTATAAACATCTATAATACAATGTGTACAGAAATACTTATCAACTGAACCAAGTAGCTCTTCTATGGGCTCCACTTTATAAACAATCTTTTTTTTTAATAGTTTTGTTCCTATTTAAACTATTGTGCAAAGTTCATGAGGAGATACTTGTAAGTTATGCACCTGCCATTTTTAAAGGGGATGCAACTGCACATTGCTTTGACTGCTTTAAATCCATTTGGAAGCCCTAGTGAGGGTCTAGAGAGAAAATGGCAATATAGAAAAGTGTACAAAAAAGAAATATAGAGGAACATTTCAGACAATGAAGTAAGTACTAGTTAACTATTGCATTAGACAATTAGCACCATGTGCCTCTTTGATGAATCGCCATCCATTGCTGCTTTGACCACCACAGTATATTTCCTCCTACACTATTCACAGAGACAGTATAAGATTGCAAATACTGAGGGGGAGGAGCCTAGCGCGCAACCAAGATGGCCGCGTAGGCTTGTGGCTCCCGAGGGCCTCCGCAACCTCCCACGTCTATCCTGTCATAATCCTGATTTTTTCGACGGGCTGTTGTTTATGATCTTGCGCTAAGGTGCCACTCGTTTTCCGAATCGAAATTGGACTCCGGGAACGTGTTTTTTGGCGATCTGAAGTATGTGGCCTTCTCCGGCCTTGGTGCCGTCCTCGGGTTGGTGAGGTGCCCGGCTGCGACTTGAACAACAGCGGCATGCCAAGCTGGGCCTGCCCCGGACCCCGTGCTTTCACTTTCGGTTTCGAGTTGAGCTACCAAAACTGATGCGTGGGACATTGGGAGAGCTGCGCAGAGTACGGAGTGCAAGGCCTAGTCTTGAACTGTAAACGGGCCTCTTTCAGTTAGCGGCCCGGATCTCCTGGCCTTCCTCCGGGTGCTGGAGGGTGCTGATCTTGCTGATCACTGAGGATGACGACGAGAGTGGACGGCGACAAACTGAAACCCAAATCTACCCGGAGGGGAGCCTATTCCCGGGCCAACAATATGGACCGCTATGCGCAGCCAAAGGGATCCCCTAGTGGATCGCATAAATCGCCTGAGCCGCCCAAGGATGCCTCGGGCGCATCATCCGAATTTACCCTGTTGGATGTCATGGGGGCCATTGAGGAGATGAAGGTGACTGTGAACCAGCAATTGGATACTCTGGCTAACAAATTGGACTCGGTGCTGATTGATGTCACCCTGGTTAGAGCGGACCTGTCGAAAACCAATGACCGGGTCGACTCATTGACCCAAGCAGCGTCGAGCCTAACGGTGGATGTGGCCGCTTTGCAGACGACGGTGCGGAGGTTGCAGCTCGCCAGTGACCTGACCGATCGTCGCCTTGAGGACTCCGAAGGCAGGGCCAGATGGAATAACGTCCGCATTATCGGCGTGCCCGAACGATCGGAGGAGTCTGCTGGGGATCTTTTTGTGGAGGATCTAGTGGTGACTCATCTAGCACCCAAAGGGCTGAGCAAGTTCTTCGCTGTGGAACGGGCCCACAGGATTCCGGGGGGTGCGCCCAAGGTGGGTGCCCCCCCGCGGCCTATCATTGCCCGACTTTTTAATTTTCGGGATAGAGACGCTATCCTGCAGGCGTCGAGGGTGGCTGGGCCATTACGATTTGAGAACTCTAATGTTAGCTTTTACCCAGACTTTACGCAAGCGGTTCAGAAGCAACGGATGGGATTCTCGGCCATCAAACGGCGCTTGAGAGACATGGAGTTCAATTATGCGATGCTATTCCCGGCTAGGTTGCGGGTCGAGTTAGATGGTCGCTCCCACTTCTTCGACCGGCCGGAGGCGGTGGGAGAGTGGCTGGATGCCCTGCCCAAGAGTCGGGATCGGGAGGGTCGGATGGCGGAGAGCGGAGAAGGTTTGACGGAGTAGGAATGGAACTGTGATCCTGGTGATGGACTGTATTGGTAACGTTTTGCACCTGTGGCTGCACTGGACTCCAGTTTGTAACCCTTTGCCCCGTAGTATTTGGAGGTTGCGGGGGGCTTGCTGGGGCCCTTTCCTCCTTCTGGGGTTTTTTCTTGTCCTTTCTTTCATATTGGGGCGACAGGCACACTGCACGTTGGGGGGGCTGTTCGGGCTCACGCAGGGGTGCAGGGAGGGGGGAGTTTTCTTGGGGTTGATGGGGGGGGTTGGGGTTTGTTTGTTTGTTTCACAAGGCGGGGTAATATTTTTTGCTGTGCTACTATGATTGTGCTCCCCGGGAGGGGGATATTTTGTGTTGGGAGGGATGGGGGGTAGGGGACTGAGACTTCTTTCCTGGAATGTGAATGGGCTGGGGGACAGGATAAAGCGGGGGGTAGTCCTGCAGTTCTTGAAACGTATTTCGCCTGACATTGTGTTCTTGCAGTAAACGCACCTCATAGGGAACTCTTTTCATGCCATGAACAGACGAGGATATCGCCTCCTGGCCCATTCTGGTTTCACATCTGGCTCGAGGGGAGTGGGCATCTTAGTCAGGACCTCTCTCCCGCTGGTGGTGGATGAGGTGCTCCACGATGACAGAGGGCGCTACACTGCGCTGGTGGGGAGGTGGGAGGGTAAGTTGATTTCGCTGGTCGCGGTCTACGTGCCGCCGGGCCTGCAGACGGCCACCTATGCTGATTTGGGGCACCTGCTGCTTAGGCTCCCGGGTGGGTGTTGGTACTGGGGGGGGACTTTAACGCGGTGGTTTCCGGAGTTGAGGATTGATACCCCCCTAGGGACCTCCCTCGGGCCCAGAACTGGCTGGGGGGCTTTCTGGATACCCTAGGACTGATAGATTGCTGGCGGTTGAAACACCCTGGACAAGCGCAATATACCTTCCACTCCGGGGCCCACGGTAGTCTTTCGAGGCTTGACTATATGCTAGTGCCTGCGGCCCAGGCGGGGATGGTCGGAGAGGTGCGACATTTGGCGCGTGGTATATCTGATCACTCCCCCCTTTTACTGCACCTAGATATCGCCCTGGGGGCGGAGGGGAGGGTGGCTCCGATCAACCCCTGGTACCTCCGGAACCCCACGATTCGTGCAGACCTGGTTAAGTCTTTGGAACACTATTTTAATGATAACGTGGGGTCGGTGTCTTCCTCCATCTCCCTTTGGGAGGCCTTTAAGACGGTGCTCCGGGGCCAGGCCCTATCCCTCATTTCCCATACCAAAAAATGCGAGGCGCAGGAGGTTGTTCGGCTAGAAAATGAGATCTCCGAGTTGGAGAGTGATTTGGAGCAAGGTGTTACGGATGACAAATTGCATGTGCTGGAGCTTAAGCAGGCCGACTATAAGGCGCTGGTTACTGAATCTGCTAGGAGTATGAGCAGGGAGCAACTGGGGCGATTGTACGATATGGGTGATAAGGCCGGGAAGTTGATTGCCTGGTTGGATAAGAAGGAGAGAGCGAGTCGAGTGGTGCCAGAGATTGAGAGGGTGGATGGTGTGCGTGTGACGTACCCCGGTGACATTGTTGATTGCTTTGCGGAGTATTTTCACGGGGTCTACTCTCCGGTCTCAGAGCGATCGGAGGAAGACTCTCGACTGCTGCTTCGAGACCTTACTCTGCCTTCCCTATCTGACGAGGATAAAGTATTGATGGATGCGGCCCTATCGCCAGATGAGATTGCTTTGGCCATTCGTTCCATTGCCTCGGGTAAGGCCATGGGTCCTAACGGACTTCCCATCGAATTGTATAAGCTGCGCCCAGATGCGATTGCCCCGTATCTCCGGGACATGTTCCTTGAGGCTCAGGCGGCGGGCTCCCTCCCTTCTGACCAACGTCTTGCTACTATTGTTGTTATCCATAAGGAAGGGAAGCCGCGGGATCGGTGTACTTCTTACAGGCCTATCTCTTTGTTAAACGCGGAGCCCAAAATCCTCACCAAGGTACTGGCCAATCGTCTGATCCGGGTTGTGGGCGACCTGATTCATCAGGATCAATCCGGTTTTATACCCCATCGCAATACCGCTTTGAACCTGCGGCGACTGCATGGCGTCCTTGCTCGCGCGCCATTCATTCGTGAGCCGGCCATCTTGGCGTCCTTGGACGCTACCATGGCGTTTGACACCTTGGAATGGCCGTACATCTGGGCGGCATTGGCGAAGTTTGGGTTTGGCCCGGGGTTTATCGGTTGGGTGAAATTGCTTTATGACAACCCACTGGCACAGGTAGTGGTCAACGGACGGGTGTCGGCTCCCTTTGTTTTGGTCAGGGGCACCCGACAGGGATGTCCATTGTCGCCTCTTCTCTTTGCGCTGTGTTTGGAGCCCCTTGCGGAATGGTTGCGGTGGCACCCCTCGATACGTGGCCTTAGATGGACGCCGGAATACGAGGATCGTGTTTCCCTATACGCGGACGATATCCTCTTGTATCTTGCATCTCCGCGCAAATCGCTCATTGTCTTGGTGGATGTGTTGAGCTCCTTTGGTCGCAACTCCGGATTGGTGATTAACTGGGCCAAGTCTTGTGTATACGTTCTCTCCGGGGAGGCCCCCCGCCTTCCGCGGGGGTGCCCTATCCAGATTGCGGAGTCGGGGTTCACGTATTTGGGTATTTTTATAACCCTGGATCCGGTGGCCCGGTATGAGCGGAATCTTCTCCCCCCCCTTCAGCGCCTAAGGGCGGATGTGGCGGGTTGGCGGCGGCTGCCGCTCTCGCCGCTCGGCCGGGCAGCATTGTTCAAAATGATGTCGCTACCACGCTTTTTGTACGCCCTGCAGAACACTATGGACGTAGTGCCGGCCCGTTATTTTCGGGAGGTGGAGTGTCTCCAGCGTCGATTGTTCTGGGATGGGCGGCCGCGGATTGCTCTTGCCAAACTGACCCTACCGTGGTATGACGGGGGGGTCGCCCTCCCTGACATTAAGCGATATTACTGGGCCTCCCAGTTGGCTGCCGTCAATCACGGGATGTATGGCCCTGCTTTGAACCCGGCTTTTGAGATGGACAAATTGCTACTGCCAGGCGGAGACTATAATCGAGCACTATACTCGGGGTCCCTTGATGCGCGGTTGACGGGCCCGACGCGGGTCGCGGTGCAGGTGTGGCATGCAGCAAATGCGGCGATGGGGTGGAGGGATCGCTTGACTCGGGCTACGCCATTGTACGCGTCCCAGCGTTTGGGCTATCTCTATACTACGAAAGGCTTTGAGAAGTGGGATACGATTGGTATCAGCACGGTAGGGGATCTCTGGACGAAAGGGAAATTTAAGACGTTCGACATGCTGAAAACGGAATACCAGTTGAATGATAGGGAATACTATCGGTATGTTCAAGTTCATCATGCCTTGTGTTCCGTGTTTTCAGACGTGGCGGCTATTCCGGAGCATTCCCCGTTGGAAGACAGAGTATTGGACGGCTATGTGCCGGATAGCACCATTTCGTTGATTTATAAAAAGCTTATCAATGATCGAATGGGTTTGCTGGCCTCATTGCGGGAGACATGGATTGCCGACGGTTTAGAGCTGGACGACGAGGATTGGGTGTCAGCGGTGGCCTCCCCGAAAGAGGTGGCTATCCCGGCCCGATTGCGGTTCGTCCAGCTTAAGATACTACATAGAGTGTACGTCACGGGGCCTGGTTTGATGCGCATGGGGTATTCGGTGGATGGTTTGTGTAAGCGAGGCTGTGGGCTACTGGGGACTTTTCTCCATATCTTGTGGGAGTGTCCGGAGGTGACTCGGTTTTGGTGCAGAGTGCATGCGGTGTTAGAAGAAGTCACGCATGTTGCCTTGTTGCCGGAGGCACGAAGATGTTTGCTGAATGTCTGGGAGCCGACTGATTACAATGTGACGCAGACGCAATGGGTGACTCTAGGCTATATGGTAGCGAAGCGTGACATTGCACAATTGTGGGGCTCCCAGAGGCCGCCAACGGTCTCCGAGTGGAAGGAACACATGGACTGGTGTATGTTTAGAGAGAAAACGGTGTATGTGGCGAGAGGTAAGCCTGGGAAGTGGATTAAGGTGTGGGGTCCCTGGAACTCCTATCGTGGAGGTATTTGCGCCCCGCCCCAGACGCGTGAAATTGATGCCGCTCTGTCTCCCTAGCCCCCGCATTCCTGTATGCTCCTGCGACATGCGAATTTGTCTCTTCTGCCTTGCCCCCCTCCCCCCCTCCTCTGTTTACCCGGGTTGGTTTACTCCCTCGATACGGGGAGCACATGTTCCTGTTATTGATTTCCTCTGCCTTGTGTGTTTGATGTTTTCTGTTTTTCAAAAATATGAAGCCTTTCCTGTTTGTTTATGGGCTGTGGCTGCGGCTGACTGCGATGACTAGCACTTTAGTAACTCTTTTGTTGCTTTATTGATGTGAATGTTAAGTCGTGCCTAGGTTTACACTGCGTTTAGCGGCCGGCCTGTTGGTTGTAGGCCCATACTTGTATCTTTTCGAAATTGTAATAAAGGTTTTAAAAAAAAAAAAAAAAAAAAAAAGATTGCAAATACTGCAGGTACTTTGGACTGGCAATGCTCCTGATGGGTCTGGATCCAAAGACTGATGTACTGCTGCAGTGTTCAAAGGAACTAGTTCAAAGCATATGCATTCAGTACTCTGGCACACACATTTGTCCCTCTGTGAGAAACCTGCTGATTTCCAGTGGAAGCTTCTAAAATGAAATGTTGTTAAATGTTATATCAATATTTAGGTACCCAGATTGTACGTACAATGATATTTACCACGTTTGAGAATATCACCAGATTGACATTGAACAGCACCTTCAGCAAATATCCATTCTGCACCATTTAAAGAATCAAATTCCAAAACTAGCACAAAGATGGTCCAAACTGAGACTACACTCTTGGTAATTCTTAAGTGTTACCTATATCTTCTGGTCATTATTGTGCACCTTCATAAGATATAACCATATTGAAATATCAAAATCAATACCAACTGAGAGTCGGCTTCTCAAATCTCAAAATGAGTGATTTGTGGTTCATTTATCCAACTATGACTCAGAAGTTTAAAGTTTTGAATATTTTATAAGTATTACTACCAATAAGTTAATTAAAAGCTCTTGCAACTTTCCTTTTTTTTTATTTATTTTTTATTATTTTAGAATTTTCAAAAATCAGCATTAGTGATAAAACAATTTCATATTGTTAACATTTGTTACATTACCCATAAATAAAGAAGAAAACTTATACATAAGAGGAAGGCGTTCAAATGACATTTACATACAGTAGGAATCCAAAAGAAGAAAAAGACCAGATTAATCATACCCAGTTCATGATTGGGGCCCATAGTGCAAGTCCGAATTTCTTTTTTTCCCTGCCTTTAAGTTTGTACAGAGCAGTTTCTAACTTATACAAAGATAATAGTTTGGTCATCCACGTACTAAAGGACGGTGAGTCAGGACTTAGCCATTGGGAAGTAATGCATAAACGGAGAATAGCCATACATAGAAACAAAAATCCCTTCTCAGGGGTTGGTCTAATTCTGACATTTGCTCCAAACTCACAACCAAACAGCACTAGTTGAGGTGACAAATTACTGAAATGTCTAAACCTATATTCAAAAAACTTTGTATCTCCTTAAGCCACGGAGAGAGAACTGGGCACTCAAATAGCATATGCACCAAGTCGGCAGCCCTCAGGGTACATCTAGGACAGGAGATCCCTCGGTTTGTCCCCCATTTGGCTATCTTCGCTGGAGAATAGTATAAATCAAAAATGGCCATATAATATTGACTCTTATATCTACCTGAAAAAATTAACCGATCGGCTAGATTGAATGCGGCTTGTAGATCGACCCCTGCTATCCCCAACCTCATCTCCCAACGGTGCTCATGTAAAGCAAGGTCGTCTTGCTGACTTGCCATCATTATTTTAGCGAGTTGAGAAATCTTACATCTCCCTTTTATGCATTCTAATATTACATTCTTTTCTAAATTAATCTGTCCTCTTAAATCAAGATTATCTAAAAAACTGCGAACTTGGAGATATTTAAAAAAGTCTGTACGTAACAGCCCAAATTTCTCTTGAAGTTCTACAAATGGGATTAATTGTTTCTCTATGAAAAGGTCACCAATGATTCTAACCCCCTGAGCACTCCATCTCCGCATAATAGAGTCACAAAAAATTAAAGGGAGTTTACCTGGTATTCCCAGGGGCATATATCGGTTATATTCCTTTTAAATAAAGTATTTGTGAATTCTAGACCAAACTACAGCAGCAGCAGCTAAAGTCTTAAAACGTGTCCTTTTATAATAGCTGGGCTCAAAAAACTTAGAAAACATATAGTTGGCTTCTGGGCCTAAAATAAGTTCATAAATAGACGGACATATAGCTGGGTCCTTATAGGACTGAACACCGAAAAACAATATTCCCATATATTGGAGCATGGCCACCCAGTAATAATATTGAAATTGAGGGATATTTAATCCCCCCCTCTCCTTTGATAAGCTTAGTTTTTTAAGGGTTCTCCTTGTTCTCTTGTACCCCCATATAAAGTGGGAGCACATTCTTTCGACTTTTATAAAAATTAGATTAGGAACTAGAAGTGGGATCGTGCGGAATAAATAGAGAAATTTCGGGAAGACTACCATCTTGATAACATTACACATGCCATATAATGATAAATGCAAGTAATCAAGATTCTCTAGCATTTTATTTCTTGAGATTAGGATAGGTTCAAAATTTAGATTGACTATGGACTGTACATTAACCGCAATTTTTACCCCCAAATAAATAGCCTCTGTAACTGTGTTGACCCCGGGTAGGGCGTCAGAGCCAGAAAAAAGGACTTGAGTTTTATGTAAATTCAACTTATAGCCAGACATGGCACCGAATTCTGATGTCAGGCATTCGATACGCCTCATTGCATTGGGAACATCCAGTGTCACTAGGGCCACATCGTCCGTGTAGGCTAAAACATTTATAGACTCACTCACAGGCTGTATTGGGATAATCTCTAGATCATGCTCAATCTTAATCAGCAAGGGCTCAATATAGAGAGCGAATAAAAGAGGGGAGCAAGGACACCCCTGACGAGTGCCCCTGTATATCTTAAGCTCCTCTGAGTGATTGCCTGAAATACGGATTGTGGCAACTGGACAAGTATACATGGCCTGTACAGCCTTAATGAAGGAAGATGGAAAGCCTTTCCAATGCAGGACTGCCCATAAAAATTCCCAGGAGACCCTGTCGAATGCTTTCTCGGCATCCAACAAGGCCACCCCTATTGGGACTTCGGAAGCCTGGGACCAGTCCAGAAGAGATATTATTCGCCGAACATGATCCGTAGTGCCTCTACCTGCCACAAACCCATGCTGACGTAGTGAGACTAATGGTGCTATGATCTTTCCAAGTCTTCTAGCAAGTATTTTAGAGAAGATCTTGCTGTCTGAATTAATTAATGTGATAGGGCGATATGAGGCTGGCTCCGCCTCGTCCTTGCCTTTCTTTTTAAAGACGATTATAGTTGTTTTAGCCCATGAGTCGGGTACTGTACCCATGAATGCCTGCTGGAATAAAGATAGTAACACGTCCTGTAGCTCAGCCTGGAAGGAGACATACAATTCTAAAGGAATCATAACAGGCCCCATTGCTTTCCCCCTTGGTAGAGATACCATTGCTTGAATAATTTCCTCCCAGGTTATAGAGGTAGACAGGCTTTCACTCTGAGCCGGGTCCAGAACTACCGTGCTGATTTCACCCAAGTACCCCCGCGGGTCAGAGGTTTTCCCACTTTCTTAAAGTTTTTCATAAAAAAGTTTAAATACCTCCAAAATGCCGGACTCCGAGTTTTGCAGAGACCCATCTATATCCTTAATTTTATCGATTTTGCCTTGTGACTGCTTTTGCCTTATTCTATTTGCCAGTACTCTCCCCACCTGCTCCCCATATTCAAAACATTCCCTTCGGAATATCTGATATTTAGCAGCCGTTTATTCCGCGTGCTGATTATGTTATGTTATGTTATTGGTTTTTATATAGCGCGACAATTACCCGGAGGCGTCCTGGCACTGTCTAGCAGATCCTAAGAAGGCTGAGTCAAAGGCAGATGGAAGAGGAGATCAGAATTATTCATTACGGAACAACCAAGTCTTAAGTTCCCTTCTAAAAGACAGCAAATCCGTTGCCGACCTAAGGTACAAAGGAAGTTCGTTCCATGCCTTGGCGGCCCCGCAGACAAAACTTCTGCCTCCCCAACGAGCTTTCTTAATTCGCGGGACCTGCGCCAAATTGGCTTCTTTAGAGCGTAGGTTTCTGCCTGGCACGTACCAGTGTAATCTATTCTTTAAGAAATCTGGGCCTGAGCCATGCAGAGCCTTAAAGGTCAGGGTCAGGGCCTTGAACTGAATGCGGCTATTGACTGGTAACCAATGCAGAGTTTTTCTTCCTGCAGACGCCGAGGCAAATCGTGAGGCGCCCGTGAGGAGGCGGACAGCAGCATTCTGTAAAATCTGAAGCTTGCTCAGTGCTCTACTTTGTGCATTTAAATACAGACCGTTACAATAATCCAGCCTGGCAAGTACCAGCCCCCTGACCACTGTGTGTCTACTGTCCGACGGAAGTAGGGGTAGCACTTTCCTCAGCATCCTAATGGTATAAATGGTTTTGGACGTCACCTCTTTAATATGAGAGTCAAAGGTCAATTTGTCGTCCAGGATTATGCCAAGGTTTTTTGCTTTGACAACCGGGACTGGAAGCGTGCCAAGAGAGTCCGGCCAGCAGGCAGGGGTCCAGAAATTAGTAACATTTCCGAACAGAATAACCTCTGTTTTATCTGAGTTTAGTTTGAGGCAATTCTTCGCCATCCAGCTCCCCACTGCTAGCATACAGTCCTGTAGGCGCTTTACCGTGTCTAGCTCGCCCTCAGGTGTCAGAGAGACCACGATTTGGGTGTCATCTGCGTAGGAAGTGATTCCAAATCCATACGCGCTGATCACAGGGGCCAGAGTGCTCACATAAATATTGAATAGCGTGGGGCTAAGTGATGACCCCTGAGGGACGCCACAAGGTGTGGAAAAAGGTTTAGAATGGAATTCCCCCAAGGTGACCACTTGTTCTCTGTCTGTGAGAAAAGATCTAATGAGGTCCCATGCTTTTCCGCCAATTCCGCACTTTTTTAGGCGATTCAGAAGAATAGATTGGTGGACGGTGTCGAAAGCAGCCGAGAGGTCAAGCAGAATCAGCGCTGCTTTCCCTCCCTGGTCCACCGCCTCTCTAATTTCTTCCGTTGCTTTGATCAAGGCAGATTCAGTACTATGACCTGGCCTAAATCCGTATTGTGTGGGGTCGAATGCTTGAGTTTCGGCTAGGAAGAGACTAAGTTGCTTATTCATGGATTTTTCAACCAATTTAGCCGGAAAGGGGAGTCTGGCGATCGGTCGGAAGCTATTGGGGTCATCTGGAGGCAGGTTAGGTTTTTTTAGAAGAGGTAGGATGGAAGCAAGCTTCCATTGCTTCGGAAATTGGCCGGTTTCGAACATAAGGTTAAATATGCTCGTAAGCTTCATTCCAATCGGACCGGATGCAAGTTTTGCCACTTTGCTGGGGCAGGGATCAAAAGGGGAGCCAGAGTTGATTTCCCTCATGCCAGTTTGAATGTTTGAAAAGGGGATGGTCCGAAATTTATCGAAAGTTGGGCTGGCAGCAGGCTCAGACCCTGGGCGTTCCATCCACAACTCCAAAGTGTCATTAGATCCCTTTTTAAAGGGCTCAAAAATGCGTTCAACCTTAGTCAGGAAAAAGGTTATAGGTTATAGGGTAAAGATCTCTGTTTAACAATGTTACTTTGTATTACAGAAACGTCCGTCCGGTCTTTAATCTTCTGGGCTAGTTCTCGTTCTAATGCACTTAGCTCTAACATAGCTTGTTCATTTTTTTGTCTTATAGCATTACGTTTCCTTAGTGCATATCTAAGGGTTTCCCCCCTTACGCCGGCCTTGAAAGTATCCCAGACCATTGTATCTGAAGCAGAGCCATTATTAATTGCAAAAAAATTTGGGAGCCAAAGTTTGATGCAATCACGATATTCCTCATCTACTAATAGCTTCCTATCAAAGGTCCATTTATATCTTATAAATGGCCCTGCAAAGATCTGAAATTTTAACACGAGAGGGTTGTGATCTGAAATTAATCTTGGCAATAACGTAATAGTGGCATCTGCCAAAATAGAAGGAGAAGCAAATATATAATCAAGACGGAATAATTTATTGTGGCGAGCAGAGTAAAAAGTGCTGCCCTGTTGGAATTTATTGAGTTGGTTCCAAGCATCTTGTAGGCCTTGTGTCCTTGCTAGGTTACATAAGGATCTAAAAACTTTTGGTTTCCGACCCATATAGTCTATCCCTGAATTTATGTTGGCTGTTTCGGCTAAGTGTATGTTAAAATCCCCACACAGTATGATGGGATGGGGCCATAGAGCTAATTCCAAATTGAGGGAGTCGTATAGTTCAGGATCGTCTACATTAGGACCATAGATAGTACATATGGTTATGACCTCCCCTATACCAAACCCTGCCTCAATAATAGCCCACCTGCCGTTTCTATCCTCTTTATGCTTCTTACAAGAAACAACGCCTGGTTTATAAAGAATTGCTACACCTCTCGTATTTGTAGACTGTTTCGAGCATGTGATCAAATCAAACCCCATCTTTTTAAGCCATGCCCTATTGGCCCAAGCAATATGTGTCTCTTGAAGACAGACAATATCCCATGAGAAACCCCTAGCTAATTGTGAAAAAACCAGCCTTTTTTTAAAGTCGTTCAGGCCACATATATTTAGCGTACATAACTGTATTTTTTTCATTGAATAATTTTTTTAAATTAGACAGTAGATTTGTCATACCTACATCAAACATGGACCAAACTACACCCCCAATAATAATATTTATTGGCCTGGAATCTAGTCTCAGGCATTTAGTAACAAAAAAAAGCAAAAAGATCAATGCTGATTTTTCTTTCCACCCCCCTTCACCACCCACCAAGAACCTCCCAACCCCTACCCCTCCCAACCCCCCCTCACCCTTCCCATGAAGCATAGGGACGCTTGTCCCAAAAGATCGTGATTGATCTGCCACTCCTTTCCCCCCCCGGATCTCTGATCCGTATCTAAATATAGCTAGTCCGTGCCTAGCCTACCCTATCCCATCCAAACTAAGAAACAGAAAAGAGGGAACATTCTATATTATTATTAACGACCAGGTTCGATTTCGCTGAAGAAAGAACTTTCTCTTCTTTTTTTTGATAAGGGGTTATTGAAACAAACGGGTAAGCTTAGTTGGATCCCGTACAGTGTAAATCACCGAACCTCAGAGTTTAGAAAAACAAAACAAAAACCCCCTGAACATCTATAACTTATGCAAAAATTCTTTGGCGGTAGCCTCTTCAGTAAATACAGATGTCCGTCCTTTTATAATAATTTTGAGTCTTGCAGGATTTTGCAGGAAAACTTGCGCTCCTTTTTCCTGAAATTTCAGAATCAGCTGTCGAAGCCTCCATCTGAGATCCGCCGTTGATTGACAAAAGTCAGGTCTCACAAAGAATTCACAGCCCATAGCATGGGCTTTCTTATTAGGACGGGCCAGATCAAAAAGGGCCTCTCGAGCAAGAAAATGATTTAGAGAGATTAAAATTGCTCGGGGGAAGGAGGTTTCTTGAGCTGCTGTTTTCTTCTGAAAAAACGGGAATCGGTGAGCCCTTTGAACTTCTGCTTTCCAATCCCAGCTGTTGATATCTGGGAAGGCCTCAGACAATAGTTCCACTACGAATTTCCGAGGGTCGGTCCCTTCCTTTCCCTCCGGTACCCCAAGAATTCTAAGATTGCTGCGTCTTAGCCTGTTTTCCATATCGGTTAACTTCCATAAATAGTCATCTTTGTGAGCATTCAGTGAAATGATTTCTTTTCTCTGAGAAATTACTTCATCCTCCAGCGTTGATATCCGTGTTTCGGCTTCCCCTATTCTTTTTGCAGAGTCAGCGCATGATTTAGCAACCCTACGCAATGAGTTCTGCAGCTTTTTTAGCGCAGTCTGTGTACGAAGGTTCTCTGCTTGCGCCTCCGTTCTTTGTGCCATGATAACATCATAAATAGTGTTAAGCGTAATTTCCTGATGCTCTCGACTAGAGGTGCCCGAGACTGTGGTTGAATGATGTACCATATGGGGTTGAGTATTAACTAACGGGTTTGGGGAGTCTTGAAGATTACCATTTGTATAGTCATCAGACTCATGTAAGCTTCCAGTAACGGATAGTCGTCCTTGCACTTCAGCCGTGGATATTTGACACAGCTTAGCCGTCAAATCGGCATCATCTTCCCCCCCTGAGCAACCCTCACCAAGCCAGTCTTCAACCAGGCTTTCCGTGGAAGAACGATCAGACAGCGAGAAAAAATCGTCTCCTACGGAGGCTTTATCTTGCGCCTCTATGCTACCACCCTCTGAATTGGCACCAGGTCTTAATACATGACCCCCCGAAAGTTGCCCCAGTGTTTCAGTCTTTTTCAGACCATCCACTATATTCTTACCTCCGGGGGTCATAGGGTTGACTTTGGGAGCCGCTTCAGTCTGTACAGCTCTCATCGGCAAGCTCGAAGTTCGCAAAGGGACTTCCACTCCCATAATACCATTCTCCTGTATTCCAGCGTCGGAGACAGCACTCTGACATTGTGACTCTAATACCGATACCGTTTCCTCCATAGCGAGTAGCGGAGCAAGCAGCTGTGGAGTGAATGCGGGTAACGCTGATTTTTCCATATCCTTACCGGGTACTTTATTGCCTTTGGTTTTAAGGAAAAGGGCAGGAACTTTAGGCTTGGCGCCCTCGGAGGAAAAGGAGTGCTCCTCGCTGTTCATGGCACCGGACGTGGGCTCCCTCCTGTAATCCTGCCTGTAGTCCTGCCGATGTCTTCTGGACCGTAGCATCTGAGAGCGTTCTCGCCGGCGGAAGAGTTGGTTTGAGGCGTGGCGCCCGATGCTGGCTCTTGGGCGGCATGGTATCAACAGGTCGTACCTTCAGCTTCAGAGAAGTAAATACACACTTTCCAATCCGACGGAAGCATAAGCGGTAAATGAGCGGTATATTGCAACTGCGCTGTGTTAACCACCAAAGCATCATAAGATTGGGTAGACTATCGTGCACTCTTCGTTCACAAGGAGAGTCGGGGAGGGAGAGCAGACCGCTCACACAGCCCACTGCTTGGCCGCCATCTTGCAACTTTCCAAGGATTATTGTTTTGGCAAGACAAGTTAGAAGAAAAGACCAAAATCAAATATGAAACGCTGTTACAAACACACTTTCATATACATTCAAAGCAAGCCTTGTCATATTTTCATTTGCTTAACCATTATATTATTCAAGGTGAAGTATAACTTTTTGAAAGTGGTTATTGTTGGAAATTACCATCTTTTGCAGAGGTGTACTCCCAGATGTTTGTCTTGACTATATTAGTGCTAACCAGTGGTAAGGTGTAGGCACCCCCCCCCCCTTTCAACATGGAGAAATTGGCAGACCCCTAATTGGCATATATATCCTACCATATATCATACAAAAGTGTACCCAGGGCCTGTAAGTTAAATGTCACAAGTGAACTGCAGAATGCATTATGCCATTCACTACAGTGACAGTGTAAACATAACTGCATGTCTACCATTTGTAGCCTTGCTGTGCAGTTTTGAACTGCACATGTAACCTGTCAAAATAACTCCTTATGACCAACTGTATGAGAATGCTCTAGACCAGCTCTATCCCCTGAAAGCATGGCTAAATCCAACCTTGGCACCGGACATCGCTACAGCCATCCCTGCAAACTACAAAGTCATTAGGAAAGACTGTGATCACAAACCCAGAAGTGGAGTCGACATTATATTCAAGGATCAGCTGTACCACCTACATGGACACCCCGCCAGCCAAATGGAACACCTCACATTCAAGATATGCATCACATCCAACTTCTCCCTGGGCAGAACCTCATATACAGCCTACCAGGTACCCACACCAATTTTACCAGAAAAATCACAGACTTTGACGCACAGCTCATTATCAATACCAGCACCTTCATCCTCCTGAAAAACATTAAGTTTCACCTAAAAGAACACACAGACTAAAACTCTATGCCCTTCTAGATAACAGAGACAACCGTGGCCCTATCTACCATATTACTGAACCCACACATACCGCTGTTCACCTATTAGACTCAACTTTCTTCTCAATCAGCAATATCACAGTTGACAAGCCAGCAACTATGACATGAGCAACTACACCGTAGTCAGATTAAGCACCCCCATCCCTCACCAGAACCATGTAGACCATCCACTGGGGGGCTCCATTTGACCCTTGCCCATACCACACCTTCACCAAAGGACTCCTACAGATTAGCAAGGCACTAACACTCTTCCTCAAAGGCACCCTCAATGTAGGAATATTCCAGGACACCTAGAAACATGCCACCATCATGCTTCTGCTCAAGAAACCATCCACTGGCCCAGTCACGCTTTCCAACTACAAATCCCTCTCCCTCCTACCATGTCCAGCAAATATATTAGATAACCTAATGAATCAAAGCCTTACTGATCACCTCAGTAGCAATTTAGCTCCTTGATGTAATTCAATCCAGATTCAAGCCCTTCCACAGTACAGAAACGGCACTCATCACTGCCACAGACAACAACTGCATGATCCTTGGCAAAAGGGACACACCAGCACTCTTTCTCCTGGACCTTTCTGGAGCATTTGACACGGTCTCACACCCCATCCTCATCAGATGCCTTCTCAAGATTGGCATCCAAGGATTAGTTCTTTGCTGGATCTGCTCCTTCTTAACGGATAGAACACAAGCTGTCTCCCTGGCACCTTATTCCTTGGAAGCCCACAAAATTATCTGTGCAGTGCCTCAAGGCTTACTGCTCAGTCCCACCCTCTCCAACACAAACATGATCCCTCTGGCCAATGTTATCCACGCACATGACATCAATATCTGCTCCTACGCAGAAGACACACAACTCATACTCTCGCTTTTGGACAAGCCCACCAACACAAGAAACAGGTTCACGGCCTGTTTCACACTCAACAACAACAGAAGTAGTGATCTTCTCCAGGAACACCTCACAGACCAACTAGTAGCTAGCTGAAATTGGATCCAGATCCAAACCCAAAACCCATACCAGGAACCTCAGAATACAGCTAACTGGACATGATCACACAAGTCAACCTCATCATTGTATCTTGCTTCCAAACCCTGAAGATCCTGAGGATGATCTTAAAATGGCATCCAAACAACACTAGACAAACCCAGTAAGTTGGAATATGGGAACAGCCTCTGCACGTGCATCACCAGGCAACTCACAAGAAGACTACAAACCATCCTGAACTCGTCAGCCAGACTAATCCTCACCCTCCCACACAGAACCCACATCACAATACATCTCTGGGAACTCATTAGATCCCAATACACAAATGTGCTCAATTACAACTCCTAATATACAGATTCATGGCACTACGAAAATCAGTCCCCATCTACCTGAAACGTTCAACCAACCACCCAGACGCTTCTGCTCTGCAGGACCTCTACTCATGCACCTCCCTCATGTATACAGGACCAGATCAGGATGCACTGGACTGGTCATCTCTGCTCTGGTTCTTCTAAATGCCCAAAAGAGTACTCTACCGCACATCTAGTGGATATTTAAGTAAATTCAAAATATCTTTTGTTGCATTTCATTTTGGATGATATGATATCTGTTTTCAGTGCATAATTTTTAGGGGTGGAGCCAGTAAACTCTGCCACGCTGCGGTTGGAGTAATGTTTGCCAAAAAGAGCGTGGAGTGGCAAAACTCTGAAAAATCCATAAAAGAGCATGGAGTGGCAAAACTCTGAAAAATCCATCAGCGGAGCAGAGTTTACTACCCACCCCTAGTCATAAGGTCACTTTTCTGTTCAAGCTACAGAGACAAAACAAGCTACAAGAGACCATTTCTGCAACTAGCAAGCTGACTATTTCCAATCAATGAACAGGTCAAAACTCTGCCTGGTAACAAAAACTAAACAATGTATCTAAATATGTATATGAGAGTGCAAAAACATCACCATACAGCCCACATAATCGCCAGTCTCAAAATTGAACCTTTCTCATGGGATTAAGTATAACAAATGTATTCATTTTTGTTAACGCAAAAAAATGCAATCTTATATTCATTTTTATACAATATGAACAAAGGAAAGAAATCAAGAGTACAATATGTACATTGATATATACAGAAAATGCCTGGAAACCTCTGGAAAACAACAAACCCTAAATCAACTCACTCAAACTACCATTCACTCTAAACAGGCATACCAGGTCGATCCCTTCAATCTTTCTAACATAAATATCACACAGCAATAAAAACAATCAAAAATAGTTTTCTATGGACCAGGAAAGAATCAATTTATACATAATTAGATATATTGTTTAGATTTTGTTACAAAAAAGGGGTTTGTTCTGTTCATAGATTGCTATATCTCCCCTGAACCTGATGGTATATCCTATTCCATGGGGCCCTCTTTGATTTTTGTTTTGAAAACTTGACTGTTTTCACTGTGCCTGCCGTGGACAATGTTGCTGGAGTGAGCCTTGGTATAGGAAGCTGTATCTACTATACAAAAGTAAGGTACAGTGTGCACAGAGTCCAGTGGAACCCCAAAGGTAGGCAGAGGTAAAAGTAGACAATTCTTACTCGCTATTTGTGATAGTGTGGGCGAGCAGTAAGGCTTTATCAGAGGGTAGTGTTGAACATTTATTTTACAAACTCAGGCAGGAAATTATGTCACACACTCAAAGACTGAACTCAGACCAATTTGTTTATATAAAAATATTATTTAGTCATAGTTTATTTTCTAGAACCAAGCCAAGCCTGGTACAGGCAAGTATATAATACTTTTCAGGACTTTTGCAGTGAAATACAATTTGAATGCAGCTGGATTGGAAGAGAGGTAAGTCATGTGTTTATAAAACAGTTGAATTACTTCTCAGATTACTTTTTAAGTTACTTTTTATACTCAGTGTGAAGTGCATAGATATCACACTGGGACATTTCCTACAGAAAAAGTAAGTAAGTCAGTTTTTGTACATTGGCAGCTTCTTAGGTTTTCATACAAACCAACTCCACACTTGGAAGATTTTTCACAGAAAATCAGTCAATGCACTCCTATGGGGGAAAACAGTGTTTTCGGTTTTAAGGTAAGTACTCGGGTTTTGGAGTTGGTATTCTGGAGTTACAACCAGGCTTCCCACAGGGTCAAGGATGCATTCTTAGAACACCCTCAGCAGCCCTAGGGCGGCCAGGTGCAGAGTGCTGAGGCCCAATGTTATCCAAGGAGGGATAGGGGGCCTCCAGCTGGTGGCTGCTCATGAGCAGGCCACAAGATTGTGGGAGCAAAGCTCCTTGTGTTAGGTTCAGCGTAAAGGGGGATCCGAGTTAATACACAAGGTCCACCTACAGTGGTGCACGGGTGGCTGAGTGCAGAGTGCTGTTTTGGTGTCGGGTGCCCTGTTGTTTTCAATGGGATTGCATGTTTTGTTTTTTAGCTGCAGGCTCAGTCCAGGGATGCTACCAGGAGGAACCAACAGATGGGCAGTTAAGTTGGAGGGCTTGGGGACGTAGGTGCACCTCGGTTTCTCTTCTCCAGGGAACAGGGTGGCTGGACGCAGGGGTGTCTTTTGAAGTCGGATTTCACCTTACCGGGCCACTTGCGATTGGGGGGGTCTCCGTCCAGAGGCTGCTGGCGATGTTGGAGTGTCCTGGAGGGGCCAAACCACAGTGGACTGGGACTCTGGAGTGTGGGGGGACCCCACTGGGACCGGTGGGACTGGTGGGCCACTCAGACTCGCAGTGGTGGTTCCAGGTGTCAGGTTTCTCTGTGCTCAGCAGGCTCTGAGTCTTTCTGTTTCTTTTAAACAGAGCTGCTGTTCACAGGAGATTCAGTCTTTGTTGAAGGCAGTCAGCTCTCCCAGGATTCTGGAGGTCTCTGGCTGCAGGACACGGCGACTTCTGTAGCAGGATCTCTAGAAACTGCAGACGGGTCAGTAGGGCTGGAGCCAAGTCAGTTCTTCTCTGCAGTCTCCTCTGCTGGGCGTCTTCTTGCATCCTTCTTCTTCGTACGTTGTGGGAATCTGTCTTCTTGGTTCAGGGCTGCCCCCTGAATACTGTTTTTAGGAGGTGTTCTAGGGAAGTATGACGATACAACGCAAACATTTACAACACAGTTTTTTACATCGCATCATCCATTACAACGCATGATTTTACATCGCATGCCATCACAACGCATTTTTAGAAACTACATTTACAACGCATTCCATTACAATGCATACCATTACAACGCATACCATTACAATGCATATTACTTTTAGGGCAACAGTAGGATAAGTGTTGGATAGTGTAGGGCTAAAAATTACTATTGCCACTCCAGTGAGTGCAACAGTAGGGTAAGTGTTGGAAAGTGTAGGGGTAAAAATTAATATTCCCGCACCAGTGAGTGCAACAGTAGGGTAAGTGCTGGATAGCGGAGGGGTAAAAATTACTATTTACCTTATATTGCATTGCAATGACATGTGTTGTAGTGACATGCGTTGTAATGACATGTGTTGTAGTGACATGCATTGTAGTGACATGCGATATAATGGCATGCAATGCAAAGGATGTTGCATTGTAATTACTGCGTTGTAAAGGTAGTGTATTGTAATGACTGCATTGTAAAGGTTGTTTCCCATGTTTTAGGGGTCTCAAGGTCAGTAGACAATGGGCTACTGACCTTAGGGTGACCACACCCTTATTGTGCTCACCACACACAGAGGATTTGGCAAAATCCCTAATCCCAATTGGAGAGTGCCTGCCATCTGCAAATGGCATGCTCTTAAATTGGGCTTCACCTCTCCTCCTCCACCTGAGGGGTGGGATTGGCAGAAGGGGGCACACCTTCTGGGCTGTGCTATTTTTCCCGCCTGTCTTCCCTCCGAAAAGGAGGGGAGCCAGGAAGGGGTCCTGCTCCTGATAACAGGAGAGGCTGGGGATCACTTTACAAAGGCGGAAGGCCTTTGAAGCTCCCCTGCCACAGATGACTCTTCCTTGCCTGGGCGTGGTGTGAACACCTCCTCCCATGAAAGGCTTTGTTTCTGGGCTTAGGGAGTGAAGGCTCCCACCCCAGGGGTCCAGAAACATGTCTTTTGGTGGAAGGCTGGTGTGTACCAGTCAGGAAACCTACCAGAGGCTGGTCGTTTTTCAGGGGGCAGCTCTAAGATGCCCTCTGAGTGCATTGTATAATAAATCCCACACTGGCATCAGTGTGGATTAATTAGGCTGAGAAGTTTGCTACCAAACTTCCCAAAATTCAGTAAAGCCATTATGGTGTTGTGGAGTTCGTAATGACAAACTCCCAGATCATATATTCCGTATGCCTTTACTGCACTTACAATGTCTAATAATGGACTTAGATGCTGTAGGGGTACAGTGCTCATGCCCCTGTACCCTCACCACTAGTACAGTGAACCCAGCTAGAGGGGTAGTTTACCCATGCCAGGGCAGTGGCTTATAGGCATGGCACACAGGGATGTGCGCCATGTCGACTCTTCACTTTTCTCTGCACCAATGTACGCAGCCTAAAATGGCAGTGTGTGTGTATTATGGTACAGGACTTCTAAGGATGGCACAATATGTGCTGCTGCCCTTAGAGGCTTTCCCTGGTCTCAGTGCCCTTGCTGCCTAACGTACGTTTTACAAGGGACATACATGAGGCCAGGGAGGTGCCTTTTTGGGGTACAAAGGTACAGTTTTGGGAAAGAACACAGGCCCCGGGAACCTGATTGGCAGGGACCCAGGGCACATCAAGACAAAAGTGCATAACAAATCTGGCAAAAAGTGGGGGAGGGGTTAATGCAACAGAAACCCAGCTTCCTGCACTTGACCTCTAAGTGCTACAGTGCTGTCTCCAAGTCCTGGACCCTTCACTGGAGTCAAGAGTATTCCTCCTAACTGTTCCTGAAACCTGGGGCTTAGAAACATTGCTGCTGGGCCAAGGATTCAGGTTGCTCCTGCTTTGGAGTTATTCCATTGCAGCAAATGAGATTCACTTGGACCTTGTGAGGGGAGGTGTCTGGCCTTGTCGACTCCTCTTCATTAACAACCTGCGGCTTTGCCTCCCTGGAAGAATCAGACCGCTTAAAAAATGACTAAGTGTGAATGTAGAAATCTTCACTGGGCGAAAGTGCCGAAAAGTATGCGGCCAGCAAGGGACTTTCACAAGATTAGAATTTCTAATGTCTCCCACTCAGAGCTTTCATGCCAAAAGTCAATGACTTCACCAAGACCTTGTCCAGTGGCTATCTGACAGCATGGAAACCACTCTGGCCACAGCCTGTCTTGCCCACTGGGGGTTTTTTGACTTCCATTTCAGAGACTAAGGGCCATATTTATCAAAGGGTTCCGTTGCTTTTGCACCCTGCAACAGGGTGCAAAAGTGATGCAATCCCTAGGATGCGATTTATCAAGCCACACAATGCCACCTTGCATGGCCCCAAGTGGCTTGATAAATCCAGAGTAACGCAATGCTGCACAAATCGCTGCATTGCACTACCCTGCCACAGGAAGGCATTCAATGGGCGATGCATGGGTGTTCACACACAATACCCATGGATTTTGACACATTCCCAGATTTACCATAAGTGGTGATCCTGGGAATCTGCCACAATTGCTACACATCCCTATGTGTACTTCATCTGCAGCACACATAGAAAGAGGAAAATGCCTCAGAAGACTGTTTATGTGCAGGAAGGTGTCCCTTCCTGCACAAAAACAATCCTGCCTGCAATGCATGCACCCTTGCACAATGGTGCAAGAGCACCTGCATTGGCACTAGGTAGCACATTAGGCGCTAGCACTGGGAAAAGGCAGGAATGTGCCGTACTATGTTAAATACGGTACATTCCTGCCCTTTTCCTGACATACAACGCAGCAAAGTGACTTGCTGCACTGCAGTTCATAACTTCTTAAGATTAATGCCCCTTAGTCTGAAAGCAAACCATTCAACATTGTGTTTTGATTTCATAACTTTTTTGATACTACACACATACTTTACACTGCCTCTATGCCAAGCCTGTCTACTATCTGCCACAGCTACTAGGGGATTGAGCTCAGCTTTTTTTTTTTTAGCAGTTTAGAGGTTTATTCTGACACGGGATGTGGTTATTACTCAACCGATACTCCAATTTCTTACAGTTATGATTTAAATCATGGTTTATTGCTGCTTTTTATCCTTACCTAGTTGCTCAAGTAACTTCCAGAGAATCGGCTGCCTTGGATAGTCTCTCATCTACATTGTTTGTCACATATCAGACTAAACTTTACCTCTTTTTGGCCTGTTTTCACAAAGCATTCTGATATATGTTTTGAGATATTACAAAGGCTTTTTCTATATGATTTTTAATTGCTTGCATTAAAGACGCGTTTTTATATAAAATGTAATTTTCCCCCAAAATTGTTATTTGCTAATTTATTTAATTAACATTGCTTGCCTAAAGGTGGAGTCTTAGTGTAAAAGGTGCATTGTACCTATGCATAGAACATGTTTTTTAAGCCTTTTATCGCCAAATTTGTGAGTGTCAGCAAAATAAATTTTTCCTTCAGCTTTAGTGTTTTAAACACTTGCTTCTTCAAGGTCATGTATTGTAAGTTAACATTCAATCAAAGTGTATTATAAAAGAATTGCCTCTAACTGATGAGCCATTACTAATTTGTCAATACACTGAGGACAATCATTGGTATTATGAAGGCAGTATTACTGATTTTCTATGCCTTCCCAAACAGGTGATTGCTGGAAACCTCATTGATGAGGAAGGTGGATTCTATGCTCCTTTGTCTACAGACAAAAATGTAAAGCCTAGAACACCATAGGTTGCAGATGTTAGTAGTAATGAAGATGAATTTATCTGTGTTTTTGAACTTCCACTGCCGGTTCTTCTAAGCTGCCCTTCATGATCATGTTCATGGTCATTTTATGCCACATGCACAGGGACTGGCGGAGCAGTTGATTTGCAATATTTGTGCTCATGTGCATGGTGACTCGTCAATACCTTGTGGACATGATAACGATGGTGCGACATGTCTTCAATGCATTGGTAGTCAATTCCACCAAATTATAATATAAGGGAAGCCAATTGGCTTTGTCAAGGAGCCACCACATGTTAAAAATCCCCATCCTAGTAGTGGAATCAGTAACCATGTTTGACAGCATTAATTATTTTTAGTAAATGGATTTCAATGTTCACCAAAAGTCATTATCAGCGATATACTTTCATGAATCATTGGAAATCAATGTAACGTATCTAAGTCTTTCTTTACACTCTTTAGTCCACATAAAATGTAAGTACCAGATCAACCACTACAGTTCAATGCCTACCTGAGCTATAGAGTAAAAGCCTCAGCTCCGGAGCGCATTAAAAACTACAAATACCTTCCCAGGGATCATGAAGGAGACTTAAAAATAGTTTTTTAAATCACTTCCAAAGAGGGCTGCTGCACCCCTGCAGCCCCCCACAACAGTACAAAATAGCGTTGATGAAGCCCCTGCTCCTCCTTGGGGCACCAAAGGAGAGAGAAAAAAACACTTGTAGGTCATTATGGGGTATTCATAGCCCCAAAGCTCTAAAAATTGTAGCAGTGGCTTCTCCCGCTGAGTGTGTTTGTTGCACATGTGTTGTTCTTTGGCTTTTCCTTTTTAAATTCTGAATGCCCTTGCCTAATGGGCACCCAGGTGCAGGTAATGGGGGCAGCATGGGGAACCCACTCCTGGCTGTCCCACCTGCTCCCCACTGGTTCATGCAACTGGAGTGTGGTGTGCAGCGGCTTTCCACTCATTGTCTCAGTTGGAGGGCCCAGGGATGTAGTCCCAGGTCCCACACTGCCATCATTTGTGCTGCACAGCCCACACAGAGACAGGGACCTTGGGGGCAGTGGAAAGCACAGGGATTAAATTGTGCTCCCCCAAGCGCCATACCACACTGAGGGGGTTTCGTGAAGGGACAGAGAAGCATCACACACTGATTTTCTCAAAAGGGGTCAAAGATCTAGGGCGCTATTTATCAAGGAGTTGTGTCACTTTTGGTCCATGCACTGTGGTGCCTGCACAATGCAAACCCTAAAATGTGATGTATCAAGCCACGCAAGGCCACTTTGCGTGGCCCTGCGGGGCTTGAAATATCAGGAGTAATGCAATGCAGCACAAATTCACTGTGTCGCATTACTCTGCCCTGAAAGGCAGTCTATGGCCATTTGTGAGTGTTCTCAAACAACTCTCATGGATTTTGATACGTTCCCGGAATACCAATTGCTTGTAGACCTTAGACTGCTAAAAATACCCCTTCTCATGGGTGGAATAACAAGGAAAAATCTCTTTATTCCTACTCATTACTTCCTCTTTCTATGTGTGCTGCATTATTAAGCACTCATAGAAAGAGGAATGTGCCTCTCAGAATTCTTTTTGCGCTGGAAAGTGACTCTTCCTGCAGAAAAACAATCCTGCATGCAGCCCCATTACTGCCCTTTACCTGTAATGCAGTGCAACAAGCTTACTTCCTACCCTACGCTGCTTTAGTTTTTGATAAATAGGGTGCCACATTCTTTTAAGATGAATATCTCCAGCCTGTTGCCATGATTTCAATGATCTAGGGCTTTATTTACTGCTGGTAGTGGGCTCTAGGCACCAGGAGCACTTTCCGCAGGCCTCATGGCCTCAAAAAGAGTGCACTTTGTGGAGAGGTAGATTCACTGGCTCCCTGCACCAGCTTTCTGCTTTGCCTGGTTCCTAATTGCTCCTCTTTCCCTGCTGGGGCAGGGAATTCCAGGTCTTCCCTGGCTCAGAGGAGCTAGAGGGTCTGCCTCACTGTCCCTGGAGAGATGCATCTACTCCTAAGGGTCAGCTGCAGACAGAGTACTAGTCAATCAAGGCATCAGGTGTTTCCTCCTTTCAACTGTCCATGTATTGCTGCTGTCGCCTTCCAGGTGAAGGGTCTTGCTCTCCATTCAGGTTCTGGAGAGGGCGGGCCCGATTCACAGAACTAACTTAAGACAAAATCGTAAACTTACTACCATTTTGGTATTCACAGAAGGCACTTACTTATTTCGGTATTCACAGAAGTTAGGAGTCCTAACTTTAGGACTCCTAAATGCCTTCTGTGAATACCGAAAGTCTTAAAATTAGGATTTGTCTCAGTGTAGTAGTAGTATAGTTAGGACTCCTAACTTCAGGACTCCTAAGTGCCTTCTGTGAATACCGAAAGTCTTAAAATTAGGATTTGTCTCAGTGTAGTAGTAGTATAGTTAGGACTTCTAACTTTAGGACTCCTAAGTGCCTTCTGTGAATACCGAAAGTCTTAAAATTAGGATTTTTCTCAATTTAGTAGTAGTAAAGTTAGGACTCCTAACTTTATGACTCCTAAATGCCTTCTGTGAATACCGAAAGTCTTAAAATAAGGATTTTTCTCAATTTAGTAGTAGTAAAGTTAGGACTCCTAACTTTAGGACTCCTAAATGCCTTCTGTGAATACCGAAAGCCTTAAAATTAGGATGTTTCTCAGTTTAGTAGTAGTAAAGTTAGGAGTCCTAACTTTAGGACTCCTAAACTGAGAAAAATCCTAATTTTAAGACTTTCGGTATTCACAGAAGGCATTTAGGAGTCCTAAAGTTAGGACTCCTAACTTCTGTGAATACCGAAGTGAGTAAGTGTCTTCTGTGAATACCAAAATGAGTAAGTGCCTTCTGTGAATACGAAAATGGTAGTAAGTTTAGGATTTTGTCTTAAGTTAGTTCTGTGAATCGGGCCCGGCATTTTTATATCCAGTGCCAGCCTGTAGATAGGGGACACCCCTTTGTCTAAACCTAAAACCGGTTCTGGTCTTTTCCGCCCTATCTCCTAAGGCGTGTGCTCTAGTCTGGCTGGTGAAACAAAAGCTGAAGCAGAGCTGCTGTCATGTTCCTTTGTGTGTGCTGAGGCACATCTATTTGAGATGTAACCAGGGAAAGCCATAGTTCCTCCCCACCAGATTCTACCAGGACGACTCTGTCTTATCTACATCCAGGCACCTTTCTCCCCTGTGTGGCCCCAATACACACTTCCGTGTGAAAGAGTCACCCCGAGCCTAGGCAGCTGAACACTCACAGAAAAGTCCCCCCAGAAACTGTAGGAAGAGGAATGTCAACCTTCGAACAGTGGTGTTTTCAAAATAATAATGTAAAATCCGACTTTAAGATGATTTTAATTTACAAATAAAAATAGAGAAACATTTTTTTCTCTAGCTGCCACCAATCTGAATTAAGCATTTATTAAATGTTACATTGTAGCAAATGATTTCCTATTGCAACAGCCGTTCTTGCTACAGAAAAAAATGTTTCAGTATAAGAACATGTTCAACTTTAATTTGTACATGTGCTACTTTCAAACATCATGCCCCCTGCCTTTAAAGGCAATATGATCTACTTATCGGTGAGCTTTTAGTATCAAACTGGAAGGTTTAGGCCTGTCAAAAGGGGTATTTCGACAGGTTGAATTTGGAGTTTAAAACTGCCACGGTCAGGTTTCTTGTGTGCAGCTACCAGGATGTGCACGACTGTAGTCTCACATGCAGCCTGCGCCAATGCCAACACGTGTGTTCATACATCATCATGTGTGACCAGCCGAGTGCCCCTTACCCTAGCTGTGTCGCAGTGGCCTTGTTTGAAAAAGCACACACTGGTGGTAAACATGAGCCATGCATTTACCATGCAATTACCACCATTGAGACTCAGGTAGGTCAAAAAACGAGTGATCAAAAGCTAAATATTCTGCTGGTGTAATACATGGGCAGAATCCATTTGCAACAGTGCCTTATGTATTCTTTCAGTGTAGTAGGTTGCTCTGCCACTTTTATTGCTTTATATATTTAAGTAGCAGTTTATGTTTTTTTTATATTTATCATTCTAATGTGCCAATTCTTTGATTTCACTTCTGAGTAATCTTTAAGTCGTATCCATTCTAATTTGCATAATTACTTTCTCACTTTTGCTAGTTCTAGGTCAAACCAATTATTCTGTTTCCTGTTAGGTTTAAAGTGCACTGATTTGATGGAATCAGGCCATATATCGCAGGGTGCAGCTTCCTAATATATTGCTTTAACCAGAGGGTCTAGACTCCCTTTTTAATAACACTAAATGTTGGCTCAAATTTAATTCTCGAAGCCAACTCTTTCATGCCCAGATCACACCATGTCTGCATTTGACTCCTTTCACACCTGTAGATTTATTTCGGTCTCCCTTAAAATGTGGCTAATTCATAAAACATGTTTTTCGACTCCATTCCAATGGATTTATATAGTGATCAATTAATGGTACAGCATACTCTTTTATATCTTACAATATTTACTAGCTCTAGACACTATTCCCCCAATATGGCCATCTATAGGAGTGGTTATGTTAGAATTAAACAACTCCAAAGCCATTTTAAACATCTTAAGGGTCGAATCATTGTTCAAGTAGAAATGTATATTTATATCTTTCAGTTCAATTTTTTTAATATTTGGAGTGGAAAGAGGCTTAACTGGTGCATTCAAAGTATGAACTTATAAATACAAATTCACAATTAATGTATAATAGGAATGTATGAGGTTATGAGATTCAAGATATCCTGTTTTTGCTATTGGCAACTATTGTAAAATATTTTTGAAACTTATCCCATTGCCAGACTACTATCTCACAATGGATTAGCAAGAAAAATGTACTTAATGCTTTGTTAGTTTTGATGGGCTATCCTTATGTCCAATAATATTCATTTTGTTAAATGGTCACTTTTGTCCCATCTCACAGCTGAAAATAACGAGACTACGTTTTTTTGTTTTTTTTTTATTAAGAAATTAATTGTACACTGTTAAAAAGGTTGAACTCTAGCAGCCGCACATTGCAATTAAAGCGACCATTTAAATGTCTATAGGGCACATTTATCATAGTGTTGCCATACCATTGCACCACGCAAGGAGGCGCTAGAGCGACGTAACACTAATGTCGGATTTATAAAGCCAAGCAAGGCTACCCTTTTCGGCCCAGCATGGCTTGATAAATGTGAAGTAACACAAGGCAACACAAATTGCTGTGTGGCTTTACTCTACCCAGGCAGGAGTTCCATGGGTGGAGCGTGGGTGTTCCCACGCTTCCATCCATGGATTTTGCCGCATTCCCAGATTTACCATTATTGGTAGACCTGGGAATGCGTCAAAATGCTGCGCGTTCCAAGGCGGAGGCATATTAGGGAGAAATATCTTGATTTCTCCATGCCTCTTTCTATGTATGCTGCATTCTGCAACACACATAGAAAGAGGGAACTGCCTCTGAGGATTGTGTTTGTGCAAGAAGGTGTCCCTTCCTGCATAAAAAACAATCATGCGTACAATGCATGCCCCCTTGTACCCTGGCAGCATATCCCTGTGCACAAGTTCAGGGCCCATGCTTGTCTTTAGAAAAAAGCAAAAAAATCACCAAATCCTTTTCCCAAAAACATAACCTGCCCCGTAAGTATACTTTAATATTTATAGTTTTCAGTGGGATAAGGAAAAAGGGGAGTGAAGGAGGCTCAGGGAGGAAGTATAAAATGTATAAGAGAAAGCAAGGAGAACGGTTAGAGGTGTAGTGGAAAACTGATTAAGGAAGGCCCAGAGATATAGAAGAAAGGAAGCAAAAAGCACAGGAGGAACATCATAAGGATTACAGTCAGTCAGTCAAAAAAGCTTTATTTCGACCATACAGGCCATAAAAGCACATAGAAAAGACAATACAATAACATTAAGTAAAAATAAGATCAATACAATATTTCATCATAAAAGCTACGTACATTAGTTCTGTGTTTAAAATTAAAACATTTCAAAATTGTGCAACATTTTTAGAACATTCTTGAGTTCACTCCCTCATAGCAACTCATAGTACTGTGGTTGTGTACAGTACAATATACAACAGGGTTTATAGTTGCTACATTGAGTGCAAGGGGGGATAGAGTGTCTCTCATTTTAACCAGTAACTAATTCATTAATAAATAAATAAGACACCTATCGGTTGTTAAAAGTTTTTGACTTTATCTGATCGATATATGTGGGAGTGTTAAAAAGGTCCAGGTTAAAACAAATAAAATTATACAATTAAAAAACCTAGAGGGAGGGTAATTACAGTAGGGATAATCATACAGTAGATGTGTGCAAACATAGCATAGCATGGCATGTGTAAAACGTTGCTGTGGAGCTAGGCGTTTCCTAAGAAGGATTTCTTTAAAATAGCTCTACAAATGCACCACATCGAGTATAGGAACCGAGAGACGGTAAACACAATAAGTGTATCGGTTTCATGCTTAAAAAGGCTGTACACCTCTATGTAGTGTCTGATCCCCATATTTCTGCACAGTTGTAACAGCCACCGAGACCTTGGCTTTCCATAGGCGGGGCAGAAAAAAAGAATGTGCATTTCAGTTTCTTCAACTCAGTCGCACCCTGGACAATCAAGTTTGTGGGCTCCATGCCATTGATTAGTAAATGCTCGAAGCGGGAGCACACCATGTCTAAATTGAAGAAAAAGTTTATTTGCTATAAACGGTTGGATGTGGTCGAGAGTCGGTTCTAACCTATATTGTTGCTAAATATCCAGAAAACTAGAGGTAAGGCATCCCAGCTTAGTCCCCTGCCATAGTGAAGCCAATTTGTATTCTCTATCGAAGTCAAGTAGTGCCTTTCTGGAGATTGTGGGACTGGTCTCTTCTGGTGTCGTCCACATATTTGCCCTCCCTAAAGCCTGACATGAGTTCCTGATATAAGCTAGCCAAGGGAGTTTCCCTGCACCTTGGATGCTCATAAAATCCTTCAGCTCCTCTTTATATACAGCTAGTTCAGGTGTACTCCACAGACGACACCAGTATAAGAGGGGTCTATAGGTGACTACGTCTGCTATAGGGCAAATTCCCAAATCCATCCTGAGCAGTGTTAAAAGGGTGCTTATAGGGAGACCCAGCAATTGCCTAAGGAATAGGTTCTCTGGCATTGATAAGGGAGTGGATGGGCAATGCCCCCATAATTCTGCCCCATAAAGCGATGCCACAATGGCCTGTGTTTTTTTATTTCTGCTACGGGACCTATCACTTTGTGCGTGCAACTCGTGTAAACTTTTAGGATGCCCCCCGAGGCCTGGGTCAATTTTAGACTAGCTTTCTTTATTTGTGTCCCCCATTCCATTTTTTCAGTAAGTGTGATCCCTAGATAGTCAAAAATGGACACCCTCTCTAGGGCCCTTCCATCCAATCGGGGACATGGGTAATTTGTGGTGTTAACATTAAAAACCATGTACTTGGTTTTTTGGAGATTAATCTCCAGTCCCCGATTTTTGCAGAAAGAGCTGAGGGGCATATCAGCAAGCAGGCGTTAAAAAAATGATCGCCGCATTTGCCTCCGTTTTCGGACGAAATGCGGCGATATTTTATTTTATCGACTTATCTGCAAGGTCACGCTATTGCGTGAAACCTTGCCTTATCTCCATTTCCCTTAATGCCCATCTTTGCATCTCTAATGAGATGCAAAGTGGGCATTCCTCCCCAGGATAACGGGAGAAATGTCGCTAAGCAACATTTCTCTTATTATCAAGCCTCACGCAAAGCAGCATAGCGACAGGAAAAGTAGCGATAACCTCTGTTATCGCTACTTTCCTTACGCCTGCTTTGAAACTGACTTAGCCATGATATCCTATGGAAGGTGGATATCATGGCTAAGTATGTGAGGCCCTATCAGCAAGCTATTTTTTTATTTTTATCGCTTTTGAGATAAGCGTTGCTAATAACACGCTATCTCAGCGATAAAAATCCACACTAGCCGGCGATAATTATCCTAGCGCTAAGTGCGCTAGCAATAATTATCGGCGGTTGTTGCAGATATGCCCCAGAATACTTCGAGCACCCTCTGCATGGAGAGTAAAAGTGTATCGTCCGCAAACATAAGAGCTGGAATTTTGCGGTTTGCCAACCTGGGTGCGTCAATGTCTTTCCCATCTAATAGAGTTTCAATTAGACCATTTAAAAAGAGGGAGAAGAGTGTTGGGGCAAGAACACGTCCCTGTCGAACCCCTTTCTCTACAGGGAAAGGAGCGGAAAGTTCACCATTTTTGCCAAATCTAATTCGCGCATAATTGTCTTGGTGCAGACGTTTCGGCTGGTGGCAAAGATATTCTGGTACTCCCAGATCAAAAAGTATACTCCACAGCTGATCTCGTTGCACCAATTCAAAAGCGGATTTAAGGTCCACGAATGTGAGATAGAGGCTGCCACCCTCTAAAACCACAGTTTTCCAGTGGATTAGTTGTAATCTAAAGATCTGGTCAATGGTGGAGATCTTGGCCCTAAACCCTGCTTGTAAGGGTGTTAATATGTTGTTCTCTTCTATCCAAGATTGCAAATGCCCCAGGAGTACGCAAGCAAAGATTTTTTGGGTAACATCTAGGAGACTTATGGGGCGATAGTTTGATGGGTTAAGTGGTGAGCCCTTTTTATAAATGGGGATAATTTCTGCCCCAACCCATGTGGAGGGCAGCACTATGCCTTGTAGAACAGCATTAAATAGTGACCACAGATAAGGTGCCCTGACTGTGGGTTCGGAGCGAAATAGGTCGCTAGGGATCTTGTCCAGCCCCTGTGCTTTAGCTGGGAGTAGCTTGCCCAGTGCCTCTAGGATCTTCTCATAGTGCAGAGTGAAGCATCTAGATTTGGGAGCTTCGCTTCTAAAGTGACTGTTTCTACCCTGCCCTCTTCATCTGTGGTCCTTCAGTATAAGGATTTAAAATATGCTCGCCAAACTTATTCCCCTAGGTTTGGTGCTATTGCCAGTTGGCCTTCGGATTTCTCTGTCTTAACTAATTTCCAGAAGGCTCTCATGTCATGATTATCCATTGCAGTTTTTATTGCTTCCCATTTGTCACTTTCCAGGTTAATTTTGGCTCCAGCTACAGTGGTTTTATAGTGGGCCCTGGCTTCCTTAATTTATGGTCTATCATTCGTTCTGATGGAGGTTAGAAGGACTGCTTGGCTACCTTACAATGTTTGTTATACCATGGGTGTCTATTGCTGTTATGAAGGGATTGTGCTAGGGCAGAAAACATGTCCTGGTGGTTTTTTGCAATTGTCATTTGGGAAGATAAAGCACTGCTGGTTGCAGATAGTCGAAACGCAGCTTCTAAAAAGCGGACAATTTGTTGATATGAAAGACACTTCATACGGTGTTTGAGCGAGTTCTCCCCAGTGTACTCTCCTCCCTCCTTCAGCCAATTCTAGGCTTGGGGTAGGTTTTGGGGATGTGCTGAGATGGCCTTCAGCAAGCGGAAGGGATATTTCTAGAGCCAGAAAATTATGGTCACTCTCATGGCATGCAATAACCTTAAAGTCGAGAACCGTGTGCCATATGCTGACGTCTACCAAGATGTAATCTAAAATGTATGCCTGCCTGGTCTGTTAAAAGTGAAATTCTCAGGACTATCAGATGGGAATCGACCATTACAGGCCCTCACTGATTGGCTTAGCGTGAGTGCATTCATTTGTAGGACCAGAGGAGTCCATGCCTGTGTTGGTGGAATGTTGGGCTCTGGAATTGTCCAAACTGAGTCCTCCTCACTTGTAATACTTGAGGATAGGCCATTCAGGGGCTCAAATTGACAGTTAAAATCCCCACCTAAGATGACCCAGCAGTTCTCTGGTGTGGTGTAGAGAAATTAGATTAGGCAATCGAGCGTGTGAGAAGACTGCCCATAGCATAGTGGCCGAGAATTGACATTGATTAGAGCAATCCTTGCAGAGTTAGGGAAGGTGAGAAGGACACCCAAGATGTCAGGGGACGAGGTCTCTAACTGTTTGGCCTTACGACCCAGGTGCACTCCAACCCAGATGCACAGGCCCCCCGAATGTCTCCCCCTATACCAGTGAACTGCTGGGATGCAGTACGACGCACAGCCCACTCTAAATGTGTCTGCCCTTGACCATGTGTCCTGAAACAAGCATAGTTTGTGTTGGTCTATAAAAACCCCCCAATCTAGAAGATCCAATTTCGTGTTAAGGACTGCTATGTTCCAAGATAAAATCCGCTTGCTTGGTGGTCCTGCTATGTTAGCTAAAGAGGCCTGGGGGGGTGGGACTTTCCTGTACTGGAGCCTGCTGTGTGTCTTTGGTCCCTACTCCTCCCCTAGGGCTGCATTCATTTGCCCAGATTGGGTTACTAGATGGGGTGGGGGTAGGTGCTGGGGGGCCACCCACATTCATCTGCTTTTTATCTCTTTTTTCTTCCCATGTCCTTTTTGTACGAGCCCGCCCTGGTGCAAGTATCTCATTCTAGTCTCGTATTTGTCACTGGGCCATTTGTTGGAGGTGGTAGTGGACTTTAGTCAGTCTACCAAATCTAAAGAGCTGAATCTGATGGCAACGGGGATGTTGTATGTCAGTGGTGTTGGATGGTCCCAGACTATTTGCGGCATGGTGCCGCCCTTGTCAATTACCCCCCAACCGTTGTCCATATTTCCCTCCTTATGTGGCATTTGCCTGGGAGGATAGAAATATCCCAGGGGTAGAGAGATAATATCCCCATCCTCCATAGAATGACCCCAATCTAAGGTATATTGGGCAGCCCGAGTGTCCCTAAAGTTGATCACTATACAAACCCCGGCTATGTCCTTTCGCTTCCACCCCAGCCAGCTTACCCTATGTGTGAACAGGATTTTAATTTGACCTTGATAAGGAAGAGGCCTATATTTGGTTAACCAGTGGATACATTTGTTTTTGAGTTCAGAATGAGACTACCCTGAGCCTCTTTCCAACTCAGGTACTCCTGCTAACACAATGACATAGGGAGTGGAGGCTAGGGGCAAATTAATATGTGGTAAAGCGGATTGGATTTCGCATAGCCCACTCTAAATGGGTCTGCCCTCGACCATGTTTCCTGAAACAAGCATAGTTCGTGTTGGTCTATAAATACCCCCCAATCTGGAAGATTCAATTTCGTGTTAAGGCCTGCTATGTTCCAAGATAAAATCCGCTTGCTTGGTGGTCCTGCTATGTTAGCTAAAGAGGCCTGGGGGTGAGACTTTCCTGTACTGGAGCCTGATTTGTGTCTTTGGCCCCTCCTCCTCCCCTAGGGCTGCATTCATTTGCCCAGATTGGGTTACTAGATGGGGTGGGGGTAGCTATAGAGACAAATACAAGCAAAGTGCGCTTATGGGTGTACTGACCATAGGATTGCTTGCTGGTTTCTCGCTGTCCCACAGTCCTACATCCGAATGCAACGGCAAGGAGGGTGGCCCAGCCCAGTCTGATCCGGTCTATGACACGCTTGGATGGGCCGGCCATTGGCCAGGGCTTTGCCCGTGTGCGTCCCGCGAAGCGGGTGCCGCAATGTGATTTATAGCGCCTCCGGGCGCACAAGCAACAACAGCGCCTCCAGGCCTGTTACCAGGCGTTGTGGGGCTTGGAGTTGTTCTGATGGCAGCTCCTGCGAAGCGGGTGCCGTGATGTGATTTATAGCGCCTCCGAGCTCACAAGCAAACGTCAGCACCTCCAGGCGCGGAACCAGGCGTTGTGGGGCTTGGAGTCATTCTGATGGCAGCTGATGGCGGCTCCCGAGAAGCAGGTGCTGCAATGTGATTTATAGCGCCTCCGGGCTCACAAGCCACATCAGCGCCTCCAGGCGTAGTACCAGGTGTTGTGGGGCTTGGAGTCCCCCTGCGGCGTTCTGATGACGGCTGATGGCAGCTCTTGCGAAGCGGGTACCGCGATGTGATTTATAGCAGCTCTGGGTGCACAATCAACATCAGCACCTCTAGGCTCCGTACCAGGTGTTGTGGGGCTTGGAGTCCCCCAGTGGCGTTCTGATGGTGGCTGATGGCGGCTCCCGCCAAGTGGGTGACACGATGTGATTTATAGAGCCTCTGGGCACACAAACAACGTCAGCCCCTCCAGGCTTGGTACTAGGTGTTGTTGGGCTTGGAGTCGTTCTGATAGCAGCTGATGGCGGCTCCCGTGAAGCGGGTGCCACAATGTGATTTATAGCACCTCCGGGCGCACAAACAGTGTCAGTGCCTCAAGGTGCAGTACCAGGCGTTGTGGGGCTTGGAGTCGTTCTGATGGCGGCTGATGGCGGCTCCCACAAAGCGGGTGCCACAATGTGATTTATAGCGCCTCCGGGCGCACAAGCAACGTCAGCGCTTCCAGGTGTGGTACCAGGCGTTGTGGGGCCTGGAGTCCCCCTGCGGCTTTCTGATGGTGGTTGATGATGGCTCCCGCGAAGCGGGGCTGCGATGTGATTTATAGCGCCTCAAGGCGCACAAACAACATCAGCACCTCCAGGCGTCGTGGGGCTTGGAGTCCCCCTGCTGTGTGCTGATGGCAGCTGATGGTGGCTCCCACGAAGCGGGTGCCGCAATGTCATTTATAGCACCTCCAGGCACACAAGCAAAGCACATAGAAAGATGAAACTGCCTCTAAAGGATTGTGTTTGTGCAAGAAGGTGTCCCTTCCTGCATAAAAACAACCATGCTTACAATGCATGCCCCCTTGTACCATGGCAGCATATCCCCGTGCACAAGTTCAGGGCCCATGCTTACCTTTAGAAAAAAGCAAACAAATCACCAAATCTGTTTCCCAAAAACATAACCTGCCCCGTAAGTGTACTTTAATATTTATAATTTCAGTGGGATCAGGAACAAGGGGAGCGAAGGAGGCTCAGGGAGGAAGTATAAAATGTATAAGGGAAAGCAAGGAGAATTGTTAGAGGTGTAGTGGAAAACTGAGCAAGGAAGGGCCAGAGATATATAAGAAAGGAAGCAAAAAGCACAGGAGGAATATCATAAGGATTATTAACAATATTCACTTGTTTCCACTGTCATTGTTCCTGGAGTGTGCACACTGCCACTGAGGAGATAAAGCAAGACTAGCACCCAGCTCCATCATTAGTCCACTTTTCAACTAACCATTAGCACCCCACATTGTGTTTTTCATTTTGACAATAAAGGAGTGGGCAGGGTCCAACTGAGAAAAGATAAAAGTCATTAAGTAATTTTCCACCTTCAAAAAAGCCAGCTACTAATCAGACAAAGCAATGCGGAGAGCCAGCTACTCATTCCTCACTGTCTACTGGTCTTTTTTCCAGCCAGTAGTGGGATCAAATTTGCATAAGGACATTTCACACTCCATCTTTTTCACAGATTGTCTTGCTACACAGTGGTAGCCAGTAATGTGGCTACAGCACACATAGAAAGGGAAAAAGCTCTCTCAGGATTAGTTTTGTGCAGGAATGTGCCCCTTATCACACAAAAACAATCTTGCATGGAACCACGGCACTCTTGCACCATGGTCCAAGTGTGCCTGCATTGGCGCTAGGCTGCAAAAATTGCATCATCACAAGAGAAAAGAACAGGAATGCACAGTAATGGATAATTAAGGTTCATCCTGCCCTTTCCCTGTTACACAGGACAGTGCAGAAAGGTGACTCATTGCACAGCCCTGCACCACAAAAGACATAAATATGCCCCTCAGTGTTCTGAATATTTCTCATAATGTTATTCTACAATGCAAACAAATTCACACCACTCTTTCTATAATCTATCTCATCTAGCAAGTATTTTTGGCAGAAATTATTGACTTAAGCATAATGGAGTCACATCTCTGCTCTTTGCAAACTGTTGGTCATCTCACCATGGTACAGTCAGTGGGAAGTTCGACATGGGCATTCTGTTTCCATACATTTTCGACAGTCATCCAAGGCCTCAGTAAGGAGTTTGGTGGGAAAAATCAGCAACATTGCAGATTTGGTAAATACTGAACCGTGTGGTATCGAAACTACAATGGATGCAGCAGCGGCAGTGTACCGGGCCCACAGCATCTGAGCTGCCCATTCCACATTAAAAACAAGTTTGAAGCCTTAAAATGCTTGATATTTAAGCAAGTTGCTAAGCAAACTCATAACAACTGATCATAGCTATCCATATCAACACTACCACAAGCTGTGGGGGACAAAGAAATTATGACCATCATCAAAATGTCTCGAGTTGAAAACCTTAAATATGGTCTTGAGGTCAGAAGAACCCAAAGTAAGAGGCAGGAGGGTTGTGAAAGAGTACATATTGGTATTAAAAAGTTGATTTAGCTGAGATTCATCATTATTGTGAAGAATTACCAATGTACACATATTCACATTGACCTGTGTATGTGCTGCTAACACTTCTGTAATAGTATTGCTGACATGTCTTGAGCTGCAGTCATAAAGCATTGTAATCTTGATCATAAAGGGTTGATTTGTCTTCCCAGCACAATATGGCAAATGTTGCTTCTCTGCAAGAAAATGGCATTGTGGTTTGATACAGGGCACCTAACACAGCAGTTCAACATACACAGATCCTCATCACAAAACATTTGCACACTAATAGTGTACTTCTGTACTTCATTTTACGGTTGCAACACACTAGTTGTTGTCTGTGTAACACAACCAGGTGAGTGCAGTAATTAACTCAAGGATGTCAAGAAAACCTGCTGTGACTTTTGCTTTGCCAGCACTGCCCTTGTGAGTGTCCAAGGGAAACAGTATATGCTGCCTACTCAGTCTGTGCGCAGCCTCGATGTTTTTGATGAAGGGTGACTGAAAAATGCCATACACCAATCATACTCTCTGTTGTGTGGTACCTGTTGCAAAAATAATTCTAGTGCAGCTAGCATTTTAAGAAGAGATCTTACTGTCAATACATTTCCTAACTTTTCTTAATTTCTCTCCGCACAGTTCTGCCTGCTAGCTGTTATCCCATGACCCTCCCAGGTCCTTAGTTTGAGGCCCGTTTTCCCTGGTGGTCCAATGGGGAGCATCTCTGCTCTGCTTTTGCTTTCTGCCCTTTGTTTTTTCTGCTTTTGCCTTTTTGATACCCTGCTCTTTTCCACCTTCCTTTTTCTATTTACTTCTTTTTTCAACTTTTCACAGCTTTTTTTACTTCACTTCTTTCTCCTCTTTTTGTGCCATTTCCCTTCTGTGCCCTTGCCGCTGCTCGACCCTTGCAGCCTGCTTCCCTCCAGCACTGTTTTACTGCTTCCCACCTACCCGCTGTCCAGCCCTTCCCAAACACTATTTAATAGCAGCCCAAGGCGAGCTAAAGGCAAGCCCTTGTGCACCTTGACTGTGCCCAGCGCTACCGACCCTGGTCCTCAGGCCATCTACCACTGTGACCCCAGCACCCTCCACACTCTCAACACTGATCGGCCAACTGCCTCCAACCTAACGTCACCAACGAACACCCAAGGTGCAGTCACCTGCAGTAGCTGCTCCTTTGCCTGTCTCCACAAACCACATGACCCCCAAGAATCAGACTCGACCACCTCTGATGCATCCTACTCAACACCCACTCAATCAAATGATGCGCCGTGGAGATCTGGGACCTGCTCAACTTCATCTCCCCTGACATCTCCTTCTTCATGGAGACCTGGATGAACCCCACCTCACTCCCAAACATCGTAACCGCCATCCCTGACGGCTACAAAATTATCCACAAGGACCGCGTCAACTGACCGGGAGGAGGTATTGCCATCGTACACAAAAATACCCACAGCCACACAACCAGCTACGACGACCACTCACCCGACATGGAGCACCTCCACTTCCAGATCCAGACCAACCTTAACTCTACCCTCCATGGCACCTTGATCTACAGACCCACCAGGGCCTGGCCCCCATTCAGCGAAGCCATAGCCGACTTCATTGCTCACCATGCTCTCACCTCAATAGACTACATCCTCCTCAGCTACCTTAATTTCCCCCTGGACAACCTTGACGACCACAACATTTCATCCCTACTGGAGAACTTCACCACCATCAAACTCAAACAACTGGTCATGCCAGCCCACAAAGCAGGGCACACGCACAAACCTATCTTCTCCACAAGCAACATCTCCCTCAGCAAAATCTCTGAGCATCACTGGACAGACCACCACTGTGTTCACTTCTTCTTCACCAAACCAGCCGTACATCATACTGCCCACCGCGATCCTCGCTAAAGCTGAAACAAGGTAACAGGGGACCAGCTTTCCACCTCCCTCAGCAAAACCCCACCACCGACATCAACAGACATCAGAATATTGGCACGCAACTTCCACTGATGGATCTCCGACTGCGCCAACACAGTGGCCCTGCTCAGGGAATCCTCAGGCAAGCAGCCCTCCAAGAAAGCCAGCTGGGTCTCCCCCATCTTCCAAGAGTACAGGCGCACCTGCAGACGGCTCAAGAAATAATGGAGGTGCGGCAAGATCATTGCAGACTGCGCAGCCTTCAAAACCACCGTCACCACATACCACAACCTCATCAGAACAAAGAAAGCAGCGAATCAGAAATGCATCAACACCAACACACACAACAGCAAAGAACTCTTCACCAAGTTAAAATAATTCACCAAAACCAGCACAGAGATGGCAGACATTCTCCCCTCAAGACCTCTGCGACAACCTCGCCACCTTCTTCCACCATAAGCTCAGGGAGATCAATGACAGTTTCACAACCCAAAACCCTCCCACCCTCAACAACCGCACCCAGTGTCTCCAGACTCAGCAGACCATATCCAACTGGACCACCCTCACCTCCGATGACACCCTCAGGATCATGAAGAGCATCTGCTCTGGAGCCCCCTCGGATCTGTGCACTCACCACATCTTCAACAGAACTGGCACCTCCATCGCTCCCGAACTCTGCTGCACCATCAATTGGCGCATCAAGTCCGCATCAAGTCTGCCACAAAAGACTGGAAGCATACAGAGATCAACCCCCTGCTGAAGAAACCATCTGCTGACCCAATGCATCTCAAGAACTTCAGACCCATCTCTTTGCTTCCCTTCCCTACCAAAGTCATCAAAAAAGCCATCAAAGCTGATCTTCATTGATACTAACCACATCCTGAACCTCTCCCAATTGGGCTTTAGAAGCAGCCACGGCACCAAGACCACTCTTCTCACCGCTACAGACGATGTGCGCACCCTCCTTGACTGCAGTGAAACTGCTGCCCTCCTCCTCCTGGACCTCTCAGGTGCCTTCAACACCATCTCCCACCACACTTTTTGTGTGAGACACCACGACGCTGGCATCCAGAACAAAGCCCTACAATGGTACAGCTCCTTCCTCACCGGCCAAACCCAGAGATTCAGACTTCCACTATTGAACTCACAGCCCATGGAGATCAGCAGCAGAGTGACTCAGGGATTCTCCTTGTACCTCCCCCTCTTCAACATCTACATGGCCCCGCTCACAGCTATCGTCACAAGCCACACACTCAAAATCATCTCCTATGCCAGCGACACCTAACTGATTCTCTCCCTGGCAGATGAACCCCAAGCTGCCAAGAGAAACTTCCTCAACGGGATGACGGAAGTGGCCACCTAGATGAAAGACAGCTGCCTCAAGCTTAACTCAGACAAGACTGAAGTCCTCATCCTGGGCTCCAACCCCTCCAACGGACCATGCAAGCAACTTCAGCATCATCCTGGAATCCTCGCTCTCAATAAACCACCAAATTAACACAGTTTTGCCCTTATGCTTCCGCATGTTCTGCCTACTTTGCAAGATCTTCAAGTAGAAGACCTGTGTCTCTCTGCCTCTGCACCTCAGACAATCACCATCGCTACAGAAATTCAGCAAGGACCTCATAATCTGGCACTTCGACTGAACAGCAGACCCCCCCTCTCAGCGCCTTGACACCCTCATGGGTAAGTAGTCGCATTTTATAAGAATCCTGATTGATTGATTGATTGATTGATTGATTGATTGGTTGATTGATTGATTGATTGATTGAAAGATGGGTGGCAGTGATTCACTATGTTGACCTACAGGATATCTATAATGATGAAAAATATGTTTTATGTTGTGCCCTTATCAAGCCTTTGTATCTTTTGGATCTTAAGCTGACTCATGTCTAGGTTATCAGCTTTATTTTGTTAAACTGGCCTTCATTCTTTGTTGCCTGCCATTTGTGTTCACTGATTGGTGCGCATGGACACAGATGTGTAGAATGTGGAGATGTAGCATAACACAGATGTGCCATAGCATGATGTAGTGGGCTAGCAGTGCTACATCTGTGGTCCTGTACATTAGAAAGTAAGTATGAGCTGCTGCAATCAACCTGCAAGAGCTTCACCTGTCCATGACTGTCTATGTATGTCTGGCTTTAAGTCCAGGTGTATGTGTGATTTCCTTTTTTCCCACTCAAACAGTGCATAGAGGAGTCCTCCTGAGGTCAGCGGGCTAGGCTTCATGCCCAGGACCTTACTAAAGAGAGCGCTGACGCGTGCACGCACAGAGGAGTCCTCCTGAGGCTTGAGCCGGGAGTGACGTTTGTTGAGTCCGATCTACTTGTTCTAAAAACGGTCAGAACTGCTGATTTTATCGCCCACATTTGCACTAACATTTCTGCATACTTTTGCCTATATTTGCACTTTTGCCCATATTTGCTCATAACGAGGGGGGGATGTTTTTAAACCACATTTGTATTGTTTTATCATTTTAATCAGGTTATTATTGGCGAACATTGTTTTAAACCGGGGGCATTTCATGAGGTTTTAAAGTCTTACCTGCTTCTCGGCACCGAGAGGTCCACGCATTTGCGGCGTCGCAGGACTTCCGGCCGGGGGGGCAGACATATTGGGAGAGTAAGGTCAGCGGGCTAGGCTTCATGCCCAGGACCTTGCTAAAGGGAGCGCTGACGCGTGCGCGCAGCGGGCTGCCAAAGGCGCGCCAAAGGCAAGCCCGTCTGCGCCCGTCCGCACCCGTCCGCGCTGGTTCCGCGCACAGCGCCAGCCCCCCTGGTCGAACTATGCCAGACAGGGACACCATATACTACTCCAGTGAAATCCTAAAACACCTCAATCCTGGCATCTTAGATCAGATTTGTCATAAATCATGCATGGAGACCATACATCCTCAGAAGAGAGTGCCTTGTCCAGGCTGTAACGCTGAGTTACCAGAATTTCTGATTAAACCCATAAAAACCACACCGGTAAAGAAATCTATAACCCTGATTGATGACTCTCATTCTATTCGTAAATTTGCCCTACTAAACGCTAGATCTTTGGTCAAACATAGTCAGGAATGCGCCTCCCTTATCGAAGATGAAGGGATATCAGTCGCATTCATTACAGAGTCCTGGACGGATGATGCTTCCGGACCTGACCTGGTCAAAGCAACACCTCCCAACTATCATTGTCACACACTAAATAGAGGCCACAAAAAAGGGGGGGACTGGCCATTATTTACCATAATTCAATTTCAGCTTCCTTCACCCCCATATCTATAGTGGATTGTGAAGTCTTAGAGTTCTGTCTAAACCTATCACACCACTGCTCGTTTAGAGGCTCTCTCATTTACAGGCCTCCTGGTCCCAGAGGAAGTTTCCCCACCCAAGTTGGTAATTTAATAGAAAGAGGCATTAGCCTCGACTCCTATACTATCCTAGGAGACTTTAATTACCATCTGGAATCCTCCTCAACTGACACAACTCAGCTAACAGAGCTAATGAGAGGCGCCAAATTTGAACAATTGGTGAATGAAGCTACTCACAAAGCAGGCCACACACTAGATGGCATTTTTTCCAATAACCCAAATTTGACCTTTTTAAACACGTTACAGCTGACATGGTCAGACCATTTTTCGGTTATCAGTGAATTTAATTTGCCTGCCCATGTGGCCCCTAAATTACTGAGAAAAAAATGCTCAGTAACTAGAGCCTCGAACAAGATTGATCCAAGAGAAATACAACAGCATCTCACTCTCACAACACCAACACTGCCCAGAAATTTAGATGCGGCAACTAACATTTACACAAACTGGTTGACAGCTGCAGGGAACAAATACGCTCCACTGAAACCTCTTTGCGTCAACAGACAACATCCTTCGGCTCCTTGGTATTCCTCTGAACTAAGAGACCAGAAACTGGTGTGTAAGCGCTTGGAAAGAAAATGGAGGGAGGGATACAAGGAAAAAGACAAATCGATCTATAAAGTAAGCCTGTCAACATATAAACACCTATTGCAAAAAACAAAAAAAATGTTTTTACGGACAAAATCAACACAGCAAAAAACTCCTCAAAAGAAATTTTTAAAATAGTAAAAAATCTATCTCATCCATGTACCCCATCAGTTCAGGCCAGTCATTAATTGTGTAATAAAATAGCTAAAAGTTTTTTTGAAAAAGTAAATAATATCTTTGTCAGATTCTCTAATTCTGTTAATGAAACTACTCAGAGCTTAGCCTCTCCCCGAACTGACTCTACGACTAAAAGTCCCCTCCTGCAGAATTTTGTCCCGTTAACTGAATCTGATACATCAAAGCTAATGTGGATAAAGTCAGGTTCCCCCTATGACCCCTGTCCTAGTAGGGTCGTCTTACTAGCAGTAAAACCTATTTCAAAAATACTCACCCCCATTTTTAACACCATGTATCTAGACGGATACTTCCCAAAAGTCTGGAAACATGCGTCAATCCTGCCACTTTTAAAGAAACCCAATCTAGACATCAATGACCGAAACAATTTTAGACCCATATCAAGAATCCCTCTTCCGGCAAAGGTCATAGAGAGGAATATTAATGCCCAACTAAATACATTTCTACAAGACCATCAAGTCCTGGACCCAACTCAGTTTGGATTTAGAGGGGAGCACAGCACTGAAACTGCGCTGCTAAAATCCACTGGAGAGATCAGGAACATTCTGGACCAGGGAGGGAATGCCGCTCAAATCATGCTAGATATGTCTGCGGCGTTCGACACTGTTCATCACGGTATATTGATGAAACCCCTCAAGGAGATAGGAGTTAAGGGTTCCGACTGGAATCTCCTCAAATCCTTTCTTACGGATAGAGTACAAACTGTAACGTTGGAGGAGTTTCAGGCTGAATCATTCTCCCTGCCCTGCGGAGTCCCCCAAGGTTCTTCATTGAGCCAGACTCTTTCTAATATATATGTTTCCTCCCTAGCACCGCTTGTTGAATCATTTGGGTTCACTTTAACTTCATATGCTGACGATACCCAAATAGTGGTCAACCTGCTTCCAGGAAATTCCGGGCATATACCCCTAAGACAACAACACTGTATGTCCGCAGTGGGAGATTGGATGACATTAAACTGCCTAAAGCTTAACTCTAACAAAACAGAGGTTATTCTTTTTGGCAACAACCCTAACCTATGGTCCCCAGATTGCTGGCCAATTGATCTCGGCCAACTCCCCATCCCTGTAGGGAAAGTAAAATATCTGGGCGTGTGGTTGGATGACAAACTAAGTGGCAGGGATCAAGTGAACAAAGTTGTCTCCACCACCACACATATTCTCAAATCTTGCAAAAAAATTATGCCACTACTCCCAAAAGCAGCACAGCAAATAGTTGTCACAGCTCTCATTATGCCTAGATTGGACTATTGCAATAGTCTCTACCTTGGGATACATATAGGATCTCTAAATAAACTACAGATTCTGCAGAACGCGGTGGCCAGACTCCTCATGGACACGCCTAGGGCTGGTTCCATCTCTGTTCAAATTAAAGCCCTACATTGGCTACCTGTGAGACAACGTATTCAATTCAAAGCCTTGACATTGGCCTTCAGGGCCCTCCATGGAATGGGGCCTAAATTCCTAACACAACAACTTCACTGGTACTCCCCTACCAGAACCCTACGATCCTTGGATGCCAAATTGGCTATAGTTCCCAGATTGAAGAGGGCCAATTGGGGTGGTAGAGGCTTTGTGGCCAATGCTAATAGGGCCTGGAATGCTATTCCTGTGTCTTTGAGAAGTATGACCGATCTTCTATCATTCCGAAAGACATTAAAAACTCTTCTTTTTAATAATTGATCCTCCTTATCCCTTGATCTCTCTCACACTATTCCTCTTTAGGTCTTCTCTGTGCGCCAGGACACCTTTTTGGTAACAGTTGCGCTTTATAAATGCTCATAACATAACATAACATCATAACATGTATGGTATGTTTTGCTTTATTGTGTTGCTCTTGGGTATTTTTCACATATGGTAGAGTGCATAGAAATGCGGTATTTAGCATGTTATAAATATGACATTGGTTTTTTATCTCCTGATCAAATGAGTGTGTAAATTTGTGCATTATTTACCCTAGCAAACAGTGATTACCACTATAGCTGATTCACTATCAGGGCTATATGTTTTGGACTCAATGATACATCCGTTTTGCAAGGTTTGCTATTTACTTGGTTCCCAAACAGATGCATGGGCATTTTATATATTTTTCTTCCTTCCCTCAGTGATCATCTGTGATTACAGTCTAGGCATCCCACATCCTATTAGTTATCAGATTGCCTTCGATTCTTTTTCATTCCTATGTTGCTATATGCAGAGTGTAATGAGGTATTTATTACTAGTGTTCCAAGTAGGGTGACGTTATGACTCACTCACTGCTATGACTCAAATGAATCACGATGCCAGTTGCATCCCTCCCCAATGTCATATTATACTCTGCATATTGCACACCTTCATATATGGTTACTACCATGACGTTTTTATGAATTATTTTTAATTTCATGCACAAAGAGAAGGAAAGATCAATATTTAAACCTGAAGAATTTTTTTTGTGTCGTGTATTTTATTACTTTGTTTTAGCTTTTTCCCTGAGGAAATAGTTTTTTGTTATTTATCCCTTACACCACCCATATGTGTATATGCCTCGGCTGCTTTTGTTTCCTCCTAAAGATATGCATGATGTCCAACAAAACTCTGCCAGGGTATCCTGTAGAAGGCAAGAAAATGAATACACGAGCATATTAGACCCTCCATTTCCATATGGGCCTCCATCATGTCATGCATGGTATCCTACACCAATCATCTCAGATATGTAGAGTGCGGGTAATCACCCGTGAGAGTATCCAGGCGCTGTGAGTCTTGCTGGGATCAGACAAAGAGCCTGCCCAGTCAACGCGTTTATTTTCTTGGTTACAACCTCAAGGTCTACAGTTTTTCAGAATATACTGAGCTTCAGCAAAGCAATAAATAAGCCAGGGCCTCACTAACTTGCCAAACAATTGACACTGAACCCCATCAAGCACTTCAATAAGAATATACTCTGAGAAATAAATAAAATTAGTGAGCAAATCCAGGTAACACGGGATGAGAACTGAAGTATTATTGCCATATTGTCGAACAATGTGGTGGTGATTTATAAATGGGCAGATGGGGGTAACTTACTTTGTCACTGTGACGTAGGGAGTGCCCGCCTACTTTTTAACTTACCTTCAAGCAGGTGGTCATTTATAAAGGCTTTGGCATCAACTGCCATGACTGTGGTTCCTGCCAATGCTTTTTAATCTGTGCTCCCTGTGTCAGCAGGATGCAGCCTTAGAGCACAGAGTAAAATGACCAGAGTATGTTTGTTTTCTTTTTCCAAAAGAAAATCCCAAAACATATAATGCTCCCATAGCCATAGGAGTTTTCCCACATGACAGTGGGAGCAATATGATGTTTTTAATTTTCCTTGGTGGTAAGAAAAAGTAAAATATATCTATATGTCTGCCCATCTAAATTTATAAAACGGCCCTTACTCCCCATGGCCATTAGACATGTTTGGCCATGGTGGAGACTGAGTAGTGGGCATGCATTTTAATTGAGAGGGCGGACTATCATGTTCGCTGTATGTATGCTCTGTCAGCGTTGGAACAGCGTGTACATAACGCCAACATAGAAATCACCCCCTAACTTTCCAAGTGCGCGGGAAGTAATGTACTTAAAGGACTTTGGAGGCAATGATAATGTGACTCATCCTGAACGGTTATGTTTAAGCCCTTAGGCAGATCACAAATCATTAGGCGTGTTTCCCCAAAGAGCCCAGAGAATCCTTCAGGTAGTTAGAATAATAACAGCCAAGAAATATGCTAAAATACACAGGGGCAGATTAACAGGCCCCTTGCGCCACTTTTGCATCACTTTTAACATGGGAAAAAAATGTGTACGTTGCTGAACCACTCTGGAAAGAGGGAAGGGGAAGACAGCAAATGTGCATGCCACCTTCTGATTTGAGTCTCAGAATATCTGATTTTAATTTCTGGTGCCAAAACCTTCATCCCCACAGGAAACCAAAGTTGACATTATCATACGAAAAGTCATTTTATGAAAAACTGATCTCCAACCTTTAGAATAAATTCCTGCTCAACCCAGGGCTGTCAGTTTATGATCACCCATAAAATGGAATTTCTTTGTCAACCTTCTGCCATGATTCTGAAATGTGTCTCGCAACACAGTAGCGCACCCTAAGAGTCTGCGCTGCGTTGCGTGGCAGGGAGAGAGCAGGAAAGTGCAATATTTACGGAGATATGTCTCTCCCCTCCACGCTCCCTAGGGCTGCTGCTCATTTCAACTGCTGTGCGCCAGGCACACACCTTAGCACCATAGTGCTAGGGTGATTGCCTGAGTCTACCATAGGTTTTGTACAAGGGTACAATTCCTTTGCGAACTTATATGGCTAGACAAGTTTGACACCTTTTCCTACTTTGTATGAGAGCTACACATTGTAGCATACATGCAAAGTAGGAAAAGAAAGGAGAAATGAAAACATTTCTCATTTAAACGCTTGCTTTACAGAGGTGTTATCTTTTAGTGCTACATTTTTTATAGAAAGGGTTTAATGTTAAAAAGCATGGGTGGTTGCATCGAAACGCCCATATACCACCGACCTAAACACCCCTTAACGCAAATGAATGCAAAGGAGCGTTTCGCGCTGCTTTGTGTTACTTGTCCATACAAACCAAATTACAAAATACAATACCAGTTAGCACTGATTTGTTAATCCCTAAATTGGTTTAGCATTGGGGTGCATTACAAAAGTAATAATCCTCCTTCTTGCCTGCTGCTGCCCCGCACGTCTGTCCAGACCGCACCTCTTCTGTTCCTCTCGCTACTTCCAGGTTAGGGTGCCCCATTGTTGGTGACTAGCAACACGGCGCACGGCTGAGACGGCGTCCCTTTACCAGTGGAGACTTCACCCAGCTTGGTGGCACCTTGAGTGGACGTTTCATTGCTTGCATCGTGGCCATGTGGCGGTGGGACGGTGGAGAGGCTACCCGGCTTGATGGTGTATGGTGAATGGTGCCCCCAGTGAACGACATCAACATGGTTCTTGGAGACAGCGAGAGATGGTGTTCTTATTTGGCAGAGACTTCACCTGGCTTGGCGGTATCTTGAGTGAAGGCACTGGGCATCTAGGTGATTTTCCCTTTCATTTTCAATCTGGGATTTGGGTAGATTTCTGTTTCAATCGTACCTTTATCCTGTGCACTTTGAACTTATATGGTGGGTAATGTGAGTTGGGCCAGGTGATGTGTGGTTCGAGCTGTCATTGTCAGTCAGTCACCAGGGGTCCTCCCCTTGCTGCACCCTTTACCCTTGAGGGGTTTTGGCGGTGTGATGGGGGTGAGAGGATGCACCTGGGTTTGGCCCGCCAACTGTCAATCTGCAACCTGAGCCCAGGGAGGAACATTGAGCCCACAGTGCCGCCGGACCAGAGGAAGGTGGTCTAAAAATGGTCTCTGAAGGAGCGCAAAGGACATTCCTACTAAGTGGACGTGGCAGTCGCAGTTAGGACTGTTTAAAGAAGGAGGTAAGTACAATTCTTTTTACGATAGTTTCACTCTATTGTCGTTGGTCCATCAATGAATATCTCCTCTTGTTCATCTCCCCTGGTGCTTCACTGTAAGAAAGCCCTCCCCAGTGCTCCAAAATGTGAATCACAGAAGAGAGTCTGTAAAAAGAAGAAAACAGGAGGGAAGAAGGCGTCTGGTCAATCCGATCGAAGTGTTCTATCAATTGGGGAAGCTCCACGTTCACCGCTTGTTACGTCAATACAGAACTTTGTCCTTGAACATTTTAATAATGGAGTTCAATCGCCGTCGGAGGAGGGGATCGAGATTACCCCCAAGCAGCCCAATGCTTCTGACTTAGCAACGGATGTATTGTGCTCAGCGATGGATGAAGTGTAAATAGCCAACCTTTTGGTTTCTTCTCCTCAGGCTATAAGTGCGACTGTTAGTAGGAGCCCAAGATTGTCTTCGCCACCTCGTTTAGACATCTCTTTATCATCCTCCCATTCTGATGACTCTGTACTCTTCCAACTGAATTCCAGAGAAGATCAACTGAACCAAATGATCTCTTCACCATCACCATAGAAGGCTCCCCTGGTCGGGGAACCAAACCTTACTTTTGGATCACAGGGAAGGTCCTTTACTATTCAGCCTACTACGTCGTCTTCTTTGCTGGGTGTAATGCTGCTTATGCAGTCTAATCTACATGGGATCTTGGAAACGCTGGTGTCAATAAGGTCAAATCAAGTGGACCAATCAAAACTCTTGAGAGACATTCATCACGAAATACAGCACTCTAAAAATAATGTGGGCCCTAAGGTACCCACTGCAGTAACAGTCTCAGAGCCTTGGGGGCCCATAGTGCTATACCAGGGGGAAATGAAGCTCAATTAACTTTGGAAGAATCCGTTTATATTTCTAAATGTCCTATGATTGTGCAGAAAAAGCATAATCGCTTAAATCCTTTTAATTTTACCTCAAGGCTCAGCGGTGCACAGGAGGGGGCATGTACTCGGAATGGATTATCTGTGTTTCATGCCCTATGTGTAGGCACAAAGAAGACAGTGAGTATGAAAGTGAAAGCTAGCAATGGAGCCCGTCCCCAAGGTCACTACCTGAGGCCCTCGGGTGGTAGATTTGTAGATGCATCCTCATTCAAAAAGGCAACATCAAATGTAAAATCTGGCCCTAAAAGTAGTCCGGATCCCACTTTTTGAACCCGGATAACCCGTCCCATTGCAAAAAATAAAGCTCCTAAAGTAGCTTGCAGTAAGGTGGTTAAACCTCAGTCTCTAAACAAATCCCTTAAAGAACTCTCTTCTTACTTCGAATCCCCCTGCAGTTCACAGCCGGTGACATCAGAGCTTTTGCTGGATATTACTCGTAGGGGGAAAAAAGCAAAGAATGTCCAGCCTTGAATCGCTCAAAAATCCTCTATATATTCTATCAAATTCCCTCACTTTCAGGGATCTCTTCGCAGGATCTAACTTCAGTTGGGTTTCAACTTGGCGAACAAAGTATAGAAGTCTCTTGAGTCTCCTTTATTTCTCCCTGCATTGCGCAGTTAGTGGTTAAGGCTGAAGAGGACTTAGCTATAGCAGGACTTCAAGCCTTACGCCCCCCAAAAAAGAGCCCCTCCTCTTATCCCCTCAGTTGGGCCCTATTCCTCCAGCCATCCTAAGATTGCATAGCAGATTATCCGCTACCCAATGGGAGCGGTTTATACCAAACAATCCGCCCGAAAAGCCAGAATGTACAAGGCAAGGTATCCAGCCACTTAATGAACTAGGGGTGGCTATAGTAAATGATAGACCACTCACGCAGTGTAGGCAACCAGTATGGGCGCAAGGTAATAGTTTTTCCCAATTACAGTACCATTTGGAGGATGGCGATCGGGACACCAGTCCTAACTCCCACTAGAATGAGGGTAATATCCATGGGTTCGAACGCTTGAGGAATAGCGGTGAATTGGAGGAAAGTCTGGAACCCTTCCATAAGGTATTTCTTCAGGGGTCCTGGTTGAGAGAGGACCAGTCAGTAGAAGGCTTTATGGTACTGAATAGCAAAGGCAGGAGTCGGGGTAAGGGGAGAGCATCTGCAGGTGTCCTAACATTAATATCTACCAAGATCATCAGGAGATCATTGGAGGTTATAAATGTATCGAGTAGCCTCCAGTTCTTAGTGGTAGAAATGGGCCTGAGCAAAAGCACTATTAGATACTTCCTACTAATAGATGTTTATATCCACAAAGAAGACCATCGGCAAATGAGATCCTGGCTGGAATTATATGAATCCCCCTTCCAGCGTCCGGTAGAAATATATCCTTAAGCAGTGATAATAATGGCCAGGGATGTTAATCCTCGTCTCTTCCCTGCACAGCTGGACCTGCAGCTGGAGGAGGTTTTGGCTTTTTATAACATTCCCCCAGCGCAGTTCCCCTCTGGTTTCATTTAAAAGGAGGCCATAATATTGAGTCAATGGTTGACGAATCATGGTCTGACCTATTTAAACAGACGTTATAAAAATGATTCACAAGCAGTAGCAGCAACTTTCCGGCAGGGCCCGTCCTTAGGCCCCATTGACTAAATATTTACGCCCCTTAGCAATTCAACCTTTTTAAGAATTTTGAGGTGGCAAAATATGAGGGTAGCAATCACTGGGCAATTACAGCAGTCCTCGACCTGTGCAAGTCTGTGTCCCTTGAAAGGGGGCTGCCTCTAGGAATGTCCTACCCACGTAGGCTCTCAACACGCTTGGATCCTATCGATTTTCAACAGTTAGCATCCTTTCAATTAGAGGTAAAGATTGATATCCCTCCTATTTATATAGGTGATACCATTATATGGTACAATAAAATAGTACAACAAGTTTTAGGCTGCAGTACAGTAAACATACATGCGAAAGGTGTGCGAGCAGGCCCTCGTCCAAAGGAGGGTGGGGATTGATTTGACTCCAACTGCTGAGAGTTGAAGTGATTGGTGAGTCAGAGTGCCAGGAGTACTAGGCATCTTCCAGGCACCTTAGCCTCCCAGGAGCTGGCTAAGCTTAAATGCCAATATATATCTCTTGTGCAGATGGAAAAAGCCTCCTTTTATCACAACAAGTGGGACAAGATGCAGGAAATTATACTCCTTAAGGATCAGCAGAAGTTCTGGGCAAAGGTCAACAAATTTAGTGGCCAAAATTGGGGTATTCTTGTTTATATGATCCCGGAAGCTCAGTGAGCCTTTTATTTGACAGATCTATACAGGGGACCCTCTGGCCCAGATAGGTCCCATAGAAATCGTGGACAAAAACTCCCCATTGCTTGGTTTTCAATAAAAGAAGTAAAAGATGTAATTGAGAGAGTAAACTCTACCGTTGTGCCGGTCCCAATAACATTCTAGCAATAACAATTAAAATGAACAGTGTTTGGTGGGCCACGGTCTATACTTCTTTATTTAGCTGGATTGCTATATCCGGCCTTTACCCCCTTTCTTGCAAAGGGTCAATAGTGAAACCCATTCTAAAAAAAGGGAGTGACACAGACCCAATACATTATAGGCTAATTAGCCTTCTTGATATCTCACCAAGGATCTTTTCTAAGATTATCCTATCTAAGCTAGAAGACTGGGCTACTGAAACCAAGAGAATTCAAATAGAGCAGGAGGGTTTCAGGAGGGTCATCCATCTATGGATCATTGCTTTGCACTATAGGCCATTATTCGGCAAGTCCTGGAGGTAAATCAAAGGCTGTGCTGTTGTTTTATAGATTTCAGGACAGCCTTTGATTCTGTGTATAGTGATATCCTACGGGGGAAACTTGCCACCTGGGGGCTCCTGTTAAACTTCCTCAGTGTACTCCAATCCTTGCATTCTGGTAACTGGGCCCAGGTAGAGTTAGATAAGTCGGGTCGCTTACCTCAAAGAATCCCAATTGACAACAGTCTCCAGCAGCAGTGCGTTTTAGCACCCCTGCTTTTCAGTCTATTTCTAGCCGACCTTCCCCTTTTTATGTCCCAATCTTACTCCTTTTCTCCTAAAATTGGGAGCCAGCACATTGTTTGTCTGCTTTATGTAGATGATTTGGTAATATTGGATTATACACCTATTGGCCCGCAGAGGAAATTAAACGCTGGAGAAACTTACAGTAAGCAGAACCAGCTTCACATTAACTTGGAAAAGACCAAGATTGTCGGCTTTGGGTAAAGAGTAAAGAAATGTAACTGGTCTTTAGATACACGGGAGGTGGAGCAAGTCGACCAATGCAAATATTTGGGCTTAACCTTCAGGAGGAACTTGACCTGGGGTATGCATTGGGATGGCATCAAACAGAAGGCCTTATTTCAGGCAAGTTGTCTATCAAGCTTTAATAGTAGATTTGGGGGGCTTTCTCATATTCCACTACTAAGGGCTTACGAAGGGAAAATACCTCCGCTGGGTTTATACGGAGGAAAGGTTTTTTCCCTTGATCCGTCATATGAATGCAACAGATTAGAAGGGGTAGTGCTTAGAAGGCTTTTATCCCTCCCCCAGGGTACTATGGTTCAGGCCATTAGGAGAGAGTGCAACCTGGCCTCCTGGAGCCTGATGGCCTCAATTCGGGCCCTAGGATATTTTACTTCATTACTGAAGAATGGTGAGGTGTCCAAAGTCTCCAAATTGTGCTGGGAAGAGATTCAATGTAGTGAAAGAATGTGGGCAAAGGTTGTACTAAATAGATGAATTACTCCTAGGAACCTTTATTCAGACAGTGGTACAATTACATCTTGGTCCCTCTTCCCAGGCAAGCATGCTTTGAAAGAATCTGTCGCTTTGGTGTCTGAATTGAATGATGTATCTTATCTGAGTAGGAAACCATCCATCATCTTTTGAATTCCCACTCTGGGCCAGGACACAGTTTTTCCATTTTTATCAGAGTTACCAGATCCAGGGTTGCGGAATGAAATACTAAGGGTTAGGGTGGGATTTAACCCAAGTTATCTATCCCGCCTATATCGGGCCTGGGTCCAGGATAATAGTGGTCTCTGCCCCTGCCCTCTGAAAGTTAAATGTTCTCTACTGCATATATTAATGGACTGTATTTCTTATCTTGTAAATCAAATGAAGTTTTTAAGACAACTGTGTTTTAAATATGATGTTCCCCATAGGAGGAAAGCTGTGGAGCTGTTGACAGAAATGCGTTATTTATATGTGGTTGTTGGAATTGCTCTACTTTTTCAGTCTGTTAAACAGAGTTTTAATGAAGAACTGTAGTGGGTAGGTGGTGTTGGGTAGTTAGGATGCAGTGTTTTTTTAAGGATTTTAATTGTCAATTGTGTTTTAGAATGTTTTATGGACGATTGTCTAAATAAACTTACTTTCTTACCCTTTGTGAATCTGGGCCTATATGTATGAAGCGTGCACAGGGACAGACGGTCTTTGGAGCCCATGACCATGATCATTGAAATGTGACTTGTGACTATGTTGTGTTCTTCCAGCCCACAGCAAATCATAATAGGCTGTGGTTTGCTGAATTAAACTTTGATGTTTAAACATTCTGCTCAAATCATCTCCTGCTGAAATGAAGGAAACCATTTACATAGTACTTCCAACAATTGTATGACACTGAAATTGAAAAGATTAAGGACACGCTTGTGAGAATTGAACATGTGATACATGCTAATAATCATTCTATTTGTTTTTACTTGCTAAAGATAATTTAGAAACTACATTGTCTTTACTGTTCATATCTGGTCTGAAGAATATGATGAAAATCTTGGGAGCAAAGATACAGTACAGAAGCCCGGCACCGGAGGACAAGATTGCAAAAATCTCAACTGCAGCCACATATTTTCCTTTTGTGCTGAGATAGGCTGGGATAAAAGAGAACCAGACACATAGGAAGACGAGCATGCTAAATGTGATGAACTTGGCTTCATTGAATCTGTCGGGCAGATTACGAGCCAGAAATGCAATCCCAAAACTTGTAAATGCCAAGAGTCCCAAGAAAGCCAACATGCAGTAGAACATAAAAGTGGATCCCTCATTGCATTCAGCTACAATCTTCCAGTTGGAGACACTCGTGTTCAGTTCTGGGAATGGAGCTGATGTCCCCAGCCATATGGCTACAATAGAAGACTGGGTAAAAGTACATGAGAGAACGATAGAGTAGGATGTATTATACCCAACCCATTTCCTTAAATTGCTGTTTGGCTTGGTGGCTCTAAAAGCAATGACTACCATAGCTGTCTTTGCCAATACTGAAGAAATACAAAGGGCGAAAGACATACCAAAAATCACCTGACGAAGTATGCATGTAATTACATTGGGCCTGCCAATGAAAATCAAAGAACAGAGGAAGCATGGCATGAGGGCAGAAAGCAGAAAATAACTAAGCTGCAAATTATTAGCCTTCACCACCGGTGTGTATCGAAATCTAATAAAAATACGCAATATGCCTATGGCATTGAAAAAGAGGAAGATAGAGATCAAAGCCAAGATGAATCCAAGTGGTTCCTCATAGGACAGAAATTCAGTTTGTTTTGGTATGCACTTGTCTTTTTCACTGTTGGGCCAGTGGTCATCTGGGCACTTCATGCAGTCCAGGGAATCTAAAAATAAAAGCAGATCATGCAATTTAGAATAGTGTAGCATGGCATAGCTATCAATCGAAGCAATTTCATCATGGAATCATATTTGATCACAAATTAGCAGTAATGTAACATGGTGCTGAACAGTCGGGTTTAGTAGCAAACCTAAATATTGTATTTTTCATTTGACAAATTTCAGCATATCAATCATGGAAAGCATTAGTCAATACATTAAAGCATAAAGTATCATTATCAGTCCTCTTAATGTAAGCAGAAATCAACATTGTATATTGATCTTATTGTAATTTTCCTTTACCATGTTACACCTATATTCTGATTTATTGTTCCAATCCTGCTTACTGAAGGTTTCTGCTACTTCCTGTTTGACTGTACAGAACTCTGAGACCCATTTCTGCTGGAAAGAGATTGTGCTACATGAAAATAATATATAAACATATAAATTATCAATTATCTTTGAACATCTTGGACTGCAAGGCAATAGTTAAGTAGAAGAAACATTTTCTATGGATGTCAGAATAACAACTAAGGTCTCCGTGGCTAAAAGAGAAATATGACTAGAATTGGCATTGGTAAGAGGGCACACTGGAAAAGAGCTGAACCGCTGTGAGAAACCCGCTGAAAATGTTTTAAGGTCATTACTAACAGCAACATACCTTTTCTCGGAGCAGTGATTTCTACTTCATGCTTCCCTAAATGAAACCTTTTCTTTCCTAGGTTCGCCCACTATACATTATATGAATTTGGAGGAGTTCAGGAAATGGGGAGGTCCATTTTTGCAACATCGTGAGTTAACCCCTGTTAGGTTTAGGGTAATCTTCCTGCAAACCATTTGCCTGTTTCCCTCTCTTTGTTTGATGAAATTTGTTTTGTTGGCCTTAGGACTCAGTGCACTTTGCCACTGCTAGACAGTACTTATGAGCTTGTGCTCACTCCCCTAAACATGGTTACATTGGTTTACTCTTGATTGGCATGCTTATTTTTCCTATTGTTCTCATGTGGTGTGACATGCCAAAGACTTAGTGCCTGTAAATTAAATGCTACTATTGGGCCTGCAGCACATATTGTGCCACCCACTTAAGTAGCCCCTTAAAACATGTCCCACATCTACCATTTCAGCCTGACTGCAAATTTAAATTGCCACTTCGATTTGCCAACATAACCCCCTTGCCAAGCATTCAACTCTCCTTTTATTACATGTAAGTAAACCCAAGGCAACTTACCCATATGACAGGGTGCATTTTCATGTAATGGTTGGAAATGTACTTTTAAGAGTTGCATGTCCTGGAAGTGAATATCTCCTAAATGTGGTTTTCACTACTGAGAGGTCTACCTCTCCCATAGGATAACACTGTGTTGAAAATGCCACTTTTTGAAAGTGAAGAATTGGAGATTCTAGACCAATGTCTACGTAATGCCCCAAAGAGGCGTACTCACGTATTCAGAATTACAAACGAAGAATTTTTATGACATTTATACGCAATGTATTGTGAAGTTCGTACTCAGTCCTTTGTACAATGCATCATCAATGAATGAAACACAATTAAGAAAAAACAGTTTGAAAATAAACTTCAGGTAAACGGATG